>NC_090937.1:1424710192-1425960192 GCF_040938575.1 Ambystoma mexicanum
TGCATAAAGACAATCGGTTAGGTTATGAACTCTTTCTGCTACTACTTCTTCACTGTCCCTGTATATACTCATATTTGTATGTGTTGGTGTCTCTGTGTTTTGTCTGTAAAAATGATGTATTGAGTGGGTTTTATTATCTACTTATTAAATGTTTCACAGTGCGCCAAACTCTAACAAGAAAGCAGTTATCATTTCACTATTCAACATGGCAAGATTATGAATATGGCACTTTCATCATGTATGCTGCACACACTGCCTATGTTTCTGCATGAGTAGCTTAGTATACTGGATAGAACTTCATAATAGAATGCTATTGATATCAATGCATTGCTTAATGTACTAATTAGCTCATGATATTTATCCCAATGATCCTTGACAGTTTTTGGTCAGCATTATAAGAATCCCTTGTACAGAGTTTTCATGAAAAGTAAATGCACATGTGATGTCATCAGTGATGTCATCAATGACATTTGTGATGTCATCTTTGATGTCCTGGGTGTTAGTGTTAGCAGTGCACGGTGGCGCGAGTTATGGTTGCTTATCTTACCATAACTGCCAAATTTCAGGGGTTTTTCGGTTTTACTTTGACCCAGTAATGAAGATCGGCTGGTGAGACTAATTTATGTTTTTTAAAACCGGTACGTCCTTCCGTACTGTCAATGCCACGATTTTCAGACCCCGGCCGACAGATTTTTTAACTGCCAGGTGCAGCTACTTCTAAACAACTTCATGACCCTCACCATTTTATGGGACAATCGCCAAGGATACTTATGCGGTACTAGCGGCTAGAAGCAACATACCAACCATTATGGTGGTCTAATGCCTCGTTGTTGGAACAGCCTTACGATTATCAGTGCGACCATAGTGCTTCTTTTATCATAAACCAACACCCTGTGTACCGCAAAGGAACAGCGCGTGACTCAAGATGAACTTTTGCGGATCGACAGCAAAGACCAATGCAAATCGCTGAATATTCTCTAAACATTTGATGTCAAATAAAAGTACTTTACGAAATGTACAATCTTGCTGTTTGCTTTTAAATCAGTTTCATATTCCGAATTGTTGCGCGCTGTGTTGTGAGATGATCTGTGTTGTTTTCCAGGTTCTGTGTAAAGTCGCGCAGGACTGGAGATGACTGGGCGCGTTTGGCTACGCACCCTGTACCGTCACAGAGAGAGACAGGGAATATTAATGCTTTGATAATGTCAGGCTTAGGGGCGGGAGATATGATTTAGTGTCGCAAAAGCAGGTCAGCCAGGTCGATGGGGCATGTGATGGGATTATCACATGATATCGGCGCACAGCTGCCTGATTTATCGTTTGTTTAGTGGACAAAAAGTCGAGTAAGGCCCATAGGAAATTGTAATGTCAACGGACATAAGGAGGGTTCTTAGAACACTTTCAACCTGACGACGAACAATATGAACAGCGTTCTCAGAACACCCCCATTTTGTTTAATTGCAAACGTTACCTCCACGTCCACTCTTCCTCGTCCCAGTACTTACTTCATGAGGCCCCTGCCTCCGACACAGGACCTTCTTCTATTTCTTTAAATTCCTATAACTCCTCCCCCACATCCACATCTCTCAGTTTCATATTACCAAGCCGGAGCATGGGACCTTCCTTGCAGGGAGGGTGAGGAGGGTCGTCAGTACTGTGACAAGGAAGAGTAGGACTAGGAGTAATGAAGATTACCGGTAAGTAATCCGAGCATTTCAGGACACCGCGAGTGTTCTTAGCTCAATTTTAGCTTGTTTGCGAACAAAACGGACACATACTCCGTCCTCAGAACATCCCACCATTTAGTTTATATAGAACATTTCAGAACAGCCGTGTTGTCCGCAGACAAATCGAACACAACAAAAGTGTCTAGCATATAAAAAAAAACAGAACATTGAACCTATCTCATACTCCCCCACCCTCCCCAAACACTCTTACACACCAACACACTCCACTAAATACAATTTTTAATCCCAAGTTTCACTGCGCTGTCCCCGGCCGTCCGCGAATGCAAGATGGCGGGTGCCACAGAAAATCTGACGTGCTTCACGCACCACGCCGTCCAATCAGCGAACACGTTGCATGTCTGCGGACATCACGCAAGCCGCTCAGCCAATCAGGGCACTGTCTGCGGAGTGAACCGGGAACTCCGTCCGCAGAGGGAACGGGGATATCACTAATTTTGTTGCCTTATATTTTGGTCATCTTAAAAAAAAAAAAAACTACTGGACGGATTTACACCAAATATGCAAAAGCACGCTTTCGGGACCAAGCCCCCGCTCCTGCCGCAAATTTGGTGTAAATCCGTCCAGCGGTTTGGGCTGTAGGCGTGCTCAAAGTTTTTTCCCATTATGTCTATGGGAAAAAACAAACGTTTTCGGACCCCCTCTATAACTTTGCCCCCCCTGGACCAAACCTCTCCAAACTGTGCAAAAAAGTTCAGAGTGGGCCATATACTTTTCTTGGTGAGGATTCGTCCAGAGGGAGCGAAGTTATAAGCCACCCAAAAAATGCTCTTCCTATGGAAACACCAACTTAACCATAACTACATGGACGCTACCTAATATATATATATATATACTCTCTCTCCAGAAAATTGGCCAAGCACTCAAGACCAAAACTGTGTTCTAAAAATCATTTTATTTTATCAAAAAAGTGCAAAGTCATAGAAAGCATACATTTCCCATTCCTGGGCAGACCAGGTGTCATGCAGCACTCGCCCACAGCGGGTGGAAAACGCCACGCATTACGCTCGACTCGCGAGCTTCCTAGGCTTGTAGTTGTACCAAACAGTCATTTTCTCATTTATTAGTAACCTTGCAAGGCAAGTGATTGGCTCAGCCCTGCTGAACAGAGCGCGTCACGTGTACACCGTATTGTGTAGACTCATGTGAACTCTATGGTTCTTTAGGCAAAAGATGTGCCATATTGAAATGTTAGCAGCTCTACATGTTGAGTTGGTCCACAGATGCAATAACCTCTACAAATCTAATATTCGCAAAATCCACGCCCTGAACAGCAAGGGCTAAAGCCAGCCACTATGTCTCACATTAAGGGTGATAAATTAAAAAAATATATATTCACAAGTATGTAGCGCCAATGCGCCGATAAAATGTGTTGCCGTATTGTGTGAGAATAAATTCCCAACAATACAGCAATCAGACCACACGCTAGGTAAAGTACGTAAGCATGAAAACCGCTTCTGCTTGCTCCCAGTTTCGTTTGCTCTCGCATCCCGCTAATGATGTTCGCCTACCGTTATTCATCTCACTGGTATGAATGCATGCTGTCACAAGCTATAATGGTATAAGGCATTTCCCCACTTGACCAGATGTATAAATGACTATCTTATAGCTGAAAACGGTCATAACAAAAGTGCCAGTCCTTGTCTTTCAACATCTGAAATGTTAAAAGTGCTTGTGCATATTTCTCGCAATATAATATCCAATACAGAGTTACTGCTATTCGATTAGTTTGACTGATATATACAATGCAAGCGCATACGCCTAATAGATAAACCTCAATGACACTAAAATGCACCGATTTAAATGGGGGACACAATTGACCATAATGCATTGTCTTGAATAAAATGAAAACATGATCATCCATTCATTTTTTACATTGCGGGATGATGAGCATCATAAGTAAAGTGCTTGTGCGTTCAATGGAGTCTCCAAATTCCACTTCATGGAGCTAATTTTATGGAAAGCAAGCAGTATGATCCTTATTGATAAAAGTGCTAAAGTCCATTAACAATACAATACAGTGCAAAGTGACTAGTGCATACACAATTCTTGAAGGCAAATTCCTAATGACAGATTTCTCAGATTCTGAATTGCCTCACCCCCAGGGGTTGTCCATAAATATGGAACCCAAAGGGTGGATGTATAGCTTGGAATTACCTCAGGTTGGCATTCTATCTGTGTATTATACTAAAAAGAGTGTTAAGTATCGGTCTAAGAGGGCCCAATAGGGTCCCATCCAAATGTGAGACTTCTCTGGACGACTAGAGGAATCGTGTGACCATGGTTCAAAACTAGACATAAGAACATTCACTTATCTTAAACCATTATTCTCAAAATTGAGAAGGACCAATGAGTTGTAATTTTCTAGAACAGCTATCAGTAGTGTTCTATTCATTATTCATGCAAGAAAACCTACAGTTCTGAATCTATGTTTAAACGATTAGGCTTCAGGGTGTCATATTTGCAGATGAGTTTGGCTTCCAACTGGCATAATTTAAGCTCGCTATGGCCAAGCTTTTTGTGTTGTGGTATGTGAACCAATCCCAAAAAGCTCATCTTTCATGTTACCATGTTTTTCCGCAAAGTGTAGCGTTAGTGGATATGTTTGGCCTCCATTTTTTATGGCTCTGTAGTGTTGCAGGATGCATAGTTTCAAGGGACCTATTGTTGATCCTATGTAATGCAAACCGCAACTACAGGTGATGACATAAACCACAAATTTAGTGACGCATGTTATTCTGTGTTTGTATTTCCACTGTTTTCCATCAACACTGAAATGTTTTCTAGAGACAAAGTTACACATTTTGCAATTACAACACTTTTTAAAACCAAAGAAGTATATGGCCCACTCTGAATGTTTTTGCAAAGTTTAGTCCAGGGGGGGCAAAGTTATAGGTGGGGGGTCCCAACATTTCTTTTTTCCCATAGACTGAATGGAGAAAAATGTCTGTCGCGCCTACAGCCCAAACCGTTGGACGGATTTTCACCAAATTTGCGGCAGGAGGGGAGGCTTGGACCAGTTTGTAAATTTGGTGAAAATCCGTCCAGTAGTTTGTTTTTTTTTTTTTTTTTTTTTTTTTTTTAAAAACACCCAAAAAGTAGGTCTCAAAGAATTAGTGATATCTATGTCCGCTCCGTGGACACACTTCCCTGTTCGCTCCGCGGACAGGACACTGATTGGCTAATCGGCTTGCGTCATGTCCGTGGACACGCAACGTGTTCTCTGATTGGCTGGGATGAGGCGTGAGGTGCGTCACATTGTTTCGATGTGCCCGCCATAGTGGATCGCCAGACAGCGCGGCTTGGAAGTGAGTATACATCCAATTTTGGGGAGTGTGTTTGTGTGTAGGAGTGCTTGGAGAGGGTGGGGGAGTAAGAGATGGTCAAATGATGTATTTGTTTAGGTGGGAGAAGGGCGTGATGTGTTCAAGGTGTCCGAGGACATACTAAACACTGGGCGCACTACTGGCTGTTAGTTTACTATGATGTTGGTTTTGGGTCATTAGAAGAGCATTGGGTGAAGAGGGTATGTATTGAATAGTTTGTACGTTGGTTGTAATCATTTTTTAGAATGTTAATTGAAGTGGATAGGTTTTGAGGTGGATGTATTATTTTTTTGGGGTTGTGTGTGTGTGTGTGTGTGTTTTGTGTCCAGGGCATAGAGTCTTGGGTGCATGGCCAAAGTGCCGTAAGCCTTCGGCCATGCACCCAAGACTCTAGGCCCTGGACACAACCACCGCAGCATAACGCACTCATGTTACCAAACATTTTGACTGTGGTATGACGGCTGCTTAGGGGATATGTTTTCAAAAATGTGTGTACTGATTGGTAATAGTGTTTATAGGGTAGTGAGATGATGCGTATTAGTTTGTTGGATTGTGTTCAGAATGTTGGTATTGAAGACTCTACGCATTTTGGGTTGTATTTATTGGTGAGATATTCGTTTGCATGGCTGTGTTATGTTGCAGTGTTTGTGAGTTTAATTATCATACACTTGCTGTTTCTTTTTTGTGAGGCTGTATGAAGAGTTTTGGCCAGGCCATGCAGTCAAGATTGTAGTTTTTGGCAACCAGCGCTGCAGCATAAGATACCCATGGAAGCAAACATTTTGGATTGTGGTTTATGGTCAGGTGTTTGCTTGAATGGGTGTATTATGCTGTGGTTTTGTGAGTCCAATCATTATATTCTTACTGTTTGACTTTTTGTGGTTTGTATGTAGTTTTTTCATGATACGGGTAGTTGGAGCAGACATTTTTTTTCTAATCACTGTGATAAAAGAAAAAAATTGCATGTTAGTGTGGGTAGTTTTTAATGAGCATTGCATTGCACAGTAGACACTTCTGTATTTTGTCGAGCCTCATAGTTGGTACTTTTGAAGTACTAACGTTCAAACCAGTGTGCTGTCCAATTTGCTCAGTTTCTGTGTTGTTGATTAAATCATTGGGTCTGTGGGGATAGAAATCCATGCTGGATTAAAAAAAATCTTTCTATGTTGCGGTACAATATATTTTTCATTCAGTGCAGTAGAAGGAATTGAATAGGTGTATGGGTTTTGATTTGGAAGTTGTGGTAGTATTGTTGCAATTAGATAGCAGTTGGTGTATTCTATTTGTTTATTTCTTTTTCCATATTACTATGTGCATGTATTTGTAAGGTGGCCAGACCCCCACGCCCTTCACCTTGCTAGTGATCCAAAGTGGGATAATACAAACACACGTGTGCAACTTGTAGGCCTCTAATATATAACTGCGGTCATGGATTCAGGGTACCGCGGCCTGGCCGGAGGGGGTTGCAGCAGTGCTTGCTGGGACATTCCCGTACAAGCACATTTTGTCAGGGCTCGAGAGTTACTCCTTGGAAAAAAATGTTTGATTTGCCGGGTGAACAGGAGATGGGCTGAGCTGACAGGTGGGTGGGTGGGCTGGTTGTGGGAGTCGCTGGGAGAGTGCGAAGTTCTCCAGAGGAACAAAGTATATCACTAGAAATTTCCCGCACCATTGGTGGATAATAGCAAACAATTTGTTTTTTGAAAAATATTTGTAATGCCAGTATGGTCTGAAGAGCTATTGGCTCCCATTGTGAGTGAAGGTCAGCGGCTTCGAATTTTTGCTTGCGAGCTGAGTAAATCCACGCATCGTACACAGTATACGGTTTAATTGTTTTTTGACCTTGAAAGGAAGGGAGGATTTCGAAAGGAATGAATAAAGGGAGGGGGATAATCCTGTCAAATATTATCAGGTTCACCATTCCAAAACTGGACTAAGAACATGTAATTTCATTTTATGAAATTCGTTGACCTGAACAGAGTTTCTGCGTTACGGCGAGAGAATGGAAATGCCCACTACTGTGTAAGTTTTACTTTCAACGATTTCATAGACCAATGAGTCAACATTTGCAGACCGTTATTGCTGGCTTACATTGTACTCCGTTGTTGTTTGTGGCATATTGCAATGACACGCAAATACAACCTGTGTGTGTACTTCTTTGTTCCGGGCACATGGCCAGTGTAGCATTGAGATGTAGTCCACCACTGGGTTCCACCAGGTTCCACAAACGCCTAATTCAACGCTAATATTTAATTAAAATTCTGTCTGTGTTCTTCTTGCACTTAGCTTGCTCCCTGATTGTAGCGTTCGCATCCCATTTTGCGCTAAACATATTTCATAGCACTAACCTCTGAAGCAAATTGTTTCACGTGTGTTCATCCTTGGTGTTGACAAGGGGCCGAATTAATGGGTAAAATGATAAATTGTAATAAAGATCGGCTACTGAGACACATTTCTGTTATGTTTTTCAAACAGCTACATCCTGCCTTTCTGCGATTGTCATCCATTCCAGATACCAACGGACAGGTTTTTTAACCGGCAGTTGCAGATGCACGTGAATGGCTGGATTACAATGACAATCTTTTGGGACGATCGCCACAGACCGATATACCCTTATGCGGTACCATTGTTTACGGTGCCCTAGCACCAAGCTGATGCCCAAGCCTTGCGATTCACTGTGTGCCCAATGCGCTTCTTATACCCAAAAGGAATACTGCGTGGCTCACGATAAACATTTATGGATCGCGAACAAAGAAAGAAATTGAATATGGCAATCGCTGGATGTTCTCGGGTCGTTTATTGTGAAATAAAAGTACTTTACAAATTGTACAGTTTTGCGATTTCCTTTAAAAGTATAGTTTTATATTCGAAATTGGGGCACGCTGCGTTGTGAGATGTGTGTTGGTATTCCGGGTTCTGTGTCAACTAACAGTAACGCGTAGGTGATTACTGGGCGCGTTTGGCTACGCTGCACAGTAACGTCCTGGAGATAGGCAGAGAATATCACTAGGTTTGGCGATGCCAGCCTCAGGGGTGGGGCATATGAAGTAGTGCCGCCAGGGAAGTCCACCTTGGGCGATGCGGCAACGTATACGATTATCACAAGATGGCCGCGCCCTGCTGCCTGATTGTGCATGTGTGTAAAAAAAAAAAAAAAAGTACCGTAAGGTGCATAGGAAATGTTTGTACGATCGATCAACGTATGCTTAAACACAAGCCCGAACCCTTGGGACAATAATATTTCTGAGTGTACTATTTCTTTAATAGATTTATTTTTTTGCTCCATTCGCAGCAGATGATTTTCTAAGGTCTCTGTTTCTGTATTATTTTTAATGTCTGTGTGGTCTGTTAAAAGTGTTAAGTACACATAAAGTAATGGTTATTAATTGGTTTATATACAGAAGTGTAGTGTCTACCATTAGTATCACTGGTTTCACTCATTTCACCCCGAGGAAAATGTTCTTCCAGCTATCCCAAAGTACTAGACATTTGTGTGTAAAAAAATAATATATATTAATGTTAGTGTATCTAATGCAGAAAGTTTATAAATATATAAAATAAATGTAGTGTACTCAGTAGTTTCTTGCTAAGTTTTGCTGTTACTGCTGCGTAGGTGTGCTGTTATGGTTAAGTTGCGCTACTAAAAACCTATGAAATTCAGTAAAAAAAGTTGGTAAAGGGACGTTATGGTTACAAGTAAAATTGAAAAACCCCTGAAATTCACCAGTTATGGTAAGCTAAGCAACTCGCGCCACCATCGTGCACTGCTAAAACTAACACCCGGGACGTCAAAGATGACATCACAAATGTCATTGGTGAGTGGTGCGATGTTTAAAACCCTCTTGTGCGCATCCTGAGCCCTGGACTGAAGCTGTAAATGGCTACAGAAACTAGTGCTCGATACTTATTGTGCCGAGGGAGAAGTATCCTGCAAGAGATGTCTGGGTGTTAATCAAACCTAGGTGGGAGTTTCTGTATCGGGTTTTCTCCGTTCTTTAAATTTGCACTTCTGAGAACAAAATAATGTTAACGTTCCTACTGCAAAGGGTTTTAATATTAGTTTGATAATGGATTTAATGGGAGCGTTATGATTGTGTTTGCATAATAATTAATTGTGATATTGGGCTCTTATGAGAATATTGTATATATTTGATTGGAAATAATAAAGATTGCCCATGCGACTAGCACAGGAAGTCTTGATTCTATTAAAGACATGGAGGCAAGCATAATGCTTAACTTCTTTAATTACTGCTAACCACAGCTTTTTAAATCTTTCTTTTGTTTCAATGTATTTATTTTTATTTTTTTTGTTATGACCCGTATAAACAACAGAAAAAAATGAAACGTCATAGCCTTAACGCGGCTAAACTACATCCCCCATGAGGCTCTTCAATATGGTAGTCCAATAGCCTCTCTCTCACTGTCCAATCAGGCAATCCCTTCTACTATAAGTCACTGCCTCTCTGGGTCCCTTCCTCTTCTTTTGCAGCTCACTTTTACTGAACAAATGTCTAAAATCCAACTGCCTCTCGTATAATCCAACTGAGTCTGTCCTTTCTATTCTTGGTAGGATCTCCGTATTCTAACTCTGCGGCTCTGCTGCCTTCGTACACTCTAATCTCGGTGATTCTTTTGCTCCTCTCCTATGCAAAAAGAGAAATGTGCACGTTAGGGAGGGGAATACGATTCATCACACGTTATAATCAAGCATTTACATAAATTTGCTGTGATATGTATTACAGTTCATACCATGCCCCTTACAGCCGTATTCCGTTAGGGTGGGATAATGCTTGCCTCTGTGTCTTTAATAGAATCAAGACTTCCTGCGCTAGTCGCATGGGCAATCTTTATTCTATGACAAGACCGGAGGCAAGCATTATGCTTGTTCAAAGCTTTCTACAACAGCAGCTGCTATATTGGATACTGGTTTGAAGTAAAAAGTCTTAAAGACTAAATCGCTCGACCAGTGCAGCGGAACTCCGACTGCAAAAGCTTGTGAAGCCATGGCACCTCTGATAGAGTGCGCTCCAAATTTAGACGCGTCTATACTTGCCAACTCCATCACTTCCTTCACCCATCTAGCAATATTAGCTGACGTAACTGCTTTGTATGGTTTTATACGCGCTCTAAGCAACTGGCTAACCCCCTTCGGTCTAACCGCTGCTGTCGCTGCTTCATAACACTTTTTCTGATGTTTGTTAATCTGCTTAGAATCACATGCTGTGCATAGGTCCGACATCCAGTGGTCACTGCGGAGTATTGCATTTTGTTTTTCGTAGTCGAAAAGGGGACGTCGACAAGGCGTGTCTGTAACACTATCCCTATAGTGACGTGCGTTGTACCCACAATCCCTCACGCGTCGAGGTCCCTCAGATTGTTTTTTTCCACCCAGTTTCTGGTCGCCTTTCGCGGAGCTCCTAGAGAGACATTGCTATACTTACCACGGACCTCGGTCCTTTTGTCATAACTTAATATACTGGTAACGATCCCTCCCCCTCGACATTAGCTGTGAAGCTGTTTCTCCGCCGAACTATTTTCGACGGAGAGGAAGAGCGGAGGAGATCCTTCGGCGCTGCCGAACACGTGGCCTGGCCTCGACGGCCAACTTACAGTAGGGAGAGTGGGGGTTAGAACTTTGTCTCTTCTCTTTGAGAATGTCTTTCTTTCTCCCTTTTCTTTCCCTTGGGGTTGTTATCGCCAGCTATTATTGCCTCAGCTATGGAGAGGACACCATTTAAGTTTTGCCCACGCTGCAGGGGCAAATATACTTGGAAAGATAAGCACAAGCTCTGTAATCGTTGCTTACCCCTCGATCACATAGAGAACAGCTGCGCAGCCTGCAAGCTCTTAAAACCCAGGACTCTTAAAGAACGTAGGGTTAAGAGGTGGGCGGACTACGCGATGTCGAAGTCAGTTTCCTCACCCGCTGCCGCTGTTACTGAAAGTGACGAGGAGTGCGATAACTCGACGTCCGTTACGGAAGTCATGAACCCCCAGAAGGAGCGCTCGCGCTCCTCGTCGTCCGTCCCCGGCCCCGACGGGCTCGGCTCACGCCCTGCTTATGGGGATGAACACCCCGGCGACAAGGACGCACACAAACCCCATAAGGCTAAACACACTACCCACGGCTCTTCTTCGTCGAAAACGAAGGATCCATCAGCGCCGAAGGGGACGCAGGGCACTCCGGCGTCTACCGCAGACCGTAAAGGTCACAAGCCCCACCCGCAAACGCAGCCGCGACCAGCGATTGGGCTTCCATCTAACACGGGTGCTACCCCAAAAACATCCGACGCAACGCTCCATAGAGCGACCGTCGAGGTACAACGCGCAACGCACACAACGTCGACACCAAAGCCCTCGACGGACAAAATCGTGGCCGAGAGCCTAGCGAGAATTGTCGCCGAAGACGAACGTACGCGGACGACGAAACAAACGTCGAATACCGCGTCGAAAAAACACAAAAGTAGCCAGGATCTGCCCCTTTCTCCAAAGGACGCTTCCGAACTACCTGAAGGCTTTTCAGAAGGAGACGGGAACCTCTCGTCGACGTTGTGGGAGCGTTCGAAACGATTCGAAGGCGAAAACACTAATTTCCCCCCTCTAGACTATTCAGGGGTACCCCATGAGACCCTTGAAAGACTCCATTCTTGCATGGAGAAAATGGAAAGGTTTCTAGGAAACCAAGACCCACCCACTCACAAAAGACAAAGAGAATGGCCACAGGATGACCCTAGAGTCAAGATTCCTAGGCTGGTTGACCTCACTGAGGAGGAGCAATACCTCCAAGAAGATGAGTGTTTGGGTGGAGAAGAAGAGGTAGAACTTGAGGAAGAGGGGTTCGAAGAAGATCCTTACACCACTCCTACAGGGTTTGAAGAGGATACAGCTACCTCGCAGCCCTGGCATTCACCGTCAGTGCAGCCTTGGCAATCCCCATCAGTACAGTCAGACCCTGATGCCTTTCTCCCTTCTCCTCTCAAGGATTCACATGGGAACTCCTCTCCCATAGATGACCAACCTTCACTCAATGCACTATTGCGCAAGGCAGCAGCGCATTTTGAGATTGATACAGGGGAAACTCTTCCAGACATTGACTTTGTAGAAAAAGTCATCAAAGAAAAAGCCCCTGTTAGCCAATCTATTCCACTCCTGGCTTCTATTAAAAGAAGAATTTCTCCTTCCCTTACTAACCCAGTTTTAGTAAGAGGGGTCAACCCTAGAATAGAAAAGCTCTTCAGCCCTTCATCCTCTGACCCTTTATACATCAGAGGACACTCTATTCCGGACTCCCTTGTGGTTACCAACACAAGAAAAAGAGCAGGGGTGCCACTATCCACTAGTGAAGCACCTCCAGACAAAGAAGGCAAAAAACTCTACGCACTGGGGAAGAGAATCACGACCTCCGCCGCCTTCTCTACTAGAATTGCTAATAACAACTCACTTTTAGCTAGCTACGCAGATGCACAGTGGAACAAGCTGCACAGCGAAGCAGAGGAAGCACCTGAACCTCTGCGTTCTCGCCTGCTAGCTATAATATCAGAGGGCACACTGGTAAACCAGAGCATCGTTAAAAACTCCCTAGATGCCGCTGAGACGGCTGGCCGCTCCCTAGTGCAGGGAATACTTCTCAAGCGCCACGTTTGGCTACGCAATTCAGGTTTTAAGCCCGAAACCCAAGCCTCCCTCATAAATAAACCCATTGAACAGACGCATCTGTTTGGAAAAGCAGTCGATGAGGCCCTAGAACATGCTAAAAAAGAGTTTGATACCATCAAGACTCTTGATCAAATTTCTAGGCCCCCTAACAGGCGAGGCTATGGTAATAAACGCTCCTTTCGTGGCCAAAGACAGCAGCAGAACCAACAACAACAATATTACTCTGGCTCCAACTGGCCCACCAACCAGGGTAACACCCAGTTCAGTCAAAGAGGCCAACGCCGTGGCAAAGGAAGAGGTCGTGGCTCCAGCCCCAGAGGTTCCACGCCCAATACCAGCAAATGACCCGAAAATTCGGGTCCCCTCCCATGCATCACCGGTCGGGGGCCGGCTAACATCGTTCCTTTCAGCATGGGAGGGAATCACGTCAGACCGTTGGGTATTATCCACCATAGCCCACGGATACTGCATCGAGTTCAACGGTTCCCCGAAGTACAAACCCCCACGGAACCGGCGCATGACACCGCAACACCTCTCCATTCTTCTTCAAGAGGTGGAAGAACTACTGAAGAAAGAAGCTATAGAGCCCGTCCCCCTATCACAGGTAACAGAAGGTATTTATTCAGTGTACTTCCTTGTACCCAAAAAGGACTTAACCATGCGCCCTGTATTAGATCTGCGCCCAGCGAACATTTTTGTCAAACCCCAAAAGTTTCGTATGGTGACCTTACAGGAGGTAATCCCACTGTTATCACAAGGGGATTACATGACAACACTGGACATGAAAGATGCATACTTTCATATTTTAATGTTGACATCGCACAGAAAATACCTCGGGTTCAAAATAGAGGACAAACACTACCAGTTCAGAGTACTACCCTTCGGGATAGCATCTGCACCAAGGGTATTCACGAAAGTACTGGCAGTGGCAGCGGCCCACCTGCGCAGATTATCCATCCCGGTATACCCTTACCTCGACGACTGCCTCATAACAGGGGATTCTTACGAAACATGCTTCTCCAATACCCAAAAGACCGTAGACCTTTTGTCCCAACTGGGCTTCTCCATCAACGAAAAGAAGTCCAGCTTAGACCCCAGCCAAACCAAACAATTCCTAGGGGCTCTAATTCGAACAAGGGACGGCCTCGTATTCCCCTCCAACGAGAGGGTCCAAAACATGCTGTTTCAAATTCCCCATTATGTAGCAGGCCGAGGGGTGACGGTACGCAAAGCAATGCGCTTGCTAGGGATGATGGCGTCATGTATTTATTTGGTACCTCACGCGCGCCTGCGCATGCGCCCAATGCAAGAGTGGCTCTACAGCCAGTGGTGTCAGGCCAGCGGACAATGGGACGATCTAGTGGTGGTCTCGCAGGCCTTGGTTCTCTCGCTACGGTGGTGGACAAAAGAAAACCTGTTATTAGGGAAAACTTTTGCCACACCCGCAGTGGAAGCCACTCTAACCACAGACGCATCCCTTACAGGATGGGGGGCTCACCTATCCTATCAAACGGCACACGGAGCGTGGACTCCGAGTTTAGCATCCAAGCATATACACCTGCTGGAACTACTAGCGGTGTTCAAAGCACTGAAAGCCTTTCAGGAACACTTACAAGGAAAGACAGTGATGGTCCTCACAGACAGCACCACAGCCATGTACTACCTCAACAAGCAAGGGGGCACTCACTCTCCAGGACTGTCCAAGCTGTCCCAGAATATATGGAAGTGGGCTCTCAAACACAACATGTTCCTAATAGCACAACATGTACCAGGGGAACTCAATCTGCTAGCAGACAAACTCAGCAGAGACTTCCCCCTGCCCGAAGAGTACGAATGGCAATTGCACGAAGACATCGTCTTAGACATCTTCAGGCAATGGGGATTCCCGGATATAGACCTGTTCGCAACCCTGGAGAACTCACAATGCCAAAGTTACGCCTCCAGGTACCCCCAGAACCAGTCCAAGGGGAACGGTCTGTCGATTCAATGGTCAGGGAAATTTGTTTACGCCTTTCCCCCGACTCCCCTTCTCAACAAAGTGGTGCACAAGATGCACCAGGAGCAGGTTACCATGATACTAGTGGCCCCAATGTGGGCACGGCAACCTTGGTTCGCTCACTTGATGGAGATGTCCCTATCTCCCCCAGTGAAACTTCCCTGCCCGTACAACATGCTGTCACAAGACAAGGGCAGGACACTGCATCCATGCCCTCAGACCATGAACTTAGCAGCCTGGCTCCTGAGATCATAGAATTTGGACATTTACAACTCCCACAGAGATGTATGGACATCCTCAGGGAAGCCAGAAAACCTAATACTCGACACTGCTATTCTAGCAAATGGAAAAGATTTGTTATCTGGTGTAGAGGTACTAGCATCAACCCAGTTGACTGCTCTCCTACTGACATTATTCTATACTTGACCCATTTACTGGATTCAGGTTTAGTGTTCAATTCCATTAAAGTCCACCTAGCGGCACTTTCTGCATACACCACTTCCCAACTTAAAGTGTCGTGGTGGAAGATACCAGTTATCAAAGCCTTCATGGAGGGGGTAAAGAGGATACACCCTCCGATAGCTAACCCAGCTCCCGGATGGGACTTAAATGTGGTACTTTCCAGACTCATGGGCCCTCCCTTCGAACCCATGCACAAGGCAACTCTTAAAGATATCACCCTTAAGACTGCTTTCCTAATAGCTATCACCTCCATTAGGAGAGTAAGTGAACTACAGGCTCTTTCTGTACTAGACCCCTTCGTAACAGTTCACAAAAATAAAGTGGTTCTACGCACACACCCAAGGTTTGCACCTAAATTCATCTCGAAATTTCATGTAAACCAAACTATAGAACTACCAACGTTCTTTCAAAACCCTTCCAGCTCGGGAGAAAAAAGTCTGCATACACTAGATGTACGCAGAGCTGTCATGTTCTACATGGAAAGAACCAGACCACTGAGAAAGACTAATCAGTTCTTTGTCTCGGTGGCAGCAGGAAGAGAAGGAGATGCGGTCTCAAAATCCACTATATCTAGATGGATTGTTCAATGCATCACTCTCTGTTACACTCTTGCTAAGAGAGAACTACCCTTCAAGCCAAGAGCACATTCCACTCGAGGCACTGGGGCTTCCATAGCATTCATTGCAAATGTTCCCCTTGAGTCCATCTGCAAAGCGGCTACCTGGAGTTCTGTGCACACCTTTACAAAACACTACTGTCTAGATGCACACTCTAGATCTGACTCCCAGGTGGGACAGGCAGTATTAAGACATCTTTTCTCTACTGTTCCTTCTCATAACCCACCGCCAACTCCGGGTACTGCTCGCTAGTCTATGCACAGCATGTGATTCTAAGCAGATTAACAAACATCAGAAGACAATGCATTACTTACCGTAAAAGCATTTCTGATGGTTGTATCTGCTTAGATTCACATGCGCCCACCCTTCCTCCCCGCTTGGATGGAAGGAACATAGACTTCCTTTATATCTCTCTTTTCTGTACTCACTCACGTCTATAAGGCTCCCTCAGGGCAGAAAAATACAAACAGAGGGACCTCGACGCGTGAGGGATTGTGGGTACAACGCACGTCACTATAGGGATAGTGTTACAGACACGCCTTGTCGACGTCCCCTTTTCGACTACGAAAAACAAAATGCAATACTCCGCAGTGACCACTGGATGTCGGACCTATGCACAGCATGTGAATCTAAGCAGATACAACCATCAGAAATGCTTTTACGGTAAGTAATGCATTGTCATACAATTTGCCACACACAATGTTTCGTTATTCGGCCAGTATGGGTATGAGATCACTTTAGAATTGGTCTTTGTACGCTGAGCTATGGTAAAGGCTATCCCTTCCGGGTAATACATCTTCCTGTCTATCTCTAGGGCTTTAACGTCTGAAACTCTTCTACAGGACACTAAGCAAAGGAGTGTAGCTAGCTTGCCTGAAAGTTGTTTTTCTGACAGAAAGCTGTTACTCGGCCACTGCTCGAACAGATGTATGATTTTTTGGACATCCCATAATGATGAGTACTTGGGCGTAGGAGGTTTGCTCATCTTTACACCCTTTAGCAATCGGGACACCGCTGGGTGTTCCCCTACTGGTGCTCCATCCACTAGCTCGTGTCCAGCAGAGATCGCTGACCTATATACTCCTACAATCCTGAACGCCCTCCCTGTAGACGGGAGGCTGGCTAGAAAATTCACCACTTGGACTACAGGTGCTGAAATGGGAGATATACTCGCACTGCACCATAAATCCCAGGCTTGCCACGCGGAATTATAGCTCCTGATCGTAGATGGGGCCCATGATAGATTGATAAGCCTTGTAGCGTCTTCTGAAAGGCCTGGCAAGCGCCATCTATGCCTGAAATTCTGCACGCTATCAGTGTTAAGGATTGATCCTCTATCAGAGGGTGAGGGGCTCCTGCTGAATCGGTCAGCAGGTCTTGTCTGTATGCAATCTTCTGTGGAAAATCCGTAGAAAGTTCCATCAGAACTGGAAACCAGGCTTGCGACTTCCACTCTGGCGTCACTATCACTATCTGAGCTTCGTCTCTGCGCACTTTTGCTAGTACCCTCGCCAGCATCACAAAGGGGGGAAAGGGAAATATACGAACCAACTAGCAATACCTCACATCAACAGAATCAAAGCAGGAGGTATAGGCTTCCCTTTCCTCGCACCTAAACTCTGGAACTCTCTTCCTACTGACCTCAGAGCTGATACATCTCTATTCTCCTTCCGAAAAAAGCTTAAAACTGCCCTATTCAACTAAACACGATTGCATGTACTCCTAATGCTTTTGCACTCATGCAAAAAATGTATCCACTTGAACTGTATGTAACTAAGTAAGCAACTCTGTAACCAGCGCCACGATGCCTTCGGTCTGATGTGCGCTTAACAAATGCGAATAAATAAAATAAATAAAATAAATAAAGGCATAGTGTCTCTGTGGCCCCAATGATGCATGAATGCATCCGTCCCCTGGGCTCCCGGGTCCAGCTTCCAGCTGAAGTAATCCGGCAGCTGTGTGTTTAGCCTCGAGGCAAACGGGTCCATGTGCAAGGGCCCCCATCTTGCTTCCAACTTCTTGAATATGTCTGTGTAGTTTCCAGTTGCTGTAATCTACTAGGTGTCAGGAGTTCCAGTCCGCCACTGAGTTCAGGGCCCGTGGGAGATACTCTGCTTTGACTGTAATCTTCTTCTGTAGGCCGTCGTGCCAGAACTCCTTTGCCAATTCCGCTAACATCCTGGACCTGGTACCTCCCAGCTTGTTTATATACCTTACTGCAGATATATTGTCCATCTTGAGAAGGATGCTGCAGTGCGCTTTGTCTCTGGTAAACGCTTTTACTGCGAAAGACCCCGCTAGTAATTCTAGGCAATTGATATGTAGTTCCAATTCTTCTTTTGACCATTTTCCGCCTGTTTCTATGTCGCCGCATCGCGCTCCCCAGCCGGACCTGCTGGCGCCTGACTCTATAACTAACCCTGGTATGTCTCCGACATTCCAGGTTTCCATATTGTGGAGCCACCAGCTGAGTTCTGATTTGCTTTCTTCGTCTAGGGGAACTAGTCGATGGTATCTCCAGCCTTTCCTTAGGTACTTGATCTTCAGCCTCTGAAGAGCTCGATAATGTAACTGGCCGGGAAATATTGCTTGTATGGATGCTGCTAAAAGACCTACTATCCTGGCTAGATAACGAAGAGAGATCAGCGGTTTCTTGAGTGCTGTTCTCAGATCTTTCTTGATAGCTCATTTTATGAGTTGGTAACTCCAAGGTAGCTTTCTTTGTATCTATAGTGAAACCCAAGAACTCTAGCTGCTTGGTCGGCGTAAGCTTTGATTTGTCTTTGTTCACTAGGAATCCTAGGCTGGAAATTAGCTCTATCGCCCATTGAATCTGCTTCTGTAAGCGATCTTTGTTTTCGGCCATAAATAGGATGTCGTCCAGGTAGACAATCATCCGACACCCTTGTTCCCGAAGTGCTGTCGCGATGGGCCTCATAAGCTTGGTGAACGCCCATGGTGCTGACGCTAGACCGAACGCTAGGCATCTGAATTGCCAGAGTTCGTCTCTCCACCTGAATCTTAGAAAGGGTCGACAGTGGGGTGCTATCGGAACTGTGAGGTAAGCGTCTTTCAGATCTAGGCGCGCGAGCCAGTCCCCCTTTCTGAGTAAGTCTCCTAGTAGATGGATTCTCTCCATCTTGAAGTGCTGGTACACTAACCAGCTGTTAAATTCTTTCAGATTGATTACTGGACGAACTTTGTCCTTGCGACGGACTAGGAACATATTGCTCAGGAAGGATTGGCCGCTCCCTGTAGCCCTCTCTATCGCGTTTTTCCGCGCAAGATCCTGGATCTCTGCGTCTAATAAATCTTCTTCGGCCTGTGTCATTTGAGTTCTGTGAATTCTGTGAGGGGGCGATCTTGCACCGGATGACCTAGGAACTCTAGAATGAAGACTTGTACGGTCTGAATGACCCATGCATCTGACGATAGATCGCCCAAGTTGTGCAAATAAAGCATTGTCCTGCCCCCCACAGGAGGATAGGTCGCTGTGCGTTCTCTCAGCTGTGTTATTGTTCGGTAATATCCGCGTCCCCGAGAACCTTGTCCTCTGTTCGGGAAAAAGGCATCTTGTTGTCGGGTCTCCCAATACTGGGCTCTGGGGCCTTGTGCTCTTCTGTTATTGAATCAGCCGGTCGAGCAGGCTCTATATCGACCGGCCCCTGAAAAAACTCTCCCCGGGAAAACCTTCCTAATGGAGGCTTGCGCTTTCTCCAACGCTGTGTATGTCCCGACGAATCTGTTCATCTCTTTCACAAATGTGTCTCCGAACAGGAGCCCTTGGGCGCTTTCCCCGGCTTCGTAAGACGCCAGGTCTCCTAGTTTATCAATCTTCAGTAAATTCGATCTGCGACGCTCTGAAGATATTGCGCAGTTGGCGTTGCCCAGCATGCAGACTGCTCTTTGCGCCCATCCTGCTAATATAAGTGGGTCGACTGGCTCCCCAGTGTCTTCAGCTCTCTCGGCTAAATCCATTATCTTCGCTATGGGTCCAGCTAGGTCTAACAGTTTATCCTGGCACGTCTTCCATGCCCTATCCATGCCTTTTTTGGTGTCCTTTCCTGCCTTCGTTATGAAGGTTAGCATTTTTGTGTCAGAAGCTCAGGAGTATCTGCTACTTTCCCTGTCAGCTCTGGTCTCGGACACTCAGCTTTAAGTCTGAATCTAATATCTTTCTCCATAGGCTTTCTCATTTTCTGGGACATATACAGGGCTACTCTTGGTGATGGTGTCCAGTTCGTTGATCTGGGGTGCCTTATTGTGTCGGGTTCAAACATGTATGACATGACTTCTTCATCCAGAGGGGCCTCCACACCGCTGGCTTTAGGCTCGCTTGTACTCTTCTGCGAGACTATGCTCGCTTTGCTTATGCTCTGATCATCATTCTCTCCCCTTTCCTGATCCGAATGCTCCGAGGATGATGAGGTATCCCCTATATTTGTCGCCCCTGGGGTAGGGGGTACGAGGTTGGGCAAGGCCGTCTTTGTAACAAAGGCGCTTTTCAGCCTATTGAAAGCATCAGCCACCTCTAGGGACTTATCCTTCCCTGTATCAGAGCCCGGGGGAGTAGAAGAGAGTTTACTCTTCCGGGACACTTTCTTCCCCTTCTCACTTTGTCTGAGGCTCTTGTGTGGAGGTTCCCTCACCGGGGTCGTCGAGCGTGCCAGCTTTCTTACCCAGTATTTCTTCCAGGACCAATAACCTGTCTTGTCGAGGCTTGACTCCTAGTGCTACGGCTTGAACCAAAGAGTCGCCTAGCACTTTCTTGAAGCTATAGGAGAGGTCTATATCTTCTATGTATTCCACCTCTTGCTCTGGTTCTCTGTCACTCCCTTCACTCCAAGCCTCGTTATCCATGCTCTACGCCATGTGTTTTTTAAAAAAAAATGTTCTTTGCCTTGAATGCCTCTGATGTGCGCAGGCGACCCGCTAACAAATTAACGAGTTTCGCGCGTTCGGGAGCGAAGAACAGGAGCGTAGAATTGCCGTTGGCTTTCTCCGTGTGAGAACAAAACTCTGTGAGAGGAATACAGTAATGCGCATGCGTGCGCTTCCCTTGTTTCTAAAGGGAGTGGGGCTTACCGCGTACTACGCGTTGCCCGCAACACTCTTTATCTCAGTCGGTGTTCGTTCGCGGCTGACTGGCCGAGCCCTAGAGCGAGTGAGATCACTCGCGGGCTTGGCAGTCAGCCATCCTGAAAGTCCAACTTGTCCGCGAAATGAACGCGTGCTTTTCAAACTCTAATGCTAATGTTTGCGCTAATGGTACGCGCGCGCTTTGCAAATATATAAACCTAACCTGACAATTTAATTTCATAAAAACACAGCATAGCAAGGTACTGCTAGAATTGGTGTCACTTATCTGTGGTGCAGCAAAAAAGAAGAGGAAGGGACCCAGAGAGGCAGTGACTTATAGTAGAAGGGATTGCCTGATTGGACAATGAGAGAGAGGCTATTGGACTACCATATTGAAGAGCCTCTTGGGGGATGTAGTTTAGCCGCGTTAAGGCTATGATGTTTCATTTTTTTCCTGTTTATACGAGTTATAAAATAAAATAATACATTGAAACAAAAGAAAGATTTAGCAGTAATTAAAGAAGTTAAGCATAATGCTTGCCTCCGGTCTTGTCATAGAATTGTAAAACATTTGTGAATAAGCAATTTTTATTAGTATGACAAATGGTTTCTATTCTGTTTTATTGATTATTATATAGGCTTGTATTAACCAAATACAGTTAGCAAAATTTAAAATGGTATATGGGAATACTCTCAGCACGTGTAAGTTATGTTGCCTTCGTCTTTACTTGTGTTTTATGTTCCACTCCCTCTCATTTACTCTGCGATTTTTCTTTTCCTATACTGCATGCCATGTATATTAAATACAGTAAAAAAAATGTAAAAAAGTCAACCGCCATGCAACGAACTACATAATTACATGCCCTGTGCAATGCCTTCTTTGCATTGGGTATCCAGGCTGGGTCCCGGGTTGTGTTACCATCCATCTTCTCCACCCTCCCACCCCCCCTCCCCACTCCCCTGCTCCCCTAATAAAGTTCTCTCGTCTCTTCCAGTGACATTTTTAAATGATCCATTCCATCCTAAAAATGCCAACGTGAGCAATGTATAATATACAGTTTGTATGATTCGACATCAGCTGTTCAAAAAAGGAATGACCTGCTCTAAGAAAAAAAGTGGCAACAGCACTTTCTTCAGCGTTTTGCTTTGGCATAACACTTTGCAACCAGTATGTTAATTAGTGGTTGTATTGAGCAAGTGAAACTAAACCTCCATTTCTTTACGCTTGTATATTGATGGCCTACATGTATCGAAGGCTTTGGCAGAAGAATGTTAAGATTTGTTTTGGTGTTAGAAAGTGGCTGCTAACACCCAGGCACGGTAGTAATAACACAGCCTGCTCGCAAAAGCCCTTTTTAAAAGGGCTTCTGCAAGCAGTGAACAAGCCCGGCTGAAGAAGTGTGGCCCCTGGCGACCCCTGGCTGACTGGGTCGGACTGGACAATAACCTGGTCTTGGGCACCAATGAAAAAGTGGCTCACAGTTGCAAATGGCTAGTTTATTCTTTTTGTAACACGGTTTGAATAACCAAGGGGGAGTTGTTTGATAATATGTATTTTGAATAGGGTGACTAGATTTAAAAAGTAAAAAACCTGACGGAGCAACTAACAAAAGTAGGACTAACTCTTGAAAGCGGTAGTCAAGGCACTAAACTTCAGTAGCGTTTGGAGGAGAAGGGGGTTTAAGTGTTACTGTTCAAAGAAACACATATTATAATTAATTTATCACAGACACTATCTTCAGTTGTAAAATGCAGCATTTCTTCTTTGCGAGATTGTGCATTCCTGCGTGTCAGCTATGAAGACCTACTACCATGAAGGGTTGTGTTCAAGATTCCAGGCTAGCAGAGCAGTGAACGGTACTTAATCCCCTATTCTCGCCCCAGAGGCCCCGCCTTTTTTAGATGTGGGAATTTTGGGCTATGTCGTCCAGTTATATTTTCTTTTTGTAGTCGATGCCTTTAACAGTTGCTTTTACAGAGATGGGGAAGGCCTGCCCCTCCCCTGTGGACCCTGGGACAACACAATAACAGAGCCATCGATCCCCCACCCCGCTGTGGCAGGGTCGTTAGCCGGAACATCACGCCTCCTCACATGGGACTCGCTCAGGCAGGTGCTCCTCGCGTGAGGAGTGCCAGGATAGCTGGCTCCGGCCACTGAAGCCCCGAAATGGGGCGGGACGAGGGGCTATGGGCAGAGAGGTGAAGAGGAGCCCCTGCTGATAAAGCAAACACTCATTTACTGGCCCCCAGGTCCCAAGCTGCTGCCGCACATGGATTGTATTTCAATAGATATTTACATCCCAACAAAGCAGATGGAGCATTTAAAGGTGGTATTTAATTCTGCGGCCAACTTGCGCCGGGACCAAATCTGTAGGTTGCCCCATGAATAAATTGTGCTGTGGCGGAGGGCCCAAATCTTTAGGTTGCCCACATGAACAAAATGGGCAGTGGCAAAAGGCTTGGTTACCAGTGGGTTACCCTTTTCCTTTTGACACCCCAGTAGGAGCACCAACACATGTAAGGTACCATTTTCAATTCCAAGGACGAGATATCTTGCCCTTGGCACTGAAGGGGTTAAACGCCACATTTGCACGGAAAGTGACTTGAAGCTCTTTTTTTTATTTTATTTATTTATTTATTTTTTTTAAAGCCGTGTTCATCCATGAGGTCAAACATGGTTCTGCATTCTGAGATTTGTAGTCTTCTGTTCAGGGTGGTGCAAATACTCTAAGGAGGGTGCTTTGGGTGTACTTTGCAAATAAACAAGACCATTGAGGTTTCTGAAACCAAAAAACAAATGTGTACTAATTAGAGCTTGGAAGTATGTGGCAGGTAAGTTGCTTAAATTGCTGGCACATTCTGGCTTCACTGCTTAACCAAAGTATGTGATCCTGGGCAAATCATTTGACCCAACCCACCCACACCAGTGCTGGCAAGAATAGAAATGTGCATGTTATCCTCAGGCAGTGTCAGTGGCCTCAGTCCTACATAAGGGTGTATCGCCACTTTTACTCCCTAAAGAAAGGCAAAAAATAAAAATAGTGAGTACAAATGCTCCCAACAAAAAATAGGAAACCGACCTTGTGCCCCTGCTTTCACACACGCAGCTCCATGGATATGTTTGGACCAGTAATGCAAGTAGTACCACAGGAATAAACTACTGTTGTAACTGCCTGATCAGAAGTAAAGCTGTAGCTTTTATTGTGCATGAATAACTAGGTGCAAAGCAATATTACAAGACCATTTAATTTTCCAGTTAAAACAGCACTGTGCTGCAACACTGACTGCATGACCCAGCCACGCAGAGCCTTGAACTGAAAAATGTTTTTAGAGCTTTCTTTTACATTTGTTTGTCCATTCATGCAGCAAACCTTTACATTTTACAGACATTGCACTAATGTTATACTTCAGAGGTAAATCAAAATCATTTCTGTATTCTTGCTAGTGTTAATCTTGGGGTACAACTAATTCTGGTGACATTAAATGTTAGTACAAAATTGATAATCAAATAAGTTTGTTTGCTAATCAAAAAAGTTTTAATTAGCAAATTCTGCTAATCAATTTTTAAAACTAATTTATGCCTTGTAATTTGGAGTACCGCGACTGTGGTAAAAGGATGTGGTGGAGGTGAAGTGTCAATTCCATCACTTTGTTTTGATGAACTGTTGAATAACCATCCTGACTAAAGTGTTTCTTTGGAATGAACCATTGTGAATAAAAGTGTAATTTATAAAGGAGAAATATGATATTATATGTGATTGTCTCTTTGAAAGGAACACTTATGTTGATTTTGAATTAGACTCTTGGTTTGCCAAACAGGAAGTTGTGGAAACGTTAACCATTGTTTTAGAATCATCGGCAAACCTTTGGAAGAGGGCAGTCTCTTTGCCAAGTGAAGGTCACATGGGAGGAAAATAACTTTGCATTATACATTGAGTGGAGCTTTGCCATTGAAGAGAACTTTCTTGAAACTGAACTTTGGTTTAGAAAATCCTGCATTGGTCCAGGGGGAAGGGAATACAAACTTGGTCACAAGGATTGCTGTTTGACATTTGTGTTTTGAATTCTATTTCATTTTGTAGAGTTTAAAACAGCCAAACAATTCCTGTATAATTCTGTTGTCTGTATTAGTGTGAGGGACAGATCCATTTGGACACTAGTTCATTTTTCCTTAGCCTGTTAGGCAGGGAAATCCTTGTCAGGCTTGGGAAAGATAGGCATTTGTCTCGCCCCTTTTTATTTAATAAAATGGCAACTTGTGAGAGAACTATACCTGTGTCTCCACCTCGCATTTCTGACCTCTCGCAATCGACTACTCGGAAGAGCGCAATACCTTTTGGAAGGAGAAGTCACTGTGGTAAGTGCAAGAAACTCAACATCCTTTCTTATGAAGGAACTGAGCCATGGGGCCTAGGTTGGTCCAGCTGCTACCCAAAGTTGAGGAAAAATGATCACTCGCAACTGATGGATGGATTGATGAACACTATTAGTAGAAAGCAGTGACAGCACGAGCGCAACACAAGACACCAACAATGCAAATTCACCTTTCCCCGACCCTGTGCCTTTTTATACCCAAGCAGGCATATGCTTTCCAATGGAAGGGGTGGTCCCAACAGGAAAGGTTGCACAGTAAATTCATCCTGCTAGCAAAGAACAAAGCCTCATTATATCAGCTAGTGTTATCAGCAATGTTAACCTGTCATAACTCCATAACGATTCCCATATTCTTTGAGGCAAGCAAGAGCATCAGAAATATGACAGCTTCTGCCCATCAGTGCTGGCTTTCTCAAGAGAGTCTAGACCCTGCTTAGATATGCCAAAGGGGGAAACATGTCAGAAGCAATGTATGGTAAAGTGAGCATTGCAACACGCTTGGCGAGAGGCCTTCATTACAAAGACATGTGCAGTCCATCCTACAGTCTTCGGCGTGCCTAAGCGAGAATCCATGTTTAAAAGTGGCAGGTTACAGAGACTTCACCATAATACTGCAGTTACTGGCAAGGGGGGAGTACTTTACATTTTCATTTCCCAATTTCCCCCCTCAATCCCCTCCTATGAGACTTTCGCGCCAGTCTCATTGCAATTCTCTCTGGGAAACCAAGCATCCAATTCCAACGCATCATAACCCCTTAAATTTTCATGACCATGACAATAAAGCACTTTTACAGGCAGTGCCACTTCAGAACAGCTGTCAAACAATCAAAACTAAAGGCTTTTGTCCACCATTGGCGGGTAGGACAGACCCAAAATTATGACGACTACAAGCAAGATCTATTCGATGGACGCCCCGAAGGATTCTGACTGCCCCTCGATCCCAAAGTACGAGGACGCCTCGACCTTTTATGCAGGAGCTTACAGTGTGCTGAATAGGAGTTATGATGTCAAAGATATTGCTGGCGTAATCTGTTATATAACTATAGCACCCGCTCTTTACGACTGCAGACTCCTCCGTAGGGGTCCAGAACCATGTCTAACACCATCCGGCACTGAAGGACCATAGTTTGGAGGGCTACCTGTTCACGGGATAACATAGGCAAGGAGGAGGCAGTCGCATTGGCAATATCCACCACCAACAGTGAGAGCTGAGTTACCGATTGCTACTTATCACTAGAGCTGGTATCGGGTAACCCTGGCCTGCAACAAAGGCTTCCCATTAAAAGCTTTGCTTAGGACGAGTCTGCATTGGGAATGTAGAGGTGTGGCGCACCGCAGGCAGAACATATCCCATGTAACAACTCCCTCCCCAATTAATGAGCCTTATCTCCTGTAAGGGAAGGCCTTGTATCAACAGTAAGACCGACACAAGTGACCACAGTTCATGGGTGTTTATTGAACTTCAAAAAGGCAGTGTGGTTAAGTGTCGGGTGTGTCGGGGATATTATCACTAAAGTGCTGTGAAATTTCTACTTTCCAGAGGCTCCTAACTTTCGGCAGAGTATCTCGCCGCTGTCTACGTAGACTCGCTGAGTTTTTTTTTTTTTTTTTCCTGCTTCAATTTTACATACTAGTAGAGTCGATCTTTGCTGGCTTCACCTGGACACTCCCCCTTTGGCTGCCCCCGCTCTCTTAACCACCTTGAGTAGTGGAGTGTGGTTCAGTGTCAGGTGTTTGTTGGCCGATGGATGAGACCATGCTCCTAAGGAGCTGCAAACGTCTTTCCACCTCTGAACTTCATTATCTTCCATTGACTTGGACCCGGAAGCTAACAGTTGGTGAGTAAATCAAAACTCGCAAATTTAAAACGAATTGTGCAGTTCTTACTAAGCTTGCGGTCATCACAGAGCCCAGTCCCCCTGCCATAACGCATCCGGCCGAACTACCCGTCATCGCTTTGTCGAGCGACCACTCAGAGTTAAGGGAACCTCCCTCTTTGACCACTGAACTACTCCCCCCCCTAAAAAAAACTGGTGGATTGCCTGGACTGTCCGGGGCAGTCTCCGCTCGGGAGCCTGCGAAGGGGGGGGGGGGAGGACAACCGGCAGTTCACGGTGATGACTTCCACATCCAACATCTTGGATAATTCAAACTTCCCTGTCGACGTCAATCTTTTAGACCCGGCAAAACGGGAAAACCAGGCCAGCGGCCCTTTGGCCCTTTCCCTAGTCATCGAGGCTCAAGTACACAATAGCCTTCCTCCCCTATGTGAACCCTGGCTGACCTGTTCGCCGTCACTGACTGGGATGGCATCTAACAATTGCAAGCAGGATGCATTGCCGGCTTCACCAATGACCGAAACCACTTGCGCCAACGAGAACCTGCTCAAACCAACCCGAGACGAGGACGAAGGCCTAGACGCGGGGCCGGCCCTTCCTGAAACTGTCGACAAGGAGATCAACGCCGGGAGCATCCCTGAAGGGATTAATCCTGGCTTCAAACCAAATCAAGTGGGTACCAAGTTTTTCCCAAAAGAGGCCACACCACATAGAAGGGACCCCTTGTCCAAACACACGCAGGGCCCAAAAACTAACAAGATACCGACATTGAAACCACCCCTGAACTTGACACCTTGCTCGCACTTTTCATAAATTAATAAAACGAGGTGTGGGTTCAGGCCCATTCGTGCCATCCATGTTCACAAAATAACCTAGTCTACTTCCCCCAATTACCAACTTGGGCGATTTATCTGATGCAGATATCATGGAGGTAGTGGAATCCTGGTTTTGGCCTCCCAGAGACGTGGAGGACTCAATAGAGGACACTGTAGTGGCCCCAATGTTGATAATACCTTTCAACTTTACTGCCCCAACCGCCATAACTGAACCTCTGTGTCATCCATCGCAGCCCAGGCCGAACAGCCAAAGCTGTGCCCTGTCACTGAGCAACATCGAGACACATCCTCCAACTTCGAACCAGATGGCGGACTCTGCTCTGGAAATCATGAGCCCGGCCCGGATACCCCAGTGCCTCACCAGGGCTTTTAGTGAGGAAGGTGTTTGAGGTGGTGCAGCCAGTGCCTCTGTCAAACGACGCTAAAGCTCAGAATGCACCCTGATGCGGAAGCAGCCCCTCTGCACGTACAAGCAGAGTTTAATCTAAGGTCCCACGACCGAAGAAGTCGCTGCCCAGAGGATCTAATGAGTCTAACCTCCTGCATTTCTTCTTCTTTTTTGGAGTTAACCAATCATCGGTCCGCAGGAATGGGGCAGACCCCCTATTGGATTCCCAAAAAAACATCTTGGAGTAAGGAGAAACTGGATGTATTCTCTATCATGTCAACAATAACCATCGCACTCGTACCTTTTACTAAGTTGTATGAACAATTGAACGACACAGCCAAAGACCATACTACGCTTCTGGCAATGATCCATTCAAAGCTCATCTATCTGGAGGGATTTGTTACTGTTAACGCCGAAAAGACATCAAGGCAGAACTTCCAACAAGTGTCGCCAAACTTGCTGCAATACACAGAGCGTACCACTAGTTCAAAGTCCGTCCGTCACTACTACCATCCCAGTGCACTTGTAACGACGAGAGTCTTCAGAACATCACTGCAGTTGGAGAGGCAGAAGGAGCCTCAGGTAGCTTGGTCTTTCTGATTTTTACTCAGCCGAGGCCACCTGCATCCTGTGTATAAGGGGCAAAATCACCAGTTAATCGCACATAGACGCTCAAATTCAGTCTCAAAAGCCGATTACATCCAAAGTCCGGACAGCGGGCCCCGTTTGGAGTGAACAAATTGATAAGAGAAGCAAGGCACCCCCACCCCCATGGCCTGCATATTGACTGATCCCAAATTCGTTGGCTCTATTTGATCTCTCCACTTACTCTGGATGTTTCTACAAGTAGCCAGGCACCGCAGAAGGTGGAGACACCTGCAGTGCTCGAAAGAGAAGCAAGATCCAGCGAAGATGGGATGCCGGGGCCTAGCCCGTCTTCACCCATATTTTTGACCATGGACGAGAAAAGACCACGAACCAACTCAAACGTACGGTTTACCATTCCTAAGGATCACAAGCTTGGATTGGCATAATCTTTCAAGCACAAAGCCCAGCAATTAGATGATGAAGGCCAGGGAAGGTTGGTGGCCGCTGGACCTAAGGATCTTAATTGTAAAACTAACGGCTGCCATCCAGAAAGGTCTGGCCAGAAAATCACCCATACACGCATGATCAAACTGGAATGAATACTTGATTGAAATGACTTAATCATCCTCAACCAGAGAACTTTTCTGGATCTCTTCTATCCCAAATTTTCGACAACTGTATTCCCCGGATTTGACGCTTATCGAATTTTGTGATGAAAGGCGCCTTGACGCTGTGTTCCTCCACATACATTAATTCACCTGTGGTTAAAAATATGTTGCTGGAGGCCACTGAGAGTCTGCTAATACTGGGGTTTGACTGGACGGCGTTAAACCCTCGGGACGAGAACAGTCGAATCCCTGTAAACCGCACCGAGAGAGACACTCCAGTTCACCCGATCATTGCCCCAAATTATAAAGATCTGTTGGGAGTGGGTCGAACCTCGACCAGCCCGGTGTTAAAAATGTGCGTGTCTTTTGAAACCATCTTCAAACCGCCTTGTCAAATGTGTCGACCTGAAAGGCGACTCTAAAAAATCTAGTTCAGTTGAGGCAGACTGGTCTTGCTTTTCCAGTGCATTGTCGGACCAAAAAAGTCTGTACCAACTCAATGGCAAAATCGGGGGTCAACTGCGTGACCTATCCACCGCCACCGTGACCTGCCCACAAAAAAACTTAAAATTGATGGAACACTCTGGAATTTGCCCATTTGACAACAACAACCTATATAAACCTAGGAGATTACGACTTGATCTGCTTGCAAGAGACCTGGCTGAGGGACAGGTTCGTAATTGTCATAAACCCAGCTAAAGAAGAGAACACGGGACATCCCTCTGCGGATCCCCTGACCACGGTCAGGTCTGGCAGCCCTTTTAACCTCAAACTCTACAACCCAGCAATACTAAGACTAATGTCTATTGGAACCCTGCCTTGATTGTTAACGAAGTGTTCATAGACCAGATTGCTGAGTTACTGGACGACGCACACATCAATCCAGACCCATCCTACGTTATCTTATGTGGGGACCTGAACACCTCAGACCTGGCCAATACATTGCAAGACCAAGGCTGGAACCTGGATGATCCCCCGCTATGCCAGACAGAACCTATGGAGTGGTCTCATGGACTCACGAGACATGCACCTAATGAATTGTAACTGTACAGGCTACATCCTGCCCCAACCAACGTTTGAAAACTGGGGCTCTACATCAATCATAGACTGTCTATGTATCAAAAGGTTTCCTACCATTGGTTGAGAAATTTCAAGTTAAATTTCAAGTTAAATTTCAAGTGACCATCTTCTCCTGCTCGAATTGGCGCCTATGGGTGCTCAACCCCGCGAGCAATTCCCAATTGCTCTTGATACATGTAACGAGGGATTAAGTTCTCTCCAAAAAGATCCAAGCTTTGACATCGGAACAGGGAGCTACGATAAATTGACCTTTACTAGAGCAATTTCGACACTGCCCAAAGGACAGCCTGTTTTGCAATCCTAAGCAAATTTTCGACCCTGAATAAGTGGCCCGAAGAAGAGCGGCAAGAAAATCTGTACGCTGTCTGCGAAGTCCAGCTACAAAAACTGGCTCTGTGTATCGAAGCACCTAAGATATCATCAAGATGCCGAGGATATGTTATTGGCTCTGGTGGGTAAAGACCCGAACAGATTCTGGCCTCTAATTAAGGCGGACGAATCGGTGCTGAGGGCAGACCAAATAAACCCCATAAGTGAAAACATTTGGATCGCACTTTTGGAAATTGTATGCGCCAATCTGTGAAAACATCGACTCCTTTAATGTGAGTGAATCGATCCTTGGGTCACCTCCACTAGCCCAGATGACATTACAAGAAGAATTAAGTTGAAAGGTTCAAGAGCACCGGGGCCTGACGGGCTGTCAAACTGCATGCTAAAAGTTTCCTGACGGGGCTGCGTTTTATATCGATTCTGTTTGGGCAAATAGCTATTTCGAGGGGATTGGGTCCTCCGACGTATTCCATATCTATGACAGGTAATCACCACAGCTGTGCTGCTTCGGAAACTTTTCCGGCGTCTGCGTCCTGCGTCGATGACGTCGATACGCCGACGTCTAGGACCTCCTCCGACGTCCGACGTCATCCGATGTGATAAGTAGGACGCACGACGCCTGTAGCCTCAGTTCCGTTTTTTCCGCGAACGTGTTGCTTCGTGTTTCTCGGTTCTAAGCCTCGTCTCTTTGGTGTTCTGTTCTTTCTGGTTCTTCGAACCTGTTCGTTTGTGAATTTCGGCGATGTTTTCTACTTCGTCTTCAACCCCGCGTCCGGGCTTTAAGAAGTGCGGGGAGTGTGGGTCCAAGATGTCGGTGACTGACTCGCACGACGCCTGCCTCTGGTGCCTCGGGGAGGCCCACGACATGGATGACTGTGTTGACTGCCTGTCGCTCACGTCCAAAGCCTTACGCGAACGTAAGAAGAAGTTGTCGGTAGGTCGGGTGTCCAAGCCCCGGAAGTCGAAGTCGGCGGGGCTTTCGACGGATGATTCGAGGGGTGACTCTCCGCGTCATCGTCGGAAGTCTCGTCGGTCTTCTTCTAGGAGTGGGTCTCGCCACTCCTCAGCCTCTTCGAGGCATTCTCGGAAGCGCCGTCACCGGTCGCCTTCCAGGTCCTCTTCCGAGGATTCTGCCCGGCACGTCGGTTACCCCACCAGCCGTGCGACGCCGGAGGAATGGGCTTCCTTCGGGAAGAAAATGTTGGCGATTCTTGAGTCGCAGGGTACTCAGCCGTCCGCGCCCCCGAGTGGGGTCGGCCGTGTGAGGTCGAGAGACACCGCTCGCATGAGTGGTCGGCACGAGTCACGGGAGCGGTCCCGTTCGGACAAGGAGGCTCGTTCTCGCCGTACCCGTTCCAGGTCCCGGTCCTCGACGCGTTCGAGACCGTGTGCTCCTGTGAAGTCTTCGAGGAAGACGTCGACGTCGAGGGTGTCGACAGGCTTTCTCGAGGCTCCGGCTTCGAGGACGTCGTCGAGGCCGTCGACGTTCAGGTCGTCGAGGGATACGCTCGGGGCTCCGGCCTCGAGGGCTGTGTCGACGCCACCGATACTGGAGGCGCTGCATCTGACGTCGACGCCGATTTCCTCGACGCCATCGACGCCTTTCGTGTCGGAGGTGCCCCGTGTCACGGGTGTACCCCCTAGGAAGGCTCTGGTTAAGAGCAAGCACTCTCGGGTGCCTTTTCGCCACCTGGAATTTATTTCAGAGGCGGATGAGGATTCTGATGGCCTGGTTCCTAGTCTGGTGCCTGATGAAATTGTCTCGGGCCATAGTCAGTTTGACGATTTGAGGCAGTCACTGCATGATGCCAGTGGACTGGACACCTCCCCGGAGGTGGACTTTTGTAGGCCTGAGCCTGGCTCCCATGCCGATTCCTCGTACCGGCGCCTTATGGCTAGGGTGTCTGAGTATTTGGGATGGTCTGCTCCCCCAGGGGAGTTTGTGCAGGATGATCTGACGGACATCCTTGATGTTGGTCCCCCAACTGACCCGGTTCTGCCGTTCCATATGACTTTACAGAGAAGGGTGGCGGCGGCTTGGACTGCTCCGGAGAGTCTCCCGGCGGTGGGCAGATCCTTGTCGCGTAAATACCGTCCAGCCAGTAGCGACCCCTGCTACTTGACCAGGCACCCCACTCCGGAGAGTTTGGTGGTGCAGGCGGCCACGGCCCCGGCAAAGCAGGCGTCGTACCCTACCATCCCTCCTGATAGGGACGACAAACGTTTTGATGGCTGGGCGAAGATAGTGTTTTCTTCTGGTGGTATGGCGCTTCAGGCGGCCAACTCCATTTGTGCCTTGTCACGTTTCACGCACACTCTGTGGAACTGTGTTGCGTTAGCGGCTGAACATATTCCCGAAGGGGTTGAACGGGAGGGTTTCCTTGCTATGGTCCAGGATGGTAAGGATGCCATGTGTGAGTCCGTTCAGTCGGGTCTGGACTTGGCTGATTGCGTCAGTGGGTCCATGGCGGCGAGCACCGTGATACGCAGGTTTGCGTGGTTGCGGAAGTCGGGGTTTGCTCCTGATGTGCAGTCCCGGCTCCTCAACATGCCCTTTGATGGTGAACGCCTTTTTGGCAGCAAGGCTGACGAGAGCCTTGAGAGGTTGCAGACCTCAAAAGCTGCAGCGAAGTCGTTGGGCGCTGCAGTTCGCCAACCTCCGCCTTTTCGTCCTAGGGGACAGCAGTGGAGGGGTGGTTCCTTTCGCTATTACTCATCCTTCAGTAGAGCGAGAGGAGCTGGCAGTCAAAGAGGCCAACGCAGGGGTACCAGAGGTGGACGACAGGGTACCCGTGGTGCCAAGGCCGCTCGGGCAGTTACCTCTTTGCCCTCGGGTAACGCCGCAGCCGCTCCTACTCAGTCATGAGGCCATGTCCCATGGTTCGCCGGTTGGGGGAAGGCTGGCGCAGCATCTTGTAGAGTGGCAAGCCATTACTTCAGATGTGTGGGTTCTGGAGATCATAGCCCACGGCTACTGTCTTCCCTTTCGGCACAGGCCTCGCGACAATCCACCGGGGAACCTCTCTTTGAAGTGTCCGGATCCGCTCCTTGCGCAGGAAATTCAAGCCCTGCTGGAGAAAGGCGCTATAGAACTGGTGCCTGTAGCGGAGAGGAACAAGGGATGGTATTCCCCTTATTTTTTGATTTCCAAGAAAGACTGGGGATTGAGACCCATCATGGACTTGCGCGGTTTGAACAAACTCCTCAGGAAGGACAAGTTCAAGATGGTTACTCTCTCTCAAGTCCTCCAGGCCCTTCGGCTTCAGGACTGGTTGGTGTCACTCGACCTCAAGGATGCTTACTTCCATGTGCCGATCCATCCCAAGCACAAGAAGTACCTGAGGTTCGCGGTTGGCGACTCGCACTTTCAGTTTCGGGTCCTGCCGTTCGGATTGACCTCCGCCCCGAGGGTTTTCACCAAGCTCATGGTGGTGGTGGCAGCGCATCTCAGGCAAGGGGGGATTCACGTCTACCCCTACCTGGACGATTGGTTGATCAGGGGGAGCTCTCCCGAGCAAGTCCTGGATCATCTGTCCGTCACCTGCCACTCCCTCCACAGGCTGGGCTTCTCCCTCAATTTAAAGAAGTCCCATTTGACGCCAACGCAGAGGCTCCAGTACATCGGAGCAGTGCTCGACACTTCCCTGGGGCAGTGTTTTCCTCCCCAGGTGAGGGCTCTTCACATTCAGCAGATGGTGCACAAGTTTCAGCATGCCCAGACGCTCCCTGCGTTCGAGTTCTTGAGGTTGCTCGGCCTCATGGCATCCTGCATTCTTCTGGTGCCAGAGGCTCGCCTGCGCATGATATCTTTGCAGTGGGCACTCAAGATGCAATGGTCGCAGTCCTCCGGCAGGATGTCGGACCCGATTCAGGTGCCGCCCTCGGTCGCCCAGGACCTTCTGTGGTGGGCCGTCGAAGGCAACTTGATGAAGGGGGCTCCATTTTGGCTTCCCTGGCCGGAGGTGACGATCGTGACGGATGCATCCCTCACGGGATGGGGAGCTCATGCCAACGAGCTGACAGTCAGCGGTCGTTGGTCTCCGTCGGAGTCCAGACTCCATATCAATCTGTTGGAGCTGAGGGCCGTCAGGCTAGCCCTGAAGGCTTTTCTGCCGACTGTGCGAGGAAGGAATGTCCTGATCCTGACGGACAACACGGTGGCCATGCACTACCTCAACAAAAAGGGGGGGGGGCAGGGTCACTTCCTCTGTGCAGGGAGGCGATGCAGCTCGAGTTCTGGGCCATCCAGCAGGAAGTTTCGGTCTCGGCAGTTCATCTGGCCGGAGTCGAAAACGTGACGGCGGACGCTCTGAGCAGGCAGAGCGCGATCTCTCACGAGTGGGAGTTGGCTCAGGAGATTCTCCTGGAGATCTTCGCCCTTTGGGGGACCCCTCAAGTGGATCTCTTCGCCTCCAGTGTCAACCGGAAGTGCGGGAGGTTCTGCTCGCGGGAATTTCCTCCAAGAGGGGCCTTAGGAGACGCGTTCGTGGTGGATTGGTCGTTCCCGCTGCTGTACGCGTTTCCTCCAGTCCCCGTCATCCCGCAAGTGCTGCGGAGGTTGCGGAAGTTCGGTTCCCGGATGATCCTCATTGCTCCGGCGTGGGCTCGGAGGACGTGGTACCCGGACCTTCTCGACTTGTCCATCTGCCCTCCACGTCGTCTTCCCTACCGAGACGATCTGCTCTCACGGGAGGGGGGTCTGGTTCTCCATCCAGAGGTCAGATCCCTCAACCTTCACGCTTGGCTTCTGAAAGGTTGAGGTATAGGGATTGGGACCTCCCTGAAGACGTGATGGAGGTGTTGCTTTCGGCCCGAAGGCCAGCAACTAAGTCTCTGTACCGTTGGCGTAAGTTCTGCGACTGGTGCAGAGTTCGGAATGTGGATCCTTTTGCATGTGACATCCCCATGGTTCTGTCCTTTTTGCTTTCTTTGGCCCACAGGGGCTTGCAAGTGGGTACCATTAAAGGTTACCTGGCAGCGCTGTCCATCTTTAAGCGCTCGTCTGATGAGTGTTCTTACTTTAAGATCCCTTTAATTTCACAGTTTCTGAAAGGGCTCACTAATGTGTTCCCTCCGTCACCTTTCCTGGTGCCCGGTTGGGATTTAAACCTTGTTCTTAGGTTTCTTATGGGTGCTCCGTTTGAGCCTTTACATTCTTGCCCTTTGAGGCTGTTAACTCTGAAAACTGTGTTTTTAGTTGCGGTTACTTCCGCTCGCAGAGTGAGTGAGTTGCAGGCACTTTCAGTTAAGCCACCCTTCACTGTATTTCACAAGGACAGGGTTGTCCTTCGAGTTCGTCCTTCTTTTCTTCCGAAGGTAGTGTCGGAATTTCATTTAGCCCAGAAGGTTGTTCTTCCGGCATTCTATCCTCCTCCGCATCCTGGTAAGGAAGAGGAGAGGCTCCATAGGCTTGATCCTAGGAGAGCTTTAAGCTTTTATGTTTCACGCATGTCCCGGGTCAGAGTGGACGATCAACTCTTTATTGGTTACGCTGGTAAGCGTTTGGGGCAAGCTGTGACGAAACAGACTTTGTCCCGCTGGATTGTTTTGGCCATCTCGGAATGTTACCGCTTGGCGGGTAAGGACCCACCGGCTGGCTTGCGGGCCCATTCTACCAGGGGCATGGCTGCATCTACTGCCCTGCAGAGGGGTGTTCCTATTCGCAACATCTGTGATGCAGCCACCTGGGCTTCAGTACATACATTTGTACGGCATTATTCCCTCGATTCCATCAGAGGGCAGGATCTGGCCTTTGGCAAGGCGGTCCTTTGCTCTGCTATTTGATTGGCTATTCTAATTTTGTTTATAAATTCTTTCCCTCCTCCTTGCTCTGGTACTGCTTTGGGAGTCTGTCATAGATATGGAATACGTCGGAGGACCCAATCCCCTCGAAGAACAAGTTACTTTCTTACCTGGTAACGTTCTTTCGATGGGATGGTCCGACGACGTATTCCATATCGCTCCCGCCCTGCCTTCCCCGCTGCAGAATTTCTTTTGCGATTGCAGCTTACGTTCCGCAAGGCTTTGTGTCTGACTGGCAGTTGACTTCTGTCACACGTTCTGGGGGGAAAAACTACAACTGAGGCTACAGGCGTCGTGCGTCCTACTTATCACATCGGATGACGTCGGACGTCGGAGGAGGTCCTAGACGTCGGCGTATCGACGTCATCGACGCAGGACGCAGACGCCGGAAAAGTTTCCGAAGCAGCACAGCTGTGGTGATTACCTGTCATAGATATGGAATACGTCGTCGGACCATCCCATCGAAAGAACGTTACCAGGTAAGAAAGTAACTTGTTCTTCTCACCACATACCAACTTGATGGCTGCGACTGATAGTGGTCCCAATCCACAAGAAGGGAGATTGGAGTAATCCCAAGAACCTCCGCCCTATCGCTCTCCTTGATGTCATCGGTAAGCTCTACAGTTCAATCGTCCTGGACGAGTTCAACTTGTGGTGTAGAGAGACTAGTTGTCTCGACAAATTTCAAACCGGTTTCATCAGGGACCTGGGTACGTCAACAAATATCCTCCTACTTCAATTATTGAAAGGGAACCTCTGACCCTCCAAACCAAAGATCTACCTGATGTTTGTGGACTTGGTCAAGGCTTTCGACCAAATCGATAAGACGCAAGCTATGGACAAAAATTGGCAAAGAAAAACTGCCCGGCACCAATATTCCATCCAATCCTAGCAATGCACTCCGATACGTCTCTACGAGTTAGGCTGAAAAAAGCTGGTGCTCTCTCGAACGAAATAAGAACATTCCGAGGAGTCAAGCAGGGGTGCCCCATAGCCCCTGCGTTTTTCAACTTCTTCCTGAAAGACTTGCCAGAAGCCTTCATATCTACCAGGTAATTCCCTCTTTGGTTGGTGGTACCCAGCTTCCACATCTGCTGTACGTGGACTACGTCTTGTTAATCGACCAAACACTGGTCGGTCTGCAAAGACAACTTGTCACCTTAAATTGTTACATGGGGGAAAAAAACGACCTGGAGATTAACAGGGGGACAACCAAAATCCTGACCCTTGGACCCGGTAAAAGGGGACCAAATCGACACTCGTGGTACATTGATGGAGAAAAAAATCGATCAAGTGCAATCCTTTAAATTTCTAGGGGTATGGTTGAGTAATTCATCAATAGAGGCTCCAATGTTGTCATACCTTCTTGCGAAGAAGAAAACCCTGACTAGCAAAGCATCTGCACTGAACAGGAAGTTTGGTCACTTCTCGATTTGTACCAGCATTTAAGTACTACAAAGTCAACGTGGTACCGTCCTAAAGTACGGTGTAGCAGCCATGTTCAACCTTCCAGATCCCCTATGGAATCGCCTCGAGGGGGGTTCTGGAAAAGGGTATTGGGTCTCCCTCAGTCTACTCCAATCGCCATTATCCGCAGAGAGTTTGGCCTGAGCTCTTTGAAATCCGCAGTCATCTGGAACTGTTCAGGAAGTGCCACGACCCTGCACGCCCGGCGATCCTGGAATTGGTGCACAAAGAGATGCTTATTGGCTCTAACGCGAGACTGGAGAAATGGCGTGAGGCTACGCTGTCCCTCTTAGAAGAAATCGGCAGCTCGTTAGAACAACTGCTGTGTGACACAGGCCGGATAAAAAGAAAATTGCAAAACAGCGATTGAAAGCTGAGCCTGCGGACTGAGGTGTCTGAGCCAAGAGCTGGCTGTGTACTGAACGAAGGTTGAGGGAAACAAAAGGACAAATGAGAAAGAATCTCACCACGCTGAGTCATACTAGGATAGCTTCCATTGGAGGAAGAGAGCGAGCAAGTGTCAAAATTATATAACCGAATGGACTGTCCTTTATCATTTGCTGTCGGGGGAACATAAACAATTATCTCTAACACAGTGCTTTGGTGGAGTGTTGGTGGTGGAGTGTTCTTGCGTAATGCAGTGGTAGATTACCTTGTGCCCATTCTTGCTGCGGGAGCTTTCTCAATGGTGGGTCATAGTTCAATATGCTTAATGTTATTCCTTTGCATTAGAATTGACATAACACATCAGTTTAAACACAGTGTTCGATATCTAGCATATCCCAGCTTAAAATTGCAAAAAGCTAGGCTAGCAAAAGCCAACAACCGATAGTACTGCATAGCCAAGCATAACTGCATCACATAGCACTTAGCAATATTGCATAAGCATAGCCCTCCACTTCTTGTATAACACATTTTGGAGAAAGAAGATTTAAAAAATAGATGATGGAGGTGGAAAGAATTTCCAGGATTCAACCCAAAAGATGCAAGTAATCTATAGAGAACATTAGCTATAGAGCTGTCTTTCAAAAATAAAAGATCTAAACATATAACCTATCAAAAACATATGATGGATCAAGTTTGGAGGCAAGGTAAAATGTATGTTATGTTAACTGATGAGTATATCGCCACCGTAGTGGTCGCACAGTGCCTGACCCTGTCGGAGAAGAGGTGCACTGTGAACCCACCAGGGTGTCTCCAGACCATAGTCTGTGGGCAATAAGGAAGGATGGTTCGGGCAGGGGGGCAGTAGATGAAGCCTAGACAAGCCTATATTGGCGCAGCCAGTGCAACACGCTTCCCCCACCATGGTCAGGCACCCCTCATCTGCAAATGGGAAACAATGGCACAAGTCGGTTAATTTCTCATGGACATGCAAGGTCACAGCCAGCACGAGAATCCTTAGCACAATTGCACACATTGCGGGCAAAGGCACCACGAAAATGTGCCAGGAAAAATGCTCCCGGGCATTACTGGCTACCCATGTTTGATTCTCCTCATATGGCACCATACAACACCGACTGCAAACTGTATGCCCACGCCTCCCATTCCCCCACCAATCCTTTACTGAAAGAATGGAACAAAAAGCACATCATTGTTCTTTGATTAGCTCGGACAAAGCACCGGTGGTCTATCTTTCCCCACCTAGAGGTCACAACTAGTTCTCGTTTATTAATACAACAAAAGTGAATTTGACATTGTGAACTTTATGACGACACTAAATTGAAGCATCTATAAACATAAACTTAAATGAGGATTCCTACTAACCATATTTTAATGTTTTTTAAAATGTTTGTCTTATGATCTCCCAAATACTCCATTCACCCCATCGTTATGCTCCTACACAAAGGAGAAAAGTAAGAAGTGAGAAAGGGGGAGGGTCAGCATTACTGCATCATGAGTTTATCTCATCCCCTCTTGTAGATGCCAGGAGGGGAGGAACAAAGGGGAGCGCCACAGTACAGGAACGCAGGACTCGCTGTGTCCTAAGGGTTGTGGGTTCCATGTTTCATGAATGTAGGTGGCTGCTGGTGGATTGTGCAAGTCCATGATCAGTGACAACGGATTTCAGACCAATTGGGCATTCCATAACCTGAGTTAAAGAGTACTAGGAGAGGGTGTGGTGATGGGGTACTGGAGGCAGAACGGGAGGGATAGATCAATTTAGAGCAAGGGGTCTGCAACCTGCAGCTCTTTTTTTTTATTTTTATTTTTTTATTTATTTTTATTTTTTAATTTTATTTATTTTTTTGTATTCATTTTGGTTGGCTAAATTTACCTTTCAAAACAAATTTTTACATAACTTAAAATTGCAAATGAAATCACATCACATCCGGAGGGGCGCTGTTGTGCCGAAACAAGATGGCCGCCTAACAGCAGAGCGCCAGATGGGGAGAGCATTCAAATTTGATAAAAACCCTTTAACGGCACCCATCCTGCACTATATCGACGGTGCACCATTATAACCATCTCTGCTGCGGCCCTGAAGTTTTGGACCTTGCCGCCTTCTGGGAGCTGTGCGGCAGCCCTGCGTTCCCTGCGGGACGTTGAGGGCTCACCCCGCCCGTGTCACGGCTCCGGCGCCTGCTGCTCTTCTCTTCACCCGAGCGCGCGGCGCCGCGGACTGGGGTGGGGGAGGGGCTCTGTGGCCCTCCTCGGCGACCCGCCCTCCTGGCCCGGGGGCCGCTCTGCACTACATCTGCGGGCTTCCAAGCCCCCCCGTGGGACGCCACGCATCCTTCAACCCCTGACTGCTTGGTCCCGTGAGCTTCGGTGGGGGCTGCGGGCCGGATTCTCCTCCGCTGACTGCCTTGCAGCGCGGACACCGTTGCAGACTCCAGCGGCTTCTCACCGCATTCCGGACATCCTCCGCTGCCCCCCCTCCCGCGGAGCACAAGCTACAGCCCATGACAAGGTAGGGGGGCGCTGGGGGTGGAGAGCCCCCTACCTCACCTGATTTCTGCGGCTCTGGGCGATCACCCGGCGGCCGGCGGCCCTTCATAAACTTTTGCTGCCGACGCCACTCTCCCGGTCGTGGCTCCCCCCTCCCGGGGTCCTTGGGGCGGCTTGCGGCACCCAATCCACGCGGCCTTGCTCCATTACCTTCGGATCTTTTGCCCCCCTGGCTCCGGACACGTGGTGTGGTCCCGGTTCCACGCTGCTGTCCCACATCTGTTAATCCAGTCTGCCTTACACCATCATGGATACAACGCCGGACTGCTCCCCCTCAATTCAATCATAACCTTCAGGCCTGCTCATACAGTCAGTTCTCTGCCAGCCCCCCGCCGACTACATCGGCTGCGGATTGGGGTGCCCTGAGACCCTGCGGCCTGGTTGAGCAGATGGTGGCCCCCCCTGGGCTGTTCTTGCAACCTCTCTGTGCACTAACCACTTGGTCAATACCCGCAACCTCTCTGTGCACTGACCACCTGGACAATACCCGCGTCCCCCCTCCTGGTGCCGCCTCCTCTGCCCCACTCACAGGGGCCAACATTTGATCAGAGCTCACCTTTTGAGCTACAATACCTGTACCTGTTGATCGGCTGGCCCTCATCCCTTGGGCACCTCCGCGTCATCGCCTGGTGTCCGACAGTCCTCCCTTGCACCCCTCTGGTTACATTGCTCTTGCGGGCTCCGGACTCCTAGTGCATGATAACGCACGTGCTTTCCCGGCACCGCCTGGTGTGTGGAGCCTCGGGGTGTGGATAGTTGCCACGCGGGCGCTGATCGGCCGACCCCGGTCATTACTCTTGGTGTCTCGGAGCTCTTCCCCCCCCCCCCTTGATTGCTGGTACTCCTGGAATCCTCGGTGCCGCGCGCTCGCCACCACAATGACAAAGGGGGCCGGAGCTAGCAGGAAGCAGAGTTCGCTAAATATGTTCACCAAGACACCGTCCAGACCGCCACCTGAGCCTCCCGAGGACACTTCGACGCCTTCCACCTCTGACGACTCACAGAAAATGCTTGAGTACATGCGGGAAGGGTTTACCACCCTACATACTAAATTGGACGACATGAACGGCACCATCTCTTCCATAAAAGCCCATATTGAAAGAACGGACAGCTGAGTCGCCGAGGTCGAAACCAGGGTCGGCACACCTGAGGATGAGCTTGGTGCCCTTCGGGCTGCGGTCTCTACACTTGGCAATCGGATTTCAGCAGTCGAAAAGAAGAATGACGATCTCGAGTCTCGCTCCAGACGGAATAATCTATGCATTGTTGGCGTCCCCGAGGATAACCTCAACGAGCGCATGGAGGACTATGTAGAACGCATCCTCTTAACACTCCTGGACTTGCCGAAACTCTGTTTGCTGTCGAAAGAGCGCACTGATCTCTAACGGCCAGGCCTAGGCCGGGGGCGCCTCCTCGCCCCATCATAGCCAGGATCCTGAACTTTCGGGACCGTGATGCCCTCCTCTGAGCGGCCAGGTCCAAGGGTGAACTACTTCTAGGCTCGGCAAGGATACATCTCTATCCCGATTTCTCTGTCGCTTTACAGCAGGAGCGAAAAACCTTCCTGGATGTGAAGAGGAGACTTCGTGGATTGGGAGTCAAATACTCTATGCTCTTTCCTGCGAAACTAAGTGTTGAACACTCAAACCGTACACACTTCTTTACTATTCCAGAGGAGGCATCGCAATTTTTGGACAAGCACTTTCCTAGATGATTCTTCTCCTTCCACTATGGAGGCGAGGCTCGTATCAGTTTTTTGTTCAGACCCATGCTACATATGTGCTTGCTGCAGGTGAAGTCTTTGTTGCCACCTACATTTCAACGGAAATGCTTTGGTTACTAGTTGTGGTGTTGCTCCATTGATCCTCGTAATATGGCCTTCTGTTCGTGCATACTCATGGCAATCAAGGTGGTCCGACACCCAGTTGCGGCCCCAGGTGGTATGCTACCATACAGCCGTCTCCAATTCCCCTTTGGTGACTGGTCATTGTGACCCTTGAGGGCCCTATGCTATTCTGGGCTGATTACTTACGTGCATACCACCACTCTGGGTTTACGGTTAAAGTTTCTTGCTTGGCTGCCCTTTTTCTTATGGCTCCGTGCTCTGTCCGCTCTCCCACTGCACTGGATAATATGGTTTATTGTTGCTGTATTGCATAAATCTCCTTACCCTCTCCCCAGTGCGGCGCGCCGTCGCCAGGCTAGCTAACGGCCCCCCAGGCGCTGATGCCGTCTGAATTGTTATGGGTTTGTTGGGGTTTCATCTCTCTAATTGGGGGAGGGATGTGGGTGGGGTGTGTAGGGGGAAAGTTATGTTTAAAAATCTCTTGACAACCACCAGTGATGCCACGTACGCTACAGTAGCACATCATGAACACATTGGCGGGGTACCGCTTACGCCCAGGATGTCTGCCTTCTCTTTGCTTGGCAGTCTCTGTCCAGAATCCCAAACAACTCCTCCACACTAATGGCGAATAACGATTTGACGTTTATGAGCTGGAATGCCCGTGGCCTGGGCAATCACAAAAAGATGCGGTAGATACAACTGCATGCTGAACGCCACAGAGTAAAAATGTTATGCCTACAAGAAACCCATGCTCGTTCCGAACAATGTGAACGCTTTGCTAAACAATGGGGCCCCCAAAGGCATTATACAAACTATTCCACGCAGAGCCGTGGTACGCTCACTTTAATTCATAGAAGTCTGAAATTTGTCTAAGCCATTCCAGTATTGTTCCCCTGGGTAGATATGTTCTGACCGTCGGCACTTTACAGCACCAGGAGGTAGCCATTTTGAATATCTATGGCCCAAACGTTGACGATCCCGAGTTCTATCTACACTTGGCCTCTATCTTGGAAAGTTATCCCCTAATCCCGATTTATTTGGGGCAGCGATTTTAATACAATATTTGATGTCACCCTAGACAGGTCGGGCTCTCGTCCTCGCCAACTAACCAGAGCAGCTTATACCATACTGACCCCGCTCCCTCGTTTGGCATTAGTGGACGCCTGGTGCCTAATTTATCCCGACTCCCGCACTTATTTGTATTTATTTTATTTGTATAGCGCAGACCAGGCCCGGAGGCAACCGGGCGCATATCTTCAAAACAAAGGTTACAACAATGCAGGAGCATATTACAAAGCATAGGTATACATAGTAGCAGTGCAGATCAGTCCGGCATACATCACATGACTAGGGATTCGGCTATTCAGAGGACAAATGGGCATCTGATGTGGCTAGCCAAAATTTGACCTTCAGTTTGAATGAGTTAAGAGATGGTAGATTTCTAATGATGGGGGGGCACAGTGTTCCAGAGTTTGACTGCCAAGACTGGGAAGTTGACCCCTCCAGCTGTTTGGAGCTTGAATCTTGGGATTGCGAGGCTTTGGCTGTGGTCAGATCTGAGTGGCCTTGCAGGGATATATTGAGTGAACCGCGAGGCTAAGTAGCTAGGGGCTTGGTTGTGAATGCATTTGTAGGTGAGGGCAAGTGATTTGAGTGAGATCCTTTGGGTGACAGAGAGCCAATGTAAGTTCTTCCTGGTTTCAGAGATTTGTGCTTACTCATTCTATTCCTCAGTCCATGATTCCCATTCTAGAATTGACCGGTGGCTCATAACTGACATGCTAGTTAGATCCATATCTTCCCAGGCTATCCTTCCCAGAACGTTATCAGACTACTCACCAGTACTTATCTCACTGAACTGGGGCCCTGATGCCGAAAGGTCGAGACTATGGAGGTTGGGCCCCCACGCCCTTTTGGATCAATTTTTCGCTACCGAACTCGAATCCTCTATTGAGGAGTTTTTTTTAACTTGATGCAGTTTCGGTGTCATCACAATCCATACTTTGGGAGTCCTTTAAAGCATATACTAGAGGTATCGCCATCTCCAAGGGAGGTGGCATCCTAAAGGGAATCCGGGCAGACATCTTCGTTAGTGAATCGACCTTAGCTACTCTCAAAGCCCAGTATGCCCTAGATAACTCCCCGGCCACTCTGTCGGCGTTGGGCTCGGAACTGGACAAGTTTTGCTCCTTGGCGGAGAGAGAGGTTAAATTCCTGGACTCTGCCACCCCCCCCCCCGTTCGGTGAGGAGATACGGAGAGGGTGAGCGCCCAGGCCGTATGTTGGCAAGACTGCTCCGTCGCGAGCTTGGTGCCCCTAATATCCCGGCTATATCGAGGTCCGATGGTTCATTGGCCACTTCCCCTCAGGACATCAATTCTCTCGTTTTATACCTCCCTGTACTCAGAGGTCGATGGCCCCCCTATACCAGAAATCGACTCCTTCCTAGATGGACTCCCTCTCTCGGTCCTGTCAGAGGAGGCTTGCTGCTCTCTGGAACGCCCCATCACCACTGATGAGCTCATTGAAGCCATAGAGTTGTTGGCGTCGGGCAGGGCTCCCGGCCGGGATGGGCTCCCCATGGAGTTTTATAAACAATACAAGTCACTCCCGGCCCCGCACCTCCTGGCCCTGTGGTAAGAGTCGTGTGAAGGGGGTATACTTCCTCCCTCCCTTCGTGAGGCATTGATTACAGTCCTCCTCAAGCCCGGCAAGCCCCCTACTCAGTGTGGCTCCTACCGCCCCCTCTCATTGATTAACGGTGATATTAAAATATACGCTAAAGTCCTTGCTAACCGCTTAGCCCCGATCCTCCCCCACATCATCCACCCTGACCAGGCTGGATTTGTCCCGGGTAGATCTACGTCTCTAAATGTAAGAAGGCTCTTTAATGTGATTAGCAGGGTCAATCCTACCACTCAGGCGGTGGCGGCCACCCTTGACATGTAGAAGGCTTTTGACTCAGTGTTTTGGAAATACCTTTGGCGGGTCCTCGAGAAATGCGGGTTTGGTCCTACCTTCCGCACCTGGGTGAGGCTACTCTACACAGTACCCTTAGCCAGAGTCCGCACAGAGGATAGGTACTCTACTCCCTTCCAGATATCATGGGGGGACACGGCAGGGATGCCCCTTCTCTCCGTTAATATTTGCCGTCGCCATTGAGCACTTTGGCGACACGATACGTCAATTCCTCTCTCACAAGGGGTTACACATGGTGGGCCAATCCGACATAATTTCCCTCTATGCGGATGATACCCTTCTGTACATCCGCTCTCCGGATACCAACCTTGCCCCTATCCTTGCTGACGTCGCCCGTTTTGGTGACATATCTGGATTGAAGATTAATTGTTCCAAATCTGTGCTGTTCCCACTTACTAATTGCACGCAACCCCCAATGGGTTGGGAGGGTTAACCTGGTCCCAGTCTAGTATCACTTAGTTGTGGGTGGTGGTCTCCCGACACACATCACAGCTGCGTGAGGACAATTACCAGAGTTATCTGAAGAGCCTGAACACGAAAACCTCCAGCTGGACTAGGCTTCCCTTATCGCTTGCGGGCAGGATTGGAATACTCAAGATGGTGGTGTTGCCTCAACTCCTCGTTTCGCCAATCTGCCCATATGGCCAGGGGACACATTCTTCAAATCACTAGGCCAAATCTGTAATACCTTCCTCTGGCATTCGGGCGCAGTCCGACTTAAACTTTCCACGCTGACCATCCCTAAGGAACTAGGGGGGGGGGGGTTTAACGCCCCTGATTTTACTAGATACTGGGTGGTAGCCCAATCCCAAATTGCATCTCATTGGTTCAATACTGTCGACCCCCCCCCCCCTCCGCATGTTCGTTTGGAGAAACTGGCGGTCTCTGACCGGGTGATTGGCTCCCTCATCCTTAAACTCCTTCGCCCCAACCCCGACTCTTCAGACCCTGTTGTTACTACATCCCTGGCGTTAGCCAAACTATGGGCCATGGTTGGTGCACGGAACCCATTCCATGGTGACCTGCCGTTATGGAACTTCATTCCTGATGTCCCATCCGTCCCACAATCCATCGTTACCCGCTGGGCAGATGCTGGCTTCTTGTCGCTTCGCGATATATATGTACAGGACAATTTCACTGAGTGGCCTGAACTTCCCTCCTCTCTCTCAAGCGCCGGCCCACTGCATGGTTGCAATACTCCTCCCTCCGCAAGAACCTGAAATTGAGATACCCGGATTTCCCCACGCTACCTTCTGATGAGCCTATAGTTGCGAAACTGTTACTATCTCTCCTTCAGGGGCAAAGTTCGAGGCTTTATTCCCTGTTGCAGATTAGGGCGGCCCTGCCCTTTACTGCGCTCAGGGGCAGCTGGAAGGCGGACCTGGAGGTTGAGATTACTTATGAGAGATGGTCCCGAATGTGTGCTCGCACCCAGGAGGTGTCTTCTAACTCGAAATTCAAGCCAATTCAATTCAAGGTACTGCAAAGGTATCATCATACACCTCAGACTACAACGTATGTTCAGTGATTCCCCTCCCTCCTGCCCCAGGTGCGGTTCGGATCAGGCAACCTACATCCATATGCTCTGGCACCGCCCGCGCCTGTCTCAATTCTGGTCGGACATCTGCTCCACACTATCGGATGTATTGGAGTACATTATCACCCCCACCCCACTGCATTGTCTCTTCCACGACTTCCCCCAATTGGGGCGTGACTCCAAGAAGTTGGTGGGGCTGTGTATGTTAGCTGTCTGCTGCATATTGCTATGTTGGCTCCGGCCTAGGGCACCTACGTATGCACAGTGGCTTAGAGCAGTTACATGGGCACACGATACGGAAGAAGCCCGGTGCGCACTACAGCACCCACACTCGAGGCCAAGAGACATCTCGCGAAGGTTTTGTGATTACATGTCTGCCATGGCTTCCCCTTCAAACTCTGTGCAATTGTTACGCTCACCTGGCTCCCACAGGGGTGTCGGTCGGACCTGGACAGCTGCGGTCTCCACCCACGTGATGCGTAGTGCAGCGATGACTGACTGGATCTGCCCTCCTAATCTTGTCTGCTTAACCCGTAGAAATATTCTCCTGCAGGTGGAGAGATGGATTTAGCCACTTGATGGCAAGTGATGGCACCCCCACAGTCCTCCCCAACTAATCACCTCCGAAATGCCCTCACAGCAATCTCACCTTATATTCTTGAAAGATGAGCTCTCCATCCTGCATGGATTTGCAGGGGTGCGTCGATCCCAGTTACTTCACTGGTTTGAAGGCTCGGGAGAGTTCCGGAGAGTATTGACTGAGGTTCCTGGTGAGGACCAGTAAGTATTAAGTTCATAGAGTTCAATATGTCCGATATTCACTCTTGTTCCCCCCTTCCTTTCTTGTCTTGCAGCTGGCTCGTGAAAATATGCTCTTGTGGCAGCTGGTGGCGCTCAGGTAAGAGTCTGTATTACCCGGCGCTGTCCGGTAAATGTTGCACGTGGAAAACGTGTTGTTTTGTCTCTCTTTACAGATGCGGCATGTGAAAATATGGAGAGTCACAAAAGGATGCCTCCGGTGGTAAATCAGGTAAGTCTATGGTGGTAAGAATTATATTTGTTGGTTCCCTCGGCTCACCTTGTGGTTTTCTTTTGTCTCCTAGGTGCCGTAGTTCGGCGAAGAAATGATGGAGGCAGCACCGACCCGAAGGATGCTTTGAAGACTGGTGAGTATGGCGCGGCGCTGCAGCTGGAGGTGCGGCGCATGCAGAAATGATGTTCTTTACAGGTAATTAACTATGGCAAGTTTTTGGTTCTGAAGGAGCCACTCATAGTGTTTAGATTGATTCGTTTTCCTTTTTCCCAATTCCATGACTTGGGTTTTCACCAAGTTAAACATTAGATTATTTCTGGTGGCAAAGTTTTCTAGTTGGTTGAGTAAGGGCTGCAAACCTGCAGGTCTCTGGATGTTTTGGACTATGACTGCCATGATCCCTCTCCATTGGCTCTACTGGCCAGGGCTGATGAGTTGTAGTCCTAAACACCTGGAGAACCAGAGGTTGCAGACCCCTGGTGTGTAGTGTAAGTTGGTCTGCAAGGGTTGGGCAGATGGTTGAGTCTGATGGGAGGTGAGGGAGAGCAGGGTGAAAGATGTGGGAAATGGTAAAAGGGAGGGGGTCAGTGAGGAGCTGGGGATGTAGAAGTGTAGTAAAAAGGTGAAGAGCAAGTGGAGTGTGCCTTAGGGTGGGTGGGGACTTTAGGAAGTATGAGACAGTCGGGCGCGTTATCTGAGGTTATAGTGCAGTTTCAGCAGTAAGACCGTGGGCCCATGATGGTCACAGATGGTGACATAGCAAGGCTGTGAGTAGCTAACCTGGAATACTGGCGTAAATGCAGGGCCTTGGGTAACCAAAATGTAATACTATGTTAAATGTTTCTGTAATGAGAAATTGCTTTAGGCTGGGGCTTATGGGGGATGTTTGATCTCCAAGGTAGCACTAAATGAGGACTAAACAACGCTGTGTACTCTTCCATGAAGTATGTATTGAGCTCTTCATACCTATATAACGGACTGATGCACAACGTCTGGATCCTGATGGTGGAGTTGACTCCCTGCTTGTTTATGATCCTGTAACCATAAATGAGTTCTTGTGATGCAGATTATGGAATATCCCATTTCACGACAGTTGGACATACGTAAGACTTTAAAACTGGTCATAGCTTGTCTTGGCATGTAAAGTCCTGTTTGGAATTCAATACCTACCTGAACGAGAGGGACAAGGGGTCTTGGAGGAAGCTTACAAATGTTTAATGGTGGCCACCAGTGATTGGGTGTGTGGCTGGTACAATGTCTGAATGCCTGCAACCCTATGATTGGATTAATGTGAGCCCTCCATAAGTGTAGAGGTGCTGCTCAATTGTTTTGTAGAATGTAGAGACCCAGCCCAAGGCACAAAAAAATAATATTTCAACCCAACAACTGGACATGAGGAGGGCCAACCTGAACCATGACCTTGCAAGATACTTCTGACAACAAAGCTCCGCTCCTTTGACAGGTGTACCTAACATCCCTTAACCGTGTGTGTCAAAGCCTAGTGCTCACTTCCCTTGATCTGGCATGACCTGACGAGTCAGTCTTTGAGAACCCTTCCCTGAAGCCTTACTGCGTACTCTGTGCAGACCCTGACACAGGCACCAACACACATAGGAAAGGGAACTGATTTGGAATGGACGGAGCTATCTTTAACATGGTCTCATTCTCTAACATTGGCGATCCATGCAGCCATTGGCCTAGTATACTGCTCATAATGTCCATCATTCCCTGCTGGGTAGGGTACCATGGTATGCCCTAGGGCAGCTACAAGACTGGTGTTTGCTCCACTGCATGGTAATCTCCTATAGGAAACATCTTATTCTTGAATGTTGAGACTACCAGGATCGGTTGGCACTAAAGAACACACCCCTCTAAGACGTCTTTCTAAACTCTTTCACCAACCTTTTACGTATATTCATACCTACATTCTTGGATATCTAATGCATATTTACATCTGTTTGAACATATCATTCATTACTAAAGCTAATAATGAGTTAATATGCGTCTGTCTACCCTACTCCCCTCCAGAAAGTTACCATTAGCTGCTTAGTCACATCTGTTGGTTTGGGAAGACTTGGGATGGGGGGGACAGGGTGACTGGAGAAGCCTCGTGCTCCATCAAGCAAACCCCCTTACTCCAAAGGTTGGATTTGGGGTGGCCTTGGAGTAGAGGGAGGGGCACCTCCCCTCTCCCCCTGCTTCCTGCCCATAGGGGGCATGGGGCAGGCCATCCAGAGTGATGTGTAGCAGCAGTGGGATGGATTGTGTATGTCTGCGAGTGTGAATGTGTGAATGTATGCACTTGTGAATGAGTGAAATGTGTATTTGTGTTAGGAAAGATGTCCATTCCATGTGTAATTTTCCCTCCAGTTGTGTACCCCCCAACATTTTGCTTTGTTAAAACACCATAGTCTGACTTTGCCAGAGGAGCACAGCCTTCTGCTGCACTCCCCTGGGCTTTTCGCTCCCTTTTTTATGGTAAAACTGATCTGCCCTTAAAGACAGCCAGTACTGGGAGACTTTGTTTCCCTTAGTCCTCGTCTATGTTGCAACTTTTCTGCAACATGTTGCAAGTGCACAATGTACCTTATAGTACAGTGCACTTGGATCTTGCTGCCATTTCTAAAGGCCCTAGATACTATCGAAAGATTTTTAGGAGCAGTGCAGATGTGCCTTGGACAGGGCTGGTGGCAGCTTATCTTCATGTATTTTTAACCCTTTCCTGCCAGGTAAACTGTGTTTACCACGTTTGGCACAAATAGGTAGCCTGGCTCCAAAATGGCCATGCCACGAGGTTGTTTGTCCTGTCCTTTTGCCATCTTGCCCCTTCACCTTCCCCAGGCCGACCCGGGTCAGTCCTTATTTGGGCATGCATTCTCCCGCTAAGTGTGTGTGTGTGTGTGTGTGTGTGTGTGTGTGTGTGTGTGTGTTTTCTCTCTCTCTCTCTCTCCCAGGATGTGGGCTGGCTTGTCTGGTTCCAATACACATCCTGGGTGCCAGAGAGACTGGTGTGCTGTGAATGCCTGCGACCACCATGGTCCGTTATTGGTCCACGTTGTCATGATGCCGAGCCCCGGGAGCAGGCATCATGCCCTCGGGTAAAAGCCCAGCGGCCCCTAATAGGGCCTCTTTGGACTTTGTCTTGGCGCCAGGCTCATAAAAGAGGGTGTTTGGTGCACTTAGCTGGCGCAGACCATGCTGCATGAAGCCTCAAGCCAAATGAGGCTTAGGAGGAACTATTTTACTTGGGTGGGGACCGTGGAAGAATACTTACCTGGAACTTCTACCAAGGCTATTTAAACCACGCCGGGACTGCCACACGTGCTTCGCGTTGCTCTGCATCTAGCAGCTGAACGCTCACCATGCCTGCTCCTGCATCTTGCCTCCAGCCACGCCCGCCTCGATCTTGGGATACCTGAAAGGAAGGAAGGGAAGAGAAAAGGTGAACCAAGAACTTAATCTAATTTCTTACCTGTCTCCGGAATCATCACGCCAGCGATCCTGAAGATAGACATTCTTTAAAAGCATCGCGCTACTTGTAGCAGCGCCGCGCATCACTCGTCTGCCTCGTGGGCTCTTCACTATCCACCGCGACCTTCTGGGAATTCCGCCACATCTCTGCACCTGCAGGGGAGAAGAAGAGACAAAAGGTGAGCAGGAGGAACAAATGAGGAAAGCCTGATTTTCCGTCACAAGACTTACCTGGCCATATTTGACGGAACCACTCCTCATTTCGGGTCGGCGCCACTTCTTGGCCTGGTACCGCACCCCGGCCCCTAAGGGGAAAAAAGAAAGACATTACTAGAGGGATTCAAAGACATTTAAAGGGATCATTTTATCACAAACTCACCTGAGTTTATCTCCGGCAATATCCCTCGAAGCATCACTTCCACTCTGCACCTGAAAATAAGGACAGATCGCAGGTTAAGAAAAGCAAACAAAGAGAAGACTCTACTCTGGAACTTTTTAAACTGCATACTTGCGGCATTTCGCCTTCCGAAACCAGTGAAGTAACTGGTCAAATACGCGCCCCTGAACCAGAAGCCGGATGGAGAGCTCATCCATTCAAACATTAAGGTGAGCCTTGATTGGGGATTTCGGAGGTGGTCAGAGAAGAGCAAAGGGGAGGTGGGAAGCAATCACAATACTCTGCAGTCAGTTAATCCCCTTTCTCCAGCATGGGGTCTGGCATGGATTCACATGCTCATGAATATTCCCCGTCGTCAGGCTGGGAATCCTCGGTAAAGAAAAAACCAGTATCAGTTTCGTTTCTGATCTGTCTTTCGTAGTAATAACCAATCACTGGTCTCTGCGTCATACTGACCACAGCCAATGACTGCCCTCTACCTAAGCACCGCCTCTGGCAGCCATCTTCAGATTTTTACCGCACGTTCATGTGTTGGGATCCTCGTGCTATTGCTCTCGAGCGTTAGTGCTTTTTTCGCGCTTTTTTCACAAAAAAACTTCGATTCTTTCGGTCAAAAGAGCCTCAAGCTCCACCGATCCTACATCCGATCAACGGGGACCCGTGTCGGATTCATCTGTGCCCCTCAAGGGTGAAGATTTCGTCGAGCTACGCTTCGGAGGACTCCAGAAGCTTCTCAGGCCCTGTCTCGGAGATGGCCCAGGAGAAGGGAAGCTCGACGCCCGGAAAGCTGTTTAGGGTCTGCCCTGGATGCCAGCTGCAGAACGTCTTCAAGGAGGACGAACACTCTTTCTGCCTTTACTGCCTTCATGAGGACAAGACGCACGTGGAGAAGGACTGTGCGTTTTGCGGCAACATGTCGGAACGGACCATGAAGGACCGCCATCAACGTCTCGCCAACTGGCTGGAGGGTAAGAGCCCGTCTGGCGAGAAGAAGAAGAAATCCGAGCGGTCTTCTAAGACCTTTGAGGGCGCCCCGGCGACGGGGGCCCAACATAAGGCCAAGCACCGCGAGTCCGCTGGCACCGGGAGCGCCGAATGGTCGGGCTCTGCGGGCGCCAGGCAGGGCGCACCCTCCCCGGCACCATCAACCACGAGCCAACGCTCTGGGTCGGGTAAGAGGAAGGCCGAGCACCCGGCGAAGCTCCTGGAGAGGCCCCGGTCGAGCTCTAAGGCAGAGGAGGAGCGTGGCAGTGCCCCCTCCCTCAAGGATAAGGCGGTGAGCGCACCTAAGGTGGTGAAGGCCTTGATCCATCCGGCCAAGCCCTCTATCGAAACGGTCGCGGCGGCCCTGGCTCAGCCTGTGGTGGCTGCACCAGTGGTGGCGACCTCAGGGCCCAGAATCTCCCTGCCTCCTCGGAGGGAGTCTTCCTTTGTGCCCATCGATAGGACCCCCGTGAAACCCTCCGTGGGGAAGAAGGGGGGGCAGGGCGTCGTCGTAGAGTCGGCCTCAACCTCAGAAGAGGAACTGATCGAGGTCTTAAGCCACGGCCTAGGCGTGGAAGAAGGCCAGCCCGTCGGAATGGACCCCGACGCAGGTGACGACGACGACATCGTCGAGGATACCGACGGGGCCCCGGCTCGCCCGTCGGATTCCCCTCTGCCAGCGCCGCAAGACAACTCGGCGGCCATTTTGTTGGCCATACAGTCCTTATGCTCCGAGATAAGGACGAGGCTACCGTTACCGACGGAGGAACCTCTCCCGTCGGGGGATCCAGAACCGGGACCTTCTGGTGTTCCCCCTACCAAGAAAAGAAGGATCCATCCACCACCTCCTTTTCAACCGTCGCGCCCCTTCCAGCCCTCCTCCCCGTCCACCCGAGGGGATGATACGGGGACTGACACGGCAGCGACGGGTACGGACGACGAGGCGTACGACGAGGATTTTCCGTCGTCGCCTCCCACCAGGGCCTCTCCGCCCGACGAGATCGGATCTTTCCACTCCATGATCTCCAGGGCTTCCGAGCTTTTCCAACTCTGCCCTGAGGAGAAGAAAAAGGAAGGCTTCCTTTATCAGCGGCGCGAGGCCAAGAGGAAGACGGTCCTCGCAGTGCCTCTGTTGGACGACATTTGGGATGAGGGCCTTTCCCTCCTCAAGAACCCTTCCACGACGCCAGCTAGAAGAGACCGGTACGAGAAAAAGTACCGGGTCCCGGACACGGCCCCCCTATGCCTCCGGGCGCAGCCTTCCCCGGACTCCGTCGTCTCCGCGGCAGCCAGGAAGAAAGCGGGGGGGGGGGTGCGGCCTCCACATCGACTTCCCCGCCGGACGGCGAGGGAAAGAAATTGGATACTATGGGGCGTAGAGTCATTTCGTCGGCAGCGACGACGATTAAAGCGGCCAACGCCTTGGCTATCGTGGCCCGCTACGACAGGGAGCTCTGGTACAAGATGGCTCCCCTGCTGGATTTTCTGCCGGACGACAAGAGGGCGGAGGCCCTTGAGATCCTGCAGGAAGGTGAGGTGGCCTCGGACCACGCCATCACCGTGGCGACGGACATCGCCGACACTGGATTCCGCCAGCTGGGCAACGGTGTTTGCCTTCGACGTCGTGGATGGCTCAAAGCTACGGACTTCCGGCAGGATGTCCAGACCAGAGTCCTGGACATGCCCTTCGACGGGAACAACCTGTTTGGGAAGACAGTGGACGATTCCCTTCAGGCCATCAAGGCGGATACTGAGACGGCCCGGGCTCTTGGAGTCCTGCAACGACGGACGCCCTTTCGGAGCGGCGGAGGCAAGGGCGCCTCCAAAGGTTCCGGCGGCGGTTTCGCTTCCTACCGTCAAGCGGCCCGCTCGTCGTCGCAAGAGGCCTACAGAGGACGAGGCAAGTCTAGCGGACCCCGCCGTCGTCGCCAAGGAGGTCAAGGCGGCAAGGCCGCGTCCAAGCAGGATTGAACCGGCCTTGGGGTCGGGCCCCCACCGAAGCACCCCGGTGGGAGGCCGGCTGGCGGGCTTCGTCAGCGTGTGGGAGTCCATCTCCACCGACCGTTGGGTGCTGGACGCCCTGGCCCGGGGCCACGCGCTCGAGTTTCAAAGAAGGTGCCCGCGCGTCCCCCCCGTGGCCAGGAAAGAACTTCACGTCCCTCAACTTCTCCTGGAGGTAAAGGCGATGCTCAGAAAGGGCGCCATCGAACTCGTCCCAAAGAGGCTTCGGGGCTCCGGAGTCTACTCGAGATACTTCCTCGTGAAGAAGAAGACGGGAGGATGGCGCCCCATCCTGGACCTGCGACGTCTGAACAAGTTCATCAAGGCGCAGAAGTTCCGGATGGTCACCCTCCAGCACGTCCTGGGTCAGCTGGAGGAAGGAGACTTCCTATCGTCATTGGATTTGGAGGATGCCTACTTCCACATTCCCATCCTAAAGGGGCACCGCAAATTCCTCAGATTCGTGGTCCAAGGGCGTCATTACCAGTTCAAAGCCCTTCCCTTCGGACTACGGTCGGCACCCAGGGTATTCACCAAGTGCCTTGCACCGGTGGCGGCGCAGCTGCGCCGCGAGGGGATCCACGTCTACCCCTACCTGGACGACTGGCTCATCCGCGCCAAGACGAGGGAGCTCGCCGTGGTCCACACGGCAAGGACCGTCCAACTCCTCACGGACCTGGGATTCTCCGTGAACTACGCCAAATCCCACCTGGTGCCCGCGCAAGTCGCACTGTTTCTGGGAGCGAGGCTCGACACAGTGTCCCTTCTGGCCTCCCCGTCGGAGGAGAGGACCAGGACCATCTTGGGCAAGGTGCAACGGATGTTGGTGGCCGACGCGGCCAAAGTGAGGTCCATCAAGTCCCTCCTCGGGATGATGTCTTCCTGCATCTACCTCATTCCCATGTGCAGGCTCCGGATGCGCCCGTTGCAAGAATTCCTGGATGCGCGCTGGATCCAGACGACGGGCAGCTTCGAGGAAAGGATCAAGCTCGACGAGAGTTTCCGACGAGCGATACGGTGGTGGGGCACCCGCGCGCATCTGACGGCGGGCATGGACTTCCAGACCCCAGCCCACCAGGAGACTGTGACCACGGATGCCTCCCTGGAAGGGTGGGGAGCGCACACCGAAAATCTGCACGCAAGGGGACTCTGGCTCCCGACGGAGAAGTCCCTTCATATCAACGTCCTGGAGCTCCGTGCAGTGTTTTGGGCCCTCAGGTCCTTCCTTCCGTCCCTCAAGGGCAAGGTGGTGAGGATTTTCACCGACAACACCACCACCATGTTTTACATCAGGAAACAGGGCGGAACCAGGTCCCCAGCGCTGTCCAAGGAGGCGCAGGACCTGTGGCATTGGGCCGTCGCCCAAGGGATTTTTCTGGTGCCGTTTCATCTGGCAGGGATAAAAAACACCATCGCCGACTCACTCAGCAGGGAGCTGCGCTCGTGCCACGAGTGGGAACTACGGCAGGATCTGGTGGATCGCCTCTTCCGACGGTGGGGCACACCCCAGATCGACCTGTTCGCGACGGCGACGAACACCAAGTGCCGGAGGTTCGCCAGCAGGTTTCCCCAGACGAGGAGCATGGGCGATGCTTTCTCGTTCCCCTGGGAGGGCCTGTTCCTCTACGCGTTCCCTCCCTTGCCTCTGCTAATCCGGCTCGTCAACCAGCTCAAGAGGTCACGGTGCAGGATGATCCTCGTCGCACCTGCGTGGCCGAGGCAGATATGGTTCCCGGACCTTCTGGACTTGTCAGCGTCCCCGCCGATCAAGCTGCCGGCGGACGCGGATCTACTCTCCAGGGAAGGAGGCGCCATCCTCCACCACGACCCGAAGTCGCTGAACTTGCAGGCCTGGCTCCTGCAGCACTAGAGTTTGGAGGATACGACATACCGGCCGATTGCAGAGAGGTTCTTGCAAAGGCCAGGGCGTCCTCGACTCTTAAATGCTACGGACACAAATGGAAGAGGTTCTCTGTCTGGTGCCACGCACAGAAGATTAACCCTCTACGGATTACGGCTCCCCAAGTACTGCCGTACCTGCTGACGCTGGCCAAAGCTGGTCTGGCACATGCGTCCATCAAGATTCATCTTGCTGCGATCTCCCGATACACCAGAACCACGGGCCGGATGTCCTTGTGGTCTCATCGTCTGGTGAAAGAGTTCATGAAGGGACTGTTCAGATCGTTCCCGCCGGTGAAGGCTCCGGCCCCGGCGTGGGAGCTCAACGTGGTGCTGACCAAGCTCATGGGACCTCCGTTCGAGCCTCTGCACTCGGCCCCGTTGAAGTTTCTATCGTGGAAAACAGCTTTTCTTGTGGCCATCACCTCCGCACGACGAGTGGGAGAGATCCAGGCCCTTTCCTGCAAGGCCCCGTACTTGACTTTCCACGACACGAGGGTAGTGCTCAGGACGCACCCCTCCTTCATGCCCAAGGTACCGTCGGACTTCCATCTCAACGAACCCTTGGTGTTACCTGTGTTCTTCCCGTCGCCTTCGTCGCCGGCTGAGAGGACTTTGCACTCGCTGGATGTAGCTAGAGCGCTGAAGTTCTACGTGGACCGCACGAAGGGTTTTCGGAAGACGTCACAACTCTTTGTGAACTTTGGACCTGTCAATCAGGGGAAGGCTCTCTCGAAGGCTTCCATCTCCAGATGGCTCTCCGGCTGTATCATGTGCTGTCACCGGTTGGCAAACCGACCGCTGCCTGGCCGTCCGAGAGCCCATTCCACCAGAGCGATCGCAGCTACCACGGCGTTCCTATCTGGTGTGCCCCTGCTGGACATATGCAGGGCTGCTACGTGGAGGTCGACGCACACCTTCACGAAATTCTACTGCGTCGACCGGGATTCCAGGGAGGAGTCCAGGGTCGGCCAAGCAGTGCTGCGCAACCTGTTCGCCTGAGGTGAGCCTGGTGAGGAGGTAAGATGCTTAATGTTGAGTTGATGTGATGCTTAATGTTGAGCCTTTGCCACCTCCCGTGGTTGTGCATGTGTGTACTGCTATGTATTCTTTATTCATGAGCATGTAAATCCATGCCAGACCCCATGCTGGAGAAGGAACAAGTTACTTACCTGTAACTGTTGTTCTCCAGCATGGGTCTGGCATGGATTCACATGCGAACCCTCCCGCCTACCCCTCTGCGGCTCTTCACTTGGTCATACTGCCACTTCACGTGCTTCCAAATCTGAAGATGGCTGCCAGAGGCGGTGCTTAGGTAGAGGGCAGTCATTGGCTGTGGTCAGTATGACGCAGAGACCAGTGATTGGTTATTACTACGAAAGACAGATCAGAAACGAAACTGATACTGGTTTTTTCTTTACCGAGGATTCCCAGCCTGACGACGGGGAATATTCATGAGCATGTGAATCCATGCCAGACCCATGCTGGAGAACAACAGTTACAGGTAAGTAACTTGTTCCTTCTCCACCTACAGAAAGATTTTTCTACGGGCCAGACAAGCCAGATTTGGGGGTCCAATTCAGTCAGTGTTTCGAATCCTGCGCGTCACGCTTGAAGAGGTCACAGCAATCCAGACCAGGTCAGCACCTCCGTGGGAGCCAGGTGAGCGTTACACACGTATGGTATGCCTGTATGTGAGCAGATATCCCATTGGGTCCCCTTTGTTTAGGCGCGAAGGAGATTTTGGATAAGAGAAGGCTCCAAACACCCATACCATGTTGATCTCTGGAGTTCTCACTGAACGAAGGATAGGATCCAAGTATCCTGAAACTAAGAAACCGAGTCGAGGAACCGCTGGTGACCCGCTGGAATGTTTGGTACCCTGAGCCTGCTGGAACCCTCTGCATCTGGTCATCCTAGAAGGTCTGTGAAGACGCTTCAACCCATTGGAATAGTGGGACCAACTATTCTAGGCACCGTCATCAAAACCTGCAAGTAAGCCTTCTCGGAAGTGTCCCTGGGCCAACAGTGGGCTCACCATCTTACGCAGGACCTTTGCTCCGTCACTGCCACCATTTCAAGGAGGCCCTTGAAACTTGGTATCCCGTAAGCTCTATGTTCACGGCACTCTCGCACCGAATTTCATACACTTGGCGTTCCCAGGTCTGGAGTAAAGTGAGTGCGCCCGAACCGGAGTACACGTGATTACTGTATCGTCCATCCTTGGTGACGAACTTTTCAAACCCATTGCAGCTGTGGTCCTCTGTGCCCTGAAGCCTGCTACAGTGGAACTAGCCTGATCAATCCACCATGAGCGGAGAAATCATCACTGTCCCGTTTGGGAATCAACTCTGTATCTTCGTCGCTGAAAGCCGCAGAGCCGCGAGATTGCCGCATTTAAACCTGCAACCGAAGTGGACTTGACTGCCGAAGTTTGGTCCGGAGTCTACCGGGGGTCGGTGAGTAATTGCAACCCTAACCGGTGGCCTCTAGCGCATCCATTTATTTTTACGCACAAGTGGCCCCCTGAAGGCACCTCTCCTTTCCACTGCTATTGCAAACTGTTCCCGAATTCTGGAAGCTGCTCTGCCCTGTTGGGGGAGATCCTCCACGAATAGTGGGAACTTATTCTGCATCACCTCACCCACCTTCCTGAGCTGCTACAGACCATTGAAGAGGCTCCGCTTTGCCCATCTGCATTACCGCATATGCCAGCATTGCAAGTACACTTGAGCAATAGGCTCCACTCTTTTTAGGGATTGGACTGTCTTTGTTAGGATTCTGTTTGATGTAGAAGGGACTAAAGACTATTTGCACTGCCCGTTTCCTTCCCCTTTTAGGTTGTGGAACCATTTCGTGCATTAACCCTTTAGACCCCATTGGTCATGTATGTATGTATATTGATAGGGTTGTGTTGGCTTAAAAGTATTACTGTGATTTTATTTGTGTTGAAACTCGAAGGCCTTGAAATAAATGTATTTGTATTTTTATTATATATACACACCTGACTGCGAGTGATTTGCAAGTGTCCTTTACTCTGTGTGCTCAAGAGGTTTCATTCATCCTCACCCGTCCTGAGACCTAGTCTTGACCACTGCCAATGCTACCTTGATTGGTCTGGCTTGTCCAGAAGGTTGCCCTGTTCCAAGCAACTAGGCTGGCCTTCTGAACCGCTGCCCACAAGGTCAGAGTTCAGAAATCTGTCTTAACAATGTGCATGCGTGTAGGCATGTGAATGTGTGTGAAAGCTGGTGATTGCCATGGAGTCCGCAGGGGGGAGTTGACAAAGGGAAACTTGAATGTGCCTATCCTGGCAAATAGTGCTGCTGACAGCTTGGACATGTTTTCTTACAGATCTTTACTGGCATGATGAGAAAAGCAAACATGTGTTCTTGCCTTTATGCACCCCCAAAACAGGCATATGTTCTTAGTGGCCTGGCATGATTTATTACTGCCATTATAAGTAAATCAAACAGGTTTATGTTAAGTGGGGAACCTATTCATATATTGGTGCATGGACATGTTTAATTACAGTGTTACTGGCATTATGGGAAAAGTAAACACGTGTTCTCAGTGGTGTCTACAGAAATCGAAAATGGGGGAAAAACAGACGGGACAAACAGAAGTGGGGGAGGGCTAGGGCACAGAAAAGTAAGAGTCAACAGGCCAAGTTCGTTTTAGTAAACCTATATTTTACCAAGATGTTTGTATTTAAGTGTAAGTTCATAGCAGGTCGAAGACAAGAGTTTGAATCGAGTTAATCTACACCCTAAACATGCAACTTATGTTCAACAGTTGCAAAAATGCCTTCAAACTCCCAAAGGCATTTGATCTTCATAGATTTTTCTTTGGGTTTTTTCTTTTTTCATTGCTAACGTTTTATCATTTGTTGCTGTAGTTTTAAATCCATTAATGACAAAAATACATAACCAATGAAATGAAGTCTGCAATCTCCCCCTTCATCAGGCACCTTCACTGTCCAACCCACAGCACGCTGAATTGCACTGCAGCCAAACTTGCATCTCACCACTCGAACATGACAGTTCAACGGTCTGCCTTAAAGTGCTCACTCGGTACTATAGCGCATAACAATGTTCCATTTGGCCCTTCTGCTTTATTTTAACTTTAACAATATCGCATTTTACCTACTGCTTCCAGATGGATAGCTCCCTCTTCAAGGTGCTGTAATATATGTTGTTACTACTCAATCTAATGGTAATGCAATGTTTTCAAAAATGGTCTTGTATAGTGCATCTCTGAAATGTGTAGTGTCTGGTTCTCCCCCAAAAAGATGGGTGTGGTTGTGGGAGAGGCAGGTTCAAGAACACGTCATCAGTGAGTGCAGCGCGATGCACCAGAGTCGGGGGTGCTGGCATGGTTCAATGTAGTTTGTGGCATTGACCCTTGCATATGTGTTCTAGAGGGGAAAACTCAATAGCGGGTAGATGCCAGCACTGAGACACAGCCCCTGGCATGGAACAGCAAGTGGTGGAGCTAAAGATGTGGTGTTGAGAGATCAGTTGCTCACCCAAGGTGCCTGTGATGGTGCTAGCAGGCATCAAGCTGCTGTGTATGTTGTAGTCCAGGTGCTAGTAGATTGAAAGGTGAGTACATTTGTTGGGCTCAGGAGGAGTCCTATTATTCGAACTTCAGGGCTAGACTGAAACCGTAGAGTAAGTCGTGTTTTTGTCCCTCAAGAGGAGTGTTTCTACTGTTCTGGGTTCCATTTTGCTTTGATTGTGTTGATGTCAGTGTCTTATGTCTGCAGTGGTAGAAGTGAACTGGAACGATCGGGAATGGCGTTGCACTACTTTTTTTTCTGTTCGCTATTTCTCTAAGACCATATTCATCATTCTGTATAGAGGATTTGCCCATTCCTGTCCCTGTGCAGGTGTAAAGTTCTAATAAGGGCCTTCGTTACAAGTCACTTAGACTATGGAAATTCCCCAGCTACAACACCCTGTCACATCTGAGCTATGCTTCCACCTACCCCCTTCCTGCCGAGACCTCAGTTCCACTACTTTTTTCGGTACACTTCTACCACTGCCCTCCTGTCATTATTCAGAGTGCATCCGCTGTCCTTCTTTGAAACTGTCTGTCCTCTGCATTCAACTAGAGGGTGGGTTTTATTTTGTACTGGGCTAGAACTGTCTGTTGTGATATTAAAGTAGATATTTTTATACAACCTTGACTGGACAGTCCCTTTTTATTATTGGGTAATTGTATTTTCGCTGTGTTGCAACTAACCGACGATCCAACTACTTTTCAGAGATGAGCCTGCCGTTCCATCCATCTACAGATACCGATTGGGGCTGATGAGTGGGGGGTAGCGGTGAGCAAGTACTCACCCTTCCTCCTCCCACGGATGCATAGGGTTCTTAAGTGGGGGATATTGTGATACATTGGTGCAGCTAGCAAGGACAATGGTGCAACTATCACGAAAACGGCCTCTTTCTTCTGCAGAATACTGGCATAGGTTATGGACGGAGGCATGAACACGCGTTGGGGAAATGATCTGTGTACTATGACTTTTATTAATTTTTCATTTTTAAAGCGCTCACAGAGCCTGGTGGCATCAAGGCGCTGTAACAGGAATGCGTATTTATAACGCGCTTAATACCGGAGGTTTCTAAGCGCGGACCCTGGGATTACAAGGCGAGCAGTTGCCGCTGAGCTATCCTGCCGGGACATTCTTGATGCCCTACAAAGCTTATTAAAAATTGAGTTGCCTGTTGCCCAATTTTTCACAAAACGCGTGCTGTAAACTACCATATCTGTACATACTAGACGCTGTTTCCGAATTCGGTCTCCTTTCAGACTGAGCGTATCCGCCGACTAATAAGCACGTGCCCGCAAGTTTCTTAACTAGCTACAGTCAAAGTACAGTTCTAACGAGAAGGGCCGCAGTGTAATGTCATCTAATTTGGGCTTGTGTGGAGCGCCTTATGTCCCTTGGCTGACTCCTTGGCACTAGAACGCCATCGGAGGCAGGCTCTGCGCAGGCTCCTGGATGTAAAGTAATGAGACGAAAGAAGCGCAACACGGGGGGAGCTGAAAACCTCGTGTAACAAACTAATGATTTCGTAAACTAGAGGGAGAAAGACGTGGCCCAATGGTTTCCAAATGTCGGCACGGTCTGATCGTGCTGGAATGAAGCCCTTACTTGCTCTATCTTGCTGCCCGTAGCACACGCATGTGCTTTACATATCCCTCATAAACAAGCTGGCGTATTGGCGTCATGTGGCGCTGCTCTGTTTATAGCTTTGTTTTGTCATATGATTTCTCGCTCTACTGCCAAAAACAAGCCCTGGATGATGGGAAGCACAAAGGCACACTGCCCGCCTTTGTTTGCGGTTGCAAGTGGAGGCCACTCCATATACATGTATGCGCTGTGCAGAAGTGAAGAATCCAACTTTTAATACTTTCTACCAAGGAATTCACTGCATCACCCAGAAGAGACATTCCAAACCTAAGTTTGTACACGTTATGTCTTAAAATAATATTGTGAACAGGGGTATTGGAGTGGGCGCCCTGGCATGAATTTGTCAGACGGACCCAGTCGCGCAGGCAGGCCCTACGTACCTCCACATCTGCCTATCGCATCCGCCTCGTCCGCACTGGACAAAGCTCGCTGCAGCTGAACAACATCAAAGCCTACAGTAAGTATAAATTATACCACCTCTGTGGACACAGGCCGCAGGCAGACACAGGCCACAGGCATGGCCAATCATCCATGCACCATCGAATGCAGCTATGGCTATGCTCATCCGGTCTACCAGCGCATATAGCCGTCCACACAAACACCTGATGAACCTCAACACCTCTGCCACTAGCATACAGCAACTGCCAACGAAAAAAGAAATTCGGTTTAGCTGGCCACACATCGACTTTTCCACAATAGCACTCTATCGCAAACCTCCAACAGCGCCCACCCACGTGCCCCACCTTTTTGGGCTGCTTAGTCGAGCCTAGCCAGCCACCTAAGTCTTAAACCGACGAAAAAATGCACACACGCATCACCTAATCTAAAACTCTTAAAATTTCCAGCACACTGACTATTGTCACAGAGGGCGTTCCAACCACAAAGCGCATTGAAGCCATACAAATGGGGAGTGCTTTATAAATAATCAAATGCAATACAATACGTTTCCTTTAAAGCTCCTGAGTGTATGCATTTTGGCGATAACTCTTAGAGCTAAAATGTCTATGGACTCTACTGACGTCGCTAGCATCAGACGGCTCGCTTACAAATAATTTTTTGTTAAGCACTTGGAGACTGCAGCTGCATACCTGTTGATAAATTGTGGGGATAACTGCAGTTCCCGGTGTACACAGTAATACTGTTTAGTCTGGTATTGGTCCAGAAACTCTGGTGACAGCTGTGATGGCCAATATACAGTTAACAAGGGGTGGTTGATTGCAGCGCTGTTGGATTTATCTGTGGCTTGTGTAAGGGAGGCATGGTATCATAAGTATCAAAATCTTTATTGTTAAATTCACAGGGGTTGGAAAAAAACCCTGTCTGGCCCTATAACTAAGATGGGAGTAATTTTGACTATTAAATAATAAAGAAACTGGTCTATTCAGTCTTAGTCAAACAATAAAGGCCTATACTAACAATAACCTAATGCCTTCACTCACTGTAATGTGATGTAGGGATATGTATCTACAAAAGGAAAAATCAGCGGTGAAACCAGATGTCAGTATAAATCTGTATTCATTCTTGTCCCCATGTTGTACAGCACTGGGTTAGGTGGAACATTTGACGGATGAACACACTTTGGCTTGCGAACACAGTTAGGCGGCTGGCTGTGCCCTCCAGAGCCTTTTTGGCCATTCATGTTGGGCAAAGCCGCAGGACCGCCCAAGGCGAGGCAAGGTAACTGATGTTACCATTCAGCAGGCCAGGAGGGGCAGACCCCACCCCCATGCCTGCTCCTCTCCCTCTCGGCTGCAGAGACAAGCAGTCTCTGCCATACAAAGCCAGGGAAGGGTGAAGTGTGAACAATCAGCTCACCCTTCCTCTAAGCAACAAGGTGCTAAGCACCTAAGAGAAACAAACAGTCAGGCAGGGCTCGGGTTCAAAGACCTGCTCCCCCTCAGGGGGCCAGACAGTCTGCTACCCAGCCTGGGGGCTAGGGCACAGCCCCCACCACTATGCACATCAAACACCCTGGGCTCCCCTGGGTCTTTATAAATAAGAGCAGCATACTCTAAGAAAACACAATCTGTTTGTGGACCCTGAACGGGGACCCAAACAAACAGTAGTTTCGCTGTTCACTCAGCAACTTCCACTCTTCGCTTCTTTAGCAATCTCTAAAAAGTTGACTGCATCCGCAGCGTCTTTTTTTTTTTTCCCCCTCCAATTTGAACATTGTCACTGTTGTGAACTTTCCAGCCTGCAAAGCGAGCAGCGAAAACCTTGGACAAAACAGGAAGAGTCTCGGGGACTTACACGAGCGGAAGCAGGACTACGAGCCAGCCCGAGCGAGTGAAGGATAAACAAAGCACCCCGGCGTAGGCGACTGTCAATTTCAACAGTTTTTTCAGGTGAGCTGCTACGCCGGGTTGCGAGTGTGGGGAATGTTATTGTTTTCAAAGTGGACCTAATATAAACATCCTGCGGGTCACCGGCGAAAAGCAGACCCCCCGGCAGCCGCGGAACGCACGTTCTTTTGTCAATTGCAAAAGTAAAAGTAGCAAGCTTTTATCCCCCGGCAGCTGCAGAACGCACGCTGTTGATTTTCATTACATAAGTGAAAGTAGCAAGTCTTGATTCCATGCTGCATGAAATTTAGCTGTGCAAACCTCTCACATGAGACAGTATCTGTACAAGAAAAGGGGCCCTGGGTAAGAATAAGCAGCGCCCAGATACCCAAGTCCTCTTAGCACTATATAAGGGCAGAAATGTCAAAGTCCAAATAACGGATCACAATTTTACATTGCCCTGGTCAATTGAGCTGGGACACGAATTAGGTGACTTGGGTAGGGATCCTGGGTAATAATAAGCAGCGCTCAGACACCCAAGTTTACATAGCACAAAACATACAAAATTGAGCTTAGGGGCACAACCCAGGGGCAACAAGGAGGCTGGGAAGTAAGCCAGCTCAGGATCAACAGGGGTCCAAGGCCCTCAACCACTACATGGGGCAAAAAATAAAACGCACAGGGGCTGAACAAAAAAATGCTGGTCACACAAAATAATTTTTCTTTGTAATCAAACAGGCCAAAGAATCATGGGACCCAAGCGAAAATCACAGGAACCTCCAACACCTTCCCAGAAGCCCAAATCACCCCACCTACTAGCAGCCATGGAGGCAGCTGACCATTATGGCTGGGCCTGGGTCAGAGAAAATATGTATGGCCTACCAAAAGAAGGGGTGCCCATACCACCTGGTTTGGAGGTTAACACAACACCACCAAAGAGAAGGAAGTCAACAGAAAGCATGGGACAAGGTAACAAAAAATTATGCGAGAACATGAGTGAGATGCAGCAATTATTGCTTGAAATCGGGGGCAAACGAATACTTCCCACAGCCGAGACTAGGCCCGCAAACCCCACCATACCTTTAGAACCAGACATCACGGTGACCACCCCCACACCAGCAACAACAGCAGCAGCACCAGCCCCAGCAACACCAATAGCACAGGTGCCGACAACAGCAGCAGCCACCACAGTTCTACCTACACCAACAATAGCGGCAGCCTCTGACAAAACAGGTGCATTAAAAGCATGGGCGATCCCCAATACAAACACACCGGGGCAGACTGGGGCGAGCAACAACTCACCAGACATGGGAATGATTAGCAGTACCCAATTAGACAGACCTAAAACTCAAATCCTTTCAGACAGAAATACTGAACAGATACAAAAGGTGTTTAGCCTGGAACATTGACATTACAATAAAAGAAGCCAAATGGGCCAAAGAGTTCATTAAAATCTTTTCACTTATAGATGCCCAACGCAAAGGGAAAGATGCTTTTAGGGATCCCAAAAAGATAGAAGAGAAAGCCATAGGCAGAAACATCCAGGTAGAACAGAATTGGGACAACTGGCTACAGGCTTCTGCCGTCTTGGCAACTATATATGAAGAATTCCCCAATGATGGCAGAAAACCATGGGCATAAATGGATAAAATCAGAGGGGTAAAAATTCCTCAAAAAGGAAAGACCTGGCTAGCATATATTATTAGATTTAGGAGAAGGATGTCAGGGAGGCCAGCCATAGAATGGGACGAGATCCAGAATGACTTAAACATGTTTTAACGCCGAGCCTCCATCAGAGGAAGAGGTCGCACAAGCAAACCCCAAAAATAGCAAAAATCCACATGGCCCCAGATTTCCTGACCATGAAAAACACAAAAGGGGGAACAGCCCTTTTGGAAGAATCAGCCATGGGCGGCTAAGTCTAATGCCCACAGGCAGAAAAAAAACCACTCTCCAAAAGCCAACATCCCATGCAGGAATTTTGGTTAAAAAACAGTGCACCTGGTGGAAGGAATGCTGGTACAAACACACTTGCACAAACTGCAATGGTGACCATGCAGCAAGCAACTGCACTAGACTCCCAGACAAAAATGCAAAAGATTAACACCAACCCCACCCCGCCAACCCCACGGTTAGCACCGGGAATAACCCCCATCAATCCAAACAATTTTAGAGATGCACTTATGAATTACCCAGACAGAGAAACCAGCGAGGCAATCCAGCAAGGTTTCACCAAGGGTTTCACCATCCCCTTCAAGGGCACATCGTCACAGAACATCCCAAAAAATCTGAAGTCAGCCAGGGACAACCCACAAATGGTGAAGAGCAAAATCAAGAAGGAATTACTACTAGGCAGGATTGCAGGACCCTGGGATTTCATGCCTCTCAAGGAGTACATAATATCCCCCCTAGGACTGGTCCCCAAAAAAGATCCCAGAAAAATGAGGGTAATTCATCACTTGTCCTACCCCAAAGGCCAGTCACTGAACGACAGCATCCCACACACGGAATCTGCGGTATCATACACGCATTTCCAAGAGGCAGTAAGATTCATACAGGAATGTGGCAGGCACGGCCTGATGGCCAAACTGGACATCGAATCCGCCTTTCGATTATTGCCAGTCCACCCAGACTCTCAACAATGGCTAGGTTTCACTTTTAAAAACAAATTCTATGTAGACAAATGCCTCCCCATGGAATGCGCAGTATCCTGCACCCTATTTGAGCCATTCAGCTCCTTTTTTCAGTGGGCATTCCAAAAACAGAGACCAGGGAGCAAAATGGTACACTACCTCGTTGATTTCATGGTAATGGGACCAGCAAAATCCGAAGAATCTAGCAGAGCCCTGGCGAAGTTAGAAGGAATGGCCGCACAGTGGGGCATCCCCCTGGCAACAGAAAAAACGACCAAACCAGCCACCAACATAATTTTTCTGGGTATTGAGATACTCTGAAAAGGACTTATGCAGAATCCCAAAAACAAAAATAGCAGAACTCCTGGAGAAAATACAAGACCTGACAACAAAAGACAAGGGCACAGTAAAAGAAAAATACAGTCATTAGCAGGAAGTCTCAACTTCGCAGCCAGAATCTTCCCTCAAGGGAGGATATTTTCCAGAAGCTTTGAACTAAAAATCTAATCCTACACCAAACCCCACCTGCACATCCGGCTAGGCACAGAGGTGAAACAAGATTTGGAAATTTGGGGCAATTTTCCTTAAAAAATTCAACGGCACCTCACTTTGGCGCACACCATTGAATACATGGACAAAAAGGGTCCTTTTCACTGATGCAGCCGGGAGCAGGGGGTTTGGAGCCATACTAGACTCAGAATGGGTGGCAGGACACTGGCCCAAATCATGGCAATCGGCAGGGTGGACAAAAAACATCACCCTCCTAGAAATATTTCCCATTTGGCTAACCTTACACATCTGGGGCAGACGGCTAACTCGGAACTCTTGGTCTGGTGCGAAAACATGGCCGTGGTAGGTTCCATAAACAGAAGAGCTACCAAATGCCAGTTAGTGCTGAAAGTTCTACGAGCCATTGCAGCAGTCACACTACCAGAAAATATTCTGGTCAAAGCAAAGCACATCTCGGGGACAGATAATAACATTGCAGATGCTTTATCTCGCTTTCAGTGGCCAAGATTCCGGGAGCTAGCACCACACACCCAGGAACAGATGACGCCAATACCAGCGGAATGCTGGTCAATAATGGGAATACAAGAATAACGGCATCAACGCCAGTGCCAGAGAGCCCAGGCAGGGATGCCCAACAAGAACCAGGCACCTCAAACGGGTGCCAACAACTCGCTGCCCACAGAAAACAGGAACCCTGGCTCGGGGTTCCTAACAGAGATGGCAGAGAAAGCACTGGCAAGCACTACCGCAGCTCAGTACAGTAAGTGCTTACAAACCGTATTTAGAGCCGCAGGTTTAAACCATGTAGAGTTAATAACGATTAAAGACATAGAAATATTGTTAAAATGGGCGCATGAGCAGGGCTTTAGGAGAGATTGGGCAAAGATACACCTAGTGGCAATCTCCTATTTCTGAAAGATACGGGGCGACTCGGATCCCACCCAGAACACCCTTATCTCCAACGCCATGAAAGGCTGGGCCAGAATAGAGGGACCCAGGTAGACACCCGCCGCCCCCTTGATTTCAGCAAACTAGTAAAAATAGCAGACCAACTGGAAGCCATATGCTGGCACCCATATGAGATCATACTATTCAAAATAGCATTTTTTCTGGCCTACTTTGGGGATTTCCGTGTTGGAGAACTCCTCGCCTGCAGCACCAACGGGTTAGGCATCATGGTGGTCCGGGTCAGACAAGACAGCCTTAGCCTAGAAATCCAACAGTCCAAAACGGGGGCCAGAAGAACCATCAACATTTGTTAGATTTATGATGCAACAAACTGCCCAGTGTGCATCACCAACCTTTATTTCGCACAAAGGCCCAGAGTGGGGGGGGGGGTTTCTAATCCACAAGGATGCCTCGGCACTAAGCCGCTACCAATTTAAAGTGGTGTTGATGAAAGCAATCAGCAAAGCAGGATGGGACCCCAAGGGTTTTGGCACCCACTCCTTTAGAATAGGTGCCGCCGCCTCAGCATGGCAAGGAGGCCTGGCACCACAACAACTAAAAAACATAGGGGGATGGAAGTCATATTGCTACAAAAGCTGCATCAGACCACAGCTAATATAGCCACCCCCCCTTTTTTCTCTCCACCCCTGCAGAAACAGGCGAAGGGAGGACCTCACTCCGATCAGCATGGATAGTCGGGCACTCATTCGTCTTCAGGACAGGCCGATGGGCAGAAGAAACCAACCAAGGGCCACCCTGCAGGAACACCATTGCTTCCTGGTGGGGATACAGAGGCCTGCGCTGGGCCGACATCCACGAAACACTAGCAGAGCTAGTCGCATACAGAGACCCACCTGAATTCCTGATAATACACCTAGGGGGCAATGACCTAGTGTCCACAGGAAGGAGAAACTTATTCAAGGAAATTTGCTCCTCCCCAGCGGGTATTTCACACAACTGGAGGGAAACAGATATACTTCTCGGCCATCCTACCCAGAAAGAAATGGCAGGGGGCCACCTGTTACAAATCAATAGACCTTTCTAGAAGAAAACTTAACAGGGGGCTAGAGAAATTCTGTACAGCAAGAGGCCTGGGCTTCATAAATCATCCGGCCATTACCCTTGGTGACCTAGACCTTTTTCTCAAAGACTACACCCACTTATCATACCAGGGTATGGAACATTTCTTTCGAGAAATTTCAGCAACCCTAGCCTCCAGGGGTTGTCACTAAGAGATGCTTTCGGGGAACACGGTTAGCCGGCAAACTGCCCGTGTGTTGCGGCACGGGCCAGAGGGGGTAACCTCAGGACCCGGTGCACAAAAGTATGATACTATTATGATATGTGATTATTATCTCCATAACCATATCTGCACAATAAAATCCTACAGCCTTTATTGCCAACACTTGACAAACTTTGTGAGCCAATTTATTTACTGGTGAGGGTAAGGGGTCGGCTAACACAAGTGCATGCATATGGGTTCAGCAGTTATGGGCAATGCTGCAGGGCCGCCCAAGGCGAGGCAGGGTAACTGATGTTACTATTCAGCAGGCCAGGAGAGGGGCAGCCCCCCCGCCCATGCCTGCTCCTCTCCCTCTCGGCTACAGAGACACGCAGTCTCTGCCATACAAAGCCAGGGACGGGTGAGGTGTGAATAATCGGCTCACCCTTCCTCTAAGCAACAAGGTGCTAAGCACCTAAGAGAAACCAACAGTCAGGCAGGGCTCAGGTTCAAAGACCTGCTCCCCCTCAGGGGGCCAGACAGTTGGCTACCCGGCCTGGGGGCTGAAGCACAGCCCTCACCACTATGCACATCAAAGACCTAGGGCTCTCCTGGGTCTTATAAATAAGAGCAGCATGCTCTAAGAAAACGCAATCGGTTTGTGGACCCTGAACAGGGACCCAAACAAACGGAGGTTCGCTGTTCACTCAGCGTCTTCCACTCTTTGCTTCTTTACCACAAAACCCTCCCACCCTGCAAAAAAAGGGAAAAAGAGCAAAGGAAAAGAGGTACAGGGCACTGTACGGTGTCCATAACAAGTCGTGGGACAAGAGAAGGCGGCACGGCCAGAGGGGGTAACCTCAGGACCCTGTGCCCAAAAGTATGATACTATTATGATATGTTATTGTTATCTCCATAACCATATCTGCACAATAAAATCCTACGGCCTTTTATTGCCAACATTTGACAAACTTTGTGAGCCAATTTATTTACTGGTGAGGGTAAGGGGTCGGCTAACACAAGTGCATGCATATGGGTTCAGCAGTTACTGAGTCACAAGTTCACAGGTTTAACCTCTTGGGTTCCTCTCATCCAAGTCCAGGTCATGCTTCAAGCTTCTACACAGTTTCAGCCAAAACAGTTTCTAAGTATAGTATTTGATCACAGTTCACTATAGGTTAACCTCAATCGGGCTCAGACATTTTCTCCTTGATGGGGTTCCCTTATCCGAGCTTTCTCCACATTCCACACTATAGGTTCCCCTCAGTCTGGCTCAAACCTCCTTTCGTATTTTGATTTCGCTTACGAAGATTTTCGAAACTGGAGGATTTTCGTTCTCACCTCCACATGACCACTTAGACCCTCGTTCTTTCTTTAATTCCACTTTACATATTTTCCTTCAGTTCCAATGTCTTTTGGAAAATGTACTTTTTACGTATGAATTGCTTTTGAAATGGGTCTTTAGTCGAGCTTGGATCCTCCTTTTGCTTTCACACATAGGTCTCCCTCGGGCCCTCCTTTCGTTCTCTTGCCAATGTCAACAAAACAATTTCAACCGTGAGCTTTTCACTTAACACTCATCTCTCGCTTCTCGCTGCCTCTTCAGCTTTAAAACGTTTCAGAGACTTTCGATTACGCAATCTCACTTCGCCGGACCACTCTGCTACTTTGCATTTCATATTCACAGTTCTTAACAATGGATTCACTTTCGCTCGCAGCTTATCAGCACTCGCTTAATCTTCATCCCTCGGATACTGTCGCAAGCATTTAAATTCAACACAAATCGGGCTTTCTTTGCTTCCCTCAACTCGCCAGTCGTGTTGAGATGCTTTCCGTGTTTTACGCCTTTGATGTAGGAGTCAAGGTTGTTGCTACTGCTGCTTCTGTGCCTACCCAACTCTGCCATTCACCCGGGAGGGTGGCTGGTAACCTTGTAACACTCAGAAGACTTTCTCCGTTCCAGCTGGGCTCTCGTGCACAATCCTCACAGCCTTTCTGAAATGACGATCTCTCTCCGCAGGGGTGTGGGGTGGGGGAGCGGGGTCCTCTGGCTTCCTGCCCCGATTAACCCCTCGGTTTGTCGTTCTCCTTCACCTGGATCGCCATATCCCTGGAGGGACTGCTTCTTGTGCACTGCCTTGCTCAAAAGTTTAAATCAAAAAACGTCTTTGGACTAGTCCCACAATTTGTTGTTTTTATTTTGCTCCTACTTTACCAGCTCCCCTAAAACGGCATTCCAAGTTCTGGGACCTGCAAGGCTGTAAATGGGATGTTTCCTGAGGTCAGGGTCGCGCCACCTTCCCCTCAAAGGCCCGGGCTTTCCTGTCTGACCCAAGGGAGGAGTTCTGCCAGGTAAATCCAGCTGTCCCTGATTTGGCTACCTGCAGTCGGAGCTCCCTCGCCATACTGCAGCCTCCCATGTACTCACAGGCTGTCATTTGGCAGTCCTCCTTGTTCCAGGCCTTCAAGGGTTCCTCCACATGTGGTTTTTCGCTCCTGGCCTCTGTGCTTCCTCCAGCATCCCCAGCTCGCTTAAAATGTATGTGTGCTCCACCTTTTTATACTGGCTGGGAGAGTTAACCAGAATCAGGTGAGAGTGGTTGCCCAGCCCTGCCTGACTCTGCCTGTCCTTGTTAATGGGACATGATGGAGACTGCCCATATGAATTCATAGCACATTGATTCCTGTGGGTCACCTTCATTGTTCCAGTCTGCCTCTTCCTCGTCCCAGTGATTTTGGGGGAAAACAGTGGGGAGGAATTATGGGAGTTGTAGTATTCCTGAGTGGTGCTAGGAAAAGGAGGAAAAATATTATCAGGAGAAGGGGAACAATCTTGTTGTAAAATATAGGGGGCTATGTTTGTTCTCCTTTTCCTGGTTCTCCTACGCCTCCCTTTGGTGTTGGTACCCGTAGGAATTGAGGAGGGGGCAATGGGACAAGACGTCCAATCTATAAATGTGGAGGAAATGTCGGATGGGGGTGTGACGAAAAGGGTGGGGGATACCATGTCCCTCCCGAGGGTGTTTCTCCCACATTCCCCAAGGACCCCCTGCCAGGTGATCCTCCCTTGCTTGTCCGCCCCCAGGGTTGGGATCCAAACATGATGGCCATCCCCTGGCCACCCGAACAAAGGATCCCTGGAGTCTACAAGTGAGAACACCTTCAGGTTTCTCACACCTGTGACAGTTTACCCGCCATTATTACCGTTTGTCTTGGGTTCTCTGGGATGCTCAAAGTGGATTACATCTGATCAGTCTGGGCGCCTCTCAACCAGAGTGGAATTGATCCATATGAATTTGAAACCCAGCGTGAGGGTCTGCAACATTGTGCTGAGCAGAGCCGGAAAAGTTTTTTGTCTATTACTTTCAAGGAGGTGGACCTAACGTTACAAATACTCCCCACAGTAACGCAGCATAACGTGAGTGTTCCTGTGTTCCGTAGTGCTGAGGGGCAGTGTTTTGGTGACACCCACTCCGCTAGATATTCCTTGTTGATATTCCTCGTGGGAGCTGCAGTTTCCTTTTACATTTCTTCTTTGCTGAAAATTGTGTGCCTTGGAAGAGAAGGGTGACCATCGTTTTCTGGTACACTGATGAACTAAACGCCTGGTTTACATGTTACAGCTATGAAAACTGGGTAATAAAAGGGGGGGCTTAAAGGAAACTCAAAGAATAGTTTTATTAAACACAAGAAAATATATCTTGAATTTGCTAAATTACGGATCAGCATAATTGGGTGTAGATACATAACGGAACACACAACGAAATATATAAAATAATGGAAATCCCTTGATTTCCGATTTGCAACATCTATTGAAAACTTTACTGATACTGGCATTTTAGTGGTGACTAAAGATCTGGTGGTTAGTGTGACTTTACTATGGCAGTGGCTTTAAGAAGCGCAAAACGAAGCAGCATGGACCAAAGCAGCTTGCAGGACCTTACAATAAAAAAACGACGATGGACAAAGTTGATGTTTGGCGTTGGGCAGATGGAATTAAGCAATCGGCTCTGAAAAAGAATGAACCACAAACAAAATAATCTAAAATCACATTTGCAGATAACTGTCACAACATGTGCATGTGGCAGGGGAGACATGTACTTTGTCAACTACAGAGGCATCAAACCAACTGAACTAGGCCTTTACAATGTCCCTGTGCCACCTATATTATCACAGCTACGATTCATGAAGCGGGTTATACGCATATGAGGGGTCTTAATGCTGCAACTGCTCGAAAATCACCTTTTGGTCCAATTCCTGCGAACAATGTTTTTGAGGATTCTATCATCTTAGATTAATCCTTCTTGCGCCTGTGTAGGGATATGGGCAACTTGTATGAGCAGGATATAAGTGGAATAGAGAGTTCATCAACTAAATCTAGTGCATGGCAGCAACATCGACCACAGATGGTTGACAGTAACCCAAGTTCAACACAAAGGCCGTTTACTGATAGACCCATTAATCAACTGATTTTCTTTTACTCCGGAACATCCAAGAGAGACGAGATTCAAACATTTTACATAATTTGGATGCTCTGGGTCCAGCATCAATTTCAGCTTTTCGTTTAATGCTGGTATTGCTACTTCAGCTCTGCGATAACATCAAGGAGATAGTTCAGGAAAATCCTCTCCAAATCTTAGAGACCGACAATAAGATCCAGAAAGTGCTGAACATAATCAGCATGAACAAGAAAAAGAAAAGTACCGATTTAAACAATGAAAGCCTGCCAGAACCTGGAAACACGAAAGTGCCACGCCTAACAGCTCATCCTCACTAATTGAGTGTCAACTGGGGAGTAGCCCTTCGTTACCAATCACATTGAGCCTACCGATACTATCGATGGACAGATCAATTTCCTCTACTTGTTCGGGTAAACCCTGTAATACAAGATAAAAAAATAAGACGACAACAAAAAAGAACAATACAAATCTGCCAGCTAAAAAAAATAGAAGAAAAAAAAAACCTCATTAAAGTTCTTGAGGTTGCTGTCGATGAACTCTGTAATGAATCCATAGTGGGAATTGGAGGCTCACAAACTGTCACCACTGGGACCAACAAACCAAGAAGGGTACTCCTTGATATCTACGAGAGGTGAGCAAAACAAACCAAAAAAAAAAATATCTTTTTTGGACCCTCCATTGGAGGCTTTGGTACAGCTTACAGTTCCTTCTTCCAGTGATAACATGCTAGGGGTACACTGAGTGCAGATGGCTGCATCTGCCCAAAATGGAGTAAAATTACTGTTTGAGATATTGTGAGTAACAGCCAATGACTCTTCAGTAAAACAAGAGCAGATGACCACAGATACAAGGACACTTGACAAGTTTCAACTAAATCTATAGGATGGGCCAACATTACCCATGTTAATGTGGAGATAATTATGAACAGGAGCGAAGTACTCAACCAATTTCAAGCAATACCATCCTTGCGATCGTTGTGCTCGAGTGATGTAGATTACTGTCTAAATCCGAAAACTGTATGTAATCACTTTTTATGTCACTTTTACTCAATCTTGATTACAAAATTGATCTTAGAAGAGCAAACTACCATAAGATTTTTGGGCTTTGACCTCCTATGAAATCAACAATGTGGCAGAGGCAAGGTCCTCCTTGGCGACGCCTACAACAAAGGCAGCTCCAACAAATACCAACGAACAATGAGCAATCGCCCAAATCGTGATCCAAACCTGTAACTCAACGGATTACCACAGGCCTAAACCTGGATTGGTCATGGTTGGAGGCGGCACTCAAGATGCTCTCAAATTCGAGATAAACTCTACGGCAGCTTTAACACCTCAATTTATCTTTAGTCTCCCGGAATGTTTGCGGCTATAGCAACCTGGACAAGGCTTCTAATTCGACAAAATTCTTAAACAAACAGATCCTACTTCTGCAAGAAACTATGTCCATGTCCCACTCTGACTTGGGTTTCTTCACCTTTATGAAACCAGCTATTGGAGTGATCACTGGTCGACCATCTGGAAGTCTTGCAATTGCCATTGATCTCGGCCTAAACATGAATTACAAGGTAATAGAAACAACTTCTGATGGTTTATTAGTGGTAGCCCTTAAATCAGAAAATCCCAACTTGGCCGTACTGATCGTCAATCTTTACTGGAATCCTTGAAAGACGTCACTTAACACTATGGAAGTGGGGCTGGTTGATTTATTCACAAAGTGTTTAGACCGAGGCCATCCTGTTAACCTCATCGTGAGAGGCGATTTCAATGCCAGCTGTATAGAGGGGGCCAGGTTAAAAAATCAAGAATCGGCCTTGGTTGGGACTTCAGATGACCTGACGGTGCAAGGCCAACAACTGGACAGCTTTTTGCATCAATGAGGCCTGCAACTGGCCTTACCCGCGAGCACATCTGACACAGGGGAGATGTCCTCTTGAGTAGAGGCTCATCATCTACGTTTGTATGTATGTGTATGTGTATGTATATGTATATGTTTCTGAGGCTTGTGGAATATGCTTGGAGCACATGCTGTGCATAGGCCAACATCTAGTGGAAGCTGCAGAGTATTACAGTTGTTGTTTTCGAAATTCGAAAAGGGACGTAGACAGGGCGTGCCAGTAATACTATCCCTAGTGTGACATCCACAGTACCCATGATCTCTCGCGTGTCGAGGTCCCTCAGATAGTTTTTTCCACCATGCTAGATGGACGCGTATAGCGGAGTTCCTTTTGGCGATAAGCCATTGATTTATACAATTACGATAGGTTTTTCTTTCTATCCTTTTATCAACTGCTGTTACACCACGCTGAGGAAAGAGAAAGAAAACTGCCCGTCAGAGACCATTGCAACGGACCGTACAGCCTTGGAAGGCTGCCCCGGGGCCTCGGACCTGACAGTAGGGAGAGAGTGGGAGGCACTTTTAGGAGGCCATTTTAGAATGCATATTCTCCCCTTCCTACACTTTGTTCGGCCAGCTGTCATTTCCATAACCCATAATTATGGAAAATAAACCATTTAAATTTTGCCCTAAGTGTAATCGCAAATTCCCCGGGGTCGACAAACACTTAGATTGCAATTTGTTTCTCGCGAGAGACCACGTCGAAAATGTTTCATCGAGTGTGCAGGCTCTTCAAGCCTAAGACGTTGAAGGACCCCTCCACCAAACGCTGGGCCCACTACGCCAGGCAACTCAAGGCCATGGAAGTAGAGGGTGCCTTTAGCGATGGCAGCGATGCCGTTCTTTCGGACGGCGAGGGCACTGGAGTAACTTCGGCTACTCAAGCGCAGACCCCTGACCGTGTAGGACAGGCCGGCGGCCATGTTGTGGGGACTACACCTGGCGGCAGCAGCAGCCCTACAAATGCACACACCACCAAGCGCATAAGCCCCAGTCGACATTATGCAGATGACTCGAATACTCGACAACGTTCAACACCCTGTGAAAGGTCCACGAGTCCCGGTCCTCTGGGCAATCTCGTTCAGGATCGCCACACGACAGGGTTCAACCGTCGAAAGACAGCACGGGGGTCACACGAAAAGCCCCTTCCGAAGGCCGATCGTTCGCGGACGATGCCTCAGCTCCCACACCTGAAGTTCAATGTTCATCGTCTGATAAAACGACAGGCCCACAAGAAGTCTGCGAAATGCTCATCTGGGCCCCAGTGTGGGGAAAAACATCACAAAATGTCATCTAAAACACCTCATAGGGACAAGAGGCCTACTAGGGATAAGTCATCACAAAAGGGTATACTGTCCAAGCCCATAGTGAAACCTAAGGACTCTAGGCTAAAGATTATACCTCCCACTAATGAGGATATGGGTATTTCCACTCAACCCATTGTAATTTCAAGTTCGAAGGAATGGTCTTCGCAAGACATCAATAGGGTTGTGTGAAGGATGACCTTTATGGCACATTTCTTTTGAAAAAATCCAGATTCATTCCACCTCAGCCCCTCCTGGCTCTCAAGCCTCTGTCTCTCAACCCCCTGCTAAGAGGCCTCACTCTGATGTCCCCGTGCAGAGCACAGAGTCATAGATCTATATGACCCTGAAATAGACCCAGAAGATCAAGAGGATCTTTCATTTGTGGAAACATCTGACTCTCAAGTTATTGATGAGGACACAGATCCACTTTATTATGGGGATGATGAGGACCCAGACCAGGAGGCGAACATGTACTCCATAGATTCCCCTATTAATCAGGACCCCCCGCCCCCAGTGGTAGATTCCCCTGTCGACAATCAACCCCTCCTCAATGAAGTCTTAGCCAAGGCGGCGGAACACTTCCGTATTGACACACAGGAAGTACAGGAAGACAGAGACTTCGCTGAACAATTAGCGGGAGACAAAAAGACAGTAGGTCAGTTATCCCACTGCTCAAATCGGTGCAACATAGAATTCAACCTCCTTTAGAAGCACCCAATCTCACACGGGCCGTTCACCCACGTGTGGAAAAACTGTTCAGGCCTGCACCTTCAGACCCCTTAAACATAAGAGGCCAATTAAAACCAGACTAATTGGTGGTTACCACCACAAGGAAAAGAGCAGGTCCACCCCTTGCTTCCTCCGAGGCACCACCGTATAAGGAAAGCAAGAAGATATATGCAATGGGCAGAAAAGTCGCCTCTTTCTGCAGTCTACCAAATGAGAATAGCCAACAATGCTACATTTTTGGCAAGTTATAACTGCCATAAGTGGGAGGAGGTTTTTGCTTTACTTTGTCTGCCACAGAGCCACTTCAATCACAACTAGCTCCAGTGGCAGCAGACGGAAGGGCTGTATCTACTTGTCTCCTCAAGTCAAATTTCGACGCAGCTGACAATGCCAGGAGAATCATTGCAGAGGGGACTATTATAAAGAGGCATGCATGGCTTTGACAGTCAGGCTTCAGGCCAGAAACACAAGCCACCCTAATAAATATGCCAGTGGAACCTAATGTGCTCTTCGGCAAGGCGGTAGAAAACGCACTTAAGACAGCAAAGGATGAGTATGACACTCTAAAATCTTTACGTCAGCTCACAAACAAGCCTATGGGTCAAAGAGGGTACAGTAATTTTCGCTGCTTTCGGGGCCAAAATTAAGAGGATCAGGCTACAATCAAGGCCAAGGTTCCTATGGCAACAATCGAGGACAAGCCTTCCAAGGCTATACACGAGGACAACGCAGAGGTCGTGGGAATAGGGGCAGAGGCCCAGCTCGAGGTGGCACCCCACCTCAGAGCAAGTGACATTCTGCTCCAGGTACCCTCCCATGCATCTCCAGTGGGAGGACGCATTTCCAACTTCACCCACGCATGGGAGGGTATCCCCTCGGACAGATGGGTGCTGTCCACGGTAGCAGGGGGCTACTGCATAGAACTACTTCAACGTCCTTGTGACCACCCCCCAGATTTGCGCCCTACAAACAAGTATGTCAAGCTACAAAAGTTCCGCATGACTACGCTACAAGAGGTAATCACCCTACTAAAGGGGATCACGTGGCAACACTGGATATGAAAGATGCCTATTTTTGTATTTCAATGTTCCTTGCGCACAGAAGGTTCTTGCGTTTCAAGATAGCGAACAAGCACTACCAATTCAAGGTGGTGCCCTTAAGAATAGCCTCGGCTCCAAGGGTATTCACAAAGGTACTGGTGGTAGTGGCAGCGCACCTGCGCAGGGGAGCAATCCCAATGTACCCTTACTTGGACGACTGGCTCATAACAGGGGAATCGCCTCTGATTTGCAGACAAAACATCCAAACAGTCAACCTCCTCTTTCAATTGTGCCAAGCACTTCCAAACAATTCCTAGGAGCTATTCTAAACACAGAGGAAGGATTGGTCTTTCCCTCAGAGGAAAGAGCAAAACATGTGTTACTGCAAATTCCACATTATCAGGCCGGCCGCCAGATAAGGGTGCGCAAAGGAATGCATTTAATAGGCATGGCATCTTGCATATACCTAGTTCCTCACGCGTGCCTGCGCATGCGTCCCATACAGGAGTGGTTGGCGAAACAATGGTCTCAGGCAAGCGGTCAGTGGGACGATCTATTGGTTGTTTCGCCGACACTGGTGCAAAATCTATGCTGGTGGACGAGAGAAAACCTGACGAGGGAAACCCTTCTATGACCCACAGATGCAGGCAGTGGTCACAACGGACGTCTCACTGGCAGGGTGGGGGGCTCACTACCTTCACCACACAGCTCAGGGTCTGTGGTCTCACACTGCAGTTCAGAACCGCCTCAATGTGTTGGAACTTCTGGCAGTATTGAAAGCCCTTCAGATATTCAAACCCCATTTAACAAACCTGTCAGTGCAGATCCTAACAGACCGCACCACAGCAATGTTTTATATCAACAAACAGGGGGGTGGGGGGACACGCTCCCCAAATCTACCCAGACTTGCACAGACAATCTGGAAATGGGCACTCAGATGGAAAATGTTCCTGTCATCACAACATGTTCCAGGGGAACTCCACGCTCAACGCAGACTCATTGAGCAGAGATCCCCTACCAGAGGAACACGAGTGGCGTCTACACGAAATACACAAAGAGGTCGTAGGACGCCTTTTCTCTTAATGGGGTTTCCCAACTATAGATTTATTCGCCACAATAAAAATCGTGAATGCCCAGACTTCGCATCCAGGTTCCCCCAGCCAGGCTCCAAGGGGAACGCCCTATGGATGAACTGGTCAGGGAAGTTTGCTTACGCTTCCCCCCCCCCTGTATCCCCCCCAACCCCCCCCCCCGACTCCTTTCATGAGGAAGGGGGTGAACAAATTGCACAAGGAACAGACCATGCTTATCCTAATTGCTCCTATGTGGGCAAGACAACCGTGGTATCCACAACTGCGCAAACTGGTGATGTGCATTCCCCTCAAGCTCCAGTGCCAGTACAACCTACTCACCCAGCACGAGGGACTAACTGTGCACCCACAGCCACACTCTATGAACTTGACAGCATGGCCCCTGAAGTCCTAGAGTTCGGACATCTCAATCTACAACAGATGCATGGATATCTTGAAAGAATCAAGGAAACCTAACACTAGGCACTGTTACTATGATAAATGGAAATGATTTGTCGTTTGGTGCCAGACTGAGCAAATCCATCCCATTGATTGTACTCCATCGAACATTCTAATCTATATGCTCCACTTACTAGATGCAGGGTTATTGTTCAACTCCCTAAAAGTCCACCTGGTGGCCTTGTCAGCCTACACCCCTTCCCATAATAGTCTCATGGTGGAAGGTACCGTTCATCAAAGCATTTATGGAAGGGGTAAAGAGACTCCACCCTCCAATCTCTACCCACTGCCAGGTTGGGACCTTAATGTGGAACTCGCTAAGCTAATGGGACCCCCATTCGAGCCTATGCACAAGTCTAGTCTCAAACACCTGACTTATAAAACTGCCTTCTTAGTAGCCATCACCTCCATAAGAAGGGTCAGTGAAATCCAAGCTATACATATATTCTGAGGTTTGGGAAATCTGCTTAGATCACATGCTATGAATAGGAGGGAGAGTGGGGGTGGACATTTCTTAGGGCTCACTAAGAGAATGCATATTCCCCTTTGTTCTCTCTATTTTTGCCTTGCTGCCCTTCCTTTAAACCATGGAAAAGCTCCAGGTCCCCTCTCGTGCCTCTCCAGTCGGAGGGAGAATAACACACTTCACCCATGCATGGGAGGTAATCGCGTCAGACAAGTGGGTGTTTTCAACCAAAGCTGGTGGTTATTGCGTGGAACTACTTCAGTGACCCTCCAATCAAATCACCCCCAGCGTCAAAAACCAACCACCAAAGAGGAGCCAGGCATCCTCCTGGAGGAGATCGCAATGCTGTTACTCAAGGACGCCATCAAAATCGTCCCGGCGAACCAGGTAAACAATGGTATCTATTCAACTTCCTTGTTCCAAAGAAAGAGCTAACAATGCGCCCAGTATTGGACCTACGCCCAGCAAACACCTATGTCCAGCCACAGAAATTCTGTATGACGCTACAAGAAGTAATCCCACTGCTAAAGCCTGGGGACTACATTACAACATTGGATATGAAAGATGCCTATTTTCATATTACAATGTTCCCAGCGCACAGAAGTTTCTTGCGTTTCAAAATAGCGAACCTGTACTACCAATTGATAGTGCTACCCTTCGGCATAGCATCCACCCCAAGGGTATTCAGCAAGTTACTGGCGGGGGTTGCAGCGCACCTGTGCAGTGAGGCAATGACTGACTGACCACAGGGGAGTCGCCCCAAATTTGCAAACAAAACAACGATACACCTTCTCTTCCAATTGGGCTTTTCAATAAACGAGAAAAAATCAACTCTTGTACCAAAAAGCTCCTAGAAGCTGTCATAAACTCAGAAGACAGGTTAGTCTTTCCATCAAAGGAAAGAGTCCAAAACGTTTTACTGCAAATACCTCAGTATCAGGCCGGCCACCAGATAAGTGTATGCAAACCAATGCGTCTGCGCGGCATGATGGCATCTTGCTTTTACCTGGTCTCACATGCACATTTGCGCATGCTCCCCATGCAGGAGTGGTTGGCGTAACAGTGGTCTCAGGCAAGCGATCAGTGGGACGATCTAGTGGTCATTTCGCCAACGCTAGTAGAAGGCCTTTGCTGGTGGACAAGGGAGAATCTGTTGAAGGGGAAAACCCTTCCACAATTCGGCGGTGCAAGCAGTAGTGACGACCGACTCGTCACTCTCCGGGTGGGGGGCACATCACCTTCGTCACACAGCACATGGTCTGTAGACTCACGGCACAGAACCACATCAACCTGCTAGAACTTCTGGCAGTATTGAAAGCACTTCAAGCATTTCGAAGCACAGCTGACAAATTAATCGGTACAGATCCTAACCGACAGCACAACTGCAATGTCCAGAGGGGCACACATTCTCCAAATCTGTCCAAGCTAGCACCGAAAATATGGAAATGGGCACTCAGACGGGGGGGATGTTCCTATCTTCCCAACAAGTTCCAGGGGAACTCATCACCCTGGCAGACTCATTAAGCAGAGATCCCATACCAGAGGAACACGAGTGGTAAATAGACACAAATGTCGTAGACCACATCTTCTCACAGTGGGGTTACCCCACACTAGACTTGTTCGCTACAAGAGAAAACCAGCAAGGCCCAGACTTCGTCTTCGACCAGTGGAGGAGATAGGTAATTTGGTGCCAGTCTAAACAAATAAACCCCATAGAATGTACTGCATCACACATTCCTAACTATATGCTCCACTTGTTGGACTCCGGGTTAGTATTGAACTCTAAAGGTCCACCTGGCGGCTTTATCGGCTTACACCACCTCTCGGAGTAAAGTATCGTGGTGGAAAGTTCCAGTCATTAAGGCGTTCATGGAAGGAATAAAGAGACTCCACCCTCCAATTTCAAACCCACCGCCAGGCTGGGATCTCAATGTATACTTGCAAAACTCATGGGACCTCCCTTTGAGCCTATGCAGAAGTCAAGTCTTGAACAACTGACATACAAGACTGCCTTCTTAGTGGCTATTCCTTCCATAAGAAGAGTTGGTGAATTGCAAGCATTGTCAGTGCAGGGCCCTTTCTTTGTCATACACAAGGACAAATTGGTTTTACGTACACACCCTAGGTTTTCACCTAAATTAATTTCCAAATTTGACCTGAACCAATCCATTGAGCTACCGGCCGCCTTCCAGAATGCAACTAGCTTAGCTGAGTAAAAGCTCCATGCACTAGATGTAAGGAGGGCGGTCCTTTACTATCTAAACAAGACCAGACCGCTTAGGAAAACAGCCAAACTGTTTGTCTCCGTAGCACCAGATGGAGAAGGAGACTGCATTTCCAAGAATGCCATCTCCAGGTGGATAGTCGGATGCATACAGCTGTTACTCATTATCAAGCAAAACTCTGCCTTTCACACCAAGAGCTCACTCCACAAGGGGTAGAGGAGCTACTTTGGCCTTTATCGCAAATGTCCCACTGGAAACCATTTGCAAAGCAGCTACATGGAGCTAAGTACATGCTTTCACTCGGCACTACTGCACTGACACTCTTGTGCTGGGGAGACCCTGGCCGGCCCATAGAGTCGGAGTTTGCTCCGAAGTACTTTAAGATGAGATAGCTGCACCTTGACATGGATGGGGGGTGCAGATTTATTACTCCAACACCAATCAATAAGGACAACTCAATGGTTTGGCAAAGGGAGTCTGTTTAATGACAAGTACAAAAAAGGGGAGTCATGGCAATCAGCAGTGATATGTCATAGTCCTTCAACTCCAATGAACTTCATACAAAACATAACTTTTATAAAATGCGTCATAATCTGACATGTAACACTCAAAAGTTAACATATCATTCTGTTGGTTAGGAAAAGGTAACTTTAATATAGGTGCTATATCTGTATATGGTAACGTAGTGAGGGGATTGGGTAAAGACTATCAGGTGGGCGTCTAAGCCCTTCCTCCAAAAATGACTACTGTAGACGTCACTAAAAGTACAACGTCCTATTGGTTCTACGAACTATAGAACCCTAGATTATTTGGTCCCTTTTGAATGGGTTGGCATCAACCCCATGCATACATTCATACATTTCCAGTTTGCTTAGCAGCATGCAGAACCGTCAGCCAGGTGCAAGGTGTCACCCAATTCACCCTGCCTTCCTTCAATCAATCATCACTTTTATGGGCTATGTGTCAATTAGTTCACTGTGTCTGGCTTCTAAACTGCATCTTCTTGTCTCGAAAAAGTTCTGATATCTCTGTCTTGGCGGATGCCAAGTGTAGGTGTGAACCCATGCTCCTTCTCGCTCGGATGGTCACGTGCTACCACACCGTGAATTTGCCTAGTTTCTCTCAATTTATGTATTTGATTTTCGTTTCACCTGCCTTCGCCTTCTTATCTTGATACTTCAGAGGCAGGATATTATGTTCTTAGCTTCAATTAAACGTAGCTACTGTTCATAGCTTCTATTGGTATTTCCTTGGCTTCTCTGGCACAAGCTGTCTCTTCGAGTTTCGATTCAGCCTTCTTTCCTCGTGTTGCTAGAATATGAATCTTCTTGCGTTTGGCCTATAGTAACCTGGGTTGGTTCTGCTTTTAGTGCAAAGTGGACTGGTACTTCTATAATGTTCTTCGTTTTGAGGTAGATTGTTTTCAATGGCGCTTACCACGCTATTCTTCTACTATGCATAGCACGCCGCACTGTTTTCTTAGCTTTCTTGCAGTTAGAAGCATATGTACAGGCGTTAGCTCGTTGAATATCTTCATCCTGCTTACAGCTTAAGCTCCCTTGTATTTCAACAATGTTCTCTTCTTTTAGTTTCACGATCTTTTTATTCATGGTATTTCATCGGTGTCATCCTTGGGTCGTCCTATCTTCTATCTGCGAATCCGCCCGGGCTCTCGTGACGTCACCATTCGTCTTCCATTAAGGCCTTTTTAGTTTCTTTCGGGACAGTACTTAGGCAATCTTCATTTCGTCTCATTTGCTAGTAGGGTTTTCTCAATGGATACCTTACTGTCCATGGTTGTCTAGTTATTGGTACTTCAATATGTATCGTCCTCCTGATAGGCGCTGGGCAGAGCCCTACTGCAGCTCTCTGCTGGTTTATTTGCTCATCTTACGTCACATATCTCGGTGTGAACGTTCCTGGTACTTCAAAATGGGCGACTGGAGTGCAGGCTTTATTTGGGACCTCCTCTACACTCTGATGTACGTTCAGCCCACTCACAATTCGTTTTTTCCCAACATGTTTAACAGGTTCTTAATATAAGAGAACATTAGCATTCAAGATGGCAAATTCTGCTTCCACCTTCCCTCCCCCAGCACATAAAATGCACCTACACTTCCTCCAGTTCAAATATCAAGCAAATTCAGAGTGCGAATTCTGGCCCGACAGTGTAGGGCCACAGTGTCTTAATCAGCAAGTTGCAGGCACAGGAATCAGCTGGCGTGAAACTGAAAAATGCATGGTCTTTCCATGACTAGAACCTGCCAGCATCTGGTTAGTCACATTGCCCTGGAAGGGGATTCAGCTGTACCCGAAAGGGATGAGATGCGCCATTTTGCTGCGAGCGTAGGAAATGATGGGTCACTGGGAATAGGGTCCCGCATCCTCTCCGATTGTGAATCTGACTGCCTCTCCGAATTACTGCCATTCCCATCATATCTGAATGCAAGAGCAGACTCCCACTGCTCCTAAATCAGAGTTGCTTCAGTGAAACACATGCAAAATAGAAGGCGATATAGTGCCTTCAATAAGCAATGTTATATCCTAGCTCCAACATGAATCAATGTTTTTCTCTACAATGCACCAAATATGTTCCCAGAAGCATGCATCTCAGGGTCTTCCAGCGTCTCCCTCCCACCACAGTATGCACGTCTCCAGTTCGTATTCCGGTTTAGACTATTTCTTTGTACAGGGCTGAAATTAAAACCGTGGTAGATGTTGCCGATTGTATGCGTGTTCCATTTCTGCGGGGTCCCTGCCTCTGACTACTTTGCCCAATGCCTCAGTGGTCAATATTGGAAACAATTTTTTTTCTCAGCGAGCCCAAGGTAAAATGTGCAGTTGTAGTAGTTTAACATCCCCCCTTCCCAAAAACATCTCTCAACCTGCTCTCCCTCTAAAAGGTGCTTGGACCCATACCTGGGAAATGTCAGGTTTTTGGAAATGAGCGGGGTGGGGGGCAGAAAGAATTCAGTGGTCTGCAGAAGTCCGGTTATGGGGTTAATGTTCAGAGATTTGGGTCAAGCCTTCACCGATAACCATGGCTATCTGCAGAGATGCGAGCCAGCTGCTGAATTTTCCACAAAACGTCAAGCCTTTTCAGGCTGTTTTTATCCATTTTCCTGGGACTTTGGGCAGTATGCAGATGGGAGCTGCACGTTGTACTAACCTGCTCACCTAATATCTTAGACCAAAATAAGGGAGACATTACCAACCTTTCATGTATTTTCAGACCCCAAGTAGAGTGCAGAATGTCGACGCTCGCATGCTTCAGGTCTGATATACTTCGACTGAGCGGGCTTGGAAATTGTGGAGGAGACAAACTTTTCTTCTGATCGAAGACGTTGCCATGCCCTTCCATCTGGCCCCACTCTGCTCGCTTTGAACAATCTTGGGTAATTTGCCCTGCACAGGTCAGCTATTAAATGGACGTCTAGATATTAAATGAGTGCTTGATCCGGGTGTAGGCCAGGGGCGTCCTCTGTACTTCCAGCTCTTGCACAGGCACATCTAAATCCCAACTATTGAATATAAATGTGTTAACATTAAACCCAGAGACCTCATTACACATTATTGGCTTTCCTGATAACATCATTTGCAAATAAGCTAATGTTGGGTTGCTCCCCACCTCACTGGATGCCTGTTATAGCCAGATTCTTTGTTTTACAGTATTTTATATAAAAAAAAAGTTCTGATAGTTGAAGCAATGTTTCTATTACTGATGCGAAAGGGAGAAGGGGGTGGAATGGAGGACAGCCGAGGCGTGTCCACCTAGTCAGTGGCAAGAGGTCGATGAGAAGGACATTCGCTTCTAGCTTAGCTCCGAGACATTGGTAATTTGCAAAAATGGATTTGATCATTATTGGGCCAACTTAATTAAGTACCTATGTAAGGAATCCCCAATCAGTTGCCGAATTCCAGCTGGGCATCTACTGGTAATGACCAAAAGGTGTTTAACTGGAGATCTCTGTTCCTTGTCAAATACGTGTAACATTTAGAAATGTTGCCAAAAGCACTACTGATGAATAAGGCATGATTGCTCTGGCTCGATCAAGATAGGTGGAAACATTTGATACCTGTTGGCCAGCACTTTGGCATTTCATTTGTCATCCGTATTGATTATGGCTATAGGCCTATGTGAAGTGCACCGTGTCCTTACCTGGTTTTGGACTTAAAGTAACATGTGCAATTTTACCCGATTGATGAAAGTGATCCACCGGATGTTGCACTAATGTTGCTAACGTTTTGTAAAAACAGAACTTTAAACCAATTGGGTCTGGACTGTTGGCCACTGGTACCTGCTTTTCCAACTGTACAGGTTCCTCCTTTTGGGTCTGCGATAAAGAGGGAAGGTGGGTGGTACCTCCTGATAGTAGACAGTTGCTTCGGGGGGGTTGGGAGTCCACATTATTGATTTTATGAAGGAAAGAGATCTAAATTCAACTTATCAGAGTCTGTATGTACTTCTATTCGTACTCGTGTTGTGATCATTTACCGGTCTATGCTATTGCATTGGAAACCGAGGGGACATGTTAAGGTCACACCTGCCTTTTGCCCAAACCTTGTAGAACTGCTGTTTACTTTAAGTAGAGAAGCCTTTGTTTGGCGCTCACTATTTTAAGTTGGCCCCTTATTGGAAGGAATTTCTTATGGTTCAGACTCGTGGTATCGGCATACTTGCCAACATGACCCATTCCAATCTGTAGGTACGTATCCAGTCCTGTTTTCCTTCTTTGCATTCTGAGATTTGTAGTTTCAATTTTCCCCTGATGAGACTCGGACTACAAGTTCCAGAATGCAAAGTAAATACCAGGACTGGATAAGCAACTACAGATTAGAATGGGTCATGTTGGCAAGTATGTATCGGGTTTTGTGTTGGTGTTCCAAGATTTTAAATTGGGGAATCGAGTCCTTCCTCCCTGAGCCTTTTATTTTTACTTGATGGCAAGCGTTTTCTCCCAGCAATAGTCTTAATTGCATCCCATCTGATACTAGGGGAGGTGTTGGAGGATTGATTTTTTTTTTCTAGGAGCTCTTGACTGTGGATGTGAATTCCGAAAAATAGATTATTAAATCTTTCCCTTTTACTGCGAGTATGTCCCCCACCTGTGTCTTCAAACTGATACTGACATATCATGTAAGGAGATCATGAGAGGTAACATTGCATCCGCAGCAGACCTGCTCAGATCCGCTGAGTGAGATCATGTCTGTTCTTGAGCAAGTGCCATGAAGTGCCCATCTGGATGGGCTAGATCAATTAAACCAAATTCTTAATGCAGAGAGTTGAGCTTGGAAGACACAGCGCTTCCAGTCGTATAGACTGCCTTTAGGGAACAATCTACATTTTGGTTTAGAACAATATTGCAGTCACCTGCTAATATTATCCCCCACCCCCCCACCCACCTGCTGCCCAGTCATAAAGCAGCCCAATGATGCATAGAAGCAATGCCTCCTGGTTTTGGTTTGGAGCATATGACCGTGCCTTGCTGTTGGGATAGTTTGAGGTTTGTTCCATTAACAAGTACGAAACTTTCCTCCTGGTCTGGGTGTTCTTGTCCTGGAGAGCTGGAAGTATTTTTGGGAAGTATGTTGGAGCTGTCCTGGCTTTGAAAAGTGGTGGGTAGGTTCTTACGGCCAGCCATACGCGTGTCCCCTACGTAAGTGTGTTTCAGGAAGACACGCTATCTTTGACAGGCTCCCTATCCATTCTTCAAAAGACTGCATCTTTGTTGGCATGTTTAGACCACTCCCCTTCAACGACCAATTTTGGTCTGTTCCATGAGTGAGAAACCAAGTGCCTTAGAAACCTTGTTCAGAGATGCTTGTCTGGCGGGCTTTAATTCATCGTGGCAGCTGCCCATCCCCACTCCATGTCTTCATACTGTGAAAATGAAACCATGAACATCCCTCTTATTTATTTTTGTCACCATCCTTCAACCCTTTTCTTCCAGTTCAGTAATGCCAATGCCATCTTGTTCTGGTAATCCAAGCACGCAATCTTTCGGTCACCCCCCGACTCTCACCCTTCTAGCCAACAACCACCCTCTCCACCCCTCTTCCAACAATCTCTTCACCATACAGAAACTTGCAAAACATATCAACTGGATATTCAATTGCCACCCCCTATGTATGCCCTTTGAGCTGAACTTCAGAAAAACGGAACATTAGAGCTGTAGACCTGCTCTGGGAATAGGCTGCTCTTCAGGGGGGGAATAGGAGGACCACAGGATCATTCAGAGGCTGTACCCGTACACAGACCACCGGGACATGCTGGAGAGATGCAGTGTCTGTTTTTGCCTCCTGTACTGGCATGAACCAGGCAAGTGAATGGGGGAGAGAGGGTCCAGTTGCTGAAATTATTCATTGTGAAACGGGTGCAGTTACTAAGTCACAAGTGGTTTTTCTTCTTCCCCCAAGTGCGTTTACTGCAGTAACAAATCTTTTAGCATGTTTTGTTATATTTAAGCAAGTTTGCTGAACAGAAATCGTTCTGTACTGAGAGATTTAAAATAGGATAGTGCTTTTAATTGAAGGAAGGTGAATGCCCATTGATTTAGCTAAGCAGCGAGCACCAAGGAAACTCCTGAAATTCCTTTTTATAGCAGCATTCTATTTGAGTAATTGGCATTTGTGTACCAGCCAGAGAGCTGGCCTTAGAAAAGTAGAGATACTTGGGTTCTTAGAGTGAAGTCAAAGCTGAACTGCCAAAGACTGGAGGTATGAATATATAGTCTCTAGTAAATTACAAAAAAGTATGGTTTTTGATTTCATATAGAAGTGTGGAGTAAATATTGATTGAGCAACATGTTGCTCATGTGCTAAATGTGTTTTGGCAAACATTCAACAGATGCCGGAGGATCTGAAAAAATAGAGATTGCTTTTAAAGCTCTATACCCAGTAACCAGAGAAGGCTGTAGATGTGGAAGTAAACAGGCCTATCACTGTGGGATGGCTACTCAGTAACCAGAGAAGTCTGTAGATGTGGAAGTAAGCAGACCTATCACTGTGGGATGGCTACTCAGTAACCAGAGAAGTCTGTAGATGTGGAAGAAAGCAGACCTATCACTGTGGGGTGACTACTCAGTAACCAGAGAAGTCTGTAGATGTGGAAGTAAGCAGACCTATCACTGTGGGATGGCTACTCCGTAACCAGAGAAGTCTGTAGATGTGGAAGTAAGCAGACCTATCGCTGTGGGATGGCTACTCAGTATGCGGAGGTGTGAAACATAATCAGCCATTTCTAGGAGTTGTCAAGAGACCCATGTACAATAGTGTACCTATAAGGAAGCCGGTCTTACTCCCAAGAAAGAGTTCCCCTAAATTAAATCCCTCAAGTCGCACTCGTCATCCTTCATTTAATGGAGGGTGTCTGCTTCACCAGTCCTTAACTAGTCCAATAATCGCTGAAGATGATGGGTTGGTACAAGCCAAGGAGTGCTTCTTTGATTGTAAATTGCTGTTTACGCTCAGTGTTTTACCAATGCCTATTTATTCTTGTTACGGATCATAATTTTAATGTATGGTTTCATTTTTGCATGCTCTGCGCTCTACTAATTCCCAGGACGTGCTCATTGACGCCACACATTTGATCGACTGGAACCAAAACATGCAATGCTGAAAAGAGGAGTGTAGTTGGCCTCCCAATATGTACAAGTAAAACACAGCCCAAGAATTGAAGGTTATTATCAGTAACTGGAATACATTACAAATATTTTCCATCAAAGGAGTAATCAAACGCGCTCATATGCAGCAATAGCCCCTCTCTGGGATCTCTTTACCCCTGAAATCCTGGGTTGAGGAAAAGCCCTGTTAAGCAGGGAATGATTGGAGGAAATTCTCGATCAACCCTCCTCCCCACCCCCGGCCCTCAAACAGGCCGAGATATTCCATGTCTGTGATTCATCTGCAGAGTTTCTTAGTTGTCTTATGGTCCAGGCAGGACTTGTACAGCACCTGTTATCTATGTCAGAATTTGGGGGGACTTGAATCCGAGGTATATGTAGACACACTTTTTCAAGATGGGTGCAACCATTGACCAGGTTTATGACCCCCCAGTCCCTGCCCAGAGCTAGTATTTTTGCTTGTCCTGTGTTTGAGCAATTTTTTCTTCTTTAGACTGTGAACAATATAGGCGTTTTTGATGTCATGTTGAATTATTGATTTATGTGAGGATTGCGTTGGGTTCTTAATAGTTTGGCTCCTTTGCTGAAGCACAATACTGGTCTTAGTGTCTATGTAGAGGGTGACTAGCAACCGCATAAGTCCCAACTAGTCTCTCAGCCGAAAATAGCCCGAGGTCTCAGCATGGCAATCTGGCTCGGGCAGTGAGGCCACTGAACGGCAAAGACCTCTAGCAATTCTGAGCTACCATGGATGTGAACTCCTGATTCAGGTGCAAAGAGAGGTTATGTACATCCACTGGCGCTCCTCCCCACGCTTGCGCGATCTGAATGACACAAGGCTTAGCAAGATCGTTATTTTGTCCTCCCTTTGTTTCCCCCTCCTTGTCTTGTACGCCTAGAAACACTTGTGTACAGGCACGTTATATCATATTAAATACACATACATAGTGATTCTCCCCTCTTATCTGGCATTTTCCACGGTGTGATAACCTCTTGCTGCCGGCCTGGTGAATGTCTGATGCAAAGGTTCGATTCTCTTGAGGGAAATCGGTGGTAATGTGCTATATGGCATACCTTTTTTATGGAGGTGTGAGTTCAGGAGGCATGCATTGATTAAAAGGGGTGCTGTACAGTAAGATATGAGCTTCAGTACTGAAATGCATTTTCTTTCTAGGTCTGGTTGTGTGCCAACTCACCACTACTGAGACGCCTGTTCCAGCCACGGCTACATCAATAGCCCCGACTGTGGGAAACAATTGCAGTACAGTGAACACTTCTCTCTGTGCACCATGTTCCCCGGGGACATTTTACAGTAATGGTAAGTATACCTCTTGGTTCTATGCATCCAGCCCCAAGTTGCTTCTGGCTACCCCTTTCTATCGTATTCTGTCATGGGCTGGTTCTGGGTACCCTTTTCTTCCCCACCCGTCCCCTGGCTGTTTCTGTGAAGCCCCGGACTGGTTCTGGGTACCCCTTTATTTCCTATTCAGTCATGGGTTGGTTTTGGCTGCCATTTGTTCCCCATTAAGCCCCAGGCTGCTTCTGCGTACCCTTTTCTTCCCCATCCAGCGCCGGGCTGCTTCTGTGTACCCTTTTTCTTCCACATCCAGCCCTGGGCTAGTTCTGCGTACCCTTTTCTACCCCACCCAGCCTCAGGCTGCTTCTACGTACCCTTTTCTTTCCCACCCAGCCTTATGCTGCTTCTGCGTACCCTTTTCTTCCCCACCCAGCCTTATGCTGCTTCTGCGTACCCTTTTCTTCCCCACCCAGCCTTCTGCTGCTTCTGCGTACCCTTTTCTTCCCCACCCAGCCGCGGGCTGCTTCTGCGTACCCTTTTCTTCCCCATCCAGCCCCGGGCTGCTTCTGCGTACCCTTTTCTTCCCCATCCAGCGCCGGGCTGCTTCTGTGTACCCTTTTTCTTCCACATCCAGCCCTGGGCTAGTTCTGCGTACCCTTTTCTACCCCACCCAGCCTCAGGCTGCTTCTACGTACCCTTTTCTACCCCACCCAGCCTCAGGCTGCTTCTGCATACCCTTTTCTTCCCCACCCAGCCTTATGCTGCTTCTGCGTACCCTTTTCTTCCCCACCCAGCCTTATGCTGCTTCTGCGTACCCTTTTCTTCCCCACCCAGCCCCGGGCTGCTTCTGTGTACCCTTTTCTTCCCCATCCAGCCCCGGGCTGCTTCTGCGTACCCTTTTCTTCCCCATCCAGCCCTGGGCTCGTTCTGGGTACCCTTTTCTCCCCCATCCAGCCCTGGGCTGGTCTTTGATTCCCACTTACTCTCCTCCCAGCCTTGCCACCGCCATCCCCCATCCACACCTTCATCTTCGGCTTTGTTTTTCCAATCACTCACTTCCCCTCTTCCCACTTTTTGCCTTTTCAGCAAGGGGATTGCTGCCATCATGCTTCGTCCCTTGTGCAGTGGTTTTGTTCAAAATGCTTTTTCACAAATAAAATAAAAATAACTTCTGCTGTCTTTGGGACATAGTTACCTGTTTTCCATGGTAAAGTATTACGCATTCTAATTGTCTGTGTTTGGGAAATCTAACAAACCTGTGTTGCAGAATGTTGCGCAAAACCACAAATGTGGCTTACCCAAGATTAAGCCACCCCGCAGTCCTGGGGTCTATTCTAAAACGTGAGGGAAGGTACTGTATCATTTCACCTAGATCCTCAATGAGGAGAATCGCTAGCCTCACCATAGTTTAGAGGGTGTCTACTGACCCTAGTCGCCATGTTGAATGTCCGTCGCTGAGGAAGGAGAAGAACCACGCCCCATTCCTGTTCCAGAGTCGTTGAGGCACATAACCAATTAAAAAATCACCAATTGTCATGATCTACAACCGGGATCTGTATTACCATTTGAATCGATTACTAGAACTCCTTCTATTTCACTAAAATCTAGAACCTAAAAATCACTTGGAAGGATGAGAATGTCCAAACAGACATTCCAAACACATGAATGGCTGCAAGGTTTCTGCGTTGTCTAAATCTGGGACCAGTGTGTAGGTGTAGGTAGATGCAGGGGTCTACACTTACACGTTCTGAACACTCACAAGGCATAGTCGGTTCGTCTTCCCGTCCCCATTGTATCCTCTTTTTGTTGTATTTAATAATTACAGTGTCTATCATCACCTGTCCCCTCCCTGTTGCCACTTTGAAACAGTATTTGCTTCCTGTATAAGCGCCTAACAAGTGAACAATAATAAATACATGGACAGAAAGTGGCTCTCATTCTCCCTAGTCCTGGAGCCTGCAACCTTTTGCTCCCCAGATGTTGTGTACCACAATTGACACAGGGACTACCCATCATAGTCGATGGTGAGGGATCATGGGAGGTGCAGTCCAAGAGCTCTAGAGGTGCAGTTGGCAGACCCCTGCACCTGACTGATATACCAATTTCTCACATATGTAGAATCGCAATCGGAAGGGACTGCTTCCATGCACTCCACATCGACATGGATGATTTCCTCCACTGTGACGCTTCATTATCCAAACTAGAGGTTGCCTGAGACAATGTGTAAAAAGGGTCATGAAATGGGACCAAGTAACCCTAAACTATCCTGGTCTAACATCCTAAACCAGCCTGTGGTGACCGCTGCATGAGTGTTGAAGTATAGGGTGTGCTTGGAGCATGATGGTAGCAACTGGATGGGTGAGTCAGCACCTTACTTCCTGTGACGTGTCAGGGTGGCTAGCTCAGCGAGTTGAGCGTTGGCCTCTGCATGGGCCCATCCGTTCATGCTTTCAAGCTTGCTAACTGCAGCAGCATTTAATTGGGTTAAGCTAACACATAACAGTGCTTTGAAACATTAGGAACTGGCATAAAGCACTATATAAAATCCTGAGATTACTTTGAAGCCTTATCCAGGGTTACAGGGCCATTGAGGCTGCGCTTTGCACATGTCAGAAGCGGGGCACCATCTGTGGCTGTGCCTTACACATGATGCCTCCAACAAACTTGAACTCATTCCATGGCATTTTTATGACATTACACACTTCCCTTGGCATATCAATGAAGACGCTCATACATCAATCTGTAACCTATACTGCCATTAATTGGCACTGCCGTGGTACTTGAGGCCATATTTGTATATATGGCAGTGCCAAGGCAGGTGAGGTACTCCATACTTTTGCTGACTGCAACTTAGCCGATTAAAAAAAGAATTTTCTTTTTTTTTTGTTTGTATTTTTACCCCTTTTTTAATCTGAAAGCTACAGAGGGTAAGTATGGTATATAGAAGAGGTGGCTGTAAGCCCCCCACCCTCGGCCCCTCCCTGTTTGAGGGGGGGAAAAGTGGTAAGATCGGAGGAAAACAATTCTACAAAATGCATTCGGCAAAATAAGAAAAAGGGAACCCTTCCTAGATCCGCAGGTGAGACCGCACTTTCTGTTCCTTGACTATACCATGGATAGGAGGCATCAACTGCCGGTAGTTGGCATTTCTGAAGCTCGTAAAATGCACCTGGCATATGATGGCTGAGCCTGATAATGTGAGGCTACACCTTGCATGTGGCTACCACACCTGGGAAATGGGATGGTAAGAGGCTTTAGATGGCATTTCTGAGGCGTTGGAGACTGCACTTGGCATATGGTGGCAACACCTGGAAATGGTGATGTGTTGGTGTGAGCTGGAATGCTCACCTCAGTATTCCACGTAAAACAGATTCCGCCTCCTGTTTACTTGTGGAAGTCGTTCTACATTCCATTGAGAGAAGTTGAAGTTAGCTGTTCGAAGAGTCCTGCTGGGCTCAAGGTTTGTCTGCCAATAAACCTCCATCTACTAACACCAGAGTGTCTTCGTTATTACAATGGCGACAAGCTCAGCAAACCCTGTGAACCTGCGTGCGTGCAAGACATAGTACAGCCTGGCAGGACTGCAGCGCTGGAAGAGTCACCAACAGTTTGCAGCGTGTGTCAGAGTGTACGATGGCCGCTGCCCACACTCCCCCTCTTTAGGCGTGTGGGGATGAGCGCCGGCGGTGAGGAAACGAGGAGCAGACCGCCATCACTGCCCTGCCTGCGCTTCATTCTTGTGTCGTTTGGGGCCGAGCACCGGCGGCGAGCAAAGGCAGACCTGACCGCCTTCACTGCACTGCCTGTGCTCCTCTCCTTGAGGCGGTTAGGGTCGAGCGCCAGCGGCGTGGCATGCAACACGGATTACATGCAGCGTTCGTGAGCTGCTACATCGGAGGCTGATGTAAGGGGGAGCCCCGTAACAGAAGTCAAAGAGAAAAAAAAAGGGAACTCCCCTTGTTAGGCAGAAACCTGTGCAGTTCCCTCTGGGACCACTGCAAAAGATTTAAGACTACAGGTGTTTAAATCCACGATCCGGCGAGGCAGGAAACCGAGGGAGAATGTGCTGGTACTTGTAAACCATGTCTTTATGGGGCCGGTCTCTCCCTCGGCTTCCTGCCCCGCCCCTCACGTTTCGCGAGCTCTCGGCCGCTTCCGGGGGCGGGTTCTCGTGTTCCTCCCCCATCCCTGCCCCCTTGACCCGTATGAGGAGTGGGGGGAGGAGGTCGGCTGTGCAACCCCCACTAAGGGGCGGCACCCGCCATGCCACCTTTGCTGGTGCGTCCGCCCGCCAGAGTATTCACAATAGGTCAGAAGAACACAGTAGAACAAGTAAACACTGACCAGAGCTTGGTGTAAAAGAGATAATTATTTATTTAAACCACATCTAGTAAAACACATAGGCACTAATGTTAAACAGTTCAAAAACACGGTCACTAAAAGATATACACTGCCTTAAAAGAATATTAGCCAATTCTTTAGTAAAGCCCCACTTATTTTCAGACAGCGGTGAGCGCTTAACGCAGATGGCACTCTAATAATTTGTTTTAAAAGGGAGGGAAATGCAGAGTATAAATTGAAACAGATCCCAACACTTTTACAAGAACACAACAAGAGAGGAAGGCAAAGTAAAACCGTGAAGTTAGAGTTCAGTAGGCCGGATCCACTTTAAGAGGATCAGAACGAAATGTGTCCAAGGTCACACGGTTGCAGTGCACAAAAGTCTTGAAAAGGTTCAAAAAGAGTTGGACCAAAGAAAGGGAGCAGTTAGATGGTCAAGGCGGCCAGCCCAGTCCAGAAGGTTAAGGGATTATTACCTTGTAGCAATCTTTAGAAAGGGAGGCCTGGCGGACACGGTACCTTTAAAGTGGTGAGAATACTCCAGCGGGGGCAGTTGTTCCTGACAGCGGATGCAAGTCGGTGCTTCATCCGGGGGAAGAGAGGATCTCGTCGGGGAGGAAGACTGGAGTCCGTTGCACTGCCAGGGAAGAGACCAGCCGCGGAGTTCTCAGGTAAAGGGAGCGGTCCTTTGATTCGCGGTCCAGTGGTAAGTGGCTATCCGGTTGCCGGGGTGCTTGGCACGGGCAATTCGACCACAAGACGTCCTGGGATGCGAAGAAAAGAAGGTAAACTGGTTGTGCCCACCAGTCAGGGGAAGAAACCTCTCCAGTCGGGAGATCTTCTCTGTCGTCGGGAAGTGGTGAGTCGGTTCCGCAGGGCTCCACCGGTGGTGTCGTCGTGGTAGGTCGGCTCAGCTTCTCCCTTGTCGGATTCTCAGGTCCTGTGGCGACTTCTGAAGTTCCAGTCCCCAAAGCCCTGCTTTTATGCAGCACACCCCCATTCACTCAGCCTAGCTGTCAATCAAACATGCTAAGTGGTGAGCCGGCCGGCTCACCACTTGGGCCAATTACACAAGAGTGCGACTTGAGTTACCAAGGTAACTCAGTCCAGGGTGCCTAAACCCCCTCCCACCCTCCCTGTGGTACCCAGACAGAGTGGCACCACTTTTGGAGGCTTCTGTGGAGAAGCCTGCCAAAAAGTGGAACAAAGGGCTCGACTTGGGTTGGAGTCACAAAAGAGAACACAAACGCCATTTTAGAATCGAGTCCTGGCAAAAAATACCAACCGGCGAATTAATATTAAATAAATAAACCAGCGATATGTTCGAGGCTATGTGAATTAAATAATTAAAAGTTGGTAGCCTCGAACAATGGGAAAATCCCATAGGGATATATTCGCGGTCTAATATAAAAAGTAGTATCCACTGCCAACAGCCAAAACTCGATCAGGGGGGACGGAGACGTGCCCCCTCGACTAACAGACCCCAAGGCAATTGAATTGCCCTGACCATTACGTCCACAATATGATGGTTTGTACTGGTTTCTGTTCATAATTTGGGACTAGTAAAGCCAATGGTGACTTTACATGCCCTGGGAGACAGTAGTCAGTCCCAGGGTATGGAGTCTATGGTGGGGTGTCACTATGACACCCCTGTGTTACTGCACGGAGGGTGCTGTGTAACACACATAGGAAAAACACATGAGACCCTATGGAGTAAAGGACCCCATAGCCCATAAAACACATTAACAGTCAAAGGAACACCATAAATCATGTCCAAGAGTGGGAGAAAGAGTCTCACTCTTGGCAGGAGAAAAAAACAAACTCCAGAAATCCAGCAAAGCTGCTGGGGGACTCACTAGGTTAGGAAATTCAACCTCAAGAGAGAATTCTCCCTAACACCCCTCCCCTTCCTGCCATCGGCGGGATCCACAGACTCAACACAGCGTCTTCTACGCTCGCTTGGCAAGCAGAAAGGAAGAGAAATCAACGCCATGTTCAGCGTTGTCATTGCCTGCCAACCAGGTTTAGAGGGCCTGCACATCCACGGACTCACCGCTGCATCATCTACGCTCGCTTGAAAAGCAAAAGGGAAGGGAAAGTGACGCCACGTTCAGTGTTGTGGTTGCCTGGCAACCAGGTTTAGAGGGCCTGCAAACAGAGGGAGGCATGGCTATACTTGTTCCCAAGCATAGCCAGATCAAAGACTAGTGCCAGCTCAATCTGCTGATCCAAGGAATTTCAGACCTGAGCCATAACGGCCAGCTCTTTCAGCTGAATTTGGATATTTCATTGCCCATCCCTTAGCCTACCGGAGGAAGCGCTAGTGCCTGCTCCATCTACCGATTTAAGCAATTTCTTCACTGATCTGCAACTTCAAGCTAAAACGCGATTATACAGCGTAGTAATGCCCGCCCACCGGCAGCGTTGCTTCCCAGTCCTGGGGAGCCTCCCATCGCTTGGGATTTGTGGGTGGATGCATTTCAAGTATACCTAAGGGCAGCAGGCGGATCCAGACTGAGTGACGATGACAAAGAGGCCGCTCTCTTGAATTGCCTGGGAACCAAAGGCCTGAGAGTTTTTAGGCACCTGCCAGGGCAACGGGTGCAAGCTCCACCTGTCGACAGTGGAGATGTTGAAGGAGCGCATGGGGCGAAGGAATTGTGCTGGCCTATGAGACCGCCTTAGGAAAATTGGAGGCACGCTTTGGGAAAAGGACAAACGTGGTGTTAGAAAGATACCACTTCTTCTCAAGAGCCCAGGCCACTGGAGAAAGCATTGATGCATACACAACGGCCCTACATTCCCTCATTGCATCCTGCAAGTTCACTGGGCTACCGGATGAGTGTATCCGCCATCAGATTATGATGTGCACAAGTGACTCCAGGGTAAGGGAGAGGCTCTGGATTGGGCGAAGGAATTGTGTTGGCCTATGAGATTGCCTTAGGAAAATTGGAGGCACGCTTTGGGAAAAGGACAAACATGGTGTTAGAAAGATACCACTTCTTCTCAAGAGCCCAGGCCACTGGAGAAAGCATTCACAACTGCCCTACGTTCCCTCATTGCATCCTGCAAGTTCACCAGGCTACCGGATGAGTATATCCACGATCAGATTATGATGCGCACAAGTGACTCTAGGGTAAGGGAGAGGCTCTGGATTGAAGGGGTTCCCCTGCTGGAGAGGGTAATAGAAATAGCCAGAGCTATAGAGAAGTCAAAGAGAAGTGTCCAAGAAGTGGCTGACAAAAGTGAAAGCGTACATGCCATAATGACCAAAAGGGGGTCCGATGACCACAAGGGAAATGTCAAGGACAATAGAGGAACGTTCACTCAAGGAGAGAGCTGTAAGAGATGCGGATGGCGGGACATGCAGCTGGCTCGAAGGAGTGTCCTGCTGCCAGTGAGGAGTGCAGGAAATGTAAAGGCAAAGGACATTATGCCCGAATGTGTAGAAGCACCATCCAAAACAGACTGACTGTCAGGATGGTGGATCCAGATCCTGAAGAAGAGAATGTGACTGTTGTGGGTTATGTGAGCGACGCCACCTATGACCACTGGGATGAAGGAGTCGCGAAGGGGTGTTGGTAAGCGTGGGTTCTGGCCACAAGAAGAAGGGTCCGGTGGCCACATAAACTGTGAATGATATGCGTATGCAGTTGACGATATAGATACTGGATCGCCCTACACTGATATCTCAAACTATAGGTGGCAAGTTATTACAAGGAGGTGGCCAATTTGTTGCTGCCTGATCAACCCATGAGCATATGGGCGTGTGCCAATCAAGGTGTTGGGATACAAATGGGTCACCATTGAGTTTGAAGGGTGTTCCACCTGAGGAAAGATGTATGTGGCCCACAAGGGAGACTCTGCGGTAAGGTGAGATGATCTGGTGGCCCTCGATATCGTGATCCGATCTGGTAAGCTCTGGTGAGCGCAGGCAACAGCATACTCGAGCAGTGTGCGTTGTCTGCAGAGTATCTCAGAGGCTTTTCCCGGTGTGTTTGCCTCTAACCTGGGAAAGTTGAAGGTATTTGCCCATAAGATTATGCTTAAGAGGGGCGCTGTGCCCAGTGTGCATAGAGTGAGAAGGGTCCCATGTTGACTCGGGACAGTCTCAAGGATGAGTTGGTCAAGTTTTAAGAGGCCGGAATACTAGAGGAAGTGGAAAGTTCTGAATGTTTGACTCCCGTTGTGTTGGCACAGAAAGCTGATGGCGGAATGAGAATGTGTGTGGACTTGAGGGACCTGAATGTCAGTATATGGGTGGATAGGCATCCTTTGCCCAACATAATCAAATTGCTTGCACTGGTGGGAAGGGCTATGTGTTTTTCCACTTTTGACCTATCTTCGGCTTACCACCAAATTGACCTCTATGTAGAGTCCCGTCCTTTAACATAATTTGTGAGCTTTTCACTTTTGTCGGATGCCATTTGGTTTGGGTTCAGCATCAGCAGTTTTTCAAAGAATTATGGAGCAGTTGTTTTGAGGAATATCAGGGGTCGAGTACTTTCAGGACGATATCCTGGTATGGGGGAGGAATCGAAGGGAGCGCGATGAAAGGGCGCTCAAGGTAATGGAAGTATTGGAGAAGAGCGGCCTTACTGTGAAGTGGAGCAAATGCCATGTGGGGGTACCCAGCGTGACCAACCTAGGGGGATACCTTGGATGAGAGTGGCATTCACCCCAAGGAGGGCCTTGTGAGTGTGTTGAGGGAAGCACCCGCCCCAGTAAATAAAGATCAACTTAGATCGTTCATGGGCCTGACACAGTACTCTAGTCGATTTATTGCCTCCTATACTGATAAGACGTTGAACATGAGAGCATTGTTAAGGAAGGGTGTCCGTTTCGTGTGGTCTGAGAGTTGTCAGGCTGAGTTTGAAGGATTGAAGGAGGAGGTTGACCGTGCCCCCTCTCTGGTTCATTCTCGCCCCAAAAGAAGACGGTCTTGACAGTCAATGCCAGCGAGGTGGGCATTGGGGACAGTGCTCAAGCAGTGGAATGAAGGGGAGTACCGCCCCATAGTGTTTGCCTCTAGGGTATTGAGAGACGCGGAACAGAGAGATGCTGTGATTGAAAGGGAAGCCCTTGCTGCTGTTTGGGCTGCTAAGCATTTTAGGACCTTATTGTGGGGTGTCCTTTACACCTTGCGGACCGATCATAAGCCCCTTGTGCACGTCTTAACCACGAAGGGTCTGTCTCATGCCTCTTCTAGGATCTCTAGATGGATGTCCGATATGCATGAAGTCAACTTCAAGGTGGAGTGCATCCCAGTTACGAAGAATGCAGTGGTTGACTGTCTCGCCTTTCCAGCGCAATGAGTGTGGTAGAGTGACCAGGTGAATGTGGACGAATGCATCATGATTGCCAGCGTGACTCCTGCTATTGATGAGGTGTGGCATAGAGAATGCACCCGTGATTTAACCTTGACGAAAATTAGGGCAGCACTGAGGAAGGGTGGTTTGGACAAGGAGTTGGATTGTGGTTATGGTCACGTGTGGCATGAACTATCAGAAGGGCCTTGGGGCTTCACGAGAGGTCAAAGGTTGGTGCCTCCAGTGTCCCTTAGGGGTAGGCCTGTCACTTTAGCTCACGAGGGGCATCTGGGAAGATCAATGACGAAAAGACGGTTGAGGGAGTCCTATTGGTGGCCCAGAATGGACAGCGGTGAGGAGAAAGAGGTGAAAGAATGAGTAGCGTGTGCCACCAGTGACAAGAGCAAGGCACCCAAACCTCAACCGGTGTACCCAGTGGAGGTTCCAGGGGAGGTCTGGGCGAAAGTTGCCATTGATATCATGGGTTCTATGGATGTTTTAGGAGGCGATTTTAGATTTATTGTTGTTCTTGTGGACTATACCTCCAGGTGGGGTAGAGGCAACGGTTCTGGAAACGGTCACCGCGGAGAAGGTAGTGGTGTGTCTTAATAAGGTGTTCAACAGAGAAGGTGTGCCGGCGGGCATGGTCACTGATAACTGTGTGCAATTTGTGTCGGCTCATATGCAGGAATTTTTGAAGAGCATGAGGATACAGCTTCATAAGACCTCTTTGTATAATCCTGCGGCGACTGGTTTGGTCGAAAGTATGAATAGATTTGTCAAGGGGGTTATTCAACTGGCGGTGGCTAACGGTCTGTGTTGGAGGAGTGTTCTGTCGGAGGCACTCAAGGCATATAGGTGCACGCCTTCTATGTTGACCGGATGTTCTCCATTTGAGCTTATGAGCGGAAGAAAACCAGGCACCAAATTGAGGGTGCCTGCGTTAGGTGGTGGTGCACAGTCTGGTGTTGACATGCAGGCGGTGTTGGAGTGGATCTGCAGGAGGCAGGAGATGGTCAGAGAGTAGTATGGGCGCAAGAAGCCTTTGTCTGTCTCGGTAGGAGACAGTGTGTAGATAAAGAATCCCTGCCATGTTGTTAAGGGCACCAGTGTTTACATGCAACCCCGACTAGTTGTCAAGGCGGGGCAAGGATATGTGAAACTGGATGATGGATCCAGATGGCGTAAGAGGCGGGTTGTAGTACTTGAGAAGGGGAGTGTCAGGAGCAAGTGGACGGGCATGATTGAGGACATTCCTGAAGTGTTTGTGTGTGGGGTAGAAGAGGGTGCTGACGTGATTTCAGCTGAGCGGATGAGAGATGTGATTGGTGAGAGTTCAAACGTGCAAGTGGAGGGTGCCAGCCTTCTTGGGACTAATGTGCAAATGGAGGGTGCTGGCCTCAGTGAGTTTTGCGTCGCCTGTGCCTGCAAGTGAACTTGACGGGTTGAGGAGTAACAGTGGTTACCCCTGTGCGGGAAAGGAGGGTGCCGGCTAAATTCAAGGACTATGTTGTGGGGGCTGTTGCAGATTAAATTTGTATGTGTTGAGGGGGTGTTGTTCTATTTCTCCTTTAGTGTGTGCGTGTCCGGGGTGCGTATTGTATGAGTGAGTGGTGTGTTTCTAGATGTGTGGAATCCTAAGGGTGGCGGGGGGGAGGGTTGCTGTGAGCTGGATTTCTCACCTCAGCATTCCACGTACAGCTGATGCTGCCTCCTGTTTACCTGTGGAAGTCGTTCTACATTCCATTGAGAGCAGTTGGTTGGCTGTTTGAAGAGTCCTGCTGGGCTCAGGGTTTGTCTGCCAATAAACCTCCATCTACTACCACCAGAGCTTGTAAAATGCACCTGGCATATGATGGCTGAGCCTGACAATGTGAGGCTACACCTTGCATGTGGCTACCACACCTGGGAAATGGGATGGCAAGAGGCTTTAGATGGTATTTCTGGGGCGTTGGAGACTGCACTTGGCATATGGTGGCAACACATGGAAATGGTGGTGCTGTACCTTGCATCTTTGGAAATACATGCCATGTTGGGCAAGTAGCGGCATGAGAGGACATATCTGTATATAGTAGGCTACGCTTGGAATATTCTAGAAGAACCTGGATATGTGCATATAACGAGTGTCGGCCATGTGACGTTCCATGTGCTGCTGTATTGGTTTATGAAGGCCGTGCCGCTGACCTCTGGTTCTCCCGGGTGCACCCCTGTCATACCATGAACAAACTCACTGCATACCAATGCTACAACCTAGTCGAAATGTGATTGGTAACTGAAATACTCTTTTGCCCGATTTTAGTAAACATTTATTTTTTTTTATTTTTTTAAATAATCGTTTTCTTAAGTTTTTACATCTGCATAGCCTCTCCCTGGATCACCAAAGGGTATGCAACATTAGTTCATGTAATGTCACCGGTGGTGTGTGATGTCCCGTCCGCATCCTCCTGGCATTTTCGAGAAAAGTTAAAACATGTTATTTGTCAATAGGCTCGTTAATGTTTTTGTGTCAAATAGACAAATACCTTCATTCTCTTGAATTATTATAAAATGGCCGAAACATCACACCATTCCACCAAGCTCTGCAAGTCCATTGATGTGTATAGGCGCGTTATAAATGCCATATCATAAGTGTTTCAAGGCGCAACAAGGCACGGGAGGGGGAACACAGGGAAGACAAACCACGATCCTACTAGGCCAGGTGTCATTCAGATCGTGCAAGTGCATGGGAAGGGGGAAAGGGGAAGTGCAGGGGGTGGGGGGGAAGGGAAGGGGACTGTGCAGTACATGGATAAAAGAATAAATAATGGTAAAAAGTAAGACCAGCAGGTGGCAAGTGCAGGGGTAAGTGCAGGCATCAGGTGTCAAGTGCTGGTAGTGGGACTGTAGGGATACAGAAACAGTCCCCAAGTGTGGTGTTTGCCAGGAAGGCAGTGCAGGTGTGCGACTGGCAGGAGAGGTGACCTGTGCCAGAGATCGGAGGATGGCCAGGTAACCAGTACAGTTTCAGCCAGTAGGTCATCAGGGGAGAGGGGGAGAAAAAGCAGACGCAAAGAGGAAGGTTTTGAAGTGCTCCCGGAACCGCAGATGCTTCTCAAGTTTCAGGGAGGCTGTTCTAGATGGAGGCCCCAGCTGAGGAAATGGATCTACCATCAACTTGTTGCTTGGCGAAGCGCCTGACCATGAGGGAGTTGGAGGCGGGTGAGTGAAGGGCTCCAGAGCGAAGATATTTAGGAAGAGAGAGTTGAAGGTATTGAGGCCCCAGGCCCCAGAAGGCCTTGTGTACAATGCAGAGGGTTTTGAATTTAATCCTCACAGCCACTGGGAGCCAGTGCAGAGATTTTAGTCCTGGAGAGATACGATCCCTGGGCTTTAGGCCAAGGACAAGTCTCGCAGTCCTGTTCTGGATGAGTTTCAGAGGGCGGAGAGTAGAGCCAGGGAGATTTAGAAAGAGGCTGTTGCAATAGTCCAGCCTAGAGAGAACCTGAGCTCTGGAGACACTGAGCTTCTGGGGAAGGAGAGGAAAGGAAGACTACCTCAGAGGAGGTGCAGCTGGTAGTGTGACTTCTTAGAGACGTCAGATGTGAGGAGAGAAGGAAAGTGTGGAGTTGAAGATGACCCTGAGGTTCTTAGCCTTGCAGATTGGAGCAGGAAGAGGGCCAAGAGAGGCCGGCCAGAGGGAGAGACAGGAAAGGAGGGGAGTGGGTGTGCCGATGAGGAGAATCTGTCTTACTGGCATTAAAACAGAAGTCTTTGGCGGCACACCACTCCTGGATGGCAGACAGACAGTGATGAGAGACGGAAAGGACAGAGGGTAGCTTGAAAATGAGCGGAAAGTCGTCCACATAACAATGAAAGTTGGGGCATAGAGCGGCAATGCGTGGGCGAGAAGTGCCAGGTATTGGTTAAACAGCCAGGCAGAGAGATTAGACTCCTGGGGGACACCACAGTTAGAGAAAAGGATAGCAGAGAGGAAGGACCCGAGTTACACCTTGAAGGGTCAGTCAGAGAGGAAAGAAGTCAGCCATGCCAGGGCCTAACCGGTGATACCCAGGTTATCCCGGAGACATTTGAGCAGGAAAGCATGTTTGACTGTGTCAAAGGCGGAAGAGAGATCAAGCAAGATAAGGACACACTGGGTGTGCGAGTCAAGGTTAGAGAGCAGGTCTTCACGGATGTTCAGGAGAGCAGTTTCCGTGCTTCTGGCTGCTCTTAAGCCAGACTGATGGTCATGAAGGCAAACAACAGATTCAGTGTGGAGATTGAGCTGGGAGATGGCCAGCTTTTCAAGGAGTTTGCACAGGAAGGGAGCGATGGAGATTGGGTGATATTTAGCCGGGCAGGAGGCGTTTGCAGAGGGTTTCTTAAGAAGAGTGTGCACAAGGGAGTGCTTCAGGGGGAGATAGGAAGACTCCAGTGGCGAAGTGGTGGTTGCAGAAGCCGGTCAGGGCAGGCGCCAGTGAGTTGATGTGGTCCTTGATGGTTTTGGAGGAACAGGGGTGAACCTATTTCGACAAGACTTTCATAGATCGGACTTGTCTAGAAACCTCATCAGCGGAAAACGGGAAAGGCGGCTGCAGAAGGGTCAGAGAAAGGGCAGGGAGTAGAGGAAGGGAGGGGGAGGAGAGTGAGGACAGGATGTCCTCGGCTTTAGAGATGAAGTGAGAAGCCAGTGCCGTGCAGAGGGCCTGGGAAGAGACAGGAGCGGTAGAGACTGCGGCAGAGTTGGCTAGTTACTTGGAGTTTTTAAACAGTTCAACCGAGTTGTTAGATGGCGTAGAGACACAGGCTTGGATATGAGCTCTCTTCTTGGTGAGGACAGGGAGCCGGTATTGTGTTTGGAGCAGGCGGCAGGCCAGTTTGTCAGAGGATGTACATGAAACAGGCCATTTCCTCTCAGCCCCCCTGCACTTGCGTTTAAGGGTTGGAGTCGTACCAGGAGTTGCACTTGGCTTTGGGCTTGATGCAGATTCTCATGACCGGGAAAAGAATATCAAGAGTATCAGATATAGCAGACTGGAACATGGAAAGGCCTGTGTCCGGGTGAGAGTCAGCCAAAGGGGTAGGGGGAGGTGAGAAAGTGGAGGCGAAAGCCTCGACTGACACGCGCTTCATGGGTCAGATGACCGAGAAGGTGGGTGGCAGCGTTGGAGGTGGCTTGGCCTGAGGGGTACAGAGTGTGAGATGGGAGGAAAGGAGAGTGGAGTGGTGAGAGGGACAGAAAGGGGAAGGTCAGAGGAGATGAAGACATCCAGAGTGTGCCCTGCAGAGTGAGTCAAGCCGGAGGGGAGAATGGAGAGGGAGGGAGAGAGAGTTAGAGGTTGCGAAAGAGTCCAGAGGGTGGACGGGGGTATCCAGGTGGATGTTGAAGTCTCTGAGAAGGAGGAGTTGAGTGGTCGAGACCAGCAGTGAAGAGGTGAGGTCAGCCCACTCAGAGAGGAAGGAGGAGATCTGACCAGGTGGCCGATAGATAGTAGCCACAACAAGGGAATGGCTAGGGGATAGTGAGAGCCTGCAGACGAGGCATTTGAAAGAGGAGTAGGCCTGCGTAGGAATGACAGAGGCAGGAATCCACTCAGGGAAGATCAGAGCTACACCCCCTCTGGAGCGGTTGGACTGGGATGCTGAGAGGATTTTGTAGCCGTCGGGGAGGAGAGTGTTAAAGCTTTTGACAGAGCTGGCCATGAACCAAGTCTCTGTGAGACCGAGGACATCAAGGTCAATTTCCTCCACGAGGTGGAAGATGTCGAGGGGGTGTTTTGACAGCTGAGCGAGAGTTAAGAGTGCCAATATGGAGATGGTTGCCATCCTTGAAGGACTTCCGGGGAGGGGTTAAAATAAGAGGCACGCCCTGCGAAGGTGTAGAAGGAGCCAGAGGAGTCTGGGGGGGGCAGAAGAGGAAGGAGGAGAGGGCAAGGTAGCCGAGGCAGCAGGGTGAGGTGATGATGCTGAGGGGGGAAGAGAGGGGACAGGAAATTGATGAGGCGCGGGAAGGTGGGCCTGAGGGCCTTGGACCAAGATGGTGCCATTCACATAAACATTAATGATGATCTTGGAGGAGTGGAAGGAGGCCAGGAGGGCCTCCCACCGAGTGCCACCATTAATGGGAGAAGAAGAGAAAGGAGAGAGCACAGAGACCATATGAAGAGTCCATAGGTCTGGCTAGGGGACGACAAAGAGGATGTCTGTGAAAGTTTGCCTGAAGGAGGCGCTGGTATAGGTGTCCGCGATATGGAGGCTTGAGTTGGAGACCAGTATGTCCTTTTTAAGTTTCTTCCTACCAGATTCAGTGGGGAGAGCAGGATAATAGATATAGAAGCAGTTGGAAAAGATAGGAGAGACAGAGAGCACCATAGAGTAGAGGGGAGAGGAGAGAGGGCGAAGGGAGAGGGACTAGGGAGCGACACAGAGCAGGATGCTAGTGGACCATGCAGCGAGAAGCGGGTTGGTTGAGCAGTTGGACAAGACAATGACACTCACACACCTAAGTTTGAGAATTCTGAATGGTCGAAGAAAGGCCTAGGTTTCACAATGCAGTTTTAAGTTGATGCATTCATGCAAAGGCCAGCATGGTGACAGTGTCCCCACTGCCTAGATTACCTGAAGATGGTGTAGAACAGTCCACATCAAGATCTACTGGGAGTCCCTGGCTAAAGAAGGTAGAGCCCAGCCATCCTCCTCACCTGCAGCCTGGGAAGGAGGCGTGCAAATTGTAGTCGATGGTCAAGATCAACCTGGTGAGCTTTCAGGGAGAAGGGTGTCGGAAAGTAAAGGTTTGTGCCAGGCCATTGTTTATTAAAAACAAAAATGTCCAAAGAGTTATAGATTGGAGGCACAGAGCTACAGGAATGTATGACCCCCCCAACCCCCACATGAACCTTCCTTCTATAACCTCTCCCTCCCACACTTGCAAACTCCCACCACTCCTATCCGCATTCGGCTTCACAGCCCCTGTTAACCCCTTCCAAGCCATGCCACCGAGGGTGAGATGATGCCTGTCTGTGTTTGTGTGCATCCCTTGGTTGTACTACATGCTCTTGCTGCCCCCAGGCACTTCTGTATCCCTGCGTTTTGCACATATCCAAGGCCTCCCCACACTCCTATCCGCCTGAGCACACCTTCCAGGCCCTCTGATTACCCTGAATCTTCAAATTAAATCCTGTTCTCAAGTAACCTTCCAAGTTCCTAGTCTGCTCCCTCCCCTGCAGACTGGCACCCCTAGTCCCCACATATTGCTACATAGCTTTGCAACCCCCCTTAACCCAGAGACTCCGTGCCTTAGCCGGGGTTTGACTATGTTTCCCAAATATATATTTTAATGGCAATCGGAGTGGAGAACGTCTCAGTGATATTTAAGCCTACGACCTAATCCAATTGACAATTGGGAGGCTTGATGAGAAAGAAACCATGTTGATCAGTTACATATGACAGCAAGCGTTGGCGGTCAACCAGTATTTGACGGTTGGGGAGGAACAGACTCAGTACCCTGGCGGCTCACCTCCGTGGAGGGAAATGTTGATCAGGGTAATTGGGACAGAAGAGTCTGGACTGACTGCAAGGCTGAGAGGAGGTACTTGAACCCATAGACCTAGGGCCTTTTAAGAAAAGGTAGCAAAACTTCAGAGATGGATGGGGATGCAGAATTTACTCAAACATCAATAATTGGACTGACTCGGGAAGCTGGCAAAACCTAGTACTCTTTTATTTGCAGTTATCTAAAACGGGGTGTTACAACGGACATCAACAGACGTTCGCTCTATTTCTCAATTACATTTTATTAAAAAACACAACTTGTTTTGTAAAAACTTGTCATCAGTGACGTCACACTACGTGGCAAACTACAAAAACCTACTTGGTGATGTAATAGGCGTACAGGGAACATCTAAGTATACGTTTCATACTAACGGGGGAAGTGATTGGGTCTCTAACATCAGGTGAACAACTAAGCAAGTCATCTTCATTATCGCATAATAAACGACGCTTCATTGGTTACACAAACCATAGGGCTCTTTGATACGTGGCCCTCTACAATTGGTTGGCACACTTGTACCCTTCTGGAATATCCCACACGCTAGCAGCATGCAGGTTACCATTCCAGGTGTAGCGAGGGTCGGCGTGGCCTTGCCTCTCATCCCAATTAGCCCAACATCCATCATCACTCTTGCAGTCTGCCGGTCAATTAAGGCTTTGAACTTGACCTTGCAGAAGCTCTCTGCACCTGAGAATAAAAGGGAGTATAGGCATAGTTTGTCTTTTTGTTTTGGTGAAGCTCAACCCAATGTCTATTTTGATCTGACCATGTGACAGGAGACCGCCTTTTCGAGCTCTTTGCTGCATTTAATACTATTAAATGATGAACTCTTGACACCTTCAATGTTTTTCCATTCCACCTCAAACAGAAGTTTGTTTCTTTCTCACGTTCATGTATTTACTGGATGGGCAACCAGGCTCACGGTGGCCTCGACTTCTTGGTGCTGGGCTAGCCATGCCTTTCTTGAATTTCTCCTTCGCCATCCGTTATTTTCCAACTGCGCCAGAAGAAAACCTTTTCCAATTACAGGGTTTCAAGCCTTGCTAAAGTACCTCGTGGAACATCCAGATTCAATACATTCCTATGTATAGACATTGGCGCATCGCAGCAAACTATTCACTGCATAGCGAGCCTTAAAATCACTTTGTCTACTTGCGTTACTGCATCTGTAAAAGTGTAAACTGATTTTGCATTTTCATCAGCGTTTCTGTAGCATGAGCATCTTCATCTCGAGCCCGAAATGTTGCTCATCTTTGACACCTCCTCCCCAGACCTTATAGAATGTCTGTTCTTTTGCCTCGTGCATCTTTTCTGGGTGCATCAGTTCTGCTTTGCAGGACGTCCCCAATCCTCATTTTCACTCGTTCTCACACTTCTTCCGGGACTTTGTCCAAAAGACCATCATATCTTTGTGAATGCATAAAGGGTTTTCTCAATGGATACCTTGTTTCAAGAATTCTTTGCGGTAACAGGCATCCTCACTGGTATTGCATGTGTCGCAATTTCCGGTTCCCAACATATAGGCAACATGGGGGCAAAGCTTTTGCTGGGGGTACTTGACTCCTCCTCTACATACTAACCTCCCAACACCCTGTATGCCAGCTCACAGTACATGCCATGCATTGCTCCTTTGCTTGGGGATTTAAGGCTCACACTGCAGCTGTTGCAGAAACTGATGCCTGTGGATGTACAGCAAGTGTTTCAAAGAAGGACATGAGAATGAAAACTCGGGAGATAAACCTTGACATACAAAAGTGCTAGGCTTTACACCCATAAAGATGGTGACATCAGGGGAAAACCAGAACACTTTCGACTCCCTCCCCCTGCCTTGCCAACCGCCTTTTGTTAGATCACTGTTACAACCACAGACCTACCACGGGCTGGGCGCAGCCCAGTGGGCTCCTTTCAGATCCTAAATGGGGCCCTTTCCTGCCACCACATATGTAGTAAAATGTCATTAACCGGTACCCCAGTTATGTGTACAGGTAACACTGTTAATGAGATAATAATTTCCCTCAAGCCGATGGATCAGATCTATTGGTTTTTATGTGCATGTACACACACGTATTGAAACAGACACTTCAAGTAATGTAAAAAACTGTTTATTTCTATATCGTTGGTCCTATAATTCATTAAGACTGCAATTACACAAGTAATCCTAATAGGTTACATAAGATCTCTGTGGGAGATTCGTGATTTAGCTGTTTGTTTTCGAACTGTTAACTACACATACAATATTCGTGGGTGATCAGCAGCTCAGGTGTATACATGAGATAACGGTACCTAAAAATGTCCTATCTCGAGTTCAGTTATAGTTCAAAGTTTGGAGGAATACCCATCCTCGTTGGCAGACCTTATTAGGAGATCTCAGACTGGTTGCGTGGGGGCAGGCTTGGCGCGTTTGGACCAATGAAGGATCTGGTCCTGTAAAATGAGGGATCCGGGGGGGTTGCAATCGTCCCCCCCCCCCCGGGGTGTTTAAGGAGTATTTAAGGGGGCATGGAGGATTCAGGAGCATGCAACGGTTAGGACGTAGCGTTTGTCCTGGTCGCTGCTCGCATGCCATCCCTGCTGTGGCCTGTATGGAGGGTAGGACTGTGCTAGGCATCGTGCAGGTATTTTAAGGGCAGGGCAGGGCATTGGTGGCTTGGCAGGCGAGTTAATAAAGAATAAAAGAAAGAAACCAGTTAAGCGGTGCAGTAAATAAAGTGCGCACACTCACCGAGTGGGTAAACTGGTCCACGTTGAGCGGCGGCCTGCTCCTCCTTGTCCCCTCTTTGTCAGGGGTGTTGCCGTGCCTACTCCGGCATCCCGCGGTCAGCAGTGAGGTAGTAGTGCTGAGGATAGGCCCTCTATGCTCGGGATCAATCCTGGTGGGGGGGGACGGTAGGGCAGTTCAGACGCAAGGAATTTGGCAGTTTCTGGGAAGATGCTGGCATCATTATTGGGGCGCGGAACCTCTGCTGTGTGCAAGCATTTCTCGACGCATGCGGTGTTGGTTTGTGGCCATGTGGGGGCAGTCTGGTACGGAGCCTTACCGAAGGTCCCGCACGGCACGTGTCCAGCACCAATGCTGCATATGGCAAGTGCTTTACCCGTGCCTTACGAGCCCTTTCGTGGTCACCCTGGCTCGGAGGAGGCAGAGAGCAGTCATCAGCACGTTGGGCATTCAATAAAGAAAGCTGCATGAGAACAGTGTGCAAATTTAGGCACCAGTGTAGCTGATGTGCGGGACAGCAGCTGGTAGCACAATGTTTTCAAACAGATGACGGAGGGGTGGTAGCAGGGTGAGGAGCTGTGGGGAAAGGCCTATACTCCAGTTAAAGTTGAGGTTCTGGAAGGGTGGCTCAGTTATTACCTGGACAGGGAAGGGGCCAAGATTTTGGGGGAAGGTTTTCGTGAGGGTTTTAGGTTGGGTTCTCGGTGTCGAAAGATGCGGTGGTGGGCAGAATATTTGAAGTCTGCGCGGGAAAATGTGGAAGTGGTGACAATGAAGCTGCACAAGGAGGTGGCAGCGGGGAGATTGGTATTGCCATTTATGGATCTGTCGGGAGACATGGTGGTGTCCCCATTTGGGTTTGTACCTAAGAAGGTTGCATGAGAATTGAGACTAATTCACCATTTGTCATGGCCGAAGGACATGTCAGTGAATTATTTTATTTAGCCGGAAGACTGCGGGGTGTCGTATGCCAGTGTAGACCATGCAGAGGGTTTGGTGAGGAAGTAAGATTTGAGGCGTTCACGGCCAAGTGCGTTATCAAGTCAGCGTTTCAATTTGTTATTGGCGCATCCAGAAGATGTTTAGCTGCTTGGGATGCACTTTGAAGGCCAGATTTATGTTGACAAAGCGTTGCCTATGGGCTGTGCAATTTCATGTGCATTGAGCAATTCAGCTCTTTTGTAGTGGGTTTTTACTTCTAGTTTGGGTTGTGAAGGAGTATTGCATTATTTGGACTATTTTCTTTTCATCAGTGGGGCGGGTAAAGAACAGGAATGTCGGAGGATGCTGGAGGCTTTTCAGACATTGTTCCTGGAATTGGGAATGCCTTTGGCAGAGGATAAAACTGAGGGGCCGGTGTGGGTGTTAACCTTTCGAGGGATAGTGTTGGATTCAGTGGCAATGACCTATTACTTGCTGCATGACAAGGTGAGCAGGCTTGTAGAGTTGCTTGAGAAGGTGATAGCGGCTCAAGAAATGACACTGGTGGACATGCAGAGGTTAGTGGGGCATCTCAATTTCACATGTCGGGTGGTGGCCCCGGGTTGCACTTTTTGAAGAAACATGGAGCGGTCTATGGTGGGGCTAAGTACCCCCATCACAGGATCAGGTTGTCAAGAGTGGTCAGGGAGGGTTGCAAGATTTGGCTACCATTTCTGGAAGAATTTAATGGGGTGTCCATGTGACTGCATGGGGACCCAGTTTCATGGAAAGTTCACGTTTTTTCAGACGCAGCAGGCTCATGAGGTTTTAAAGTGTTCTGGGGGGGGGGGGGTAAGTGGTGTGCTGGGGAGTGACCTGAACATTGGCAGAGAGGAGGAAGGAGCATAGCCTTGCGATTTTCCTCGTTGTTAGTGGCAATGGAGTTGTGGGGTGGAGAGTTGCGGAATAAGAACGTACATTGTGACATCGACAATGAGGTAGTGGTGAACAGGCAGTCCGCAAAGGACCAAAGGGTAGCCAGGTTAATGAGAGAATTTGTACTGAGATTGTTTGAAGTTGAATATATGATATGGCATTTATAACGCGCTTATACACAAGTGTTTCAAGGCGCAACGCAGCAAGTGAGGGGGAACAGAGGGAAGACAGACAACAATCCTACTAGGGAATGCGGTGGAAGGGCAGGGAGAACGCGCAGGAGAGGAGAAGGGATGATGTGGTTGATTTCATTCTGGGGTGTATGGACAAGGGTTGGTCGAGGGCAGCGATAGCGGTGAAATTAGCAGGCATTGCTTTTTACAGGAAATTGCTTTGGGGCTTTCAGCCCAGTGGCGGTAAGATGGCACGTAGGATGGGCAAGGGAAAACAGGAAGGGTAACAATAGCAGTAGACCAGTTTCAGCAGCCCTGTTAGTGAGGTTGTCCAAGGTCTTGGGGATGTGTTCTGGTCATCATGGGAGAGGGATATGTTTTCGATCTGTTGCATTTGGTTTTTCTTTGGGGCATTCATGGTGTCTGAACTGGTGGAGGGGAGAAGAGGTGAAGGTCTACGTTAGGAGGAAGTACATTTATCAGAAATAGGCGTGGATATAAAGATTGCCAGATCAAAGAATGATCAAAAAGGAAAGGGCTGTTGGGTGCTTCTGGATAGAGGTAGTAGAAAGTTGTGTCCAGTGAGGGCGGGAGTGTCATGGCGGGAGACATGTAGGGGAAGAGAGGGTCTAGTTTTCCAGCATGAAAATGGGTCTGCGTTGATGGCAGCTCAACTTCTAGGGGTCATGAGGAGTGCTTTGCGGGAGAGAGCTGAAGATTTTGGAACTCATTCTTTTAGGATGGGGCGGTATCGGAAGGTAGCAGAATGGGTCTATTGGAGGAGAAGATCCAGAGTCTGCGGTGATGGAAATTGGGGAAAATACAAGGGATACATCGGAGTTGAGGAATGGGGCCGTTTAGGATAGGAAATAGATCGGGGGTTGTGGAGGGGAGGTATGGCAGTTGGTGGAGGGAAAACTCATAAAGTTTTTTCTTTTTACAGATGTGGCACAGAGTGGTGAGTTGCTACAGATATGGATATGTGGACACTCCATTGTGAAATGGGCAGGGAGTGATGTGGCAAAACTAATTTTCTGGACTCAATTGGGATGTAGCTATAACATTGCTTTAGTGAGTTGGTCAGGGTACGGGGGCTTAGGTGTGGCCAATTGCTGCCCATGACAGTGGGTTTGAGGGAGTGCCATGGGGTTCCGGCGGCAATAATTCTGCATGCAGGGGAGAATTATCTAGTTGGAGATACAGGGTTGTCACTTCTAAAGAAGATGAAAAGGGACCTAAGCTGGATAAACGGAGATAAGGCCCATGGTGGAGCTGGTTTGGACCAAGTTATTGCCAAGAAGAGTATGGAGGGGGGCGGTGAGTGTAGGGGCAGTGGAAAGGACAAGAAAAAAGATTAACAGGGAGATGGCGACATTTAGCATATCCTGGGAGTGAGTGAAAATGCTGGAGCACCAAAAAATAATATACAATAATATCCCGGGAGGATAGCTCAGCGGCAGCGTGCGCATCTTGGAAGCAAGACGACATGAAGCAACACAGGTTCGATCCCCGGGTCCGCGCTTAGAAACCTCTGGGTGTTTAAGCGCGTTATAAATATGTAACTAAGACAAAAACACTATTCCTGTAACAGCGCCTCGATGCCTGCGGGCTGTGTGAGCGCTTTATAAATGTAATTAATACAAGGATTTTTCATTGTTTCGGGAGGGTGGAGTACATCCGTCATTATTGGGCCACATGTTTTACCTGGGGGATGCTAGGTTGGCGGTGGAGGACATCATAAAGAGTTGGAGCCAGAGGAGAACTTGTGGAAGTGGGGTGGGGGGGGCAGAAAGAACACCTATGGGAGGGTTTTTCTGGTGCCAGGGACATGGCCCTTTGGAGGAGGGGTGGGGGTATCACAATGGGGTACTAGCGCAGTAAAGGAGGGGGGTGGTGCCGTTTGTATGAACGGGCTATCCAGGGGGTACAAAAGAGGGGTGGAAGAGGTATTGAAGGAGGGGTCTGGCCTCGGGGTGAAGATGGGAGAAAGCTGGAATGAAGGTTGAGAGGAATTTTAAGGGGACGGGAGGGAGCAAGGGACAGGAAGGTAGGAATTTTAAATTGTTTATTTGTTGGGGAATCTTAAATTGTTTATTTGTTTGGCAAATTGTTAAAAAGTATATGTTAGTCTGTAAGGCCAGGGTGCTTGGTTAGCATTTTTTGTGACCTGTGGGCTGTCGCATTAAAGCAACCTTTTCCGCTTTAAAAGCGAGTCTGGGTAATTTTGTGCAGTAAGCCCAAAAGTATTTTTAGGCACTGCCGCATTCGGTTCCCTGTCGGTGGGCACCGGGGTAAGAGGGTTGTAACAGACCAGACTTATAAAAGAAGGGAAACAGATGGGCACAACCCCATTTGGGTGTATGGGAGACAACTGGAGCGTACCTACTTAGGGAAACTCATGCAGAGCACTAGAGTCCCTCCATAGGCTCAGGCAGGTCTAAACCGGACCATCTCCCTTGGATGGCTCCACAGAGATGCGGCCGTGCCATCCACATTTGGAAGCATGTGGTGAGCCTCCCTCCCTGCACTAGCAGAGTGGGCACTGTATAACCCAGAAGCCCTTGGTCGTAGAGCACCCAGTCTGGCTTCAGATTCGTCTCTCCTCTGCAGGTTAGGGCCCTCCCCTGAACTTGCCCACTGCACCACCATCTCAAACAATCGAGGCAGTTGCTAGGGGGGTTAGGAAGGTGGAGGACTTCACACCCTAATAAGCCAGAGTACCCCCTCATGCGACACAGTTGAGTATTTACTTTCCAGGATCACTAATTTCTTTAAACTGGGCCCTTCAACCGCCACCTGCCCTTTTCCCAGGTACACTCCTAGCAACTTCCAGAAAGGCAGTATCCCTGCATTTGGGATGTATTCTGTTGAGCTATTCGCCTTTTCTTTTGTAGGTTAACTTTCATTTAACGCCCAACGGAACTTATAACAAACTTAAGAATTTGTAGTATATAACCAGTGCAGCGAATGTTGCGGCTGTGCAACAGAGTATTACTTAGCTAATCCCTGTGCCATTTGGAATTTTAACATGGCAGGTTACCCATCTATTATGGATCGAAGAACACACTTGTAAAGGTAGATTAATTTAGACAAGATTTGCATTTGTTAACCATGATAAACATGATTATTCAATAATTTGATACATTTGACTAGCTTTATTTGTATTTTTTAATATTTGAATGTATGTATATTTATTACATAGGAGTACAATCACTACAATTGGAAGCACTACAGTCTATCGACAGGAACTGGAACTATCGCTAAAAGGAGTGTTTTGCAAAGGCTAGTAGCATCAGATAATGATGCAGGTCATATGATGTGGGGGACAAAAATAGCATTGACGTTTACTGTGGACAGCTAAAACCTTGAACATCCTACCCAAGTCTGGGCTGACAATATAGCTCTGACTTTCCAAACAAAGATTGACAATTCAGAACACAGACTATTTCAGCCTTAAGATCCCCTCCGCGCAACCCCAGCATCAGTCCACCTACATTTTTCTTTTTTAAACTTTGATTTTTATTAGCTTTTTGTAAAACATAAAGGCAGAAAAAGGGGCCTAACTGAGGCCCCCCTGTGCCCCTTTCACGACCCTCCCTCTCCCTCACCAAACCAAACATAACAGCAGAAAAGAGACCAAACTTTCACATTTTTTCCTAGGTCTTTGAAGCGTCGCAACATGTGACCCATTCAGTTACTGGCTAGAAGCCGACGTCGCCCCAGGTCGTGGGGACCCCCCATTTGGGTATTGTCTTTCACAGCGGTGGTCGCGCCCCGGCCAACCGGGGGCACGATTTCGGGACTAGAGGACATCCCATCCCCATGTCTGCTGGACCCCATACCATTCAGCGAGGAATGAGCATGAGTCATTGTTCACCAATGCAGTCAGTTTGTCCATCAAGAACATGTTCTTAAGTTTTTTGGTCTGGTCTTCTTTGGAAGGTGTTTCCGGGCTCTTCCACCTCTGGGCCAGGGCCACTCTGCCTTCTCTCAACATAGTTTCCCACATCCTTGGGTACCGGTGTATTTCCGCTTCCTCCGGGGGGGGAGGCCCAGCAGCATGGTCAGCGGGTTTAGGGGTAGAGGGTCCTCCGTTACCTCCGCTATACAATCTCTCACCACCACATATGCCTTCTAGTCCCTAACTGGCCGCAGCCCCTCAGGCATTCAGGTGATACCCCTGTGAACATTTTCGAGAGTTTTACTGGGTCCCTGTGCCACCCCTGCAGGATTTTAAAGTTGTGTTCCATATCTGAGGTGAAAAGATTGCCATGAAACGATATCTTGAAAATGCGAGCCCAGGCGTCCTCTGATATCTCCTCTCCCGCCAGATCACTCCAAAAACCACGGAAACCTCGCCTAGCCTAGAGGTCATGGGTGTTTAGGACAGTGTACATACAAGAGACCGCTCCCTTTCTAGAGGTTGCTGAGTCGAGGAGTTTCTTGAAGGGAGTTAGTTGTCTCCGCAGGTTGGGGCCCCACGCGGGGTCATTGAGGATGCCCTTAAGACGGAGGTATTCGAAGATGGAGAGGGTCCCGCCTCCCAGACCCTCCCGGAGGTGGTCCTAACTCAAGAATTCTCCCTCCCTGAACAGCTGGCCCGCCCATTCCAGTCCCGCATTTGACCAACTCTGGGATTGTCTAAACCCTCTGCTGCTCAATTTCAGGGGGGGCCCCCCACAAGGAGGTCATGGGGGACGGCCATGAAGAAAGATGTGCTGTCCGGGGGCATTCCCTCCAGATGTCCCAGAGAACACCCAGGGTCGGGTGGGATAGAACTTGTTTTGGGATAGACCTGCGAGGAGCCCACAGGAGGTCAGACTTTTAGAGGGTGGACATCCATGTCCTCTAGGTATGACCAATATGTCCGTAAATCTTCATTCATTCATTGTTCTAGAAGGACCCGTAGTTGCGCTGCCTGATAGTACAGTTGGAAATCTGGGAGACCAAAACCCCCCCTCCTCTCTTGGAAGCGTCAAGGTGGCCCTACCAATCCGCGCGGATTTCCCCTGCCAAATGAAGTCTCGGACCCCCTTGTGTAAGTCTATAAATGTTTGAGCGGGTACCCGGGTAGGGAGGGCTGTAAAAAGGTATAACAGCCGAGGCAGTATTTTCATTTTGACTGCCTTCATCCGACCGTACCATGAGAGGTTCATTCCTCCCCATCTTCTCAAGTCAGAGGCGATCTCCGTTAGCATGGGCTCATAGTTGGAAGACCCTAGTTTTGTTAAATCCCTAGTGAGAAGAACCCCGAGGAATTTTATGCTGTTCTTGCCCACCGCTATCCCATGAAACCTAGTCAGGGGGGGGTCTAGTACCGGGTCCACCAGGCGCATCGGGAGGACGACAGACTTGGCGGTATTTATTTTCAGGCCTGAGAACCTCCCGAACGAACTAACCAAGGACAGGAGGGGAGGGAACGAAGATCCTGGGTCCACTAGATATGCTAGAATATCATCCGCAAATAGGGATAGCTTGAATTCCACCTCTCCCCTTCCGATACCCCTGATATCTGGGTGGGACCTAACCGCTATGGCCAAAGCCTCCATCGTGAGGACATACAGAAGGGGGGAAAGAGGGCAGCCCTGTCTAGTCCCTCGGGTGAGGGGGAAAGATTCTGACAGCACTCCGTTCACCTGGACCCTTGCGGTAGGGGCTCTGTAGAGGGCGGCAACCCAGCTCAGGATGTGCGTCCCAAAGCCCATTCGTTGGAGGAGGAGGGTAATGTATCTCCATTCTACTCTGTCGAAAGCTTTTTACGAGTCCAGGGACAGGATGCATGCCTCGAGATTTGAATTTTGGGCGAAGTGAATCAAGTCTATCGTTTTGCGGATATTATATGAACCCTGTCTGCCCCTAATAAAACCCACCTGGTCCCCGTGGACTAGCTTCTGCATTATCCCCTCCATCCACCTACCCACCACCTTAGCCAAGATTTTGACGTCGATGTTGAGCAACGATATGGGTCAGTAGGACGAGCACTCCCTCAGGTCTTTACCTTCCTTGGGAAGGACCACTATAATGGCTCCCATCATGGTGTCGGGGAGAGTGCCCCCTCCCAACACTGAGTTGAAAACCTTCGCCAGGTATGGAGACAGGGTGGATCGGAACCTCTTATAGAAATACACCGAAAAGCCATCCTCCCCCGGGGAAGTCCCCACCTTCATCCCACTAATCGCCTTCTCCACCTCTTCCTCGGTCACCCGACCCTCCAGCCCCTATGCCTGATCCCGTGAGAGGGAAGGTATCTGTATGGAGTCGAGGAACTCTTCGATATGGGCATCGCCGCCGTCATATTCGGAGGCATATAGTGTCTCATAATATTGACGGAAGGCTTCGCTTATATGGGGGATGTCATATCCCAATGTGCCCCTGATGTCCCTCATTCCCTTCACCATTCTGCTTCTCTGGACCTCCCTCAATTTCCAGGTAGGATCCTATCTGCTCTGTCCCCCTTCTCGTAGTATTTCTGTTTGACCATTTGGAGGCTTTTCTCCGTTTTATGGAGGAGTAGGCCTTTCAATTTGAGCCTGTAATCCTCCAGGGTGGCCATGCGGTCTCGCTCTAGGGTTTGTGCTGGGGAGCCCCCCGGTTGGAGGCGCGCTATTTTTTTCCCTCAGAATCCTCTCTTGGGTCTCCCTTTCCCTCTTCTGTCGGGAACCAATTTTTATGAGCACTCCTCTTAGTGTTGCCTTAAAGGCGTCCCAGAGAGTGTGCGTGCCCACCTCCCCGTTATCGTTGAGCTCGAAGAACTCTGTGATGACCTCCAGTACAGTCTGGGCATGGACCTCGTTTCTCAAGATGGTGTCGTTACATCTCCAGCGTCCCCTCCGTTCTCTGCACCAGTCCCCTGCCAAGGTGACCCTGACCAAGTCATGGTCAGACCAGGGGACGGGATCTATCCTGTAACCCGCTATGTGTGGTCGGAGTACCTCGTCCGCAAGGATATAATCGATTCTGGAGAAGGCTTTGTGGGTGGAGGAGTAGTACGAGAAAGAGGGAGTCCCCACTCGTGGGGTGGGTAACGTGTCCACCAGGTTCAGCTCATCATTCACCATTTGGAAGCAGCGAGACGTGGCGTCTCCAGCGGGTCTGGGGTTTGGTGCACCTACCCGTTGTCTATCTCTGGATGGGTCTAGGACCATATTAAAATCACCTCCCACCACCAATGGGCCTTGGACAAAGGTTTTCAGTCTCTCCCCCACTCCCTCCCAGAATTGGGCCTGGCCCTCGTTCGGGGCGTATACAACCGCCAAGGTTATGGGTGATCCCTGTAGGGAGCCTCGTACGAAGAGGTAGCGGCCTTCAGGGTCCCTTAGGATGGAGTCTTTCTCAAAACTCAGCCCCCTTGCGATCAGAATTGCAACCCCTCTTTTCTTCCCCTTGTGGGATGCATAGAATATCTCTTCAATTCCGCCACCCCGCAACCTGGGCTCCCTCCCCCTCGCCCAGTGTGTTTCCTGCACAAAGAGTAGGTCCAGCTTAGCCCTCCTAAACTCCCTACTGATTAGGGATCTTTTCATGGGGGTGTTCAAGCCCCGCGCATTCAGGGTTCCCACCCCTAGGGCCGGTCGGTCGTCAGCCATAGTCGCTGTCGCCTTTCCCCTTGGTCACCGGTGTCGCATGGACGCTCCCTCCCTGCTTACTGTATTTTCTTGTTTGGATCTCTTTGAAACGTTTCCCCAACATCCCCCCCCCCCCACGCATTCCCCGCTCCAAAACCCCCAACTTGTGAACAAACCCCTACCCCCCTCCCCGGCATCCAGCCATGTAGTTCTTCCATTCCTGGATTGTTGGCTGGACCACCAGCCGGTTCCCCTCGGCCAGGTGTCAATCCCAACCTCGCTACCGTGAGCCCCCCCCTTCCCCGTTCTCGTCGCTCCCCCGAACCTCCCAATTTGGTTACTCTCCCGGGCCTTGGTTGGTGCATCTCTAGGTTCCCACAGTTATGATCCCCTCTACGCCCCCTTATACTTGCAGTTCAAGGGGGTGCAGCAAACCAGGCATTTCCAGTGTCTTTCTGCTTTCTAGACCCGATGATCTCCGTGGGGTCGCTGGTGTCACCCCTCTGAGTCGGCCCGATCCTGCTCCATTGGTGTTGGTGGTGTGTTCAATTTCTTGAACTTACTCGCGGCGGTTTTCCTCCTTCTGGGGTTGGGCTGTCCGGGGGTTTCCCCTCTGAGCGCCTCCGAACCCACTGGTTCCCTCCGGGGGGGGGGGGGTTAGCCCACATAATCTTGAATGGCGCCTTTAATGTCTTCTTCGGTTACCAACGTTGTGCGTTGGCCAGAGTATTCAAAGGACAGGGAGAAGGGGTATCCCCATCTGTAGCGGACACCCTTCTCTTTCAGTTGTTGTGTCGGAGGGCGCGGCACCTCCTCCGTTTAGCTAGGGTGTAAGCAGAAAGATCTTGAAAAATGGCGATCTGTGCGCCGTTATAGGTTATCGCCCCCGCTTTCCTCGCAGCCTCGTGAACTTTGGCTTTCTCCGTGTAATAGTGGAAGCGGGCCAGAACCGTTCTGGGGCCCCCCGCTCTTCCCCCGGCCCTGTGTACCCAGTCAAACATGAGTTCCGTCATTTCCTCAGCAAACAAGAGGGTGATGATGTCTCTCACCACTCGATTCCGCTCTCTCTCCGTCTCACCCTCCGTCTCCGGAATTCCAAAGAACCTTAGATTGTTCCGCCTTTCCCTGTTTTCATAGTCGTCCATGATCCTGGCTCTCTCTTCATCCCTCTTCTCTAAAGCCACAAGCCGTGTGCCAAATTGGATTTCCTGAGATGTAGAGTACGTTTGATAGTTTTCCACTTGTAGGACCCTATCCTCAATTTTGTCTACTCTTTGGTCCAGCTTCTCGAACTTCTGGGCAATGTCGGATCTCATTTCTCTGATCTCCTGAAGGATGGAGGCAAAGCCCTTTTCCATCGTCATTGCGGGTTGGCTTGCGGGTTCCGTGTGGGCCAAGGCTCCGGAGACGGTGGGGACCTCAGTCGTTTTTGTTGTTTCTTGGAAGCAAAACATTTGTAGGGCCTTCTTCCAGCTCATGGGGTGTCGTTGGTCCTTTGCCGCGGGGTCCGCTGCAGTCCGGGGAGCCCTAGGGGGGAATGCCGTGCCACCCCAGGATCAGTCCGTAGTGCGTCGCACCAGTGGGTTTTGTAGTCGATGGAATGTCACCTGCGAGGGGGTGGGGTGGCCCTCCAGGCGAGCACTCGCCCCGCCAACTGAGGACGGGGGCCTCTCGCCTGAATCACAGGCAGCCTGTGAGTTCAAGGTGGGCCGGGGGTGCGGAGGTCGCCGGAGGTGTCAGTTCTCTTGGGCGGCGTGGTCTTGGGGTCTCCCTCCGGGGCTAGGGTGCTTGTTGCCCCCCATCTGCTTGGTGGGTCGTGGCCCAGTGGGCCACTGAGGTGGTGCTGCGCTGACCCGGGGTCGAGTTGTTGTGGGTCTCCGGGGCGTGGGGTCTTGTCCCAATTAAAGGTGGGGCAGCCCCCCAATCGGGCCTGTTGAGCGGGAGGAGGCCTCTGGGCGGGCACACGCCCCACCGGGTCCTGGCGGGGGCCACACACCCAGGTCAACCTCTTTGGTTGGTTGGGTCCTGACAGACTGCAAACGGGCACACGCCCCTCGGGTTGGCACGGGGACCTCCACTTGCTGGAAGAAGTAGAGGGTAAAACCCCACTCTCCCTCCTATTCCTCCGCCCTGCAGCGCGGTATGCCCAGATTTTAATGGTCTTTATAGGTGGATTTTGCTGACCCAGGGACGTGCCAGTGTGCGTTGCACAGGTGGGGCCCACAGGATCTGGTTATACTTCCCAATAGGGATGGGGTAGGCCACCCAGGCGGGCACACGCCCCTCCGGCCGCCGGCGGGGGCCTCTCGCCTGGGCCGTAGAGTTGCTGTCGTCTCCCAGAGGGTGACCTCCGCTGCGTAGCTGGGCCTAGCCCTGCTTTGTCCACGAGGCACTGAGTGGGGTCAAGATGGGATCCTGGCCGGGGCCGTGCGCTCCCTGTATGCCTCCGGGGTAGTTCTGTGTGGTGGGTAGCCCTGTGTGAGGTGGTTACGTCTATGTTTTCTGCCCCCGTGGCGCGAGGGCCGGTCCGCCGCTCCCCCGGGGTGCTGCATTGCTGCGGGGTTCCTTTCCTGATATCCTTCCCCAGCGGGGTCCAGCCCCCGGCGTTACTGTCTTCTTATTATTATTGTTTTATTGTTTTGTTTTTTTTTCTTTTTTTAAAAAAAAATTAACTGTGGGCACTGCCCACTCTCCCGCTGCCTGGAGCCCTCTCTGGCGGTGGGGCTGGTGATCCGGGTCCAGGGAGGAGGTGCGCCCACCTCCCCTCCTTTTATGGGTCCTTGCGGTGCCTGGGGGGGGGGTCTTCTCTTGGCGGGCACACGCCCCGCCAGCCTCCGGCGGGGGCCTCACACCCGGTATCCCCTGGGCCTCCGCACTCTTTAAGTCTTCCTTGCAGGGGGAGAGGGGCTTGGCCGCTGTGCGGTGGCGGGCAGCGGGCCCGACCAGCGCGTGTTGCTCGTGGGCGCGGCCCACTTTCCTGCTGCCTGTAATCCTCCCTGGCGATGGGGCTTGGAATCCAAGACCGGCGGGCGGGCAAGGGTTGAGGAGCCGCCGCCTCCCTCGCGGGTGATCCGCAAGCCTCCCCAGGAGGGCCTGATCCGGCGCCCACGCCTCTCCGGAGGCCGGTCGGGCGCATATCACACGCGGCCCGCGTCGTCTTCGCCTGGGGGGTGCAGGCAGCCCACCTCCTTGGGCGAATTCTCTGGATTCCTGCTCCGTGTGCCACCGCTGTGGGGGGCGGGCGCCCTCCGCAGTGCAGAAGGACGGTCCCGCCCGTCCCCACCTCCTGTGTTGGCAGGCCGCGACTCTGTCTTCCGGGTTCGCGGCCGCCCGGGTCCTCTGCGGCACCCGCCGCTGCCAAGTCCACAGCGCCTGATCTCTGCTCTCACGGGGTCCTCAGACCCCGCTGTTTCGATCAGTGGGGGCCCCGGGGGTTCCCCTGCTCTCCGGTTCGCTCTCTTGCCGCGGGGGAGTCTCGGGGGGAGGGGGAGGACTCAATCCCTCTTGTGACCTGGCCGTTGGAGGAGCACGAGAATCAGGCAACCATTGCCTGCGCGCCCCCTGGTGGCCTTCTTATCAGTCCACCTACATTTGAAACCTTCACCCCTACTTCAGCATGGGACGTAGAAAAGATAATTATGAACGTGACGGCACCCTCCACTCAGGCCAACCCTTGCCCATCCTATCAATGAAAATGTATCCCTACTAGCCCCCAGCATAGCACCACTCTGCAATGCCTCATTCTTATCTGGTTCGTACCTCACAGATCTAAAGAGCAAAAAAAACAGTGGTTGGACCACTCCTGAAAGACTAATCAAGATGAAAAGAACCCAGACACCTATAGACCGAATCTCCCATTCATAGCAAAAATCATAGAGAAACTAGCAGTTAACCAGCTCACCCAGTTGTCAGAAACGCAAAACCCTCCTCGACAGTAACCAATCTAGCCTCAGACCCCACAGAAGCACTGAAACCTCACTTCCATGCATGAAAACACATTCTACGCACACTAGATAACTCCAAGCTGCCTGATGCTTCTAGGCCTCTCTTCAGTGTTTCACACCATCAGTCAGCCTACAATTCTTGAACACATTAATTTTCATCTAGGCATACAAGACTGCCCTAACGATAATCACATGAACCCAGCACTGGTGACATGTACAACTTGGACCAGGCTAGCGGGTAACCCCAGAAACACTGTTATATAATCCTGGCCTGTCCATATGGGATGCACCATACCTACCTCCGACGCAGGATGTGACACTGGCCACACACTGGAAACATAAAGGTATTCACTGTTTTGGGGATTCATTTGTCAATAAGCAATTCATTAGCTGGGATGATATTAAAGTACTTGTAGATGACAACCTGATGCAGAAATTGCAATAACTCAGGTTGTGCTCGGCAATAGCTAACACATGGGAGCATTTTCCTGTAGAGCCCCCACTGCACCCAAGCTTGGAATATGTACTCTTCCCCTAGCGCAGTAAAGAAATCCGCCTTAACCCTCTATAAATTCACCCTATCAACCAGGGAAATCCCAGTCCCAGACATTAAAGGAGAGTGGGAGCACGGTCTGGGGATCACCTTGTCAGACGCTCATTGATCACAATTATGCAGGGCTGACAAAGTATATCCTGTAACTCTAGGTACCGTCTGATACATTATACGATATTGAACAGGGTCCATTTTACCCCAGCCAGACTCAAAAGCATGAATACCACAGCGACAGGGAAGTGGGAGCGATTGAAGCAGGCATATTCCACATGTTGTGGTCATGCATGAGGCTTGCCGAATATTGGGCTGATGTATGCAGAGCGCTGGGCGAAATGTTGGACCAACCTATAGACTGGGACCCCTGAACATGTGTGCTGGGCATTGTATGTAGAATGAGCCCAGTTCGGCGTAGGTTTTTGAATCTGAGTTTATTAGCAAAGCGAGTGATATTGATACAGTGAAAAAGCAAGGAGCCTCCTGTGCTGAGTGACTGGGAGAAAGACATGACTTGCGGCGAATGATAACGAAGAGGTATATTCTCGTCTAATACCCGCGACATGCCGCCCGAAATACATTTGGCATGGGTTCAGGCACTACCTTGCAGATAAAAGTATAAGAGGAGGAACAAGAAAACTTGTGAAATGTAAACATGATCTACTCCATTAATGTACGAAATTGAACAACTGTAACAATATGTGATGCAAATGTAAGCTAAGTGATGAAGCATTCTGTGCAAGTTAAATAAAAGTAACAAAAAAAAAGACTGACCTAAAAAAGATTGAGACTTTTCTCCTAAACCGCACCACTGCAGTAAGTCAGAGATGTCCTATCAATCCAAGTTACTGAAGGAGTGCCTCCAAGGATCCACATTTTTTTTTGTTTTCCCTAGAGCTAGATGAGCCTTTCTGGGCTGGACTAGCCAGGGCCAAAACCGAGAATCTGCCCTAACCATCCTCTCGGGTTAGTGCCTGCTGTGGTGAATTCAAGGGTCTCGTCACAGCTTCCATAGGTGGAGCCCCTTTCCATGAGGCCAGGGATGTGAGGCAGCTACGCGATAGTCCACCTGTGGGTGGTACTCAGTGGGAGGATCTCATGGGGAGGGAAACACCCTATGGGACCAGTGACGACTCTTGTGGGAGAACGCAATATCCTCGCCAATAACCTGACTCTAGACCCCCTTCCTCCAAACGTAACAACCACTTCCCTAAGTGCTCCGAAACACTTGTGTACGAGCGCGATATAAATAAAATATAATTTCATCATTTCATTAATAGGGTTATGAGTTACTGTCCCTAACATTCCCATAGAAAGTACTGGGATGAGGAAGAATAGGAATTACCTAAATGAAGATCCCTCTCCCAGTACTATGACGAAGAAGAACTCCATAGACTCATAAGGGAACCGCAAGATCAGTATTGACAATGTTAACAGTGCAGAGGCATGAAGATTATCTATGGGAACAACTTAAGCAGTCTAGTGGTTACCGGCTTCCTATTGGTCCAACAGTAGTAGAAATCGAGGCGGGAAACCAGGAAGTGTTGTCAAGCCCTCTGAGAAACCTGATGGTATTTTCCGACCCACTCCCTCAGGATCTTCCATTCAGGAGGCCAGGGAAGGGCCATTGCTTTTTGATCCCAACCCTGGGGGTGGATAAGCGAAGGCGGGATGGTCACAAGGAATTGGGAGGAGGATACCCAAGGGAGAGACATGGTATTTCCCAGTCCCAAAAACACCCCAACCTTAACCCTCCCTCAGCCTTTGTGGGGTATCTCCAGTCTTACCCCATCTCTGCCGTGCTCTCCCCATTTCCACCAAGGACTGAGATGAGGAAGAGGCAACTAAGATCAGTAAAGCTTACCCATAGGAATAACCTGGGGAAGTAAGGGAAACGTACCATATAAAGAACTCCAGTTGTCCCACTAATAGTCAGGCTGGGCCAGGCATTCAATAGTAGCCAGAGAGAAAGATGTGTGTAGAGGTGCACACTCCGTTATTTGATTTGATGAAATGATTCAAACGTATTTTTTGATTGGTATTCGGGGTAGTTTAGGTGCTCCCAGTCAGATCTTGACTACAATGTCAAAACTGTTATAAAGGTCCATCGAGTAATTCGAGGGGCATGACCTGGGCAAACTATGGCAAGATCAATTGCCTGAGTAAATTAAGTCAAAGTATACAATTTGAAATGATGTGCAAGTGATTTACTTATAAAGAAAGTAGAATTGAATAGAAATTGTGACAATTTAGTTTTATAGAAAGCAAACAAATTAACATTTTGTTCCAAAAAAGAAAGTAAAGAAACACTTTAAATGTTAGCAACATATGCACTACAATATTCATGGGAACATGGCTCAGTAGGGAATACTTCTGGGATGAGACGAGGTGGTGGGGCTTGCTGTGACTCCTCCTATTTGCTACGATGCATTTCGGACTATAATGCCCTTCATCAGTTAGGTTATATCTGTGGTTCTATGTGTCTCCTGTGAATCAGAGAAATAATCTGTAAGTAATAATGCTCTTAACAAGAGACACATCGTCTAGTGTGTCATGGTCACATTGTTAACTGACCTGAGTGTTTTCAGGAACACTGAGTGAATCTTCACTAGCCGGGTTGATTTTCGATGTATCTAGTGACGACAAATGGTTAACTGCATTTCGATTATTATGATAATTACAGGCTGTCAAACATGGAACCAGTCGCTAATGAATATCGATGGGTCCCACGTGACTGCGTTTCAGAGCTATAGCGTATTCCATTTAGAAGTGTGAAGTGAGATTGACTTGCCTTAGTTGCCAAAAATCAGTTTGAGCAGCAAAATGCTGTGTGGTTGGAATACTCGATGCGTGAATCACTTGTCCTGTGGGACAGAAAGGATGTTTAGCAAATATGTAAATTGTTACCATTTACACCGGACTCTCCTTGACTGGTCTTTTCACTATAAAAGGTGTGGTCTGACACAAGTGTATGAGCGAGTAGGAGAGCCAGCAGGCTAACCAGTCAGGAGGAGAACCGAGATGCCAGAGTTGCCCAGGACCAGAGGCCGGGATGCTGAAGAACTGCCGTGCAAAAGGGCAGGTGTGTGGCGAGGGAACTGTCTCTCCAGGGAGCCAGGAAGGGTCTGTGTGGTATTCGAGAGGCGTGCTGGTGCCCCACAGAACCTTTGTATGTGGATGCTTGTTCCCGTGGGCTGGTGAGACAGCCCTGGAGTGTCAGAGGGCAGGTGGTGAGACCCTGACCTCAGAACGATGAGCCGGTGTGAAGCGGCGGTGCAAAAGTCAGCCAAGTGCGTCTGAAAGCCTTGCAGAGCCGAGTTGTGAAGAGCGCAATACGGATATAAGGTAACGCCAGAAACGCATAAGAGGACCCCGTTTGAATGAGTGTTCGTTTGAAGCTGATGGGGAAGTCTTCAAAGATGCAAGTAACAGTGTAATCGCGAGACGCGCGTGTGTATTGGACTATGAAATGATATGAATGAAAGAGGACCAAAAGGCCGTGAAGGTACAAGAGGCACGGAAGAGAAAGGACAGTATAAAAGATGGTGCATGTGACCCGAAGAGGGCCACAAAATCAGTGGGAAAGGTGCAAAAGGCAAGGAAGAAAAGGACAGTATAAAAAATAGTGCAAGTGACGCGAAAAGAAAGAAACCAATGCAAGAGTGCACAAAAGAAGATAAAGAATAAGACTGCAAGTGTGCACGGAAAAGAGGCAGGAATGTAGAAAAATAGTGCAGAAAGCCCCTGAAGATAAAAAGTGCAAAAGAAAATGAAGTATCAAGAGAGGGGAAAAGGGTCAGAGTGGTCGCGCTGAGGTCAAGTAAATAGACTAGCGTTTTCAAAAGCCTCTGATTCTACCCCATAAGAGGATGATATGCAGGAAGGATTGTTCACAAGAAAAGGTACATCCTGACCAGCACACTTTGTGTTTTGTGATTTTGAAAGCTGGAAGAGGCCTGAGCTTGGGGGGGGGGTGGGATGCGGGGACCCCGAGAGGCCTATTTAGAAAAGTAGACTGTTTCGTATTGAAAGCAGAAAGTGAAAAAGTTAAAGCTTGGTGGAAGGGAACCCCAAGGAACTCCAGGACATTGAAGGTGTTTGAATTCACTATAAAGGGCCCTGTGGAGAAGGTAATACAAACAGCTCCGTTAAGTGAGCTCATCTTTGTGACATTGACCGAATTGCACTTGGTGAGAACACCACCTGAAACCTTGTTTTTGCCATTTTGTGTTGACCCACTATTTTATCTTTCAAAAGACACCGCATCACATTTATGTACAGCGTGAGGACAAGCATAGGTTTATACACGGACAGACTTTTGTTTTGGACTATTAGACGACGAAGGCCAATAGAAACATCAGTTAAGGGAACCATCCTTGTACAGTTGGGACCAGTCGGGCAATGCCAGGAACCTTTAGTAAATAAAAGTTTTAAAACAAATTCTTTTAAGTTTGCATCTCTTTTTATGCCATGCCAGTCTCTCACCTCCCTTGAGGAGCCAGGTAGCTGTGATCTGTTGACAAGGGGTTGTGGGATGCTTTTCCCACTGGACAGAAGGGGAAACATTTGCCAGCTGGCAAGGGAAGGAGATCTGGAGATATGCCAGCGTGGAAGCAAACCGTCCTGGAAAAAATGTCCTGGGATAGTGTGCCAGCACACAAAGCCATAAAACCTCGGAAGCTGTGAGGAGACATGAAGACAGTTGCCAGAGCAGACTTCACCCAAAACGGAGGTGAAAGTCAGATGCCCCGCAGAGGAACTGCGAGAGGGACGGAGACTCACAGATTGAAGCAGCAGGAGCAGACACAGGCTCGGGGCCGCCGAATGGGGCAGTCTCCACCGACCCGCTAAAAAAACCGAAAGGCTGACTGGCGAGCGCCGACAGCACAGCACTGGAGTTGCACACGGTTTGGAGGGAACAGCGATGCTGAAGTGGCTCTGAAGCCGCCGAGCTGCTGCGTCAAGCCAGGAAGAGCCCCAGAGCGCCAGCGAAGCAGTGGAGGACACTGGGAAGCCTGCAACAGGAGGGCTGCCGCCAGGACCCTAAAGGTACTTGGATTGCTGAGCCTATGATTTGGAATGCCCAGAGGGTGCGAGAAGCCCCGAAAAATACAGTGAATGAAACCATACCAAGTTATGGAAACAAGGGGAATAGGGTCTGGGACCCTTGTAAGAAAAGGGCATACCAAGTTGCTAGAAGCATTAATCATCTTCGTAACAGTACTTGGACGTAAGGCGACCCAGGACTGTTACATAAGAGAGAAAACTGTGAGAAAGATGTATGAAGACTGTACTTGTCAGGGGAGTAAACCAAGTCTGTGTTGTGAACTAAGAGACCTGATGGAGAAGAAAATCGGGCCTCATAACCAGGGTCAGGGACCCATCACAGCTTGGAGAAGCATCGAAGCCACTCTTTGTTGCAGTGCCTGGTAGGAGGAAGCCATGTCTGCTAAACAGCGTCAGGGACCCGCTACAGTTTGGAGACTCCTCTTTGGCAGACTGGGTTCTTTTCCACCAATCACTGTGACAGCCAGGGACCCTAGAGAAAGGAGAATATCTGAGAAGGGCAATTGGGGAACAGAGATATTTCCTATTGATGAACTGTGCCAATAGCCTAAGGAAGGCTGTGGAAGTGAAATACACCCCCAACACTTGAACTGATGATCCAGAACTGTCTTTCCTTCCAGGGGAAGGGAGTTCCTCCTCTGGGCTAGAAAGACCACTTTATTATTTAGTTTTCCTTATAGTGTGAGGGACAGAGCTAGGATTCTGACATTACACTTTGGAACTTTTTTACTTTGGACAATCAATAGTTTTGGTTGAGTCGGGATACCCTTCTTGAATTCAGGCAATATAGGGTTTTCTTTTAGTTTTTCACTTGAATAAACGTTTATGCCAATCACCATACTCCCACGTGTCAGTTTATCTTCTGTACCCTTACACTGCCCAAAGCAGGGGCCGAGCACCAGCCCAACCTGCTGTCCCATAGACCGGAAAAATAATTGTTTAAAAAAAAAATGAACATGCCCGCCTGACTTCCTGTCTGGGCCACCTAACTTCCTGTACCACCCCAGCCCCTCTTCCCTCCCCCCGCTCCCAATCTAGCCACTTAGCAGCTTTGGCTTTGCTCACATTGAACCCCTTAGTCAGGCCAGACCCACAATGGCATAATTCTCTGGCTCTCCCAGCTCTATTTATCCTCATGGCTCTTCGATCCCTATATAAAGTCCGCCATGCACATTGTAGAACAATTCACACCCACACTTCAAGGGCAAACAGAGAACACGCAACTTGCTGTGTACATTTAACCAAACTTCAAATCCAACAACTCATCAGCCAATACCTTACAGCCACACATAAATAGAGGTCCCACCAAAATTCGCCCCAAACAAGACAGAGGTCATGCTCTTTTCGCACCTAACACATTCATAACCTATCTTTTATATGACCCACTGACCTAGAAATCCTCCCCTTTTTACCAACATCAGAAGTAAGTTGGGAGTCCTAATAGTTAATAGACACTGTACCTATGCCTTGGGCCTCAAAGACCTCGCCAACAAACTACCTTTTTAGATATCCTCAGTAAGATTCACCACTACTTGAAACATTACAATAAGACCATCACCAATGCCCTAATGCCATTCAAACTATAATACTTGCTGTATGGTTTTGTCCTTTGATAACCTAAAACCACTCCAATGTATCCAAAATAAAACCGCAAGATGCGTACTAAACCACAAGCCTTGCAACCATATCACTCGAGATATAAAAATACTCCTCTGTTTACCCATCAAAACTAAAAACGGACTACTAAACATTACCCACAAGACCAACCACTCTTCTAGCTCCAGCCCCCATGCCTCCAGACATTCCTTAAGCTCGACACCCCAAGCGGATACCTGTGATTATGAAATAAGACTAAACTAACATTGGCACGAAAAAAGGAGGCAAATCATTCTCTTCCATTGCCCCCACCCAATGGAGCAAACCATCAGACTACATCCCACAAGAACCCAAATACAACCCAAAATATGTCTAGACTGGTATACTGCCAACAGTCAATGCCAACCGTCATTCACAAACCTAACACACCACCTGCTTCAGCCTTCATACACCTAACATTTCACCCGCATGTCTCCCCTCCTGCCTTCATTTAGACACACCCCTTTTTTCAATTATTTTAGCAGTAGACACCCCCCAGATGCCGCTCCTTACTCTCCCCTACTTACAATTTGGTTAAATTACTCTCACTCCTTCCATCTTCCTTCTTCTACAATAGCCCTTACCTGATATGCCCTTTCCGACCCATAACATTTGCAAACTGCAGTTACTTTTATTCCAACCCTGCCTCTGCATCTCTCTTCTCCTTGCCCCCTTATACCACCTCCATCCTTTGTCTCCTTAGCAGCTATTCTGGAGCCGTTGTTCCTTGAAGGAATGTGCTTACTAATGTTGGGATGGTCCGAAAGGTTCCAACGATAGAGGGGTTCATGATCTGCGCACCTTATTTGCGGCTGGTGGTGCGGCGAACTGGGCGCCATGTTGCAGTTTCATATGTATCCAGTGTAGTTAAATGTGAATGGGATATTGTACTTTAGTTTATACCTATTAGATATGCACATGCCTAGAAAGATAACATGCCAACACCACAAAATGAAATATACATGAATCAGACATAATGTGCTCTGGAGTGCCCAGAAGCTGGCAACAAGGAGTTTGTGTAACGCGCCGACAGACTGCAGGCATTGGGACACAACAGACGCAAACGGACAGAGAGCACTTTCATAGAAGACTGGACTGAAGGGTGAATTTACTTAACCTGGTTTTTAAGGATTTTTTAAAGGTCTGAAAATTCTGGTCTTCCATCATGGGAAGATGGAGAGTATTCCAAAACTTGGCAGCTCTGACCTGGAAGGATCTACTGAGACCCTTCTCCCTTTTGAACCTGGAATATATAATCAGTCCTTTGTTAGACTAACGCAGTGCACTAGCCTGGCGATACTGTGGAATCAAAGTTTTCAGGTAGGTTGGAGCGTCTCATGTACACATTTATGGATGATATTGGCAACATTAAAATTAATACGCTCTTGACTGAGCAGCCAGTGCAACTCCCGTCTATAGGGGGCAATATGCACATGCCTAGGGACATTGTTGATAATGTGCACACTGCTGTTCTGTATTAGTTGGCATCTCCTCAGGTTCTTTAGAAGCTTCTATCAACAGGGTGTTGCAATAGTTAAGTCTTACCAGGACAGTAGCTCTGTCCTGTACAGTAGGTGACTGTAGCAGTGTTAATCTTAAAGATGGAAAGCCTTATTTTTTTAGCAGGTGGATAAAGTAATTGCAACTCTGTTCGTAGGTCGACATGTGCGTCAGAGTTCTGAGACTCTTCGAGACACATGCCCAGGGTTTTGACCCTGCTGAGGACGCAAATGCTGCTCGTGTCAATTAGCAAGCTGGTATATTCAGGGCTAAGATTGGCACGTGCTGTTTTGGGACCAAACATCAATAATTCTGTCTTGTTGCTGTTTAAACCGAGCCATTTGGAGTTTCCTAATGCACATGCGGTAAAGAGGGGCCTCTCCTGAAGAACCCACTGTAAAGGAGAGAATATTTATTAAACGTGCATGCACACTGAAGAACATACACAGGGGATTAAGAAATCTGTATGTAGTTGGCTATGATTTCATTTAGACTCTGCAGCCAACAGTTTGTGCAGTGAATTTCAGGTGGTCAAATCTAGTTCTGCAGGATTGAAGATTAAAGGAGGAACAATGATTAACCAAGCAGATGGTCAGCCGTTGAACAGGACACAATGTTTATGGCTTGGTAGTTCCGCAGGATGTAGATGTCAACTTTAAGTGCATTGACATTTTTCAGAGGGACCCAGCCATTTGTTTTGGCCAGTATTCAATATGGGGTGAAGTAACGCACAAGGCTGAAGTGATAGATACCCTGGAGTTTCATTTGTATTCTCAGATGTTCTGTGCATGTTGAAATGGTAGTCCATTAGAAAAGAATGTTCCGTGACGTCAGTAATCGTGAGGTGGATGATATGATTATCATAATTTCAAAGGGTACTTGTGTTTTCTGCTTTCCTCAACGTTGAAGTATCTATGTGAACCATGTGCAATTGCGATTAAGGTTCAAGGGCTCAGGCCAGTTGTTACTTCTAAAGAATTGTTTGTACAGAAATGTTTACCTGTGTGATGATGTCATGACCTATTACGGACAAATCCCAAGAAAGGGTGTACTATTAACAACTATCTTAAGACATAAGTTACCAATAAGAATGGAGGAATTGGAGAAAGATGGGATTTCTTTGTAGAGGTTTTGTCAAATCACATTGTAATAAAATATGTGGGAGTGTTTTACTGTTACAAAAATGTATATAATGTGTCAATTTATGTGGTTCGGAGAGACTTGGGTGCGTTTGACTCTACACCGCCATCTAACTCCACCCCACACGGTTGTACAATAAACTTGCTTTACGTACAAATGTGCACTCACTTCTTAAGTGGTGGGCCTGCTCAGATTAAGGTGATTAAAGGCCCATCCGCACACTAAACCTAATTTCATGTCAATAGTCTGTACATGCTTTTCCATCCTGGCTTGGACCAGATGACTTTGTTTCCTTGAAGACCTCAATAAAATAAATCAAAATGATGTACAATATATACATATGATCATAAGTAGGTAGTACAGTAAAGGAATGAGAACGGAGGAGTAGTCCAAAGGGTTTAGGAGCAGTGTGGTGTTTGGGTAGTGTCCTCTTCCAAAGAGAGAAGATGGACTTTAAGGGCAGATTTGAAAGCAACAATATTGGGGATATTTTTGCTGTCGACGGGGAAGGAATTCCAATGATGGGTGTAATGAATTGGTGTTGTTTTGGATCTCTGTCAGAGAACCCCCAAGGGTATTTTCCTTCGACAATGGCGAAAGATGATTGGTGGAAACAGAGGCATGTAGGGGGGCACAACTCAGAATATAGTTTTCAATCCCGGATAGTAACCCTAGCTGCATGCCTTTTAACTGCGGTGCACATAGTGCATGGCCTGCAGTCATGCCATATGGGCATTTCCCAATAATGCTGACCCACAGCACCCAATGGACATTAGCATGGCATGGCAATATGCCCGCAAAGATGGCCTGTGTCCATGCCCTTTGGCACTGTTCACCTGCATTACCCAGTCATAGTGCTCATTGTCAGAGAAAATCTCCAAATCAGTGCATTATTGATACATGTCTAGTACCTGCCAGGTGCCCATCTCGGCTTCATAGAGTTTTCAGAAATATGCCTGTGGCGTTCAATACGGTTTGGTCTGATGTAATTGTGCCAACGTGTTTGTTACTCCACCCCCATGCCTGTCTCATGGCTGTGATGTTCTAGTACACCCGACTATGATGTTCACGAGACATTAAAAGAGTGAATGTGGCTATTCTCTTTGACATGTTCTCATGCATGCATGCATCATAACATTCTTGAACACATGCTGGTGATGTTTTCTTTCAACTAGGCTCTATTCCCCTGTTACTCGACCAAACTCGCATTGACCTAACCCTACTGCTCAAGGACACATCAACGGGTCTGTAGACATTGCTGCAAAGAAGGCGATTTCTTGACAAAACAAGCCTGCAGCCTTTTCCAGGTGCCACTTTTCTTTTTTTCTCAAATTTGTTTTTTTTAATACAGAATTGATTAACTGTAAGGCACAGATTAGACTTTACAGAAGAAGCAACATAAAGTGACCGTACACAATCAAGCATCAAGAATTAATTCTCACCCATCATGTGGATTTAATTTCGCTGAGCGATGTCTGGCCTGAAGATCCTCCTGGGACCGCCTCCCTATTAGTATTCAGTCCTCTCTCTGCACCTGGGCCCAGCTTCGTTCTCGTGAGCACCACACCCAGTTAAGCAGTCGGTCTGCAAGTTTGTAACATATCGTTGCTTAAACAAAGGAGACATGTGCGTGTTTGAGTGTTCTGACGGATGGAGACAAATGTTCTGTTGTATTTAAGTGCACTATCAATTTCACAGGCAAATCCTTCATAGCCTAGATATCCTACACCTTGCCCCACCACAGTGCCCCTTGCAGTCCCTATGGCCTCTTCCACGACTGTGCCAGTTTTATTCTTGCTGCATTGAGGAGTTGCGTCATCAGTGCCGCTGTTGGACCACTCATACCGTACCCACTCTCCTGATCCGTTTCCCCCCAGGAAAACAATTGGGGAGTCTAGTGGGAGTTATACTTAAGTAATGTCCCTGATCCTTGACAGGATCTCATTCCAATATTGGACTTTGGTGCATGTCCAGCACGTGTCCCAGTGTCCCATTGTACCTATGCCTGAGCAGCCTCTACAGCATTGCGGTGTATATGTAGGTGTGAGACAATGTAGATGCTTGGGGGTGTAATAACACCTCATTCACTTTTGTACAAACATTCTTTAACTATTGTTCAGTTAGAGCTTTTGTGCGCCCTCATCAATATCTGGGACCAGGCGTCATCTGATATATCCACTTCCAAATCCTCTTCCAATTTTGGCATGTAAGGGTATTTCTCGCCCCGAGTATTCACCTCAAACAGTGAGTATATTTGAAGATCATGCCTTTTGCAGGATCTTGTTTTATGGTCTGTTGGAACTTACTTCCAGCTTGCCTCGTTTTGGGGTTGGTGATCCAATGGCACAATTGGGCGTACCTGTATCTTTCACTCTCTGGGATACCAGAGTCCCTCTTGAACTCCAAGGCGCCAGGCTCCCTCCTTATAATAATCTGCCAACGTATTGACCCCATTCTCCCTCCACAGTCAGAATGCATGTGTGTCCATGCAAAATCTGTATTAAGGATGGGAGTGGAAGAGCCGAGCCTAGTTGTTAGACCCCAGCGTCTTTGTATTGTGTTACAGTATGCATGTGTGGCTTTGAGCATGCAGAAATGGTACGTCCCTTCTGTTCCATTTTTGCCCAATTCAGAAGTGTCTAGGGGTTCATCCACCTAAACATGTGTGCCATCTGTGCCACCATTAGATATCTGTGAACATTACGGATTCCCATCCCCCCCCTGCATTATTTTGGCCCATATAACGGTTTATAGGGATCTCTGCAGCTTATGAATACACTGGGCGGGTATTTTAATCGGTATGCTGAGCATATACAGGAGCCTGGGCACTAAGCTAATCTTCAGAGTGTGTACTCTACCAAGCCACAATCACTAGCGGGCCCCATCTTTCCAACTCTGATAACCAAGTGACGCTCAGGTATTCCATGGTAGTAATGGAGCACTGAATGTGAGGGTTGCTTGTTTTAGAGCCTCCATGCTTACAGCTTGTTCAGTTATATTCAAGCCCTGCAATTAAACCATAGTTTATCCGGAAACCCACCGTCTCCTCCCATTTTTGTTGATCCTACAAAATTGGAAGAAGGGATTTGTCTGCGTTATTTAAAAACTGTAAAATGTCATCCGTGTAAAGCACAATCTTGTTTTCCACCCCGCATCACAATATTCCCTCGGCCTGCTGGTCAGCCCTAATTGTACTGGCGATTAACTCAACACACAGGGCAAATGTCAATGGGGATAGGGGATAGCTCTGATGATTTTGATATCAGTTGGAATCCGGTTTACTCGTATTTTGGTGCTTGGGGCGACAACAGACGCCAGTGTCCAGGCTTTAATATTGGGTCCCAAATCTATTGATTTTAATATTTCCTCTAGAAAGCACAAGTTGACCATGGCCAATGCCTTGTGGGCTGATTGGTCATCTACTGTAAGGGCTGGGAGAATTGGTGCCAATAGTCTAGCCATTATTTTGCCATAGATCTTGGCATAGTGGTTCAGCAGAGCAATTGGCCTGTAAGCCTCGCATGGTGTGGGATCTTTCCCGGGCTTGGTGGATCAAAACTGTCCTCGGTGTAGACATGGTCTCAGTCACTGTCTTTGTGGTAAGGAAGGAGTTCAACAAGCGGGCCAGCGGGTCACTCAGTTGGGCCTTAAATCTTTTATAGAATGAGGAAGTGAAGCCGTCTGCCCCGTAGCCTTCTGGGAGGGAGAGGATTGCAGTCTCAACCTCTTCTTTAGTTGCCCTCTGCCATGATTCGGGGCATGCTGGCGTGATTTTATAAAGTCTTTTTGGGCTATTTGGTCTAGGTGCTCCCCACTTCATAAATTTTGAATAGTACTGGGCCACTATAATACTTTTCCTCCTCCACGTATCGAAGAACCTCTCTGCGTCTTGCAATTTCTGCATTTAATTCTTAGTTTGGATTATTTCAGCTTATGTGCCAGAAGCCTGCCTGCCTTGTTGTCCTTGGTATCATATTTTAGCTTCGTTAAGGTGAGGTGATATGTGGTTTTTCCAAAATGTGGCTCCAGTTGTGTACACGCCATCTGTCACTCCTGCAGGGCCTTGCGTGAACTCATGGCTTTTTTGTGTATTTGTTCCCTTGTGTGTCTCGTTCTAATTGCACATGCATCACGCTCTTGGCTTTAGCGCATGCTGTGATTCTAGATCTGAATCCTGCGGCCCCCCAGAGTTCTGCTTGCAGAGCTTCCCATATAGTGTTTCAGCTAAGATCTGGGGTAGCATACATCTCCAGGTAATTATTAATCCGATGCAATCTCACTCTTTTGTGGAACATTGCCTCATTCAGCTGCCAAGGTGGTTCAGGGGCTGGGGCCAGTCAGTTAATTGTGATGTGTGCAATCTCTGGGGCATGATCTGAGAAGATATTGGCTTCCAACTCAGTTTTGGGGAGTAGCGATACCAGGGCCAGGGACGTTGGAGGCAAATCTATACTGGAGTGCCCCCCTGTGGACATGAAAATATGATGGAATGTGTAATCCCTCTAACCCCCCATGTTAATTACAACCACCTGTAATTCTCTCGTGCTCAATAAACCCCTAGTATTTCTCTTATCTGACCGTGTAGGAGGTAGTGGTGTTGAAATCCTCCCCCCCCACCTTCCCGCCTTTCATCACCACTGATCCTGTTCCAAGCAATTGTATTAGTGGGGTTATTTGCCTGGAACATGTGTCCTGATTATGATCATTCCCTGGTGGTGTCTGTGAGCTTACGGACTGTGATGCACAAGGTGCTTCTTATCCCTGTTGCTCTTCTGGTCTCATTTGTGTGTGCATGTCGACAAACAATGTTACAACTTGGTAAACAACTTTCAAACTGGACAGTGTACCGATCCAGCATGTGCCTCTTTGGATGGCGCCCCTTCACCATCTGTGCATTGTCCGGATTTCTTAGGAGTTCTGTTATGTCTGAAGCCGTTCGGCTATTTTCAACATTTATGCCCTTTACTCCAGCATCGTAATCTGGTGTGTGGGGCCTCTTCGACCCGAATCTCTGTTGCAGTATCTCAGTCCATCCTTCATGACTTTTTTTTTTGGCTTGTGCTGGTGTGTGATTAGAGTCTGTTCCAAGCAGGCAAGGTTTTTTAGACCTCCCCTCTGATTCTTTGCAAGTTATCACATAGGGGTGTCACGGTATTAGTTTTAGGACGGTACAATAACCTTCTTGCCAAATGACGGTATATCATGGTTATAGCAGGTGGAGTTAACTAATCTTAACAAATATTTTCTAAAAGGTCATAAATTGTCAGATTTATCATCACAAACAAAACCAGGAACCCAGGGCCAGAATTGGGCTTTTCAACATACTTTCCAGTGAAATGCCACCCCTTGCTTCCACCAAACACAAAAACACGTGTGGAGAGGAGGAGGGGCAGCGGGGGGGGAGCCCTGCTGCGACTGGCAAAGCAAACTGAATAGCTTTTCTTAAGTGGTCATTTCGGCTTTTATCCCCCCCACTGGCTACTGGTGAAGATGAACATGTTGCCATCTTGATAACCTGCATGCCACAGATCAATGGAGTCTGATGGTAGTATACGCTTGTGCGCATACACACACACGCACTCTCTCTTTACGTTACAGCCTTTAGTTTACTTGTGGGCCAAAAGGTGTTCAGTAATCACGGACATGTTACACTTTGGTATGGCAGCAGGGAATACCCACAGAGATGAGTACATTTTGCACTGTGACTTATTATATGTAAATTCAATGATGGAACCAGGGAAATCCCCCATTGTCATATGTTTAGAAAACATTATCCATTATAAATATATAAACCCCAAACCGCCAACCCAAAGTAAACCCTTTTCCTTCTTGCCACTGTATTTATTCTTCCTATTGTTAACATATTGAATTTTGTGTCAGGCACGTGTGGTTTATGGAATGGCATTAAAAACTGCTCCAACTGAAACTACTTGGCAGACGGCGCATCCAACAGTGCAAGACCAAGACTGCGCAGCACTTGCTTACTGCAGCCTTTCCAAATCAGATTGAAAAGCACACTTAACGGTATGAACGGTATACCGGTATAAACAATGTGACGGTTATTATTGTTCAATTAAGTGGTTCACGGTATCTTTAACGGTATACCGTAATACCGTTACATCCCTAGTTATCAACCAGTTCTTTTCACCATATGTGTCTATCCGACTGCAGAAGTGCACCCGTTTGTACTTAATGCTTTTATATCTGAGCCAAACTGTAACTTTCTGGAACCAGCGTCGGCAAGCCAGCGTGCCTGTGGAGAGGCCCTGGAACACTTTGTGCTTGGTTCCGTTTTCTATTACCCCTTTCATCTAGCTTCCTGGAGAATTCTTCCTTTTGTCTTGTAAAAGTGTATTTGTGAGGGTATCTGGGATCAAGCCTTTCTCGCGTTGGTTAGATGTGTATACGCGGCGAGTGTGATCTAGTATGAGTGGTTCTTCTTCGGCTAGAGCAAGTACAGATTTGGAGAGCGTTGTCATATCCCTCGAGCTTCCAGTCCGTAATGCACGCTGGGACCCTTATGATGCTAATGTTTCTACACGCTTTGTTTTCCTGGCCTTCCTGCTTTGGAAAATAAACAATGGACCTAGATATATGTGGGGCTAGAGGCAATACTTCCATAATTACAAAAACAATTCTTGTAATAGAAAAATATATATTTTTATTTATATCACATAATTTTTGAAATTTCGAAGACCTACAATATTTACAGGTACCCTTATATTTACCCCTTCCTGCTTTGGAGACATGGCCTAGCCTTGAGTTTCCAAGATTTATGCTTGTACATTATGTGGCGTGCTGGAGCAAGGAGTCTGACAAAGGGATGGCAATTTCACTATAATCTTTATTTAAATAAAAATGAAAAAGGCCCATCTTGCCTTCTCATTAAAGGATTTTCAATACCTAACTAAAGAGTAACTTCGGTGCTCGTCATCAGGGTGGTTGTCAAACTCAGTGTCTGTCCTCTGTCCAAAGTAGCCTACTCTAGCCATACTACTAACAAGACATTAACATAAATGGTCCCAGAAGAATGACTCCCTTCTCCTGGTTCAATGGGATCAGCCCTATGGGCGTATTTCCATTAGCCTTCGATAATAGTTCAACTTCTGCACTTGTAGACAATACCAGGAGAATGACTCCTTTCTCCTGGTCAAAAAAGGTTAAGCAACTGCTATCTTCTCCTGGTCGTCAATGTGGTCACCGTCCAGGATGATATTTGGTAACCTTTTTTGCCTTTGTTTCTGATTCAACAATTATGTGGAAAACCAGGAGAATGACTTCCTTCTCCTAGTTCAGCCATCGGCTATCCTTGGATGACTTCCATCAATCTTTGCAATTCTTGCCAGGCTTCTGTCAGGGCTTGATTAAAGGTCATAGGCTTCTTTTGTTTCCAATACACAGTTATTCCGTGGCTTTTATAACCTTCCTCTTGTCTGTGAAAACAAGGGAAACTGTTCCCATAATGTCATTGGTTTCTTCTGACAAAGGACTGTTCTCGTGGCACTCTCTAGCCTTCGTGTTTCTCTTGAGGATAGAGGGTTGAGGGAGACTACTCACGATATGTTCTTCTTTGACACAACAACTGCGATGAGGAAGATCACTTGTGATGTAATCTCCACATTTGGTACTTTCATCACAACTCTGTAGTCAAGGGAGATTACTCCTGATGTCGTCTTTACATTCGGCACCCTTCCAAAATCCCCTACCACTGCTCCAGTTGCCTCTTCTCTGGTGGGGACACATCACCTCTTCCTGGGTTTTTGGGTTGCTGCGTTCCCACTGAACACACTCCTTGCTTCTTTCCGCTCCCCGCTGCCATGCTTTGGATCCGCGGGGCCAGCACAGTTGATGGACATCTCGGTCCACCTCCTCAAGGTCACGCCACTGTCGGTTGGTTCCCAGCTTCTAGTCGGGCCTGCTCTGCGTCTGCCTGCAGAGAACTCCTACACCCTGCTATCTGCATCCTGACGACTGGAGGTTTGCTTCTCTGTCATGGCTTCTTGCTTCCAGGTTTGAACTTACCGCTTCTGCCAGGCTTCACGCCTGCTTTGCCTCTCATTGAGTCCTTTCTCCTTTTTTGTCATACATCTGGGCCCTGCCCAGTGGAGTGTCATAGTCTTGGTTTGTGTCCATTGTGCATTCTTCATGCCTCCTCTGGCCCACTTCTTCCCAGTACTGTACTTGGAAAATCTTCACAGTACCCTTGGAAGATGACTTGAGATCAGACTGTACATCTATTGTAGTCTTCCTTTGTTGGTTTCAATTCTTACAAGAAGAAAGGAAGGAGTATTGCAATAACATACAGTAGTGCTTTCAGATTTTTTCTCATCAGACATTATGGGGTTCATGGTCTCAAGAGCAAGAGGGTTAGGGAGTTCCATCATGGAGCAGGAGTCCTTGTCCCCACGAGGAGAGTCTCTTCCCCCTTTGAGGTCCCGCTTTCCACCACCCCTAGGGGGAATGTTGTATAGCGAGCTCACCTCCCTAGCCTCACAGCGAAGGGCTCCGCTATGGGGAGAAGTGACGAGATCCCATGAATCGTCCGCTCAGCTAGGTCTTGTGAGTATTCACATTGCAGTAGCCACTTTTTCTTTTTTTTTTTTTTTCAGAAACATTTTAAGTTTCCAATAAACATTTTCATAAAAAGTACACAGCGTCTCATACTAAGCTTTAATAATCAAAATTACAGTACATTGTAAATATAATATTTTGCGCATTCTAGCATAATAACTATATCCAATGAATTCAAGGAACATACAACAAATACACATATACAAGTAGAAAAGACAACACTAACAAGAAGAGGAAAAAAGGGAAAAAGAGAAAGAAGAAAGAGCAAAAAAAAAGAAAAAAAAAAGGGGGGGGGGAATCCCTCACCAACATTTTCGTAAAAGGCACACTCATATCTGTTATATTTACAATTCCATCACCATCTCAATCATAAAGAGCCAGAAAAGGACCCCATAACATCATGTAATCCTCTTCTTTATCTCTATTTTTCAAAGAAATCTTATCATACTGTGATAAAACCTGCAACTCCGACAACCACTCTTCAATACTAGGCTTTTTTCCTCGTTTTCCAAATCCTGAGGATAAGCTTAATAGCTACCATAATAACCACTTTTTCTGACCTTGCTCCAGTAGCCATACTAGGTTGGTGGTCCAACAGAAGCCCTGTGGACTCTGTCAGCCAAATAGTGGCCCTAGGGCATGTCCTCTGACTTTGCCCGAGGCACACTTTTCCTTAAGCCGTGCGCTGGGTACCCCCAGTATCCATGGTGTGCCCAGACTGTTCTGTTATATGATCCCACGAATGCTAACCCGGCTTGGAAATGGAGTGGGGAAAATATTTTTAAATTAAGCAAAAATGTTTGTTTTCTTATTGATTTAACTGTAATAGGGGAAACCCATTACCCCGTTATTTGTGCTTAACCTGTTTCAAGAATTGAAAATCTACTCTGAAAAAAGAGGGACTCACCCACTCCTCTCGAACACAATGTCAGCATGCCTTTACCCTCCATTTTGTTTTGGTCTTTTTTTCGATTTTTTAGAATATATTGTGGTTGGCATATTTTTGCTTTCATTTTTACTTTGTGTTTTTTTTTTCTGTAATATTTGCAAAAGGTACAGTGCCAATGCGACCACTAGGAAAGGTTAGGCGCTATAATGTGAAAATGTTAGAGTGGCAAATGCATGATCTTTTGTATAATTATAGTTTATTCCCTCTCACGTGAGGCTGGCGGCACCTGGCTGCACTGAGACTCTGCAGGCACCACACTGTGAGGTTCAGGTCGGACTGTGGACTCTGGTGTGGCTGTGTGGGCATGGGGCGCTTTGCCGCGTGCAGGGCCTCGGTCCGCACCTGTGCAATAGCACTACACATGCTCACTGGCCTCGTGACTGAGGCTCGCTTGTGCAAATGTTCCTTCTCCGACTTGTGGACGGTCTTCAGGTAACTGGACCATCAGTGTTGGCCCGCCCTGCTGCACACTGTATCATGACGGGGATTCAAGGGTATGCGATACTCTGGGTCTTAAGATATTATATACAGTACGGAACAGGTACGATCTAAAGCTAATATGCTTTCTGCCATGTTCCATATAGCGCTTTATTTTTCATGGTCTCTTGGCACTCTGTTCTACATTAATTATGACAGAAATAGGTTTAGATTTTGCTAGGATGCAGTGGCGCCAACAATTCAAATGGGTTCATGTCTTCTTTTAAAATGGGACCGTGCAGGAGGAAGTTTGTTTATTTCTCTGCTTGGTGTTCTATGGAGGTTCTGGGCTGCTTTCCTAAAATGTCTGCCTGCTGGTATCCTGAAGAACGGCTGCCGTTTTGGAAAAAGCGAAAGTGGTGAAGGTGGAGGAAGGTGATCTGATCAGCAAACTATTGTGTGGTGAAATGCCCAAGAGCGAGAGTGGTGCACAGTGAAACAATATGGCGTATGTGGGGGGTATACAAGCTAACTTGACAGGGGGCAGGGCAGTAGGGCATTTATTGAAGCGTGTAATCGGGCCAGCAGCATGGCAGTGGAACCTAGATTCTCAGCGGCACAGTACCACTGGTTGTGTGTATTGATTTCTGTGTGATATGTACTGGGACAGTAACTGGGCAATTATTCCGATTTTGATCATTTGAGACACACTGGCTGGACATGTGCATGATATGTTCAAGGGCAGCATCCGGGAACTGACAGCGGGACATGCATTCTTGCTTGTTAGGCATAGACCCGCAGCAAGTCATTGATCCGTGTGGGTGATAAGTACAGGGATGTGAGCAATTGATCTGTGTGCTCCATGTACAGTTACCACATTGGTTCATGTGTGACATATACTGGTGTAGCAGCTTGCCATTTGTGTTATGTACAGGGTTCGCAGCCTGGTATTGTTCATGTTATGGGCCGATTGAAGCAGTTACTTGAGCCATATGTGTGATATTTACAGTAGCACGGCGTGTGTGTTTTATGTACTGGGGTTTTGATCGGGTATACCAGTTCATTCATACAAATGCTATTGGAGTACTGCCGAATGCCTTCAAGATTGGAAAAGGTTGCAGTACTGGGATTTCGAATGTTGAGATTTCCAGGAGATTGGATGGGAATTTGGTATCCTGGGTTGTCTACAATGCCCAGGGAATTTGAACCACACACATTTTGTTTTATGGGATGCCCTGTGGGTTTCGGTAGCTTGAGGACCTTTCGTAAAAGCAATCCTTTGGAATCGGCACAAATATCATTTCTAGTGGCGTATTGAACATCACCTTTGAAGACTACTGGATTTGCCTCAGCGGAGGCTTTCTGGAACTGTAAACTGCATTCACTAATCCCAGCTGTGCAGGATTGACGTGGGGCTGGCACGCAAAAACCGTTCCATAGCAATGAAAAGGAGAGCAGCCAAAGAGGACTCTGACAATCCCCCGTGGTGGTAGGAGATCAAGTGTGGATTATAAGCATCCTCCAATACAAGCTAAAGCTCTGCCACGAAACCGCACCTTGGGTCATCCTAGAATGCAAGGGATCCATGATGAATGTGGCAGGCAACAGAGCCACTGTGATCCGGGATTACAGCTGGTTTCATAAACTCCTAGACACAGATAATCCGAGAGTGGCAAGATTACCATTCATAAAGATGGGGGCAAATATCCCCGAGAACAATGCTCGCCAGTACAAGTGTCCTTGTGGTTGAACTGGGCAAAGGTATAGCAGGCATCGAGGAACATGAGATTCTGGAAATTCGAATGTCGGTCCACACAGAGGAAGGTTCTGTACCAACCACGGCAGAATGTTCTTCCCAGTGTCCCCACCGAATACACTGAAAGGCTCCTGCCAATCCGGATGACTATGTACCAGATCAGTGATGTACTGTTGTGCATGTTAAGTTGATAAACATTTTGTTATGGTGACAAAGGGTGTTGATGCTAGATGCCCATGGCAGGCTTCTTCAGGAAGTGAGCAGCAGTATGTAATGATCTGCCCAGGTGTGTGATCTACCCTTCCCGGGGGCAGGTATATCACACACCATGTTAATAAGTACAGTGACGTCCTCGTGCAAACCCCCGCATTGTCACTATTGTTGAACCTGTTCACCACGTGGATTCCCGAACATTTAACATGTGAAAGTCCAATTTGTGTAACTCTACTCTTTTGAGCAGCACGACATGCAAAGTGGGATTGGTTTTACAAAGTACCCAATATGTTTCAATTTAAAAGATCTTTGATGGATGAAAATGAACCGAGCTACTGCTCCGGATCATGCCAATTTTTTTTTTTCTCATTCTGAGTCCATCTCAAAAGGAGTGACACTAGAAAGGCATACTTTGCAACCAGGGCTGTGCAAGTACTGGCCCATATTTGACGCGCATCCCCTCTTCACTGCTTCACCCACCGCAGCAGTGGGTCAGTTTTGCTGTACTATCCAACGCATCCTGCTGCCCCTTTGCTGCTGGTGCCCCATGCAGCTGAATAGATTGGCCTCGCTGTGGAACCGCTAGGACGGACCCAGGCACTCTGCCCTTGGTAAGGGCTGCACAACCTTAGCCAAAATGTATACCTTTATGATCAAGCAAATTCATACAAAATCATGAATTTAGAGTGTGCAACTTCAATACAATTATCTTATTGGTGGTCAAACAATAACTTGGTTTATTGAAATATGCAGACTTACGACAAATACCCTGGCCAATGCATTTCAGGCTCCTAAGGTCCTTCTTCAGGGTGAAATCTGCATGTATAACATACAAGAGTAATAAAAGAAAGCTACAGGAAATAGACAACTTGTTGTGTATTAATACCATCAAAGAAATGCAATTAAATTAAAATGGTGAAACGCATCCAAAATTGAAAACCCCATAAAATTGTGTAGACCAATCGGCACCTAACCTAGCCTGCATTTATGACAATTGCCTCAATGTGTACCACTAAAAAAGAACCTTAAACTGTGAGAAACGGAACTCGAACCAAATGTGTATGTCCTATTCCATTTCCAATGGAGTACACCGTATGAAAATTAAAGAAAAAAAAAAAAACCCACACAAAACAAGAATTCTACCTCGAAAATCACAAGCGCTCACAAAAGAATCTGTGTGAAATCACTGTTCGAAAAACGAAATTCTTAAAGACTGTCAGAAATGCAATACATATGTAAGGTTTGTCACATGGATACTAGATCAGGCGTGTTGCATTCACGCTTGCGGATTCAATATAAATATGGCACATTGATGGTGCAGTAAATAAAACCCGGGAGACTGCCAGCATAGGTGCAGTCTTCTTTAATCTCTGAACTGCGCGAAGGTGGTAACCCCGCCTTTAACATTCAGTGGGATGCAACCCACGACAACAAATAACAGAAGGGGGACAGGGGATGCCTGTCCTTCAAGTCTGAACAAAATGCACATAGGGGACATTTTGGTGATTGAGCAGATTTGAAGGGTACGTTTTAGGTTGGCCATAAATCTTTGCACAGTTCCATTGGCTTGTGGCCAGAGGGGTGTGATTTTGCAGTGCTGGAACCCAAGATGTTTGCAAACATCGCAAAGTCGTGCCCACTGAATGGGATCCATTGTCCAACTTCACAATGGTGGGAATTCCATAGTGCGCAAATATTTTGTCTAGTGCTGAAATGATCGCCTGAGCGCTTGTGGCGTGAATCAAATGCATCTCCGGAAAACCTGGATATCTCATCCATTATTACCAGTACATATTTGCCATTGGCTAGCGGACCAAACATGTCAACAGCGACCTCGTCCCACACTTGCAGTGGCATTGTTATTTTGAGGGGTTCAGGAAATGTGCGTGGGGCGACTGCCTTGCACGCTATGCACTTCCCTAGCACATGTTCAACTTTGTCATCCATCGGGGGCGCTGTTGAGCAGCCGTCAGATGTAGTCGTAGAATTCCACTGCTCTGCAGGGGCTGTCTATATCCTGCAATATCCTGCCATTTGAGGGAAGAAAATCATTTGGAAACGATATCAGTGGAAAGGGGATTGCACCAACATCATTCTCTCGTAGTTCCGGTGAAAATCAGCACCGTTTTGGGCTGCCTTCACCACCTGAATACTCGCCATAACTGAGTGGAGTGAGGTTGCGTGGGGGAGGAGCGGCACTAGATCGCCGTGAGGGGAAGGACGAGACTCATAACCGGACCGAGCCACTGGCCCTGCACCACAACGGATGCCAGGTGGGACTCCCACCCATCTCTGGACTCAAGCTCCCTGCAGCGCTGGAGGGCCCCGAGGGTGCCCGAATGACGGAGAGCTGAACTGAAGACACTGGCTGGACTGGTGCTGAGACACCGTGGCTCTCGGCGACTACACCCCTCTGCCCACACGGTATATCAAGAGTCCAGTTGCTGGATCCCAGTACCGGTAGACCGCACTGATCACGGCCAGGCGCCTGGAGTGCTAAAAGAACGCGACGCTCCCGGACCGGATAACGACAGCCCTGAAGACGTACTGAGGTTGGATCGCCTTGGAACGGGAACACACTTTTCTACCCCCCCCCCTCCTCGAAGGCGGCAGGGAGAGGACTACACAGGAAAGGACGGCGGATAAGGGTGAGGCTGATAGATGCTGGCATACATCACGAGGACATGACACAAGCGGCCGTGCAGACCGCCTCATGAGAGATGCGACTGGGCCACAGAGTGCACCATACAAGTAAGTGGGATCCCAAAGAGGCCCAGAGTAGGGGTGAGCCCCCCCCCACAAGACACTGGGTGTAACCCCGCCAAAATGCAGGCATAGAAGGACGCATACCGCTCCCCAGAACTGAGACCCCTGCTATCAACAGGGTCCGGAAGGAGGACCTGTGAAGCTGGGAGGCTGCATTGAGGTTGGCTAGGAGACGGCATCACTCGGTCCGAAGAACGACACCCCCCGCCCCTCTTGGTGCCCATCGTGGGAGCCGGCCTGCCTCGCTCAGGGAGTGGCAGGGGGCATGAGAAGCCAAGGGGCCTACTGATGGATTGTGCCCCAGCCTAGGGACCCCACGGTGAATAATCAATAGCAGAGGTATCACATGGGTTTTGGCCCAACGATCTGGAGAAGGGGAGACCCCAGAAAGAACCGAGGAAACTCCAAAGTAGTAAGAGGTCCACAATGGGGGTTGTAAGGCAGGCTCTGAGGCTCTCGCTAATACGCAACCTCCCCCCGCCCCGCCAATGTCCGGAACAAAACTGCGCATTGCAGACCCCACACCCTGAACTCTCTACGATTGGTCACGAGAACGGGTCATACCAGATTTTCCTCCAACCCTGGTCTGGTGACCATTCCCTTGCCTACGTGCCTCCTGGGGTAATAACCACCCGCCCTACCACGCAATGTGGCTGTTGATATCGGCCTGAGGATAGGAAAGAAGTTTGTCCCTGGACCGGCCTACTTAACTGACACTGATGGGGGAAACATATGCTCTGCAAAACATTGATACAGAATAAAATTGACAAATCCACTGAGCACCCTGGCGATTGCCCCCCGACTCCACAGACACTGCGGGAAATGGCATGACAACTTATGAGACAAACCAGACCCCATCACTCACGGATATCATGGCGGCCATCGGGGAATCCAGGACGTCGGTGGAGACTAAAATTGCGGCAAGACCTCCGGAACTTGACGTGGCGAGTGGGGGAAACTGAACGGCGGATCTCAGATACTGAGGATACAGTCAAGAAACTGGAAGAATGCCTGGAACACATGGAGAAGGAACTCGCCACCTTGGAAGTGAGAGCCGAAGGTAGCCAAGGCAGATCCCGTCGCAATAACCTGCGTATCCTGGGGCATCCGGAAAGGGAAGAAGGACCGTTCATGGAACTCTTCCTAGAAAACTGGCTCTCAGACTTCATGGCCCCTAAAAAGCTCTCCAATTTCTTTTCCATCGAAAGGGCGCACAGGATCCCAGCTGGTAAACCGATACCTGGAGCCCCCCCCCCCCACGCACGGTGAATGCCAGACTTATGTACTATAGAGATTGAGAGACACTCCTCCATATGTGTCATGATCTTCAGAACTTCTAAGCTTCAGGGAGGCACCTGGACTGAGAAACTGGCTGCCTGGCGCCGAAACAGACCTTTGTGTGCCTTTGGTCTCTTCCAAGATGGCCCCCAACAGGAACCAGACAGTGTTATTCAACATGGCCCCTAGAGGGCCGCAATGTGTATTCTCATGGTGGTCTAGTGGATCTGGGTGGGCCCAGGGCTCTATAACCCCGCCCTGGGCCACATCCAGTGCTTAGTGTTTTCTTTGGCTGCCGGCGTGACGCTTGCCTTCTGTAGTCCGCTTCGTTCTGCACGTCGGATCAAGTTTGAAACCTGTTCTTCACGACGAGTCAAGACATTGTGCTTCCCTGTGGAATCCAAAACTCTTCACGAATCGAGATCTGCTACTTATCGGAGCCCTGGAACTCTTCTGACTTCTCCTGCAACTCCCGATCCGCGATGCCCGCTGGACTCTAACCGCGCCTTGAAGTCAGCATCTTCTGCATCTGAAAGGAAAGACATTTGGTGAGTGGAGGTCATTCCAACCAACCCTCCCGCCACCCGCGCACTGCCTTACCGCGCAGTGCCCTTCTTCTTACATGACGACCTCTTCCATCTGCATCCCAAGTCTGGGGAGGAAATGGAGAACTGAGTTAAAATACCGTGCAACATACTGGCACACGGACATATAACCCACTGGCTAGTGGGAGGGTGCCTAAACGTAACGAAAGCCGGCTTGGGAGTGAAGGAACTGGAGGCGAACCTACTGGAGAAAAGGTTAAAGCACAGCTACAAAACTACGCAGGACTGGTACAAGCCCAGTGAGGTAACTGGGCAGAAGCAACAGTACAAGCAAGGGACTGATGGTGACTTTGGTGCCATACGCCTTGTAGGCGCAACAGATCCAGAATCTCCAGATCACTCCTGCCCCAATGACCGGTAGGTGAGTTCACCTGCAACGAGCAGAGCGGAGGGAGAGGTTTTGGGGTATCATCAGAAGGTGTTTACAGACCGGACCTGACCTCATCGACAGACCGGACCAGGCACTCCTGCAGGGCCCCAGAGGTAAGCGTTACAATATGGCATGTGCAACAGGCCCGATTACTTACAATGAGAATCGCATTGGGTTCTTTCCTGACTACTCGAAAGAAGTCCAGATATCAGACAATCCTATGACTCTATTAAAAGAAAATTTGCATCTCTGAGCATCAAATACACACTCTTCTTCCCGGCCGCCCTCAAACTGCACCACAATAACATGGTTCATGTATTCCACAACCCACGAGAGGCCTGGGAATGGCTAGAGACACAGGTTTTATCCTCACCATGCCTGAGAGATCACACACTGCGTAAAGAAAATGGCCGAAATAATCTTGACCGAGAACAAACCCTCACCCCACGCAAGGAAGATACAGTGGACAAATCACCTGGAGCCGCCGGAAAGGCCTGAGGTTTAATGTCAGGACACGAGATACACAATAGTCCAGACCTACTTTAGGGGAAAAACCCTACCTGTGTTCTTTCCCTGGCCACAAAACACTCAAGTTGGCAGGATGGAATCTTAAGGTGGGCAGCCCTAGACGGGGGTGAGGAGTAGTGGACTAGCCCCTGGGGAGTTCCCCCGAATTGGTTTTCATGAGTTTATGGTTTTATGTTTGAGCGACGGGCGCTTCTAGTTGGGGGATAGGAAGTACAGGGTGGAGGGAGTTCGAGGGGCACAGTTAATATGCACAAGTGGCAAGAGGTACAACCTGCGAAACAGGAGGCTATGGTATCCTTCATAACCAGAGCAGAAAGCACAGGAAACCTATCCTTTGGGACTGGAGCACCCAGACAGTTCTGGTTTGTTACACAGTTGCATGGCAGCAGTGGGATGGAGGTGGTGGATACATCAGGACACGGGGTGGAGGGTGACACCTGGAGCTAGGGGGGCCCACATGACACATGATCCTCGTCAAGGTCGCAATACACTGAACACACGAACAGGACACAAGTAGGCTAATTGTCCTTGTTGACCTGGAATGTGAATGGCCTTGGCTCCGGTATCAAACTCAATCTGTATTCGCCTGATGTAGCCTTACTTACCGTAGCCTTGCATACCGAAACCCATCTGATCGGAATAAACGGTGGTTTCTTTAAAAGATCCAACTACTCGCACACATACCAGGCTGGGCTCTCGAGAGGTGCCAGAGGCACGATGATACTTATTCATAGACTAGTTCCCTTTCAGATTAAAAAAGTACGGACCGATCCTCGTGGCAGATTTGTGGTGGTACTCTGGAATATCGGGGGAGGGGGAGCAGTGGGGACTTATCACAGCATACACCCCCCCCCCACTTACAAAGGAGCTCCTTGGAGAGCTACTAACGATATAGCTGGAAGAACGGGCAGATTCATGGGTCCTGGGAGGAGACTTTAACAAGGTTATGGAGGTTACCAATGATGGATCATACAAGGGAAATAGGAGCATTATACACCTTTGCCGAAGCAATGGGGCTGTCGGATTCCTGGAGGACACTGCACACCGCCGAAACCGGGATCTCGTTTTAGTCCAATGCGCACAAGACACTTTCAAGAATAGACTATGCTTTCATCCGTTGGAATATGTCCCACAGACTCGTATCTGCAGAGTTGTTAGCGAGAGGAATATCGGACCATTCCCCCCTGCTTATAACTCTAAAGGGCACACATCACAAACCAGACGCTGTCTGGCGCCTGAATACGTACTACTTGGGATGACCCGAGATTGTTGAGGGACTCGCGAACAAGACCAATGAATATTTCAAACTTAACGAGGAGTCTGTGGACTGCCCGATTACGAGGTGGGAAGCATATAAAACGGTCCTTCGAGGGGAAGCCATCTCCTTGATGTCAGCTTATCGCAGGTGCCTCACCCATGAGATTGTGGAAGCAGAAAGACAGGTGTCCGAGCGAGAGGAAGAGGCCTTGAAAACGGCACAAGCAGCCTTACGAAATATAGCCCTAGACACTGCCCGTACCGCCCACTGGTCGATCCGGAGCCAGATCTATGAAAAAGGGGATAAGGCAGGCAAGGCTCTGGCCTGGCTAGAGAGACGGGAACAAAGTAAGGGACAAGCACTAGCCATTCGGTCGACAGATGGGTAATTATTGACGATGGATTCCAACATCGCGGAGGACTTCGCTAGCTATTACGCACAACTCTACTCTCTGCCAATTGAGGGCCCCGCGTCGACCAATCCAACTTTCGCGATCTGATCGACATCCTGCGACTCTCTAGAGGGCAGACCGAAAAACTTGACTCTGAGATCACAGAGAACGACGTGCAAGACTCTTTAGCTCAGCTCCAGAAGACTCCAAGGCCCAACGGCTTTCCATTGGAAATATGGAAACGTCTTAGCGGCGTACTAACCGTGCACATGCACTGTATGTTTCTTTGGAGCATGGAATTGAGTGCACTTCCCCTGGACCTTAGAAGAATGTGCATAGTGGTGATTCCTAAACCAGGGAAACCCCCGGTAAATTGTGTGCCTTTTATAGACCTATATCTCTGATAATGGAGTGGTGAAAATCCTTGCGCGAGTCCTAGCTAATGGATTCCTCGGGGTGATTGAATCCCTCGTTCACCCAGACCAAAGCTGATTTATGCCTAACATGTCCACCCGCATGACCATACGCAGAATCCAATTTGCTGTAGAACGGACCCGGGAGATATTGGACCCGCTAGCCTTACTAGCGGTCGCTTTAGAAAAGGCATTCGACTCGGTTGGGTGGGAACCCCTATGGGAAATCATGAGACATATGAACTTCAAGCAAGGTTTCATCTCCTGGACTAAGCTTCTTTATGGATCGCCTGAAGCGACGGTGAGAGTGATTGGCAGGCCATCCAGAACGTTTCAACTGGGTCGCGGAACCTGCAGTGCTACCCCTTCTCCCCCCTGCTATTCCTCCTTAACAATGAGCTATTGGCGATTAAGCTCAGAACTAACAGAAACTGGTCCGGATTCGCCTGGCCGGGAGGGGGAGAAGATCGAGTCTCGCTATATGCAGACAATCTCCTTATCTATCTCAGCAACCCTGCGGTTTCCTGCCTGATCGTGTCCCGAACCCTTAGAGAATACCAGAACTTCAGAGGCCTTGGAGTAAACAACCAGAAGACTGTGTACTTCCCGATTCAAGGTGGGGATGCCGCAATCCCCAAGCCTTGTCCGTATCCGGTTTCCATCCTAGGTTTCACATATTTAGGCATACCTATTAGCCCAACCCTAGATGAGTTCCTCCAGCTTAACTTACAACCAGTGCTGGATAGATTAGCTAGGGATGTCTCTAACTGGCAGTCCCCCCCACTGTCACTAATGGGCAGAGCTGCATTGTTCAAACTGATGATGCTCCCTAGGCTCCTCTACTTGGTACAGAATGCCCCACTCCCTTTCCCAACCTTCACAATAATTGACAGGAATATACAGACGTTGCTTTGGGGAGGGAAACAACTCAGAATCGCTCTCGCAACGCTCAATATGGGAAGGGGGCATAGGATTACCATGCATTCGCACGTACTACTTGGCCGCACAAACATGGGTAGTAAATGATTGGTTACACTGCAACACCACGCTTCTACATATCCGTATGGAACTATCCGCTATGCACCCCATCTCACCCCTCCAGGCTTTATACGCTGAAAATGGGAGGGTGTTGGGATTGCCACGAATGTCACTTCATGTTCGCCGCACCTGGAAGGATGCACATAGACACATCGGCTGGGGACCTAAACCAACACTAGCCCAACCCCTATGGCGCAACGCACAACTCCTGGAAATACAGAGAATGGGATGTTTTGGGAATTGGGAAAGACCTGGTATACGTACATTAGCACATGTAGTCCATGAAGAGCACCTACTAGACACCCTGAAAGAAAAATTTGATTTGCAATCCATGGACCGCTTTAGACATACACAGCTCGCTCACGCCATGAATGCTCAATTCCCATTACTAGCTGATATATAACCCTTATCCCCCAAGAATGTAATGTTCTCACGGACCATATCCCCTCCAATGTCACCTCCATGCTGTATAATGCTCTTAACTCTTTTGGCGCCAAGGAACTCACTAGGCTGAAAGAAAAATGGGAAAGACCTGGGCAGACTAGAATCTGAGGAATGGGTGGAAGCTCTGATGTTTCCCCAAGATCTAGGCATTGATGTGAAATTGAGTCTGTTACAAATCTGAATACTGCATCGATCTTGCTACGCTCGAACAATGGTAAAGTGGGGAGGAATGGACGATGAACTTGGTCTTCGATACAAGCGCGAAAAGGGTACTTTTTTCCACACAATTTGGAACTGCGACGTGTTGCAGACCTTCTGGGCGAAATGAACCAACAAGATTTCGAAGATGCTGTGGTCCTCCATTACAATGGACTCGAAACTGATATTGCTAGGGATCTGGGGGAGGTGGACTTCACCAAATATGAATAATGATTCCTTGCTGTCGCACTTGGAGTGGGCAAACGACCGATTTCCGCAACCTGGGGCTCGGCAGGGACACTGTGCCTAAACCGATGGTCCAACAAAAGTAAGCAGGTGTGCATCCATGGAACACTGCATTTACAAAGCGAGAGGTTGCCCCAAAGAATTCCAGGAAATATGGGGGAAATGGATGGAGGAGTGAGGAACCCCCTACTCCCCACCCACGCCCCTCAATGTCAGTGTAGTCCCGATCAGGAAACACTTAAGATTGTTATGCTTGATATATCGTTTGACTCTGCTGCCTTTTATTATTTATATGTATGTTCATATTGTTTTATGTGTATAAAACTCAATAGTGTTATAAAAAAAAAACATTGTCATCCATCGGCGGAAACTAAATTTTGGTCCTGAGCGGTCTCTTCATTGACCCGATTCCCCAGTGTCCCGTGTGTGCTAACCAAAGTATTTGGTCTTGTAAACTTACAACTGTTTTCCTTTAGTAGTAGCCCTTCCGGGGAGATCGACGGAGTGTGCCTTATGAGGTGAAATGTCTGGAATTGTTTCTCTTCTATTACCGACAGGGGCTGGTCATGCTTGTTTTTGAGGTGCGACTGACCAGAAGTCGCACATTTCCGTATTGCCATGAGCAGCTGGTCTCTCTTCGTGCCTTCTAGTAGTTGCGTTACTGTGACGGATTTAGGCAGAGCGTTGCTTCCAAGGTAGTTTTAGATATTGATTGGCTTTGATGGACTGTCTCCTCTTTGGCAGGCAAAGGATATCGGGACAGGAAATCAGCAGGCCTGCTGTCCTTTACCGGGCAGTGTATGATGGTGAATGAATATTCTTGTAACCGAAGTACCCACCTTACGATGCGAGTTGGCATCTTGGCCGTTGGCTTGCCGTTTATGGTTGTAAGGGCTTGAGGCAGTCCTGACGCACCGTCATGTAAAACAATGCAGTTTGGTAGTACCATGTAGATGTGGAACGCAGTATACAATGTGTCCTGCCAAAGCACAGAGTTCATAGGCTCCGTTGGATACTGGAGACCGGCGTGCGGACCCAAGGGTGCACTGCTGTATGATTTTGCTGCACAGGGACACGCAGCAGGTAAGACCTCCTTGTCACCAATGTTGAATACCCGCTTGCAGAGTCAATATAAATAAGACACAATGATGGCGCAGTAAATAAAACATGGGAGACAGCCAGCATGGGTGCAGTCTTCATTAATCTCTTTGCTGAACTGGCAAAGGCAGTAACCCCGCCTTCAACATCATTCAGTGGGATGCAACCGACAACAACAAATAACGGAAAGGGGACAGGGGATGCCGGTCATTCAAGACCGAACAAAATGCACATAGAAAGGGGACATTACAAGGCGCTTTAGTATGTACTGCTCCTTCAGAGCTTTTGTTCTTCATCAGATGTATTAGTATCGATCCACAAGTGGCTTGTGCAATATTGTACATGCTTTAGATTTAGCTCTTTCTGTAATTACTAACTTAATTTTGGCTTTGCATTGAAGCTTTCATTAGACACGTGGGTGCAGGTATGTCTGTATTTAGTTATTGTCCAGAAAGTAATCGCGTTGTCACGTCAACACGTGAAGATGTTGCTCTGAAGAGCATTCCGTACTTAACGGCAAGTTGTTGATGTGATTGACTTGCCTTTGTTTATCAGTTCGTTTTTCTAGTTTCATTTATATTTTGTACTTTATTCATACATTGTCCAGGATGTAATGTTGAATATGGTTTGGTTGGAGTTGCAGGTCTCAATACATGATATGCTCCTATGCAACCTTTGATTTTTCGAGTATAACAAGGGACGAGTTAGGTAGTACATTACGCACGATATAGTATCCATGTGTTGGAACTTACATTTTTTAAACTCCATCATTCTTTATTTTTCATTGCTAGAGCAGGTTTATTCAGGCCTACAGATTAGGGGTGTACCAGCCATCTCTACTCAAAAAATTAAAAATGGGGAGTAAAAATACTCCCAACAAAAAATAGGCAACAGACACATAGGACCTTGTGCTCCTGCTTTCACCCACACAGCTGCTACATGGATATGTTTGGACCAGTAGTACACATAGAACCACAGGAAGAAACTATTATTACTGCCCTATTGGAAGAAGTAAACATGCATCTTTTAACGTGTCTGAATAACCAGGTGAAAAAGGAATAATTATTACTAAAAACATTTCCGTTTTCCAGTGAAACTATTTTTACTCGCTTATAATATACTCCCATTGGGAATTGAACTTGCATTTTGACTCCCAAAAAAAAAAATAAAGAAATCATTTTACTCCCATCTTTAAAAAATAGGGAGTAAAATAATCTTATCTGGAGAACTGGGTGTATTATTGAGGGTCATTAAGAATTTTGTGTTTCGAACAGTATGCAGTCACACATATATTCTTTTGTGAGCTCTTGTGATTTTCGAGGTAGCATTTTTTTGTGTGGCTTTTTCTTACATTTTCATACGGTAAATGGAATAACACAACATACTTCAGGGTTGTTTTGTTCTGTTTCTCACAGGTTTCGAGGTACTTTACCGGTTGCACACATTGACGTAATTGTGATTGCTGCAGGCTAGAATAGGTGTTGATGATTTTTTATGGTGTTTTTTTCTATTTTGGCTACTTTTCACTATTTAATTGCATTTATTTAATGGTATTAATACCCAACTAAGTATCTTTCTGTATTCTTTTCTTTGAATAAACCAAGATATTGTTTTGCCACCATAAATGTATTGTATTGAAGTTGCACACTCTATATTCAGGATTGCGTATGCATTTGCTTTATCATAAGGGATACATTTTGGCATTTTTGCCCAAGGTGCAGCCCTTACCACAGGCGTTGTGCTTGGATCCTTATTAGCTATATCTTGAGTATCTTATCTGTTGTGTGCACATTTTGAGGGACTTGCACCCCCTAAACATGGTGTTTTGAATAACTAAGAATTAACAGCGTTTTTATTAGTAAGAAGTGGTGCCCATCCTCACTGTAGCTTTTGCTGTTGAACCGCCTTGTATGTTGTATAAAAATTATTGATTTTTACAACATGTAACACATGATTGGTCATCACAAATTAACAGTTTTCAGATATATAATCTGCACTATATATATTTATTTTACAGCCAGGATGAGAAATGGTAATCTCCTTTCTCCATTTCCTCTTGTGGCATTCATTTATATTGTTCATTCATGCCCCCTCCTTCCACTTTTACCAGTTGTTTTGCCTTCTCTGGACAACCCTGTGCAGTGTACACACGCTGTTCCATAGAACTACAGATATTTGCATAAGCAACCCAATGTGCAAAACTGGGGCACTCCGCAACCCCCCCATTTCATTGCAATGTTCTGTTTGATCAGGCCAATCTTTGTGGATAAGAATAGTTTAATATAGCGGTTAGAACATTCTTTTCCCCAAGCACCCAACAGTAGTAATTTGGGGTTTTGTGATATCTCCCCTTCCAGTATATCGGATAGCTTATTGCAGGATGTCACCCAAAAGTAGCGGATCTGAGGGCATTCCTATAAAAAGTGGATAAATGTACCCTCTCCCACCCCACAACGCAGACAGTGCGAACCATCACCCCGACCCCATTTAATCTGTGTTACCGTAGATTAGTAATACTCTTTGAAGAAACTTAAACTGTATTAGGCAGAGTCTGGAAGAGATTGCGATTCCTCGGTCTCGGGGGGAACATCAGTGCCACAAACAAGTCTTCCGGGTCAATAGGTCCCACATCCAGTTCCCATTTTGCCTTGAGACTGGATAATTCTGGGGTTGCAACCCTGTATGTTTCTTGAGATCTGTGGGGTGCCTTGTACCGTTCATGTGACAGCTGCACCCTTGTTTCTCCTCTTGCTTTAGAAACTGCAAGTTGTTCTTGCTGTTCAAGTGGTTCCTGCGCAGATGCTTTGGACTGCAAACCCTGCCAAGAAGGTCACTACCAGCATAAGCCGGGCCAGCTTTCCTGTCTGCCATGCCCACAAGGCTTCTACACCAAGTAAGTAATGAGAAGGTATGTTAAGACGGTATTTGTAAAGCTCAAGGTTTGCCATTTCCATGGCTTCTTAGTGCTGATCGCTGTCAGGTGAGATGTTCTTTTGCTATGGGTTGGTTGTCCTCAGGGAATATAGGTGGGGCAGGTAGTTGAAGCAGCGCTATATTCCTGCCACCTTTGTGTATGAGTAGGTCTGTGTCTCGGGGTGGGTCCTGCTTTGTGGCCTTCCACAACCTCTGTGTGCCCTTAATAGGAGTGTGAGGAAACAATGATTTGGTGGCCTAACCTTGTCTGAAATTCATATATATAGTTCACACACCCTAACACACCTCACACAACATTACCTACAAATATCAGAGAGTGGCAAAATCGAGAGTGGCATAACCTATTGGCACAGCAACACATCGTAGCATAGCTTAGCAAAGCAAGCATAGCATCGAAACACCATAAAGGAATAAACTCAAATAGCGCAGCATAGCAAGATCTACCATAATGCCCTTGCCTCAAATATCATTACTAGGCATTACACAGTACTATCACCCAAGTAAACAGTATAGCATATATAAAGTAAATTTTTCAAACTATATACCTTTCTTTCTATTGGAAGAAGTTACTCAAGGCACTAATAAATCTAGCAATTTTAGGGTTGTTTATGCCTTCCTTAACCCTCCTTGTGCACAGAATAGTGTTTTACCTTCCCAAGTTTAATCAATTGAGATGAAATCCTTTTTCATTTCCTAGATCCCGAACATACAGGTGGAGATCAATGCCAAGATAAACCTTCTTTTGGCTGGACCAATGTCCCGTCTCACACTGCCCACCGTTGACTTTAATTATAAACCTACCACTGCCGTTGAGGTGCCGGCTTTAGTTTCCCCTTTAAAGCCCATCTATCGACCAGAGTTTGTGGTCCCTGCTTTAGTAGCTACACCATGAAGTCGATGGTATAGCTCCCCCCAGCCCCTTCTTTGCCAGTTTTGTTACTCTCCTAGAGGAAGTGGTGGATCCACAGTCCTAAACGAGGATGGTATTACTCCACGTTTAATGAAGTCCATTCTGGACCCTACCATTTAGAAGAACTACTGTCCCATAGTGGGTTTTCCTTGGTCCGTGAACTTTCTCCAGAAGATTGTAGCATCCCAATTGCAATCATGTGTGGAAAACTAACTTGATGGCCAGCCTACAGTCTTCTTTTTGCTCTCTCACATAGAACCAAATAGGCCGTGGCCACAGAATTCTAACTTTTCTTCAGCTGACTTTCACAATTCTTCTTCAAATGCGACATATCAACACGAGTTGATTCTGTTAGAAACACAGTTTAGCACTTGTATCAACTACTACCTGGCTTATTCCTTTGTCTAGTTATTTTGGGCAATAACCTCTTGCCGTACGGGCGTACTCGCCTGCCCATCTACTTCAACAAGAACATAAAACTGCTTCAGTGAAAAGTTCCAACTAAGAATAACAACTTCATTAAACTTCTTTAGTATCAAACTTTAAACAGGTTGTTGTGGTGAAACAAAGAGCACCAATGTGGTTTCTTAAGACTCCTTGGCAGATATGCTCCTCTCCCTCTGGATAACCTTCTCCAGAAAGGCAGCCTGTTTGCCACCTTTCTTTCCCCTCTGCACCAACAACCAAATAATGCCCAAAAGATTGCATCATGTTTTGTCTATCTTGGCTTTGGCAATGTAGGTTTCCATCACTTGAAGATCTGTGTTCCATAGCACTTAAGCAGTAAGTCTCACAATCATTAAGCCTCTCAGTATTCCCCTATTGCCTTGAGGAGTGCAAGTTATGTTGGTATTGCTGGTTATTAATACACTATTGGCTTGGGTACTGCCTGTAAGCTTTTGGACTTTCTACAGCTTCCCCAGAGGGTTTCCAGGCTTTCCACACACTCATGCGCTTATTTATACAGTTACTTTGTTTCAAAGGGCACAACTTTGCTGGGTTGCGTATAGTTTGGTATTCAAAATGACGGCTACTGCTGCTTTCACTCAATAGCCAGTGAAGCGGCCAACCGTGAACACATGGACTACGTTGGAGCACTCTGGAGTCACTGAGAAGCTGTGAACTGACCAGGTAAGTCCCTCGATTATGCTCCACTCTGTGTTCGCAGGCCTGGAGTATTTGTGGCTCCTCGCGGTTGGGTGGACAGCCTCCTCTGGTCCTCTTCCGCTCTCCCCACTGATGAATGGAGCCTCCTTGGCTCCAGAGAGGGCAAGGTGCAACACAGCCACTTGGAATCTCCGAAGAGGGAGCATTTACCATTGCTTCCTGCTGCGCGAACCTTTTTCAACGGAACAGTGTCGGGCAAGTGTCTCTTTCGCACCCTTCCTGCGTGACCTCTGCAACAGGGAGAATCAAAGGCAAAGACTCTCACGGCACCCACCACATCTTCTAGCATTTCAGTGGTCCCGGCATCTTCTCTCGCCTCAGGCTTCCCTCTCAGCTGCAACCACGGCCTGCGCTGCTGCTTCTTCCTCCACTGCTATGCTTCTACTTCTCCTGTTTCTGATGCCTACACCCGAGAGGGCCTTTTAAGCTTTTCAGGTGTAGGTCATCTACACTGATTAGGAAATCACTCCCATAGTAGTGTTCCTCTGCATCCCTCTTTCTCGTCCCAGTACTGAGGGAATTATGGGACTTAAAGTCCTTGGTAAGTTTTTCTAACTCTTCTTAATTTGCTGTTTTGCGTTCTATTTTCTTTAAAGGAATATTATAGAAATCATTTACCAGTTTGGTTTGAAAAAAGGAATAAGGTTTTTGGCGATTATTATTCAGACTTATTTCCGTTTCCTCTTTTGAGTTAGGAATGCATTTAGCTCTAGGGGTTTCAAATTGGGCCTGATTTACGTTCGTTTTATACCATAGCTTTGGTTGATTTTACCCATATTTAGGTGTACAACAAATTAAACAGTTAGATTAATGTGGCAACAAGCAATTGGGTATTTTGACATTTGTAATACCTCTTCCTTAGAGGGAGTAAATACTGTCTCACCCCATTGATTCTTTTCACCTCCCAGAGCCTTTTCTCTTCCCAGGTGATTTCTCCCCCCCCCCCCCCCCCCCCCCCCCACCCACCCCACAGGACCACCCCCAAAGTCAGGATCAGGAAGCGTCTGCCTGTCCCTGGCCACCTGTGAGGAGACTTTAGGCAGGGATGTTTTAATCTGGCTGATCTCATTCAGTGAGACCTGTTCCTTTCTTTTCAGATTCTATCCTTGTTTCCTGTGTTATTCCACCTGGGTTCACCATTTTGACTGTTTTTAACATCTACATTCGCCCCTCCACCTTTTAAAATGGTTTTCCTACAGATCTTTTACTCGGTTGATAAATGGTCTGAGGTAAGTTAATGCATGGATGTTATACAACTGTCTGCAATTAAATCCATCCAAAACTGAGGTAATACTGTAAGCACCTAAACATCTTTGAATGGATCCAGTGAGGCACCCTGTGTCGCCCAATGTTTTGGAACAGGGTCTGCCAATCAGCGAAGAATCTGTGTCAATCGACATGGCAGAGGAAGCAGTGAAAAGTGCTTTTTTTCAACCTTCGCTCACATTGTCGAGTCCGCGTCTACCTAACTAGACTGGAATTTTCAATGGTGGTTGGAGGCTTAACGTACACCAATGAATATTTTCTAAGAGCTTCATGGAAAGTCTTGATTCTATTAAAGACAGGCGAGCATTATGCTTCTATTTTAATTTTAACTCAAGCAGCGAACATTATACAAATATAACGTTAATCTACTACATTTCCCATGAAAACTAGGGAAAAATGTTTTTTTTTTAATTTTTATATAACCCATCAACGAGGTCATCCTATTAGGGCCTCCTCTCAGCTAGACTGCTCCTCTTTCCTTAACACTTCCTTTCTTGGATGCCAGAGCTGCACCTCTACACTTGCTATTCATTCTCCATACTTCTCAAGGCTTGCTGTAACTTGTAGGTCAACCTCATTTTCCTCTGCCAGCTTCCCTTCAGTCCCTAAACAAAAAACAACACTCTGCATTATTCTCCAAGTTGGGTTGGAATGAGACACAACAAATGTCATACATTGTTATGTAGTGAGGTTTAAATAGATAAACAATATGCATGTTTTTTTCCTACTCTATGCTCATTCATACGTACATACTGTTCTGCATTACCCCTCTTACCTTAATCTGAATCGCTGACTAGCTTCATAGAATCTGTCTTGCAAGGTACATAGTTGTGCAAAAGGATGGGATAATGTTCGCCGCCATGTCTTTAATAGAATCAAGACTTTACATCAAGCTCTCTAGGAAAATCTTCATTCTATGTCAAGACAGGAGGCGAGCATTGTGCTTGTTCAAAGCGTGCTTGTTCAAAGCTTGCTTGCCACTAACGGAACCAGCTGTTCAATGTGTTTGAAAGAAACCGATTCGCCGGACCAATCGGCCCTCTTCATAATACCCTCTAGTCGCACTCTCACATGGAAAGCTTTAGACTCCATAGCCCCTGTTGACGAACGCCCTCTGAAACCACTATGTCAATCCCTGCCTGGGGATGAAGAGACTGGTTTATGAGGATTCCTTATTGCCATCATCAGTTGGCCTCTAGTGTCTGCCCTGAGCGCCCTTGCATGCCTTCAGACATCTAACTGTACATTGGTTAGGATGCTCTGGAAAGTAGGGGTACACTACTATGCGTTTTTAGTTTACCTGGAAATTCGTAAAACTACTCTGGGGAGTATGATCTGCCTCCTAGATCTAAGGCTTTCACGGCCGATACTCTTTTACATGAAATTAGACACGAGTGTTGTTAGTTTACTAGATAAGACCATGTGTGAAAGGTCTCTGTACTCCGGCCATTGACGCAGGAAGTCCAGCACTCCATTGACATCCCAAAGTACTTCATAACATGCCGGTGGGGGAATCCCTAATCTAATGCCTTTAAGCATTCGGCAAACTGGAGGGTGCTCCACCTGCTGGTGCCCACGTATTAGATTCGGACCCGCTAATATCGCTGAGCGATATGTTTACTGTCCTGTAAACCTTCCCTTCTGCTGCTAGCAATGCTTAGAAATATCCCCAACAGGTGCTGAAAAGGGATACAATTGCTGTTGCAGGCACCAGCTACCCACACTCCCTAGGATACTGTGTATCAGTTGGCGGTAGAGAGGGCCCAGCTGCGTCTGATGAAGTCCATGCCGTCTCTGAAAGGCCTGGCACTAACCATCGTTCCCTGAAATCCTCCAGGCTGTGAGGTTCAGCCGCCTCTCTGGAATCAGTCACCCTCTCCTCAGGGATTCTTCAATAGGGAAGGAAACTTGGCAAGAAGGATCAGAAAATCTGAGGAAAGTTCTAGAAAAACTGGAAACCAAACGTAAGGTTCAAAATAGGACTACGAGCACCACCTCTGCCTGATGGATGCCAGTGCCCTTGCTATCAAATGAATGGCGGAAATGCATAATTCAACCGTAGGTCCAGGCATGAAGGAACGCATTCAAAGCTACTGCCTCTGGGTCGAGACTCCAGCTGAAGACTCTGGGTAGTTGTGTTTTGAGTGGTGATGCAAATGGATACAGATCCGTCTGTAAGAGACCCCATCGCTGCTGCAGATTCGAGACAATTTCCTTGTGCAACTTTGTCACAGTTGCTAATAAGGTATCTCGAGATCCAGTTGGCTACCACGTTGGATAGGCCGGGGAGGTACTCTGCTGTTGTCAAAATCTGTCTGTATAGGCAGAAGTCCTTGGTCATCTCTGCCAGAAATCTGTCTAGTACCCCCCCCCCCCCTTGTGTTTGATGTACCTCACTGCCGATATATCTTGTCGATCTTCAGGAGGATACAACAAATCACCTTGCCTGTGGGGAACGTGATCAATGCGAAGCAGCCTGCCAAGAGTTGTAAGCAATTGATGTGGAACCAAGCTCCTGACTATTTCCCTCCTGTGGCAAGGTCTCTGCATCTGGCTCCCCAGTCTTGCCTGCTGGCATCTGACTCTGTCCAGAGCCAACCCAAAAATGTCTCTGCCGCTCATTGCTTCCATGTGGTTCCACCACCATAGGAGCTCTACCCTTGCTTCCATAGATAGCAATACTTGTTGCGTGTAAGAGATGTTTCTCCTTAGATGGGTCGCTTTCAATCTCTGAAGTGCCCTGTAATGCAGCAGACCCAGAAATATGGCTTTTATTGATGATGTTAGCAGGCCTATCACTCTGGCTAGTTCTCTCAGGCTTGAGGGCTGCATGCACCGTCTATCCGAAATCCCAGAAACTCTATCTGGGAAGGCATTGAGTCCAATTTCTCCCAATTCACAGGAAATCCTAGACTCCGAAGGAGAACTACTGCCTTCTCTGCCTGTTGCTGCAGTTCTTCCTTGTCCAGCGACATGAGGATCATGTCATCCAGGTATAGAATGGTACAGCATCCTTCTTCTGAGCCTCGCTGCTATGGCTTCATTAGTTTCGTGAAACGCCAAGGAGCTGAGGAGATCCCGAATGGCAGGCTCATGAACTCCCACAAACTGCCTTCCCATCTGAATCTCAGAGTGCCTGTGCAGAGTAAACATCAGCACAGTAAGCTAGGCGTCTTTCAGATCGAGGTGTAAAAGGCAGTCTCCCTGAAAGTGGATATCCTGTAGTACGTGGATTCCTTCCATCTTTTAATGCCTGTACAGAATAAAGTCCTTCCTTTCCCCGCGGGTTGCGCACTGGTCTTTTTCCTCATTTCCTTTTACTAAAAATAGATTGTGCCAGCGGCCAAGTCCAGACAGCTTTGTAGGCATTCGCTGCCTTCTCCACCAGATCGGCTACTTCTTTGTTAGGAAGCGTGTGGTCCCCTGCTGAAAATAGCATGGGCCTTGGCTCTGCCCTCTGGTAGGGTCCTGCTGAAACCCCCGGATGCCTTATCCAATCATCCCCTGCTTGCGTCCAAATCGCTGTACTGCCCTACCACTGGTGGCTGTAGAGCTGTGCTTACAACGCATACCAGCTTCTTGGGCTGGTTTGCTGGAAGCTTTTTTCCAATTGTACCCTCTTCCTCCACACCCCCTCTTCGGGAAGAAGGCATCAGACGTATGGTCTTGCCGGCCTTGTGGAAAATCTTGGATGTAAAATCTCTTGATGGAGGAATGTGCTTTCTCCAGTGCTCTGTAGGTCCCTACAAATGTGGCTACTTCTTTGGTGAAAGGGTCCCCAAAGAGTAGCCCTTGCTCTGTTGCACCAGCTTGTGATGAGGCTACTTACCCTAAATTTGTGCCTCTCAGCTGAAATGGCGCTATTGGCATTCCCCAGGAGACCGAGTGCTCTGCGCCTGACTCGCCAGAACTTGTAGGTCGATCTGTGAACCTGGCGATTGTCTTCTCCTCCAAGTATAAGATGTTAGCTGGTGGCCCTGTTACGTCAAACTATTTATCCTAACTGGATCATCAAGCTCTGCCTATACGCTTCTTAGGGTCTCTGATGCCCTTTCCCAAGAATGTTAACATCTTGGCCTCGGGCTCTGGTGTAGCCGTCACTTTGCCTACTATCTAGGAATGTGGACTTTCTGCCCTTGAAGGGTGTCCCGACTTCCTTATCCAGGGCTTTGCATACTCTTTCCTTTAGGTACTCTGTCACTCTGGGTGATGGCACCCATTCTTCTGACTCTGGATGTACCAAATCCTATTGTGAAAACATCCACTCGGTACCTTCCAATTCTGCAGAGTCATCTTGCGGAACCTTTTCCTCTGCCCACTCTTGTGGGGAGCCGGTCATTAATTCCAGTGCATCTAGGGACTCCTCAGATTCCGCCCCCTGACTTGACCCTGGCGAGTCATCCTCTTCTCCTTGCCCTGTCACTTATACATCCGGGCTAGAGGGTCTTACTAGAGGCTTGGTGTTCTCTTTCAGGTAAGCCTACTGTATGCGTCTGCAACGATTTTTTGCCTATCTGGATGCATGCAGTGTCTTTTTGCCCCAATTAGCCAAATGGGCCTTGAGCTTCTTGAGGACCTTGGCACTACCCGCAAATGCAGTGCTCCCTGCTCTTTTGTGGGAGACTTTGCCCCTCCTGTGTATCTCCATATCATTCAGTTTAAGCTGGATTGAGATCAGCATGTCTGACACTGCTTTCTTTATGGAGCTCTCTACTGAGGATCCCAGAACCCTTTGAAGGCTGGTGTGGATGGGCCTTTAATCACCTTAATCCAAACAGGCCCACCACTTAAGAAGTGAGTACACAGTTGTACATAAAACAAGTTTATTGTACAATTTTCTGGGGAGCAGTAAGATGGTGATGCAGGACCAAACTAACTCAAGTCTCAATAAACTACATCAGTTCATATATTTTATATAGTTTTGCAACAATTAAAACTCTCTTGGATTCTTTATTGCAATACACCCCCAAACATGATTGGACAAAACCGTCTTCAAAGAAATCCCATCTTATCCCAATTCCTATCCTTTCATTGGCAATTTTTATCTTAAGTCATCTTCAGATCTTATTCAACATCGTGTTAGGATTCGTCCGTGGTACGTCATGACGTCAGCACATAGTTGGACATTGGTATTGAAACATAATTAATTAGAAGCAATAACTGGCCTAGCGCCTTTGACCTTAAGTGTGTTTGCACATGGCCTGCTTGAATATTTTAGCAATATGAAGACAGACTGAATTAATGGGCTTTTCTTTGAACTACTGATTGCGATGTCATCTGCCCCAGACTCCTGGCTCCTCTTAAGATATACTAATTTACGTGACTACCACTAGAGCACATACAGCCTCTAGTTTCAACCTGTAAAAACAATTTAACACCGGACACCCTGTCCTCTGGCCTCGTCTTTATTGCCAGCCTAAGCAAATGGTCAACCCCCTTTAGGTGACTTCAGAGCAATGAACGAGAACGAGATTACATCTGTTCCCTTGCAGAACTGTTAAATCATAAACCTGTTGACAAACTGACCTTTTCACTAGATGACTTGTTCTTTGTCAGCCCCATAGCCCAGAATGTCCCTGCTACATAGAATTCATCGTGCAGCTGCTCACTGAAAAGGTTTGTGAAGTTACTCATTCACCTGCCTTCTGAAAACCTGGCAAAGCCAGTTTGAAAGTCAAAGTACATTTTGCAACAAGGGTAGAAACTATTGCATTTCTGATTAATTTGTGAGATTCGTGAATTCCCAATGTATTTGTATTATTGTACATGTGTGTTTTTTACGTTTGGTGGATTTAACGTTTTCTTTCTGTGCGCCTGCAAGCAATAATTAATTAATTTCTAGACCAACAGGAACACTAAAGTAACATATCCCATCCATAATTAACTACACTTTGATAACTATGAAATTGCAACTTGGCACCCAGCTCGCCGCCAGCCCCAGTTAGCAGTATGGTGCGCGCAACATGAACCCCTTGTAATCACAGGGACCTTTCCTGACCACCCCAACATCTGGCTGCTATAGAGCTGTCTTGCTCAGTCGGCTCCTCCTCAGACCATTCTGGCTCTGATCGTGCCATTGAAATTTTCTTTATGGCTGCTACCAGAGGACACTTTCAGCCTCCTCATCTTGTGTAGGCCTAATTGTGTTACTGCTGTTATGGAGCGGCGGTTCCAAGCATTTGTCGGACACGATTCGGGTCCTTTCACTGTATTGCCTTCCCCTCGTACAACGAGGAAGCGGAAGCTGGAGCCTTGGTACGGGTGCCTGCACGTCCATGCAGCAACTGCTGCCTGGAGCCTGCTGCGACTCACAAGGAGGTTCTGACTCGGTTCACGCTCTCTTCTCAACCAGCGCACCAAAGGTGATCGGTGTAGGTGAGCGAGGGAGTGAAAGACTCCCCTACGGCCCTGCTCCGGAGCGAATCCCTGACTGGGGCAGTGGGTGGGGGACTGGTGAAAACACTGCTCATCTCCACAGATGTCCACATGGAAATAAAGAGTGTACTTATCTGCTGCTCTTGCAGCGAAGGAAGAGTTGAGGAAAGAGGAGCAGGTGTAGCCGAGAGGAGGACCTAATTGGATGACCTGGTCACAGGTTATAAACAAGCCTTGGCAATGCCAATAGTTTTGGCATTTACTGTTCATTTGCAGATTGCATTCATATGCACCAGGGTGCAAGGTGAAGGTTGCAAAGTTTTAAAGTAGGCAGGCTGGAAGGGACAGCCGGGAAGCAAAACGCAATGTGTAAAAGTAAGCTAAACATTAAACCATTGGTGCCAGACACATTACACCATTGGGGCCAGCAGAGAATAACCCCCAACCCTTTTCTGCCACCGAACGCGTGATAAGCGCACACTAGTTATTTTTCGTCTGACCTCTTGCAATCAACTCAAGAGTGAACAACACCCGACATCTCACACTGGAGAGTGAGCACGAGGGGGGCGTGGCGTGTGTATGAGAGGAAAGCTTTCCTGCACCAACGGGTCCCACTGCATATGTAGGCTCTAGTAAATTGCCCCAATAATGGGTACATCTGGGCAATTTACCAGAGCCTGCATAATTTCAGGAGGAGCATTTCTATCCCTCAATAAAACGGTCTCATGAATGAAAAGCTTAGCCTTTAGAGAGACGGTTTATTCGAAACACGTGTTGGCTGGTCAACTCGTATTGAATTTGAAGAGAATAAATTGACAGATGAAGGACATTCTGAATTCTGTTAATAATAATTTGGAAATATAACCATGTACTGAACATAAGTTCATCATAAGTGGAATAACATAGAAAAACTGTATACTCTCATCTTTGCTTTATATGTTCATGGCATTGTTTGCTGCATACTTTTGGCATGTGCTTTGTGTAGGGAGAGGGGGGCGGCGCAGTGACCTCTCCGATAACAGTGCCTTCGCGATGCAGGATCACGCTGCCCGTAAGCCTAAAGTTTTAGCGTTTGCAGGAGCGAGAACAAGCTTTTGATGCGCAGCGCTAATATTGTCTAATATTGTTTTGCCGATAACTTCAGCTTCTCTATGAATAGGCGTGGGCAGGGGTCATGGCGGCAGATGGATCTGGCCGTCGTCCTCCTTGCCTACCATGGCCTCCATTGCAAACCACAGCATTCCCTGAACTGCCAGCCGCATCTATCATGGAAGCTCGGCTGATTCTGTGAAACAAAACTACATAAATCCATCCTCCTATGTCAACCTGCATTGAAAAGCATTACAAAACATTCAAAGCTCCTATTTCAAGCTCTCATGTTAAAGTTCTTATTTAAATTACCATGTTTTCGGCTTTATAGGTAGCACTTTCATCGCTACCTAATGGCCAAACTAAAAAAGACTACATATTTATCATGGGAAATATAGTAGAACGTTTATTTTTTTAACGTTTGCTGCTTGAGTTAAAATTAAAAGAAAGAAAAACATAATGCTTGTGTCCTGACTTTGATATAGAATCTCAAATATGCTAATGCCCTTTATGTAACTTTGCTAAGCATCAAATGGATTGTTTGCAGTGTGGAAAATACTGGAGTTTCTTATCTCAGGGCAAGCGGCGGACAAGGAGCTGAATTCCTACAAAAGAAAATAATAGTCTGCAAGCCAACGAGACTCCCAAGATCAAGCAATTAAAACCGCCTGGAACAAAAACCATACCTTAAGAAAAAACTTGGGGGCTCTTCCTTCTCCCGCTTAACCGCAAAAACCTGGAACATCATCCCAAAAGAAATGAGAAACACCAAAGACCACCTACAATTCAGAAAATTACTAAAAACCTGGCTCTTCAACACCACAGATTCAAACTGAAAAACCGAAACAACCGAACGGGAAAGACACAGAAAAGCATGACCAAATTTAGGATAACACTGACAACACCCAGAACCGACCAGAGAAACTCTTACTACAACAAGAGAGACGATGCTAAGTCAAAAGGGACACAAGCGACCACCATGAGGACAGAAATCGGCTTCCCTATCCAACTCCAGCCAACAACCTCACCCGCCCCATAATTGCTACCAGGTATAATACTTGTATAGAGATGTGTGAATGTTGGTACTTGCCACATTTGAACGAAGTTGTGGACATTGGCATGGGCGTTGACCGTATGGAGTTGTGAATGAAAGCAGATGCCACCCCTGGACGTAATTGAAAGTGTTGGCATGTGCCACGTTTCGAAGGGGCTGGGAGCGATAGCCTGCATAAACAACTGAATAAGATGATGAATGCCAACCACCCGCCACATACGGATGGAGTAGCCTTGGCTAATCAATGCCTCTCACTGACTGGATTGTGAATGCTCTCTGAGCCAGATTTGAAGGGACACACAAACGCGTGCCTGCCCCGCATACAGACAGATGTCACATAGGTGGCCGAGGCCGAACTTGGGTAAGGGTATGAATGTGAGTGGTTGCCAATGTGTGAAAGGGACTACGGGTATCGGACAGCCCAAATCAGGACAGAGAAGCAGACACTCTTCCGCACCCCACCTGGAGAGAATACGAAAATTCAGCACCTCACTTCCGGACAGCAATGCCAATTAACCAATCCACTAACAATTTTGCCCCTCCGCTTACACCTCTCAAACTCGAACCAAACACAACCACAAGCCTACAAAACAACAATCCGCACAAATTTCACTACACTGCAACAAGAAAACAAACCACACATAGACTCGCACAACAGCACACGACGACTACTGACCGTAAAACACCCCAAGCCCAGACAACGAACCCACCGGGGTGAGGTCGTCGACAGCAAATCCCTGCTCTCTTGCATTTTTCCAGCTTATTCCCACTAACTCACCCCCCTCCTTCCCTTTTTTCAGAACCGCCAGAGCGCCAGGGGACCACTCTGGTGGTGATAGGGCGTGGTACAAATATTCTTTAACATGAATATCTATGGTCTTCATAAATCCCACCATGTTGCGGTAAGCACTTTACTGGCTTCTAGTGTGACAGTCTTGCCCCATAGGTCCAGGCGTGCACGTTGGTTCCCACGAGTCGTGTATCTAGTTTTGGGGCTATATAAAGTATCCTCCCAATCGACCCAATGCCCACAGCAGCAGGTCCCCGTCTCCAGCGTATGATGTTTGTGCTGCTGGTATTTTAGACGTTTGCATTTTCAACGTGTACTTTTTGACTCTGTAGTTTCCAGCAAATAAAAAAAAAGTGAGTTGTGTGTTTAGGATCGGGTTTGGGGCGAGGTGGTTGTGGGTTTGTTGGAGGGTGCCACCCCCCCACCCACCATTTTAAAAAACAAAAGAGCCTGTAGCAAAACATACGTTTAAAATACAAACGTGTAAAAGGACAACGACGAAAACGCACGAATCCCTTTCTTTTTGCCCTCTTAACTTCCTTGTTTTCTAACACCTCGCCCGTAAGGTATGCGCTCAGATACAGTTTAGGTTTTTTGCCCCGTACTAAATCACAACTTGTCAAAGTCACGCTGCACACTTTTGTGTGCTATGGGGTAGAACTGTGTGAGAGGCTGTTTGTTACATGAGCATGAATATGGTCCTTTGTTACCCAGGTAATGTTAAGCCGTGTAAAATTATGATCCCGAAAACTGGGGGTGCATATAGTCTACTGCAAAGCACGTTTGCCAATGCTGGTTCCTGTGCAAATATTGACTTGGAGAACATGGCCATTACCCCGATGGCAGCGGGGTTCAATCGGTGTCGGTGGGGCTGCAACACCCGGGAGCTTGATATCAGAGAATGAAAGCTCCTTTCACATTGGGGGAGGGGCGGGTGACGGGGCATTCGGCGATTTTGGAGGAGCTCATTGAGTAAGTATTAGCAGGTTCGCATTTTGCGGGTTTAGTCCATTGTTTTTTCTTACTGAAGTGGTGGGCCAGCCCAACAGAAATCGTTTTGAGACCACTGTCGTAGAAGAGAATTTCTGAAAATTAACATGTCTTCACTTCTGAACTCTTTCGCAATGAACCTATTTGAACTAAAAACCGAACGGAAACTACATAACCAAACCCATAAACTTAAAAAAACTGAAAAAAGACATTGCAGTCACGTTTGCCCTTGCTTCATAACTCATTGCCTAATACTTTGACCTCAGGAGATGACGGGAACCCTGTCTTGCTAAAGTAACAGGAACACGAATGAAATGCTTGCTCCCCCACACCATATGGCCAACAACAGAGTAAATGCGGCTGTGCACGGCGCATGCTCTCTCCAATCCTATGCACAGAATAGATGCACACGGGGCAGCCTTAAAGATCATGCATAATCCTATGAGCAAGGATTTAAAGGTAGAGGGTCCCTCATGGACATGGCCGTCTCTCTCGCTCACTCTCTCACATACACACGCACCTGTTTATGTGCGATGGTGCTCACGTGTTGGTCACAAAGATCTCCTGGGAGATGATCAGTCCGGGACCTACACCTCGTGTGCATATTCTTGACGCTCTACTCGTCAGCACACCATCCATGATGACAAGATAGGTAGTAAATGTCTGACAAAGTGAGTTCTGTAGAGGTTAAGTGCTGAAGTGTATTTGGCACATCACAACAACCCCTCAACAACATCCATGCAAAGTATACAAGACCTTCTATCACAGGCTGTAGCCTCAGCCAATCGAATCTGAGTATCAGCTGCATCTCCTACTACAAGCCCTGTTCCTGAGCCACGTGCTGCCTGCTCCCTCCGGCCCATCTTGATCCTGACCTGCTCCCTCATTAGCTTCCCCCTATGATTGTGAAGTGCTCTGTTGCATCCAGTAGCTAGTTGCGCCCTCAAATACCCAAATGTTAATACAGCATCTTGTATGCATGTTGCGCTTAGCAAAATGCCAAATAAATTTAGTTAAAACAAAGACTTGCAACTTGCCAGGCTCCACTTTAGATTCGAGTCCATTTCACCTGCTTCTCAGCCACCATTGCACTAGCCTATGCAGAGGGGAACTCTTGGGATGCCTGCTTCAGTGCAGCCGGGTGCTAATGGCAATAGCATGCACATCCATTGTATGTACATCCTGGTAACAATGATGCAGGTCCTCACTGTTGATACAGCCCGCCAGTCTGGGCCTGGCCTCCTTAAAGCAACATGTTCCCCTAAAAGAATGAGAGGAAAAGTAGGAACCCCAAGGTGTGACAAAATAAGGTGAGAATAAAAACCTCCCTCATGTTCTGCAGCTCCAAATCAAACTTGCCCGCCACCATAGTGCAGAATCACTGGACCACAGCTACAGGGAGGAACCCCACCAGTGCATAGCAGTAATGCACCGCCATACCCTAGACTCCCATGATTACCTACAGTCAGCCATGCTAGCAAAGAGCCAAACATAGCATGCATGACAAAGGCAGTCTCCACGAGCACACACAACTCGACAATCACTTCCGCAAAGATACCAGCAACCACCCCAACTGTCCTGCTAGTAGATCACACCCACGTCCATGAGCACGATCACTTCCAGAAGCTTCATAAAATTCCAAAGAAGTAAAGCTGGTGTGTAGCCCATGCATACACAGAATGACTTCTGTGATACAGAAGTAAAGCTGGTGTGTAGCCCATGCATACACAGAATGACTTCTGTGATAAAGCAGTAAAGCTGGTGTGTATAGCCCATCTGTGAGGAGGTACCAGCGACGGACTTATGGAGGAATGCCAATTCACGCACAACAGACGAGCACAACGAACCTGACGGGAACAGAAACGCGGCAGCGGAACGCTACGGCGGGGTTAGCTACCCACCTTACTGGAGTCGGCAGCCCGGACTGGGAAGGGGGTGGGATCCTTTTCTGGAAGCAGTCCACTGCGGACGCGGCCGAGGACGAGAAAGACCCCCGACATCAGGGACCACCCATATGGCCCGAGTCCTAGCTCTGCATAGATCGCGTTGTTGGAAAAACCTTAGGAACTATCCCCATGCTGCAGGGGCTGATGGAATTGACGGCAGGGAAACCCGGTCTTACAGGAGGCGGGACCAAACCCTCCCAACCAATAACAGATGAGCTAGGCAGGACACCTGCTCATTGGTGGGGGTTTGAAACTAGTGAGGATTACAAAAACCCACCTTTCCTAATCAACGCTGTCTGTTACATTCACAGGATGCTGAGAAGGAGCACGCAGGCAACCCGAGTGGTGGGCCTATCCAGACAGCTCGAGTTAGGACAACAGCTTTATCCCAAAGGCAACTGGGGAAGGAAAACCCCACGGTGAACCAACCGCCAGAACTTTCAGTTATTGACTTTTTGTTGATGAACTATACGGCAATAATAAATATTATTGCAGCACTTGTCTCCAGCCTTTTATTCCCACAACTGGCGACGAAGGTGGGATATATGGCGACGCGATGGAGGCATTAATCAAGACACTGTCGGAAGGACAGCAACAACTGCAGCAGTTGGTTCAGTTGCAAAACCAACAAGCAGCTGCCGACCGCCAAGCCTTTCAGCAGGCCTTACAGTTACAAAGCACAGTGCAAACTACTGCACAGGATAAACAACATGAAACTATTTCGAGAACCTGGATGATGAAGATTAGATAAGGAGACAGTTAATGTTACCACGTTAACGTTTGCAATTTTTGTTTGCCCTCTCTCCTCCCTTTTCTTTCTCTCTCCTCCTTCCCCCCTCCCTTTTTTCTTTTGTCTTTCGTTAACCATCATATAACATTGAAGGCTGAGCATTGTATGTCACATATGATTTGACATGTCACCCAGTTATGTTAAATGCCAATAAACAAATTTGAAAATAAATAAATGAAACTATTTCGAGGCTAACAGATATGGTGGCTAGCTCTAGGACCCAACCAATGGTCCCGTCCGCATTACTGCAAAAGTATAAAGATGGCGAGGATCCTGCTTTCTTTTCTACAAGTTTCGAAAGGATAGCCAGGAGCGCACAGTGGCCCTCCGAACGATGGGGACAATATGTCGCCCCCTTATCAGGTGTCATGCAGGGACCCTACCAGGCGGTAAACCCCACTGGTAATACTCCCTATGGTGAAATAAAGGCAGCTGTACTAGACCGCCTTGGCCTTGATGAAGAGGCCTACCGAATTCAACTAAAGGACACCAAGTTACGGCCTGGGGAAAGCCTGCGGCAGTTGTATTACCGAATAAAAGACCTGGTGGAAAAGTGGCTGTCGACTCCGGCCGTAATCCAACCAATACTTGACAAAATTATCCTTGAGCAGTTCGTAGAAGCCCTGCCAGGACAAATGCAGAGGTGGGTGAGGCAACATCACAGACCCTCCCTAACAGAAGCCGTGGACATTGCCTCGGCGTATCAAAAGGCAGGATATCGCAAGTTACACCCACAGGGATAACGGCACGCATAGCAGTACCGATAACTGACGCCCCACTGACCAGAGGGGTCAGACCACAACAGTTGAGATGGAGACAACACAATGAGGGTATCCGGAGACCAGAAGAGACCTGGAATCGAAGACAAGCCTGCTGGGGCCAGTCCAGGATATCGGCAACCTCAGTGCTTTGAATGCAACGAATGGGGCCATATAGCCTGATTCTGTCCCAGGAGAAGACCCGCCGAGCCAATGGATATTGGATACCTGCACGCGCTACAAGAAGAAGGCGTACCCGGTCCTTACAACGTGGACATACGAGTCGATGGCAGACCCACACTTGGTCTACTTGACAGCGGCAGCCGGCAAACCGCCATATCACCTACTGTAAGTAGCAAACCCAACTTACTTAATGTATCCGTACCTATTAAATGTATACATGGGGACATAAAACAGTATCCGATGAAAAATGTGGCTATTGAAATAAACGGGGAACTGTCACCTTGAGGGCTGTCGTCCTACCTTTTTTTGCCTGCACCGGTAGTCATAGGGGCTGATTTACCTAACTTTGACCAGGCACTGATGACGAGGGAGGGGAGAAGGGAAGTAGGACCGGAGACGGAACCAGGACGGGGTGTCATGCTTGTTATATGACCAGAGCCATCGACTGGAAATTAGAGGATAATGAGGATAGCATTAGGGCAGAAACCCTAACAGACAACACCCTCAAGGTAGCCCGAGAAAGGGCAACACAAGCAGGGGATCCAGATCTTCACAAGGGACCAGGATTTATACTTCGTCAAGGTCTACTATACCGAAGATATAAGGCCGATGATGGGACTGTTAAGGAACAATTAGTCTTACCAAGAAAGCAACGCACCATAGTACTGCAATTAGCCCACAACCATCCCTGTGGAGGCCACATGGCTTCACTAAAAACACAGCAAAACATACTCAAACGGTTTTATTGGCCAGGACTCTATGGGGAGGTGGCCCAGTTTTGCAAAAGATGCCCTACCTGTCAACTAACGAGCAGAGTGAAACCAGCTAAAGCTCCTCTACAAAAGATGCCCCTTATTACAGTACCATTCCAGAGGATCGGCATGGATATAGTCGGACCATTAGATCCAGCCAGTAGAGGATATAAGTACATGCTGGTCGTAGTCGACTACGCTATCCGCTATCCTGAAGCCTTTCCCCTTAAAGGGACGTCAGCCTAACAACTATGTAATCAACTCATACCCTTCTTTGCCCGTGTTGGCTTACCCTCAGAAATCATCACTGACCAAGGGACGAATTTCATGTCGGCTCTACTACAACAGGTGTGTGAACACCTACAAATCAAGCAGCTAAGAACCTCTGTGTATCATCCCCAAACCGATGGCTTGGTCAAAAGATACAATAAAACGTTAAAGAAAATGTTGAGAAGGGTGACAGGACCAGATGCCCAGAATTGGGATAGGACGATACCTCTTGTTCTAATGGTCCTCAGAGACACGCCCCAGTCCTCCACTGGATTTTCCCCCTTTGAGCTACTGTTTGGTAGACAACCCCGAACGATCCTAGACCTGGTTAAGGAAGAATGGGAGGCCTCCGAAGAAATGACCCTAACCGAATATACCGAGGAACTGAAGGAACATTTAACCACACTGTGTTTTGGCGGAAGCCAACCTCTCTCACGCCCAGAACACACAAGAGAAAAACTATAACAAGGGAAGCAGAATGAGCTGTTTCAACCCAGGGGACCAGGTACTCTTACTCTTACCTACCAGCGCCAACACATTATTGGCCAGACGGAGAGGCCCGTATAAGATCACGGATGTTCTCAGTCCCGTGACCTATAGGGTACACCAACCCGACCGAACCAACCCGGACCAAATATACCACATCAACATGTTAAGAGTGGAACGAACCCCTAGTATCAGCACTAGGAACCATCGGCAACATAGAAACGTTGGAGACCACGAACCCTGACACCGGTTCCCTGGACCACGTCCAGTGGGGGAACGCCCTATCACCAATCATGAGAACGGAGTTAATAGATAGGTTGTTACCCTACAGAAAAACCTTTTCCATCTTACCAGGGAGGACCAAAATACTTGAACATGAAATAAAAACAGAGTCCGGACAAATAGTACGACTCAGACCCTATCGGGTACCCGAAGCCCGGAGACGCATCATAAACACAGAGGTGGATGAAATGTTACACCTAGACATCATTGAGCCTTCAGTTAGCGCTTGGTCATCGCCCATCGTTCTCGTCCCTAAATCAGATGGCTCAATCCGCTTCTGCATGGACTACAGGCGACTAAACTCAGTGTCTAGTTACGAAGCTTATCCGATACCACGGATGGACGAGTTATTAGAAGGACTCGGAGCTGCCCGATATCTGAGCACCCTAGACCTAACGAAGGGATACTGGCAGATCCCTTTGCGACCCAGGGATAAGGAAAAGACCGCCTTTTCCACACCGAGGGGACTATATCAATTTAAGGTTCTTCCTTTTGGCCTACATGGGGCACCTGCCACCTTCCAAAGACTTATGGACATCATCCTAAGACCACATGAGGGATATGCAGCGGTCTACCTTGACGATATCGTAATATACAGCAAATCCTGGGAGGATCATCTAAACCACTTGGAAACGGTCGTAGCCGACCTACATATGGCAGGTCTTCACATCAATCCCCGCAAGACCACGATGGGAACTCATGAAACCAAGTACCCCGGTCGCGTTGTGGGGGGTGGAACACTAAAGCCACAGGTGTCCAAAACCGAGGCCATACATCGCATCCCAATACCTGTGAACAGGAAACAAATACAGGCTTTTCTGGGGCTCATTGGTTATTATAGGAGATTTATTCCCGATTTTTCTTCCGTAGCCGCGCCACTCACCGATGCGCTGAGACTCAAGGGAACCCGAACCTGACAAATAACGAAGCCGCCCTAAGGGCCATAGACCTCCTAAAGGAAAGGATCACATCTGTCCTGACTTTCAGAGACCGTTCTTTCTCCAAACTGATGCCTCGGGCCAAGGCTTGGGCGCCGTGCTATCTCAGGAACAAGAAGCGGAACTGCAGCCCATATGCTTCATCAGCCGAAAATTACTGCCACATGAGTCGGCCTACTCCACGATTGAGAAAGAATGCCTGGCCATCAAATGGGCGATTGAATCACTCAAGTACTATCTAGTGGGATGCCAATTCACGTTGTTCTCGGACCATGCACCTCTGCAATGGCTTGCCCGACACAAGGATACCAACCAGAGGGTTCTCCGCTGGTTCCTCTCCCTACAACCCTTTGACTTTCTAACTCTGCACAGACCGGCCAGATTTCAGCTAGTGGCGGACTACCTGTCCAGGTGCTCTCACTGGCCCAATCGGCCAGAATCCATGGTGAGTATGTGAGAGGAGGTACCATAGACTGACTTATGGAGGACCACCAATTCACGCACAACAGACGAGCACAACGAACCTAACGGGAACAGAAACGCTGCAGCGGAACGCTACGGCAGGGTTAGCTACCCACCTTACTGGAGTCGGCAGCCCGGACTGGGAACGGGGTGGGATCCTTTTCTGGAAGCAGTCCACGGCAACCGCGGGCCGAGGACGAGAAAGACCCCCGACATCAGGGACCACCCATATGGCCCGAGTCCCGGCGCCGCATGGATCGTGCTGTTGGAAGCGCCTTAGGAACTATCCCCATTCTGCAGGGGCAGGTGGAATTGACGGCAGGGAAACCTGGTTTTACGAGAGGCGGGACCAAACCCTCCCAACCAATAACAGATGAGCTAGGCAGAACATCTGCTCATTGGTGAGGGTTTGAAACTAGTGAGGATTACAAAAACCCGCCTTTCCTAACCGACACTGTCTGTTACATTCACAGGACGACGAGAAGGAGCACGCAGGCAACCCCGAGTGGTGGGCCTATCCAGACAGCTGGAGTTAGAGGACAACAGCCTTATCCCAAAGGCAATTGGGGAAGGAAAACCCCACGGTGAAGCAACCACCAGAACTTTGTTATTGACTTTTTGTTGATCAACCATACGGCAATAATAAATATTATTGCAGCACTTGTCTCGTCTCCAGCCTTTTATTCCCACACCATGATACGGTGTGTAGCCCATACATACACAGAATTAATTCTGTGATCAAGAAGTAAAGCTGGTGTGTAGGCCTATGCATACAGAATGACTTGTGTGATACAGAAGTAAAGCTGGTGTGTAGGCCTATGCATACAGAATGACTTGTGTGATAAAGAAGTAAAGCTGGTGTGTAGGCCCATGCATACACAGAATTACGTCTGTGATATTAGGATGTGTATATGCCCCCAAAGAAAGCTGGCCCACACCTATTTTGCACGGCTGCTCCTTTTATGCCTTGCGCTCCCAGGATAAATGCGCTCATCATGAGGGTGACCTTGATTGCTATACCGCAGAGCTGCTAAAAGGAACCGTTCAACATACAATAAGGAACCCCTGCACAATATATCTAACCCAATATATTCTGTATGTATTCATTATGTAGAGGTGAGAACTCTTGTGTACTCCATGGTTCAATTTTTAGGCATGGAATGTTATCACGGTGGCTTCCATAGAAGTCACTCGGGTGTTCAGGATGCAGTCTTTGTATCCAAAATTCAGTGTTGAACACAAGGCTTTTAGGACTGTTGGAAATGCCATTGTTGGCTTTGAAAAGTCAACAGAAAAGATTTGTGGTTATGGCAAAGCTGAGCTATCAAACATGAGTCCCTGCATGCTGCCGTTAGCAAATGGACTGCTGAAATGGATAGATGTATGTCTCTCAAACGGCACATCTATAATGCCAGAGGTTGCCCACGGAAATTTCAAAAGGTGTGGGGCCCATGGGCTGGGGAGGTTGACTTACAGGTGAGAGTTGAGAGGCGGGTCCCGCCCCAGGTCGGCCGCTGTGGACTATGCCTTTATGATTACTTTTAGAATGTTGCATATGATTCCCATGTACACGTGATTGATGACCGAATGCTGACACCGCCAAGTGTTTTGTTTATTGTATGTTACTTAAAAGTAATAAAAATAGTTATACAAATCTTTTTTTTTTTAAAACAAATGCCCACCGACTCAATGATTGGTGACGGAGTCAATGGTGCTGGCACAACATTCCAAAGAGAACACAAGTAACCAAGCTTGCCTGACTTTTCCCAAGTGCAGCGAGTAGCTAACGCGTAACAAGGCAAAGTCCAAACGGACACCCAACAACCCAACAAGAAACACGAACTCATGTAAAATGCTATGGAATTTCCCGCGTACATTCGTCATGTGTTAGGTAAGGGAGTCAACAACACTGCATCAGATGAATTGAACACACACTTACTAGGCAGAATAACTCTGCACTCGCCCAACACAATTGCGTGACTTGGCTAATGACCTCCAAAATCCAAGTGTACACATGTTGGGGAGATTGTTGTAGGGTCCTATGTCAAAGTACCTGCGATTTTAACCTCCTCAGCTTATAAGGTGTTTCCTCAGATTTCTTCTGACGCTGCGGTAGAATGGCTGAGCAGTCAATGCGAACACCTCAGAAGTAGTGGGATGGTTAAAAGGTACAGTAAATCTGTGCAATTGATACACAAGAAGCAAATGTCCAAACAGTTCTTTATATGTTGATATTAATTCCAACAGTACTTTAGGTGTAACTCAGATTCCTTATATATCCAAATGGCTTCAAACACAACTAACTCTGAAAGACATCTTTAACTGATTGGCTGACCGGTGTGCAGTGCTTTTAATTGGAACTGCTCAGCCAATCAGATGAGCTTGTTTTTTTTGTGGGCGAAGGTAGTGTGTCTGCAATCGGAGCCCTGCATGTCAAAGGAACTGACAAGCCATACAAAGGTTTGAGGGATCCCACTGAACAAATTGTAGTCTCTGAATGTGAGCCACCTCAGCGTTGACTGGGAGATGCGCTTTCATGTCCACACCAAGAGAAGTTCCTGCTCAACATCAGACATGGAGGGGTCTGCAACAGAGACCTCCTGATAAGAGGATCAACCATACCCTAAGGTGAGCCCACGGACCCCAAAGATGAGGCCTAGTCACAGAAAACTCAGTGAAGCAGCACGCACAGAGTTGCAGGTGCATGCAGCCCGAGGTGTCTTGGTGCAAAGCTGCAGGGCAGGTTCTGCATCTGGAGACCCCATGGCCAGGCGTGATGCTGCTGAGTTTGCAGAGTTTGGCTCTTGGATCCATAGTCTGCGTTGCGGTTGAATGCTGGATGGGGTGGGCCATCCACTGAAGACCTTGGAGCCAGTGGGACAAAGCCAGGGGACCAAATTAAATCTGCTCGACAGTACAGGTGATGGAGGTGGTGTTGGGCAACAAGAGCCGCACCAAGTATCTACACATGGACCTGCAAAATGAAATAACTTCCCCTAAAATACTTCTGAAACACAAACATAGGAGGCAAACACGACTCCACATACAAGAATGCCATATCGGGGAACGCAGAGAAGAAAAACCTCAGGGAAGACCTGCCATACAAATGCACTATTCAAGTTCACATGATGTAAACGGCAAGTAAACATTCTCACAGGGAGCACACTACACCATAAAAATAGCAAAATAAGATCAGTGCAGTTCATTGAATACTAGATGTTCTTGGATTCTGCAGTCCCAGCACCTTGTTACTATGAACTGCTTTCTGGCCAAAGGCGCATCCACACTGACCACCAAGCAGCAATTTCTGGCGTGGTGGTCTTTTTTTTTGCACCCAGTAATGAAACGTCCTCAAGTCAGGATCTTCATTGCATTCCTGCAACAAATCGATAGTTTCAGCAGAATTACATAAGTAGTCCATAAATGTCACTGGAAGAAAAAGTATCGCCCCTCACCTTAACAAAAGTTGCTCCCGTTGGACGTTCACAAACCTTCTAATACACTACAACAAGCAGCGCTTGTGAGACCAACAGTTTTGGCTCTTGATTGGGCATGGGATAGGCATTTGCCAGCTACTGGCATTCTAGTACTACTTGGCCATGAGATGGCCAACATCTGGAAAATATTACCTTGGCATATGATAGCAGCACCTGGCTAATGCCTCTGCCTACACAGAGGCCAAAACGAATGGCTTTGCCAGCTCTCATTTTCAACAGGATAGGAGTTCAAGGAACAGATCTAAATGAAGTGGCTGAAGGAATGCTTGGTTCATACACACTTTTATTACGTCAGTAGCACATTTATAGCTGCAGTTAAGACATTAAACCTCCAGTAGGCTGCTTAGAAATAACTCTAGCGGGCCATGGTTTGATGTTACTGCTTGATAGAACTAGCTCAAAAAGATCCCATGATGCTGTGTTTTGGGAATGGTGCAGAAGGTACTGGTCAGGGGTGTTGATGGGTCTCAAAGATCTGGGACTATGCTAATGTTGTAACTCTGGGCTAGCCTTTTGGCTGTAGCCCCCGAGTTTCTACACAGGGCTACAACCAAGACACAGGGTTATAGCCCCCTGAGTCCCTCCACCTCAACAACGCCTCTGGTACCGGATGTGACATAGGTGCATGTAAGCAGTAGCTGAGAGAGACCGATGACCTCAATGGATGTGACTGTTGGTGTATCTCTATTGCATTTCCTGAACTATACTCTCCTGTCATAAAAAATGTCTCTTGATGGGTCACTCTGACAGGATCTTAATTACTAAACTGTTGCTGACTTTATCTATGAAGTCATACTATGCTGATGTGAGGGGTGAAGAGACAGTGAAAACGGGCACCCTTCCTCACCACCCCTCCAGTTATACCCACTTTGCTCAATCTACAAGGACTCCAGTCTGTGAATAGGTCAATTTCTTCTGTGCCGAGTTCTTTGTAATCAGCTGAGCTGCTTTTGTCATTTGTGTGCTTTCTCTGATAGTTATTCTTTGTGATGCACTTCCAAGCCTGCATGGGCTGAATGTAGTGGCAAGAGACAGTCAGTGCTGCAATGTTGATTGGTACTGTTGGTCTTTCTTGAATCCCAGGCCTGTGTCGGGCCACTAAAAGGGAGCATAAGTAGTAGTTGGCACATAAGAGTACATTGGTTTCTGGCGCTGGCTTTAACACCGTCGTGGGGCGCTTTTGTGTCAGGATTATTTGTGGCATTTCTATGAAGGACAAGCATTTGTAAACTCAACTGGCCTGAGCTGTTCAAGTAAATATTTTGAACAATTGGTGGCAATTGGAAGAGAAGATTGATTGCTACATTTGCATAGCAATTTACTCCAGTTGTGTTGCTAAATTTATATGAACAAGAGAGTTGTCTATCATTTGATGGGCCTGCACTTGTTTTTTTTAGAATGAATATTTGGCTTTCTGACTTGTAATGGATGTGCAGTTGTGTTTGTACTAGACGGTTTTGTGGTTGTATTGCTTGGAGTAGCAGATGTTTTTTATTTCTTTGATGGTATTGTTGGAAGATCTCTTATAGGTTCTGTTTGTATTACTTTTCTTTTTAAATGTTAAGCTTTTTGAGGTACAAGGTACATATCTAGATGTGGGTGTAGAGTGCACATAGCCTGTTGTATTCTAGGATGCAAGCAATGTCAGTGTTTGCATCAAAGTTGACTAGGAATATACCAAGTGTATGTAGATGTGAAAGTGTTATGTAACTCGTATCTTAAAACATAGTGCTGCCAATGTCAATCAATGCGTGATCTAGGGTTAGACCATGCGAATAGTGACAGCACATGCAAGAGGCAGAGAATTGTTCTCTGCATTACGTACATACCTTTGAAAAGAAGGAATAGTGTGGCATATTTTTTTACTTCTGCAGGTTTGTTAAAGTGGATGTTGACAAACTGAATGTTGTCATGTTGGTATGTTTAGAAGCCAACAACTGTAGCAATTGCTCCATTGACTAAACCTTTTTCTACGTTAAGGTTACATTTTAGAATTCCTCTGCAGTTTAGACATAAAGTTAACATTTTCTCCAATCAAGCTGTGTGGAACGCTTTTTCTAAGCTATTTGGTAGTGCTGTTGCTTGTTGACACATAGGGAGTGTCATGGAGTGTCATGCTGTGCATTTCTAGTTTGTCTGTGGAGCCGATATGCAGCATGGGTTGCATTTCTTTATTTTATTTTGTCTCATCTCGTTGAATTGATACAGGTTGCTAGGGTTGGTATTCAGGACATGCATTTTATATTTTGTTGAGTTAATTGTTTCATTACATAAAGAGCAGATGTTTTTCGCCCATATATCTCATGGATTAGTCTACTATTCAAGATGGATTTTGCATTGTCCCGGGAGGATAGCACAGCGGCAGCGTGCGCGTCTTGGAAGCAAGACGACACGAAGCAACAACAGGTTCGATCCCCGGGTCTGCGCTTGGAAACCTGAGTGTTTAAGCGTGTTATAAATACGTAACTAAAACAAAAAAAAAACACAATTACGCAACAAATAAAAACAAACAATTCCTGTAACAGCGCCTCGATGCCTGCGGGCTGTGTGAGCGCTTTATAAATGTAAAATAAATAAAAATAAATCTTTAGTAAGCAGACCAGTTCTAATGCTTTTTAAAATGCTTACACAGGTGAGGTGTGCATACTGATGCACTTTTTGAGTTTCTTTGTACTGAAAATGATGCCACAGATTTACATTTCCTATGCTGTGTTTTGTGGCATTGTTTGTATCCTGTTTTGAAAATAGGTTCACCTTATACTAGTAACTGTAGGAGGTCCTTAAACAATGGGTTTTCCTCCAAACAGTTCTTCGTAGTCAGTTTTTAGGACTTCTTGCATTATGGGGTGAATTAAAGCCAACATGACGTTGGAAAACATCCTTACTTCATCTATTAGGAGCACTTTAATTTGTTTCAGAATTCTGCGTACTTCAGTAGCAGATTCTGCTGATAACTTGTAGTATTCCAATTTTGTTTTGGTGTTCTACTGGAAGGAACATTAGTCGGTGTAAAGTTACACCTCCTATGTTGTAGGTAGCTAAACCTGTGGGGGCTATTGCAACAGCCGAAATTTTATAAAGTTTTGTAGAAATTTGCTGATTATTTTAACCACCTTCACCACTTACATACAGGAATAGAGGTTTATCATTTTTACAGGTAAGTTTTTTAGTTTCATGTTTAAAACCATGTTCTTCAGTGACTTCTAGATAAATGGTGAGTTGTTCATTTAGCTGCAATTTTAGTACTGACAAGTAGTGTTCCGATTGTTTATTGATACATGGCATGTTCTACTTAAATCATGGCTATTTCTACTTCATTTAGAATGAGTGGTTCTCCAAGTGGTTCTTGGCTTCCTGTTAAAGAAGGTTGACTGCCCTCAGGAGTGTCTTTTTCTAGTTGAGCTTCAACTTCATCTTGTTGGCGTTCATTGTCAAACCTTACTTTGTATTGCTTGAAATTGACATTTGTTGTTCTGCTTTGATTTGCATTGAATGCAGCTTCAAATGAGTCATAGTTACCTAATAATTCTCTCTCTCTTCTCCATGGTTTAATAGGTTGCAGTAGGGCCATGTAATACAGTCCCCTATGCTGTAGAGATTTAAATGATAATTTTATATGATTATTTAGGCTGGGGTTTGATAAGTTTGACTAGGCTTGCTCCACAAGTTGTCACTTAATATTTGCCAGTTGTCTCATCTGGTGTGACATTATTTTTGGAGGAGTAGATTTGGGCTATGTTACAGGCAGTACTTCTGCTTGGGTAGTATGTGTCTATTATATATATTTTTTAAATACCCTGGCTGTTGGGATCATTTGTGGCTATTGTTTCTATCTCTAGTTAGGATTTCAGTACTCTTTTTCGAGATGAAGCTGGCCCAAGTTTTAGCAAGACATTGTATGCAGATTTGCCATGTAAGGCTGTACCGGTTAAATGGTCTGCAGCTTCTTAGCACCTACATTCTCTATGGGAGAGCATTTTTATACTGAAGCAGTAACAGTGTTTTGTCAGATAATGTCATCCTAGAGGTCTGTTAGCTCTGTTTTTTTTCAGCTTTGGGTTTAGGGGGGGGTTGCCTTTTACACTGTGTCTAACAGAAGACATCAAGCTATTTACTTGTCTTTTTGCCAAAACTGGTCTAGGGAAGCCAAAGCGACATTTGATTTAGTATTTACCTTTGTTTTTATGTCTACATCGGCAGTATTTGCCACACTTGGAAGTGTAAGATTTGTGTACGTAGGTCACTCGCTATGTGCGATTTCTGAAGGGATGTCGCAGGTAATGTATTTTTTTAAACCAATTGCTAGTCTGGGATCGATCTTAGAGTGTGCGCTAGTTACCACACTCGGTTGGTAGGTAAACAATTCAAAACTATCAAGACATATACAATAAAAAGAAAGATATTGTAGGTTCAGGGTGGCAGCGAGTGTTAACTTCCCTCAAACTTCCCACAGAGTTTGAGATAAACGAACATAGGAATTAGACACAGGAAGGGTGCTCACGCTCAAAACACCCCTTTGGTTTGTGAAAATGAACTGTTATCAAGCAAGTATCACTGTAGTCATCAAATTGTATTTATTCTTCAAATTTTCGACAGCCGACACGTGTTTCGACCCCCCCCCCCCCTGCCCCCCTGGTTGTTCTCAAGGCTGTTATTCGAACATAACAGAATTTTTCATTTGTACATTATTTACATCATGTACATTGAATTGAAGTGTAAAATCATTAAATACAGTAACATGTCGTTGCAGTGTATTAAAGTAACCATGATCATACCAGTTTTAAAGATTTTGAAACCATACCGTACAGTGTCATAGGTCAAGTCATAGACTTAGGTGTGGATTCAGTTGGAAGCAGGTTGTTTGAATGGCAAATGAGCAGCAATGGAAGAGTGGAAAACCACAAGTTACTAGAATAAACCATAATCTAGTTTGCTGATCAGCACAAAAACAGTGACCCTATTCCATCTTGGCACCCTATTTTAGAGCATGCCAAAACCATGCATCAGATTTAATGTTAAAATATTGGGAGACAATACTGCCTGGCCCATTGATATCCTGTTCAATATCTCAATTCTTGTCATAGTGTTTTTCAGTACAGAGATACTAGATATTTCAGTGGTTCGTCAATCACAATGAAGAAAGTGTACTTGTTAGTAGGTGGTCATCTCATATGCCATAGGTAATCCCATGCTATTAAAGGTATACTTCTCGGGTGAGTCTCGTATGTGGGGAATCGGATCAGGCTTACCCAACATAAAATATCAGCAATTCCTGTCTCTTGGATTTAGACGTGACTTTTCATGATATCAATATGACATGGGGTCTCTTGATAAAGACTGATATCAAAGGATGTTGTCAGTTCCTGGGTTAAAATATGCGGTTCTCACCTAAATGGGTGTGTTACCAGAAATCCTGTTTCCATTGCCCTTGAATACCATGAGTGGGTTATAATGTACTTTCCAAAATTTCAGCTTACATGTAGCAAAACCTGGAGAAATAAACATGTTGTATTCTTAAAAGCCTGCGTTTTTAGTAGGCATCGGGTGGCTATTAATCCAAAGCCAACAAAAAAACCCTCTGAGTTCCAACCAATATTAAAATGAATGATGTTTCTAAAATAATTATCTGACCAATTGTTACAACTGTGTCTCAAAGAAGACCATATTGACTAAGATCCAAGGATTAGTCTTTTGCAGTCGTTTTTAAGGATAGATTGTGACTTTTCAGCTGTCTCCATATGATTGTGAAGTACTCTACGGTGGAACATTTTTTGTAAAATTATTTTTGGGGAATTCATTACTGTGGCTACATTAACATTGGTAGATATAGTGTTAGGTTCATTAGGTTTGCTTTTGTTTATACTTTTTCTTTACTTTTAGTTTTTGGAAGAGGGGACTTTCTTTTTTTAGTGGTTGCTGGTTGAGTTTTGCTGAGTTACGTTACTAGCAGTTTTGTTATGTTTTCTATAAATTGTTTTAGAGGTGGATGACTATATGGCTTGCTTTAATATGGATCTGCCCTATTTCTGTCTGTTTTATATGGCTTTTGGTGTGACTGTTGAAAAAAAGGTTTGTGTTTGAAAGTTGGTGAATGGATGCATTGTGAATGTGATGGTAGAGATGAATATAGTGCTGTGTGATTGTGCAATGGGATGATCGTTGTGGGTGGGAAGGTTTTAGGAGTCTAGACCTGTGAAGGGTTTCTGTTAGTGAGCAAGAGTAGTGGTGTGAATGAATAAGTAGGGACATTATGATGTTTTGAGGAGAACAGTGTGTTATAATAATGGTGTTGAGTGTGCATGTTGAAATTTAAGTAAGAGTGAAATGTTGATTTGAAAGGAATATTGTAGGCTAATATACAGCGAAACTACATTGTTACAATAATAGAGAAATTAAAACTATAGTAATGTACTTGCTTTGTAGGATGTGAAAAGTAGTCTTCTAGTGTCTTCAGGAATTTAGTCCTTTCCTGTAATTGTAAAAGAATGTTAGTGGGTATATATGGCAATGGTGAAGTACTTTTAGTAGAAGAGGTTGTTATTTATGAATGTAGGAGGAGTTGTGGGAAAAAGAGTTAATAAAGTTGTGTTCTGGATAGTCTACTAAAGTATGTTAACTATTTTGTCACACCACTTGGAGTATGAGTCGTGCTGTTTGGGAGAGTAGAAGGAACAGGGCAAAAATGTGTGTAAGAAAAAGGTGCAGTTTTAGGTTACTTTAGTGCTGCTAATTGTAATGAAAGAAGTGCTGTGTTTCTGGTGCAATGTATTTGTAATATGCTGCACTGTTTTTAAACAATCGGGAAATTGGTGTATTGGTGCAATGGAGGATTGTTGTTGCAGTAGTGTTTGGTGTCTTGTAATAGAGGTTTGGAAAGATTACTTTATTTGTAAAGGGAAGTATTGAATATAGATATTTTGGTATACATGTATGTGTGAGCAGGTGCAGAATGGTGGCAGTGTAAGGGATGTAATGAGTGAGGTTGAAAAGCGTGACATTTATATGGATTGGAAAATGCAGTGCATTTTAAAAAGGTTTCTTTTAGGAGCATTTTAATGAAAGTTCAAAAAATGGATAGGTTATGTTATGTTACTTAGCATTTATATAGCGCCTTATGTATCATTGGTATAATCTCAGGGGGGCGTGGCCTGGTGCTCATGGAGTGAGGAGGCTGAAACTCCGAGCTCCGGCCGAGCCCGTAATCCGATCCTGACTAGCGAGCCAAAACACTATCCAAGCCGAAAACCAAGACGATCCAGCTGAAGTCGGGACGGACCCCCGCCCTCCGCAGCTTGGTCCGACAAAAATCGGACGACAGGGACCGAGCAGGAGGCCTGGCCCGGCGTCCCCCTTGGCCTCAGGCGAGACGCGCAAGATGGCGGCCGCGGCGCACTAACGCCGCGAACCCGAGTGGCTGGGGAGGAGCGCCGGCAGCAGCCGCTTCCTCTCCTGCCGCCTGGAGGAGTCCGGCGGATTGGAGGGGGCGAGACCAGAAGCGGACCTCCTGGAGCCCTCGGCGCGAACCACATCCTAACGCCGCCGGCCCCCAGCAACCCAGCCCACCCGGGCCGCGCGGTGGAGTCGGGATTCCCCCCGCGAAGCCTCCAGCGGAGGCTAACCGGAGGAGCGGACGAGACCTGGGGCCCGAGATGCGCGCTGGCCCCCGGGCGCAGTGACGCGAGTCCCTGGACGGCGCGGAATGCGCACCAACAAACGCGGCCACCTGCCAGAGCCGCGGGCCCCCCTGGATCGCTGCCCCCCCCGCCCCGAAGCCTCACGGCCGACTGGCATACTGGAGCTGCAGGCGCCGAGTGCCCCCCACCACTAACAACCAGCGGGGGACACGGAGTGCCCTGTCCACCCGGACACACTGCGACGCCGCATCCTAGAGGCGGACGGACCCCAGGGCGAGGCCCTCCTGGGGGCCCCATCACGCCCTACAAAACCGAGCAGGACACGGCCCTGCCCTCGGCGCTACCGAGCTCAGACCGCCCGTGACCTTGAGCCGGCACGCATCCGCCAAACCCAGAGCAGCACACCACAAACACTCCTCACCACGACAGCGCCGCAGGTGGGGCCACCGACGAAACAGACTGGCGGGGCCCACGCAGCGACCCAGCTCAAAGAGGCGCAACAACCGCGTTAGCAGCACCACAATGTCCACCCTGCGGAGTAAGCCCAAATCGGCCACAATGGACCCCTTCCTCACGACCAAGGCCCACCTAGCCGCTCAATCTACCCCAAAAGAGGCGGCGCCGCAGGATACTCGGGGAGGGGAGGGGGGGAGAGCCCCGCAAACACCCAAGTGCTTGAAGCAATAGCGGCCCTAAAGGAATTCATAGACACTAAGATAGGAGAGGTGAAAGCCGATATCCAGCTCATCCGCCAAGACGCTCGCAACCTGACAGAGCGGGTCACCAACATAGAATCCACCCAGAGAGACACTTTGGAGGACACGAAAGACCTTAAAGCCGAGGTGGCAGATCTCAGAAGGAAGGTGGGCATCCTGGAGGCAAGGTCGGAGGAAGCAGAGGGACGCGCCAGGCGAAATAACATCAGGATCCTTGGCGTCCCTGAAGGGACAGAGACTCCCGACCCAACCGCATATGTCGAATCCCTAATCCAGCAGGAGATTGGGGCTGGGAAGCTGTCGCAGGGCTTCGCCATAGAGAGAGCCCACAGATCACTCCAGAAGAAGCCCCCCCAGGCTCCTACCCCCGACCCATCATACCGAAAGTTCTCAACTTCCGAGATAGGGAAGTGATTCTGCGATTCTCCAGGGAAGGCGGGGCGATCGACAGAAACAACTCCAAAATCACCATCTACCCGGACTATACACAATCGGTGCAGAGGGCAAGGAACTCCTTTGTTCCAATCAAGGCCAGACTGCGGCAACTAAACCTGAAGTACATGTTACTGTACCCATCCAGACTAAAGGTGATCTACAAGGGGAGAGCGATATTTCTTGAAACCCCGGATGCGGCCACCATGGGGATGGAACACAACAACCTGGCCGAGGTCCCTGAAGAGCCCATCCCCGAGGGCAGCGTCGCAGCTCGCAAAGCATGATCGCCTGGAGCCAGAACCCCTCTCCCCAGACCCGCATACTGAACCTCGATCTAGAACAATACAACGAGCACGCTGGACACCAGCATGATACGAGAACGCAAAAAGATTACGGGCCGGCCGGGCCTCCCGCACATGAGCAAGCAACGACAGCCCCCGAAAGTTCAGTGCAGGCCTGTTGCCAGCACGACCTTGCTCGCGCTGGAAACCCTGATGGGGCCAGATAGCGCGAGAGCACCCGTGCACTGCATTTCACCGGCAGGAGCTGGGTGCACCAGTTATGGTTATTTTTTATGTTATTGTTAAGACCGCCCCGCCACCCAAACAAACCCAAGTAACGAATGCGCACCTGACACCGAGAGGAACATTGGGTCGACCAGCAGAACTAGTGCAAGTAACGGCACGCAGCAACACGAGACCAAGCGCTGGAGAGACTAGGAGCCACCCAAGACAGAAACCGCATCCAAGCGATGGCATCACAACTTAACATAATCACATGGAACGTCAGAGGGATGGGATCCTATGTAAGGAGGAACCGCGTCCACTCTTACCTGAGGCGCAAGAAGGTATCGATTGCACTGCTCCAGGAGACACACCTCCTGGCAGAATCCACACACAAACTAGCAGACCACTGGGGGGGGGGCAGGGCAGCGGCGCATACTACTCCAAATATGCACGGGGTGTATATACATGGATAAGCCCAGACACACCATTCCACCAAATGGGAACCGAAGCAGACAAGGACGGAAGATATGTAGTGGTGTGGGGCACTATAGAGAACACACGGATATGCATCGTAAACTCATACTTCCCCCAGCACGGGATTCCCTCCCACCTGAAACAACTATGCACTAGAATTGCCCACCACAGAGATGACACCTTCCTGTGGGGGGGCGACTTCAACTGCGTCATGAATGAAGAGATGGACAGGTCCAGGACGCCACAAACCACCAATAACTCCGTCTCACGAACACTTCGCAAAGCAGTTGAAAACTTGGACCTAGTCGACATCTGGAGAGACCTTCACCCGGCCGATAGATCCTACTCATCTCTTCTCATCTCCACACGGCCTCCACACCAGGATAGATTACTTCTTTATCAACGGCGAACTCACTCCTCGGGTGCACTCCGCAGATTACCTAGGCAGGTCGATCTCGGACCACTCCCCGCTACTCATGCGACTAGGTCTGAGAGGCCCCAGACCCCCCATCCCGATGTGGCGCATGCCCACGGAGACCCTGACGGATCCTTCCTTCAAGGACACCCTACGAGAAAAGCTGGAAGAATACGTAAGAATCAACAAGGGGTCAGTCGAGAAATGGAGCACGTTCTGGGAGGCAATGAAGGTAGTAACCAGAGGCGAGGTGATAGCAGAAGCAGGTGGAATTAGGAAGCAACTGAAAAGGGAACTTGAGGATAAGGAAGAGGAGATTAGGCGATTAGAAAATAGCCCCACCTCACCCAGCGAGAGGGAACCCAAGTTGGCAGAAATCAGAGACGAATGCCGACTAGCCTGGGACAGGCTGTCCAAATTCGACTTCTCCACACGCACCGCTAAGGCACACAAGGAGGCGGATAAACCGGGCAGGATATTGGCCTGGCTGTGCAGGAAAGAGCAACCAAGACAAGCCCTCAAGGAAATCAAGGACGAACACGGAGCACCCCGGAGGACACAACAGGAAATTAACGATGTCTTCTCAAACTTCTACGCCAAGCCCTACTCCCATGGTGAACTGGTCCCAACACAAGACATTCGCGACACCTTGGACGAAGTGGGTCTCCCCAAACTGAGCTCGGAACAGCGAGAAATGCTGGGAGAGGCCATCACGCAGGAGGACATCTCGGAGGCAATTAGGTCCCTTTCTACGTGCAAGACTCCCGGAACCGATGGCCTCACACCAGAATTTTACAAAGCCTATGAGGAGATCTTAGCCCCGGTGCTACACGGTGTATATGCAGAGGCATACGAGACTGGCATATTACCCGGCACTATGAGAGAGACGCTCATAATACCAATGCTTAAACCTGGCAAGCCCATCGATGAGTGCGACTCATACCGCCCTCTGGCAATGCTGAACTACGACAGCAAAATCCTTACAACTATACTGGCTAAGAGGCTGTCCAAGGTGATCGGATCCATAATACATGAGGACCAGAACGGCTTTGTCCCGGGGCGCAACACCACAGCCAACCTGAGAAGACTCCAGCATGTTATAGCACAATCCGCAGAGAGCAAGGAAGACCTGGCGGTGCTCTCACTGGACGCCATAAAGGCGTTCGACTTAATATATTGGGAATGGCTGATTGAGACTCTGAGGGAGTTCGGACTAGGCGAGCACTTCATACGATGGATCAAGGTGCTCTACAACACCCCAAAGGCGAGGGTAAAGACAGGGGGTGTGGTGTCTGAATCCTGGGACATCCAAAGAGGAACAAGGCAGGGATGCCCACTGTCACCAATGCTGTACGTCCTCGGTCTGGAACCAGTAGCGATCTACTTCAGGAAACAGCTTTTTGACGCAGGGATCAGAACGGGCGAGACGGACAACATCATCTCGCTGTACGCAGACGATGTCCTCCTCTATCTGCGCAACCCCCGGAGGAATGCACCCACAGCTCTAGACATCCTAGACAACTTCGCGAAATACTCCGGGATCAAGTTTAGCCGGCAGAAATCGTGCTCCTTCCCCCTGGCCGGGCTTCAAGGGAAGGAAACAGAAGGGCTACCAGACATCGGGATTCAGTGGCAGACGGTAGCGTTCCGCTATCTTGGGCTCACCATCACGCACACGCCCGCCTCCACACACGAAAGCAATACGGAATCAGCAATGCGAGGTGTACGCAAATCCACCAAATTTTGGTCCCGACTCCCTCTCTCTGTGATGGGCAGAGCGGCCATCACTAAGATGATAATACTACCAAGGTTCTTGTACTACTTCACCAACATAACGCACTATATACCCCCCCCCCCTTCTTCAGAAAATTGGAATCTCTCCTCAGAAACTTCCTGTGGGGCCCGGCCAGACATAGGCTTTCGCTCCATACCCTCACTCTCCCGTATAAAGAGGGCGGAATCCAGCTGCCTGACTTCCAAAAATCCTATCTTGCAGCGCAACTGACGCATGTTGTCAAGTGGTTATCCGACGAACCAACAGCTGAGACAGGCCTTATCCGCCCATTGGTAGCCCCAATGCACCCTAAAGAAGTAGTTTGGAACTCACAGGTTGGGCCCCCTGACCCACCCATGTTGGTGAAGCTGGGGAGACGAGTCTGGAACAAGGCACGCACATCGCTCGACCTGGCCCAACCATACATGCCTGAAATCCCCATGCTTGCTGATGTCTGTAAGACACCCACCGATCTGCCAGCAATGAGGAAATGGGAGAATTTCGGCCTATACACCTGGGGGGACATGTACAAGGACGGAAGCTTCAGAGAATTCGACTCACTACAGGTGAAAGAAGGGCTAGCTGCTGGACAATTCTTATGGTACCAGAGGGTGAAACCGGTTGCTAAGAAGACATGGAGTACATGGCCAGAGGAACCGGAAACCCACCCCCTTGTGCAAGAGATGCATAACCTAAGCGACGGCTGGAAGCCCACTTCGAGACTGTATGCCCAACTGAACGATGGGCGCAACCCGAGGAGCGCATCCCTGAAGGAAAGGTGGGAGGCGGACTTGGAGACCGACATCACGGAGAGCGAGTGGGGCAGGGCCCTGATGTACCCGAAGGAAGTGTCCCGCAATGCCAGGTTCAGGCTCATCCAGCTGAACGTCCTATATAGGACCTACATGACCCCACTAAGGGTATCCACATTCAGCAGAAAAACCCCACCAATGTGCCCATGGTGCACCAGCGAGCACGCAGACCTAATCCACATGTTCTGGACCTGCCCCAAAACCAAGAAACTCTGGTCCGCTGTTGAAAGGACTTGCAGGAGAGCTGGGCTGGAAAGGTACGAGTGGACACCCAAGGAGTGCCTTCTGGGCACATACCCCAGATTGAGTAAAATCAAGCACATAGTGAAACTAATGGACATGGCGTGCATTTTAACGAAGAGAACGATAGCAATGGCCTGGAAATCCCCAGGTGGCCCCAGATACGAACCGTGGATCAGGGAAATGGAGCGATGGACTAGAGCTGAAACCAAAGCCTGGGAGGAAGGGAGCAACCGGGGAGGAGAGGACACAACTGCAACACTGGAGTCCTGGAAGGCTCTCCTGAGAGACATGATCTTTCTGACGGACTTTAAGCCACCTTGAGTGCATCCCCGGCCACGAACTGCAGACTCGAAGCAGAACTAACAGCTACACCCACAACAACTCTGACTCTGTGACTTTAAGAGACAACCGGATGGAGCCTGGAGCGGGGCCCGAAGAGGGGCCGGCAGGTACCCACGCAGTGATGGGAGGCGGGACGGTCAAGTTACTGTTTGTTTATCGTTTTCTTTCTGTTATTGTTTTGCATGTTTACCGGGCAACTCACCGTGACAAACTGGATGTTGTTATGCATCCATGTCTAACTGTTCTATGCCAATATAAATGCCAATAAAAACATCTAAAAATAAAATCATTGGTATAATCTCAGAGCGCTGGTAGGTTGAACGCCCTCGGGAACTATAGTTCAGGTCAGTAGGGAGAGAAAGAGAGAGTCATAAGGTGCATGGGAGCACCGGATATGTGTGCAGCCAGTGTGGCGGTTGCATGCTGGCTTTTTCTTAGCGGTAAGTGTGGTGGGGGGGGGGGGCGGTCAGTTGTATGTGTTCAATTCTGCAGGGTGGACACCCAGACTGATTTCAGGCTGCGTTAGGCCTGAGGAGACGCTTTGGCTAGTGGTGTGTGCGCTCAGCTAGCTGTGTTTAATTAGGATGATGTATGTGGCGGGTGTTATAGCGAATGTATTATAGTATCACTGTGTTCTAGTTGAGTGGTGATGTATAGGAGAGAGTAAGCGTGGTAGTGTAATATGGTGGTTACCAGTAATGCGCTTGAGATCGAGTACTCCATCTGTACCATCTATTCTATCTGTTTTATTTACTCTGTCTGTTCATCCGTTTTGTCAGTTACATCCATTTAGGCTGCTAGTCCTTCTAAACATTCCATCCACTCGACCCGTCGTCCACACGATCTAATCCATCCATTCCGTAGATCCGTTACATCCTTCCCATCCGTTTAATGTGTTCTATCTGTTCCATCCTTCCTTTTCATTCGATCCGCTCCATGTGTTCCATCCACTCCACCTGTTCTTTCTACTCAGTCCGTTTTATTCGCTCCATCCGTTCCGTCCACTCCATCCGTTCCGTCCACTCCATCCGTTCCATCCAGTCCATCTGTTCATTTTGCAAATTTATAACAGCCTGTAACTTTTTTGTAAAAGAAAAGCAGATGGAAAAGATTTGTAGAACATTTTTAAGTGGAAGTTAACTATGTTGGCAGTGCATTTATACTTGCCATATGATGCAGTCTAATATATAGGTGCTAATTAAGTGTTGTTTTTTGTCTTTGTAATGTCAGAGTTGTAGTTGAACTTTTGGACTACAAGTCCCAGAATGCAGAGAAAAAAGTAGGACTGTATAAGCACCTACAGATTGCAACGGGTTATGTTAGCAAGTACGCATGTACTCCCACGTTATTGGGAGCACATGGGGCTGTTGTAAACGTATACATGCATTTGTTAGCTTTAATGAAAATACTGCTAAAAGTAGTTTTAAAAGCACAGCATTTTCCATTTTTATTCAATGTACCATGTCATAGGTTTTGACTTTGCATTCTGGGAGTTGTAGTCTGAGTTTTGTAATGGGAGAAGTGACAGAATGCAGAGAAAAAAAGAAGACTTGATTTGCACTTATAGATTGGAATGGGCCATGTTGGCAAGTATGCCTGTACTGCAAACATATTTAACTTGCACACACCAATTGCCATTTAAACATTAAACATCTTTTTGCTTTTTATTTTAGAAAAGTTACACACAGTGCTGCTATAAATGCACATATGCATTTTTTTAACTTTCAAGAAAATGCTCCTAAAAAGATACATTTTTAAATGACAGCATTGTAAGTATTTGCTGCTTTATGTGAGCAGGTGCTGAATGCTGCAATGCATGGATTTTTCTGGAGTGGTTAAAAAAGAGAATATGCTTATTGGAAGCTTATTTCAGGATAAGTAGCAGGAACCCTCTATACATATGTGTAAACGAGTTGCAGAAAATTCTTTAAAAAGATATAAGCATACCTGTACTATGTATTGTTAGATGCAGATGTTGAATCTGGAAAATAAATGTTGGAGTTTCACAGTACTTTTTGATGCAGATGGCTGTGATTAACAGAAGAAATGTACTCTCAGATTTCAAGTGTACATCTGAAGTGTTGAACTTAGATGACCGGGTTAGCTGTAGAGATTTTGGATGTGATTGGTGGATGGACATGTGACTTTGAAAGCAGCCAATAAGGGAGAGATGAGAACATGAAAGGGCTTCCCCTGTACTATGGGGTCCACATACACCGCAGTATTCCGCTGACGTCATGTGCCACATCTGGGTCTTTCAAGGATGCCTGGCATGGAAAGGTGACTGTGGGGATTAGCCAATGGGGTGTTCTGGTTGTGGTTTACAGGAAGAGAGGGTAGTAAGTGTTTTGATTGGTGTGTGTAGTAAAGATGGCCATGGCTTTGAGTAAGCAAAGTGTGTGGATTTTGGCTGATTCTTCCGTTCAGTCATTGAAGTGCGTATGTTGAAAATCATGGCATCTTTGGAAGTATTAGATTGGTAGAAGTGGAAGGTTTGTGGAATGCAGTTTGTGGCTTAAACTGGGCAAGCTTGTTCTCATTCTGGCTCACTTTAAATGTACAGACATTGTAATTGTGTATTTTGAAGGGGACATTTTGGGGTATGTTACTCCTATGTATTTGCAGGTTGCCCTGAAGGATTTCTTGAAAAGCCTAATGGAACGGTTTCTTGCAGTAGACCTTTATTTCTGAAATGATTCCAAGGCAAAAATGGAAATGTCCATTTTTTCTGTCCACAAATGGAACAATCTAAGCAGCTTGCCAATAAAGCTGTATCTGCTTTTTTATATGCTGTAGGAATCTCATCTTTTGAGAATGACAATATACGGTCTGATGGTGTGAATTCTTTTCCTGAAGATGGATGTCGGAAATGCGATTTTTCCTTACAATGTTAGTAATGCATTGAAAAGGTTCCTGTAAGAAAATTGTAAGGGAAGGTGTTACAGTACTACTGTACATTAAAGCAAACAAAGGCAAAAAAAGTGTTCAAAAAATAAAAGGGTTCTTTTCAGAGCCACCACTAAAGAATAAATTACTGAAATTGTGTTCAATTGCCCACCCCCACACCTTTCAGTGGCCGTGAAGTCCGCGGACACCGCGTTAGACTCCGGACAGCACGTGCCTGTTGAAGGGTGCCCGGCATGGAAAGGGGAGGCTTAGCATGGAAAGGGGACTGCGGAAACCGCTGACAGTTGTGGTGTCCACAGACATCGGAGGACCAGCCAATCAGGTTTCCTGGGTGTGATTTACAGGAAGAGAGGGTAGCGCAAGTTTTGTTTGCAGGAGTTTTGAGAGCAGTGAAAATGGCTATGACTGTGTCGTTGAGGAAGCAGAGTGTATGGATTTTGGGGGACTCTTGGATGCATTGGCTGAAGGTGTATGTTGAGCACTGTGTATTGGGTGAAAATCTTGGATTGCATGAATTTGAAATGTCATGATATGGAGTGTGAGGGATGAAGTGGGCTCTGACATTCTCTCGTTTTGTGAGAATATGGTTCACTTAAAATATCCGGGCATCATTGTTCATTGTGAATGTAACAGTTTGGGGTACAATACTGGAATTTCATTGCAGTTTGCAATGAAGGAGACATTTGGAAAGGTGGTGTGCTCCGAGACAAATGTGGATGCATTAAAGTTTATTTTGTCCGCAAATGGAAAAAGTAAGGTGCAAAGTGAATAAAGCTGTGTGCGCTTTTTTGCGAGATGTTGGCATGACTTCTTTTAATAATGAGAACATTAAATTTGATATTGTCAATGTTTTTTCGGAGAGATGGAGTGCTCTAACTGATTTAGGCAACCAGATTTTGTTTTCGAAAACTTTCCAAATGGACTGAAGCAGTTTTTGTGGACATATATATTTTTAGAATATTTGTTAGTTTAGTATATAAAACACAATTATCAAGAAATATTTAAAAGTCAAAAAGAAAAAATAGTTCTTTTAAGAGCCACAATTTTTTCATGAAAATCAATTAAAATGATTTTCATGCCTCTAGCCCTTGCCTAGAATATACCAGGTGTCCGCGGACTACCGCGCTGTCCGCGGACTGTGCCGGCTGCAAAGGGGCCTGTGACTTTTTCACGCTTCTATTTTTTTTTTTTTTTACTGGGAAAGGTGGTTCCTAAAGGAACTGTTTTTTTTGTGTTTTTTTTTGTTTTGTAGTTTTTGACTTTTTTGTGATTTTTTTTTTTTTTTCTTCCAGTAGAGGTATGGTGAGGTGGGGGAGGGAAGGGCGGGAAAGGGGCATCAACCACAGAGATGAAGGGGCAGGTGGCAGAGGAAGATGTTGTGCAGGCTTAAATCAAGTTAAGTGGCAGCATTTCTTGTGCTCTTTGACCAGGGCCTCGAAAGCACTCTGAAACTGCTCCCCCCTACAGATCGGTGTTTCACAGTACAAACATTAGGACTGTGACCCTTGAAAGGTAAGGGTCAATAACATTTTGTATGACCTGCGAAGCCGCTGCTGGGATCTTCTGCCCCAAATGAGTATCCTTTGTGGTAACATGAGCAGTTGAAGATGGGATAGATGATGTCAACCTACTCTTACCTGAGAAAGGGGTAGTTAGATTTGGTGTGGCGCCTCATGGAAGTTGTCCAGTAGGAATACAAGCCAGGTTTCCCGCGACTAATGGATTTCACCTTACTTGCACAAGCCTTCGGGACATTTACAACAGTTGTAAAAAAAAAAAAGGTATACCCAGGACTCACTAAGAGTACTGGAGATAGGTACTTCCTCCACCTCATCCTCTTCTTCCTCTAGATCCCCATCTTCTGTATCTCCGCGCCTGTTCCCCTGTCCAGGGCCTCCAGGTTGTTGAGGTGGTGCTGGTGGTGGGGGTGTTTGGGAAGCAGAGATGGCCATAGCAGATGTCATTGCAGCAGGTTTGCAAAAATCTGCACAGCAGGTTGTGGAGTTCTGTGTTTTAGCAAAATGACTTCCACATCAAGGTGTGGATGAGTAACTTCTTTAATCAGTTTCCAAGTATAACATCCAGTTTCTAGAGTCATTATTCATCAGATGGTAAAGTCCAGATCTCATAGACTAGCACCTGCATCCTCTCTCTCAGGCTACATCTCTCAACTCCCTCTAGAGAACACCAGTCACACATAAACATTCTAACCAGTAACATTCTATTGTCAATCATGACACTCACTCCAGATTCCATTAGGATGCAGGAGAAGACCAGATCCTTACATATCTCCCCTCCTTAGAGATATCAAAAAAGACAACCAGTTAACTCAAGCATGACCGCTATATACAGCACACACACACACAAACACCCACAAGTTCGCTGCACCTGCATCATCTCTCCAAACTAAGGACATTCTGCTAACCACTTCCTTTATTCCATGAGCATCCACACCGCTGTGTGACACAAATACAAACAATGTCCCTTCCTCTTTCTACTAAGTGAAGAAGAGGCATCCAACTACTGAAAACCATTACTACACTTTACAAACATAGAGGCACCCATACCTCTCATCCAAATCTTAACTCCATCGTCCCCCAATAGAACACACCTGATACTCGGGTATCTACTTCACTACTCAGTGACTCCATTACCCCAATTGTGCCCATGTTGAAAGTATTCCTCAGTACATCAAGCTCCTTTTTGGGAGAACCCCACTTCATACACCGAAGCAACACACAAACATCAATAACTCTGCTAAAATCCTCATAATATCATGACTACTGTAAAGTTTCTAAGCACAAAAACCATTAACTTTGCTTAACCATCAGCACATATACACTTTAACATAACCAATCTCTCATTAATTCTGCATTATAAAAGTCACACCTTTGGAGAAAAACATTAGTGCAGAGAAACTCTACTTTAGTTTCCACATACCAAACTCTAGCAATACTGACTACGCAACCCATACTTCAATAAAAAGTCCATCTGTGGAAGGAAATGTGCGTTAGTTAAACATGCCAGTAACACACTATTCCACTACTAAGCATGTGTTAACAGAGGCCACGACCTTTACACCCCATCCATGCACACCAATCAATATCATGCACCACCACTGCAACAGGCTCCCCCATCACAAATGTTCTTAAAACACAAATACTGAGTAACATTTCAAAATATCACTAGAACTACGCATGTTTCTAGCACTTCCTTCAAAAATGTCACTTTAAACCTCCTTTAAAACCCTCACATCAGGATTTCAATACCAAACACCCCTGGCTGACTGCACACAAACACCTTTGAAACCTAAACTCAAAACAAAATTTGTAAACAAAAATTGTAAACCTTGTTCTTTGCTCCTCAGCATTCGACCACTTTGATGGAGAACCCAAATATATGGACAACCTATCCCACAAGAAACTACAACCGTCAATTTCAAGCTCACACTCTCAGGCACTCGCGCTCTATAAATGTTATACAGGCCTCACATGACATTTATCACCAAACTAAACTTAATCTGCTATTCCACTAAGAAACGAATCCTCAAAAGCAAAGAAAAACAAATAACTCTGTTCCTTGCTCCTCGTGTCCACATCTTTAAACAAACAGTAGCTTCGGGGACACGGCCCCTCCTCGTGTCCACTTCATTAAACTAAAAGTACCTTCGGGGACACAGCCCCTCTTCCGGCTCAATGATGCAGTGTTGCGATATTTCTTTAATAACAATGCAACAGCAGCACACCATAATCCGATCCCTAATTGAGAGCGCAGACTTGAGAGCGCAGACTCTTCCAACTTCTCCTTTTTGCACTCTTCTGCACAAGGAAACCTCCTACACAGTGCAGGCCGCTCCCTGCACTTCTCGCTGGCACACATTTCGCAAGTGTGTCACTCCGCCTGAAAACAGCCGGTTCCAAAGCCTGATATATGCAGCCTTTTCTCCGCAGCAAAGCCAGAATTGAGAGCCCCTTCCAGCGCTGTAATGGGCTCGAACTCCCTTATGGTGTTGCTGCATATTGGCTCCGAGCCCCTTCGTAAGCACATTTGTGACTCGAAATACCTCCAACTGTGCCATGGGCTCCAAGCCCCCAAGTGTATTCACAGGCTACAAGACACTTAGGTGCAGGTACGGGCTCCAAGCCCTCTCAAATGCTGGAATGGCCCCCAGGACCCTCCTCTGCTCCAGGCGCTTTGTACCTTAGCCCAAACTCCTTCAAACAACTTCCCTGTCACTTCTTGGCGCAGCTTAGGTTCACAACCTCTTCTGATGCTGCTGCCCTGGGCTCCAAGCCCCCATCTGCGCAGCATGGCTTCCTAATAATCCAGGTGTAATTTAGACCCCCAGGCCTCTTCAAATCGCTACTGCCATGGGCACCAAGCCCTCCATGTCGCAGCTTGGGTCACCAACCCCTTAAAACAGTCTTTGGGCCTTCAGCCCTGCCAAAGCCTCTTGACTTTCTCTGTGCTTGATCTGTCTAACTGCTGACAGACAGGCTGGCCCCTGGCTTTGGCGCATCTCCATATTTTCTACGCCTGTGCCCTTTGTGCTGGGCCCTTCTGCACCTATAGCATTAAGCGCTCTTCCTACCTGAGAGAGAGGGTCTTCCATGGTTTGGGGGGCGATGCTTGTCTCTTCTTCTGGGCTGTCCCCCCAGCACAGCCAGCATCCTCGTCGCCAATGTGGAGTTCTGTGTTTTAGCAAAATGACTCTGACATCAAGGTGTGGATGAGTAACTTCTTTAATAAGTTTCCAAGTATAACATTCAGTTTCTAGAGTCATTATTCATCAGATGGTAAAGTCCAGATCTCATAGACAAGCACCGGCATCCTCTCTCTCAGGTTACATCTCTCAACTCCTTCAAGAGAACACCAGGCACACACAAACATTCGAACCAGTAACATTCTATTGTCAATCATGACACTCACTCCAGATTCCATTAGGATGCAGGATAAGACCAGATCCTTACACAGGTGTTTCCCAAATGCTCTCTCCTGGGCAGCCAGATTGAGAATGAGGAAAATTAATGGGTGGGCCCCTCCGGACGACTGTTCGACTGTCTGCGGCTACCGAGTCAAAGTAGGCCTTGGATTCCAAAATGGCCGCCGACACAAGGTAGTCTTATCGACAGCTGCTCCTTAGCCCGCAAGTGGACGCTGGCAATTCCACCACCACCCCCCACCCCCCTCTGGAGGGTCAGAGGGGGGTGCCGCTCTAGCCCCGACTGGAGAAAATCCGTGGCAGTCAGCAGAACGGGAGGAAGACCCACGGTGCCGTTCCCCCGCATAGAGGAAGCGGCCTGGAAGTGGCAGCCCCAGCCCCGGGACTCAGTGGAGATGAGGAAGGAGTGAGGTGGGAAAGGGGAGCAAGGCCCAGAGGAAGAGGACCTGAAAACGCTGCGCCTGAGCCAGGCAAGCGGAAGCCTAAGAACAGGCTGCGACACCCGGGACAGCGGGGAGTAGGAGGCAGGAACGGCAGTACCACAGCAAGAAGAGCCCCAACCCACGCAGAAGGGAGGCGATCCGGAGGAGGAGAAGATGAGCCCCAGGCTCCAAACAAAAGCGAGGGAACAAAAAAGGGTCACCACAAAGGCAGGTCTCGGTGGAGAAGAGAAGGCGCCCTGAAGGGGGATACAGGGACATGGCCACTGAGACCAGTCCCCCCCACAGTTGGATCCATGCGCAATGGGAAGGATGGGAGCACATAAACGAGAGGGCAGCACGCATTGGGCCACCCAGGAACAAAGGCGGGCCACCATGTACGGACTGGCATAGCTACATCAGCCCCCCGCCCCCCTAGTAGATAGGGGGCCCTGGGACAGCAAGACAAGGAGCCAATTTACCCTAGCACGGGTTGGACACTACTGGCAAAAGGTTTAACAAGGGGCAAGAGGACAGGGGGCATAACATATGATGTAACCCGAGGGGGATTTAGAAGATGAGGGGGAAGTCGGACTCATCCCGAAGTTGGGGTAGTGGGGGGAAGAAGCAGGGGGGCTGCAGAGACAGCATGAAAGTAAGACTGGGCAGGGGATAGGGGGAGGGAGGACCACAAGGACGAAAATAGGGGCAGGGGCAGAAAATTGTGAAGGGCCAAAAAGGGAGGAAGGGACACTAAAGGGAAAGGGATCAGACCTGCAGGGGGGTAACAATACACTGACACTTCAGCAGGTTCAAGTTTATGGCACATAATATTAGAGGGCTTAACATCTCTCTCAAACGAAAGAAGATGGAGAGATTCTCAAAGGCAACAAGCCTGGATGTTTTGGCTCTACAGGAGGCCCATCTCCTGAAAAAGGACCAGGAGTGACTTAGGATTACGGGCTTCTCTCAGATATTCCACACCTCTGGGCCAACCAAAGCGGGTGGGGTGGCCCTAGTGTTTAGGAACAGTATAGACTTCAGAGTAACTGACATACTCTGGGACAAAGGAGGGAGCTACATCATATTCAGAGAAGAATGTATGGAAACGGCACACACATTGGTGTCAGTATATGTGCCAAACACTGGCCAAGAACGCTTTCTAGGCAAACTCCTGAACGTCGTGGAAGGATTTTCAAAGGGATACATAATCTTAATGGGAGACCTTAATTTAACTTGACTTGGCACAAGAAGCGGGTCAGGCTAATCAGGGAGGGAGTAGGGGGGGAGCAGTAGCATCCCCCCAACTGAGGGACAAATTTGAGAGTGCGGGACTAAAGGACACTGGTAAAGGGGCTAAAGGAGGGGTACACATTCCCATCAGGAGTGCATTGAATGCAATCCAGGATTGATTATATATGGCTGTCGGCGCGAATAGTGGGGAGAATAGAGGAGGTGGAAGTGGGCCCTCTGGGGATAGCGGGCCACAAGGTGGTGTCAATGCAACTAAAGGGGAAGACGAACAAACCGGGGGTATGGAAATGGAAGCTCCCAGGGGAGCTACTGAGGGACCCAGTGATAGGGAAGGAAATGGAGGGGAAGATCAAAGCTTTCTTCGACCTCGAGAGCTCGGATACGAGCAAAAACATTAGTTGGCACACCTTTAAGGCAACCATGAGGGGGGAGTTAATAGCCTTGAGGGCACGAAGAGAGAAGGAATTTGAAATTCCTAGAGCTGCAACTTTTGGGAGAAGTAGAGGATGCGTGCCGGAAGGCGGCAGTCTCGCCCTTGAGGAAAACGCTCAGAGCGTACAGAAGCATGGTGGGGCAGCTAGAGCTTCTTAGTATCGAGAAAGCTGAATCCTTGTTGTTAGTGAGGCAAAAATACTATGCCAAGGCGAACAAAGCAGACGCACTCCTAGCATGGCTCCTGGCATGGCTCCTGAGAGAGTTGCATTGTCCAACACAATGGTAGCCATAAAGGACGAAGGGAGGGGACATCCAGGAACAGGTGACCAGATAGTATTGCGCCCTCTACACAACACAGAACGCAGACCCAGAGGCAAATGGACTTCCCCGGAAACATACACCTACCCGGGATCTCCACGCAGGAGCAGTTAGGGCGGGCGATAAGAGGAGGATGTAAGGAGCACAATTGGGCAGATGGCGCCGGGCCCGGACGGACACAAGGCTGCCTCCTATAAAAGGTATGCTCACATTCTAAGCGCCATACTAGCATACCTATTCAACACCTTCAGGACAACGGGACACATAACATCCATGGAGGAACCAAAAATGTCCCTTATACCCAAGCCCAACAAAGACCCCATGGATTGCACATCATATAGGCCCATCGCCCTCATAAACATAGATGCCAAAATATTGACTAAAATATTAGCGAAAAGATTGGAAGGCTATCTCCCCTTTCTGATACACCAGGACCAGGCTGGTTTCGTCCTTGGCAGACAAACCGCAGATAACATCAGAAGAGTGGCGCACCTGGCAGAGAAGGCTCAGAAAATGGCCACTCCACCAGTCCTCTTAGCGCTAGATGCTGAGAAGGCTTTTGACCGGGTGGAGTGGCAGTTTCTGTTCCGGGTGATGGAGAGGGTGGGCTTGTGAGGAGACTTTCTCAAACTGATCCAAGCAAACTATAAAAGACCAGGGATGTGACTCTTGGTGAAAGGGTCCATGTCCCGTCCTGTCAACCTGGGTAGGGGGACTAAGCAAGGCTGCCCGCTCCCGACGTTTCTGTATGCAGTGTACTTGGAGCCCCTGCTACAGGCAATAAAGGAGGAGGGTACGATCCAGGGTATCCCTTCTGGGACCACTCAACATAAAGTCACGGCGTTTTCCGACGATATGTTATCTCTCACTAACCCCAAAGACTCAATAGAGGCTTGTAGTCAGCTACTGATGGAGTTTGGGGATGTGTCGGGTCTGAAGATTAACCCAAAGAAATCTGAACTTCTAAACCTCTCGCTGGGCAGGGAAGAAACCAGGGAATTGAAAGTGAGGTCACCTTTTTGCTGGAGCCCTGGGGAGAGTAATTACCTGGGGGTCAATATTAAGTCATCGATATCGGAGTGGTACGCCGCTAACTACCCACCCACTCTAGATGCAATAAGGAAAGAATGTAGGAAATGGATGAATCTTAGGGTCTCGTGAATGGGCAGGATGGCATCAGTAAAAATGGTCACTCTCCCATGGCTGCTTTACCTGTTTGAGGAAATCACTCTGTTGGTGCCCCCAGAAATGTTTAGGGAACTAGGGAAGGCAACCATGAATTTTATTTGGGAGGGAAAGAGGCCACGAATCGGCCGCCACCTACTAATGGCACCAATAAAGCAGGACGGATTAGTTCTTCCCAGTTTTCAGCGGTATTACAAGGCGGAACAGCTAAGGGTGATACAGGAATGGTTTTCGCAGAATGAGGGAAAGCAGTGGACCCAAAAGGACAGAGCAGTAGCTCAACATGAACTCTGCGTCACCTAAGGCCAAAACATATATACGTTAGCGTGATCACTAAGGCACTAGCAGACACATGGGATAAAGTGGTAAAAAAAAAGCAGGGGTTCATGACGTTCCCATCACCGTTCACCCCAATTTTCCATAACAAGGAGTTCACACCAGGACTTGAGGGGAGCCTTCGAAAAGTAGAGAGAATGGGACCGAGGACGATCAGGGACATTTTCCGGGGGAATAGAGTAAAATCCTTCCAAGTCACCCCATTTGAGGGATTCCTATTGACAAACGATGGAACGAAGGGGCTCATTCCAAATCTATATAGGCTACTGGACGAGGCCCCTGACGAGCGAATATAGCCATACATGACCTTATGGGACCAGATGCTGGGTAAAGAGATCACAAGGGAGGAATGGGAAAAGCTCTGGAGAAGGATCCCTAGGGTGGCATAGGCAGTACAGCTAAGAGAAGCATGGTACAAATATATATTCGGGTGGCACTATACCCCATCCCAACTGCACAGCATCTACCCAGGGTTTTCAAGGAATGCTGGAGGGGGTGCGGGGAGGAGGGAACCGCAGAGCGTACATGGTGGAAATGCCCCAACATAAAACCATTTTGGAAGGAGATCAGCCCGGCTCAGGTACAAGTCCTTTTGGGAATGAGGGGAACGAGAACAGAGGGTGAGAGCAGAGGACGAGAAAAGGCAAGAGCGCTGCTAACATTGGCAGCTATGGCCCTCATAGCTCAGAGATGGAACGGGCCGAACATCCCGACGGAGCAGGACTGGCTACGGAAGGTATGGGAGCTGATTGCACTTGAATGTGCTTAATTTGCCATGAACAATAACCTAGGGAAATTTGGAACTAAATGGGGGGGGGGGGAGAAACCCTGGCCTTCCTGAGGGGAGACTACAGGATCCAATGATGCCCAAAGCGGTTGAAAATGAAATAACACCCCCCGTGGGAGCCATGCCAACTCCAAAAGAAGACTGGATGCTGCCGGCCAGGGTGAGTGGTGAGGGGGTTGGGTGAGGATGGGGGAGGGGAGGGGCAGGGGAAGGAGGGGAGAAGTGTTCCTTGTTGTAAAACAAAGAGCTGTTTGAAGAAAAAAAAAGTAGGCCTTGAAAAGTTGTACAAATTGGCCAGATCGATAAAGATCTGGGTCTGGGAGCTGTGGAAGGGTGACATTTCTGCTTCAAACATCCTAGATTGGCTGAAAATGCGGTGTGCAGCGGCAGTGTGCGTTTGGGTGCACACATTGACAGAACATTCTTTTCGTCTGTGGAGCGGACCATCGTACATTGGCAGTCCCATCTCTACTTCTGACCAATTTGGAGGAAGGACTCTTCCATATATACACGGCGCCTGCGCGGAGCGCGGCATGATTTGTGGCAGCAGTGTACGTTTGGGTTTTTGGTGTAAGGCATTCAGCGGAGCCGCTAACCACCCAGACGGAATCACTGTGGGTGGGTACCCCTCCTCCTGCACCCCATTGATCACTATGCAGTGCTCGCATGGCAGCCAATGGCCCTTTAAGTAATTTACCCTTCTGGCGCGGTCGGGAGTGCATGTCATTTCCTGGCACATCGCCCTTCTACTCCTTCTTTATTCCATCCAGGTGGCAGAGCCTGTGAAATCCTCCGGATTGCTGCTATTTCATCTTCTAAGAACTGTTAGGAGTGTCATTTCGTGGCACATAGCCCTTCAGTTCGCTATATACCTCCTTGGGGGCAGAGTTGGGTGGAATTATTTGGTATACTGTGTTAAGGGGAATGTGTGTCTTGGTTGCCACATAGCCCCTCACACAGTCCCATCCCTCAACTGCTCCAAACAAGATTCCTCTTGGGCTTAAGCACCCTGTTGGCTTATTCCCCCTTGGTCTACTCTATGCTACACTACAGAGCAAGGTGCAACAATCTATCCACTAATCTACCTGTGCAGCTCTTCTGAAATAATATCAGAAAATGAAACCCACAAGGCAGCTCAAATGCATATTGCGCAGCGCTGCTTCTCAGAAGGGCAAGAGAACTTGCAGTCCAACACTCCCGAAAGAATCCACAGCCCCTTCTCCACTTCCTAATAAGGACAAACAGGACTTGGAAATAGGCAGGCAATCTAAGATTCCCGGCTTCTTTTCAGTAGCAGTGACGGCCACGGCATTATTGATGGACACGGCCTCTGCGATACCTTTGCCAGTCCCGGAAGGCTCTCATGTTTGTCATTTAATGAAAACTCATTCATCGACCCTCCCCCCAATAGAGAACGCCCATTCCCTATTAAAAATGTGCATTGGCCTACAAAGACACTCCTTGGGTGGCACACAACACATTTTCACATCAGTGGGTCTGGTAATATGATTGGAACACAATGATCTGCTAATCACGATCTTGAAAGATGCCAATCTTCATCTCACTCTTTTGATTCATTGGACTTTGACTCCTCCAGAGAAGCTGGGAACATTACCCCACAGGCTACTTTACATGTTGACAGTATTGAACATTCTCCACCTAATTCTATATTGAAAACGACACTAAGATTGAATCTTTGATGTCGTTGAGCTCCAGCAGATTGTGCCCAAAATTCATTTTGATGACCACTATCACCCTAGATCTGACCAAATCTATACTCTCAGCCAACCCTATTGAGGTAGCCTCATTAACTCCTCTCCCTCCTAATTCACCAGTATCGCTGCCATAAAACATTAACTTCCCCTATATCTATTCCTCTTCTCTTCTCCCTCCCCGGACACTCCTTCGGCTCTGATGGAGGTCCTATACCTTTTAGGTAAAAGCAAACTAAATGACCATAGAACAATCCCTCCAAGCGGCTGGCCCCCCATCAGCTGCTGCGAACACAACCAAGGGTGAGAAAACCATAGAATCTCCATCTGTGGCTCACCCTGCCATACCTTTAGTGCCTGGGAGGGTAAACGGAGAACAGGGCTATGGTGCCATACAGATGGTCCAACTTCAGAGACCTCTAGACAACTGGGTGCACACGGGTAAACGGCCCACTGTGAGTAGGATAACTCAACTCTGTGGCACACAGGCCCGTGTCGACCGGCATTGCTACTAAGGGGAGACAGCCCAAACCATATATGGAGGCAAACACTGGAAATGTAATTCATACCGATCCCCAGATCTTCTATATCGCTCAACAATGCCCCCCCTCTTTCCATCAGTTGGGTGTATCAGGCCCTAAGTGGGGTTGATACCAAAAAAATAGCTATCCTTATCATTCTTACAACAAATATGCCTGTACACTATTACACCAGGGGGACCGATATCAAGACACATATCCTCCTACCCCACTCAACCGTGCCTGCACTGGCTCCCCGAGTAGAGTCCTTTCCCCTTCTTGATGACCCCACATGTGTAACCTAGAGGGCAGCCGGCCCCCATCATGAATGCCATAGCACATAGGATACCACTCAAAGGGATTTCTTAGCCCTTACTAGGGCACCAAATCAACCTCATAACACAGCTGCAGATGGGGGTAATTCTTTTCATATAGCTACATCTAACGCTACTAATCTTGACATTCAACCCCTTACCCGAGCACTCAAAGTAACCCCTGGGGAAATGGGAAAAATAGAGGAACTGTATCCTACCAGAGAACGCATTTATGAATCACGCTTTCCTTCTTGAGCTGTGGTCTAAAATATCCGGCCTCAGCGACTTAAGTACGGAGGACATGATTCATATTGAATTACCGACAGTAGATGGCCCAACAAATTGGGCACTGATTGAATTAATTTCCCCCGCAGTAGTTGCCCTCCTAGGCACATGTGCCTCGGAGCTCTATAAATTGGGCTATGTGCTTTATAGTATGTAGGAAACACTTAACTAAGTGCTCCACAGATAATGACCCTGCGCCTAGCACAGCATCAGATGGCCCCAACATGTGTACTAGCAGGCTAACCACAGAGGGAGCTAGCCTGTGCGCCATGATTGATGGAAACAAGGTCCCTATGAGAAAACAGAAATGCACCATAAACTGGGTCTCTGAAACATTGAACACTCGTAGGTTGCGATGATGATCATCGGTGAGACGTGTGCTTTCCTGGATTTTCTGGAACACTAGAGGGTCTCATTCCTTTTAAGCTCATCCCTGGGGTGCACTTTACATCAACAGTGACGTACTCGTGCTGCAGGAAACATGGCTAAGGAAGGACTTTTATTTGCACGGTTACCTAATCCTCTGTTGCAATCCGACAAATTGATTGCTGGGCAGACTTAAGGGAGGGCAGGCCGTAGGTGTTCGGGTGAAATACAACTTGGAGCATTACGCCGTTGGTGAACCCCCCCCCCCCCCCCCTTCCCTCTTCTTAGTCCTCTCGCCGTTCTCACTGCTCCTTATCGCCTAGAGGCTCCAATATTGGTGATTTATATATATAATCCCCATAGGTGGGACAGTCCCCGCGATGCTACCTGTATTATTATGGACACTTTGAATGTATGCCTTGAGACCAACCCCAATGGTAGAGTGATCATCGCCGGTGACCTTAATTCTCCATCTTTGAGACACCTGACTGTGGCCGAAGGAAACGAGAACTTCTTCCACCTCAGGCATATCTATCTGTTTGTAGGGATTATTCATGAAGAATTTTTTGAGGCGCAACTCACTCACAAAACTGTCTAGATCGATCCTGGTTTGTACGTAGTCAAAACTTGCCAATGGGCAAAAATTGAGTCCCAACTTCAGCACGTTGATTTGATTGGCTGCGAGTATGTGATCAGACAGGTTTATAATTTCTTGATCTTTTATTTTTCTGTCATGGTTTCGTATATTTGCCAGAGCACAGTAATCTCTCACGAGGGTTGCTGCATGCATTTGTTGCCCCTCTGCCCCCTCCTCCATTTTTTTTTCTTCTTCCTCGCCCTCTCGTATTGGAAATATTTCCCTGTTTTGCTTGCTGTTCCGTCCTGGCATAACCGCCTCAATTCTTCTAAAAAATGTAAGCGTATTAGTGGTTCATCACTTACGCTTCCTGTAATGTCTGATTCTGAAGTTGGGGCCGTTAATGTCTGCGCTGCTTTCAGTATGGCTCGTGGATGCCAATAGTGAACTTTTGATTCTTTTTTTTTTTTTGGTCTCATTTGGTCGAATCTGCCTGCAAAAGTATACAAACGACCGTCCTCGTAGTCCTCCTTATCTCGCAAAAATGTGCGTTACTTTCTCAGCTTAATTTCTTCTTCATATGTCTTCAAACTCAATACTTAGTTTAAGCTTCTTCCCCTCGTCACTTTCTTTAGTCTCTGTAAGTTTTGTGTTCTAACTCATCATTTGTAGAACAGTTTTGGCTCGATCGCTTCCAGCGTATCTAATTAGTAACTTTAGAAAGGTGTTAGAGCAGCAGTCTGTAGCGTCCCCCAGTCTCAACATGGCGGGGTCCTGTTCTTCGAATGAGGGTATGGTGAGGATTCTCAATTCCCTAGCGATCCTTGGGATTGACAAGTAATATTATGCATATTTAATTGTTTTATGGCTTGTTTTTATGGCTTTGTAAGTTTTATGTGTAAGGTTTACTGCGATAAACCAATTCACAAAAATAAATGGGCAGGTCATAGCCAGTGTAGAGAGTGCTTGCGTGCTCCGCCTTTTATCCGTGTGGCGAAGTGTAATGGAAGTCAGGTGTGGGTAATGATCCTTAATTGCCTGACCATGGTGTTGGGACGGGTCAGGTATACAGGTCATGTATACAGCTCTGGTGTTAGTCCATTGTCGCTTGCGGTGGTATGTCCGTGAGAAAGTGTTCATGTCGGGAAAGGGGTGGGGGTTGATTTCATAGGTGTCCTACCTAGTAGAATGGGGGAAAAGGGTGTTATAAGGAAGGAATGAGATAACATGTCTCACCCTTCGGTACGGTGTCCCACTTCCACTCCCCGAGGACCTCTCATCCAGTTGATCCTTGCGTACTGGTCCACCCCCAGGAACTGGATCCAAAAACGATGGGCATGTCATGGCCACCTGGATGACAGATCCCCGGGGACTAGCGAATGAGAAACCTTCAGGTTTCTCATAATTTAAAGAAGTGAAAGAATGGACATAAAAATGAGGACTAAGATTATATTGGGAGCCTTTTGTTAAAATTAGCCAGGCTGTTGCACAATGGAGACCGTGCATGATGCGGCAAGTAGTATTGAAACATTGGTCAATATTTTAAACCATTGTAGAAGTTAAATCTTTGTTGAGGAAGCCTCTATTCTTCACCTTTGTGCTGAACCAGGAGGTGGACTGACTAAAAAACACAAAAGAGAAACTTGCGGAGAAACTAACAAACTTTAACACTGATATAACAAAACATAAAGTCATATCTGAAAAAAATTAATGAAGTTACCACTCAGAAGAAATGTTCAAGAATTAAATGATCGACAATGAAGATTTCTAGAGCAAATGTGAATTAAGAATAGGAGATGCTCATTCCAAGATGGGCGCCGAGTAAAGGACATCGTGGCTCCTGAGCTCCCAAACCTGCTCTGGCCCTGAAAGGGCCAGGGCACACCTGCTGTTGATCTTTGCCCTCCCCGGCATCCCTATTCGCCTTTGGCGTCCTCCGGGGCCCCCATCCCGGGAGGCAACAGGTGGGGGCTTCACGGGGGCTCCTCGTCACATCGGCACTGAGAGGAGATACATGCCGCACTGGTACATCGGCGCAACTGCAGTAGACAAGGCAGGGCCAAGCCGACCGGGCTGCAAGCCCAGGTGGGGCTTGGCGGGGGCCCTCCATCGGAGGCTGCCCCAGAGAGACCCTGAGGCCCCCCATCGGAGACCGCACCAGAGACTGAGAGAGCAGCGATACACAGTGCAGCGCGGCCCCTGGTGCCCCCTGCGGACATGGATCATTTGGGTGCCTGGGTGCCGGCAAGTGCTGCGGAGGCGGTCCCGGTGGCCCGACACGACCGGAGACGTACTTGCACGCAGCACCCGGAGCGGATACAGTAAGTGGGGAGCAGCAGGGGCATACTGTTATTGGAAATTGGAGGACCTCGGGCTTTCCCCTCCCCGGAGCGTGCCCCACAGCACAACAGACAATTGGGGCTGGAGGTTGGGGCCGGTGCCCTGCGGAGGAGGGGCCCTGGGCCCCCGTACCCTCTGGGGCGTGAAGGCATCTTCCCCTCGAACCGGATTCCGCTGAGGAGAGTCGGGTGGGCACCCGACCCCCAGAGGAATTGCTAAGACACAGAGGGGGGCGGCTACACCGGGGGCGTCTGCCCCAGATCTTCTGCCTTGGCGGGGACTGCCCCCCAGACCATCACGGGCCTGAATTTGATCTGTCCATGGGTGAGACCCAACCGGAGTGAGCAACAGGCTCTCGGTCTGTGCAGAGATTTGCAGCCCTCTATGAGAGACTGAGGGGGCGAGAGGGGTTTACGGCCCCGGTGGATGACACCTAGCTTCATCCCAGAGTGAGGAGCCCCCGCTCTCTCCACATCGCTCCGAACACTCCATCTAGAAATGCACAGACCATCTGGCTTTGGATCCGGAGCCCACTATGTCCAGAAATAGATCTAGAGACCTCCCCTTGGCCCTCAAAAGCGCCAAGAGGACCCAGGAGGGCCCCCTAGCCAAATTCTGGGCCAAAGATCATGAGCAAGATGCCGACACCCAGAGTGAACACCGGGTGGATGGTGGGGCGGGGCCTGGGGTGCAGACCCCCACCCCGAGCATCACAATGGGCCGGTCACTCATGTGACGCTCAGACAAGACCTTGGCGAAGTGGTAGATAAGATCATGACGGTGAGCCCGAAGCAGATAGACGCCTTGAGAGAAGATCTGGCAGAGTGGCTAAAGGACATTAAGCGAGATCCATTACATCGAGGAGAGAGTGGATGCAAATGAGCAGGCCATTCAAGAGCTGACCGAGGACACAAGGAAGGCGGAAAATCTACTGGAAACTTTGGCGCAGGCCACCCAGAACCTGGAACTACAGGCCGAAGACCTAGAGAACCGTTCTAGAAGAAGCAACATTCGAGTTAAGGCACTGCTGGAGTCCGTTCAGCCCCAGGATCTCGCACAAACTCACAGCGGTCTTCGTGGATCTTCTGGACGTGGACACAGCTATAGGTCTACAATTCGACAGGATGCACAGAGTGGGCCCTCCCCGTCCAGAGCCTGGGGCTAGGCCTAGGGATGTGCTAGTGGCTTTCCATAACTACGCCACAAAAGAGAAGATCCAGGGAAAGGCAAGACAGGCTGGCTATATATCCTGTAATGGCGATGAGATATTCCTGTATCAGGATTTATCCCAAATAACACTGAACAAAAGGAGACGGATGCTCTCAGTGCTAAAACATCTGCGTGAAAAACAAAATACAGATGGTCCCATCCATTTGGCCTATCCTTCCTGTGGCAGGGCAGACAGCATAAGATCACGACCTGTGAGCAAGGGTTGGACTTGATGGACATTGAGGAGCAACCACCGGCGGACCCCGAGGGTCCTACTGGCTGGTGAGGCCCGTACAAGTCGTGGGAATGTACCACCGTCCAGTCCAAGCGATCTAGGAGGGAGGCCCCTCAGAGGGCGGACAGCAGCTCACCGGGGGGGAGCCGTATCAACACTCAGCCCGGCTCGCCTGGAAACTCAGCAGCCACCAACTCCCTAACATCACAGGGGGGCCAGCTCAGTGAGACCGGGGAGGGCACTCACTACGTAATGCCTGAGGCACCAGAACAGGGTGGCGAAAGCAGCTATGAAGGTTTATTGCGGGGAAGTGAGGGGGAGAGTCACTTGGGATGGGATTAGGAGATCCTGCGTTGGGAAGACCTGGGGTAATGATGGGGCTCAACTCTCGTCTTGTAGTTACGAGGGGGGCGAGTGGCCAGTTGAGCCTACCCAGGGGGGTGTCGGAGGTGGGGGGCGGGGAGGGTGGGTTTTGTCTCAGGGGCAGTTGAGAGGATGCGATTGCTTAGTATAGTCGAACTTGACCACAGTGTTGGAGGTCCTAAGAAACCAGGGGCTCAAGAAGGCCAGTCCGTACCAAATTACTCACACATCCTGATACCATGGCACATCTGAAGATATTGTCATTGAATGTCAATGGGCTAAATTCGCCAGTTAAAAGGAAGAAGGTTGACTTGTTCATACGCAAAGAAAAGCCACATATAGTTGCACTGCAAGAGACTCGCATTCAAACACGGGACACTTCCAGGCCACCCAGGTTAGTAAAAAGGGAGGGGTGGCTGTCACATTGAGGGATGGGCTGGATCTCTCGATTAAGACAACACAAAAAGATGACCAGGGAGGGTTCCTGGTGGTGATATTAGAGGGCAGAGGAATGGTATACACAATCGCTACGCTATATGCACCCAATACCGGGCAGGAGGCCTTCCTTCAGAGGTCTCTCGCCCGTCTGAGCATTTTTGCTAGGGGTCGCATCGTCCTAACAGGGGACTTTAACATGGCTTGGGACCCCTCTAGGGACAGAAGTAGAGCCCTATGGGGATCATCGGGGGGGACCTACCGGGGAGCTTAAAAAGAAACTTCAAGATCTGGCCCTGGTGGACGCCTGGAGGGAGATTCAGGGAAACGACAAATGGTACACATTTTACTCGCACGCTCATAAAACCTACTCCCGAATTGACTACATCTGGGTGTCTGCCCCTCTTTTAGGGTCCGTCTCTGGGATCTCTCTTGGGCCCCTTGCGATTTCGGATCACACCCATATGGTGTTAAAACTGAGCAGGCCACAGGGTCCCCGAGGGTTATGGAAGTGGCGATACCCGACCCAGCTATTTAAGGACCCGGTTTTGATTAGGAGGTGGAAAGGGAACTGGAGGAATGTGGAGAAGAATGGCTGGGATGACACTAGACCACAAATATGGTGGGATGCACTAAAAGCCATGATAAGGGGGAAAATTATGGCGATCAAAGCCAGAAGGGACAGGGGAATAAGACTGGAAGAAGAGAATCTGGGCAGACGGCTCGGGGAGGCAATGGAGCAATTGGCCATAAAGCATATACCGGCCATAGCAAGGGAGGTTCGGATGCTAAGGTGTCAGCTGAACCTCATCCAGCCCAGAACAGCAGAGCGCAATTTGCTGGGCCTGCGCCAAATGCACTACGTCAATGCGAACAAATCCGACAGATTGCTCGCTCGGATGCTGAGAAAGAAGAACAAAACTATCCTTAGAATCAGGGAGGAGGGTGGACAGACGCTTACTAATAGCGAGATAGAGAGAGAATGCCAGCAGTTTTATACCACCCTATACTCGTCAAGCAACCCTGACCCCACTGCGCAAAAGGCATATCTAGACAGGCTCCACCTGCGGACTCTTTCCATGGAGGAGCGGGATCAGCTTGAGGGAGAAATAACCGACAAGGTCAGGAGGGCAATCATCGCTCTTTCCCAAACAAGGCCCCGGGCCCAGATGTGTATGCGTCCGAGTTCTATAAGCTACACAAAGAATCTCTAATCCCCCTGCTCACCAGACTCTTCAACCACATAGGCTCCCCCGGGTCCATGGACGAGGCCAAAGTAATTCTCATACATAAACAGGGCAAAGACCCGGAGGAATGTGGGTCCTATCGCCCGATAGCGCTCATAAATGTTGATGCGAAGATTCGCACAAAGATCTTGGCGGCCAGGCTGGACCCTATTATGCCTAAATTGGTGCGACATGATCAGGCGGGTTTCATTAGAGGGCGCCAGACAGCTGATAATGAGCACTGGGTGGCCCACCTGATCGAGAAGACTCTGATGAAGGGGATCCCCGCTCTCCTAATGGCGATTGACGCCGAAAAGGCTTTTGATCGCATTGAGTGGGGTTTCCTCTTTGCCACAATGACCAAAATGGGCTTTGGATCCAAATACATTTTGATCAAGTGAGCGCCAGCTATCAAAACCTGTCCCTCCGCCTGGCTATTAATGGTCGGATCTCAGTCAGTGAGAGTAGAGAGGGGCATGAAGCAGAGGTGCCCTCTTTCTCCGCTGCTTTATGCTCTCCACTTGGAGCCATTCCTGGAGGCGATAAGAACGGCTGAGGACATAAGGGGCATCATATTTGGGGGTCAGGTGCATAAAGTGGCACCTTCGCGGATGATATGCTACTCACATTGACCGACCCTGAGGTATTGTTGAGGGCAGTATGCGAGGAGCTCGACAGGTTTGGGAGGGTCGCCGGCCTGGCAGTAAATACAAATAGGTCCGAGATTCTTAATCTTAATTTACGGGCGGAATCGGTGCAACATATCCAACGAGAATATACATTCAGATGGGCAAGCAAGAGAATCGAGCACTTGGGGGTCTATCTCACCAACACAGTGGGAGAATTATATCGGGCGAATTACATCCCTCTATTGCAGAAAATAAAATCCAAGCTAGTAGATTGGGGTCCCCTATATATCTCGTGGATGGGGCGCATCAATGTTCTCAAGATGGTGCTCCCACAGCTTCTATACCACTTTGCCGCCCTCCTGGTAGAAGTTCTGTGCTCCTTTTTTAGAGCCCTACATAAAGCAACAAATCCCTTTATCTGGAACCGCAAACGGCCCAGACTAGCCTCAACTCTAATGAGGACTCCAACCCTCCGAGGGGGAATGGGCGAGCCCGATTTTGAGGCCTATTACATAGCGGCCCAGATAAGGGTGCTTAGAGATTGGCAGAGACATGATCGGGATAAACCGTGGAGGCCGATGGACAGGGCGGTAGTACCTGGACTTTGGCTCCTGAAAGCGGATAGACCATCCCAGATGTATATCAGCCATATCACCTCGACCACTGGGGAAGCCTGGGACGCGGCAGTCAAACGAGCCCGCATCCCTACCTTTCCATCCCCCTATACACCCCTGTTCGAGAACCCACAATTCACCCCAGGCTGTAAAAATCTGGCGTTTAATGACTGGTATGTGGGGGGATGTCGGTTGTTGCGAGACATGCAAGTGGATGGCGGGGTAAAAGATTTAGAGCAGTGTAAAACAGAGTTCGGGTTGAAAGACTCATAGATACGGATACATACAACTGCGTCATTGGTTATCCCACCCAGAAGAGTGGCGGGTAGGTACACGCCCGCCCTTTAACCCCGTTTGAAAAATACCTAGATACACACGAGGGCGACAAGGGGCTCATGGCTTCCATATATAAATATATTAAGGAACCCTCCGATTAGAAGGTACATGAGGAAATGGGAAGAGGACACGGGCACAGAAATAGTAGAGAGCGAGTGGCAGGACTTGTGGGCTCGGATTCCGAAACTCAGTAGGTCCCTCCAGACCTGGGAGATTTGGGTTAAGCTGATGTATCAATGGCACCTAACGCCGGTCAGACTAAACAAGATGTTTGCGCGGACCTCGCAACTCTGTTGGAGGGACTGTGGGGGGAGGGGTTCCTGGGCTCACATTTGGTGGGATTGCCCGAAACTGGACACCTTCTGGAACAACATTCAGCAGGCCATGGAGCAAGTCCTGGGACTCAAGGGGGCTGGGAACAGTGAGCTCAATATGTTAGGCCTAAACCGGGTGCTAGCGGACCTCCCTACGAAATCAGCCCGCAGAGTGTATGTCATCATGATGTCTGCTGCAATGGTGCTGGCGCGCAAGTGGAAGTTGAAAGACCCCCCCCCCAACCCCCTTGACTGCGAGTGGGTAGCAAAAATGTGGTCAGTCATTGCCATGGAATGGCTTAAATACTCCATCCAGGGACAACACATGAAGTTTGTTTCGGACTGGGCTGCCCTGCCTACATTTCTGAAGGGAGGGGCGCGCAGAGCCTGGTGCCCCAAAAGCATGTCACTGCTTGGTATTATACTCCCCCAAGAAGACTCCGATCCCGGAATGTGAGAAAAGCTGAACTGACTAAGGGCTCTTCAGAACAATGACATGCAGCTCTAAAACTCTGCGCTGCCAATATAGTACCCCCGTGAGGGGGCAAAGCTCGATATACTGCTCCTGAGAGGGGGCAAGGGGGAGGGGGGAAGGGGGTGGAAAACAGGACGAAGAGGGGAGTTGGGTCTGGGGTCTTCAATTTTGTTTCTCTGTTTTGAGTGGTTATTGTTTAAGGCAAAATGTTAATAAAAATCAAGTTGAAAAGAATAGGAGATGCTCATGGAAACATCTCAAGAAGAGAGAAGGCAATTGGATTCTTAAAATACAGAGTATGTATCCCAGGGGCTTAAATTATCATTTTAAAATTGCTTTGTCTTCGGTGAACTGAAAGACTTGATTAGATGATCATTGTGTCACCAAACACATTTCAGGACTTTGAAAAGTAGTGTTAATATAATGATCTGTTGCTTTATAGCGCTTCATGCCAGACTCCTCCAACTTGCAAACGCTGTAATAACAGGTGGTGGTTTTACGTATTTTGAATGGTACTTGATTCATCAACCACGGAAGGAATAAAGTCTAAGTAGACCCTGCCATGGAATGTGAACGTGTGAAGTGCCGGCTGCTTTCCTGTACCAGACCATTCTAGTACCCGTGTACTTATCCTCCTTTTGCAAAACACAATAGCACACGGTAATGTGGATTACTCAGTCATGAAGTCGAACCAACAGGAAAGTGGTGCATTAAAATGACTTTGATGAACACTGTAGGTATGTTGTTGAATAGAATACTGTGATACAGACTACTCGTGACCACATGTAAACTCCTTGTGACTATCGACAATTCCGTATACATATTGTTTCTACAGGATAGGAATCATCTAGAAAAGGGGAAGGGCTTAAAACCATTGAAATATGTAACTTATATTAGACTGTGTTACCAGTGATCTACTGGTGAAAAGACCTACGAGGAAAAATGACATTAATTAGGCTGCATAATCAATATCATACCTATGTCTTATGCCGGTGAACATACTTGAAGTAGAAGGGTGTACCAACGTGTTGAAGTGGTTTAAAAGAAGATGACTCGAATTCTGGTGAATGTGGAAGAAATGTCCAAAGTGAAGAGAAAATACTATTATGAAAAGGAAAATACCATTTGTAGGAAAGAGATAGTGTATGTGTTTGGGTAGAGTTGAGCAAACCATACAAGGCTGGGCACAGTGCCCATATGTTCCCCAATCCGAATGTGAGAAAAGATATGAGAATTACTCTTGTGCAAGTAGAGAATAGCAAATGGAACGCGGGAAGTAATGGTCAGGGACGTGTACTAAGTCTGATTAGTTTGTAAAGTAATTTGAGAAACTCCCAAGTCGACACTGGAAAGGTGTGAGGACACTCTGAGGATAGATTTATCAATAGTTAATAGCAAGCAGATTGACGAAAGAAGTACTAGTGTCCACAAAGGACCTGGTGTGGCAATTAGGAAGTAGTCGTTTACAGTAATCGGCGAAGTCAGATTTCTTCTCAGTTTCGAATTAAAGATGAAGGATTGTTATTTATATACTGGTAGACATGTCGCCATCGGTTATGACTTGTTTCCTTCTGTTATATATGAAAGTAGACCGCTTAGTAATGAATGTTGCAAATGTGAAGACATGGGAAGTACTTCATATATCATCATTCGTGAGGCCAGGAAGGTGGGAAAATTGTGCATGTCCTTCCCACCATTGTACTTGATTATTTCTCCTTGGGTTAAAGTGTTTGTGTTCAAATAAGCCTGTCGGGTTCAACAAAAGTCTCTGGAACCAATAGACTATTGTTAAACCCTAGATACTATGAGACCAAACAACAACAAAAAATCTCTATTTGTAAAGAAACTGATCTGTTTTTTTTCACTCTTAATTTCTGGCATCCCTTCCCTGTTCACTGTCGACTCTTTGATCCTTGGTCAGTTTTCTCACCTTCATTTTAGTCTGGGTCTTGGAGCCTCTGTGTCTTGCCAATAGTAGGAGCAGGTGTTGTAAAATAATCTTAAACCAGGAGGCGGGCCACCAGAGCTGCTGTAGAGACTTTGTCAGCTTCCGTTTGCCACCTACCGGTCTTCTGACCCTAAGTACCAAACACACCATCGCCGTCTATCTCGGGTCACAACGGTTGCCTGTTTATGGGAACCTCTTCCTCCTCTCCTCAAATGTCCTCTCCTGGTCCACATTATCACCACCTAGACACGATGCTATGTCCTCAAACCTCTACCCAACCTCCTCTTGGCTCTGGGTGACTGTCTTTTTTTATCCTTCTTTTTTATACTCTACCTCTGGCATTTAACACTTTTAATGTCCTCCTCTTTGACTCTTTTCAACATCCTCCCTGATGCTTTTCTGTCTCCTTTGATCTCCTCTAAACATCTGGATATACTCCTCGTTAACACAATCTCCTCCTTTAAACTCTTTAAGCCACTTCCTTTAATGCTTCCCTTTGGTATTACCGCTGTATATATAGTCTCACGCCACTGTGTTGGGAGCTAGCTCGTCTACCTTTAGCTCTTAATGCAAAACACCACGCCTTCTGTTCTTACTACAAACTACCATACTCCATTATATCTGTCCTCCACTCCTGCGCTCTAGCAACCTTTTTCCAGCCGGTTTCCTCTTTCACCAGCTCAGTGTGCTCTCTTCGCCTGCCTTCTCCATTGCTCCTTCTTCCCCATCTCCAAACTCCTGCTGTGCAGCTCCCAAGCCCACTTCCACTTCTGTGCTGGGAACTACAACTTATATAGGGCTTGAAGAAGTGGGGCAGCGTGATTGGCTGGAGCAGTCACATGATGGGTCTTTGCATTCTGAATAGCAGGATTAGTGTGTAAAACTACTCCCCCTCCCCCCCCCCCTCCACCCCTGCATCCCCCTCGATCCCCGACCCTGAAGAAGTCTTTATAGATGCCAGCCCCCATCTTAAATTCCGGTCTAGAAAGTTCTCTCCCCTGCATGAGTGGCACTTGCTGCTTTGTTTTCAAGTCTGCATTTGGTAGTTTACACCTTTTGAGAATTGGACATGACTTGCTAATGCGAACTACATGTGAATGCTGAGCCTTCCCATTGAAGGATGGGGGTACATTAAAGAAAGTGGTTACTGTTTTGTGGTTTGCTGGTAATTTTTCTCCTGCTGGCTTCACAGCATGGAGGGTGGCACTTCCTGCTGCCCTTTTGGTTGTTTCCTCGGAGGAGCTGTGGGTCCCCCTTGAAGTTACTCTGTGGCGGATTTGACGGTATTCATGTGGGGGTACTCTGGTGCTTATGGCCCCAAGCAGAAAACGCAGCCTTATTGTGAATCCTGCATTTTCCTTCGGTAGGAAAGGGGAATTATGCGTTTGTGTAAACATTGAGCCTGTATACTCCCACGACTGCATGCTGTCACCCTCTAATGAGCGTGTGATGTCTGTTTCTGCTCTTGCCCCTATGCACATTCAGTGGTGCAGTTCCCCCACCTGCCTCTCTAATGGTCCATGCAAAGCTGGGGAAGCGAACTCCCCCAGCCTTGCCTGGTTCATCGGACATGCGCACTGGGAAACATAACTACATTTCCCTTTTTGATAGTTAAGGTAGTCCTGGAGTGCTCCCTCAACTGCAGCAAGCAGCTGAGGGGAGAGCTTCGTTTTTACTGAGCTGGCTGGCTCCTCCACAATGGGCGGCGGTTCTGGAGCGCCGGCTCCCTTTGCCCAGTATGGATGAGCCGCCTCCGCTCTGTGCTTTCCTCAGGTGAGCCTTTATTCTGGCCCCATTAGGAACTGTTACATCCCTCCTTGAACCGGAGTGCTGACCAAATTGAGCTGCCTTGTGATTATTGTTATTGCATAGGATTTTCCATTGTTCTTGCTGTGAATGTATTTTCCCCACTCTGTGAAAGTTGCTGTAAGCAATAAAGCGACACCTAGCCAGCCATCATTTAAGTTCGATAGTAAACGGATGTGGGTTTTTGGCCTCCGGACCAGAAGTCCTTTTTTGTCCTCCAGTAATTGTCATTATCAAGTTGCTCTGCTAGATTCTCTTGCTTCCTGCCTCTCTGCTACCATACCATTAAAAAAGGAAGCAGTGTCCATTTACCTGCCTTCTTATTTCTGTTTCCACCAACCTTCAATGGCAACTATCATAGAAAAGAGCCTCTTCTGAGGGCCCCCTTTACTTTGTTCCTGGCAGCCATCTTGATTGCATGTGTTTTTTTGGGTGGAAAAATGCTTTCGTCGTTCTGCAAAAAGCATTATTAAAAAGGTCTACTTGCACTACAGTTTTTATGCTGGACTGCCAATGGCAATAATGCCCGGTAATAAACGCCTTCAGCCCTCTTCAAAGGTCCTTGCTGTTGGGGGCTGTTACCACTCAATACGGCCCAATGCTCCTGGCGGCCTTGTTGGCAAATTAAAACGGGCAAGTCTCTTTATCCACACTGTAGTTTATTCAATTAAATTTGTTAACTGACCATGATTAATTCAATGAATTATGACCCTTCTTACTCAGACCCCTTTTCTGGGACCCAGACGGTGACTGCTAAAACAATATATTAACCACAGTCTCTGGGACTTGGAGGGTGGCATAGATGGCCCCACCCACAAGTTTAACATTGTATGGTGTCCTTCCCAAGGGCAGTTAAGGGTTACACGTGTGTTAGTCACCAATCATTTTAGGTGAAAGAATTTTGTTTTCATGTAAGCATCTATATGTTAATGTATGTGTGATCTACACTGTTGCATTCACATGACCCAAGACCTCCAACACATTACTCGGAAGAATATGCTCTATTTATGTAATAATGTTCAATTCACATGATTCTTCAAACACCCATGCCGCTTGAAGGTGGTTTTTAAACGTTGAAATAGAACTGCAATGTCACAGCAGCGTGCTTGTTTTTTGACTGTGTGGGTGGAGTTGGTCTGGTGTAAACAAAATCTCCTTTGAGAAATGTGCCTATTTAAAGAATCTGGGAAATGAGCATTGCCAAGGGAACAACACGCTTCCCCATCACTCAGGATGGATAACGGGCTTGCGTTTGTCTTTCCACAGCACTACAAGGAGCTCAACTTGCCGCTCCTGTCTGCCCGGCTCTTACACCAATGAAACAGGCGCATCCGTGTGTGGGGCTTGTGACAAAGGTAACTTATGCGCTGTTACTTTATGAACATTGGAGCTATCTTGGAGAAATATATCTGTGGAAACAGAAGTGATGCTATCATCAAAATGTCATTAATGGGGGAGCTCTGACCACACACTGCACCCCTCCAAAAATCTATTCAGGGATTGGATTGGTCTGTGCCATCGGCTCCTGTTTCAAGAGTTGAAGGCTTTTATCATGTCTTTCTTCTACCTGTTCATTAGATGCTACTCAATGTGACCTTCAGCGATTGGTGGAGTTGATGTCCAAATATCAGAAACGCCATTAAACTAATGACGCAAACATATTACATAAATACAAACCGTCTACTTAATGTGTTTAAAAAAACAAGTATATCGAGCACTTTTAGATTTTTACAACTGGAAAATAAAAATGTAACTCAAAATGATGTATCCAATACACCACCATAAACTCTCAAATTATCATTTGACAAGACCTCATTGCATTTGTATATGAATTCAATACCTTTCTGTTTGAAAAATAAAATGTTTGTCAAAATAGTCTTTTTGACAAATAACATTTATTTTTATTTTTTTGTATGATATCTTCTACCTGTAACATGCATGAACGCCCACAAGCCTTTGCCAAAGGCATCTACGCTCCTGGCCTAACACGCATTTACCAACAAATGAAAACGTGACATAATGGGGCTGTGGTGGGCTCCCTGTGTCAGGTGACTGTGTCCAGATTGCCTCTAGGATGGCATCCAGTAGGGGTTTTAAGTCCTGTACCTAGTGGGTATAAACGTAGCCAAGCATTGTTGAACATAAAGGGCCTTATGGATTTGCATTGGTATCTCTTTTTAGGTGGTCTTCGTAAACCCTTGCCATACTATTTGTGTGAAGCATTTGTGACTTACTGTGTCTTGCACATCCAGTGTTTAACTCGGTTGTGTCGTGTTGTACGCACACAATCAGCCCTACAAATACGGGGTGTATCGGCCACTTTTACTCCCTAAAAATGGGCAAAAACAGTCAAAAAATAAAAATGGGGAGTAAAAATACTCCCAACCCAAAATGTGGGACAGACGCATATGACCTTGTGCCAGTGCTTTCACTCGCAGAGCTTCATGGATAAGTTTGGAGCAGTAGTGCACATAGTACCACAGGAAGAATCCACTATTAGTGCCTGATCAGAAGAAGTAAACATGTATCTTTTAATGTGCATGAATAACTAGGTGCAAAGAAATAATTATTTAAAAAAAAACATTTCCGTTCCTCAGTTAAAACATTTTACTTGCTTATAAAATATTCCCATTGGGAATTGGGCTTACATTTTTACTCTGTAAAAAATTATTTTACCCCCCAACTTTCAAAAATTGGGAGGAAAATACTCCTACTTCAAAATCTGGAGCACTGCACACAATATCCAGGTAGATTTTTTTGGCTACCCCAATTTGTTTTGTAGCTTCTGCTGTTCTTAAGTCTAGGTTCATAGGTGGCACACTTATTGGTACCCGATGGATCCAAACATGAATGACATTGAGTGTAGGAGAGAAGAAAATGGCATTGGTGCGTACACACATTGCTTCAGCTACTTAACCCCCTTTGCCACACTCCTGGGCTGCTGATTTTCTTCGAGGCGTTACATGTTGCTTCCTGACGTGCCGTGCTTACCATATTGATTGGCCATGAAGGCAGGCATTTCACAAAATGTGGTAGTTGTGTTTTCTCTTGTATTCCGATTGAGAGCGGCTTTCTTTGCATTGGCAAAGCATGCATTCCGCCTTCTTGCAAGTGGCTAGAAAACTCTTCCACCTGTAAAGTGCACTTGGAACTCTGCTACCCATAACCTGGATTTAAATTATTAAAGGTTTTGTATTTGCTTTGAACAGCTGGTGCAGAAAAACATTGCCCTGTGAGTCAAGTTGGTATAGCAATTTCTCGTTAATGCGCCTAGGTACCTTTTATCTATTTAGCAGCAAATATATATATTTCTGAGGCTTGTGGAATCTGCTTAGATCACATGCTGTGCATAGGCCGACATCTAGTGGAAGCTGCGGAGTATTACAGTTTGTTTTTCGAAACTCGAAAATGGGCGTTGACACAGGCGTGCCAGTAGTACTATCCCTAGTGTGACGTCCACTGTACCCAAGATCCCTCACGCGTCTGGGATCCTCAGATTGTTTTTTTCCGCCATACTGGTCGGAAGCATCTTGCGGAGTCCCCTGGCCTTAGCCATACTTTTACTAATTATAGAAGTTTAAAATTATTTATTGACATCCTTCCCCACCCCAACGTCGACCCTCGACACTCGACGACGGCTGGAGAAGACATCGACCGTCGGCTGCTGCACGACGGATCTGGGCCTAGGAAGGCCGCTGGCCTCGGCCCGGGCCTAGTAGGCCGCTGGCCTCGGCCCTGCAAGTAGGGAGAGTGGGGGGTGGTACATACTCTTCACTCTTGATATATAGGTACACCTTATATATTTCCTACACTTACCAGCCCGCTGCCTCAAGGTGCGTATGGAGGGTACCCCTTTCCAATTCTGCCCCAAGTGCAACCGCAAATACCCTTGGGTCGACAGGCATGCCACGTGCAATCTCTGCTTGCCGAGGGACCACCCCGAAGCGAACTGCAGAGCGTGTAGTAGGTTTAAGCCTAAGACACTTAAGGACCGTTCGACAAAGCGTTGGGCCCACCACGCCAGGCAGGCGGCCATGGCAGCGGAGGGCGCCTTCAGCGATGGCAGCGACGTCGTACTTTCGGACGGCGAGGGCATGACGGCGTCGAAAGACTGCCGAGCGCAAGTCCCCGACCTCGGAAGGTTGTCCGGCAGGGCGGCGATGGGGAAGACCCCCGGCGACGCAAGCGCTACACACCCTACACACACTAAGCACACTAAGTCCAACCGAACCTCGACGACGTCGACTTCTCGGAAAGAGGCACAGATAGAACGGTCCGACTCGGTGTCCTCTGGGCGCTCTCGATCGAGATCGCCTCATGACGCAAGGCAATCATCCACTCTTGCCAAGAGTGCCTCGCTCCCTAGATTAACGGAAGTTCGATCGTCGGAAGACTAAGACGACTTCCACCCCCAGGCCGCGCTCCAGGAGACCGAGGCCGCAGTTAACACCAACGAGGCCCCACGCTCGAAACAAGATACCTCTCCAGACCCTCGACGCCAGGCGTCGAAAGCCTCTGGGGCCTCCAAGGGGCAGGGAAAACATTTTTCCATGCACAGGGAGGGGGGGAAACAGCGGAAAGCACAGCCTTCCACTCCTGTAAGACCATCCTTCCTCCCTAAGCAGTCAGACAAACATAAATCTACTGGGACATCATCATCCAGCAAGGGTACCCTTGATAAGTCCTCTAAGTTGCCTACTAAAGTCATACCCTGTTCCAAAGAATGGTCCAGTGAAGACATAGACAGGGTCATGTCAAGGATGTCTTCCTTAGCTGATTTTTATGACAAAAACCCAGAACATTTCCTTTCGTATGACCCTCAAGGGGCCACACCCTCAGGCTCCTCTGATCCTATCCCCCTAAGTAAAAAGGCCCGGTTCGAAAGACCTGAACCCTTCGAGGTGCAGCCTTACTCTACTCCACACCCCAGTTACCAAGGACAGCCTTTCCCTGAAGGGGACCAGGAGTTTACAATTATGGAGGAACAAACCGGGACTGAATACTATGCGGATGATGAGGACCTGGAGGAGGTAGAAGATGAACAGGAAATTTACAGAGTAGATTCCCCGGTAGAGAGCGAAGCCCCAGTTACCGACTCGCCAGTTGATAACCAGCCCCTCCTTAATGAAGTTCTCGCTCGCGCAGCAGAACATTTTCACATCGACACCCACGGTGTACAGGAGGAAAGGGACTTCGCAGAAGAGTTGGTGGGAGAGAGGAGGCCGGTCGCTCAGACCATCCCTATCCTTAAATCCATCTAACATAGAATAGATCCATCCCTGGTGAATCCTAACCTCACCAGAGCCGTCAACCCCAGAGTCGAAAAACTTTTTCGGGCAGCCCAGTCTGACCCTCTTTATATAAGAGGACATCTTAAACCAGATTCCCTAGTGGTTGCCAACACTCGGAAGAGGGCTGGGACACCCTTATCGTCGTCAGAAGCTCCTCCCGACAAGGAGAGCAAAAGACTGTACGGGTTTGGCAGGAAGGTAGCCTCAACGTCCGCCTACCAAGCAAGGATTGCAAACTCCACCACCCTGTTGGCAAGTTACAACTGCCAGCAATGGGAAGAGGTTGCGGCGCTCATAGCCTCTGCTCCTGAACCGTTAAAGGGCCAGTTGGCTCGGATCTCGGCAGAAGGGAGAGCCGTGTCTGGTTGCATATTAAAAGCAACTTTCGAAGCCGCGGACAACGCAGGAAGATTGATAGCAGAAGGTACTGTTATCAAAAGACATGCGTGGTTACGGCAGTCGGGGTTCAAAACAGAAACCCAGGCTTCATTAATAGACAAGCCGGTGGAACCCGATCTATTGTTTGGGAAAGCGGTCGAAGACGCACTTAAAAATGCCAAGGACGAGTACGAGACTCTCAAATCCCTTGGCCAGCTTACCAACAAACCCCCTAATCAGAGGGGGAACAGTAATTTTCGTCGCCCATGCGGCCAAAATTCACAAAGAGGCAACTATGCCCAAGGACAGGGTACACAATGGAACAACAACCAGCAGTCTACCCAAAGTTACGGCAGGGTTAACAAGAGAGGTCGTGGAAGAGGCAGAGGCAGCCCCAACAAGGGAGGTGGCACGCCTCCACCAAAGCAGTGACGCTCAGTTCAGGGTCCCTTCTCACGCAACCCCAGTAGGGGGACGCATTTCCAACTTCACCCAGGCTTGGGAAGGGATCACCTCAGACAGATGGGTGCTGTCAACAGTGTCCACAGGATATTGTATAGAATTACTGCAGCGTCCCCGGAACCACCCTCCACGACAAAGAATACACTCCTTAAAACATCAGAAGATCCTTCTCGAGGAGATCGCCATTCTGCTAGAAAAGGACGCGATAGAACTCGTCCCAGGACACCAGGTAAACAAGGGTATCTATTCAACTTACTTCCTTGTGCCAAAGAAAGATTTGACAATGCGCCCAGTATTGGACTTACGGCCTGCCAACAAGTATGTCAAGCCCCAAAGATTCCGTATGACCACGCTACAAGAGGTAATCCCCCTCCTAAAAAAGGGGGATTACATGGCAACCTTGGATATGAAAGATGCTTATTTTCATATTTCCATGCTCCCAGCTCACAGAAAATACTTGCGCTTCAAAGTGGACAGTCGCCACTACCAATTCAAGGTACTGCCCTTCGGGATAGCTTCAGCACCAAGGGTATTCACCAAGGTACTGGCGGTGGCAGCTGCACACCTACGCAGGGAGGCAATCCCAGTGTACCCTTATCTGGACGACTGGCTCATAACGGGGGAAACCCCAAGAATTTGCAGGTCAAACATTCAGAGGACTATCGACCTCCTCCACAAATTAGGCTTCTCTATCAACGAGAAGAAGTCAAGTCTGGTGCCAAGCACCTCAAAACAGTTCCTAGGAGCAACCCTAGATACTCAAAAAGGGTTGACCTTCCCTTCGGAAGAGAGAATTCGGAATATACTACTGCAAATTCCACATTATCAGTCAGGTCAACGAATAACGGTACGCAAAGCAATGCGGTTACTGGGCATGATGGCGTCATGCATTTACCTGGTCCCCCACGCGCGTCTGCGCATGCGTCCCATGCAGGAATGGTTGGCGAAACAGTGGTCTCAGGCAAGTGGTCAGTGGGACGATCTAGTGGTCGTTTCGCCAACACTCGTACAGAGCTTACACTGGTGGACAAGAGAGAATCTCGCAAGGGGAAAACCCTTTTACGATCCCGAAGTACAGGCAGTGGTGACTACAGATGCATGCCTGACTGGGTGGGGAGCTCACCATCTCCACCACACAGCTCAGGGTCTCTGGTCTCACTCAGTAGCCAAGAACCACATCAACCTGCTAGAGCTTCTGGCAGTATTCCGAGCGCTTCGAGCGTTCGAGCCCCATCTGCTAAACTTGTCGGTGCAGATCCGGACGGACAGCACGACAGCCATGTTCTATCTGAACAAACAAGGAGGGACTCGTTCGCCAAATCTGTCCAAGCTTGCCCAGAAAATCTGGAGATGGGCACTCAGACGGAACATCTTCCTGTCATCACAACATGTTCCAGGGGAGCTCAATTCCCTAGCGGATGCCCTAAGCAGAGACTCCCTCCCAGAAGAACACGAATGGGTCCTTCACAGAGATATCGTAGAAGATCTCTTCTCTCAGTGGGGTTTCCCCACTATAGACCTATTCGCCACAAGCGAAAACAAACAATGCCCAGGATTTGCATCCAGGTTCCCCCAACCAGACTCCCAAGGGAACGCCCTGTGGATGAACTGGTCAGGGATGTTTGCGTACGCTTTTCCACCAACTCCTCATCAGGAAAGTGGTGTACAAGATGAACAAGGAATCGATGACGCTCATCCTAGTTGCTCCCATGTGGGCGAGACAACCATGGTTTCCACACCTACGCAGGATGGCGGTGTGCGAGCCCATCAAACTCCCAGCCTGGTACAACCTACTGTCCCAGCAACAAGGTCAAACAGTGCACCAGGACCCCAACTCAATGAACCTGGCAGCATGGCTCCTGAGGTCATAGAGTTTGGCCATCTCAATTTACCACAGAGGTGTATGGACATCCTAAAAGAATCCAGGAAACCAAACACAAGGCACTGTTACTTTGACAAGTGGAAGAGATTCGTTATTTGGTGCCAGAATAAACAAATCATCCCAGTTGATTGCACTCCTTCCAACATTGTAACATACATGCTCCACCTGCTGGACGCAGGTTTGGTTTTTAACTCTCTGAAAGTACACCTGGCAGCCCTCTCGGCTTACACCACATCCCATAACAAGATATCGTGGTGGAAAGTACCAGTAGTTAAAGAGGAAGGAGTAAAGAGACTTCACCCTCATATTTCGAACCCACCGCCAGGATGGGTCCTCAATGTGGTGCTAGCTAAGCTCATGGGCCCCCCTTTCGAACCCATGCATAAAAGTAGTCTCAAACACCTGACTTATAAAACGGCCTTCTTAGTAGCCATTACCTCTATAAGAAGGGTCAGTGAAATTCAGGCTCTGTCAGTGCAAGATCCTTTCTTTACTATCCACAAAGACAAACTGGTTTTACGCACACACCCTAGGTTTTCACCTAAATTTATATCTAAATTCCATGTAAACCAGTCCATCGAGCTTCCGGCTTTCTTCCAGAACCCGCAAAGCTCAGCTGAGGTGAAACTACACACCCTTGATGTGCGTAGGGCGGTCCTCTACTATGTAAATAAAACAAGACCGCTAAGGAAAACAGATCAACTGTTTGTCTCCGTAGCTACAGGCAGAGAGGGGGATCGGGTCTCTAAAGGCGCGATCTCGAAGTGGATTATCAACTGTATACAGCTGTGTTACTCTCTTTCTGAAAAAACTCTGCCTTTTACGCCAAGGGCCCATTCTACTAGAGGCATTGGGGCCACTCTGGCTTTCATTGCAAATGTTCCCCTCGACACCATTTGCAAAGCAGCTACTTGGAGCTCTATTCACACTTTTACTCAGCATTACTGCATTGACACTCATTCCAAGACAGATACACAAGTGGGACAAGCGGTTCTAAGACACCTGTTTGCTCATGACCCTTCTCACATCCCACCTCCTTCTTCGGGTACTGCTCGCTAATCTATGCACAGCATGTGATCTAAGCAGATTCCACAAGCCTCAGAAGGGATACATTACTCACCGTAATCGTATTTCTGATGCTTGTATCTGCTTAGATTCACATGCGACCCACCCTTCCTCCCCTCCGAGAGAAGGCGCATGATTGCTTGTAGTCTTACCTTTCTGTCTATCTGCTTGGATTATCTGTACTCACGCTACTCCTCATGCTTCCTCATGTCAGAAAAAATACAATCTGAGGATCCCAGACGCGTGAGGGATCTTGGGTACAGTGGACGTCACACTAGGGATAGTATTACTGGCACTCCTGTGTCGACGCCCATTTTCGAGTTTCGAAAAACAAACTGTAATACTCCGCAGCTTCCACTAGATGTCGGCCTATGCACAGCATGTGAATCTAAGCAGATACAAGCATCAGAAATACGATTACGGTGAGTAATGTATCCCATATATATATATATATTTCTGAGGCTTGTGGAATCTGCTTAGATCACATGCTGTGCATAGGCCGACATCTAGTGGAAGCTGCGGAGTATTACAGTTTGTTTTTCGAAACTTGAAAATGGGCGTCGACACAGGCGTGCCAGTAATACTATCCCTAGTGTGACGTCCACTGTACCCAAGATCCCTCACGCGTCTAGGATCCTCAGATTGTTTTTTTCCGCCATACTGGTCGGAAGCATCTTGCGGAGTTCCATGGCCTTAGCCATACTTTTGCTAATTATTGAAGTAAAATTATTTGACATCCTTCCCCACCCCAACGTCGACCCTCGACAACGGCTGGAGAAGACATCGACCGTCGGCTGCTGCACGACGGATCTGGGCCTCAGAAGGCCGCTGGCCTCAGCCCGGGCCTAGTAGGCCGCTGGCCTCGGCCCTGCAAGTAGGGAGAGTGGGGGGTGGTACATACTCTTCACTCTTAGTATATAGGTACACCTTATATATTTCCTACACTTACCAGCCCGCTGCCTCAAGGTGCGTATGGAGGGTACCCCTTTCCAATTCTGCCCCAAGTGCAACCGCAAATACCCTTGGGTCGACAGGCACGCCACGTGCAATCTCTGCTTGCCGAGGGACCACCCCGAAGCGAACTGCAGAGCGTGTAGTAGGTTTAAGCCTAAGACACTTAAGGACCGTTCGACAAAGCGTTGGGCCCACCACGCCAGGCAGGCAGCCATGGCAGCGGAGGGCGCCTTCAGCGATGGCAGCGATGCCGTACTTTCAGACGGCGAGGGCATGACGGCGTCGAAAGACTGCCGAGCGCAGGTCCCCGACCTCGGAAGGTTGTCCGGCAGGGCGGCTATGGGGAAGACCCCCGGCGACGCAAGCGCTACACACCCTACACACACTAAGCACACTAAGTCCAACCGAACCTCGACGACGTCGACTTCTCGGAAAGAGGCACAGATAGAACGGTCCGACTCGGTGTCCTCTGGGCGCTCTCGATCGAGATCGCCGCATGACGCAAGGCAATCATCCACTCTTGCCAAGAGTGCCTCGCTCCCTAGATTAACGGATGTTCGATCGTCGGAAGACGAAGACGACTTCCACCCCCAGGCCGCGCTCCAGGAGACCGAGGCCGCAGTTAACACCAGCGAGGCCCCACGCTCAAAACAAGGTACCTCTCCCGACCCTCGACGCCAGGCGTCAAAAGTCTCCGAGGCCTCCAAGGGGCAGGGAAAACATTTTTCCACGCACAGGGAGGGGGGGAAACAGCGGAAAGCACAGCCTTCCACTCCTGTAAGACCATCCTTCCACCCTAAGCAGACAGTCAAACATAAATCTACTGGGACATCAACATCCAACAAGGCTACCCTTGATAAGTCCTCTAAGTTGCCTACTAAAGCCATACCCTGTTCCAAAGAATGGTCCAGTGAAGACATAGACAGGGTCATGTCAAGGATGTCTTCCTTAGCTGATTTTTATGACAAGAACCCAGAACATTTCCTTTCGTATGACCCTCAAGGGGCCACACCCTCAGGCTCCTCTGATCCTATCCTAAGTAAAAAGGCCCGGTTCGAAAGACCTGAACCCTTCGAGGTGCAGCCTTACTCTACTCCATACTCTACTCCACACCCCAGATACCAAGGACAGCCTTTCCCTGAAGGGGACCAGGAGTTTACAATTATGGAGGAACAAACCGGGACTGAATACTATGCGGATGATGAGGACCTGGAGGAGGTAGAAGATGAGCAGGAAATTTACAGAGTAGATTCCTCGGTAGAAAGCGAAGCCCCAGTTACCGACTCGCCAGTTGATAACCAGCCCCTCCTTAATGAAGTTCTCGCTCGCGCGGCAAAACATTTTCACATCGACACCCACGGTGTACAGGAGGAAAGGGACTTCACAGAAGAGTTGGTGGGAGAAAGGAGGCCGGTCGCTCAAACCATCCCTATCCTTAAATCCATCCAACGTAGAATAGATCCATCCCTGGTGAATCCAAACCTCACCAGAGCCGTCAAACCCAGAGTCGAAAAACTTTTTCGGGCAGCCCAGTCTGACCCTCTTTATATAAGAGGACAGCTTAAACCAGACTCCCTAGTGGTTGCCAACACTCGGAAGAGGGCTGGGACACCCTTATCGTCATCAAAAGCTCCTCCCGACAAGGAGAGCAAAAGACTATACGGGTTTGGCAGGAAGGTAGCCTCAACGTCCGCCTACCAAGCAAGGATTGCAAACTCCACCACCCTATTGGCAAGTTACAACTGCCATCAATGGGAAGAGGTCGCGGCGCTCATAGCCTCTGCTCCTGAACCGTTAAAGGGCCAGTTGGCTCGGATCTCGGCAGAAGGGGGAGCCGTGTCTGGTTGCATATTAAAAGCAACTTTCGACGCCGCGGACAACGCAGGAAGATTGATAGCAGAAGGTACTGTTATCAAGAGACATGCGTGGTTACGGCAGTCGGGGTTCAAAACAGAAACACAGGCTTCATTAATAGACAAGCCGGTGGAACCCGATCTATTGTTTGGGAAAGCGGTCGAAGACGCACTTAAGAATGCCAAGGACGAGTACGAGACTCTCAAATCCCTTGGCCAGCTTACCAACAAACCCCCTAATCAGAGGGGGAACAGTAATTTTCGTCGCCCACGCGGCCAAAATTCACAAAGAGGCAACTATGCCCAAGGACAGGGTACACAATGGAACAACAACCAGCAGTCTACCCAGAGTTACAGCAAGGGTAACAAAAGAGGTCGTGGAAGAGGCAGAGGCAGCCCCAACAAGGGAGGTGGCACGCCTCCACCAAAGCAGTGACGCTCAGTTCAGGGTCCCTTCTCGCGCAACCCCAGTAGGGGGACGCATTTCCAACTTCACCCAGGCTTGGGAAGGGATCACCTCAGACAGATGGGTGCTGTCAACAGTGTCCACAGGATATTGTATAGAATTACTGCAGCGTCCCCGGAACCACCCTCCACGACAAAGAGTACACTCCTTAGAACATCAGAAGATCCTTCTCGAGGAGATCGCCATTCTGCTAGAAAAGGACGCGATAGAACTCGTCCCAGGACACCAGGTAAACAAGGGTATCTATTCAACTTACTTCCTTGTGCCAAAGAAAGATTTAACAATGCGCCCAGTATTGGACTTACGGCCTGCCAACAAGTATGTCAAGCCCCAAAAATTCCGTATGACCACGCTACAAGAGGTAATCCCCCTCCTAAAAAAGGGGGATTACATGGCAACCTTGGATATGAAAGATGCTTATTTTCATATTTCCATGCTCCCAGCCCACAGAAAATACTTGTGCTTCAAGGTGGACAGTCGCCACTACCAATTCAAGGTACTGCCCTTCGGGATAGCTTCAGCACCAAGGGTGTTCACCAAGGTACTGGCGGTGGCAGCTGCACACCTACGCAGGGAGGCAATCCCAGTGTGTACCCTTATCTGGACGACTGGCTCATAACGGGGGAAACCCCAGGAATTTGCAGGTCAAACATTCAGAGGACTATCGACCTCCTCCACGAATTAGGCTTCTCTATCAACGAGAAGAAGTCAAGTCTGGTGCCAAGCACCTCAAAACAGTTCCTAGGAGCAATCCTAGATTCTCAAAAAGGGTTGACCTTCCCTTCGGAAGAGAGAATTCGGAATATACTACTGCAAATTCCACATTATCAGTCAGGTCAACAAATAACGGTACGCAAAGCAATGCGGTTACTGGGCATGATGGCGTCTTGCATTCACCTGGTCCCCCACGCGCGTCTGCGCATGCGTCCCATGCAGGAATGGTTGGCGAAACAGTGGTCTCAGGCAAGTGGTCAGTGGGACGATCTAGTGGTCGTTTCACCAACACTCGTACAGAGCTTACACTGGTGGACAAGAGAGAATCTCGCAAGGGGAAAACCCTTTTACGATCCCGAAGTACAGGCAGTGGTGACTACAGATGCATGCCTGACTGGGTGGGGAGCTCACCATCTCCACCACACAGCTCAGGGTCTCTGGTCTCACTCAGTAGCCAAGAACCACATCAACCTGCTAGAGCTTCTGGCAGTATTCCGAGCGCTTCGGGCGTTCGAGCCCCATCTGCTAAACTTGTCGGTGCAGATCCGGACGGACAGCACGACAGCCATGCTCTATTTGAACAAACAAGGAGGGACTCGTTCGCCAAATCTGTCCAAGCTTGCCCAGAAAATCTGGATATGGGCACTCAGACGGAACATCTTCCTGTCATCACATGTTCCAGGGGAGCTCAATTCCCTAGCGGATGCCCTAAGCAGAGACTCCCTCCCAGAGGAACACGAATGGGTCCTTCACAGAGATATCGTAGAAGATCTCTTCTCTCAGTGGGGTTTCCCCACTATAGACCTATTCGCCACAAGCGAAAACAAACAATGCCCATGATTTGCATCCAGGTTCCCCCAGCCAGACTCCCAAGGGAACGCCCTGTGGATGAACTGGTCAGGGATGTTTGCGTACGCTTTTCCACCAACTCCTCTCATCAGGAAGGTGGTGTACAAGATGAACAAGGAATCGATGACGCTCATCCTAGTTGCTCCCATGTGGGCGAGACAACCATGGTTTCCACACCTACGCAGGATGGCGGTGTGCGAGCACATCAAACTCCCAGCCTGGTACAACCTACTGTCCCAGCAACAAGGTCAAACAGTGCACCAGGAACCCAACTCAATGAACCTGGCAGCATGGCTCCTGAGGTCATAGAGTTTGGCCATCTCAATTTACCACAAAGGTGTATGGACATCCTAAAAGAATCCAGGAAACCAAACACAAGGCACTGTTATTTGGACAAGTGGAAGAGATTCGTTATTTGGTGCCAGAATAAACAAATCAACCCAGTTGATTGCACTCCTTCCAACGTTGTGACATACATGCTCCACCTGCTGGATGCAGGATTGGTTTTTAACTCTCTGAAAGTACACCTGGCAGCCCTCTCGGCTTACACCACATCCCATAACAAGATATCGTGGTGGAAAGTACCAGTAGTTAAAGCCTTCATGGAAGGAGTAAAGAGACTTCACCCTCCTATTTCGAACCCACCGCCAGGATGGGACCTTAATGTGGTGCTAGCTAAGCTCATGGGCCCCCCTTTCGAACCCATGCATAAAAGTAGTCTCAAACACCTGACTTATAAAACGGCCTTCTTAGTAGCCATTACCTCTATAAGAAGGGTCAGTGAAATTCAGGCTCTGTCAGTGCAGGATCCTTTCTTTACTATCCACAAGGACAAACTGGTTTTACGCACGCACCCTAGGTTCTCACCTAAATTTATATCAAAGTTCCATGTAAACCAGTCCATCGAGCTTCCGGCTTTCTTCCAGAACCCGCAAAGCTCGGCTGAGGTGAAACTACACACCCTAGATGTGCGTAGGGCGGTCCTCTACTATGTAAATAAAACCAGACCGCTAAGGAAAACAGATCAACTGTTTGTCTCCGTAGCTACAGGCAGAGAGGGAGATCGCGTCTCTAAAGGCGCTATCTCGAAGTGGATTATCAACTGTATACAGCTGTGTTACTCTCTTTCTGAAAAGACTCTGCCTTTTACGCCAAGGGCCCACTCTACTAGAGGCATTGGGGCCACTCTGGCTTTCATTGCAAATGTTCCCCTCGACACCATTTGCAAAGCAGCTACTTGGAGCTCTATTCACACTTTTACTCAGCATTACTGCATTGACACTCATTCCAAGACAGATACACAAGTGGGACAAGCGGTTCTAAGACACCCGTTTGCTCATGACCCTTCTCACATCCCACCTCCTTCTTCTGGTACTGCTCGCTAATCTATGCACAGCATGTGATCTAAGCAGATTCCACAAGCCTCAGAAGGGATACATTACTCACCGTAATCGTATTTCTGATGCTTGTATCTGCTTAGATTCACATGCGACCCACCCTTCCTCCCCTCCGAGAGAAGGCGCATGATTGCTTGTAGTCTTACCTTTCTGTCTATCTGCTTGGATTATCTGTACTCACGCTACTCCTCATGCTTCCTCATGTCAGAAAAAATACAATCTGAGGATCCTAGACGCGTGAGGGATCTTGGGTACAGTGGACGTCACACTAGGGATAGTATTACTGGCACGCCTGTGTCGACGCCCATTTTCGAGTTTCGAAAAACAAACTGTAATACTCCGCAGCTTCCACTAGATGTCGGCCTATGCACAGCATGTGAATCTAAGCAGATACAAGCATCAGAAATAAGATTACGGTGAGTAATGTATCCTATATATATATATATATATATATATATATATATATATATATATATATATATATATATATTCTTAAAGTAATAAAAAAATGATCTGGCAACAAGACAAGGAGTGATGAAGGCTGCAAACATTTGCAGGTGGAGACTTGACTTATGTGTGTGTGCTTCATTCTCCTCAAAACCATTTAATCTCTTGTCCTCGACCCACACCCTCTTCTGGCTCACCTACTCTTTCAAAACCGCCAACACTAACTTCCATCACACTTTCTCTTCGCATCTACCCCCAGCGCCTCTACTTTGCAGACTCAACATCAGTATGTTTCTACATCTCCCTCCTTTATATTGCTCTTTCTAATGCAAAATCTGTCTGTAACAAGACTTTTACCTCAGATTTCATTCCTTCCCATTCACCCTCTTGTGACCTCATCACTATGAGAAACCGGAAGGTGGCCAGGCCACAGCTATCGCCTTTGGATCCAGACCCTGGTGGTGGACCAGTGCGAGTGGATCACCTGGGTGAGGGGTCTTGTGGGAGTTGGACACCTGATGTTCACATGCGTTATCCCCTTCCCTGCAACACCTTTAACCTAGGTAGGATATTTAGGAACTCTAACCTCCCTTTGCCCACACAAACACTTTCACAGGGGCAGCCAGCTCTGGGAGAAAACTCATACCCGAGCATTGTACCCGATATGTCCCACTACTGTGGTCAGTTAATTAATGGTAACAACAGCACATGACTTCCGTTAAACTTCCCCACACTGATAAAAGGCGGAGCACGAGAGCACACTCTGACCAAGGCAAAGCACATGAAGGAACAGTGTTTTCGAGACAGCAGCTGAACGAGGGGAGAAAGATGGCAAACCAAGAAGGGTGCACCAGGAGGGAGATACTCTTGACCTTTCTGGCGGAAAACCGTTCATTCCAAAGTCCTGCGGATTGAAAGCCCAAGAAACAAGACTGACGAAATCCTGCATTGTGTGTCAGATACCGGGGTCTCTCCTGTATGGCTGAGTCAGGGAGGAGCAGCAGCCGCTGTGGTACTATCCTTTGCTCCAACATTAAAACTGTGGCAGGCAACATTAAAACTGTGGCAGTAAGATTAACACAGCCGGTGAGTTAGGGAGACGATGCAAGACCGGTCTGTGTTGAAGTCAAGGTTGCAAGCGTCAACTTTGTATAAAGAGCGCAAGAAGGAAGATTTGTAACGCATGTGATGGAAGACGTGAGGAAAGCTGAATTGTTGATGGATGTTTGAACTACTAGAAGAAAGAGTGCTCCGGCACTGCAAGTGTGCTCAATTGAAGGTCTCTCTAAAAGTGATGAAACGGAAAAGTAAAAGATGACAATGAGAAATGAAGTGAATTGAAGTGGTCCTGCGACGGTTAAGCAAAATCGATCCCACAATCGAACGTCTTCGATTTTTGACACGGTCCATGCCCAAACGGGAGAGACCAATTGAGAACATTGTGTTAAGGGGTCTGAGCCCGAATGAGGGAGATCCATGGTCTCAGCCTGATTGAGGGAGACCAATTGTGAATATTGTGCTAAAGGGGTACCGAACCTGAAGGCGAGAGACCCATGGTGAATACTGAACCAGAGATCTTGTGAATGTGAAGAACCTGGGAAGAAAGGAACTTTAGTGCTAGTTTATGTCAGGCCCTCTGCAATAAAGAGACTTTGAATGGTAAAGAGAAGTTGGCACAGAAGGCCCTGATACCAATCCTTTGAACTGCCTCCTTGTGGCGGAGAAGCCAGACTCTGTGTGAAGCTCGAAAGTGCCACATTGTCCCGTGGGGAAGGGAAGCCACAACTGCTCAACTATACTGACATATTCTTTCATAAACTTTTTTTGCTTACATTGTTATCCCGCACCATTTGTATTTAGAAGTAAGGATTGGCAATAGGTGTATTACTATAGACCCTTTTGATTTGAGAAAGACTCCACTAGGACTGCGTTATTACTATTTGATTGCCGTAGCATGCTCCCATCTTAGCTTTAGGGTTAGGTAAGCATTTAACCAACTCATTGAAGTTCAATAAAAACACCCGTGAACTGTGATCACTTATGCCTGTCTTCACCGTTTGATAACATGCCTTCCTTACATTACCCTTCGAGAAACCTGGATTTCTCCCTCGAACTTTGCAACCCTTTCTGCCCTTCACGACACTGCTAATTGGTAGGGGTGCTGGTGCTGTAGACTGTTCGTGTCTTTCAAATGTACGATCGGTCCTACTCCACCCACATCTCCTGTTTTTTCTCCCTTTTTCATATACACTATCCCCACAATAATTTCTCCCTATGGCATTCATATTATATCTCTCTATTGGCCACCTGGTTAGTCCCGCTCGTCAATTTATTGACCACCTCTCCCAAATAATTGATCCCCTTCCTCTCATCATGGCACTGGTGAATTTAACCTCCCCTCTTTCAACTCCTCTATCGACTTTAGCTCTCTTCTCCTTAACAGCTCACTTTTTTTGTCTACTCTTCCCACCCATTCAAATGGTAACTTCCTTGACCTTATTCTCATCTCCTCTCAAATGCCTTGAATATCTCCACCACTCCTTCTCCCTCTGATGATTCCATTGTCTTTGCCTCATTCTCCACTCTTTACTTCCACCCCACTCATCTACCGCTTCTATTACCAAGCGCAAGTTACCCTCCTCTAAATTTCTTTACCTCTGACCTACACCCCACTCTCCTCCAATGGAAAATTCACTGTTCCATCCACTGATATAGCCTTCAGTAACTGACCATCCCTTCTAATCTCACTTCCCTGTTACTGCATTCACTCCTAAACCCTCTCCAGCCTTGCATTACATCTACCATCTGCAACCATGGGAAAAACCTTTGCACTTAGTTAAGATCTGGACACGCCTCGGATCTCCAATTCCACCTGACTGCTCTTCAAAAACTACTCCTCTGTGCTCGACCCTGCCAAAAGTAACTTGTATCTCTTATTTCATCTCAATACTATCAACGTAGGTGCCTCCAGAAAATCTCTCCACTAAATAATCCCATCTCCTAAACCCTCCTAACTCGACTCTTCTACTCTTTCTTCTAACGATCTAGCTCTCTATTTTGCTTAATTTACAGTATTCAAAACACCACCTCAACTTCTACCCCCCTCCTACTCACTTTTCGCCACCACCTCTACCCTCTCCTGCAACAATGTCTTCCTTTGCCCCCACTAACCCTATTGAGATTCTTGACCTTGTCCTCAGGGCTGCCTTTGCGCCTCCATCTACCCTCTACCCCTACACATAGCTCCCAGTGTTGCTCCATATCCTACTTTCCTCTTCAACTGCTTTCTTGACAGTGACACTTTCCTATCGTCCTACAGGTCGGCTACTGTGATCCCTATCCTTAAGAAACCTGGACTAGGTCCTACCCACCATGCCAACTTTCATCGTGTCTCTTTTCTGCCTCACTATTCCAAAATCCTCAAGTGTGCAGTTTTTAACCAACTCACTGCATCAGGACCTAGGGCAAGATACTTATTATCTTAAGACCCTGGCACATATACAGACCCAGAGGACAAAGGGGACACAGTGGACCTAGACCAATATTATGATGACAATGAGGACTTGTATGTCATCCAGACCCCAGATCACTCCGACCTACCAGTGGCTGACTACCCAGTAGACAACCAGTTACAATATACTGACCTGCTCCTAAAGGCGGCAGATCACTTCAAAATAGACACATAAGAAGCCCAAGTAGACAAAGACTTTGTGTAGGACATCCTTGGGGATAAGAAATCAGCAACCCAATTTATCCCCCTGTCACAATTGGTACAGTGACGCATCCAACTCTCTGCTTATACCCAATTTACCACGGGCAGACAACCCGCGCATCGAGAAGTTCAGACCAGCCCCCTCAAACCCCTTATACATTATAGGGCAATTAAAGGTGGTCTCTGTAGGAGAGTAAAACAATCTACACCTTGGGCAGGAAGGCAGTTTCCTCGGCAGCCTACCAAACAATGATAGCTAATAACATGACGCTATTAGCCAGTTATAATTGTCACAAGTGGGATGAAATCGCTGAACAGAGTCCCAGAGCGCTTCAAAATACAGCTCTCACTCACCATCACAGAGGGGAAACAAGTAGCCCAACTGCATCTTCAAAAACAACTTGGACGCAGGGAACAATGCAGGGAGAATTGTGGCAGAAGGCACACTGATTAAACTCCATACATGGCTACGCCAATCCGGCTTCAAACTAGAAACGCAATCAACCCTCCTAAACATGCCCATTGAACCCAACGCTTTGTTTGGCAAATCGGTAGAGGATGCGCTCGAGCGCAAAAGAGGAATATGACGCCCTCAAATCCCTTTGGCAGCTCACCAAAAAGCCCTTTGGGCAAAGAAGCTCTAACTCCCAAAGGGCCTCAAATTACAATCAAGGTGGACATGGTTCGTCCTGGGGTTCGTCACAAGGGCATACCTCACAACAGGGTTTTCAAAGAGGCCAACGAAGGTCTCGAAGTAGGAGCAGATTCTCCTCCAAGAGGGGGCTCAACCCCCCTAAGCAATGACCACCCACTACAGGTTCCCGTTCCCTCCCATGCCACTCCAGTAGGTCATATTTCACACTTTACCCACGCATGGGAGGAGATCACTTCGACAAGTGGGTAATTTCCACTGTAGGGGGGTTATTGCATAGAACTGATCCAAACGCCATCCAACCACCCACCAAGACAAAGGCAGACTCCACAGAGGAACAACGGATCCAGTTTGAAGAGGTGAAGGCGCTGCTTCCAAAGGACGCCATAGAAATCATCCTGGCAAACCAGATAACAAGGGTATTTATTCAATATACTTCCTTGTGCCGAAAAAAGAACTAACAATGCGCCCTGTCCTAGACCTGCGCCCTGCAAACACCTATGCCAAGCCAAAATAATTCTACATAACGCTACAGGAGGTGATCCCAGTGCTAAAACAGGGGGAATACATGGCATCCTTGGATATGAAAGATGCATACTTTCATATTTCAATGTTCCTAGCGCACAGAAGGTTCTTGCATTTCAAAATCGAGAACCAGCGCTACCAATTCAAGGTGCTACCCTTTTGGCATAGCCTCCGCTCCAAGGGTATTCACCAAGATACTAGCGGTAGCGGCAGCGCATCTAGGCAGAGAATCAATCCCAATGTACCCTTATCTGGATGACTGGCTGATAACGGGCGAAACACCCCAAATTTGCAAGATAAAATACCCAGAGAACAATCAATCTCCTGTTCCAATTGGGATTCTCATTCAACGAGAAAAAATTGAGTCGTTCCAAGCAAGACCAAACAGTTCTTAGGGGCTGTCATAGAAACAGAAGAGGGTCTAGTTTTATAATCAAACGAAAAAGTACAAAACATAGTGCTGCAAATACCTCAGTATGTAGCCGGTCGCCAAATAACCGTACGCAAAGCAATGCGCTTGCTCGGGATGATGGCATCATGCATTTACCTGGTTCCACACGCATGGCTGCGCATGCGTCCAATGCAAGAGTGGTTAGTGAAACAGTGGTCGCAGGCAAGCGGTCATTGAGACGATCTAGTGGTTGTTTCTCTAACCTTAGTTCACGCACTACACTTGTGGACAAAGGGGAACCTGTTAAAGTGTAAACCACAATGCTACAGTGCAAGCAGTTATCCCAACAGATACAGTACTCACCGGGTGGGAGGCCCATTACCTTCACCACACTGCACATGGGCTGTAGACAGATCACAGGCCAAAACGATATAAACCTTGTGGAACTGCTAGCAGTGCCCAAAGCACTGCAAGTTTTCCAAGTGCTCCTGTCAGGCCAGACAATACAACTGTCATGTTTTATATAAACAAGCAGGGGGACACAGTCTCAAAGTCTGTCCAGGCAAGCGCAAAAAATCTGTAAGTGGGCACTCAAGTGGGGCATGTTCCCAACATTGCAACATGTTCCGGGGGAACTCAATTCTCTGGCTCTTTAGGCAGAGATTTTCTTCCCGAAGAGCACAAGTGGCAACTCGACAGAAATGTCCTAGACAATATCTTCTCCCTATGGGGATACCCCCCCTTTTTAGATTTGTTCACCACAAACCAAAACACCCAATGCCCAGACTTTGCATCCAGGTTTCCCCAACACTGGTCCAAGGGAAACGCCCTGTGGTTGAACTGGTCAGGGGAATTTGCCTAGGCTGTCCCCCAGACCCTGCTACTGTGTATGTTGGTGAGCAAAATGCATCAAGAACAAGTGACCCTAATCCTAGTGGCTCCTATGTGGGTAAGACAACCTTGGTTTCCACATCTGCGCAAACTGGCGATGTTCGATCCAATCAAACTCATGTACACCTACAACATGCTCACACAGCACGGGGGGGGGTGGGGTGGGCAGCATACCACCCACAACCTCAGTCTATGAACTTGGCAGCTTGGCTCCTGAAGTCATAGAATTTGGCCATTTAAAACAATCTCAAAGGTGTATGGACGTCCTCAAGGAGGCACGCAAACCAAACACCAGACACTGTTATTTTAACAAATGGAAAAGATTTGTAATATGGTGCAGTCAAAGAGTATACACCCGATAGAATGTACCCCATCACACATTTGCCAGTACATGCTAAACTTACTAGACTCCGTGCTAGTATTCAACTCCATCAAGGTTCACCTGGCAGCTCTATCCGCGAACACCACTTCTCAAAGCAAGGTGTCCTGGTGGAAAGTCCCGTTCATTAGGGCATTCATGGAAGGAGTAAAAAGACTCTACCCTCCCATTCACACCCACCTCCAGGGTGGGACCTAAACGTAGTACTTGCAAAACTCATGGAATCCCCTTTGAGCCTATGCATGAATCCAGCCTTAAACACCTTACTTAAAAGATGGCTTTTCTGGTGGCTATCGCCTCCATAAGAAGAGTCCGTGAACTAAAAGCTTTGTCGGTGCAAGACCCTTTCTTTATTAGCCACAAAGACGGGTTGATACTAAAAACACACTCTAGGTTTTCACCTAAGTTCATATCGAAGTTCCATGGCAACCAGTCCATGGAACTACCAGCTTTCTTTCAAAGCCCTTCAAGCTTAGCTGAGAAAAATCTTGCGAGGGAAGGAAGACTTGAGGGGCGCATGCCAAGAGGAGGAGGAGGGGGGGGGGCACTTGGTGAGTACCTGGGAAGAGTTTTTGATTTTGCGTGCTTGTTAAAGATAACTGTGGTTATTTTGTGGCCGCCTACAGATAATTGCAGTTATTTTAAGTGCATTGCAAATATAACCGCAGTTATGGGAAAAAGTTTTTGAGTTTAGGATTCATACCAAAAACATGAAATTTGACATCTACAGTGAGCTGGGAGTGGGGTGGGTGATGTGCGTGGCTAAGTAATATTGCTACTGGGTTACTTTAAAGAACTGATTGGTGCAATATGGAAAGGTGAAACGGGCAAAGGCTGTTGCCACTGGCCGAAGGCCATGGCGAATGGGCCGGAACTGTTTTAAAATATACTGTGGAGGGGAATATGTACAGTGGACATGTCTGATGGCATGGTAGTATTTTCAGATATACAGTGGGTCCAAGAAAACATATTGGGGAAACATGTATAGTAGGCACGGGTAAGGGCACTACCAAATGTCGTGCTCGCTGGCAAGGGCCATAGTCCCTGGCTAGTGGGTACCAAAGAAACATTTTGGAGGAGGATGTACAGTGGAGTCGGCCACTGGCTGTGGCTTTCGGCCATGGCCAGTGGCCGGTAGTGTTTTAAAATATACAGTGGGCCCGGCCAGGGCTGTGCTCGCTGGCCATGGCCAAAGGCCCTGAATAGTGGGCCCCAAACATGTATAGAGGGCACGGCTGAAGACCATGGCCACCTAGTGGGCCCAAAAGAAATCTATTGGCGGAACATGTACAGTGAACATGGCTGAAGGCCATGGCTAGTGGCCTGGTAGTGCTTATATACATTGGGCACATCCAAAGGCTGTGCGTTCTGGCTAGTGGGCTAAAAGAAAGACGTGGACACCTAGTGTGTCCAAACGAAACCTATTGGGGGAACGTGTACAGTGGACATGCTCAAAGTTAAGCTTGTCATGACCTGGTTGTTTTGACCATAGAATGTCAAGCCGTCTTCTTTTTTAACTTTTTAACTTTTTTTTTATTGTGGATCCCCAGGACTAACACACGTGTGCGACATCATGGATCCGTTTCCGTCCAGAGAAAACGTGAGGTCCCATTAAAAATGTACATTTTTCAAGTTGTAAAGGACCGGAACTACCATAAATTATATTCAAATTCCTTTATCCCTCACCGGCCAGGAAGGTTTCAAGTCATCCATAACTTAAGTGACATTCTACTGTATACCACGCACATCCATAGCCCCTCTATGTATATACTTAGTACTTTAGAAAGTGTAAAAAAAGACTGGTGGCTGAACGGACTGCAGTCACAAGGAAGAGTAAGATTGACTGTAAATAATGTAGACATTACACCTTTGTCAATCTTCATCATATATATGTATATTTTGTATATGTATTGTGGTAGGCCAGAAGAATGAGACAGACCACATGTTTTTTTTTTTTATTTAAATAGTGGCGGATGCAAACCATTCAACAACTGGGTAAAAAAAGCTCCAAGGAAAACTGGAAGAGCTAGTCTGCACTGAAGACCACCTCATCACCAATCCAGAAAGAGTGAAAACTAAGATGGAGCTGCTAGACTGGATCGCCACGAACGACAAGATCCTGTCCAATAAGTTATTAAAGCACCTCCCACCCGGCCATACCAAACTAAAAACTCAGTTGAAGTATTGTGAAAAATTTCCGGACAAGGCTTTGACGAAACTCTTTGAGAGCCCGTCTTAACCTGCTCCATACCAGAGAAATCCTGGCAAACCGATCTGTCCCCCACAGCTACATGTCGGCTTTGTGAACATCAAGACCAACCAGAAACTATAAGGCACTTGCTTACGACTTGTCCAGAAATGACCAAGGAAAGAGAGGCGTACTTATCACCATTTATATCCTATCCGTCGGTGTTAGACGAATAAACCTGTTTGCGACGACTAATTGCAGGCGATTCAGTGAGATGGTCTAGGGCTGAGTCTAGGGCTGAAACCTGAGGTTTTTTGCCTTGCAGGTGGGAGCAGGAAGAAGGCCAAGAGAGGCGGGCCAGAGAGCCCGGCCAGAGAGTTGCAGGAAAGGAGGGAGCGGGTGTGCTGATGAGGAGAATCTCAGTCTTAATGGCATTAAGGCAGAGGTCATTGGCGGCACACACCTTCTGGATAGTAGACAGTCAGAAATGAGGGAAGGAGAAGAGGAGGCCGAAGGTACCCTGAAAATGCATACTTTTCTTCTCAATAGGTTTGTCTTTCTGTTGGTTATTTTTTATGATGATACAGTAACAAACAGTTACTTGTTTGGGATGGTTCTCAGGCACCTCTGGTATTGGTGGTCCTTCATAGAGAGGTCTAGGGAGTTCCTTGGCAGAGCAGGAGTCCTTGTGCCTAAAAGAGGAGTCTCTGCCTGTGAGATCCGGTTTGCCGCCACCCGTAGGGGACTGTTGCATAGCAGGCTCACAAGCTCCAGCTTGGTTGAAGTGTCTCGGCTGTCGCACAAGGCAGCAAAATGGATTAAAGATTGTTTGAGTGATGGTTGCCAGAGTGCTCCTACAATCCCACATGTCCAGGGTTTTGCAGTTGGAATTTAGGGTTACCGAGGGGATAGGTTTATTTCCCATTCTTCGTAGTGAATACTTGAAATCTCTCCATGATACTACTGGACCAAGGAATAGTTTTTCAAAACTGCACTGATGACACCCAGCTGGTCTTCAACTTCCACAGTCAGACTGATTATGTCCTAGAGCAAAGCCTCTACTTTCGATCTCATAGAAAAATGGAGAGAAAACTTGCTACACCACACAAAGATCGAAAATCTTATAGATTTAATGAAAACATTACAATTAGCAATCCACTCCTTAACTGCTTGAATATCCAATGCAATTTCACTGAGGCTCAAGATGAAGTTAAACCTCTGGGAGTAACATTGGATTCTGAACTAACCTTGTTGAAATGTGCAGATCAGACCGTAAGCAATACATCTTGTCTCATGCTACTCCAACAAGTTAAAACCTTTCTATCAGAGGAACATCTTGGACTCAAAGCCCAGCGCATTATAGGCTCAAGAGTAGACTATTACTATTGAAACTCATTTTAGGGAACCCTAAAATTGGTTATGAACCGCCTACAGACTTTGACCAGCTGCAGCTAGATTGATTACTTTGATCCATAAAACTATCTGTGAATATGCCAGGATAATTGAAACTTTGTTTTAAAATGTATACCCCAAATATGTCCCTAAGATTTGGGGGAAATTCATGATTCATGTACCCAGGATTGAGCACACTTGAAACCATCTAGCCTTTAGGTGGAAATTAAGGACCTGGCTGTTTGAATAACAACCCAGAGTCGGCTAGACCTTTTTGTCCACCGACTAATACTAACAGCCCTTATTGTTGCAAGCACCAGTTTGGATAGTTGGCTGTATATAAGCAATCAATCAAATCACCCGGGGTACATGGACGAGGGCTCTAGAGACAGGGTAATGCAACAGATTACAAATGGAGTATTGGTACGACGAAGCAGGAGCCAGGGTAATTAAATGATTACTAATCAGGTACTGGAACGAAGAAGGGTGAGGCAGGGTTGATGGGGTACTAGGGCAAGGAAGAGTGTGGAGGGGTAATACAACGGATTACTGATGTGGTACTGGGATGCGTAAAAGGTAGGTGGGTATAATGGAGTGCATTATTATTGTGTCCCTGGGACAAGGAAGAGGGTGGGTGGGATAAGGCAACAGATTACTAATGGGTACTCGGACGATGAATAGTGACGCAGAGATGGTGGGTAATTGGGATGAGGAAGAGTGAGGAGCGGGTAATGGGTTTGTTGGATGAGGAGGAAAGAGGGAGAGGTAATTGAGTACTAAGTCGAGGAAGGCAGAATAATGCAACATAAATAGGGTATAGGGACGAAGAAAAGTGAGATGGGGTAATGCAATGAATTACAAATGGGGTACTGGGAAGAGTAGGAGGCAGGTGGGGTAATGCAACAGATTACTAATGTGGTACTGGGATGATGAATAGTGACTCAGGGATAATGGGATGAGGAAGAGTGAAGTGGGGTAACCGGCTTGTGGGATGGGGGGAAGAGGAAATGGGGTACAGGGACGAGGAAGACGGGTCAGGGAAATCGGAGGAAGAAGAGCTAGAGTGTGGTGATCTACGGTGTCCAGGGCTGCAGATAAATTTTGCAGCATGGGCATTCTGTCTGGACGCTTATGTAAAATGGGCAGTAGGCCTCCCTTTATATTGAACACATCAAATCCAGTGCTGGGTGCTGATCTGAAGCCTGATTGAAAGTCTCCCAACTATTTCTTTCCCGACAAGTTTGCAGTTGGTTGTAGAAATTTTCTTTAAAACGTTTAACAAGAAGGGCCCATTTGGAATCGGTCTATAGCTATAACATAGCAGGGGATCTAGGTATTGCTTTATTAATAGTGGACTAATCCATATAGGTTTTAATTTGCAAAGAATAATATTGATAAAAGAGATTAATAAGTGAGTAATGAAAAGAGCAAGCCCTTCAATGCATTGTTTAACTTAAAAAAAAAGCCAGGCAGGAGGTACAATTAATTTTTTTAAGCACCTCAACCACTATAACTGGTGAGACCATACAGAGAGAAAATGATGCAAGAATCTCTTTAATACATTTTAACTGTTGATTTGAGTGGCACTGTTTTACATAATTTACACAATCTTTGAGCATTTTATTTACAGTAGTAGTTGGATTTTTACACTGAACATTCCAATCTTCTTACTTGAAATGTAAGGGTTATTAACTATGGGAGGACTTTGGTTGCCATTGCCCTGGGCTGGTATAAATTTATTACTGCTTTTAGACCCATGGATACTTTTTTTTTAAAAAAATTGTTTTTTTTTGGGTAGTTCACACGTTCGCCTAAGCAGTCACTCATGCAATACTGAGATCATAAGAATAGTTTTAGCTAACTCGTTAATGAATGGGTTATGAACGAATTATCTGCGATTTTTGGTAAAATGTGAAAGCGTTATGGACTTTCAGATTTGGGTTGACTCCTTTTTAATGAGACAATCTCTCAGTGGGGATGGACAAAGTGTGTCAAACGGATTACTGTATTACACAGATGGTTACCAACAAGCCGGGGGGCAAGTTGCCAGACGGACTTGAACCATGCTATCAACATGCGGTTTAGTAATGAACTATTCCAGGGCCCAGTCCCAATATTGTTAAATCAGATGGTCATATCACCTCAACTTTTGAAATGACTGTAGACCCTTCATTGAGTAGGGACTTCCGTATTATGAAATCTTTGATGCCAGAGATCATTGACCCGTTTTTAAAGGGATTGACTGCGGGCCGTAGAAATATGGTAATTGTTAATGTTAAGAAAATGGATAAACCATTGCCGAGGGAAGCTTTACAGAAAAAAGTCCTGGGCTTGGTTGTGATCTAAAATTGGAGAACGATGTATCAGAACTATGGACCTTAGATTCCTGCGAAGAGTCCAAATCAAGCAGTGTTCCCTGATGAATGGATCAGACTGTATTGTTATTGGTTGTGGCTAGAGTAACCTCCCAGCATTTTTGAATAGTTGTAATAAGCTGGGAAAACTCATCTGACACGAACCTGAGGATTGTAATTTAACTGACCTGTTTCATACCTGTTTTTTCTCTGTCCATACTTTTATATTTACTTGTTTTGTTATTGCTGATCTTCATCACTTGCTCCTGATTTCCGTGGTCCATGTCTGGCTCCATTTATTTGTTTATTTTTGTGCTTCTAATTGTTTAGGCGCCCCTATGCCTCAGGGCTTTTCGTTTCGCACTATAGAAATAAATTCTATACGGGGGCGCTGTGGGATGCCGACTAACATGGCCGCCTAACCCTGTAGCTGCACCGTACATCAAAACCCTTCTGATCCCATCTTGCGGAACGAGACCTACTGGAAACAAAATCTACCCGGATTCGGACAGCTGACACTTCAGTGCATCTGGGACTGTCTCTGTGTCCCCTACTGAGCCTAAACTACAGAGAAACATGACATTTGCTGACCGCCACTACGCGCCCGGTGGCGCGAACACAGGCTGTGGATCCCATCCCCCACCCATAGCACTGCAATACCTAGGCGGGGGTCTGGATGGTCAACCCCGCCTGCCCACACACTCTCAAACACAGAAGTGGTCCGCTAGAGAGGTGCTGCAAGGACTCGGTGCAGGGGAGATGGCAGGCTGCAGAGACCCGGCACACACTGGCTGCTGAGAATACATGGGTCCCCCTCCCCGGCGTCTGCCGTGTGTGCTGTGCGCGAACGGTACGGGCGTCCGGGTCGAGGGGTACCCCATGAGTGCTGCCGGCGCTTTGCCATAACGGTACGTGTGGCGGGGCCCCCCCAAGGCCAGGCGAAGGGTAGGAGACGACAAACCGAAACCTGGCAAACTGGCTTGCACGCCGGGCGCGGATAGCTGGCTCTCGGGCCGGCAATGGCATATGCCGGCTGCTGAGGCGGGGAGGTGAGCATGCGCTGCTAGGATGGGTGCGGACCTGCTATACAGTAAACATTGCCTCCGGTCCCCCGACACCACAGCACACCACGCTACACTAAGCTGCTGCTTGCATCCACTATAGACAATCAATTGCAGCACTGAACCACCTAAGCATCGCAAGCACTTGCTCACTACACACGGACCTCATCACAACGTCTGGAACCTGCTCCCCAGCACCAACTGAAGGTCTTCATTTACAGGACCCCAGCTTATACTCTAAAGAATAGGGCTCCTGTTGGAAAGCATCACCCAAGCATTGCAATTGTACACTGCTGTCGCCGCACTTAGCATAGTTCCAATGCCCAACACGATGGAGCCACTATACTGCTTCTCCCTGGTCTAATTTGGCTGCACCACTCAGTGAACCCTGCGAGGGAACCGGCGCATTTGTGTGAGGTCTGGACATACCCCCCGGGCCTCCAGATTTGGCCACATATATCCTGGCCTCAACAGCCACCACTCTTAACAGCACACCACTGCACTGACTCTGCCCAGAGGTGCCTCGGGTCTGCGACAATTTAAGTCCCCCGCATTGTGCACGTTACTGACCCGATCCGACCAGCAGACGCTAACTGTGCCAAAACCCACATCCAAATCCGAGACAAGAGGTGCATACCAGATACAATGACTCGTCCACATAGAAATGCTCAGGGGCAATAAGAGTGGCAAAAAGGGCCCCATGGACGCCTTCACCAACGCAAATATGGAGTCAAGGGTACAGGAAACACCTCAACTGACGACCACCAATGATCAACCCCCCCAATGGCAACAACTCGAATCCCTACATGACGGCACTCCAGGCTGGATTTGCGGCTGTTAATAGGAAACTAGATGAAATGGGTAGCACCATATCCTCGATAAAATCAGACCTACAGCAAGTAAACACCAGGGTTTTGGAACCGTAAACCAGGGTAGGGGAACTAGAAGACACCTCTGTTAAGCATGGTAAAGATCTAGAAGACATCAGGAAGAGCCTAAAGGTGGTCCAGACGAAATGCGAGGACTTGGAGTCAAGATCGCGCTGAAACAACATCAGGGTGGTCGGTCTAGCAAAGAAGCTTCGTAATGCCACGATGGAAGTTTTTCTGGAAGTGATCTGTAACGTGCTCCCTGATGCACAATTCTCCCAGCAATTCCTAATTGAAAGAGCCCACAGGTCCCTTGCCCGCTCACCCCCAAACCGGGAGCGCCGCCTCAGACTGTAATTACCCGCTTGCTCAACTATTGGGGACAGGGATGTGATTCTGAGGCTGTCTCGAGAGAAAGAGTTCCTGTCCTATGACACTGCCAGGATACACCTACCCTGATTTTTCCATCGGAGTGCAACTAGCCCGACGATCATTTGACCAGGTAAAGGAAGCGCTCAGGGTCCGTGCCATACCCTATGCCATGCTCTTCCCTGCCAGACTGCCTGTAGTTCTCCGGTAAAACTCAATTTTTCAACACTCCCGAAGAGGCTATGGGCTACATTGAACGAAATATCCGTTGCCCTCAGACAAAAACACCCATTCTAACGGCTCCAACACTTGAAGCATGAGAACCCGAAGAGACCCAAGTTTAACTCTGTCTCGGTTCTACCACAAAATGGTGTGGCTGCCTCCGGGGTGGTCTGACTGTCATAGGAAAGTGGCGCTCTCACAAAGTCACCCACCGTTCCAAATGTTGACATTGTTTCAAAGGGTTACACTGTCCAGTTGGAGGGATGGTGGGGGAGGGGGGTTGTTGGGGCCAGTTGCCTAGTTGGGAATCGAAGAAACATATACAACGGACTCTTCGTAAAGCGTCCGTGCTATCGGCCTCAATCTAGGCACATTTTGAGTAAGGGGAAGTTGTTAAAAATGAAGAAAAACGGACAAATATATATAACGGATCTGGGGGTCGACACCAAAACCAGAGACAACCTGCTAACAATGTCCTCAGCAAGAAAGAGACAGGGGATTAAACTCTTAACATGGAACATTAGAGGCTTGACTCATCCAATCGAAGGCAGAAAACTTATAAGTTACGCCAATAGGCACAAAATCGACGTCGTCCTCCTACAGGAGACTCGAGCCACCAGGAAAATCAGACACCTTTGCCCAGGCCTGGGGCCCCATGAAAGTTGCCACTAACTATTTGACCCAATCAAGGGGTGTGCTTACAGTGGTACACAAGCGCATCAACTTCCAGCTAACCAGAACCGAAATCAACGAAGAGGGCCGTTACGTGATCGTCTGGGGCACACGACACAATGTAGGAACGATTCTAATAAACACCTACGGTCCCAATACTGACTCCCCGAGTTTCTACCTGAAAATCCTGCAGCTGATATCACCGGTTGGCCAGGCCAACGTGTTATGGGGTGGCGATCTAAACACGATCCTTGATCCCAACCTAGATCTAACTTCGGATGGCAGCAGAAACCAATCCAAAGCTGCTGTAACCATACTTCAAGCCATGTCCACGCTGCCCTTAGCGGATTTATGGAGGGAATTCTACCCACGGGAGAGGGAATATACCTTCTACTCAAGCGTACATGGCTTATGCTCACGCATAGACTATTGGCAATGTTCACTGAATCTCATTACAGATGCTAATGATTGCAAGATTCTCCCGCGAACAATGTCCGACCACTCCCCGGTCCTACTCGAACTGATCCTGCACAACGTAGAATCCACTCCCCGTAACTGGAGAATGCCTTCAACCTTGCTTAAAGACGACACTATAATAGAAAAACTCAGGTCAGAAATAGTAGACTTCTTTGAACGTAATTCCGGCTGTGTCAGATCTAATACTATGATCTGGGAAACCTTTAAAGTATGGCTAGGGGGACTGTTGATGTCGACATAGGGAACACAAAGAAGTAAGAAAGGAGCTAGATGACACCGAACACATGCTGAAGGAGCTAGACGCGCCACATGCACTGAGCAAAAGTGAAATCCATCTCCAAGAGATATCTGAGCAACTTACAAAATTCAAGTCACTGTCCGAAAGCAAACTCTTTTACGTGTCTCAGCCTGTGAGAGCTAGGAAATACAGCGAAGGGAATAAAGCTAGCTGAACTATGGCCAACTTCATCAAAACGGAACTAGGGATGAGACACATAACTAGCATGATCGACACCGACGGGACAGTACGAACTAAGCCGGAAGGTATTCATGATATATATTCCGGGACTTCTACAATAAACTGTACGCCAACACAGACATGGCGTCCCCAGAGGAACTACGGGAATACATGAACTCATTCCCCCTGCCCAAGTTGGACGAAACAGATGAAGCCAACCTCGATCTCCCCTTAACCACCGAAGAGATAGAGCAAGCCATCAGACTTGCAAGCGGGCAAGACCCCAGGCTCCGATGGTATCCCAGTTGATCTGTACAAGACCTTCAAGGCAGAGCTCGTCCCGAATTTACTGGAGGTATGGGAAGAGGCGCTGACAAAAGGGTCAATGACAAATACTATGAGAGAAGCAATAATCACTGTTCTCCTTAAACCACAAAAACCACCTTAAGATCCTGCGTCCTACCGGCCCCTATAAATGTTTTTTTTTTTTTAATATATTTTATTGGTTTCATAACAAAAAATAGAACTGGTATCATTGGTAATAGATCAAGCGTATCAAAACAAAAGCCCCATTTCCCCACCCCACCCTTCCCTCCCCCTCCCCTCCAAGACCACGGTTAGTTCATTGTTTCTCACAAGTCCGTGCCCAAGTCCGGGCCGCCTTCCCCGTTCGGCTCACTCTCCTGCAACTCGGGATGGAGCAGAGGTACTGTTAAGGCCACCCAACGATGTAGCTCCTCGCTGGAGTCTAGTCTCTACACTTGGATCGCCATCTCACATGCCGCGGTTTCGGCTGTAATCCACTTTGAAAGATCTCGCCACCATAGGGGCATGAGCGGCCCTCTGGGGCTCTTCCACCCCATGGCTATGTCTTTTAATCGTTATATAAGTCTCTGAGCTTATTTAGGGGTTATTCTTCCTGCTACGCCTATACGTGCCCAGGATGCATGCCGCAGGTTCGTCCACTTCAATTTCAATGTCTGCACCGGCCACTTTTTCCTTCACTTGTGACCAGAACTCCCTAATCACTGGTCATCCCCAGAACATGTGGGCCATACCAGCCCCGGGCTCGCTGCATTTGGGGCATAGTTTGGTGCCAGCACCGGTGAATCTTTATATGACTTCGGGGGTGAGGTACGCTCTATGAATGATATACAGTTGGATGAGCTGTATGCGGGCGTTTTGGGATATTTTTTTATGGTAGTGGGTTATATCACCCCTGTCTTTGTCTTCAAAAACGAGGCTTCATTCTGTCTCCCATTTGTTCCTGCATTTGAGGTCGTCCTTGGTGGAGCCCCACAGTAGGGCCTCGTATATACGTGAGGTTTTGTGGCCCCCCTCAACAGCGTTCAGTATCGTTTTGGTACATACGTTCTCCTCAGTCTGGTTGATCTCAACTGGCCATCTGTTATTCAAGGCCTGTATGACCACTCTGTGCAACATAAATTGCCCTGCCGGGAGGCCCGTGGCGTCACAGAGATCCGGGAAGGTTAAGATTTCTCGTTCTTGGATCAGGTCCCCCAGAGTGGCCACCCCGAAGGGCTCCCATTGTGTACGAGTCTCAAGTTGCCCCCAGGAATGATTGGTCATGAGTGCTGCAATGGGGGATCTGTGGGGAGTACGGATCTTCAGACCCGACTAGCCTGCAGGCCCTTTTCCAAAGCCGGATCCCTAGCTTGACGAGGTAAGGGCAATGGTCTAGGGCACGCCTACTGGTCCACAGCTTGTCTCTCAGCAGCAGCTGGGGGAGGGCCAGTTGGAGAAGGCGAGTGTCTGTTGTGTTCTCATCGGCCATCCACTGCACAACGTCTCATCTGGCTAAACCGGCCCCTATCATTAATTTAATTTGGATGCTAAAATATAAGCTAAAGCAATCGCTAAACGCCTAATAAAAATATATGAACAAATTAGTCTATCTGGACCAATTGGGAGTCTTTCCCACCCGCTCTACCGCACTGAACCTCCAGGAGATTCTTCTTGATTGCCTCACAAATGGACCCGAAAGCCCAGACCACAGCGGTCACCCGGGATGCTGAAAACGTATTTGATTCTGTATCCTGGAGGTACATGTATGCCGTTCTGAGTAAAACGGGATTTGGCCCAGTATTCACCAGCTACATTAGAGTCCTATACACCGACCCAACAGCAACTGTCGGAACTAACAACTCCTTATCGGCAAGCTTTACCCTTGGAAGAGGTACTAGACAGAGATGCCCGCTATCCCCCCTCATTTTTGCACTTACTATAGAGGGCATGGCAGCTAAATAAGGCACAAACATGCATGGAGAGGTATTCGTATTAGGGGAACCCCCCCCCCCCCCTATTCGTCTCATTGTATGCAGATGACACTATGCTACACCTCAAACCCTGAAATTCATCTACCACCAGTGATGCAGGAGATTCAGACCTTCACCAAGTACTCTGGGTACCGGATCAACCAAGCAAAATCCGAGATAATCCCACTCACACCCTCTACGGTGCAATCCCCAGCCACTACACAATTCAAATGGTCACCCACCTCTGCCCGATACTTAGGAATCGTACTATCCACAAACAAACAGACCTTATTGGCTAAGAACTACGACCCCTATCTGAAACTCCTAGATCACAAATTCAGGGTATGGGACAAACTCCCGGTATCGCTATATGGACGCATAGCACTATTGAAAATGGTGATTGTATCAAAAACTACAGAGAATGGCAACGAGTTTTGTATGAGGCTGGGGAATAGTACGACTCCAATGGCCCAAGATGTGTGAAAGGTACGAAACAGGAGGTCTAGCTGCCCCAGATTTCCTACTGTACTTTCAGACCGCTCAAGCACACTTTGCAAAGTACTGGTCGGCAACTGCTGAATCATACGCACACATACAAGCTGAAAAGTTTTCGGCTGCCCCACTGAACCTAAGGTCAATGCCATTTGCCAAGGCTCCAAGAGACAGGGGAGAACTGGACCCGGTAGGCTCCACCGTATGAGCCTGGTCCCGAATATTTGACAGGGTAGGATGCCAAAATCCATTCTGGTCCCATGTCCCGTTGTGCCATTACCCAGATCCTGAACCCACTTCAGAAATTGCCCTGCAGAGAAGATGGGACCCGGAGAAAGAAATGCAGGTGAGAGACCGATACTTTTTTAATTTGTTTTATTTGTTTTGATCAAATTTGACCTTTACAAAAAAAGTTTTACCAATCAATAAAATATAACCTATAAAATGCAACACAATCACTTTTCCACTCCTTTCAGGGGAAGGTTCTACTGAAGACAAAATTATTTACGGAGTCTCGAGAACAATAGGGAACATGAGGACAATCAAGCACTGCCCCCCCACTCTACATCTGAATATCTTTAGTGCTAGTGTCCTCATTCTGCGAAGCTTCCGTGAAAAGCAGACCGATCTTTAAGTCCTGTCCCACTGCAATTGTTAGGGCAGTGTTATACTCCCATATCAAAAGGTTCCAGAAACTTTACGATAATAGATATTCCATTTGGTGTACGAACTTAGAAAAATAAATTGTTCTAATATCCTAAGTCCCTTCGCAGTCTCGAAGTAAATGCTGCAAATTTTGCTTTCTGGAGTCTGCACATGTATTGCACCGAGTGATGGCGTTGTGATTTTGTCCTCTAATGTTTAGAATTTCTCCTGTGTGGATTAGATTTAGGCGTGCCCTAAGGAATATGTTTCGTGATTCCCTGTTTGTATGCTTTTGTAGATACTTTGATAACTCTCCCAGTTTTTCTTTACCATGCTTAGAAAGCTATTTTTTGGTTTTGAGCATCGCATTTCCACTCCTGTTCTGATGCAATCCATTGTTTCAGTTTTTCTTGTCTTTCAGAGGATTGACTTTCAAAGTTTCTGCCAAAGAATCTGCCTCTGTCAGAATTCTCACGACTCTGGCTTCCAACTGATGAAGTAACTTTGACCTGTCCGTTTGAAGCTGCATCTTTATATCCTCGTAGGGCGTGTTTTTTTGAGGGGTTACTATCAGCCTATACAGTGTGAGCAATCTCCAACCCACTTGTTGCTGCAGTGATTTTAATCCGAGTTCAAATTTAAGACAGACACAGGAAGGCAGTTTGGTAGGCCTAGTGATCTTTTCCATAACTGACCTTCCACTTTTTGCCAATCTATGTCCCAGAGAGTTGGTGTGGCCTCCAGTCCATATAATATCACTGGAATTATTTTTGTCAGTGTAGAAATTTAATAGCGGCATGATTGAGAATTTACACAGTTCGCAGAGAATTTTTTTCATCTGCGGCACCGCTTTCTCGACCTTTAGCCTTATTTCTGGTTCCGCTTTACTGGCTGATGGGAAAGAATACACTGTGTAACCCAAGTAGACTAGCTCCTCTGTTCTCTCGATTCCCTGATCTTCAAAAAACAATTTTCCATAATTATGCTTTTTTGGGTGTTTCAACTTTTGGATTTTTTGCGATTTACTTGAAGACCATTAATTCTGGTGTAAACACTTAAACCATTCAATAATCGTTGCAGCCTTAATGCTGACCTGTCAATCAGGACAATGTCGTCAGCATAGGCGAGCCAAATAACCTTGGTTGAATTTAGTTTTGGGCACGCCATTGTCCAGGATTGCAAAAAAAGCTGCCGGGTCTGACGAGTACAAATGAAAGAAAAATGGCGCATCCAAGCACCCTTGTCTCACGCTTTGCTCAACATTAATTGAATTAGTAAGATGACCGGCCTCGTCTAATCTTAGCATCAATGATGTTTCTTAGTGTAATTCAATCAATATTGACAACAACCTTCTCGGTAGTCCCCAGTCTCTCAATTTCTCCCACAGCTGCTCCATTATCACTAAATCAAAAGCCCTGGAGAAATCTATCCAGGATCCATATATCGGGCCCTCTCCATATTCTTTGGAATGTTCTAGTAAAAGATTCAAGAGCAAACTATTTAATGTTGTGGACATACCACGTCTGAACCCTGTTTGAAATTTAGATAAGATGTTTGTTCTCTTTGCCCGGTCCTCTAGCTCTATCAGAAGAATTCTCATAAATATTTTGCTTTCAATGTCAAGGAGAGCGATTGGTCTGTAGTTCTCAGGTTGTGACCGGTGGCCCCCCCCCTTTGTAGAATGGTATAACGACTGCTTGTTTCCAGAAAGATGAAAAACTTTGTCTTTAGAATTTCATTATAGCGGTTGAAGAGAAGATTTGCCCATGTTTTAGCATTGTTTTTTAAAACCTGATAGGTTAGCCCATTTGGGCCCACCGCCTTTGAAGATGAGGCATTCAGGATGAGCTCTTCTATTAGTTTTATATCATATTTGAGTTCCCACTGCGCTGCTTCCATCTCTCCTCCCTCGGACTCTGACGTGTTTTTTAAGTTTTTTGTGAGATAGTCTGTCCAACTCTTTTCAGACACTAGATTACATTGAATGCTATCAGTAATTGATTTCTTTCCTGAGTTATTTATTATTGACCAAAAATTACGAGTGCTGTTTTCACATAGGGCTGAGAGCATCCGCTCATTATCTTGTTGGTGCCGCAGAATTTTTCTTGCTCATGACCATTGATTATAACTTCTTCTGAGCTTTTCTAGCTCTCCTCGTAATTTAGTTTGGTCTACTATAATTCTTTTTAGTCGTCTGCATTCTCTCCTTAAGGCTTTTATCTGTATCCAAGTTTCTTCGTCGAATGAATGTTGATGAGTTACTTGCCGTGGTACTCCTGTAATTGGTGGATGCACGGACCAGATAAATGTCTTAAAGCATTCAGGTTTGCAATTTTCTTTTTGTTCTTTTGGGGAGATATTATTCAACTTGTCATTTAATTTCTTCCCCGCTCTTGTATTTTACCAGACACTTTACCATTTCTCAGGGCTAGGTCATGAGAATACTTTTTCAGTTGTATTTTCTTGAAATCTAAAATGTTTATTTTAATACGGGCATCATCACTCCCTTCTCCCCAGATAATCTCCATAGATATCTCCTTTGATTGAATATCGTCAGATACAAAGAAATAGTCTAATGTAGAGGAGGAGTTTGAGACCAGATAGGTCTCGATGGGTTATCACCATCTACTGAGCCATTTAGCATGTTGAGTCCCCATGACTTCAGGTAATTTACCCATATCCTTCCTGTCTTTGATTTTTTTTGCCCAATTTAGATTTTTATCATTGTTCTGTGTAGTTATACATTGGGCATTCAGGTCTCCTCCTAAGATCACACTAGCCTCACCGTGAGACAGTGCAATATTTTATAATACCGTAGATAGCAACTGATAAAAATTTTGAAGATCAATTTGTACTTGATTCCAGTATACATTTACTATTACAAGCTGCAAATATCCCTCTATTGTGTGTACTCCTACTTTCCATTCGAGGATACTCTCCTTTTTGCTGTGTAAAAGTATAACATCTTTACTTAGCAAATTATTGACTCCCAGCAGTAGCCCTCCCGAAGGTCGACCCTTTGCTTTTTGGCAAGCTGGTATTGTAAATATAGTAATTCCTTCTATTTCTATTGGATGTGTATGCCAGGTCTTTTGGAGCAGGATGACAGAGTTATGAAAGAGCTTTTTTCTTACTACTTGCTGTAAAAGAATTTGGACCATGGGTATTCCAACTTGTAATATTCAATTCACCATGCCTAAAGGTTCTGTTGCCCCTACATGTACATGTGTTCTGTTACCTATACCCGGAAGGGAAATTTGCATCCCTGGGAGTCGTCCAAGCAAAGGTAGGAACTGGGATAATGACATCACTACAATACCACAGGCTGAAGGCAGCATGTAAAAAAGTGTCCCTCCTTCCCGGAAGTCCCCCCCCCCCCCATTCCTAACCAAAATCATGACACCAGAGGGCCTTACAAGAGGCATCTCCACCCTCTACAAGGCTGCTGAACGACATTCCCCTTCTAAAAATACGATGAAAGCTAAATGGGAAGAAGACCTGGGTGTCCCCATAGAGGAAGCCCAATGGGCAAGATACTGCCAAATCTGTCTCGAGATGCGCAAACTTTAGACTGATTCAATTTAAGATACTGAATCATTTACACATTACACCTGGCAAACTAGCTAAATTTGACCCCTCATTGATGCCAGAATGCCCCAAATGTCAGACCCTAGCGGCAAACTCTTTTCATATGTATTGGGTCTGCCCTCCGATCAAACAGTTCTGGACAGAAGTGTCCGAAACAGTAAGTGATCATCGACCTCCAGATCCCAGCCACCCCTTTGAAGTACCTGTTGGGAGATCTAGGGAAGGTCCCAATCAAAACATGACGACTTTGCGGCGGCGGGAATGGTCACCAAGAGGAATATCCTCCGAGCCTGGAAGGCTAGAACACCCCTCACTCACCAAGCATGGTTGAAGGACCTCGTATACGTACAGGAGACTGAGGAGACCTATGTCAAGGATCTCACAGACACCTGCTGGCCAAAGGACCTATGGGCCCCCCTGCGGAACTACCCGAGGCCCACTACGGACTTATCCAACAATGAATCACTCAATTCTGAATCTGACCTAGATGGAACATTCCCCGCTATAAGTAATTATACCAACCTCGAGAATGAAGATACAGCCCACCTGTACCACTAAACCCAGACGGATACTCACCAGATGAGTCGCGCCCCCCCAGGATTTAAGAAAACTGTGTATTCTACAATATGTCTAATGTATTTGTTATGTGTTTGTCAATCTTCAGGGATGTCATTTAGGGGTCGCCAGAGGTCGCAACATCTGTGGTCTACCTTGCTACCTCTTAAAAAAAAAAAACATGTAGCTCTTTACTGCTGGAGTGGCTGGCTTTCTTGTTCAGGCCCCTTAAAAAAATAAGAACAGGAGTGCCACAAGTCTAACACTCAGCACTGACCCTAAATACGAAAAAATAGGAATACAATACCAAATGACGTGTCTTTCTGGAATTCTATACAATAATTGCTTGACTCATTAAAGGTTTATTTCAGGCGCACTTCAGGGGGGTGAGTCACTGATTTAGTCTGTTCTTAAATGCCTCAACTCAGCCTTTCATCCTTCTGAGGTCGATAAATGAGTACCAACACAGGTTGGGTGATATTGGGTGTATATTATTTCTATATAAAGCGCGTAAGCGCTATATAATAACACATCATTCTCATTTGGTCATGGACATCTGCTTGCATTTATAGTAATTTTGTAATCTGGGCCTGTACACAATGATCTTAACGATACATATGGCGATCCATTCTTGTGTGAAATTTACATCACATTATAGTGGTATCGTAACCATATTTTTCGTAGTGTACAATGCTATGTGATGCCACTTCCTGTTTTGTCAACGGGTGAAAGGTCATGTTCCATTGCTTCCCACAATATCACTTTGGGGTGGGGTGAAATGACATCACGTCCTGTGATGTAATCAATCAGGGTCAAGGGTTTTGTGATGTCACCTCCGCTACCTCTGGCATTTTGGTGAAATGACGTCCCTGTCAGTCTTAAATAAAGATGTTAAAAAAAAAAAAAAGAGAAATTCTATACATTTGGAGGACAAGCATTCCAAGTATTACAGCGAAATGGGCTACAATTCTGATTGCGAACACCAGGCTCTCTTGATTGACATCGAAATTGATGCAGCTAGCTCAGTCACAGATCTGGACGATAGTGGATGACCAATAACTTTCACTGGTTGAGACACTGCTTTGCTGACGCGAGGGCATCACAATCCGCATGGGTAGGAATGATGTAGTGTGGATCCAAAATAAACTTCACTTCTGACATCAATTTGTGGACCATGTCTTCCTTCAAATTTGCAGTCCTTTTTGTTATACTAGACTTCACTTTCCCAATAGTTGAGGTGGAGCAATTGGCCATTCTCATACTAAATGTTCTTTGGCATGACAGTTTCTGCACAATTCTGGGTTACGCAACTTTCTCCTTTCTTCTTCCAACAGGGCACGATCACCAGTTCATCCTTTAACTCTACCATCCTCATCTAAACAAGGTGAACTAGGCACTCTTGCTATGCTATCTGCTTAAACTTTAAGACCTACACCAGGGTATCCTTTTGGGAGTGCAGGCAAATATGCAAATCCTGCTGGTAAATCACCGAAGGAACTTGAGGAAGAAAATGACTTCAAGTTGAAATGTATCCATGTTTTTGGATGAGGGTGCAATATAGATCGGCCAATAGTTGAGCAACCCTTTACAGAAATATGATGCATTCTGACTGCAGTTCTCCCTACGAGGGAGATTCAAAAATCTGCTCTTCTCATTAAACGGAATGCTTCTCAGGGAGGTGGAATAAGACTTATTTGAAACCAAACTCAAAATGATTGACAATACATTCAAAACCGCTTTGGGTAATTTTGTGTATCGCATCTTCTGCTACAATGAGTTTTTCTGTTGGCACCTGCTTCTTATACTGTGCTGCTTTGTCAAGAGTACATTATCTCGCCCCGAAACCTCATATATGGAGATGGACAATGAGAAAAGATAACAACTAAATAAGGATGAAAACAGAAACCTTACACTCTGTAATTGGACCACAAGAGGATCGAGCCACATGTTACAAAATGAACATATGAACCTAAAAAAACCATCGGATTATCTGTCTCCAAGAGACCTGGCTCTCCACATACCCAATTTGTGAAGGGTTTGAAGTCTGCAATAACCCAGCAATCCAGAAAAGCAAAGGCCGTCCAGCAGCAGGATTATGAACACTTATCAAATCCAATGGGAAAATGACAATCCTTGAAGCAATAAATCCGAACTCCTGGATACAAATTACAATACTGAAATATACCCAAGATGCGCTGCAGAACAAGGGGGGGAAAAACTTTAGGACTTCTAAATTTATACTGGAACCCTATAGCTATTACGACTACATCCTTCATAGATACAATATCAACAGCAATTGATGACATCCGTTTTAAACATGCCAAATCAGAAATCTTCTGTGGCGACCTCAACATTCACCTTTTTACGTCAGATGGGAAACCCGTAGAAAAACAAGAAAAATCTGACAGAGCGCGAATCTGGACAAAAGAAATGGAATGGATACGTCCAACATTAATAAACGAGAAGACAATAACTGACTTGCAACCCAAATATACATTGAAAGGCCACACAGCAACTGCTATTCTTGATTATATCTATGTCTCTGAAACGATAGCAATGAACATGCTAAAATTCAACAATACGATGACAGCAAACAGCGCCCATAGTCGAATATCAATCCAATGGAGGGAGAAACTGAGAGACACAAAGAATGTCTACCTAAATTAGAACCTCATTGTGGAGGAACTCTCTTAAGAATAGCAGACACACAGCTCCCTACCTTAGTGGAGAAATTTAAAGAAGTCATATGACATCATGAGGACAAATTGAATTACACAAAGATCCTTAAACTGTTCATCTTCACTGTGAATTATAAGCAGAATAACAAAGCAAGCCAGTCATGCGTACAATACGAATGTAGCAATGAAGAAACAGCTAAAAGAACAACTTATTCTAATTAAACAAACTTCCCCCTAACCCTTGCCAAGTCATCACGTAAACTGAAACAATACGCTAACTAGATCAGAATTATGAAAATGACCTTGGCTCAAAAGGATGCAGAAAATATGCTGTATGCAATAAACAATCGGAACTCTAGAAACCTGTGGGCTCTCTTAAATCAATCAAATAATCATCCAGAAACAATGATGCAGTCTGTTTCTGAGGGAGCATGGATCTCCCATTTCTCCCCCCTTTATAAGACTTCGACACTGCAAGATACATATAGGTTGGAGACAAAAAGGCATATTAATTGGGAATATTCAGAGATTTTGCATCAAATAAAAAATAGAATCCTTCACGAGCCCCAGGACCTGATAGTGTAAGCAATGCAATAATGAAACAACCAAACATTTGGGCAGAGATCTGTCAAGAACTTTTCAATGCGATTAAAAAATTCAACAAGATCCCACTAACGTGGAAAACAGCGGTCACTATTACTATATACAAGCACAGAGCTAGAAACCTAGCAATGAACTATCGACCAATAGCATTGCTTGACCCAATGGGAAAAGTTTTTGCCTCCCTAGTCCTACGTATATTAGTAAAATGGGCAAACGAAACACGAAGATTGGACGATAGACAAACCGGATTTGTTAAGCACACAGGGACAAGTATTTTATTAATTCTTCTACTAAAATCAGAAGCTATCAAAGAAAAATCATTGACGATAGCTGTCTTTTTTTTTCTAGCACTAGCCTTTGACGCAATTAACAGATCCAAACTTTGGGGGAAACTAAGGAATTGGAACTGCCCAAATGATATTCTGCAGCCAATAATAGCACTCTACACTAATACATCTATTAAATGGAGACTCTCCCAAAGTGGCCATGTATCATCCTCTATATTAATATCAAATGGATTGAAACAAGGTTGACCATTAGCTGCAATATTATTCAGCTTATTTATTTCTGATTTACCGGAACATCAAGCATTGATCATAACAAACCCGCTAAAACTAAACCAGTCAAAAGTGCAGCACATACTACATTAGGGATGTAACCGTATACCGTTAAAGATACCGTGAACCACTTAATTGAACAATAATAACCGTCACATTGTTTATACCGGTATACCGTTTATACCGTTAAGTGTGCTTTTCAATCTGATTTGGAAAGACTAACGTAAAGAGTGCGCGTGTGTGTGTGTGTGTATGCGCACAAGCGTATACTACAATCAGCCTCCATTGATCTGTGGCATGCAGGCTATCAATATGGCAACATGTTCATCTTTACCAGTAGCCAGTGGGGAAGCTAAAAGCCTAAATGACCACTTAAGAAAAGCTGTTCTCCACATGTGTGTTTGTATTTGGTGGAGGCAAGGGGTGGCATTTCAGTGGAAAGTATGTTGAAAAGCCCAATTCTGACCCTCGGTGCCTGGTTTTGTTTGTGATGATAAATCTGACAATTTAGGACCTTTTAAGAAAATATTAGATTAGTTCACTCCACCTTCTATACTGTGATAACCATGATATACCGTCATTTGACAAGAAGGTTATCGTACCGTCATAAAACTAATCCCGTGACACCCCTATACTATATGCAGACGATGTAGTATTCTTTGATAAAACGAAAGTAGGCCTAAAAGGTCCATAAACCATCTAATGGAATACACGAAAGAAAACAATCTAAAAATGAATGTAAAAAAAACAAAATTAATGACATTAACACAAAAAGGAAAACAAAAACCAATGTCATTCTTTTTGGACGGCACAAAACTCGAGACTGTATCAAGCATAAAATATCTAGATCTTATAATTAACCAATCAGAAGTTGAAAAAGACTGGGTTGAGAAAACAAAAGAAAAAGCACCATCTTCGGCACATCAGGGAAGAATGCTCCATGGTAAATATGGGGCATTCTCCTTACAACCGGTAATATCCTTTTATACACAAAAAATAAAAGCAATCTTGATTTACGGAGCAGAAATTTTATTGAACGCACCACAAGGTGTATGGATTCAACTGGAAGGGATAATATGGTGTAAAATCCTAGCACTACCATCTTCTTTTCTGGCGCCTCGTATTTGCCACGAACTGGGATTACAATCACTTGAAGCAGTAAAAAATTGGAACACCTTGATGCTCCTTAGAAAAGACTAAAATGACGGATTTCTTTCCAGCAATCAAAATTCTACAAGTAAATTTATCCTCAACCAATGTGACAGTCCTGTATAAATGTAAAGATGCCTGCATCAAACTATTGGAACGTGAAAATATACAATTGGAGATGCTAATTAATAGGCCACAAAAAGCAAAAGTAGCATTACAAAGAAATGACTGGATTAAAACCCTGAATTTGAATATGCAATTTAAACTATCCATAACAAATCATTGATGTCAGATCTCATCACCTTCCAGAATATTTAAAAAAAAAAAATCCAGATAAAAGAATTAGAAATCTCTTTTTAAGATTTTGTTTGAATGTTCTTCCCACGAGAGACTGTCTAGCAACAATGCATCAAATATCCGAAGATCTTTCATACTGCCGTTTTTGCGGTGATAAAACAGAGAACTCATACCATCTGATAATGGAATGTAAAGCAGTATCCAACCAAAGACATCTTTTCAGAGACAGATGGCTACTTCAGGTGTCTCACATGAACCTGCACTGCGATGGAGTAGAATAGTAGCCGGAGATGACAGGAAACTGATAAAGATTATTCAATTTTGGGGAGCCATAAGCATATAAAATAACCGAAAGGAGGACAAGAAGGGAATCTTCTGAATTTAAATAGACATTATTTTTCTTTTTTTCTGCTTTTTTGTTTTAATATATGAATTACCTAGTTAAACGAAATGACTGAGAAAAATGAATGAAAAGGTTTAGCTTTAAACTGTAACTTTCAATAAAAAAATAAAAAAATCTCTATGTAAGGGACCACCATACTTATTTTTTAAAATGTTTGTTTTATTGTTGCATTTATGGTTTACAGGAAACCTTAAACTATATATATATATATATATATATATATATATATATATATATATATATTTCTGAGGCTTGTGGAATCTGCTTAGATCACATGCTGTGCATAGGCTGACATCGAGTGGAAGCTGCAGAGTATTAGTTTGTTTTTTTAAAACTCAAAAATGGGCGTAATACTATCCCTAGTGTGACGTCCACTGTACCCATGATCCCTCAGCCGTGTAGGACCCTCAGATTGTTTTTTTCCGCCATACTTGACGGAAGCATTCCGCGGAGTTCCCTGGCTTTCAGCCATATTTTGCTAACAATCAATAATATTTCCCCGTTCGTTCCACTCCCACGTCGAATCATCAAGGTTCGACGCCGGCCCGGAGAAGAAACAACCGTCGAGAGCTGCACGACAGACTTTTGGCCTCAGAAGGCCTCTGGCCTCGGCCCTGCAAGTAGGGAGAGTGGGGGTTGGTAACATACTCTACACTTGTATATATTTTCCTACACACACTACCCCGCTGCCACATGGTGCGTATGGAGGGTACCCCTTTCAAATTCTGCTTCAAGTGCAACTGCAAGTATCCTTGAGTTGACAAACACGCCACCTGTAACCTCTGCTTGCCGAGGGACCACCCCGAGGTGAAATGCAGAGCGTGTAGCCGGTTCAAGGCTAAGACACTTGAGGACCGCTCGACCAAACGTTGGGCCCACCACGCCAGGCAACGCGAGGCCATGGAAGCGGAGGGCACCTTCAGTGATGGCAGCGACGCCGTACTTTCGGACAGCGAGGGCAACGAGGCGTCTAAAGACGCCCAAGCGCAAGTCCCCGACCTCGGAAGGCTGTCCAGAAGGGCAGTTATGGGGAAATCACCCGGTGACACGAGCGCTACCCACACCACTTCCACACCTAAGCACTCGAAGTCCAACCGAGACTCGACACGTGTGTCGAGTTCTCGGAAAGAGGCACACAGAGTGGTCCACTGAATCGGTCTCCTCTGGGCTACCTATGTTTTTTGCCCTGATTGCTAAAAGTCGAATTTAGGTGACCCATTGCCTGTGCATCCTGCTAGCGACCTATGTTTTTTGCCCTGATTGCTAAAAGTCGAATTTAGGTGACCCATTGCCTGTGCATCCTGCTAGCGACCTATGTTTTTTGCCCTGATTGCTAAAAGTCGAATTTAGGTGACCCATTGCCTGTGCATCCTGCTAGCGACCTATGTTGTTGTGATTGCATTAGTGCATTACCTGCCTGCGCTGGATTATTCAACTTAGCCTATATGTCCATTGTGATTGCATTAATGCATTGCCTATCCGTGCTGGATTATTGAATTTAACCCATGTGCCTAAATGGATATTGAACTCTATCTCTGCCCACTCAGCCCCTACCAATATAATGCTGGCTCTCCTTACCACAATCATGTTCCCTTTTTGTATAGTTCCTAATGCCACACCATGCACAAGAGGAAAATTCATCAAGTTTGGCGAAGGATTAGCCAGACTAGGTTGTCAACGTCACTTCCCAATCCCTTGCTCTACCACCTTCCTCCCCACACACCCCCTTTCCCCATACTTCTTCTCACTCCCACATTACACCTGCCACCATCAAGAACGCAGCAACCTCAGACATCCCGTGCCTCAGTCCCAACCTGCCCACATACAAACACACCAAACCTATTCGCATTAACGATCGGACCACACCCATCCTGGGTATTGAAAGACTCAATAGACTTATGTCTAGAACTAAAATGTCCCTATTCGCTACCTCACTCACCACCACACCCAACACACTGACCAAACTAAACGCCATGCCCATTAATTTCCAACACAAAAGCCTCCACAACTCACCTCCCAAACACCAAATCAAGACCAAAACCACTGATTTTTTTCCCCATCCTAGTTAACTCACCACCCACTGCCCCCACCTCTACCCTCAAAAGTGCACTCATCAATGCCCGTTCACTAGGTGCCCATGCCATATATATCCATGACCTTATCGAGGACCAACATCTTGATATGCTGGTAGTCACTGAAACTTGGCTTCACCCAGCGGCAGGACCACTACTAGCCCTTGCTATTCCCCCGGGATTCAGCATCCTCAGAACAGATAGGACAAACACCCAAGGAGGTGGAGTTGCCATAATAGCCAAAACCACCCTGGAAATCAGAGACTGCCCAATATAACAGATACACGGTTATGAACTCCTAGTAGTAAAGTATACTTCCAACCCCAAAACCACTACCAACTTCCTAGTGGTGTACAGATCACCCAATAAAAATACACACCCCGATTTGGACATCCTGCTACTCCTAACTCTCCTCATCAAGCCTAAAACTAAATGCATAGTCCTCGGTGACTTCAACCTAGGATACAATGACCCCCTGGACTCTGATGCATCAACCTTCTATACAGCTATGTCAGAAATGAACTTCGTACAACTGATGGACAAACCCACCCACTCCAAAGGAAGAAACCTGGACTGGCTTCTCACTCTTAACTCTCAAGTCACCATTGACTCCATGCTCCCAGTCAAATGGTCAGATCACCATGTAATCAACTTCACAATAGACAATGTTAGTACAGATCACATCACTCCCAAAAAACTAGACACCTTCGAAACTAGAAATATCAAAAAGCTCTCATCCGACAAACTCACTCCAGCCTTGAGTGCTGCTCTTGCCCATACGGTTCTAGGCACCAACAACCCTTCCTATCTAGCAGAACAATAACAATGCCTCACTCAAACTATTGATCTACTTGCTCCCATTACCACTAAAACCTGTAGACCTGACAAACGATCCTGTTTTTTGGTTTAATGAGGTACTTGTAGCCTTAAGACGCACAAAAAGATCACTTGAACACCTCCATAAGAAAAACAATACCCCAGAATCAGCATTGGCCTTTGTTGAAGCCAACAAAACGTACAAATCCGCAATAATCACCCAAAAAGCCAATGCCTTTAACCTCCGTATTACTAATGCGTCCTCAGACAGCAAAGAACTGTTTACCATCCTTAGAGAGCTTGAAACCCCCTGTCAAACCTCAGCACCTACCAACTCTAGTAAAGACTGGTGTACAAATATACAAAACGCCCTCTCACCTAAAATCCTCCTACTGCAAAATAAAATTGATAGTAAAAAAACACTCCTAGCTGACAAAACTCCACCCACCATATCGATGACCACATCAAATACCAATACTGGCCCCCCATTTCAATTCACACCAGTTTCTAACAAAGAAGTATTTGACACCATAACGAAACTCAAAGCCTCCAACTGTAAAGAAGACCAATTCCCTTCCCACCTAGTGAAACTCTGCGCCCCCACCCTTACACCCATCACCAAATTCATCAATGCCTCTTTCCTCACAAACACAGTCCCCACCAGTATCAAAAAAGCTTGGGTGACACCACTTCTAAAAAAAACATCCCTGGACCCATCAATACCCACCAACTACCGACCTATTACAACGGTCCCATTTCTCCTAAAAATAATTGATAAAATAGCCTACTGCCAAATTCAGAACCATTTGGAACACCATCAACTATTAGGAGACCGTCAGTCAGGATTCCGTCCCAACCATAGCAAAGGGACAGCCCTCCTTGATCTGAAGATCCAAATGGATGCCACTAGAGAAGCAGGTTAACTCTGTCTACTGATGCTCCTGGACCTCTCAGCGGCCTTTGATCTGGTTGACCACGATAAACTCACTCTAGCAAACAATTTCAACCTAGCTCAGAACGCCACCAACTGGATTAAATCATTCTTGGCAGATAGGACCTCCAGAGTATCCATCGGCAAAGAATCAGCAGACCCGGTGCCTGTCCCTGCAGGTGTGCCGCAAGGCTCCTGCCTATCCCCCACTCTGTATAATGCCTATACCAAGCTACTATTCGCAGCTTTGGATGCCATGGGTGTCATCTATACTAACTTCGCCGATGACACCCATAACCGAGCTCCTCATACTAGGCTCCTCCAGCAAAATCAATACCCTTGAGCCCGCTTTCAAATCATTCACCATCGATGGCACCATAATCCCTGTTCTTAAACAAGTCAAGACCCTTGGCGTTTACTTAGATGCTACACTGTCCATGTCTAAACAAGTAAACACATTAGCCTCGTCCACCTCTTACACCTCCAAACTCATCTCCCTTAGCCGCAAATTCCTCTCTGCCAATAACTGCGTTACTCTAGCCAGAGCACTCATACTGTCTAAGCTAGACTATTGTAATATCCTTTTCCTTGGCACCTCCAAAGCCAACATAGCCAAACTTCAACTCATGCAGAACAAGGCCTTCAGAGCAGCCGTAGGCATCAAAAAATCTGAACATATCTCTAACACCAGAGGAGACCACCACTGGCTCCCTATCCAAGCTAGAATTTTATTTAAAACCTTGAGCATCACTCACAAATGCATGGCCAACAAAGCACCCAAATACCTCAACAACATAGTCATGAAGAAGCCCCAGACCAGACTCCTCAGGTCCAATAAAAACGCATACCTTGAAACCCCCCAGATACAAAAGAGAGAAAGCAAGGGGTAGTAGCTTCAAAACACTGGCTCCCAGACATAGGAACGCTCTACCCACCCACATTATGAACGAAACATCCTTCCCAAAATTCAAAAGCTCTTTGAAGACTTGGCTTTTCAACAAGTACTAACTGAACCAGAGCACCAATCCGCTCCAATTAACTGTACATATCTGACTATTTTGTATATTGTTGTATATTATTGACTGTTATTCCTGTGTACTTCTGTGTTCGCTTTTAAGATTGCATTCTCCCATTGTCTGTAACTACGCCATGATACCGCCGGGTTTGGGCGTATAACAAATGTAATAAAATAAATAAAATAAAATCACCTCACGAAACCAGGCAACCATCCACAGTTGCCAAAAGTGCCTCACTCACCAAAGTCATGGAGGTACGCTCGTCAGAAGATGAAACCGACTGCCAGCCCCAAGCCGCTGACCAAGAGTCAGCATCAGCAGACCGTTTGGCGGCTGCTTCCGAATCCAGACGCCCTCACTCTAAGAAAAGGGACCCTACCCCCGAATCTGGATGCCAGGGGTCGAAGAGCTCTGAGAGGGTGAAAACACCAGGGAAACACTCTTCCACTCATGGGGAAGGGGGGGGCAGCAGAAGAAACAATCTCACCCTTCTTCTGCACCACAGTAACATAAAGACAGTTCTAAGTCTTCTGATAAACAGCTAGCCAAGACCCCTGCACAAGCCCATGGGTCCAGCCCAGTCAAGTCACGGAAGGGGAACCCTCTCAAGAAAGGGTCATTCCCTGCTCCAAAAAATGGACCAGTGAGGATATAGACAGGGTTATGTCTAGAATGTCATCCCTAGCAGACTTCTACTCCAAGAACCCAGAACACCTCCTCTCCTATACCCCTGACTGTGCTACTCCCTCAGGGTCTAGGGACACGCAGCCCCATGGTAAGAAACCTCGGTTTGAGACCCCAACGCAAGGTCCCTTTTTACATCCAGCCCAATCAGACCCGCTTTACATAAGGGGGCAACTGAAGCCTGACTCCCTGGTAGTTACTAATACCCGGAAGAGGGCAGGAGTACCTCTATCATCATCTGAGGCTCCCCCCGACAAGGAGAGCAAGAAAATCTACGGGTTGGGAAGGAAGGTAGCCTCCACTTCCGCTAACCAGGCAAGGATTGCCAACTCCACCACTCTGCTGGCTAGTTACAACTGCCACCAGTGGGAGCAAGTAGCTGCCCTCATCGACTCCGACTTTGCGTCGGAGGGGAGAGCCGTGTCCGGTTGAATCCTTAAGGCAACTTTTGATGCTGCAGATCACAACGGCAGGCTAATAGCAGAGAGCACTGTCGTTAAGAGGCATGCTTGGTTAAGACAGTCAGGGTTTAAACCCGAGACACAAGCATTCCTAATCGACATGCCGGTGGAGCCTAATCTACTGTTTGGCAAGGCGGTAGAGGACGCATTAAAAAATGCCAAAGATGAGTATGAGGCTCTGATTAGGGGGCTTGTTGGTCAACTGTCCCAGGGATTTCAAAGAGGCAATAGTAATTTCCGTCGCCCACGCGGCCAAAATTCACAGGGGCAGGGTACATCATGGGGTAACAACCAGCAGTCTACCCAGAGTTACAGCAGAGGAAACGAGGGGGCGTGGTAAGGGTAGAGGTAGCACCAGCAGAGGCGGCACGCCACCCGCAAAACAGTGACGCCGTGTTCAGGGTCCCTTCTCACGCATCCCCAGTAGGGGGACGCATTACCAACTTCACCCAAGCTTGGTAAGGGATCACATCAGACAGATGGGTGCTGTCCGCAGGATACTGCATAGAACTACTCGTGTCCCCGAAACCACCCTCCACGTCAAAAAATACATTCCTCAGACCACCAGAAGATCCTCCTCGAGGAGATCGTCAATCAGGCTGTAGTCACTACGGACGCATCCCTGTCGGGTTGGGGAGAACACTTCCTTCACCACACAGCTCAGGGTCTCTGGTTTCACACAGTGGCCAAGAATCAGATCAATCTGCTAGAGCTTCTGACAGTATTCAGAACGCTTCAAGCACCCCCCCACCTGTTGAACCTGTCAGTGCAGATCCTGACAGACGAGCACAACAGTGATATTTTACCTAAACAAACCGGGAGGGACTCGTTCACCAAATCTGTCCAAGCTTGCCCAGAACATTTGGAGATGGGCACTCAGACGGAACATTTACCTGTCATCTCAACTTGTTCCAGGGGATCTCAATTCGCTAGCAGACGCTTTAAGCAGAGATCCCCTCCCAAGAGAACACGAATGGTGTCTACTCGGAGAAGTCGTACAAGACATCTTCTCACAGTGGGGGTTCCCCACTACAGACACAAGCGAAAACAGGCAATGCCCAGAATTCGCGTCCAGGTTCCCCCAGCCAGACTCCAAGGGGAACGCCCTGTGGATGAACTGCTCAGGAATGTTTGCCTACGCTTTTCCACCAAACCCTCTCATGAGGAAGGTGGTCAACAAGATGCACAGGGAATCAATGAAGCTCATCCTAGTTGCTCCCATGTGGGCGAGGCAACCGTGGTTCCCACACCTACGCAGACTAGCGGTGTGCGAACCCATCAGGCTCCCGTGCTGGTACAACCTACTGTCCCAGCACCAAGGACAAACAGTGCACCCTCAACCCAACTCAATGAACCTGGCAGCATGGCTCCTGAAGTCATAGAGTTTGGACATCTCAACTTACCACAGAGATGTATGGCCATCCTAAAGGAATCTAGGAAACCTAACACGAGGCACTGTTACTTTGATAAATGGAAAAGATTTATCTGGTGCCAGAATAAGCAAATCAACCCAGTTGATTGCACTCCTTCCAATATTGTCACTTACATGCTTCACCTGCTGGATGCAGGCCTGGTATTTAACTCACTAAAGGTACATCTGGCAGCACTGTCAGCCTACACCACTTTCCACAACAAGGTTTCGTGGTGGAAGGTACCAGTGGTTAAAGCCTTCATGGAAGGGGTAAAGAGACTCCACCCTCCAATTTCTAACCCACCACCTGGTTGGGACCTTAATGTGGTGCTTGCTAAGCTCATGGGCCCACCATTTGAACCCATGCATAAAGCCAGTCTCAAACACCTGACCTATAAAACTGCCTTCTTACTAGCCATTACATCCATAAGAAGGGTCAGTGAAATTCAGGCTGTCAGTGCAGGATCCTTTCTTTACTGTTCATAAGGATAACTGGTTCTACGAACACACCCTAGGTTCTCACCTAAGTTTATTTCTAAATTCCACGTTTGCCACTCCATTGAGCTTCCAGCCTTCTTCCAAGAACCCAAAAGCTCTGCTGAGGTGAAACTACACACACTAGATGTGTGAAGAGCGCTCCTCTACTATGTAGACGAGACCAGACCGCTAAGGAAAACAGACCAACTGTTTGTCTCCGTAGCTACAGGCAGAGAAGGAGATCGCGTCTCTAAAGGGGCCATCTCCAAATGGATAGTCAATTGTATCCAACTATGTTACTCCCTTTCTGAAAAGACTCTGCCTTTTACACCAAGAGCCCACTCTACAAGAGGCATGGGGGCCACTCTGGCTTTCATTGCAAATGTACCCCTTGACACCATTTGCAAAGCAGCTACTTGGAGCTCTATTCACACTTTTACTCAGCACTACTGCATTGACACTCATTCCAAGACAGATACTCAAGTGGGACAAGCGGTTCTAAGACATCTGTTTGCTAAGGACCCTTCTCACATCCCACCTCCTTCAAGCACTGCTCGCTAATCTATGCACAGCATGTGATCTAAGCAGATTCCACAAGCCTCAGAAGGGATACATTACTCACCGTAATCGTATTTCTGATGCTTGTATCTGCTTAGATTCACATGCGACCCACCCTTCCTCCCCTCTGAGAGAAGGCGCATGGATGCTTGTAGTCTTATCTTCCTATCTATCTGCTTGGATAATCTGTACTCGCGCTACTCCTCATGCTACCTCATGTCAGAAAAAATACAATCTGAGGGTCCTACACGCGTGAGGGATCATGGGTACAGTGGACGTCACACTAGGGATAGTATTACTGGAACGCCCTGTGTCAACGCCCATTTTCGAGTTTCGAAAAACAAACTGTAATACTCCGCGGCTTCCACTAGATGTCGGCCTATGCACAGCATGTGAATCTAAGCAGATACAAGCATCAGAAATAAGATTACAGTGATATATATACAATTAGACATAAAATCATACATTAGCTTTCAGTTCATCTAAAATCATATTTAAAAAAAGTATTCAAAGTTAAAATTCAAGAAATATTTGTCCCCCACATTAACCTACACCAAACGAAAATTCATGGATGTTTAAGAATTGTTAACACTTTTACCCTTCAAACAGGACGATCTAATAGTGACAAAGTGTGGACATGCAGTGACCCAATGTTTCTAAGTTTCTACTGTATTTGTATTACCACAAAATCGGCAATGTAAAAGAAAATGACCACTATTGGAACCATGAGCGAGCATCATTCACTGCTAATTCCCAGTTATCGGCATTTGAGGCACAACTTCTACTGGTATTCCTGCTATTTGAAGATAGTTCTCATTGATTTTAAAAATGAGTTCTGGTGCATACCAACAACGCCATTGAAATATTTTCCATCTGCAATCAAAAAGACAATTGAACAACTTTAGCTTAATAGTGAGCAATTTTTGATGCTGGACAAGGAAGGGCCAAAATAGACATTTGCCGGCCACCCAAGTGATAGGTTTTCTGATCCTGTACGTTATGCTGATTATTCAGAAGACCTGGAAGAAAATAAGGCTCATAACATTGAGCATGTAATGTGTCCCTGTACAACTATTTCTAGCATCACGGTGCAACCACACCTGACCAAGGACTAATACCAAAGGACGCACGCACCGATTTACAGACTTCACAGTACTGTGCAAATGTTAAAAGATGCCAGTCCAAATGCTGGCTACCCACATTCTGCACAGTGCTCTGCTGCTCTCAAGCTAGGTCTGCGCTTTAAGCAATACCATTTTATTTTTTTAAAGTATTCAAAGACCCGTGACTGATATCCTGGAGAGTTTCATGGGAAGTATAAGACAATTCTGGATGATTAAACATTTCTTTCAAGGACAAAATGAATTTCTAATATTAATCCAGCAGGGAGCAGTTTACAGTAATTGGAGGGATTTGTTAAGCAAGGCATTCTTGATTATGATGGAAATCCTACAGCCCACCTTGGCCTGGTCAGGGGATATAGCCGAGGTCTGAATTGCCTGCTAGTCACATGACCGGGCCCTGCACTCAGCCGCTCCACCCACCACAAGGTTTTGTGCCTTCCAGGCAGCCACTTAAGGACTCTTTTCCAGCTCCAGGCAGACAGAATTGATGAGGCAGCTGATTACATGACCAGGCCCCGTCGCTCCACTGCTCAGTTCACCACCTATTTCTCCAGTCATCCTTCCTCGCTGGCATCCTCAGTAAAAGGAGGAAGACAAGGACCTCACCTGTTTATGCTTGTTCAGGAATGATGGGGCCATACCTGATATGCTGCATTTCACCTACAAAAGACATCACCATCAGGTAAGATCGGCCACCAGGGGTGCACGGATGGTGTCGTCCTCCGTGTGAGCTCTGACCCCGTAGGTCTGTGAGGTGACCTGACCCCCCCCCCCCACTGGTGAAAACAGCAGAGAATCGTGCATCGGAATACACCTGCACCATCCTGGAGAAAAAACGATCGAAATTGGACCCGTGAAGCCCAAGTAAACTTCGAGTGAAGTTCTTCACAGGAGATGGCACGAAATCGAAAGCAAACTGGCCGGACCAGCGAGCGGGCCCCAGTGGGAGAGCGACGCGCTCCCCGTGAGGCGCTGACCAGCGAGCCTCCCCTCGGCCCTCAGAGCTACCCCCCTGAGGTGCCCCCGAACGATCCACGGCGTGGACCCCCCCAATCACGCCTGTGGATCATCGGGAAATAAGGAAGGCCCTGCCTTCCACTATACGCAGCCCACACTGTCCGCTGGGACCGCGGTACATCCGAACACTGCGGACTGCATGCAGGGCCCCGGCCCTCCAAAGGACTAACTGGGAGGCGCGCTCTAGGGCTACCATAACTTCTTTGAACTCCTACAACACATGTTACCACATGCAAAATGGAGAAGCACGGGGCGAGGTGAATCCTAACAACATACAGTCTTCTACCGGCAAGGTTCCTTCGGACTGAAGGTAGGGCCCCTGAAACAGGGGCGTGTGCCTCCTTGGATCCCTGGTATTGATTGGAATTGAGACCGAGGAGACATCTTCCAACCTTGCCCCTTCGCCAGAGACCCTGCATATTACGAAGGTTATCTGCTGGAGCGTGTCGCCAACTTGTCCCTCCTGCAGGGCGAGCACATCACCGCTAACAGACGACTAAGAACTGTGTGGGGTCAGAGCGCAGTCTGAGGGGTAAGCCCTCACGTCCTACCCTCGCCTGTCCGAACCCGAGACTTTGAGGTAAGGCACCCAAGTATATGCAGGCCAAAATAAAACTGGCTAGTTACGCTTACGCTCCCTCCACCCACACACTCATCACCCCCAAGATAGCGACGGAACCCATGGCACATGGAGAGACAGCAGCCACGAAAGGTGACATAGCAGCCCTCCTGACGGAGATCAAGAATATGGGGGGCCAACATAGGCGGCAAGATTGACAAAATCAACCAACGCATAGATCAGATTGAGGACAGGTTGGAGGGGGTAGAAAACAATCAAGCCTCCATAGATACTTTTGAAACACAACTCAAACACAGGATCACGGATCTCGAACAGCGGGAAGAGGAATACAGACTGAAGATGGATGATCCGGAAAATCGGGAGAGGCGGAACAATTTACGCTTTTTTGGGATCCCGGAACAGGATGGGGAGACGGAGGAGAGCCTGAAAGCAACACTTCATGATATCATCAAAATCTTGGCGGCAGATGATGAGATTGATGAACCAAGAACAGAACGGAACCACAGAGCAGGTGTCCCCCTGGAGGCCCGCGATCGGTCCTCGCCCGCTTCCACATATACCAGGACAAAGCAAAGATTCTCGAAGGCAAGGCGTGGAGGCGTGATCACTCTCAGCGGTGCCCAGGTCACCATATATCAAGACCTATCTGCCATGACATTGGCGCTGAGAAGGATGTGTGCCCCCTGACAAAATGGTTGAAAGAGCGGGATACCCGATATCGGTGGGGATACCCCTTCTCGCTCCCTTTTGAACATGATGGCACGAGAATCCGACTACAGTCGGAGAGGGAAATAAAGGCCTGCATCTCCGATCTTGTCGATCCCTGTGAACGAAGGGAAGATGAAAACACTCCAAGAAACGAAGGGCGAGATTGGAAACTCCGGGGCCTTAGAGGCAGAGAGTCAAAGGGTCAAGAAAGTTTCAGAGAGGTAACGCCCCGGAGGGGGACAAGTGAGCTAGATCAGTGGCAGCTACCTTGACACTATGAGTATGTTTGAGATAAGGGCCCCAACACTAAAGTTATTTTCGATGGTTGTAAATTGGGGTGAAAGAGGGTTGGGGGGGGGGCTCAGATTTATGTGGTGTTTATTGTTAATTAAAGGACCGCGTGACGATGGTCTCTACTGGTGGTTCACTGCTAGTTCAGTGAATCCAACTGGACCTGCTCGGACGCCGACGAATGGGGGTGGAGGGGTGCGTGGGAGGGAGAGGGAGGGATCTGCAAGACAAGGGGGAGGGTACAACTATTACAGAACTTTTACTCGCTGCTGGTATGGGAAAGACACTGATTGGTTGAGGGTACGGAACACAAGATATGGCGAGCCATTGATGTGAAAATCGCCTTGTCATATACTGATGGCCACTTCTGATGCAAGCATACGAGGCCCCTTGAAAGTCAGGACGCTTAATGTCAAAGGCCATAACTCGCCTACTAAGAGGTCGTTAGTCCTACGGGAATTCCGAAGGGCTAACATTGATATCCTACTCTTACAAGAAACAAAGTATATGAAGGGGGAGGAGAGGTCTATTCTGGGGAAACGTTTCGGCATGGAGTTTTGGGGCTCGGGAGCATTGCGAAGAGGGGGATTGGGAATCCTTATCAGAAAGGGACTTGATTTCCATGTCTCCAAAACCTGGTCAAATGCGGAAGGGCGAGCTTTGCTAGTTGTGGGGACTATTGGGAGTACGTAACGATTGCCACAATCTACTCTCCCAATGTAGGACAGCTCCGATTCCTCTCTAAAACTGTCCCCAAAATAATGTTGGAAGCCTAGGCGGAGACTTCAACCTATGGGCAGATCACGATTTAGATCGGAAAGCGGGACGCCCAGACGTCGATGTTTCCATGAGAACGCAGTGATTTTGCAAACATGATGCAGGTCTATGCGCTAGTAGACGCATGGAGGAAGATGCGTCCTGATGAAAGAGGGTATACATTTTATTCACCGCCACACAGTACTTTCACCCGAATAGATTACATCTACCTTTCACGAGAACTGAACAACACCACTTCACACTCGGAGATTATCCCGATAACGTGGTCCGACAGTCAATATACAGTGGGAACATCTACCAGTTAAGAGCGGGAAGTGGAGATGAAATGAGGCCCTATGGAGAGACCCCGTCTTCAAAGAGGAACTCGAAACAGAGATCAAAGAATACTTTAAAGCCAACGATACCGGGGAGGTCTCTAAACAGAGTGTGTGGGAGGCGGCCAATGCAACCTGGAGAGGGATCCTCATACAGGAGGAGGCTCGGAAGAAAAGGGAAAGAACCCTTATTGAGAAAAGCTCCAGAGTGAAATATGTCATCTTGATAGAGAAGCTAGGGTGGGGGACACCACGGACCCTGATAAGATCCAAGAGGCCAGGAAAAAACGGGAAGAACTCCGCCACCTATAACATGGTCAGATAGCACGTAGGCTACACCTACTGAAGCAGAAATTTTATGAAAAAGGAGATGAGGCTGATGCGCTGCTAGCGGCTAGACTCAGGATGCAGCGGGCAGAACGTAGGGTGAAAGATTACAGACCCAACCCCTGACCAGGCACAACCTATGCCCCCCATCCCAGAATTGTTCGCAAATTTCTACGAGTCCCTATACACTTCAGAAGTAGACCCACACTCACAAGAGATGGACAACTACTTCGCTAGCATTGCTCTTCCGAAAGTTGCAAGCACTGACTCGGCCCATCTTGAATCCCCCATAACTGAAGACGAATTACACGAGGCGATCAAACGACTTACACTGGGCAAATCCCCTGGCAAAGACTGATTCACTGCCGGCTTCTATAAAACCTTTTGTACCCTCCTGGTTCCATTCCAGACCACCCAATTTAATGAAATCCTTGACACAGGGTTTGTCCCTGACTCATTCGCCCGAGCACTCATATCAGTAATTCCCAAGGAGGGCTGAAACCCCAAATGTTGCGGATCATACCGCCCCATATCCTTGCTCAACCTTGATGCCAAACTTTACACAAGAGTCCTGGCAGCCAGGTCCACATGCCCCATCTCGTACATCCCGACCAGGTAGGGTTCATAATTGGACGACCGGGTGCAGAGACCATGAGAAAGATTCTTCATTTGGTTGAAGCCTCCCAAACTATGTGCAACGATCCTGCCTTACTCTCCATTGATGCTGAAAAAGCCTTTGATCGAGTGGAATGGGGCTTCCTTGCCGCAGTCCTACCTGCTGTGGGAATAGGGCCGAAATTTAGGGGATAAAAGCAGTCTACACCGCTCCTAAAGCCTCAGTGTCTGTCAATGGGGAATACTCTAGATGAAACGTGGTACCCGACAGGGATGCCACCTATCGGCCATCCTCTTCGCCCTCTCCGTAGAACCTCTGGCCCAAAAAATGCGACAGGATACTCAAGTAACAGGCATGCGTCTGTGGGACGAGGAATACAAAGTAGCGCTATATGCCGATGACCTACTCCTTCATGTCACGAACCCCACTACATCCACTCCCAGGGCTTTGTACCTCTTAGACGAATACGGCCAAGTATCCGGGTTCAAGGTTAACAAATCTAAGTCCATCCTTTTCCCCTTACAGGGATCAATGGATACAAACACGGAAAGATACCAGTCCCTGGGCCTTATGATTGAACACGAAAAAATGAAGTACTTAGGCATACATGTCACAAGATCACTAAAAGATTTATATGAAGCCAGTTTCCCTGCGCTCCTCCAAAAATTTCATGCAGACCTTGCCCGATGGGATAACCTAACCATATCCTGGCTGGGGCGTTTAAATGCGATCAAAATGACCTGTCTCCCGAGATTTTTATACGCCTTTCAAATGCTCCCCATTCAGATGCCACGTATATTCTTTGCAGAAGTCAAGAAGGTGATATTTAAATTCCTATGGCAAGGGAAAAAGCCCAGAATTGCGTACTCCAATTTGACATTACCAAAAGACAAGGGTGGAGTGGGTCTCCCAGACATCCAAAAATATTACGAGGCAGCCCAATTACGTATTCTTATTCCCCATCTTCGTAACCAAAAAACACCCCAGTGATTGCTATGGACAATCGCTACCTGTCCCCGGCAACAATCTCCGAATGGCTATGGTCCCCTAGGAAGAGGGTACTGAAAAGATCTAAGACACACCCGATGTTTGTAACCATATGGGATATATGGCGAGAGAGTAGGGATATGGAAAAGATTACCACATGGCCATCGCCATTAAGTCACCTCTGGTCACCGGGCATGAATGACCAGATCCCAATGTGGAACGGTTTCAAGCTTGGTATGAGGCAGGCCCTGAGAGGGTGGGACAACTCCTAAAGGACTCCTTCATTTCACTCCCTGAACTAGAGGAGGCACTCGGAATAGGCACACTGTCTGCATGCCACTTTCTGTAGATCAAGGGTGTATTGTCAAAACCAGAATGGAGGGAAAAGCTGAACAGGGAACGTACCCCGTTTGAAACCATACTCAACTCCAGGACGGAAACGAAAGGGTTAATATCTGCCTTGTATAAAACACTAATGGAAGCGGGAAAGGGCTCAACAGAACCGCTTAGGTTAAAATGGGAAAGGGACATGGGCGAAGACATCGACCCAGAGATATGGGATAAGGTAAGTAGGACAGCACCCAAGGCCTCGATATCATGCCAATATAAGTTGCACCTGATTAAATTATTGAATAGGTGGCAATATGACCCGCACAGGCTCTCCAAGATGTATCAGTCATCTAGTCCAATGTGTTGGCGGGGATGTGGGTCTGCGGCAGATTACTGGCACATGTGGTGGGGTTGTCCTCAGGTCAAAATATACTGGAATGAAGTCCTAGGTTTGATTAAGGATCAAGACGGGATCCAACTAACAGCAAACCCCTACTTGATCTTATTTGGTCTCGAGAGGATGAATTGAGAAGGGTCACAGACATAGCTGCACCACTGTTACTAGCCACGCAATGCGACGTCTTATGGTTAGTTTGTCAACAAATATATGCCTGGAACAGCCCACTAACGCCTAGCGAATGACCAATGCCATGAGTAGTGAAACATCATGATAACCTCCCCGAACAAGGTAGGCCTCAAGATCTGACAAACCTATCAACCAATCCGCCAAACGCTAGACAGTACATCCCATGGCGGCAGCTTATAAAGTCTTGTGGGGTTGAGGGAGGGGGGGGGGGGAATGGGAGAAGAGCGACCAATGCTTATTGACATTGTAAAGGGGAGTTAACTGTTGATGGAACGAAATGCAAGAATTTCGCTGATATATGAAACTAAATCTCAACCGCGCTTTCTACTTGACTGTAATACCTGCTTTCTTGTTATGATTGTTTACTTTGGTTGTATAAGTTGTAATCTGTTTGATATAAACTCCAATAAAATTAAGTTTAAAAAAAAGACATCACCATGTGTCTTCTCCCTCCAAAGCCTAGTCCCACCCTTGCTAGGTTTAAAATGGCCAAGCGCCCTCAGCAGCCCCAGCCAGATACCCCTGCGAAGCTCATCAATATCACCCATCCAACACCCACGGACTAGATGCATGGACCCCCACATGGTGATAATTGCGTGCCAACAACTACTTGAAACCATTTTTTGCACTGACATGATCTATGGGCCTTCAGCAAATTGTGCTCTCCCCCACACGCTGAGGCAAGACCCCTGGCTTAGTCTTTACATCATCATCCCCTCATCACCTGAGCAGACCGTATCCCACTCGATTGGTCAGACAATGCTGCAATCCCACTGTCAAATCATCCACTCGACCACAGCCCTCCCTGAACGCCAGCTCACTCAGCAGTGCTCGTTCAAAACCTTGGCCATACGTTAGCTGAAAAAATCCTCACAGGCTTCCCCATCACAAAAAATGCTTTGATCCTCTTACAATTATTCAACAACTCTGCTGTGAAACTGGTGGACACTCATTCCCCCTTTAAAGATCAGCACTGCTGAGAACAAACCTCCGCCCCCTGGTAAACCCCCATATAAAAACTCATATCAAACAAATGCTCAGAAGCCTAGAGAAACAGTGGCTCAACCATAACACTGGAGAGTTTACCAACCTCATTTCTCTGTGCCAGCCGTAGGATTCTGATTACTAAGGCCAAAGCTGCTTACTACTCCACTCCACACCCTCGTGGCAGCCTCTTAACAGGAGCAAACGCCTCTTTGAAGTAGTAAAGCATTGTACCAGCACTTGAGGTGTCAACAACTCAGCAAACCTGCAACAGAATTAACTGTTTTATTGAAATAATTGATAAAATGATAGATCGAATCAACCTCTCACGTCAATAATCTCCCACCCCCGTTTGCACTCCAGCACACACCATGCTTATGGGCTGAATTTTCTCCCTCTGCCTTCCTAAAAACAATTGCCACCCACAAGCCTACCTCTTACTAGAGTTGGCATTGCAAACCATCAGACACTGTTGTTCTCCAGCATGGGCTCTGGCATGGATTCACATGCTCATGAATATTCCCCGTCGTCAGGCCGGGAATCCACGGAATAGAAAAAAATCAGTATCAGTTTCGTTTCTGATCTGTCTTTCCTAGTAGTAACCAATCACTGGTCTCTGGGTCATACTGCCCCCAGCCAATGACTACCCTCTCCCTAAGCCCCGCCTCTGGCAGCCATCCTCAGATTTTTACCGCACGTTCAAGTGTTGGGAGTCCTCGTGCTGTAGCTCTCGAGCTTTCGCTGCGTTTTCGCGCTTTTTCAGGAGATTTTTCTCATTTTTCGGTTAAATAGAGCCTCAAGCTCCATCGTTTCTACATCCGATCAATGGGGACCCGTTTCGGAGTTTTCTACGCCCCTCAAGGGTGAAGATTTCGTCGAGTTGCGCTTTTGGAGGATTCCAGAAGTTCTGAGGCCTACCCCGGACATGGCCCAGGAGAAAGGAAGCTCGACGCCCGGGAAGCTATTCAGGACCTGCCCTGGATGCCAGCTTCAGAATGTGTTCATGGAGGACGAGCATTCGTTATGCCTCTACTGTCTCCATGAGGACAAGACGCACGTGGAGAAGGACTATGAGTTTTGTGGGAACATGTCGGAGCGGACCATGAAGGATCGCCACCTCCGTCTCGCCAACTGGCTGGAAGGGAAGAGCCCGTCAGGCGAGAAGAAGAAGAAGTCCGAGCGGTCTTCTAAGTCCTGTGAGGGCGCCCCGGCGACGGGGGCCCAACAAAAGGCCAAGCACCGCGAGTCTGCGGGCACCGGAAGCGCCGAACGGTCAGGCTCCTTGGCTGCCAGGCAGCGCGCATCCTCCCCGGCGCCATCAACCATGAGCCAACGCTCTGGCTCGGGTAAGAGGAAGTCCGAGAACCCGGCGAAGCTTCTGGAGAGGCCCGGGTCGATCTCCAAGATTCCGGCAGAGGGGGAGCGAGGCTCGGACCCTCCCCCCAAGGTGAAGGCCCCAGGCATGCAGAAGGTGACGATGGCCTTAATTCACCCTGCTAAGACCTCGATTGAGGACGTCGCAGCGGCCCTGGCTCAGCCTTTGGAAGCTACGCCAGTGGAGGCGACCTCAGGATCCAGAGTCTCCCTGCCACCGCAGAGGGGGGGGGAGTCTTTCAGGCCCATCGAGAAGAGCCCCACGAAGTCCCCGTTGGAAAAGGAGGGGGAGGGGCAGGTGGCCATCGTGGATACGGACACGACCTCTGAAGAAGAGCTCATCGAAGTCGTGGAGGAGGCCCAGCCCATCGGGAGGGATCCCGACGAGGGCGATGACGAGAGCGACCGTGTCGCCGACAAGGTTCCTGAAGAGCCCTCGCTCCCGTTGTTTCCGGTGCCGCAGGACACTTCGGCGGCCATTTTGTCAGCGATTCAGTCCTTATGCTCGGAGATAAGGACAAGGTTGCCCCTCCCTCCGACGGAGGTACCTGAGCCAGACCCGACGGGGGAACCAGAGCCGGGACCTTCGGAAAGTCCACTGCATATGAAGAGGACGCATCCTCCGCTACCTATCCCACCTCTGCGGCCTACTCTGCCTTCCCCCCGGTCAACTACCCACGGGGATGATACGGGCACGCACATGGCTACGACAGGTACAGATGACGGAGGCGACGACGGGACGTGTCCCCCCGTCGCCCCCTGCTCGGGCGTCCCCGCCTGACGAGATTGGATCTTTCCATGCCATGATTTCCAGGGCATCCGAGCTCTTACAACTCTGCCCCGAAGAGAAGAAGGAAGGGTTCCTTTACCAACGGCGCGAGGCTAAAAGGAAGACGGTCCTCGCCGTACATCTGGGATGAGGGGCTCTAACTCCTCAAGAACCCTGCCACGGTGCCTGCAAAGAGGGACCGGTACGAGAAGAAGTACCGGGTCCCTGACACTGCCCCCTTGTGCCTTCGGGCGCAACCTACCCCAGATTCGGTCGTCTCGGCGGCGGCAAAGAAGAAAGCTGGGGGGGCATCGGCCTCGACATCAACTTCCCCGCCGGACGGCAAGGGCAGGAAGCTGGACGCGATGGGACGACGGGTCATCTCATCCGCAGCGACTATCAAGGCGGCCAACGCCCTGGCTATCGTAGCTCGCTACGACAGGGAGTTGTGGTTCAAAATCGCCCCTCTATTGGACTTCCTTCCGGACGCCAAAAGGGCTGAGGCTCTTGAAATCTTACAGGAAGGTGAGATTGCTTCGGACCACGCCATCACGGTGGCAACGGACATCACCGACACCGGTTTCCGTCAGTTGGGCAACAGCGTCTGCCTGAGACGACGAGGATGGCTCAAGGCGACGGATTTCCGCCAGGACGTACAAACCAAAGTTTTGGACATGCCCTTCGACGGGAACAACCGGTTTGGGAATGCGGTCAGGCTATCAAGACAGACACGGAGACTGCCCGGGCACTGGGAGTGCTCCAACGACGATGGCCGTCCTTTCGGAGCTCCGGAGGCAGACAAGCTGCCTCCAAGGGATCCGGCAGTGGCTCCTCGATGTAACGACAAGCGGCAAAATCTTCGTCTCAGGAGGCCTACAGGGGACACGGCAAGTCAGGTGGTGCCCGTCGTCGTCGACAGGGAGGTCAAGGAGGCGAGGCGGCCTCCAAACAAGATTGAGCCGACCGTGGGGTCGGGCCCCCGCCGAAACACCCCAGTGGGAGGCCGGCTGACGAGGTTCGTCAGCGTGTGGGAGTCCATCTCCACCGACCATTGGGTGCTGGACGCCCTGGCCCAAGGGCACGCCCTCGAGTTCCAGAAGAAGTGCCCTCGCGTTCCACCCATGGCCAGGAAGGAAAATCACGTCCCTCAACTACTGTTGGAAGTAAGGGCGATGTTTAAGAAAGGTGCCATCAAGCTCGTCCCAAAGATGCTTCAGGGCTCCGGAGTTTACTCAAGGTACTTCCTCGTAAGGAAGACAGGAGGATGGCGTCCCATCCTGGACCTGCAACGACTGAACAAGTACATCAAGGCACAGAAGTTCCGGATGGTCACCCTCCAGCACGTGCTGGGACAGCTGGAGGAGGGCGATTTCCTGTCGTTGTTGGACTTGGAGGATGCGTACTTCCACATTCTAAAAAGACACCAAAGGTTCCTCAGGTTCGTGGTCCAAGGGCGGCACTACCAGTTCAAAGCCCTCCCGTTCGGATTGAAGTCAGCACCCAGGGTGTTCACCAAGTGCCTCGCACCAGTGGCGGCGCAGCTGCGCCTGCAGGGGATCCACGTCTACTGCTACCTGGACGACTGGCTCATCCGGGCAAGGACAAGGGAGCTCGCCGTGGAGAACACTGCGAAGACCGTCCAGCTGCTCTCGGACCTGGGGTTCTCCATCAACTTTCCAAAATCCCACCTGGTCCCGTCGCAAGTCGCCCTGTTTCTGGGAGCCAGGCGCGGCTGGTCTCGCCGTCGGAGGAAAGGACCAGGACCATCCTGGGCAAGGTGCAGCGTCTGCTGGCCACGGACATGGCCAGGGTAAGATCTATCAAGTCCCTCCTCGGGATGATGTCCTCCTGCATTTATCTGGTGCGCCTTTGCAGACTTCGGATGCGCCCCTTACAAGAGTTCATCGACGCTCACTGGGTCCAGTCGACGGGCAGCTTCGAGGACAGGATCCCACTCAACGAGATGTTCCGTCAGGCGATCCGGGGGTGGGGTACCCGCTCTCATCTGTCGGCGGGCACGGACTTTCAGACCCCAGCTCACCAGGTGACGGTGACGACGGGTGCCTCCCTGGAAGGTTGGGGAGTGCACTCTGGAGATCTTCACGCGAGAGGCCTTTGGCTCCTGGAGAAGTGACTCCACATCAACATCTTGGAGCTCTGCGCAGTGTTATGGGCCCTCAGGTCTTTTCTTCCGTCCCTCAAGGGCAAGGTGGTGAGGGTCTTCACCGACAACACCACCACAATGTTCTACATCCGGAAGCAGGGTGGAACCAGATCCCCTGCCCTATCCAAGGAATCCCAGGATCTGTGGCATTGGGCCGTCACCCATGGGATGTTTCTGGTACCTTTTTCATCTAGCAGGAATAAAAAACACCATCGCCGACTCACTCAGCAGAGGGCTGCGCTCGTGCCACGAGTGGGGAACTACGCCAGTATCAAGTGGATCGACTCTTCCGACGATGGGGCGAATCCCAGATCGATCTCTTCGCGACGGCGACAAACTCCAAGTGCCGGAGGTTCGCCAGCATGTTCCCCCAGCCGAGGAGCATGGGCGATGCTTTCTCGTTCCCCTGGGACGGCCTATTTGTTTATGCGTTCCCTCCGTTGCCATTGCTGCTCCGGCTCATCAACCAGCTCAAGAGGTCCCGGTGCTGGATGATCCTCGTTGCACCGGCGTGGCCGAGACAGATCTGGTTCCCGCACCTTCTGGACTTGTCACCGTCCACACCAGTCAAGCTGCCGACGGACGCGGATCTTATTTCCAGAGAAGGAGGCGCCATTCTTCATCACAACCCAGAGTCGCTGAACTTGCAGGCCTGGCTCCTGCAGCACTAGAGTTTGGAGGGTACGACATCCCAGCCGACTGCAGAGAGGTTCTTGCAAAAGCCAGGGCGTCCTCAACTCTCAAGTGCTACGGACATAAATGGAAGAGGTTCTCTGTCTGGTGCCGTGCACAGAAGATTAACCCTCTGCGGATTACGGCCCCTCAAGTATTGCCGTACCTACTGTTATTGGCCAAGGCTGGACTAGCTCACGCTTCCATCAAGATACATCTGGCCGCCATCTCACGATGCACCAGAACTACAGGACGGGCGTCCTTGTGGTCTCATCGGCTGGTGAAGGAATTCATGAAAGGATTGTTCCGATCATTCCCGCCGGTGAAGACCCCTGCCCCGGCGTGGGAGCTCAACGTGGTGCTGACCAGGCTCATGAGGGCCCCATTTGAGCCTATGCATTCGGCGCCGTTGAAGTTTCTGTCGTGGAAGACAGCATTTCCCGTGGCCATCACCTCCGCACGACGAGTGGGAGAGATCCATGCCCTATCTTGCAAGCCACCATACTTGATTTTTCACGACACGAGGGTGGAGCTGAGGACGCACCCCTCCTTCATGCCCAAGGTGCCGTCGGACTTCCACCTAAACGAACCCTTGGTGTTGCCAGTTTTTTTCCCGTCACCTTCGTCGCCGGCTGAGAGGACTCTGCACTCGCTGGACTTAGCTAGAGCGCTGAAGTCTACGTAGACCGCACGAAGAGTTTTCGGAAGACATCACAGCTGTTTGTAAACTTTGGACCTGTGAATTAAGGGAAGGCTCTCTCGAAGGCTTCCATTTCCAGATGGCTCTCCGGCTGCATCATGCACTGTCACCGGTTGGCAAACCGACTGCTGCCCAGCCGTCCGAGAGCCCACTCGACCAGAGCGATCGCTGCTACCACGGCGTTCCTATCTGGAGTGCCCCTGCTCGACATCTGCAGGGCTGCGACGTGGAGGTCGACACACACCTTCACGAGATTCTACTGCGTCGATCGGGAATCCCGGGAGGAGTCCAGGGTCGGCCAAGCAGTGCTGCGCAACCTGTTCGCTTAAGGTGAGCCTGGTGAGGAGGTAAGAGATGCTTAATGTTGCGTTTTTGTATTGATTAATGTTGAGCCTGTTGCCACCTCCCGTGGTTGTGCATGTGTATACTGCTATGTATTCTTATATTCATGTGCATGTGAATCCATGCCTGACCCCATGCTGGAGAAGGAACAAGTTACTTACCTGCAACTGTTGTTCTCGAGCTTGGGTCTGATATGGATTCATATGCGAACCCTCCCGCCTACCCCTCTGCGGCTCTTCACTTGGTCATACTGCCACTTTACGTGCTACCAAATCTGAGGATGGCTGCCAGAGGCGGGGCTTAGGGGGAGGGCAGTCATTGGCTGGGGGCAGTATGACCCAGATACCAGTGATTGGTTACTACTAGGAAAGACAGATCAGAAACAAAACTGATACTGATTTTTTTCTATACCGAAGATTACCGGCCTGACGGGGAATATTCATGAGCATGTGAATCCATGCCAGACCCATGATGGAGAACAACAGTTACAGGTAAGTAACTTGTTCCTTACTTAACTTCTTTGTGTACAGCGAGAGGTGATGAGGTAAGCCACTGTGCTCGCCAACTGGTAGGTCTACTGGACTGCAGGGTCATGTGATGAATCCTGCGAAATCGTCAGAGTCCCAGCCTAGAGTGTCCTCCCATGTGGCCAGGGGAAGGCAGCCTCTACCCAATCCTGACCCTGGGAGCGGTATTCAGAGGGAGGATCACATGGGAGGAGAAGACTATCGAGGGAATGTGGTGACTCCATCAGGAGGGATGCAGTATTCCTCTTTTGAGGATGGAGTCCCCATGGTAACTAAATGTTTAATGGCATCTTGTCCTAGTCAGACCTCCCCTCCCCTCCCAGACTTATCCAAGATGTCAAGAAGAATTCTCTTGGTAAATATGGAATTAATGCATATGGAAAACAGAGTCTATATTACCACTTTAAGTAGTAGTAATACTTCATGGGGTTCAGGTTATAGACATGAGAGAAAATCTATACGTCCTTTAAAATCTTCTCTTAAACATGTCCTCTGTAGATTATGGGAAGTTAAATCCCCTAGAAACATCATGGACTTTGTCAACATTATGCTACTAGTACTGAGACGAGGAAGAGGGATCAAGAGTTTCCAAAGCGTGAGGTGTGGTCTAGTTGTCCTAATGATCCAAACCTGAGCAGAAACTTTAAACATATAAAAGGCCTGTCGGGGGTGGAGGGGCGGGACTGCAGAGGAGGCACTGCAGAATTAAGCTGTCACTGAGGCCACCACTGTAGTGATAGCGGACCACCGCGCTGAGAGCCTGGAGGAGGTCAGAATCCTTAAATGAATAGGACACTCAACGGGAAGCGGTATTGGTGCCAGAGACTCAGGAGAGAGAAGCTCCCTGTGTCCAACAATCCGCTCTGGCATGTGGAATTTGCCGGTGAGCGTTGCGGGTTGTGCAGGCTCTGGGGACAGACTGCAAGAGCTGTTGTATGCTGGCGGGAGCTGTCAAACTCTGCGGAAGTCCCAACAAACAAAGAAACGGGGTCAGCATGTCCAAAGGCGACGCCAGAAAAATCGGTGAGTGTACCTAGTGAAGGTAACCCCTGGGTGCTGAACCCTTTTAAATACCGAACAGTTGAATGTAAGCAAATTGGGCGCAGCTCTCCTATTATGAGATGTCGGACTGGAAATGATTTTAATCCGCATTGGCAAAGCCAAACTGGGGGATTTCCAATAAAAGGATATTCTAACTTGCATTGCCCAAGCAGAAGAGTGGAAATAAAAAATCAAAGAAGATGCAAATTCCCTGAAGAGGGTTATCTAAAAAAGGGACATTGTAACATACATTGCCAATGCCAACCTAGGCTGAGATTGACATCCAGGCAAGTGAGATTCGAGAATCCCATATCAAGATACTTCGAGGGAAGGAGTTGTAAACCATACTACCAACAGCCCAAAGGTTATATTAAAGAAAGACAGATACAGCAGGAGAAAGGTCCTTCTTGCGGCAAGGAACAAGGGGGGGAGAGGTATAACCTGCATTGCATGTGGCAAAAAGATTCTTGTGACAATGGTTGTCTTTTTGTGCAGTATATTGGAGAACAAACATGTATGCCAATTATGTTAAGCCTTACCACAGACGTCTAGTTGTAGGAATTTTGTTTATCATGACAGGATAGTAAACAAGGAGAGGGAGAATTAGTGGTAGTCCTAGCATGAGAGTGGACCAGGAAGAAGATAGCTTGAAGTTAAATGAATGTGGTACAAGCTTGTAACAAAGAATAAGTGGCAATACCATGATTGTGTTTGATGAAGTGGCATAGCCATCCTGATTAAGAAGCTGTTTCTAAATAGGAAAGATTGTTTAACTTTCAGGGAACAACTGTTTTGACTTTCAATTGGAAGAGTGGAGAAAAAGTGAAATCACTTTGTCCAATACAGAAGATTTTGAATGCACAAGACATTTTTATTTTATGAAAAACGTGGAACTTTATTGAAATTGAACTTTAACTGGACGGCACCAGAACTATTCCATGGGAAGGGGATCCAATCCTGGTTACAAGGATTCTTGGTTATAACTTTTGTGTTTGAACTTGAATGTTATTTTTGTGAAGTTAAATCGCCAAATGAATCCTGTATGATTTGTTGTGTGTATTAGTGTGAGGGACAGATATTTGGACATTGGTTCTTGTTCAGTTAGCTCTAGTTTGGTAGGTAAGGGAAACCTCTGTTAGGCTAGGGAAAGATAGGCGTTTGTCTCAACCCTTTATTATGTAATAAAATGGCAACTTGTGACAAGCATATACCTAAATGTCCATCTCACGTGTCTGACTCGTCGCAGTCACTACAGGGTGACATTTCCAAGAAGGATGAATGACAATTAAAGGGGAAACCTCTCAGAGGATGCTTGGTGTGATTTGGCTCTATCTGGGAGTACTTTAGGCAGGAGCCGATGGGCGGAAGAACTTCTTAATAGTAGCGAAGAGCGAGCCCAGCTGAATATCCAGATTCTAAAGGCTAATCAGACCAAACAAATTGAGGGTTAGGGGGTGGAGAGGTTGAGGATAGGAGAACCAGGAAGGACCAGGAGAAAAAGAATAAATGGGGAACAAGGAAACAGTGAGACCAGGAGAATAACTGGAAGGCAGGGGATCGGTGTGTGAGGCACTCCAAGAAGCATCAATCTGCAGGAGTAGAGGACTTAGTTCCAGCACTGTGATGCATGGAATAGCGATTTCCCAGCCACTTAGTAGATAGAACACAACCGAAAGCCAGCTTGCATCTGAAAGACTAAACTGCTGCTACATGGGTCTCTGCCAGGAATGGATAAGAATGACATACCATGTGGAAAGGCACCACAGGGGCATATCTCTGGGGGTGGGAGGTGGGATCATATTGTGTCAACAGACAATCTGGAAACGACACGATGTAGAGGAGCAGGATATTGCTGGTCACCACCTCCTCCAGTGAGTCAATGGAGGGGGAAGGCGGGTTAACAACTAAAAAAGCTCACGACTCATCAGAGTGCAGGCTGAAAGGCATGATTCTGGAAATGACTTGAACCAGAGTGGAGGAAGAAAATTCCACAGCAACGAGAGAGGAAGACCAAGCTACTTCCCTGCTTGTGTACATGTCTTTTAAACATACCCTGGGATTATTTTCACGGGTTATTTGATCTAACCCTTCACCCAGCACTACAGGTTCGTATGGTTCTTGACTTGTGTATCGCTTGTTCCTTCATAATTTAATTTGTTTATTCATTTGGTTGACTTGACCATGGATTCCTATATTCTTTTTTTTAATGCTCGAATGCTTTGAATAAATAGACTCCGTTGTCCGGCCTTTAGCAGCGGAAAGTCAGCAGAGATGTTTTATGCTCCACTGGTACCTTTTTGAAAGCCTCTATTTATGTGTTTCCAGCACGCAGCAGCACATTTTCCAACGACTACCTGGTTTCCGTTTCATGAAGGTGTTTCGGGCATCTCCATCATCCTGCCGCGCAGCTTTACTCCTGGACTGTTGAGGACTCTTCCGTCCTTTTAGAGCTCTCAGCCCTCCTCTGTTTTCCCTTCATATCTTTGTTTCAGTTTGTATATTGTTCAATGCCAGCGCCTGCAGAACAGGGTGCTTTACGTGTCTCTGCTACTGCTTCAGCTGTCCCTCTGATGAGCATGGGTTTCTTTCTCATCTCTAGGTCTTTTGTCCTCTGTGTAATGGGGTACTAGGATGTGGAAGGTGACTGCAATGCAACAGATTTCTGTTGGAGTACTGGGATGTGGGAGAGTGAGAATGTTAACCTCCTCTTCAGACGCAGGGAAATTATTTCTCCCACCTCATCGCCCAAACAAGTGTGCTATTGAATGAACACCTGGCCCTGATGCTCCTTTTGGCAAGTTTGCATTTGCTCTCTGTACCTGAAGGGGTCTATCTACGAATAGTTGCTGGTTAATCAGAAGCATGGACTGATTACTGAGTCTAAATCTCCAGACGGAGCTGCTCATTTCTCAATTCTCAAGAAGGGCTTGTTTGAACTTCAACCCTACCTAGAGGGAACCAGGTTACCATGAAGGACATTTACCCTCTGCCATTAAATCCAGAAATTCGAGAGGCTGTCCAAGGTGTTGTGATCTATACCATCTGGTGCAGTGCCTATTTGTATCAAAGCTCATGACTTGTGGAAGACCGTATTCTGGACCCCATTTGGGCACATAATGCTGTGTGATGCTCTTTGGCCTGACCAACACCCCAGCAGTGTTCCTGCTATTCATGGCTATAGTTTTTCAGACATATCAGTCTGTAGTGGTTCGTCTAGATGACGTATTGATTTTATCCACGAAACAGGAAGACAATGATTCCCATGTCGAGGAGGTATTACATAGTCTACAAGAAAACAGGTTGTTGGTGAATCCCGAAAAATATGGATTTGAATGCTAATTAGGCTATGTCTCGTCTAAATATGGTTTTACTCCTGAATCTGCAAAAGGTTAAAGCTGTGCTCCAGTGGCCATTCCTTAGGAATGTTAAAGAAATACAGCGCTTTGACATTTTGAAATTCCAACCTCATTTTTCAAAGGGCAAATTAGAGGTTTTGGGGGGAAAAGCATCCCATAAAAGCATGAACATCCATAAACGCATATAAAGTATTCAACAATTTATATGGCTTATGCAACAGTCTAAAAAACGAGATTTTCCTATTACGACTAAACCGAACCATGGAAAAATATCACTGTTTCTCCCTTGTCTCCTCAAACAACTGTTGAGAACAACTTTCCACCACAGAATTTGCATATAACAACTCTGCATTCTTCCATCAAAATCAGTCAATTCTACTTTATTTACAATTTTTATCCCCGTTTATTTCCTACTGCATCCATTCCAGCCATGCAGACACTCAATTGATGAGTTGATCTCTTCCATACATCAGGAGCATACACAACTTCTCTAGACAACATAGAAGTTGCTTGAATCGACACTAAGAAGTAGACTGGTGTACTAAGTTGAGGATAGAGTTTGGCTTTCCACAAAATGTCACCACTTGGTGCCATCCAAACTGTCTCCCCACTTCATGGGCTCCTTTAAAATACTTGAGGATCAACCCACTGGCCTAAAAAATCTCATGGATCACCCGTTCTTCTTGACTGATTCACACTGTGGCACCCTGCAATATCTAGCCCACTGGAAAAGCTATACAATCGCCAAACGTACTTGGAAACCGGTTTCCAACATTCACGCTCTTATTGCTACGTCACTTTCATAGTCTTCAGCCTTAGAAACCGGATACCATAAGAATTAGAAGGCGTTGTACTGTCAGAGGTGTGTCCCTGTACATCCTCACCTGTGGCGCCGAACATCATTCCTACGTGTTCCCTGCACAGCATGTCCTAGAGACGGAGACCGCCATGGTCTAGTCTTTTTGATGCTAGCTGGCTTCTGGTTGTGTTCCATTATCTACGTATCTGCTGGGAACAACTATTCTGCACATCACAACACTGTGCTTAAGTGCTTTTCTTCTGCACGCTGATGTTTGTGAGTTCTTCGCATCCTGTTCCCTTGCCTTGCAGTTATTCTGTCTTTTGGTTTCATTGTTCTTCCGTCTCAACTGCTCCAATCTTGGAGCCAAATAGCACTAAACTTTCTTGGAGGGTTTTTCCACTTAATTGGGATTTTCCCTCCTTGAGGACGGCACACTGTTGGTCCCCCTACACTCCAGACTGGGGAGGGAAGACCACCTTGCCTATTCACTTCTTGCCATACGCAGAGAAGCAAGATAAGGTCAGCATCTGATTACCCCCCTCCTGTCCCAAAGCCCATGGACTGGCATCTTCCTTCGGCTGCAATACCATGGCATGTACTACTTTATATTGCACACCTGAATGATATGTTGCAGTAGGTGCTGCTTGATGTGAGATTGATGCCTACAATTTACAACACACAATTGTCATGTGTTTGGCACATGCACAAGCTGCTGTGGCTGATATAACTAGCCTCATGCCACTTGAACCATGCATTGACTTTACCATTCATTTTAGAGATCTGACACCTCTAACAAAATTGGGTGTTTGTTCAATCTGACTCCAAATTTCTGGGACAATAATAGACTGGACTTGGTCTGAATATTCTGTTTATTAAAATAGAGCATCGAAACCAAAGGTGGCCCCCAAAGTGCTGGGCAAGTCACCCACTATATTATACAATTACAGACAGCTTTCTACAAAATGGAAAAGCTACCTGCCTGTTTTCTTTTAGTTTGGACTATTCGGTAAGCCGAAACTATTACATTGGAGTACCTACAGCTAGGGAGGAATGGCATATGAAGCTGGACATATGGAAATTACATATGCAGAGGGACTGTCTGTACGTGGTGTTTGGTTGTGTGCCCACCCATTGCCTGCCTATGGCCATGCTGATCCCTATGGCCTTTTCCACCTGTTCCTGTCTCTGCCCGCCCAAAATACCTCCTCATGGGAAATCTGAGCTCGCTGAACTCAAGCGTTCCCATCAGCCTTTACATTCAAAGTGCCTGCCAGTGTTTCAAAGCAGTCTTCTGAGAGCTAATGACTTAATTGGAGTTAGAAACGCGCTACTGGTATAGCCTGCCTTCAGTCACTTGATTTATAACCACTCTGCGTGGTCTTCACTGATGTCTTTGGCAATGCTGGTTTTAAACAGGACAACTTTTTTTGTATTGATGTTCTTATTAGTTATATCAAAGTCAGAACAAGAATAATACTTTTATCCTCACCACATCCCACCCTATTTCCCCTTCCAGCCCCCTCCTGAAGCCCATTCAGCTTATTACACCACTTCCAAAAAGTGAATACATGGATTCAAAAGCCACTTAATGCTTAACTGCTGTTTAAAAATTGAACTATTACTCGTGCCCCATGTTCATTGGGAAAGCCTTTTGCCCATCACATAAGTGGTATTTGCACCTCGCTGTTTTGATGAATCCTGTGGAGTCATCACTTATTCCCCGGCAATGACCTCCTCCCATGTGGCCAGGGGGTGGCAGCCGTTGCCTCATCCGGACCCTGGCGTTGGTTATATGAGGGAGGATCATATGGGAGGAGACGACTGCCTGGGGAAGTAGTAACTCCCTTGGAAGAGATATAGTATTCTCCCCCTCTCACAGAAGATCTTATAATACCCATGTGCTTTATGGCTTGTCACCCCACAACTCCTCCTTATTGTAGAACCCAGAAACCCCTTCCTTGAAGTCACTTTAGTTCCATTCAGGCCTCATATGCACAACACACACAACATCTTTTTTTCTGATTTTTAAGAAAGGCTTCTAAACATCAATTTGGAAATCCCATGATCTCTATGGACTTTAACTCCCATAAACCCTTAAGCACTGAGACGAGGAAGAGGAGGAAGTAGTTGATGCGAATTGAAAGAAACCTGCACTGAATATGCAGGCTAGTTGTTTGGTTCAATCATGTGTACTCAAAATGCAGACAGAACGGGAGATGACCATGCCGGAGGAAGTAGAGAGAACAGGCACATCCATGCAGCAGCATGCAAGTGCAAGAGTCTCATAGCGGCTGGGGCCAAAGCAAGGAGAGACGCAGCGGTGCACTCAGATGCAACAACAGAGCCCCTAGAGATACGTTGTGATAGGAAGAAACATTCTCTGGTACAGTCCACAGAGAGAAGCCAATGGAGGAGCGTAGAGCTGAAACACTGGAGGAAGGTCTGCAACACAAAGGAGGCTGTACCAGATAGGAAGCTTCATTGTGAAGACACGCCATGGGTCCAGGGACGCTGCAAATCACCAGTGAGTCTTCCGAGAGACATTGTGGCCATGGTGTGTACGGACAGGCATGTAAAAAAGTGAATGAATTGAGAATATTTGAATACCGACAAGATGAAATGCAACAACAAAACTTGAACACGTCCCTGTATGTGAGATGTCAATGTGGGGGAAGTTGGAACAAGCATTACCGTAAGCAAACAAATAGAAATACAGAGAAGTGATGCAACAGTGGCATATTAAAGGATAGTGAAATTGATAAGAAGTCCAGTCAGTTGATTTGTGTGGGGGATATATGGCAGAGAAGTACACCAGGGGATATGTAGGACCCCCAAATGAAGATTTCAGCAGGGAAGTATAGCAGGCAAGCCACCAAAAGCATATACAGTTATAAGACATTGTGGTAAGATACCTGGTAGGGGGAGTATGCCAGGGGATCTAGGAATTCCAAAGAGGAAGTCCTGAAATGTGAACTTTAAAATTGTGGGAAGATAAATGGCAGGTGAGTAGACCAGGGGATCTGAAGAATGCATCAAAGGATTCTTGGCAGGTGAGTATACCAGGAAGTCCACTAAAGTTAAAGAAGGACATTTACCCATGTTGCAAACAACTGGCAGAGAAGTATACAAGGGAAACTGGGAAAAACGTGGAGGAGGTCTTGGTGGGCAGACGCACCAGGCAATTGCAGTTGTGAAGTTGAACCAAGACTTTTTGGTATTGTGACAAGATAGTTGCCAGGAGAGTACACCAGGAAATCTGAAGCGTTCACACAAAGATTCCTGATAAAGAAACACATCAAGTAATCCACCAAAGTACAGGAGAAGGTAAAGAAATAATGTGCGGAATTTCTCACTTGAATGAGAACTTTTATGAATTCCGTACAAAGAAACCAAGGGAGTGTTGAATGATATGGAATGCATTGTATGCATGTGAACTTTCCGAAACCAAGTTAAAGAAACTATTTGAAAGACACTTTTGCCATCCTATTTCAATATCCAGGGGAAGGGAACCACCCCCTGGATACAAGGGTTTCTCCTTGCAATATACTTTTCTGTTGGATATATCTATTTTGATTATGAACACCTTTTGCCAATCATAAATTCAGTAATTGCCTTGCACCCTTAGTTCATTTCCAGTGTTGAGGGCCAGATTAGAATCTTTTGGACACAAGGACAGTTTGTTTAATGACTTGATACAGACTGATCTTTAGTTTGTTTCCTACGTAAGGGAACTCTTCCCTAGGATAGGGATAGAGTGCGGTTTATCCAACCCATTTCTGTTTAATAAAGGTGTCTGATAATGAGAAAATTACATCTTTGTGCGTCTCTCATTTCTGACCCTTCACACTGTCCTAGGCCACAGCTCATGAGTTTGCAATTTATGCAGGAGTTGCTGAATGCTGGTCATATAAGGCTGTACTAATAGTAGCTCAGATTTGCATTTGCTACCCAGACTAAAAACTAGCAATGGTAATATTCCCCTCACACCCGTCACCTCTGTTGCATTAGAACTTCCTGACAAGTTCGTATGAAGTAACGGGCGCCAGAGAAAATGCTTAAGCAATAATTTCCAGATCTATATCTTTTGGGAAATCCTTGTTCCTGATAGATTCCATCCTCGATCATGGGATGCTCCAGGTTTCCGATTGACTAAGTCTTAAACCCTTGAGTGCATCCACAGGCAAGGCCATGAGTAATTAAGCAGTTGGATTAAACACTACGCCCCTACCCCTGTTTAGCTGCACTAGAGCGGTCACTATGAAATGCGACTACTGCTGTCCCCGGCCAAATCGCTTGCATCTGAGAAAGGAATTGAGAATGTTCCCCTTGTTGCACTTGTTCCCATTTTTCATCACAGTGGAAGGGCCTAGAGGCAGGTCAGTTTGATGTAATGCGCTATACATTTCTCGTTATCAAGAATCAAAGAAATAAATGGAGGAGTGCCGCTCCTCCTCACTTCTACCACACAGCAACCATGCAAAACGGTTGTCTACAAACTTCTAATTGTAGCATGCTAATTTGGGCTGTACCATACATGTAACAGCAATGCGTAGACAGAACGGGGACAGTAGGATGTGGCAGTGGTTTGAAATGTATGTGTCCATAATGTTGACCTGGTCTGTGACATTTAACATTGTTTCTTGCCATGTATATGCACACTTGTCTGTGGTCTGTGCTTATATGTCAAGTTAGGATTGGTAAATAACCACTATTGACTGGCTCTATAGTTAGTAATGGTAGAACACGTCTCCTTTTGTGCATTGGAAATGCATTGGATGTGCCAGAGCATCTAGGAAGGTTCAGGTAACCCAAAATAAGAATTCATACGAGGTCAGATTAGATCTTCAAATAAAATATCAAATTAAAAGCTACCCAAACCATCATGGTATGTAGTTTAACTTTGCATTAGGGTGTGTGAGATTGGCATGGGGCAAAGAGATACACAGACACACAGGCTACCATTGTAAAACCTTTATTTAACAAGATAAGGCATAGGGATAACTCCTATCTTGCCCTAAGCTACATGCAAGTAGTCTCAACCATAAACAAATACAAGCCCGTAGTCTGTCCGTTAAAATCAAAAAGATGTCCATGGCTAACCTTAGCTTGCCCTCACTTCTAGATAGATACTGTGTTGGGATTTTGGTCAACATAAAAAATGATGTATCAAAGAAATATCAGGATACCGCTGCCGTATCTCTGCAGCTTTCTTCTGCACAGTTCGATTCAATGTCTCTGTATGCCCAGACATGGGTCCCGTGTCTGCTGGGCCTAGAGACCCATGCTACTCCTCATTGATGAGGCCCAACAAGGCCGAAACATGTTTGGGGATGCTTGTGGTCTTGTGCAGAAGGGATGTGACTTAGCAGTTCAGGCTGGACTGCCCCTTTTGGGGTGGGGCCAAGCCTGATTTGCATATGGTCTTTCCCCTTCTGTAATGGCTTGGCAGGCAAAGAACGATGGTCTGGAGGGTTGCCCAGAGCATTTCCAGTGGTTAAGATTCATTATAAACCTTCCAGCCATCACCTCTTTGTTTTTGCTTTGTCACCCCGAGTGGGACGGGTATGCCCAGACGTGGGTCCCGTGCCTGCTGGGCCTAGAGACCCAAGATACTCCTCACTGATGTGGCCCAACAAGGCCTAAACATGTTTGGGGATGCTTGTGGTCTCATGCAGAAGGGATGTGACCTAGCAGTTCAGGCTGGACTGTCCCTTTTGGGGTGGGGCCAAGCCTGATTTGCATATGGTCTTTTCCCTTCTGTAATGGCTTGGCAGGTGAAGAACAATGGTCTGGAGGGTTGCCCAGGGATGTGACCTAGCAGTTCAGGCTGGACTGCCCCTTTTGGGGTGGGGCCAAGCCTGATTTGCATATGGTCTTTTCCCTTCTGTAATGGCTTGGCAGGTGAAGAACGATGGTCTGGAGGGTTGCCCAGAGCATTGCCAGTGGTTAAGATTCATTATAAACCTTCCTGCCATCACCTCTTTGTTTTAACAACCCAAGGCAGCCTGCTGTATTTAAGGATGCTGTGGAAGTGCGTGTGCTCAGCACAAAGAATAGAACTGTTGAGATACCCGTAAGTGGGAGCAATGCAAAGTGGACTTGAGGCTGCCATCAGTGCCTCTCCATTCCCTGGTTGGTTCGACCCTTGCAGTGTCTGGAGAGTATTGAGAGCAGTGTCCAAAGTTCTCCAAATGGGGTGGTAGACCGACGAAATTGACCGTTCAAACCTAACTGACCTTGACCTTTTTTAGTTTGGGCTATTGGGCGTTTCTTGCGCCACCTACATGCCAAAACTATTGCAGTATAGAACAGAAAGGGAAGAATGGCACACAGCCTGTATGTATTTTTTGGTTGTACGTCTATCCATTGACTGCCCATGGCCATGCTAATTACTATGACCATTCCCTCCTCATGGGAACTCTTTGAGCTCGCTTTATTCAAGCCTTACCATCAAATGTTGCACTTAAAATGCCTGCCAGAGTTTTTTAAAGCAGTCGTTATAGAGTTAATTACTTAATTGGAGTTGTAAACACGCTACTGGTGTAATAAATGTCTCACCATTTCTGTCTTCAGCCACTCGATTTATAAATGCACCGCATGTCCTTCAATGAAGTCCTGTTAAAAACAAGCCTGGGCAAAGCCACCAGTTTTCACTTGTGTATGTATTGGGCATTTGCCAAGCACTGCTATAAGATGCCAAGGTACTCTGACCATTTTTGCTCCTGCTACCATCAGTGGACAGTTAATACCACTACAACTGCGCCTGGCAAGTGTCTTTCACAGACTTGTCTCACTAATTGTCAATATACACAAACATCCATTCATAGAAATCAAATACCCGACTTATTCTGGGCAACAATATACAAATTATGTTCAAGCTAGCTATCACTTCTTGTTGGTTACCTTATCTGTTAATTAGTCTCATCAACAAAAGACAATTCAATATACTTTTGATTTTCTCCAAGCTCACCGACAAGCATTGGCCTCCTAGAAAATGCGTTCAAACATTTACTTGAATTTGAAGCAACTAAAATTGGTTGTTTCAATTGCTCTGATATATTGTTAAGCGATAGTCGGAGTATAGTTGGGGTGGAAGGATTGGGAAGTAACACACTTGTGAATTCGTGAGGATATGGCATTGGAGATCTGATGTAAACTGGAAAATGCAATCACGAAATTAAAGGAAAAAAAGATAAAATGTTTTAGGCCCCAGCTGATAACTTTGGCTTTGTTCGACAACGAATCTGTATTGAAAAGTGACTGCAGGTTTTACTCTGTTCATTTTAATCTTTAATCATGTGCAATATAAGCATGAAGAGTCTGCTTGCACCACTTTGTATTTGTATAACCATGTTTAATGATGCAAATGTACAGTTGATTAACCCTTGCTTAACAATCCTGTTTTGAGAACATAGCAAGCTGATGGGTTCTGGACGCAGATGCTTGAAAGCTTTGAAGTACAAGGTTTCCTTTACTATTTTGTAAGCCATGTTTTCTTTCCTTAGCCCGTAAAATATTAACTAAATGAAACATATAAGCAATATATTTAAGAGTTTTGAAAGAGCTCATTGAAACTGGTAGAACAATATCTTAGCATTGACAATTGGAATTCAAAACCTGTGCTGGTCATTTTGTGATTTCATGTTGTGCTTCTGTTTTTGCCTTGTAGGATATTATTCCTTCCATGAGAATTCTACCTTTTGTCTTCCCTGCCCGGAAGGATCGTTTTGCAAGTAAGAGAACAAACTCTTTCCCTCTTATCGTTTTGAACCTGGCTCCATAGACTCAGTAGCAGATGTGTCCAGATTTCCTGCCCGCAACCGGGAACGCTCCTAGTCCTACTCTTTCTTGTGTCTGTCCATATCGTGTGAGGTTCCCTCCACTCCGTACACATTGTACTAATAGCGATCTTTTTGATAAGCGACCCCAAACCCTTTGGGAGGTAAAAAATACTACAATGCCCCACATTACCCCTCTACAATACTTGATACCTTTGCAGGTGTCGGTAAAGTTGGTGGCCGAGTCACAAGGAAGAGTAAGGCTTCCTGTAAGTAATTCAGACATTACACCTTTGTGCATCTTCATCATTCCTGCCCTTGTTATTTAAGGATGTTCCCAGTCTTGGAAGCGAAGAAATATATCCACTAGTGAATAATAACGGTTTGATATTTACATAGCGCTTTCTCCAAAGCACTTTACATAAAACCCGTTTCTATACCATTTTTTTAAAATTTCCCATCCGAAATTGGTAATCATTTTATTGACCTCCGAAGGATGAAAGTCTGAGTCCACCTTCCTGGTGTTCAAACTGTGACCTTCAGGTCACACACAAATCTCAGTAAATTCTTAACTTGCTGAGCTATTTTACTGCAACATTTATATTTTAATGACATTTCTAGGTGATTAGTGATGACACAAGTACAGCCAGGCCACAATTTATCACTGAAGATTATTACATTTGGTCTGTAATGCTTAACGTGCAGGACACTCAAAAGATGTAGCCTTACACATTTCAACTATTGAGACCCCTTCCCTTTCCTCCCAGGACACTTCCATCACCCTGGTGAACTCCCCTTTAATCACCTATGCAAGAGCACCTGTTATTCATAAACCAGCCCTACTGCTTGCCTCACCCACGTGCTTTTATTTGCACCCCAAGACTTCTTCCCCCAGAGGTTTCAAAAACTCAGTAGTATGCAGACCCTAAAAAGAGGCAGACAGCTATCCCACCCACACCTCCCCAATTTCAAAGAAATAGGAAAACTGATCTGAATGGGCTGACTGATGGAATATAGATCATGTCAATTCTTGACATAAATGAAACTCTGGCATAATCTTCGACACAATCGTAGGAGAGGAATGCAGAACCAACCCACAGACAAGCATTCATACGTATCTGAAAGCACTAAAGCACCAGTTTCATTCAGGTGAGACATTAAAGATAAAACGAAGGGACTCGAAATGAAAAGATTGGGGAGTCCGGAGTACCAAAGGAAGATAGCTATATTGAGGGAGAGGCTGAACAGGCAGACCGTGAGGGAAACGTTGGAACTTCAAATATTTTTACACTTGAACACTGCCCTATGGATCCCCAAAATAATGGCTGCCAATTGAAGTTTTAGGGAGAGCTAGAGCCAGTCCCACAGATTACTCATCATGTAAAAAAAATCAGAAATCTCAACTCGTTATTAGGAACGAGAACCAACAGTTAGGCAAACATCGTACCGAGAAAGAGACCCTGTGCAGACTATTGGTCTTTATTGCTGTGGGAACGCTGCTTTTACATCCGGTCAGTCTTTTTTGATCAAACCCTTCCTTTCAGTAGCCAAGCCGAGAGGTCTGTTTATGTTTGAACAGATGCCAGGTCATCTTGTGCCATTAGCAAACTAGCAAAAGGAACAGGGCCCTCTGGCGTTTGCGCAGAACCCAATGGATAAAAGGAACAGGCGGTAATGCAAACAGGGGACTCCGTCCCAACCACAGGGTGGACATGAACTTTATGCTGAGGCCCAGCCATTGAGCAGAAAGAAGTGCAGAAAGGCATCCAGGTTCAGGCTAAGTGGTCCAGCTAAGGGACCTCCTACCTTAGGGCCATGTGGAAGAATAACTCGGTCAATAGGGAGCGGTAGGATGGAAGACTCAAATCGGAGCTTGCTGCTACATTCTTTCCACCTGGGATGTGGGCTGTGAAAAGACACTAAATGAGACTCTGAACACAAGCCTAGCTGATGCTACATCTGCTAATAATTTGCGATCTGTATCTCCCTGTTGATGCACATAAGCCATTAGCACGTGATTGTTGGTCTGACTGAAAGCAGGTTTGGACATAAGACTAGTAGCCAAAGTTTTTAAGGACCTAGAAAAATTGGATATAGTCTCATCCAGTCAGGCATGCTTCAGAAGCCGGTAGTTCACCAGATCTCCAGGATTGCTCCCAGTTAGGGGAGCACAAGTCCACTTGAGGCAACACTTCCTAAAACTATCCCGTGGCATACAGGTCCCCAACTCTTATTACAAGTCTGTACTACCCAAAGGATCTGGGTAGAATGGCAGAGTAGCCAGGCTTATCGTATCCCTTTTCTGGGCAAACTCCTGGAAAAGCTGGCCATCTCTCAGCTTAACCTTTATTCTGATTCTGTTGGCTGTTTCGACGACCATCAGTCTGGCTTCGGAGCTGCCAGAAGCACGGAAACTGCTCTCCTGAACATCCGTGAATATCTGCTCTCCAACCTTGACTCTAACATTCCCTCTGTTCTCATCCTATTCGATCTCTCTTCTGTCTTCATCATGGTCAACCATACCACTGATCAGGCTCTGGCCTGGCTGACCTCCTTTCCTCTCTGATCGACCCTCCCAGGTCCAAATTGGGTCTTTCCTATCATCCATCTCCCTTTCTACCTGTGGTGTTCTCCAGGGGTCTAACCTCTCAACCCTGGCTTTTCAACCAATACTTGGCAACTCTTGCTTACTGCATTGCAATTTTCTGCTCCAATTTCAAGTGCTATGCTAACGAACCTCAACTCATTTTCAGGCTTCCTTCGGCCACCTCCTCCCCGTCTCTCATCTCTGATTGCCTAACTGCCATTCAGGATTGGTGTGCCGCCAACAATCTTCGCCTGAATGCTAGCAAGACGGAGATCTTCATCATCAGCACACCTTCACCTTCCTCTCCCCTCACTCTCTGGCTGGCCTTCCTCGGCCGCCCTCCTACCCCCACCTGTGAGGCCCAAAAACTCGTTCATCTTTGATTCCACACTTTCCTTCTCTGCCCAATGTCTCTAAAAAGTCAAACTTCCTACTGCACCTCCTCAGAGGTACTCTGCCTTTCCTTTCCTTCCCCCAGAAGCTCAGTGTCTCCCGAGCCCTGGTTCTCTCAAGGTTGGACTATTTCAACAGCCTCTTTCTAAATTTACCTGCCTCAAAGGACTGCAAGACTTGTCCTTGGCTCCAAGCCCTGGGATCGTATCTCTCCAGCCCTGAAATCTCTCCACTGGCTCCCAGTGGATGCAAGGATTACATTCAAAACCTTCTGCATTGTCCACAAGGCTTTCTGGGTCCAAAATACCTTCAGCCATCCTTCCGCAAATACCTCCCCTCTCAAGCTCTTATCTCCTCTACCTCCCTCAGGGTCAGTCGTTTTTGCAAGAAATGAGCTGGAGGTAGTTCTGTCTTTGGCTGGGGCATCCCTCTGAAACAGTCTCCCTGCCATTCTGAAACTTCAGGAGAACCATCTCTGGTTCCAGACGCACCTCAAGACCTTCCTCTTTGCTTCTGCTTTTGCCCCTCCTCTCCCTGCTGATCTGTTCTTTCTCAGCACCGTGCACCTGGCCTATCCTCTGTCTTCCGGGACAAGGTACCTGCACTGCCTCTGGGCCTCCCTTTTCCCTGCGGTCTGTATCTGAAACCATGCACTTCCCCCCCACCCCCTTTTGCCTGCACTTATCAGACTTACCCTGTCTGCTGCCTTAAACCCAGCACTTGCCACTTGCTGGCTGCACTACCAATGTTTGTTGCTTTTTATGATCTATTTATTTTTATTATTTATCTGTTCTTCCTTTTGCTCCACATCTCCCCCCTTCCATGCACTTTTCCCTTTCCCATGCACCTGCGTGTTCTCAGTTTCACTGAGCCTAGCAAGATCGTTGTTTTTTTGTTCTTCCTTGTTCCCCTCCCTTGCCTGGCTGAGAAACACTTGTGTATGAGCGCGATATAAATAAAAAATCAATTCAATTCAATACGAGGAAGATGTGAACTGTAGGTATGTACACTCAACCCAGTAAATGCAATAGTCCAAAGAAACACTTACACAGTAAATGTTGTATTAAAAATATAAATTTATTCTTATTTACAAAAGGAAGGTAGATAAATACTTATTTCACTATTTCACTAACCTACACACAGGAATTCTTACTTTTCAGAGGTGATTACTTCAATAGTAGTTGCTCACGGTTGCAATTCTTGCAGAGTTTGACACTGACAGTTCTACCATATTATTGGTATGACCGCGCAGTCGCGTTACTTTACAGATGAACAGTAATTTTATTTAACATTAGATCAAGTATTTTGGTAGGAGAAAGGTTGGCTATACACACACTAGCAACTCAACGTTCTAGAAACACTTTTCAGTGTTCTTAATGCTTTTTAAGTCCATTCTCTAACTATACAAAAAAGTCAGTGTAGAAGTGGAGCCAAAATCTTTCGAAGTAGCGGAATAGCAATGTTCCTCCAGGATAGTTTTAGTCTCTAGGAAAAAGGTGTTCAGCAATATAACACAAGTTAGGGGGACACTGTGAAGGGCACACGCCAACAAGCCTGGACCAGAGGCATGGGTGGATACCCAAATACCTATTCACGCACTCCAGTTAAACTGGGGTGACTCTTCAGCTCTGAGTAAATTCTGCCTTTTAGCCCCACAGTACCTTGGGGTAGAAGAAGCAAATTCGTCTTGATACTCTCCTGTGTAGCAGAGATGGATCCGGTCTCTGGCTTTCTCGGTCTGGTGACAGAGGACGGGTTCTGAAGCAGAGGTCACAGCAGCAGTTGCGAGAGAGGACCCTCAGCAAGGATATCTTCAGTCTCCCGTTTCATTCTGTAGTTTTGACGCCTTTTTATCAGCTCCAAACAAAGTACGGTTTCACTCGGTCAATCTTCGATTCTGAAGTCCTGCACACTGGTGAGGGGACTTAGATGAGTGGGATCGTGCCTCTGGAGGTCCAACTGGAATCACCAAAGTTCTGGACGGAGTCCGCCTCGCCAAGACGTTGCACTGCAAATGGTTTGGAGGTCTCCCTGGAATTCACTGTCTTAAACTCTGGAAAGTCACAGCAACTCAGGAGATGGCTCAATTTGTAGTTCGTGTTGAGGCTAGTCTTGAGGCTAGTTGGTCCCACCAGCAAAACGGTATGAGTCCCCTTCGAAGCTCCTCTGTCAATTAGAAAACAGGGTCAGGACAGCAATGGTCATTTCACGGGTACTGCAAGGGTCTGCAGGCATCTCTGGTCGTCTTCAGCTTTGGTTCTTCTGTTCCAGTGGTCAACTTGCCTTTCACCTTTTTTCACCAGTATCCTCACCTTTTATTTGGTTTTCCCCACTCACTCCTCTGCAAACTCTCAGCATTTTTCAGAAAGGGACAGGTGGCTGTCCAGCCAGGAGAGCCAGCCCCCCCCCCCCAGTTTGAACTGGTTCCATTCAGGCACTCTGGCAGACAAAGGGCAGGGGAATGAGAAACTTCTCCCCCACTTCCTACCTTCGCAGACACACAAGCTGAGGTGGGGACACTTAAGGGTTCCCGCCAAAGGCAAAACTCGAATTCAAACCTCCTCCTCCCAGAATGGTAGAAAAAGGGCCAACAAAGAACAACCACAATAGAAATGGTGAAAAAAGAATGGAGCAACCATGTTTAGAACATGGATGACCCTATTGTGCATAACGGAGACTGCAGTAGAAAATAGCACAATAGTTGGTAGAACACATCCACTGCCACCAGCCATAACTATAGGGTTGTCTATGTGACTAAAAAGACACAGGAGCAAAGAGAAGGGGATACAAGGTATCCTCTTAGCACTCCACATAAGGTGGTGTGTGCTAATCTTATAGTATAAAGTTTTAGGAGGGACACAAAGTATTGATAACTGTAGTTCTGAAGGATCGTAAAAGAATCTCAAAGGAGGACCCAAGTGGTCCCCAGCAACACTGCACATAGGGTGCTGAGTGCTTCAAAAGTTAAACACTGATGCCTTTAAGGAGATATGGAGAAAAGAAGACTCCAAAGAAAAGGTAAAACACAGAGAACAGAGTTCCACAGACCAAGAAAATAAGAGTGAATGAGGGAGAAAAGGCTCCCCTCATTCAGGATAGAGAGGAAAAGCAGAAGTCCAGCAAAAAGTGCTGGGTGTCTCACTAGGAGAGGGGATGAAGCATACACATGATAAATCTCCCTAACACTCCCCTAGCCAGTTTTACCTGCATCTGGGAGATGGAGAATCCGCGTGTATTTTTTTTTTTTTTTTGTCAACGTTCACTTCATTCAACCGTGATCACAGAAACCTTCTCAAATTACCTGGCATTGACACATTCCACTGTAGTCCTATTACTCTGGGGAAGGATACATGAGGAGATGCCACTCAAGAGTTCACATGGAAATGGACACAAGCAACAGTGAACACAAAGGCCATCTCTCCTTACCCACAGACTCAGAGTCCTGGCTGATTTAAGCATGCAATGACTCTGGAGCTTGAGCCCTTCCTGAGGAGGAAGACCCTTGCTTTAATGATATTGAATATAGACCTTTGAAGGCTTACAGCCCGGCAATCATTTGAGAATCCCTTAGATTGTTTCATTTAATGTCTTGAATCCCCCTCTAGAGAATGCAAATGGAAGGAATTGACCCTTTCTGAAGGATATATCTTTTACAAAGCCATTGACCATCTTGAAATCCAATACAGGATGCCACTATAATGCAGGGCCCATTACCAAATGAGAGTTCTGTAGAGTCCTAACCCCTCTCTGTGTCGGGCACTGGAGAGATTGCCCTTGTAGAAAGAATGTCCTTTCAGTAAAATGTCTTGCTCATTCTGGGTGTTATTTCGAAATGTGTTAGACCATATGCCTGAATGAGGCAGGTACTGAAGTAATGGCACACTGGCACCTGATAGGCACAGGTGGCAATGTTGAGGACCCCGGGGGGGTCTGATATCGATCACAATCAGAATCCCACTACCTCCCCTGTGATGCTTCATTGGGAACTGGTAATTGAGAAGAACTGCAGCAGTCGTAAAACCTTTATCTGGGCTAGTGAAGGCGATGAAGAAAGAGGTATTGATGATGTCATACTGGGTTATGATCCACACCATCCATACAGAGGAGGATCTTGCCTAAGTGGAATTACCACTGTGTCTTGTCTCGCAGATGACTTCTGCACTGTATCACTTTTTATCCCTCTCATTCAATAAAGGCATTGAGCTTAACGTTGAAGGCGGATGCTATGGCTAAAGATTGAAGGTAACAAAGGCCAATTTGTGCATCGGAGAGAGTAAGTCCGAAGAGTCAGACCCTTCTTCCACAGCAACCCAAAATGCCACTGACTTATTCAAGCAATAAGATGCAGAAGTACGTATCGTAATTATGTAATGGTTGGCATACATCCTGTTTAAAGTGGAGTCTATTGCAGTGCATCTCTGAGACACCCATGCACTCTGGTCTGATGGGCAACAGAAAGAGAACTTTCAACAACTTGGAGTGAGTAGTCTGAAAACCTATGAGAAAGTACATACAGATCTGAAACTTGGGGGCGGGGGATAATTAGATCACTGTACCGTAAATTCTCTGCGCTGGACATATGAAGATGAATAGGTGTAAACCTTTTTTTTTTATCAACTTAGTGCATGGTTGAGGGCTGCACCACATAAAAGAAAGCATACTCTCCGGTGTGAGCAATGTCCTCTTGTAATGCGGTTTTATAATTATATTGTCCCCCTGCTTGTATGCCTTCCAGTTCAGGGTCTAGGACGACACTGCCATCTGATTTCGTTCTTGCACTTTTAACAGATCACTCAGGTTTCTAGTCAAAATAGCAGCCAGACTTCTTTCAAATGATCAATTTATCCAGAGCGTAGCTAGGGTTCTTAGTCTGTACAGCTTGCAGAAGAGTAAGCGGGCCGTTTGGAGCAGTAGGAAGAGTGTAGTGATTAGGTTTCTTTGTTGCTTGTGCAGAAGGAGCAGAATGCTAAGTGAGTGACACAGAATCTGGGTTGTGAGAATGTTGATGTATGATTCAAGGGTTCTATGTTGGTCAGTTGAGAGATGTAAGCCTACCTGGGAGGATGCAGGTGTATGTTGCCCTGAACCCAGATGTACTTGACCATATATGATTATCACAATGTACTGGAACTTAATTAAAGAAGTTTCTGGAACTTCACCTGAGGTCAGAGTCATCTGTGGGGAACCCAGAACCCTACAAAGAGGGCCTGGAACAGTCGCAGCAAGTCTAGGAGCAAGACCTGGTATGTCTCCTGTGTGATCTGTTATGCTTGTGCCTGCTGGATTTAGCGGAGGAGGGAGTAGATAGTTGTGTGTGATGCTCTGTCCCTTTCATCTTTCTGCCCCACCAAAAGACACCATGTTTCGGTGGAGCTCACTTTTATAGTTGGTGATACTTGTGTGCTCCAATCCTCAAAGTACTGTCATGTTGCCACTCTTCTGGGATGCTTCGAGGGTTTGTAAGTGCCTGACACAGGTGCTGCTCGAGGCCATCGGCTGTGCTTGAGGGAGAAGATTGAACGACCTTCAGTGTGTTCTTGCTACGGCAGGGTGTTTTTACTGTGCCCCCTCACCTACTAACATCTGCCTAACCAAAGGTAAGGCGGAAACCATTACCATTTTAATCCATTACCATATCAGTAGTGCAAAAGTCAAAAGAAAAGGGCCTAATGGTAGCGGGTGGGGCAAATGTTTTTAATCTCTTTAAAAAAAAAAGAATGCTATTAGTTACTTTGCAAATTGTATCCGGCAGTGAGGGCACCTCGCATAAGGACTAGTGCGAGGAAAAGGGATGAAGGGATAATGATTGTGCACCCACTACATCAGGAATCCTGACAAGTTGACCTCACTTTAAAGGTTTTGGCCACATTCCAATTATGCTCACCTTTGACCCTAATGGAAATAGTTTTGGTATTGATACATTCTTCCAGAGGATGCCACCAGACAATGATGGAATCGATCGTCAAGAATTGGCCACTTCTCCTTAGGCTCCATTTTGCCCCTGTTCCCTATGTAACTCAGGCTTTCACTTTACAAGATGGCATTGTTTTGTTTCAGCTATGCTCCCCTTCATAATCTGGCACAAACAGCTGTTTTACCAAGATATATGTTTTCATTTGCGAGAGGTTTGCATAGCTTTGCATGCTCCATATGAAGATGGTGGGATCTTGTGACTGAATCCATCACTCTTTTTTTTCTCATTCAGTACAGGGAGCTGCAGCGAATGCCCGCTTTGTCCAGATGGACAGGAAGCCTTGACCGAAGCTGCTGTGAATTGTTCACTTTGTCCACCAGGTACATGCCTTTGGTTAACTTACAATTATGTTAATGGCCATTTGTTTGGCACACGTCTGCCACGGATGAGCCCCGATAGCAATGTGGGCATATCCCAAAGGCTGGAGTATACCTGAGTGAGTGGGCAGGTACAAGTATGCATGGCAGAAACATGTCTCGTATTGGTCATGTTGGATTGGAAATGCTCTTGACGGTGGTTAGAGGACAATCTTAACACAGAATGTGTGAGATTGGGCATACAAGGGGTATTATTAGATTTTATAGAGATCAAGGAACATGTGCCATTATTTTGTTTAGTTAAGGAGTTTATGTAGCACAGCATCCCACTAAGTGGAGTCTTCCATACGCCTCTGGCAAGGTGGAAGGGTGGGGGGGGGGTCTATGCAACCCAGCCCATGATGGCCGCCAAACACCCTCAGAACTCTTTGCCTCTCAAATGAGAACAAACTCTACCAGTCTCCGTGCTAGCATATTGTATACTAATGTTCTTGCCCAGCCATGTATTTTGATGTATTCGCTCATGATTTGTAATGCTAACTCTGCATGGTTGTCATTTTATATGTACTGCGCTAAAACAATTCCATAAATGAACTAAAATAAATATCAAGGTGTTAGGGAGAATTCTCTTATAAGGCTAATTTCCCAAACCTAGTGAGTCCCCCAGCAGCTTTGCTGGATTTCTGGGGTTTTTTTCTCCTGCTTAGAGTGAGACTCTTTTCCTCCCACTCTTAGGCATGATTTGAGGTATGCCTTTGACTCTTTGTGTGCTTATGGGCTATGGGGTCTTTTACTCCATAAGGGTATCATCTATTTTTTTATGTGTTACACAGCACCCTCAGTGCAGTAACATAGGGATGTCATAGTGACCCCCAAACATAGACTCCATACCCTGGGACTGACTACTGTCTCCCGGGGCATGTAAAGTCACCATTGACTTTACTAGTCCAGAATTGTGAACAGAACCAGTACAAACCATCATATTGTGGAAGTACTGGAAGGGGTTAATTCGATTGCCCCTGGGTCTGTTTTCAAGGGGGCACTATCCAGTCCCCCCCTTGTCGAGTTTCTGGCTGGTGGCAGTGGTTACCACGCAAAATATTCCACCGGAATATTTCCTATGGGATTTTCCCATTGATTTTAAACGCACCACTTTTTGGTGCAATGTTAGATACCGCCGGTTTATTTATTTAATATTAAATCAACGGTTGGGTCTTTTTGCCAGAACTCTTTTCTAAAATGGTGTTCGTGTCCGTCTCTGTAACTCTAATCAAGGTCGAGTCCTTTGTTCCACTTTTTGGCGGGCTTCTCCACAGAAGCCCTCCAAATGGTGCCACTCTGTCTGGGTTCCACAGGATGTGTGGGGAGGGGAATTGGCACCCTGGACTGCGTTGCCTTAGCAACCCAAGTCGCACTCTATTCTGATTGGCCCAGTGGTGAGCCGCCCGGCTCACCACTTAGCATGTGTGAGTGACAGCTAAGCTGTTGAATGGGGGTTCTTCTGCATAAAAGCAGGGCCTTTGGGACTGGAACTTCAGAAGTCGCCACAGGACCTAAGAATCCGAAGAGGGAAGAAGCTGAGCCATATGCAACGACGACACCACCACTTTCCCAACGACAAGAGAAGATCTTCTGCTGGACGAGTCTTCTCCCTTTGACCTGGTGGGATCAACCAGTTCACCCCTTTCGCCTTCCAAAGACGTCTCTTGGTCGAATCGCCCGTGCCAACCTCCCTGGCGGCCGGATAGCCAAGCCTCACCACTTTGACCGTGAATAAAAGGAACGCACCTTTTAACCGACGAACTCCGCGGCTGGTTTCATCCCTGTGCAGTGCATCGACTCAGTTTCCTCCTCGACGAGATCCTCTCTTCCCCTGGTCGAAAACAACGAACTGCAACCACTGCCAGGAACAACTGCCACTGCTTGGAGCTTCCTCTCTCTTTAAGGTACTGTGTTCCGCCTGGCCTCCCTTTCCACGGATTGCTAAAGGTGACTCTTAAATCCTTGGCTTTCCAACTGGGTTGGCCCCAGACCTTCTAACGTTACTTCTTGAATCACCCCAACCTCTTTTGAACATTCTGCAAAGACTTTTAGTGCATTTCGCTTTGCTCCATTTAAAGTGGGCCTGGCCTATGAACTTTGGCTCTACAGTGTATACTGCCTTTACTCCCTTGCTTTGAACTTCTTATAGTGTTGGGAACTGTTTTATTTGTATGCCCTGCCTTTTTCTCTCCCTTTAACTTAACTATTAAAGTGTCATCTAGGTTACGTGCTCAAACCTGTTTTAACAAATAGTGGTGTTTTAACTCCGACTTGTCTAATAGTTATCAAGGGAGGTGTCTATACTTTACCTGACTGTGTTTTAACTTGCTTTTGATTTAGAGTGCTAGTGTATTTCCTAAAGTGCGTTTTAAATAAATGATTATATACTTTTGATACAAAGCTCTGGTCAGTGTTTGTTTGCTCTACTGTGTTTTTAGCCCTATTGTGTATACTATATATACTGCCCTACTCTTCTTGAGAGAAGTCTGACTGCTCAGCCACAGCTACGAGGTAAATCTGGGTGGTGCAGACTGCTACCAATTGGGTTTACTGCTTACTCCTGTAGTCTGAATCTTTTTGCAGTGTTCCCTAAGGGAACTGCACAGGATTCTGCCTAACACAAGGGAGGGGTCATGTCAAAGTTTGCTGCACATTACCCCGCCTAACTTGTTTGTTTGGCTTTATATAGCCCCATTTTGAATATTGGTTTTTTGAATATTGTTTCATGTGGAATAAAGCATTGTATAATTTTGAATGTTGTCCTATTATAAAGTGATCTGAGACTGGGTGCTAGCTTGCGTAAGATCATTTGTCCTGGAACATATAAAGTAGTATCTGATTGGATCACTTAAGTCATTGATGAGTGTCCTCTGTTCCAGGGTGAACAAATCATGTTGTGATGTTGCATAATGTTATGCGTATTAGGATAAATTGGGGCTGTTTTGCATGAATAGGGACTGACTAACCTTCTTTGTCACATTTGCTTACTTTCTAGGCTTTGACATGAGCACCTTAATGTTATCATAAAATTTGGTTAGTTTTGTCTGACTGCTTACCAAACATAGGCCACAGACATCAGCTTTTTGTTTTAATGTTTGTCTGAACATTTGATTACAAGCAAACCATGCTTTGGCTAATGTTTTGCTGCTTTATCCAGCAACATAGATTGTATCTGCAAGTCGCACATCTGTTTGACATACCCGTTAGCCAAACTGACTACAATCAAAGGAAATTAGTTTGTCAACTAGTCTGTCCAACTAGTCTGTCCAAAAGGGATTGTGGCTGCAATGCCAGTGGGGTTGACTCTCTTCTTCCCCACCACAGACACTTTTCACTCTTCCAAGAGGGGTCCAGGGACACTCTGCAGGCTGGGTCCAGACCAAAAGAAAGTTTCGAGGGGATTGGGTCCTCCGACGTATTCCATATCTATGACAGTAATCACCACAGCTGTGCTGCTTCAGAAAATCTTTCGGCATCTGCGTCCTGCGTCGATGATGTCGATACACCGTCCTCGAGGAACTCCTCCGACGGCCGACGTCATCAGATGTGCTAAGTAGGACGCACGACGCCCGTAGCCTCAGTTCCGTTTTTTTTCGCAAAAGTGTTCGCTTCGGAGATCTCGGCGCGCCTCGACTCTTTGGAGTTTCTGTTCTTTCGGTTCTTCGAACCTGTTCGTTTGTGAAGTTTAAGTCTTCGAGATGTCTACCTCCTTCTTCCACCCCGCGTCCGGGCTTCAAGAAGTGCGGGGACTGCGGGTCCAAGATGTCGGTGACGGACTCGCACGACGCCTGCCTCTAGTGCCTCGGGGAGGCCCATGGCATGGATGATTGTGTCGACTGCCAGTCGCTTACGTCCAAAGCCTTGCGGGAGCGCAAGAAGAAACTGTCGGTCGGTAAGGTGTCCAAGCGCCGGAAGTCGAGGTCCACAGGGCTTTCGACGGACGATTCGAGGGGCAACTCTCCACATCGTCGTCGGAAGTCCAGTGGGTCTCGGTCCCAGAGTGGGTCCCGCCACTCCGAGGCACTCCCGGAAGCGCCGTCATCGGTCGCCTTCCTCATCCGAGGAGTCCGCCCGTCGGTGGGTCGCTTATCCCACCAAGCATGCGACGCCGGAGGAATGGGCTTCCTTCGGTAAGAAAATGCTAGCGATTCTCGAATCGCAGGTCAATGGTCCGTCCGCGCCTCAGAGTGTGGTCGGTCGTGATCGGACTAGAGACACCGCTCGTATGCCTTCGTGCTCGGGTGGTCGGCACGATTCGCGGGAGCGGTCCCGCTGGACAAGGGAAATCGTTCTAGTCATGCCCCTTCCAGGTCCCGGTCCTTGACGCGCTCGAGACCGTGTGAGCCTGTGATGTCTTTGAGGAAGACGTCGACGCCTGTAGCGCCGAGGTCGTCACTCTCTCATGGATCCGCCTCCGAGGAAGTCGACACCATCGGCGCCCAGGATGTCAAGGGACACGCTCGGGGCTCCGCCCTGGAGGCCTGTGTCGACGCTGTCGGCGCCGCGTTTGGCGTCAACGCCGTTTCACTCTACGGCCTCAACCCCTTTCGAGGCCGTGGTTTCGGAGGTACCCCGGGGCACGGTGGTACACCCTAGAAAGGCTCTGGCCAAGGTCAAGCATGGCTTTGTTCCCCATTCTGTGCCCACTTTCCACCATCTTGAGTACATTTCAGAGGTGGATGAGGACTCTGATAATGGCATATGGTGCCAGATGAGATTCTCTCGGGCCATAGCCAGATTGAGGACCTGCGTCAGTCCCTGCACAACACCAGTGGTCTGGACATCTCTCCGGAGGTGGAGTTTTGTAGGCCTGAGCCTGGCACCCATACCGACTCCTCGTACCGGCGCCTTATGTCTAGGGTCACAGAGTACTTGGGGTGGTCTGCTCCCCTAGGGGATTTTCTTCAGGATGACCTTACGGATATCCTCGACCAAGGTCCATCAACTGACCCGTTACTGCCGTTCCATATGGCTCTACAGAGGAGGGTGGCAGCTGTTTGGACTTCTCCGGAGAGTCTCCCGGCAGTGAGCAAGTCTTTGCCACGAAAATACCACCCAGCCAGTAGCGACCCCTGCTACTTGACTAAGCACCCCACTCCGGAGAGTTTGGTGGTGCAGGCAGCTACGGCCCCAGAAAAGCAGGCGTCGTATCCTACCATCATTCCTCATAGGGACGACAAGCGTTTTGATGGTTGGGCGAAGAAAGTGTTTTCTTCAGGGGGTATGGCTCTTCAGCCAAGCCTTGTCACGTTTCACACAAACTCTGTGGAACTGTTTCCTTAGCGGCTGAACATATTCCCGAAGGGGACGAACGGGATGGTTTTCTTGCTATGGTCCAGGATGGCAAGGATGCCATGTGTGAGGCCGTTCAGTCGGGTTTGGGCATGGCAGATTGCGTCAGCTGGTCCATGGCGACGAGCACCGTAATACGCAGGTTTGCGTGGTTGCGGAATTCGTGGTTTGCTCCTGTGTGCAGTCCCGGCTCCTCAACATGCCCTTTGACGGTGAACATCTTTTTGGCAGCAAGGCTGACTAGAGCCTTGAGAGGTTGCAGACCTCCAAAGCTGCAGCAAAGTCGTTGGGTGCTGCAGTTCGCCAACCTCTGCCTTTTCGTCCTAGGGGACAGTAATGGAGGGGAGGTTCCTTTTGTTATTACTCATCCTTTGGTAAAGCGAGAGGAGCTGCCAGTCAAAGGGGCCACCGTAGGAGTGCCAGAGGTGGACAGCAGGGTACTCGAGGTGCCAAGGCTGCTCGGGCAGTTGCCTCTTTCCCTCAGGCAACGCCGCAGCCGCTTCAGCTCAGTCATGAGGCCATGTCCCATGGTTCGCCGGTTAGGGGAAGGCTGGCGCGTTATCTTTTTAGAGTGGCGTGCCATTACTTCAGATGTGTCGGTTCTGGAGATCCTAGCCCACGGCTACTGTCTTCCTTTCCGGCAGAGGCCTCACGACAATCCACCAGAGAATCTCTCTTTGAAGAGTCCGGATCCGCTCCTTGCGCAGGAAATTCAATCCCTGCTGGAGAAAGGCGCCATAGAACTGGTGCCTGTAGCGGAGAGGAACAGGGGATGGTATTCCCCTTATTTTTTTATTTCGAAGAAAGACGGGGGATTGAGACCCATCATGGACTTGCGCGGTTTGAACAAACTCCTCAGGAAGGACAAGTTCAAGATGGTTACTCTCGTATTCCAGGCCCTTCAACTTCAGGACTGGTTGGTGTCTCTCGAACTCAAGGACACTTATTTTCATGTGCCGATCCATCCCAAGCACAAGAAGTACCTGAGGTTCGCGGCTCGCACTTTCAGTTTCGGGTCCTGCCGTTCGGATTGACCTCCGCCCGAGGGTTTTCACCAAGCTCATGGTGTGGTGGCAGCGTATCTCAGAAGGGGGGATTCACGTCTACCCCTACCTGGACGATTGGTTGATCAGGGCGCACTCCTGAGCAAGTCCTGGATCATCTGTCCGTCACCTGCCACTCCCTCCACTGGCTGGGCTTCTCCCTCAACTTAAAGAAGTCCCACTTGACGCCAACTCAGAGGCTCCAGTACATCGGAGCAGTGCTCGACACGCCCCTGGGGCAGTGTTTTCCTCCCCAGGTGAGGGCCCCATCACATTCAGCAGATGGTGCACAAGTTCCAACATGCCCAGAGTCTCCCTGCGTTCGAGTTCTTGAGATTGCTCGGCCTCATGGCATCCTGCATTCTTCTGGTGCCAGGGGCCAGGTTGCGGATGAGATCTTTGCAATGGGCACTCAAGCTCCAGTGGTCTTAGTCCTCCGGCAGGATGTTGGACCCCGTTCAGGTGCCGCTCTCGGTCGCCCAGGACCTTCTGTGGTGGGCCGTCGAAGGCAATCTGATGAAGGGGGCTCAATTTTGGCTACCCTGGCCGGAGGTGACGATCGTGACGGACGCATCCCTCACGGGATGGGGAGTTCATGCCAACGAGTTGAGTCAGTGGTCGTTGGTCTCCGTCGGAGTCCAGACTCCATATCAATCTGTAGGAGCTGAGGGCTGAGAGGCTTGCCCCGAAGGCTTTTCTGCCGACTGTGTGAGGAAAGAATGTCCTGATTCTGACGGACAACACAGTGGCCATGCACTACCTCAACAAAAAGTGGGGGGCAGGGTCACTTCCTCTATGCATGGAGGAGATGCAGCTCTAGTTCTGGGCCATCCAGCAGGAAATTTCGATCTCAGCAGTTCATCTGGCCCGAGACGAAAACGAGACCGCGGACGCTCTGAGCAGGCAGAGCACAATCTCTCACAAGTGGGAGCTGGCTCAGGAGATTCTCCTGGAGATCTTTGCCCTTTGGGGGACCCCTCAAGTGGATCTCTTCGCCTCCAGTGTCAACCGGAAGCGCGAAAGGTTCTGCTCGCGGAAATTTCCTCCAAGAGGGGCCTTGGGAGACGCGTTTGTGGTGGAGTGTTCATTCCCACTGCTGTACGCGTTTCCTCCAGTCCCCGTCATCCCGCAAGTGCTGCAGAGGTTACGAAGGTTCGATTCCCGGATGATCCTCCTTGCTCCGGCATGGGCCCGGAGGACGTGGTACCCGGACTTTCTGGACTCCACGTCGTCTTCCCTACCGAGACGATCTGCTCTCACGGGAGGTGGGGGGGGGGTCAGATTCTCCATCCAGAGGTCAGATCCCTCAACCTTCACGCTTGGCTTCTGAAAGGTTGAGGTATAAGGATTGGGACCTTCCTGAAGACGTGATGGAGGTGTTGCTTTCGGCCAGACGGCCGGCAACAAAGTCCCTGTACCGTTGCCGTTGGAGGAAGTTCTGCAACTGGTGCAGGGTTCAGAGTGTGGATCCTTTTTCATGTGACATTCCTGTCGTTCTGTCTTTCTTGCTTTCTTTGGCCCACAAGGGCATCCAAGTGTGTACCGTTAAAGGGTATCTGGCGGCGCTGTCTATATTTAGGCGCTCGTCTGAGGAGTGTGCTTATTTTAAAATCCCTTTTATTTTTCAGTTTCTGAAAGGGCTCACTAATGTCTTCCCTCTGTCACCTTTCCAGGTGCCTGGTTGGGATCTGAACCTTGTTCTCAAGTTTCTAATGGGTGCTCCGTTTGAGCCTTTGCATTCTTGTCCTTTGAGACTGTTAACTCTTAAAACTGTGTTTTTAGTTGAGGTCACTTTCACTCTGCGAGCGGGTTAGTTACAGACACTTTCAGTTAAGCCACCCTTCACTGCGTTTCATAAGGAAGGGTTGTCCTTGAAGTTCGTCCTTCCTTTCTTCTGACGGTGGTGTCGGAATTTCATTTAAGCCAGAAGGTTATTCTTCCGGCTTTTTATCCTCCTCCACATCATGGTAACAAAGAGGAGAGGCTCCATAGGCTGGATCCTAGGAGAGCTTTAAGCTTCTACATTTCACGCATGTCTCGGTTCAGAGTGGACGATCAACTCTTTATTGGTTATGCTGGAAGGTGTTTGGGACAAGCTGTTACAAAGCAGACTTTGTCTCGATGGATAATCTTGGCAATTTCCGAATGTTACTGCTTGGCGGGTAAGGACCCTCCGGTAGGCTTATGGGCGCATTCTACCAGGGGTATGGCTGCCTCTACTGCCCTGCAGAGGGGTGTTCCTATTTGTAACATCTGTGATGCAGCCACCTGGGCTTCGGTCCATACTTTTGTACGTCACTACTCCCTCGATTCTATCCGGGGGCAGGATCTGGCCTTTGGCAAGGCGGTCCTTTACTCTGCAATTTGATTGGGCAATCTAAATTTGTATATTCTAAATTCTTTTTCCACCTCCTTACGTTGGTACTGCTTTGGGAGTCTGTCATAGACATGGAAAACGTCGGAGGACCCAATCCCCTCGAAGAACAAGTTACTTTCTTACCTGGTAACGTTCTTTCAATGGGATGGTCCGACGACGTATTCCATATCGCTCCCTTCCTCCCTGCCTACCCCACTACAGAATTTCTTATGCGATTGAAGCTTATGTTTCCGCAAGGCTTTCTGTGGTCATACTGGCGGAAGATTGGTGCCACACGTTCTGGGGAAAAAACTACAACTGAGGCTACGGGCGTCGTGCGTCCTACTTATAACATCTGGTGACGTCGGCTGTCGGAGGAGGTCCTCGAGGACGGTGTATCGACGTCGACGCAGACGCCGAAAGATTTTCCGAAGCAGCACATCTGTGGTGATTACTGTCATAGATATGGAATACGTCGTCGGACCATCCCATCGAAAGAACGTTACCAGGTAAGAAAGTAACTTGTTCTTCTTTCCCTGTTCCTGGTTTAGCACCGCCATTCAACTTCTCCCTAACCATAGACACAACCATCCATTGCTAAAGGCAAACGGTCTTAGGGTAGCTTGTGTGCAAGCCTGTCCTTGAGCTCTAACTCAGATAATGTCTCTCTAATATCAAGAGTGTGAGTGGATTCTGACAGGTCTAACACTTGGTTCCTTTGCCACAATCTCTCTTCTTTCTCCCTCGTTAAGTTAGGACTTGCAATCCTACCCCTGTATTTTGTGTTTTGGGTAATTGCCTTCTTTTTTCTGACACTCAATATTTGTTTCTTACCCACTTTCCTTCTAGGCCAAGGAACTCGTTCCTTCCCCTGGTTGGGTTGGTGTTTCCCTCTCCTTGTCCACTCTACATTCATCTTCTCCGACTGTAAAGAGTATTTCCTCCCCTTCAGTCCAGGCCCTTGTCAGGCAATCAATATTTTCATCTTGCTGCCAGTAATCTCTCGATCTTGGTCTTATCTCAGTTCACGATTCTTGTGGATGTGCCAGGTCCTCCACGCTTCCTCTAGAGTACAGGCTAGTAGGTGTGAGCACACTGAAGAAATGAAATGAGGGGCTTTTCTGAAAGCCAGCTTGTGAAGCTCCCCACCCACCTCATTGTGCTGCTGCTGAGAGCTGATCCGGTTGATTGAAGGTGGTCTTTTGGTAATTTCTTCTGCTGGGTCTACTCTAAGCATGCCTTCTAAAGAAAAATACCTTTTTTTTTTTTTTTTTTTTTTTTCCCCAGCCACGATCCAGCACTGGTGCGGGCTAAAGCTGTTGCACTCAAGAAAATTCCACAGGAGAAGAACCTAGAACTCATACCGATGACAAAGGAGATAGCTTCAGGTGCCCTTCTACAATATAGAGAATAAACTTGCTGCCCTGGCCTCTTGTGTTTAAATTGATACAAGCTCAGGTTACCTGCATTAAGACAAATTTGAATGACCTCAAATGTACTGTCGGATCACTTAAGCGGACTGTACAGTCCCTTAGTGCTGAGAGTTTTATTATGCCTAGCCTGAAAGGGCCTCCCTTCTTGCATGTATTCTTTATAATTATAATTGGTTATTTATAACGTGCTTAATACCCAGAGGTTTCCAAGTGCAGACGCGGGATTAAACATGTGTTGCTCCGTGTAGTTTTGCTTCCAAGGCGAGCGCGTTGCCCCTGAGCTATCCTCCCAATATGGATGTTATGTTCCATGTTCAGAACATATAACAATATGTAACTTTGAGCTCCTGACTTTGTCAGCTGGCATTGGAGTTTGAAGAATATGTTGCATTAAAATAATTCTCCCAGCTACCTTCAGAGTCCAGTTTCTTTAATTGGGCACAATCAAGTTTGCACAACTGCTGCTTAAGTGCAGCATGGCCCACAGTACTGCCAGCAAGAGACTTAAAGCATGGGGGATGGATGTACGGCACATGGAATAACCATCCAGATCAGGCAGGACAGAGCCGCAACGTTTGTGCCAGAAAAAGACTTGATACAATGGGACATACATTCCTTGGCCAACAGATGCTTGAGGGAGTCGTGGGCCTGTGCCAAGCGTGAAGAGGGTGGTGTCTCCAAGTGAGACAGGCATGGTATCAAGAGAAGACACAGACAACAGATTGTGAATTCAATAGTAGAATCTTTATTAAATATCAAGATGGGTGTAGTGCCTAACTTGCCATATAGCTATGGTGGGGATTTCCCTACCTAAAGAAACTAAGGAAAGTCTATGCCCGTAAGTCAAAATCAAAAGTCTGTCTGTCAAGACCTATGCTGTCCCTCACGTCTAATACAAAAATGTAGTGTAGGGTTATTCTAACTCCATGTTCAACACAAAGTCTAGAGCAGCCTCTAGCTCCCTTCTCCAAGTTCAGGATACAGTTCCAGCAATTATGGGTCTCAAATGTTGCATCAAGACATGGATTTCTCTTCCCCCAAGTTTGAAGCAAACTTGGTATTCGTATACAAATGTTCAAAAGGTGCTCTGGGTTCCCTTCCCCAAGCTCCAAGCATTGATTCACAAAACAACCTCACAATGTTCAGCTTTATATTATTTCAGGGTTGTGTTCAGAATTCACCTGGATTTTCTGGGGCTTCCTCGTGTTGACACGGTTGACAGGCCGTACGGCCCACCCATTACAGGCCACGCAACCAGTTACCCTTGCCCTAGCTTTCTGCCACCTTGACTTAGATTCGTTTGGCAGTTCACGACCAACTCAGAAGCTCACAAGTTCATAGATTAATGCTGTCTCATTCTTGGCACTTCCTTGGCTCTTATCCAATTTCCCTTTTTATTAGCTTTCATTTACAGTATTCACTTCAGCCTACTTTTGCTCAGTCAGCATTGTGCTCACACTTCATTGGCTTCCCTCGGCTGCTTGTTCACAGCTTTCATTCTCGTTTCCCCACAACATTAATAGTTCATATTACTTTCTTGGTATCCTTGATAGATCAGACTTTTGAACACGCATAATTTCTTCAGACGTGACCACTCTAATATATTGTTTCTACAAAGACGTCTTCTAATGTAGCATTCATTTTGGTTCACTCTTCTGCTTTGATCGGAGGCTTTTGAGAAGTGCTGATCGCATGTGACCACACCGATATAGTGTAACTTAGCAACTTTGATATGCGTGCAGAGTTTCTTGCATTCTCTGAAACTCCCTGCAGTGCCCTTTAGCTTCCTTGTTGGGATGATTTCTTCTCGAAGGTCAGGGTCCCACCGCCTGCCCCTCAGACACACCTGGACTGGTACTTCCATTCAGGGGAACAAGCACTGTTTGACCACAACAAAGGAGCCGAGACACTCCATGGTTTCCTTTTTCTGCCTTCACCTGCTCCCTGGAGACACAGCTTCCTTGCCACACATTTCCACTCTTTCACCGGGCAGTCTGTCAACGTTCTGTTCTCCTTTGACTTCTTGCGGGTTGTGCTGGTCTTCCTGCTGCTCTTTTCACCAAGGTAGCTCTCTCGGTCCGGTGTCCCTCCCCTGCTTCTCTGGTGCTTCACCTTTCATACACCTGATCCCCATCAAGGGGTTTCAGGTGTTATAGTTCCAATTAGGCCAATTACTGGGACATCTAAACAGAAGAATGTACCCTTGCTACTATTTATTTTCATATTTTTTCTTTAAAAGTTAATTATTATTTTTATGAGGTTTCTGGATTGCAGAAATCCTGAGGTGAGGTCAACCGCTGTTCTCATGTGTCCACCCAAATAGTGAAGTTGCTCTGTGTTTCAAAGGACAAATATTTCAGTGATGTTTCCAGTGTTTGAGAAATAGGTAAAAGATAACCAATATAGTTTAGGAAGAATAAAAGACAATCACTTCCTACTTCCAAGAAGATCAAAATCATATATTTTTAGAAAAACACAACACATAATCGGAAATCAACAAGGTTATAATCTCAACCAAGGGTAGAACAAAATAGAAGTACATCCACATGGTACATTGAGAAGACAAAGTTTTTTGGGGGAAAGATTACAGTATACATAAGTATTTTAACACAATTATATTCACAGAACAAAAACAAAAAACACAAAACATTGGGTTTAATTCATTTCTTTTCACTAAAGTGACTAAATCATAGAATAGAGTGCAAAAAGGACATATGCGTGATACTGGTTCAATAGATAGACAATATCATAGCCCAAACTGTGGATTCTGTTCAGTGGTAGTCACTTTTTGCAATTATTAATTTCAAGCAATTAATGCTGCAGGGTCTTTGATACAAGATATCTTTTTTATCCTTGCCAACGTGAGGTTTGATAGTTGGAACCGGAATATAAGTTCCAAAGGATCAGGGATATATGTGTTTGATTTAGTTCCCTGTCTTCATCACGTTTCGGCGGTATTCTATTGCGATAGGTCCGCCTTCATCAGGGCTCCTAGTTGGGGACCCTGTGAAAAATATATGGATATCGAGTGAGAGGGGTGGATGTGAACAGGCGGGTGCCCCTTGTATTTAGGGCAATGAACAAAAATATTTTAAACTCTCGGCACCGGTGGCCGGCTTACCTGCCGGTGCTTCAGATCCCAGAGGTTCGGGGGTAAGCCACACGGGGAGAAAATCAAGCGACAAGATGTAACGCTCACCTGATTCCCGTAGAGGCGCCGGTCTTGACTGGGCGTATACCGTATCTTCAAAGGTGATGTGTAACACACAGCTGGCTCTTTGGGCTGGACCTCTGTGCACTGTATGTCTGACTCGAAGGGTAAGATGTCTGCAGATAGAAAATATGGGATTAAGGAACTGGGTTATTGAATGTCTCTCTTCTTCCCTTTCTCTTCTCCTGTAGAACCCCAAAGGTTAACGCTCTCACCTTAGGTAAGTGAACGCCGTGCTCTCCATCTGCCTCGGGGCAGGGTGCTGTAACCAGTTTCTTCACTGGATAAGAGGAGCAGGCCTCTTGACTTCAGAGGACTGCTGTCCGTCGTTTACTGCACGAACGGTAAGTTTCGAGTCATTCTAATGTCTTTAAAGTCTTTAGTAATGATGTTTCTTGTTTTGCAGGGTTCCGGCGATGGCGGATGACGGGCTGAAGTGAGTTGAAGATGGAGCCCGTGTGATGAATAGAAGCGCCTGGAAGCACGTAAGTGAGCGCTTGTTGCCTGCTTCACGATGCGCTCTAACTGTCTTTTTATTTTGCAGGTACAAGTTCGGAGTGGCTGCAGGGTGCCGGAATACCCACTGGGTTAGATGTGGAAAGGAGTAATGGCACGTGAGTATTAAAGTTCCCCAATGTCTTTAAATGCACCTTGTTTTGTCTTTCAGATGCGGGATGCAGCGCCGAAGGCCTCCGGAGCGTGCGAAGAGTAGGTAAGCCTTTGTCTTTCAGATGCCGGAATGCAGCGCGAGGCGTTGGTGACAGCCGATGGACCAGGTAAGTGAAGAGCTGTCACTGAAGACCGTAATGCTAACCTGTTCGTTCTTGTCTTTATAGGTGTTGCTGAAGACTGGATTCAGGATGGTAAGCCTTTTTCCTTAGGCCCAGGATCAGATGCAGAAGACACGATGAGCGTTCTGCTGCAGAGGATGCAGAATAACGCAAAGCAAGATTCATCCATCGGGTGTGGTTTAAATAGCCTCCTGTAGTGCTTAGGTGTCTCCTTCCACATCCACGCCTAGGTAAGAAAAGAGTTCCTGCTTTCCAGAAGAGTTCCAGTGTTCTGAATCTAGGGAGTGGATCCTGCCCCACCCAACAGGAAAAGTAGTTCCAAACAGAAGAGGATCAGAGGCTCAACTGGCAGGCAAGTAAGCAGCATGGTCTGCTGCAGGTAAGTCCACCCAAGCATTATGAGCCCGGCGCTTCCAGCGCTGGGACTGGGCATATTTATGAGCCTGGTGCCACTGGCGCCAGGACTGGGTCCAAAAGGTCCCAATTGGGACTGGTTGGCACTCGGAACCTGGGTTATGGATCTGCTTCCAAGGGAGTTGGGAAAACCCTGACCTTTTGGAAGCAGAGATCATGACACAAGATCATGCGTCTGTGTGAACACTGAGAGGTCTCAGGTAAAGTCACAGTTACATCTTGGTGATATCCTGCATAGAGTTTAAAAATAAAAGGAAAGGGGGAACAGAAGCTGTAGATGGGGTATCTTGGCCCCAAGTTATGTGGTACTAGTAGGTAATGGCTGAGTAGCTACATGAGTGAAGGAAAATATTAAAAAGTAGAGGGTAATGCTCTACCAGTTTTAAGTACCTGATAGTGAAGAAACTGCACCGCTTGGATGAAATTTCAACTCTGTCGGTGCTTTGCGGAACGTGGTTATTCACTGTGGGCTGGCGACTGTTGCCTGTATGAGAAAAGCAGAACAGAAGACCAGAACTCATTTACTTCGAGAGTGTTGGGATGGTGGTTAAAAAATCCTGTGCCCCAGAATTGTGGCTTGATGTTATAGCTACTAGTGCTTAGATCCAGAAGCAGGATAACGTGAAAAAGTGCTCCCAAACTAAGCGCTGTGCGTTTGGATGCCTATGTGCATTCACGATGTTGTGTGCACGTGAGGATTGCAAAAAACAGTGCGGCGGCCGGTCTAAGGTGTTTAAACCCAGTCGTATGGGTCGAATGCCAAAAGAATGGGCTACGAATGAAAATGGCGAGTGGGGAGCGGGCCGGTTGCATGGAGTATTGAAAGCTGCATGCGAGGTTAAGACGTGCCTGGGGAAAAAGACAAGAAACCCATTTCACGCTTACCTGCTTCACTGCTTTGCAGACCTGCTGCATGACTCAGCAAACATCCGCTGGGAGAGGGAGAGGCTGGAGGCTCGTCTCACCCGTCCCGTCTGGTTCGAGGGTGTGTGCAGACTGTGACTGCCTGCTCAAAATTGCCGGGGCCGTGATGATCACGCATGCGCTAAGCCGCGTAGTTGATCATTGTCATGGCGACCCGAGACGAAATCACTCGAGCATGCAGGGGGAGATAGTATCAGTCTACAGTCTGCCTCGATGTAGAGAAAGTGTTGCTGTCGGCCTCATGTGGAGTCGTGGGCTGAACAAAGAGGTAAAAGAGGAATACGTGACTCTGTGCATATTTTTTATATAGATGACAAGAACGAAGAAAAGCAAGAGCTTGGTTTGTCTCAGATTGTTAATTAAAGCTTGTGTGCAGAGAGTCGTCAAGTTAGGTAGTGTCATACTTGACACGGGTGGTGTTTTATTACCTGATGGCAAATGATTGAAGTATTACCAATGGTGACGGAAGTGGGGTGGAGGTGGGGGGGAGGAGGGGCGGGAGGGGGAAAAGGGGAGGGGGGTAGGGAGAGAAAATTGTAATGAGTGAGAGAAGGGGGGGAAAGAGGAGAGAGGGGGGAGAGAAGACAGGAGTGGAGTGGAGTGGATTGGTGACATGCCTGACCTTCAGCCCTGTAGTCATCCGTATCCCTCTTCTTAGTCCTATTACTATAATGGTGTTTCCTATAGGTAGTTTGTATTGCTCCTAGTCCCCTCTTCTTCCTTCAGTACCAGGCAGGGGTAAATGGGGAATTATGGGCCGGGATTGTATGTAACACATAAAGGCTGAGGAAGGGTTAGATAGGCCAGTGTTAGGAAAGGGGGATACCACCTCGCCCTCAGGTCCCCACTCCCCAAGGACCCTCCCTCGCTAGTCCACCCCCAGGGTCGGGATCCAAAAATGGTGGCCCTTCCCTGACCACCTGAACAGAACATCCCTCGAGAGTAGATGTGAGAGTACCTTCAGGTTTCTCACACCTAGTCACTGGCATGTCCCTGTATCACATTGAGAACACGCATAAGCTGTTTTTTCAAACCATGCTCGCTGCACCCACCAGAGCGTTGCGTTATTCACAGCCCAGCCAGGGCACTCAGAACTGTGCGTCTCTTCTTTGGTACAGTGGCGAATCAGAAGGAGGACACGGACTAGAGTTTTCCATTATAGGGTAGTTTTATCAAACAAAACGGGCAAACAACTAGCTTTCCTTAAACTGTGTGTTCCCTACCTAACAAACTAAGGCGCTAGTCAGTCGTTGGTGATAGTCCAAAGATAACTCCAGTCCAAGACTAACCTACTCTGACCCTACCATTATTTAGAACAACTAAAGAACAGGAGAATGACTCCATGAGGTCTCTCCATCTCAGATATTTCCAGTGGGTGCTTTTAGTAAACCGTTTTGATCTTAATCACCACTTCCTGTTAAGGACTTTTCTCAAGTTATACAGTTCTCTTTTCGGGCTTCTCAAGATTTTATCTTCTTTCAGTTCTCTGGGTCTTCTTTTATTCCCTTCATATAATTTCTCCACTCTCCTCTTAGGATGTAGGTTTCGTCCTTGCTCTATTTTCTCACTGAATTTAGTCTCGTTATTCAATGTTTGTTCTTTGTATACATTAAAAACTGTCAATTTATCTCGGCTAACATACATTTTCCAATATTGATTTCCTCATTTGACTCTTTTCTGGAATGAGTATAAGCATTCAAGTAATGATCCATACTTTCTTCACATGCTCTCGTCTATTTATTTCTACTGGGACGAGTATGCTCCTGCCAGTAACGATAATCACTCTCTTTGCATGTTCTTGCCTCTTTATTTTCACTGGGAACCCACCACCGCCTTTCGGCTAGTGACACCTCGGCTTCTGTCTGATTCCTCGTGTTTTGCCTTCTACGTTGCACGGCTTTACGGAAGCTTTTCCAAAGCCACCTGCCAACATAGGATGCCACACGTCCTCTGTTCTTCCAGTCCTGGTCAATCAGCTTTTTTGAACTTCCTGGTCTCTCTTCACAGGATCTCTGCCTCCTTTTATGATGCAGTAAAGGGGATTCCTAGTTCGACTGTCATAGTTCTCTTTTACCTTCTCGATCTGTATTTCGCCAGTAATTATCCTCGTCCCAGTATCACATGGTTTTCTTCTTCAGATCTCTTTACAGCATTGGTATAATAATAGATTTTCACTGAATTGTTCTTTCTTCCAAGGATGTTACAGAAGAAGTTCTTGATGTGGACGGGAGTCCTTTCTTACCGTTTGTTTCCTACTCATTATGCTCCAGAGTTTCTTCGTCTCAGTACATTGTGAATTCTCATTCATAGATAACAGCACAGGACTTGATTGACAATAACAATCTTAGAGGGCTTTCTCCTCTTCTTCACAGATTGGCTTAAAAGGACGATAGTGTGCATGTGGCTTGGGGAGTTGTTCTCCAGAACTGGAGTCCCTGTTCCCAAGGGGAGTGTCTTGCCTGGTGAGGTCCCACTTGCCTCTACCCCAGGAAGGTATCATAGCAAGCTCACCTCCCTAGCACCACAGGGAATGTTCCCCACCCCCCACCCCCCTTGGGATAAGTGACTGAATCCTGAGATTCATCACAGAACCCACTGTGGCACGGGCCACATTTGATATGGTTGCATCTGTGATGGCATCACAGGAACGGTACACCACATTTGCTTGATCTCCTTCATTCAGAAATTGTGGAGGACACTCGCTGTGCAGCCCGTTGAGCTGTCCTTTTGGCAGTTTAGGGAGGAATAATTTGCTGCACACATAGGGGTACAGTATAAATTATGGAGGTGGTCGCTGTGCAAGTTGACACTGGGTGATGAAGAGCTCTTTGTGATTTTTGGCATGCAACAAGGTACAACAGGACAGTGGTGTAAATATTTGTGTATTATTTGCTTGTTTTAGTTCTAAAGAAAAATGTGACACCCAACTTGTACCTTACCTTGCCAGCACCTCATCCAAGGTTGCTTGTAAGACTGCACAGGGGGGGGAGTGGCAAATACTGCACTGTTACCATACCCTATGTCTGTATACTTGGTAACCAAGGAAATCCACATGACCTGGGGAACCATGACTGCTGGGTAGGATTTAAATTGTGGTTGGTCTACCGGTCCCAATCATTCCAGGGACAGTTGGGGTGGGGGGGAGGGTGCAAAGGTGGGGGAAAAGGGTGCACAGGTGGGTGTTGAAATGTTTCCGTGTTCCCCAAGGGCTCTGTGATTAAATGACTGATGCCCCACATGTGTACACACTGCAGATAAATTGCTACTTGGTCCTCACACTTCTACGAAACAATGATCCCAATCATAATGATCCCACCATAAAGCTAATACGTCACAGGTCTGCCTCCTTAGTCTTTTTTGGTAACTTGAGCAGAGGGCAGGTAATACTTTTAAGAGGGGTGTGAATGTGAAACAGTAGCAACCCAAACAGCAATAGTACAACACTCTAAAATAGCGGAATGTCCGATCAGGGTTCTGTAATAACATATATACCTTAATTAAACACACCAATATGCAATACAAACTGCACTAGAAAACACTTAACAAGAACTCACTCCTGTAAAGGAAGACCGAGAAATGCAGAATGTAATGATGAAAGCACTCTGGATTCCTAGCATGGAGAAAAAGGCAATACATCACCACAGTGTCCAAAAACAAACTGTTCCTTTAGTAAAAAGGTGGAAAAGGTCTAGGGTCCCAACAGACGGACCAGGGGAGGCTCTCAATGTATTTGGTTGCAGTGCTTGTTTTTATGTGTCTCACGGTTTTAACAAAAGCACACCCTAACACTAATTTAACAATAATACAATGTGTAAAGCCATGTTAACATAATTCATTATGGAATGATACACCAAATGTTACCAATAAAACCGTAATCGAACAATGTACCAGAAACAATCTTTAAACAGACTGCAAGAGTGGTGTCTCGCGTCGGTGAAGTTAAATACAAAAGCAAAACCTTAAACCACATTTAAAAAAAGCAATAAACGGCAAAGGACAAATCACAGTGAATGCATTTATTACAAAATGTGAATAGAAAACTCATTAGCCGCTCAGGTTACTAAAAAAGGTGTGTACATCTTTCAACAGACCTCTACATACATAAATATCAAATACTCAAACATTTAAAGCATACTATCTACATAGACATTAGACATTAGGCATGTAAACAATACAATAAATCAAATGTCAATTATCAAATGGGACCACACATTACACGCACAGTATAATGGCAGACCATTCGTAGTGGCAGATGCTCAAAAAGATGGTGATGGGAACAAACACAACACATACTAATTGGTTTCTCCACTAGAATGAATAATCTCTTCCTTATTGCTTGTTTCGATCGGACATAGGATTTACAGAGCAAGGTTTGCCGTCTTCATCAGGACCTAAAAAGCCAAGAGGTTACCACCCTCCGTGTCAACATCAGGGATTAGTGTCTCCTATACATCTTCATTATTATTCCTCACAACAACAACAAATGAAAAAGACTTTGAAACAGTTCACTTCAACCCTATACAGTATTTGTCCTTTGTTGACCAAATCCTTTAGCATACCTTATTCAAAGAGTGGGTCATTTAGTGCCTCCCATTTAAAAAAGACAGACTGCAACCGTCTTGTGTTTTCATTTAACCACACAGGACCTGAAGTTTCCTGTATAAATGCAACCAACAACCCGTATGAAAAAACAGCAGTGGTCATGACTTAAAATATAACGCATGTATTCTAAAGAGATGTCTACCTGTTCATAACTGGTTCCCCAGCTACATCCACAGGTGAGATGAAAATAGAATGGCCCTACGCTGAGGCTGTTAAACTGTTTTCCCAGAATCAAAAATTTACCATGGAATGGCATCTATAAACAAATGGAAAAATATATTTACCTTGTATAGTATCTGGAGAATACTGCAAAAATACCAATGTTTCCAGTAAAGGGTGTGGATGACATCATCAGGGTGGTTGAAAATCGGATGTACATGAATAAACGTCCCCTTGCTCACCACGTCTCAATCTGCAGGGCTAGTGCTGGAGAGCTTCAAATGTCTGTGTTCCTGCAGCGTGGCATGAGACACTTGGAGTGAGAGTTAATTAATGAAGATGCTTGCTGCAGGTTTTAGAATTTAGTGATATCCAAAGACATCGATCCGCCATGTTGGAGCGGTATGAAAAAAGCATTCCAACCATTGAGTGATAAAGAAAACCATGCTACGTCACAATGTAAGATGAACAATAGGCAAAACTGGAATAAAATGTACGATCAACACTGCAATAATTGAAAGTGACAACGTACTCAATAAGAAATGGACACAGATGATCCCGTATTGCCATGTGAACAAAACCCATAATAGAAACAAGGGTTTCTGAAATGAAAAATGCAGCAGACAAATTGGAATGGAGTCAGCAAAAGGTAACTTCTGGTGAGAAACCTGAAGGTGTCTTCCTAACTAGTTCCTGGGGATCTGTCATCCGGGTGGCCCGGGCATGGCCATCACTATTGGATCCAGTTCATGGGGGTAGACCAGTGAGGGAGGATCACCTGGATGGGGGGGGGCCTCGGGGAGTGGAAGTGAGACACCAACAGGTGAGAAGCGGTATCCCCCTTCTTCTAACATCTTTTCCAAACCCTACCAAGTAGGATATTCAGAAACACTGCACGCTTTTGCACACCACGACAGACAACGAACTAAAGAATGCCAGGTAAACAGAGCAGTTTACCTGACATGTTCCAATACAAAGGTCGGGCAATTGACCAGAATCACACATACCTGACGTCGCTTTCCATTCCCCACAGGGATAAAAGGTGAAGCACGAGAGCACAATATGAGCAAGGCAGACCGCACGACGAGGCAGCTATACAGGCATGGCAGTTCAAGAGGAGGAGAAAGGCATCGGGAATTGAGAGAGTGACAGGAGAGAAGCAACCTTGCCCTTTCCTTCCATGGCCTGCGAAACCTCAGTGGAAAGAAACGGAACTCCGCAAACAATGGCTAACGTGTGTTGCAGCAGATGTCAACGGTACACTGAGCATGCCTATGCTGATAAGCAGGACAGAGGGAGATGCCTGCCACTGTGATACCTACCTTGACTCCTGAGACAAGAAAAGCCAAGCGGTTAATCACAGCTGGTGAGTTGAGGGGAAAGTCGATAAGAAACTGAACTATGTTGAATGAAAGTCGCAAAGTGGCAGATTTAAGGAAAGTTCAAAGAACTCTTAAAGCATGAACGGAAACCCAGCTCCTAAGAGATCCTGCACCGTGTGGGTGCTCACTCGAAAGACTCTGGTGATCCCAAGTTTGCTGAAACTACTGATACAAAAAGGCCCTGGGAGAGCTGGGAGAAAAGGTCAAATCCTCTGTACCTTTCGAAAGTCTTTGACTGACAATTCATTGAAAAGCTAAGGGAGAGGTAACCCGACGGAGGGATGTCCACTATGACCTGTTTAAAAAGACATTAAGACTCAAGAAAGTTGTGTGAAAGCTATAGTGAACCCAACTGAGGGAGGCTGAGAATCGAGAGGGGTCTACACCCGGAAGAGGGGGACCAAGGGGTTACAAACCATCACCCTAAAGTTGTGTGAAAAAGATATGGTGAACCTTACGGAGGGAGGCTAAGATTCGAGAAGGGTCTGCGCCCGGAAGAGGGGGACCCAAGGGTGAAGAATCCATGCCATTTGGAAGAAACTTCTTTATTTTTGTTTATGATTCTGAACATATTGGGTACCGGAAGCAAGAGATCTAACCACCAAAGGTCCTGATATTGCGAACAACATTTGTGCATTTTTAGTGTAAGCCCTTTCATTTGACAAGACGCCATAAGGATTGCCTTATTTTTCATTGGATGGTTGTAGCTTGCACCCATCTTAGATTTAGGTTTAGATTAGACGTGTTTCCACCCTTCGTTTACAGTTTAATAAAACCCCTTGAACTGTGATCATTTGTGTCTCTTTACTGTTGCCACCATGAGTTCCTTAGTCTCGATGGGTGATAAAATGGAGAAATGACGTAGATCAGAAACTCCTAGGAACTAAGATCGCTACTGCATACTATGAGCTTACTCTGTAGTTCCAATAGCATGCAACATCAGAAAAAGTAAAACATTTTGGAAAATGAAAGATATATTTATTATTAAAAATGAGAGGAAAATATATCTTTCCCATAGATGATCCCATGGGGTTACCTTTAAATCTCAGTGTTCAAAACAGTGCATTTGAAGATTCTGCAAGTATGGACATTTTCAGGCATACATGTTTTTAATTATTATTCAATTTTTTTTAACAACCTACATTCTGGGCCAGTTAGCCCCGTTTCTTTACATAAAAAGTCATCAACTGCTGTGGCTAATAATTCTGGCAAAATGCCAACAGGCATACTTTATATAAAAGCTTTGCTATTTGTCCTCTTGCGCTCGCTTGTGCCATGTCTTTACCTTTTTAGAGGTACTTGTCAATGGTATTTGTCCAATCATAATCCACTGTTATTGGAAGGTCTCCTAATAGCTCCTCCAAAGTGTACAGTGACATACCTGTGCTTTATCAATTATCACAATTGATTTAACCACTTAAGATTTGTTATCGTAAAAAGCTCCATAAATTGAGTGTAGAGGAGGATTATAGATTTTTTTCGCATAGATTCTTTTCCATAGCACCTTGGTGTTCATAGAAAGTAGCCCCAGTAGAAAGTAGGCAGAGTTCAGGCGCAGAGTACAGTCTGCAGCAGTTTGAGTTGGTGAGAGGAGCTGCAGCTACTGCTTGGTGTGATTGGAAAAAGAGCTTGACCTGGAGTGGGTCTTTTTCCTTTCCTTGCTACTGTGTCTTTAACTAGCTAAGCCCAACTCTCTTTAAAAACTCTGGGAATGCGTGGACCGCGCGCAGAGTTCGGGCGCAGAGTTCATTCTGCAGCAGTCTGCAGCAGGGTGTGCATCACTGGCTGCGGGAACAGCAAGATGATCTGCTGTCTGCCGCTCCACACACTGTGCAAACGAGTGCTTGTTTCCCTGCTTTCCCCTCATTAGCGCAACTGGCAACAAAACAGCTATCGGGCTCAGCCCATCGTACACCCCAGAACAGCTTTGAAGATGAGGATGAGGCATTTGTTGCGGATGTGGGTCATGAGGAGGGTGTGGGAGGAGGAGGGGGCGTGGACATGAATGTAGGGACAGGGTTTGGAGGCGACACAATGGAGGCCGACGAACACGGACGGGTACGTGCCGACAGTGCTTCATACCCAATACTCAATGTATCCTTAAATTATGGCGAAGGTGTCAGTGATCAAAATCAATGCGGCTGCTTTTGATTCACCGTTTGATGTAACAGACATTGAGCTCCTTGAATTAGAGGTCCCACGTTTGCTGAGAGAAGCGAATTCAATAAAATTTACCTATCCGCCTGTTGAAGGCGGAGTCAAAGACTTTGACGCGGAAAGACACTTTACTAAAAATTACCGGCAACCAAGATCAGATGCAATAGTGCGCATTCAATCATAACGAACGAGACAGCATTACAAGAAATATAAATATGAACCCTGGACTTTCAGGCTCGATGTGTACAAGAGGAGATCCCAGCATGCCCGCTAGACAAGATGGTGAATACAGCCAGGAGCACGCAGCGACAAATGTAAACATACCTAATAGTGGATTCGATTTTGCAGGTTGTGAAGCTCGACTAACTGAGCACTTAAAAGCCGATTTTTAAATAGTGAAAATAAGCTGGCAGAGAGTTTCTCAACTACAAATAAGACAAAGGGTAGAAGTATAAGAACCGACATCCATCAGGTTCATGGTGCGTGTAAAGGACTCCCAAACCTTCAAACAAGTCCGACAAGACGACGCCAACTAGAGGCTTCTGCAATAAATACGGAGCAATTGTCACTATGAAAACAAACACAAGTAACATCTGTAAATAATCAAAATAAGCAAATTGGTATACCTTTACAGGCCAGAAAGGGAAGCAGATTCACCGCGGGGCAGATGGCAAGCTGTTCTATGCCAGAGTCGGCGTGTTTGTTCAGCGCTGCTGGTCGGATGCCGCGGGACACAGCGGGCGAACCAACGCGAGACGGAGTTGAGCTCACCACTGGAAACAAGACACCCAACACAATGATGTTGAAAACGAGCCGACACTAAAATCAAATTTGTCAACCGCGGCTGCAATCCAAATCCACGATAATGTGTTGGCTGCCACGTCCTTGGCGCTGATTCCATTCATAAAACTCTATGAATCTTTAAATGAGGAAATGCAGAATAGCAGTGCTCGAACTGGCCACTTGAACGAAAAAATAAGTAAAATGGCAACAACATCTGGAAAATGAAGCTACCAAATCAACGTCTTGGCAAAATCAGCTAAGTGTACAAATCAGAAAAGACAATACTGGGGGGCACTGTTGCGCGCATCAGACATGGCTGCCTGAAAGGCGAGCTCCGGCTTGAACGAAAATCCTGATTTAAAATATTCTGCCAACGCCGCTCTACACCCTCAACAAACAAAGATTCCTGTACCGGAAGGTCTCCTGCACTAACCCTGAAAGAACCGGGTGAATCCGTGGCTGTCTCGCTGTGCTACCCTGCCCAGAAAACAAAGCAGCTGCGAGGAGGCAGCGTGGCCACCCCGCGGCTCCACAGGATATCTGCTGTGGGCCGGAGGCGTAAAGGGGAAGACCTTGCCGCAGTGGGGGAGGGGCACTGCAGTGAACGCTGCAACGCCAAGCCACTGGAAGGAGTGGAGGGCGACGGCATCCCCAGTCTGATGCATGGGAGCACCGCTGGAGGAGGACGTGAGTCTCCGAGGCATAAGAGGTGAATCCGGAATCGTGTCTGCGTGCTCTCGCTGGCGCGTATTACGAGAGGCTGCGCCCGCTGCCGGAAGCCGGGCCCTGATCCCTCACTGAGGCACTCCGACGGAGGTACCCGGGAACGGAGCAGAGACACACAGAAGGGCGCACTCTGGCACCGCAAACAAGTAAGTGGGGCGAGGTGAGAGGAAGGCCCCCCACTGCCGCTGTAATACACTCCATGGCGGGAATGGTGCCCGGCACGGTGTGAGACACGGAGGAAACCCCTCGCGGTGCGCCTTGGGCTGGGGCCACAACAGCATACAGACAATCAAAAGGGCCAGGGCGTGTAATATGACATGTGGTGAGGGAACATTGAAGTGAATATTGTGGGCCCGCGCAGGCACTGAAAAGAGGACGCTGAGGGCTGCTCCCCTCGGCATACGGTGAGACAACGCTGCTTGATGCATGATGACCCCTGCAGTGACGTGGTGTGGCCTCTGATATCCTGGGAGCACTAGGTGGCACAGGAACTGGATAAAAACCCCCATCTATCACCGGAGAAATGTAGGGTGGTGCCCCGCCAAGAACCACAGTGAAATACACATCCTGATCAGACGGTGGGGGCCCGCCTGGTGTGGATCACTGCTCCGTTAGCAGGAACAAGAGCAAGAGTGCTGATACCCGGTGCAAGCGGGAGATGCGGTGGATATAGAGCCTTTACACTACCCGATCCCCTCCTACGGAACAGTAAGTGGCGGATCATAATACGTGGGAGAACACAGTCCACTCTAAGGCCATATACTAAACCACATGGGCCGCACCGAGAGGAAGGTCACAGGAGGAAAAAAGACCGGCCCAATGGACTCCTTCGCCAGCTCCCAACCATGCAGGGCGACCAGCGGGGTGCAACAGGCACCCGACAGACAGGGAGAGAACCCCTTGGAGCGCCTGGCCACACTGGTCCAGAATGGTTTTATGGCAGTTAATGTCAAATTGGATGACATAGTGGCAACGATCGGATCTCTGAAAGCTAGAGTGGAGAAGGAGAGCTTGCATATCACAGAAACAGAGAATAGAATTAGCACAAACGAAGACACTCTTGCAACATGGCCGCGACATAGCCCAACTCCAAACAGAACTACTCAAAACTCAAAGTAAGTGTGAAGATTTAGAATCAAGATCTCGAAGGTATAACATCTGGATCGTTGGAGTTCCGGAAACCTTTGGTAAAGGCGATATGGAGCGACAAGTGGAACACCTTCTGAAGGACATCCTAGGGGTAGAATCTTTCTCGGAACATTTCCTTGTGGAGAGGGCCCACCGCACTCTAGCTCCACCGCCGAAACCGGGGGCACCGCCTCGCACCATAATAGCGCATATCCTTAACTACAGAGACAGAGATGCAGTACTCGGATTCTCCAGAGAGAAAGGAACTCTACATTTTGAGCATAATAGAATCCACATATACCCAGATTTCTCCGCTGGTGTACAGGCGCAGCGACGATCCTACGAACCAGTGAAAAAACTACGGATGCGCAATGTACCCTAAGCTCTCGTCTTCCCTGCGAAAATCAGAATCCAACATGGTGGCAGAGCCCATTTTGTGCCCATTTTGTTGAAAACCCCACGGAAGCCATGACATACGTGGAGGCTTCTATCCCGTTGCCTCCCAGGGATAGGGCAAATGATCAAAATGCCGGACTCCAGCTGGGAGCGGAGATGAGAGACACAGCTGACTGACCGGAATATAACATCTAATCCTCATCACAGGAAAACTGGAACACTTGAAGTGAGCGGACTGGACACAGGTTTATTGTAGCTTCGAGCCGTGAGCCCCTGGAAGGAAGCCAGATGGCTGCAGCAGGCTACCCTCAGGAAAGCTCCAACAGTTTTGGGGAATGCCCATAAGGGAAAGTCCAAGAGCTACAGGGCAGCATCGTCATGTTGGGGGGGGGGGGGTGATGTGGGTGGGAGGGGTCAATTTGCTATATGAAACTGCACAATGTTGAGTTGTGTGAGATTGAAGTTGGGGGGGGGGGGATGTGGTTCGGGAACCCAGTTGGAAGGGTTCTGCAAGTTAAAATTGGTGGTTGCGTCGCTGTACATGACATACTTCCTAAGAATAACTGGGACAAGAAACACTGTATTAATACACAGTCATGGTGCACGCCGAAGTGATGACTCAGGGGCTGAAGTTGAAACTTCTTACATGGAACGTCCGAGGTCTGAACAATCGAACTAAGTCAAGCAAGGTGGGAGCCTATGTCACTAGGCATCCTCAGGTGATCATGCTACAGGAAACACATGCACTCTGAAAGGTAAACTTAGACTTCTTGAAGAACTGGGGGCAACATAGATACTACACGGACTACTCCATACAGGTAAGGGGTGTTCTCACTCTTATACATCCCTCTTAGGCTTTCGATATGGTAAGAGCAAAGTGGATGCTCAGGGTCGCTATGTCATAGTATGGGGTAGTGTTGCAGGGAGGGAAATGGTGTTAGTAAATACCTATGCTCCGAATCTAGAGGACCCTGACTTTTACATAGACGTGGTACATGAAATAGGATACACCAGGTGTGAACAGATCCTGTGGGGGAGGGGATTTCAACACAATCCTGGATGTCACACTAGACCACTCCACTACCAAACACCGAGCTCCCTCCAAGACAGCAGCTATGCTACAACAGATCCTATCCCAATTGATAAGGGTTGACACCTGGAGGTCACTACACCCACACAAGAGGCAATACACCTTTTATTCATCGGTGCATGATACTGAGTCCAGAATAGATTACTGGTTGGCCTCCACGACCCTCATGCACCAGATTGATAATTGTGAGATACTTCCCCTGTACCCTATCGGACCACTCCCCCGTCACGATAGAAATGACATTAGGAAACCCAAAACCCCGCTAGGAGATGGAGGATGCCTCCAGACATTCTCAATGACCCAGCTGTAGCCGAGGCACTGCATATATGATATGATATTTTATTTGTATCGCGCTTGTACATAAGTGTTTATAGAGGTGGAGCACTTCTTTGACATCAACAGGGGTTCAGTGGATAGGAATTCCACCCTTTGGGAAACCTTCAAGGTCTGGGTGAGAGGAATACTGATTTCTAAGTCCATGGGTATGCTAAAGGCAGTCAGGGTTGAGCTGGCGGAGATGGAAAAACACCTGGGTAACCTGGAAGCGCGATACACAGATACACATGAGAGCCAAACCCTCTCTGACATCAACTGTAGCCTATTGGAATTCAATAAACTAGCAACTAGGGAACTGCTCTACATGTCCACCCCACATAGAGCATGCAGATATGGGGAGGGGAATAGAGCAGGCCGTACCTTAGCTAACCTATTAAAAGCTGGAAGACGGCACACGCCGATCTCAAGCATTCTAACCGGAGACGGTACACTGGCCACTAGTGAAGAAGGGATAAACGAGGAATTTACCCGGTTTTATTCAGACCTCTATTCCAACCATGATTCAAAATCTACCGAGGACGTACAAAAGTACCTCAACAATATCACTCTCCCGACACTGCCCGTAGAATACAAACTCACGCTTGACCAGCCCCTGACGAGGTCGCAGAGGCGATCAAATCATTAGCCAGCGGCAAGGCACCGGGCTCGAACGGATTAGGAGCAGAATTGTATAAGGAACTAAACGAGGAACTGACCCCGGTGCTGTTGACGGTTTGGGAGGAAGCTATAGAGCTAGGAACCCTGCCACCTTCAATGAGAGAGGCCATAATAACAGTACTATTGAAACCTAGGGGACCACCCAACGAGATGTCCTCATATCGACCCTTGTCCCTGATAAATTGTGACGCCAAAATCTTTGCTAAAATCCTGGCCACGAGACTCCTACCGCACATGCCAATATTAGTACATCCAGATCAGTGTGGCTTTATTTTCACCAGCTCGACGGCTCTGAACCATAGGAGACTGTTTGGAGTCATGGCCCTGATAAAACCTGAAGCCCAGGCGGTAGCCGTATCGCTCGACGCTGAAAAAGCGTTTGATTCAGTATCCTGGTTGTATTTGTTTAAAGTGCTTGAAAAATTTGGGATTGGCCCATACTTTCTGAAATGTGTTGGTTTGTTCTACTCGGACCCTGGAGCCAGAGTGCTGACTAATCGCACGCTGTCCGACTGGTTTGGGTTGGGTAGGGGCACGCGACAGGGATGTCCTTTCCCCCCCCATACTATTTGCTCTTACAATGGAACCAGTTGCAGCAGCCATCAGGGACAGAGGGGCATAACAATGGCAGGCCTCACCCAATCAATATCCTTATATGCGGATGACACACTGCTGTATATCCGTGAACCAGATATACATCTGGGTCCGGCATTCAAAACCATTCATGAGTTTGCCGACTACTCAGGCTATAAAACCAATAGATCCAAATCTGAGATCTTTCCCCTGACCCCCGCCACGCGATGCCCGAAAAACGCACATGGCCTGCAGTGGTCTCCCACCGAAATTAGATATCTGGGCATTATCGTTTCCGGAGAGAAAGCCTCCCTGTACGCTGACAATCATGAACACCTATTGAGTAGCATATCCGCTAAACTTCGCCTATGGACAAAACTCCCTATCTCACTTATTGGTCGAGTGGCTATACTGAAAATGGTAATTCTGCCAAAACGACTATATATATTCACTAACATACCGATATGGCCGGGTGCACAATTTTTCACAGCCCTCCGATCCTTAGCGGTAGAGTTTGTATGGGGCGGAGGAGCGGCCAGAATGAAGTGGGAAAAAATGGTGGAGCCATACAACAAAGGGGTCATAGCAGCCCCAGACTTCGAGCTATACTACCTGGCGGCGCAAGCTCAGTTTATTAGATTGTGGTATGATGAGCTGAACACTTCACCTCACATATGTATTGAAACACTTGGCACGCACAACCGACCTACGCTCCATAATCTTTAAAGTTAAGCATAAAGACGACTGCCAATTCGATCAAGTCAGCACAACAGTACATGCTTGGTCTAGACTCTACCGCAGGCTCCAACTAGAGATTTCCTATTACTCGGAAGCACCCTTCTGGAACTTCCCCGACATAGCACCATCTTATGACCCTGATGTCAGGAAAACCTGGGACAAAATTCCCCCTCTCGGTCTGGTTAAAGATATCTGCCCCAATGGCAAATTCATAATGTTAGAGTAATTTAAGGTTGGGATGGGGAGGGATCAGTTGAAAATACTACAATATCATAGGATGCAAATGGCCTTCAAGGCCAGATAGCCTGTGTTCCCCGACGAGCCTCCCCCACACCCATGCTTCGTGGCTTTGTCCACACAGGCGGGAGTCGGTGGCTCTGGGCTCTATGCAGTGGTACAGGCAACCATGCCAACGACAAGATTAAAACCTCCTGGAAAGCTGATCTGGGAACCACCATATTGGACAAGGCGTGGGAAAGATATTGTGAACTATCCAAAAGGATATCTATTAACGGAGGCCTCCGCCTGATCCAATTTAAGGTATTAAATAAGTTGCACTACACAACCGAGAAGATAGCTAAATTTACACGAGACGGATCGGACAGCTGCCAGAAATGCGGGATCGACCATGCCGACTCATTCCACATGTACTGGAGCTGCCCACCCATACACAGGTTCTGGGGAGAAGTAGCGTCCATCCTAGCAGAAATTGCACAAGTCCCAGCTGACCTAACACCCAGAAATATCTATTTGGGGACATTACGAAGATCTCGGAAGTGACCAGAAGACTATTTAATGTGGCATGCATAGTGGCTAAAAAATGTATATTACAGAAATGGAAGAGTACACATGCGCCACGCATCAATCACTTTCTCAAAGAATTGTCATATGTCAATGAATGTGAAGAACAGTACGTAATATCACTCCCGAGGTCTAGCAAACCAAAAGACATTTGGGCTCCGTTAAGAGTATACTTGTGTGAAATGGGGTCGGCTGGTGGCAGCCCGGCTAGACCTGGAAATGAACCGGATGTGTAGACTTTACATGTTTTTACTGTGTTTGGATACTTGTTAATTAAATTACTGAATTGCATGGAATGCTATGTTGATGGAGCGACGTGTAACACCTTCAATAAATAAAGTAAAAAAAAGAAAAGAAAAAAACACCTTAATGGAGGCGATGTTAGGCTGCTTAAAACAAGTTAGAACAAATGCAATCAGTCAGCCTACAATAAACACCAGTCCGGGGGTCCATCGAAAAAACGTGGAAACACAGGTCGATAGTGGCACGGATGGCTGTATTATGACTAACGTACCTGAAGGAGCAGAGGCCTCAGTCCAGTCGAGACAGTTCGCAGAGATGCATAGACCGCGACACCAAGAGATTGCCGAGCTGCCAACAAGCAGTAGTCGGACGGGGCAAGAGGGGGTCACCAAAACTGCATCTCCAAAAACAATTGAAGTAATTACAAATATTCAAACAGAAAAGAGAAGCATTGCAAATGCAAGTGTGGAAATCACTGGAAAGTCCCCTGAAAAGCCCCATTGCTCCACAGGTAAATCAACATATGGCATATTTAGCGGCGCAGCAAAAAACCTCACAAGCGCCGCACAATCCAATGTGGGTAAGCAATGTCCGGCAAAAAAAACTGAAAAAAGAAAAATCTAGGAACAGCAAAAAAACAAACTAGCAACTCCAGAAAATGTATACGCAACCTGCCCACACCAGTTAAAGTTTATTCACAAGAGAGAAACAGGGTTCAAGTAAAGAATCAAAGAAAAAAGTCTAATAAATATAGTTGGAGTAACTGTAAAATCCAACCCAACAAATCCAAAAAAACGAACAAGACTTGATTCAGCCAGTGACTCAATTCAAACAGTGAGGTCATCAGTGGACCTCTGTAATTTGTCGACATATTCTGAAGACTTTGAAGGGGGCAGTGACTCGGTCATTCAAGAGGAGGACGAAACTAGCCAGCCTAATTTGGCTGGACAAAATGCAAGAGCGGCAAGACAAATACCTATGCCATCAATGGCAAAAACTGCAAAAGAAGATGAGCCCCAAAGGCACTTTGGGCCCACAGTGAAGCATAGGAAATCACCCGGAAATCAAGTAAATCCGGAGCTTGATACTGGGCACAAGCCCAAGGTGACATTAAATCCGAAGCAAACATTAGCACAAACACAGAATACATTGCTTCTCGTGGAGAAACAAAAGTCGACTGAAGCAAAATCGCTGCTATGGGAAATCTGGATTGAAAATATATTCAATGATGACAACGATGTCAACTTAAATAGAGGCAATGTAATCCGTCTCCTGCACTCAGTACCGATATTAAGGACGGTGACTACCCAAGATATCAGTATAGTTGAATATATCTCAGAAGATTGAGCTGACCAAGTCCTACTGCATATAAAATCTAAGCCAGTACGCAAGACTATGATGGCCGTGAAAGACAAACTACTGTTCTTGGGGTTTGAGCTTTCAGAAGAAGATCCGGCTGTACTTAAAAGTCCTTCTGGTCCAAATGATACTACAAAAGCAAAGTAAAACAACGAACAGCGACGAGATGCCATAAGGAAACCGTTAAAAACAGTGCAAACCTCTCCGCTGCAATCTGGCAGCTCTACAACAAGAATGAGAAAGCACTAGCTAGGCCTACACTACCATGAAGGATCCTCTATGCTGATATTGTGGAATACGAGAGGTTTCCAACATTTATTTAACGACTTCCCAGTGGATCTGACAGAGCATTTTGCCATATGTTTTCAAGACAGATGGTTGCGGATTCCACCGGTAAAAGATGTGTACCTGATGATGCTCAATCCAGCGAAGAAAAATTCCCAGGGTCGTCCGTTGTCAGGCTTAATTACAATGTTGAAAAACGGCACAAACTGGAAAGTATGTGAAAAGGAAAACCCAAATAGCTTTGTCCAGGCGACAAATAATTCAAAAATCTAATGGACAGTTTACGAAAAGCAACACTTGCTCCTAATTAATATTTACTGGAACCCAGTAAAGATCACATCTGAGAAGTTTATTTAATCAATAATGACGATAATCGATAAAAATCAAATAAAACACCAAGATCTATCGATCATCATATGTGGAGACATAAACCTAACATGGTTCAATGATGAAAAGGAGCTCATCTCGGCTACACTGAAGGAAACACAGAAAACAACTGCTAGGAGAGCTCGATGGGATAATGAAATGGATGCAAGAGACTGTGATATGGTCAATGGGCATGTAACTGGTGATATGGCACCAAATTTTACCTGGCAAAACTTTGTCCATGAAAAGATCCTAGATTACATATGGGCCTCAAAAAATGTATGCAACAAGATCATGAAATTAAGAATCGTGCCGACTGAATATAGCGACCAGGATGTGTTGGAAATGTCATGGCCGTTAAGTCGAAAACTGGAAGTACTGAACTGCAACCAAATACTGGAAGTAAGCCAAGGGCGAAACAGGCTCAGACTAAAAGAGAAACAAATAACGTGCCTGACGGAGGCTTTTCAGTCCTTGTCCACAACTACTGCCTTATCAAAACATGAGCGGCTCGCAGAATTTACAAAAATCAAAAATACACATTCATGAGTGGAGCAAGAGTGTAACAGAGCAGAAGAAACAGCTCAATAAAGACATAAGTGTTAAAAACGCAATTTGGGAGTCAACACTTAGTCTTATAAAACAACGAAGGCAAAAATACCGAAATTGGTTAAAAGCGTTCTCCGGTATGCGCGATCAAGAACGAGGTGAGACGATGTTAGCCTAATTAAATCGAATAATTTGAGAGAGATTTGGCGCATTCTAAACATAGATTCTGCAAATCAAACGGATATGTTGGCAAATGGGGTCGCCGAGGGCGACTGGCTAAAGCACTTTAAAGGTGTATTTACAATGCCTGTATCTGGAACACCGACTGCATTGGCAGCAGAGGCAACGCAGTGGGAGGTATCGGAGAGCGAAGAAGCTATACGAAATGCCATTGGAAAGTTGAAAAAACTCCAAGGCTGCAGGGCCTGGTGGCATTTCTAATGTGATGCTAAAAGCATATAAACAAGAGTGGTCCATCTTCATAGCAAAGCTGTTTGCAAGAATTGCGAAACAAAGAACTCTACCAGCTTCTTGGACTGAGGCGATAATAGTGCCAATTTTCAAGGAGGGCAATCGGGTCGATCCGGCCAACTATCGCCCGATTGCCCTCCTTGACACAATTGGAAAGATAATGGCTACTTTTCTCCAACAAAAATTAACAACTTGGGCTAACAACAATGGAATTTCAGACTGTCCACAGACAGGTTTTACAAAAGGGGTCAGGACGGAGATCAACCTGACTATGATTAATTTGCTGAAATTAGAATCCCAAGAGAGGGGATAAAACCTCTTTTTCGCCTTCGTGGATATGCAACAGGCCTTTGATACCATAAATCGTGAGCTGCTATGGAAAAAACTCACAAACTGGGAGTGTCCAGAAAATATACTGCAACCAATAAAGGCATTCCATTTAAAACATCAATTCGGATCAGGATCAATGGAAAGGGAGATCTATCAGAAGCGATAGACACAACTAAAGGGGTTAAACAAGGTTGCCCTTTGGCCGCTACTTTATTTAAGCTGTTTATCGCCGACATCCCGAACGCCTTAACAAATGTAAAGCACTTATCTCCAAAAATCAATGGATATCAAGTCTGTTGCGCAACATACGCCGACGACCTCGTCCTGATTGACTGAACACGAATAGGGCTACAGCGATTGCTATCAGGATTGCAAAGATACATGGATGAAAACAAACTACGAATAAATGTTAAGAGAAAAATTATGAAGTTCGGCCCAGCAAAAGGAAAAATAAATAAAAAACTTCAGGTGGAAAATCGATAATGAAGAAATTGAAGTGGCCGAAATTTGTTACCTGGGAGTAATGGTCAATGGGTCGATTCGAGAAACGAGCTGGGTACAGGACCTATTTCAACATATGAAAACGTTCTCGCTACAAGGAGCAAGAATCCACACTCTATTTGGAAAATTCAGTCTAATTCCAGTTCGGCAGTTCTACATGCAGAAAGTAATCCCCGGCATCACCTTTGGTGCAGAAACAGGATGGAACTTAGACCATCAAATTTGGGCACAACTAGAGGAAACTTTTTGGCGGCGAATCCTAAGACTACCAAAATACATATCGATAACCATAATTGGGCACGAACTGGCACTGGAAGAGCTATATGGATCTGTGGTCTGGAAATCACTAGTGATACTACGAAAAATGTTAATCGCCTGCCCAGAACCAGCCTCTAAAATACTCGCACCTACAGGCACTCGTCCCTATACCGGTCTACTCAAGAATTGGATGCAAAAGCCAGAGGAAATCATGCGAGCAGCAGACCTCCAGATGGCCACCCTGCTAGATTAGCCCCAAATTGCAAAAAAGAAGTTAAAACAGTGGTCTTGGATCCACAATCTGTCAAAATATAATAGACTGCCGATTGCTTTAGAACTTGGCCCCACAATGAACCGGTTGGAAAACATGCCACAGTACCTGCAACAATTCCCATCTCGTCGTCATCACAAATGGGTTTTTAAGATTGCGCTTGAATGCATATAAAACTAAACAAATGCTGGTGGTACGTCATATGGAAAACACAAAGGATAATGTATGTAGATTCTGCATGGATAGCACTGAATCTCTTAAACATCTAATGACAGAATGTACTGCATTAAAAGACCAAAGGTCAACCCACTTGAGCCAATTTGCACCAGCGGGTGAAAACATGGATGAATGATGGCCCAGGATCTTAGGTGGAAGCTCTGTGCACCTAATTTGCTCAGTAATAAACTTTCCTGATGGAATCTTGAAGTAAGATTTATTTTCCTTCACCCGCTGAGCAAACTAATGACATAGACACTGTGGACTAACACTGAAAATTATATTTTTCAATTTTGTCCTGTAAATTGGAAAGTGGTTGACTTAAGGCAATGGTAAGGATTTTGTTGTGATAAAAGTTTGAAAAACTAAATGTTACAATAATAAAAAAATTAAAAAAAGAAAGTAGCCCCAATTGATGTTATCAGTCATTGGAACCGATTTTGGGAGACACAAAGTGCCTCTACACAATAAACCCTCAACATAATTAAAATTATAATCGCTTAAAAGGTAATGTAATTTATCCAAGCCTTAATATATGATTGTAAGAGTTTTAGCTTCCTAGAACTTAATTACAGGCTTTAGAGAAAACTTCTCATGTAGGTATTTAATCTGAATAGCAAGGTGCTTGGCTTTTACAATTGTACGTTTGATCAGTGTCTGTTTCCCAGGAGAAGCCGAAAAATGAAAGCCCAAAATATTGCAATTTAGGAACCTCTTCAAAGTGGTGTCCGCATAACACCCATTCTAATTTTGTACTTTTGGTTCCAGCTTTTAAAGTTAATACTTTAGACTTTGTTTTATTTGTTATTAAGGCATTTTTCCTAGAATGTATCTCAAAAGCTTTCAGTATTTGCAATATTCCCAACTTGGTGCAATCCATTAACAGAATGTCATCGGCATATATAAGCCAATGTACTTTATGATGAAGACCACTAGTGACACAAACACTGATCCGTCCAGAAATTCCCCCAGGGTGGCTAGATGAAGATTAAAAAGAACTGTGGCGAGAACGCCAACCGGACGTAATCCATTTTCAGCTGTTATTGCCTGTGTCCCTGTTAACTAAGCCTCACCTTTGTTATTACTATGAAGATGGATCAGTATACTCAATAAATGATTGAGTTGCCAATTTTTTTCAATTTCTGCCATAACCACTGCCGATCCACCTTATCAAAGGCTAGTGTTAGGTAAATTCTGACAATGTATGTCCTCGCCATCCTATTCTGCCATGAAGCCTTTTGCAGGTAATCCAGCATCAAACCAGCGGTAGCCGTACCCACCACTTTCCCGAAATCCAATCTGGTTGGATTTTAGTATGCCTGATGACTCGGCCCAAATTCTTATCTGACGGCACCAAGGACGCAAATATTTTAGAATCTGCTTCCATCAGTGCTGTCGGGTCAATAATTTAAAGGGTTGATTTTATTTCCCCTTGTAGAAATGGGTAGAATAGCTGGGGACCATATCTCTGCAAACATCTGAGTGGGAATGATAATTCTGAACAAACTAAATAGAATAGAAGCCCAAAAGGGTGGATCTGACTTGAATATAGGATTACACAACCCATTTGGATGGAGAACTTTGCGATTTACTGCTCTTACTAATTAATTTGATATCTAAAATTTCAAAATTCAGAATCCACTCCCCAGAAGCTTTCAATGAGTCGACCTCATTGAGCGCATTTGTACAGAGTTGTTCAAAGTGGGTTTTCCAACTATGCTTTAGAATTGGATTTTCTTGAATTACTTTTTGGTAATTTATGTTTTGAGTTGACCAACTTCCAAAAATGTATATTCGAGTACTATTTTCAGCATAGTCTCACCTACCACTTAGTAAATATGCAAGCACACAGCTTTTAGTTTCTTTTAAGTCTGTTTTTCTTTTGCAATTAACTAGTTACATGTGTTACCAGATTGTTTAAACATCTAGTAGTCCTCTGCAATTCTCTTAATGGTCTGAACCTGCGGGACATAGTCTTTCTTGCCGGTCAAGTGGCACAGCGAGTAGAGCGCTCGCTTTGACATCTGTGCAGAGCCTGCTAACGCAGGTTCGAATCCCGGCGGGGCCAAACTCAGCCTTTCATCCTTCCGAGGTCGATAAATGAGCACCACACACCGTGGGTAATAATAAGCAGCGCTCAGATACCTGAGGGTTCGTAGCGTTATTTAAGTGCCTAATTATTATTATTATTTCTTTCTATGTTGGCAAAGTTTCGAAATGCCTGCTCCTGTATAGATCTTTGAATAACATCTGGAAACTCGCTCAACTGTTCTTTACATATTCCCACTGATTTTCCCATCTATTCTTAAAATCATTCATAAAACCTCGTATTGCTCTACAGGTCCACTGCAACCTATTATTGCCTTTATACTACGACACTGGCTGCTATACATGGAGCAAAGAAATCAATAGGACATACATTTCCCCATTTTCACACAATGGTCGCTTAGGGAGCCCACACATATTTCAAAGAGGTTACAATATTGAAACCGTTCTCCAGATACAAACGGAAAATACATTCTTGTTTTTTTACAGTATAGCACTCTCCAAATTACCTTCGACATTTCCATTTAAGGTGACCAATCCCTATTTCTGAAAGAATTTAGCCCACTTTCTACCCTTTCCCAGCTAATTCTTAGCTATGTTGGGTTTACTCAAAAAATCTGCGTAAAATCGCTTGGTGGTATAATCAACCTTTCGTTGCACATTTCATGCCATTTCAACAACACCCCCTCCCATTTATCCATTAGCTCCACCTATTACCTCTAGATAGTTGGAATATACTTTTGCAGCCAAAATTGAGCTCTGGAAACCCTTGGACACTAACTTTGTTGCAAGTAAACGGGTGGGGGAAATCAAGCATCGGAGAACCCCCAGTGGCCCAACCGGTATTAGCAGTAATTATGAGGCACTCCCACGGTCTTCGTATTTGTCCCCCCAAAGCCTTTTGTTGACGCACATGAAATCCATCTAACTTAGCAATGAATTTCAGGAAGGGATCCTGGATCAATATTGGGTATGCTCCTCCTAATTTAGTGATGTTTTTTGGGGCATTAATAAGATGTGTAAAGCCACAGCAGTTCCAAGATAGAATATTAAAAACCTGGCCTCCTACAGCCAGTTATAGGATGACTAGTTGGGTTTCTGCCACCCAAGACATGTACCTTGTCACTGTTGGGCTTAGAAGTTTCTGTAAAAGCCACCTTTCGAGGAGATCGATATGGCATGCATCTGATCAATGACGCCCACCTCACCCCTAGGTTCTTTGGTGCTCACATATGCACGCAAATAAAACCCTCTTTGTCTAAGCTTGTCCACACATTAGTGGCTTTGAACCAATGGTGTTGCGGCATCTACAATTGCAACGGTAAGTATATATTTTCTGTGATTAATTGGACAATGTCATTCCTTTCCCAGAGGTAGCCTGTCCTAATGTGTTTAGGGGACGGTAGCCACCACCAGATCTTGACCCTGGGGTCGGCTATTTGAGGGAGGTTCACATGGGGGAGGCAACCCTTAAAGGGAGGGTGAGAATGAGGTATTGTCGGATGAGACATGGAATCCTCCTTTCCCTTTTCAGGATATCCCCTCCATTCCACATGCTTTGATGGCATATTGTAATAATCCCCCTAGACAACACACAAAGCCTATTGCCAGTATCCTTGAATATTCTGTAACCAACCTAATTACAAACACTGACACGAGGAAGAGGGCAACCAGAATGAAGATTGCTTAACTGAAGCAAAATAAGCTGTCTAGTAGTTGTTGAAATTCGAGGCTCTGAGGAACTCCCTTTCCCAGCGTGGGAGTTCAAAGTTGGAACAGCTGAGCAACACAGGGAGATCCGACCTGGAATCCAATGTGGGGTAAGCCAAATTGTCAGAGGGACAGGCAAACACGGAAGCGCAAGAGAACCATGGAGGAAAAGGAGAAAAGCTGAAGGGCGGAATGGAGAGCAGGAAAGCTGGCATCTGTGTTGGCAGCACACTCCCTCAGGCACTGAGGCGCTAATGGGCGACACAAAGCTGAGAAGAAGCTTCGTAACGGCCAGGGAAGCCACGGCGACATGCGGTAACGCCATCCGCCGTAAAGCTGAGCAGTCTGAACTGAAGAGAGGGAGCAGGTGCGAAGCAGGAACTAACCGGGGCGGAGAAGCTTCTGAAGCTGTTCAAGCACTGGTGAGCCCATAGAAGAAGGTTGGGGCACTGGGTGGGAGTGGGAAGGGCACTCCTAAGCACAAGTGGGAGGCGAATCCCTACTGCTTACGACGTGGATAATTTTCTGAGTCCCAATACTTGGAGAAGAAGGAACTTGGGGAAGTGAAATACCCACTTGGTCCCGGAACTTTTGACTGCTGTGTTGAAAGTCCTGGCAGGTGAGTACACCAGGTGAACGGTGAGTCTGGGACTCTGACCTATAAAGATGAACTTGGAAGTCCTGGCAGGATAGTACACCAGGCAAGCTAGAAAATTGAAGTAAAACAAAAAAAGAAAAGCAATAGCCCTTCTTGAAAGGCAGATACATCCCTCCAACTATCTCCATGGTTATGGTTCCCCACCCGATGATGTAGGCGAGGAACCTCTCCTTCATGCAAGACAGGAGAACTCTGCAGATTAATCAGACTGTCTCCTGTACCATGCTCACTACTCCAGACATGTTTACTCCATCCTTGCCACACCACTACGGCTCCCTTATTCTTACTCTGCCTCTGATTTCCCGGCCCTACTCTCCCTTTCCTTCTTAGTGTTTGCCATTTGGATAATACTGTGGCATCCACACATGAAATTGCTGCCCCCCTTTTCCCTAACACTTTTGCAGGGTGACTGATCCCCCCCCCCCCCACTTAGGTCCTGCAACAAGGCTGTCGAGGGTGGAGCATCAACACAGTCCAGGGGCCCCTCTTCATCAACAAGCGGTAATCCCATATTGTGATTCCCACCAAGAGACTATTTCCCCAATTCCAGATGCACATTATGTGCCAGAACATATTTTAAATCCATAAGGTTTGTTGTGTGTGATTCCAGCTCTTGCTTAATAGCTTCGAGTGTATTTTTGCTTTTATTCTTGCACACATTTAATTTTCATAATGGACTGCATGCAGATCCCAATCTTTTGTGACATCGATTACCATCGGGGAATGAGCTTTTACTTTTTCTCTCACCACTTCTAGAACTTTCACAAAGGAATTTAACATGAAATTAAAAGCCAGAAGTATGGTCTGATTTACATTGGCTGATTTCTGGATGGCTTGAGCGCTTCGTGGAGGATGATGATTGAGAAGTGTCCAAAGTGAAATTTCCTTGACATGAATCTTGCATCTCAAAATAGCAGGGGCGGCTGATAGGGCGTGGTTTGTAAATTTGTTCTCCATGGTATAGGTTAATGGAGATAGCTGGCATCGTTACTGGGGCTGAAATAAAGCCTTGCCCCATTCAACTCCAGTGCCTAGTTGATTACTGCAAAGAAGTGCTGAAGTTGCCAGCCCTAGATCTCCTAATCTGGCACTACGTCTTCTATAAAAGAAGTCTGTTTTTCTTTATCGAGGTAGCTAATGATGTGTAGTCGTGTATGGTAGAACATTGTGAGCCTTCGAAGAGATGTGGCTCATTCATACAAGCGGACGGGGTCGCTGTAAAAGTCCACTGAAGGTGCTAAATTAGCCTTCTTTGGCACAATCTCATTTATGAAAACATTTTCAATATCGTGTGGATCATCACGCATACTTGCACTTCTCACATTATACATAGCCTATTGAGGCCACACAGTTCTCTGATGAGTGAATTGAGAGCCTAAGCAAACAGTGAGCGACTGGGATTCCCTAAAACATGCCTATTTGGGAGTCGCAATTTATTTAACAGGAACAGTTTATCTGGGCCCCCCACTTCGGACCAGTCTCCCTCCTTGCTGCCAAGATACCAGAATGCAAGACTGTGCTTTGCGGCGCATAGGCGCTCTTGAAGGTTGACTCCAACACACGCTGGCCGAACAGTATATGGGGCACAACTATGGTAACAGGCAGGCAATTCATGTAAGCCCACAGCGCTTGCCTCGGTCAGAGGCTGGCACCAATACTGAGAAACGCACGCTCTGTATTGCTATGTCTTGCTCACACAGCCACTACTGGTGGTTCCAATGCTTTAGGTGGTTCAGCGATGTTGAGCTAGGCTTCAAGATGTGATACTTGCAGGTTGAACCTGGTTCCAAGGTGTCGAGTTGCATGATCTCATCGGCAAGTCTGTGTGTAGTCTTGTTTGAGCCGTGAGCCACACAGATTGAAAGCGGCGTCGGACAGTGCGGTTTGAGAGATCACCAGGAGCAGTTTGATTTTTAAAAAATGTGGTTTGAAATGTTAAATTCTGCCGATTTGGAATGGCAAGTGGCAGGGTGCTGCAGTGGTTTGAGTTGAGCTGCGATGTCCTGGCGGGTTGATGGTTTGTTCATTGATGCGTCTGTTCGAGGTTGTCTGCACAATGCGCTGGTGCTCAAGCTGGACAGATGACTGCTCTGCTGAGGTGAAGCTTCAGCTAACTGGTTCGAGGGTGCAAGCGGCAGTTCGAAAGCAGTGAAGGAAAAACAGAAGTCCTTGTTGCTATGGCTCTCTGGATGCTGAGTTCCAATCCAGGGGCTCAGAGACGAGATGAATCCTTGCTCTTATTCTTCCAAACAGGGGGGGAGCGTGCGGGGATGACCACCTGCAGGAGTCCTTCACCTCCAGTGAGGTCCTGGGTACATGTAGCTGACGGAGGTTCATCTTGCTCCGGCAGCAGTTCCTCCTCCAATGTGCCCAGGGGACGTGTAGGGAGCAGAGTTTGCCTCTGCCATGTAGCACTATCACACCTCACTGTCTGAGTACTTCAGGAAGAACAACACTCCCAAAATAGGATGAAATTGACTCTTCTTGAAGTTCAGGAATTAATCCAAGTAACGGGGGTTGAGGGGAGGAGCCCCTCCCTTATATAGGCTTTAAGCCACATGGGATTTGTTAAAAGCGAGCCTGCTTTAAGGAGGCCAATTCTTGTTAAGGTAACAAGTGATGTGTGCCTTTTTGCATCATATCCAAAGTGCTATGCTTGTGCAGAAAGTGTGGGAGACGGGAAGGAAAGAGAAACCCACAGCAAAACGAGATGGAGGAATCCTTCCTCATTTTTGATACTGCTCTGTCTGCCGGTCTAAACCTGCCCCTTCTGTAGCCGTGCACTTAAAAGGGCCCTTTTTGTGGAACTCTCTCGTGAGGCAGGCCTTTTGTTATGGGATTGCCTCTTTGAAGCCGGATTCCCAGGAATTCTGCTGTTGCGAGCTACTGGGCCAGGTAAGGAGGAGTTACCCAACCGCCAGATTGCCAACAGAGTCAGGCATCCTGACGTTTTTCCCAATCATTGGTATGCAGACAGTTAGATGCCGGGAATTCACATTGCCTCTAATAGCTGATCCGAGCTCACAGGGTTATAACATGTATGCTACTAATCAGATGTCTTTTAATATGCATGTGAATTATCAGTCACCCTACCAAAACCTATGTGTGGCCTATATTTTTAGATTATCCTGCCACCATGTGATAGTGTAGCATAATTAGTATGGTTTTGGAACAGAGGTGCAGGCTTAAATGCAGCTTTCTGCGCTGCTGTGACTTTGCTGTCACAGCAGCTGTCAAACAGGACACCTGTGACCTCTGAACCTGCTCTGTGTCACTGCCGAGCAGGAGCTGCAGATGGGGATACTGATGTAGCAGGGTATATGTGTACCCTATGCGTTTGGCATGGAGTTTGATGAAAGGGGCGCCTTTAGCCATTACCAGATAAATACATGGTTGCCCATGAGGTCTCGTAGCAACTTGTATGTTCACGTGGACACAGGAAGACTACATTAGAGGAAAATTGATGATATGCACATCTATAACCAGTGTGCAGTGGGTATGAGGAGCGGTGTACAGGGAGGTTCTCTTGAGTAATATCCAGCAGTTTTTAGTGATGTGGGTTTGCTCAAGGGATTCCACCACTGCCATCTTATTTTTTTAATTTATTGAACATTTTGTAAGAGCCTATACAGCAAAAAGTGTTTCCAGGCGCCATTACAGGTACCCATCCCAAGGTCCAAAATTCATGACTGATTAAGTCCGGCTTGATGGTAAACTTATAGCGACGCTTATGTCTTTGATGCACACATCCTTCCGCCTATTGGTAATTCAAAGTAGTTGACCCAAGTTGTTGTTAGGAAACCAAATAACACGATCGACTTGTGTAATTTTGAGAGCTGTAACTTTTTGAGTATATGGGAGAATAGTCACCTTCTCTGGACCATAACCTAGTTGTTGACAACCATGGTACCAATAAGATATTTGTCTTTGCTGGATTTATTTTCTGCATACCACCAAATAGCTCTGCGTAGGTCATCCAAACACAACTCACTCCTTTGACATACTATTGTAGGCGTAATGGTATTGCCATATGCTTTTACATTTTGCAGTTGCTGTCTGCTGTTCCAGTGGCTAATGCAGGAGTTACTTGAAGATGTGCCAGTGATTTACCTTCTTTAGGACGAAATCTTGATCAAAGGATGACCAACTGAATATCATTTTGGGAATATTAATGAAAACTTGCTATAACACTAGAGCTGTGGAAATGTCTTGTAAAAGTGAAAAAGTTGCAGGTCCTGGTCCTGGTCATATCATCAAGGAAAACATCAAACTAAACTTGTAGATGCAAGTCAACCGGGCCCGCAAACTGGTTCCAGAGCCAGAAAGACGTTGTCTTACAGACCACTGCATCAACTGTACACACCCCTAGGAAAGCATTAGCAGCATGCTGGGCTTGAAAACATTTCAGATTGCTTATTAGAAAGCGGATCATGGAGTTACTAGATTTTAGCATATTGGCATAGTATATTCCAGGCGATAAGAATATGATGGCATCTGTCACACAGGACCCCTCAAGATTTCATCAGATTGGATGGTCTGCCTACAGAGGAGTATAAAGGAAAGGTGGAGGAGCCATACTTTGGGTGGTGGTGCACAGGCAGGGAGGAATGGACGTGCAAGAGTGACTGAACCAGGAAGGCTGATGGTTTCAGAAGAGAACATTGGAGTGTGGTTGGTGATGAGCTTCCAGACTGCAGACCTGCATTCGCAGATTTGGCCGACACACCTTAGGGCATTGGACACGGGAGCAGACTGATACCTGCTACATTGGGGATGAAATGGATAGACATTGCACATGAAGGACACTTTGGATGCAACAGATTAAATGTTGTTTGTGGGCACATCATTGTGGCTGCAAATAGATGCAGAGGTAGTTTGAAGCTGCATGCCATGTCAGGAAAGGACTACACATTTGGTGTCTGCTGCTCGTCTATGTGCATGTCCCAAGCCCTGCGTGAGGAAAATCTAGCATGCAACAAAATGGGGAATTTTAATTTATAGTCTATGAGCCGGTGTACATGGTGGTAAGTCTATTATACATAGGAATGGGTAGTGCAAAGCTATGCACACACTAACCAAGGACAAGCTGGTTATCTTTTTTTAACTGTCTTCAGACGAGAAGGTTTCCCTTTAACATTGGTAATGGACAATGGGTGTCAAATCTATTCACAGAAAATTGAGTTTCTTGAAGGGGTTGGTATTGTTCATCAAAGAACATGATCACCAATTGGTTAACTGGCTTTTGGAACAACCCAATCGTTTGTTTGGTATTATTAGTGAATAGATTTGGAGACTGGTGCTTAGTAAAGACATCACATCTTACAGTTTTTCAGCATGTAGTGACATGGATCGAGCTATTCCCCATGATGTTGGACAGGAAAAATAACTGCCTACTTGGGCAGAAAGAGAATACCTACATGGGGTACCGAGGACAATCTGTGGCAAATCAACATGGAGGCCATATTGACAAATGGGGGAGTAACCAAAGAAAAGTCAAATGTATTTTTACAGGAGACCTGGCGCAAAAGACAATCGGATTTTGAATGCGAGACAAAGTCAGAGTTGAGAGATCCCTGAAACACGGGGAAGGCCGTACCTTGTTATTGCCTTAACAGGAGAATTATACAAGTGGAACATGGCACAGTGTAATTGGAGGATGAGCGGTGGTGGAGGTTGGGCAGGCTTGTGAAGGTCCAGGGTGTTTCTGGAGAAACACATCCTGAATTTAAACCATGATGGATGAGCAGATTTATTTCTTCAAAGGGAGTTGTTCAAATATTGAAGATTTTTAGAGTCTTAGCAAAAATCAACCAAGTCATTCAATAATCGAAATTTACTTTACATAAGTAAGCTACCAAATATACCATGCAGGTGGGATCAAAAAGAAAAATAAATGTAATATATAAACGCAACTGTTGGAGGGAGTAAACATTTTGAGTGAATTGGCACAGGTTTTGTTGCTATGTAGTATTCAGAGCAATTTGTAAGGGAATTATTTTTGCAAGTGGACTGGACCTTCCCTCTCTCCTGTGGTTGCTCATTTGATTCTCTCCTCTCATTTGGCTCACTTGACTTCAGTTCCCATTCATATTCATAAACTTCTCCCTCTTCCCAGGGTGTTTGTGTCAAGGTCTTAACTCCTCTTTCAGCCTTATTCTTTTTTCTATTTACCACAGTCAGACAGTTCCACTTAAATGGCTTTGTCTTTAGTATCTCGTCAGTTTCACTGGGACAAGTTCCTCCTGCTCCATAACGATGCCATGGCAGACTCCCAGTTTTCATATTCACCCAATTACCTCTGTATCTGCAGGTGAATGCTATTGGGCTCTGCACTCTCTTGGGTTCTCACCCTCTGCTCTGGGTTTTGAGCTGCTCCTTGTCTGTGTCCCATCCTCTGTCCTCTCTCTCGTTCCGACCGGTTATGGATGCGCGTCATAGGGCATCTCGTGGACTCCTCCTCAGGGTGGTTTCAGCGATCTACGATGGCACACGACCACCACAAAGTAGTCATGGTCACGCCACCACCAGGATAGGAATCCCGCTTCTCCTCGGGTCCCTTACACTCAAGTGCCAGGCCTCCACCATTTTCCTTTGCTGCTAAATGACCTTTCGCCGACTCCCAAGACACAACTTTTAGTGGCTAGTTGCATGGCTCTTGTTTTCTTTATATTATTTTGTTACTACATTTTGAATATCGCAAAACTTTGTAAAAGCAATATGACGGTATTCAAATTTTCCTTCTTGCTTGCCAGGTATTCTACAGTTTTTATTAATTATTCACTTGACCTTATGTGCTAAATTTGTGTAGGTGTTCATAGATGCAACTCTATTGGTATTATCCTCTTTTTGTTTTATTTTCAAACAATGTGTCTCGGTTATTGTTTAAAGCTGCCTTTGCAGTTTGTTTCCTGATCTTATGTGTACAACCCTGTTCTAGACATTTTCTGATCAAATTATTTGTTTCAATATACACTTTGTTTACTATTTCACTTTAATCTGATACAGAAGATTCTCTTTTGTTTCATGCAATGACTATGGAAATGAGACATTTTGATCTGTTTCCTTATATTTGACTTGTAATCTCCCCTCATGCAATCTACAAATCGTTAATTTACTTTTGCTTCCTTCCCAAATACCGATATAATTTATGTAACAGATGCATGTTTTTATTTGATTCTTGCACACATCTTCAGCGATGTATTCTTCTACATGTCTACATATAAATTGGCTAAACCCAGAGTCATAGCTGACCTAATTGCTCTACCCACAATTTGCTGATCTATTGAGTCACTGAATTGAATTTTCGTACTGCTACCGCAATACAACATTAGGAACTGGATGTTGATCCTTCAATTGCCATAATTTTTCTTCCACTACAAGTGTGGAATTCCATGATATGAAGGCATGTAATGATTCAATATCTAAAACGATATTGGCATCAAATTCGGGACCACATATTTCATAAACTGCATCTGTGGTATATTGGAGATGTGACTTAATTTCAATTACTAATGGTTTCTTACAACAGTCAACATATTTGGGTACAGTTTCAAATACTTATGGATCTCCAGAAATTGTAGGTCTTCAGAATGATTTAACCTTATGCATTTTGGGAACTGTGCAGAATACAGGGATTCTAGCTTCCTAAATAATATACAGTCCCTTATTTAGTGATAAGCCCTTCTCAGTTGCTTTACTGGCTGTTTTTAATTTACTATAGCAAAACAGCAGTGGGATATTTATCCAACTTTATGTAACTTTATGTAATCAACTCTCCCTAGATGTACAACAATCGACCCAGGGCTACATTGGCCCCCTCCTTTATCTGCTTTATGAATAATTAACTCAGTGTTATTTCCTAAGTTTAGCAATACTACTTTTGGTTTTCACTCAGATTATAACATTTTTTGTCCATTTCTTCTAGTTTCTGTACTTCCTCCAACACAGTTTATTCAAGTACAAAGGATTCTGGTGTATGAGTATATTTTGAAAGATTTATCAGCGTTTCCCGCTGGCTGTGATCTTTTTGTTGGTCGCCCCATTTTTCTCTCATTGTTCCTCTGCTTAAAAATTGCCATTGAATCCTTCGACTCCAGCATCTCCTCCTCCTTGTGTCGTCATGTCTTTTTGTTTTCTCGTCTGCTTATTGGATGTAACCTCATCCATCTCCAATTGTGTATTGCTACACTCTTCCCTGGTACTAGGTTATGGATTTCTAAAATGTACTCTTCGTTTTCTTATTCCCTCCTGTGTTGTCATTATTGGGGCCAGTTTGATTGTTTTCTTAAGGGAAGCTGTTTTCATGTCTAAAAGAGGCTAAACCGTTTATTAGCATCTTTGTTCTGCCCTTTGTAGTGTTTGGAATTCTGACATTTTGTTAGTAAGTTCTTCCAACCTTATTTTGAAGGTTTCTATTGGAACTTCTTTTCCTTCTTCCTCTAGTTTTCCTAAATCAATTTCTATCTTTTGGGCAACTTCTTTGACTGCTTATAATTAATATAAGCCTTTCTTCCCAGCATTTATGGGCTCTGCAGCTCTGCTTAATCATGAATTCCTAATTATCTAAAAAGATATGACTCATTATGAACAATCCAGTCCTGTGCAGGGATGTCATTTCACCAAAATGCCTGGGGTTGCGGAAGTGACATCACATGACCCTTGACCTCTGATGACACCACAGGAAGTGATGTAATTTGATCCCACCCTGAAGTGACATCACAGGAAGCGATGTAACACGATCTTTCACCCCATGCCAAAACAGGAAGTGGCATCACATAGCATTGCTTCTGAGTGAACTACGAAAAATATGGTTACAATATCACTGTAAAGTGATATACATTTCATACAAGAATGGATCACCATATGTACCATTAATATCAGTGCGTATAGGCCCATATTACCAAATCACTGTGAATGCAATCAGACGTCCAAGCGATAATGTGTTATTATATAGCTCTTATGCTTGAGCGCTTCATATATAACAAATATACATACAATATTACCCAACCTGTGTTGGTACTCATTTATCAACCTCAGCAGGATGAAAGGCTGTGTTGACCTTACTAACAGTCGAACCTGCAGATCACACACACATTGCTCTCTGGTGCACCCACTACTCAAAAAACCTTCTGCCGACCCTTCTATCTCGGCAAACTAACCCCTATTTCTATCACTCCTTTCCTGGGCATACTATTGGAGAAGTTGGCGATCTCTCAGCTTACTCCCCACACTGAATCTGTGTCATGATGCCTACCCCCGGGCATCCGGATCAAGCCCATCAGCCCCGGGAGCAGGCATCCAGGTATTTAATAAAACCCCAGCAGCCCCGGAGAGGGCTGTCTGGGTTCAGTCCTGGCGCCTGGGGCGCCAGGTTCATAGACTTTACTTACCTCATGCAGACCATGCTGTAAATGAATCCAAGCCAACGTGAGGCCTGGATGGGTCTATTTTACTGCAGGGACTATTTTTTACTTGGGTGTGGTTCTAGGGACTTCTTACCTGGAACTACTTTGGAGGCTATTTAAACCACGCCCGAACAGCAGCACATGCTTCGCGTTATTCTGCATCCAGCAGCGTAACGCTCACCGTGCCTGCAGTCAGCATCCAGTCTTCAGCCATGCCCATCTCGAATCCAGAGCTCCTAGCAATAGAAGAAAGAAGGAGGAAAGGTTAGAAAACAGATTATTTCAATCCTTACCTGAATTCCGGATCCATCACGTCTTCGAACTTGAAAAGGACATTATTCTACACGCGTCGCATCGCCAGCTGCAGCGCCGCGCCATACTCCCCAGTCCTCACAGCATTTTTCGATCCGGCGCAGCCTCCATAATTTTTCTCCGCCGAATTCCACCATCTAGGGGACAAAAGAAAGATGAGGTGAGCTGAGAAAGCCAACAAATACAACCTCTCCACCATAGACTTACCTGATTAACAACCGGAGGCATTATTCTGTAACAAACCGCAACTTTTACGCCGAAACCAGCAATTTAAACACACGCATCTTTTGCCGGACAGTGTTGGGTAATATAGACTCTTACCTGAACACCATCAGCTGCCACAAGACAATCTTCCCTTGGACCCAGCTGCAACACAAGAGAGGAATGTACAAGAGTGAACATCGGACATATTGAACTCTTTGAACTTTATACTTACGGGTTCTCGCCTGGAACCTTGGAGTCATTATTCATCCGGAACTCTTCCAACGCCCTCAAACCAGTGAAGTAACTGGTATCTACGCGTCCCTGCATTCCACGCAAGATGGAGAGCTCATCATTTACAAACATAAGGTGAGCTTAATGAAAGTGAATATCGGTGGTGATTAGTGGGGAGAACAGTGGGGTGCCATTACAAAAATCCATGGGTGGCTAAATCCCTTTCTCCACTTGCAGGAGAATACTTCTACGGGTCAAGCAGACAAGATTAGGCGGTCCAGTCCAGTCTGTCATCTCTGCACTACGCTTCACGTTGGAGGAGGTCGCAGCTGTCTGGGTCCGATCGACGCCCCTGTGGGAGCCAGGTGAGTGTAACATCTGTTGGTTGTCCCCACGATCATCAGTCTGGCTTCAGAGGATCCAGAGGCACAAACTGCTCTCCTGAATACCCGTGAAGGCCTGCTCTCAAATCTGGACTCTAACTCTCCTTCTGTCCTCATTATTCTTGACCTCTCCTCCGCCATAACACCCTGAATCATTGGGGGCGTGGCTTGGGCAGCCATGGAGTAGGACGCGCTTCCTGAGCAGCTCCAGAGGATCCGACATATGATCCGTGAAAACTTCCTTTTAAAAACACACCACTGGTTCAAGGATTGACCACACATGCATGGGAACGTGTGTCCTGCTGACTGTATAGAGACGGAGAGAATCGTAAGTGGGATTCTGGAGGAATTTCTCGGCGAACGACGGCGGCTGCTCGGTCCATTGTCACACAAGATGGCCGACAACAAAGTAAACGAAACTGGAGCACCCGAAGCGGCAGAATAGAGACGGCAGCCGCAGGGAAAGAATGATGGCGAAGTGGAGACGGAGCGAAACCCCTTTGGCGGTGAGCCTTGTGTCGCAATGGCTTGTGCTTTGACCCAGAAGGCAGGAGCCCGCGGGCAGCGGGGGTGCAAACAGATAGGCCGCACCACGATAGGCACGGGAAGCACTCGCTCGGCATTGATGAGCAGCAAGCTGCGGCGAGAGGCGGCGGATGGTGTGACTGCTTGAAGATCACTACAGCAGCCGATAAGGGTGGAAAAGACGGTCGGGGAGGCACGTGGACGCTGAATCGTGATAGAGAGGCCCAACGAAGGCTGCAAAATGTCAGCGCGAGGGGCCGTGGGCAAGAACAAGAATAAACAACCCACAATAGATATTTTTTCCAAAACATAACATACTCCTGCGGCCATCGCGCCCAAACGCCCGATGGTACCAGCGGAGGGCACCACAGTGGCTGATAATCATCAGATTTTAGAGGCCATCACGGAGCTGAAAGACTCTTGGGGGAGAGGGGGTTGCGATGTTGGACCTGCGCACTTCCCTGGAGGCTAAAATTGAAGCAGTGGGCATTGAAGTCTCCCTGCTGAGGCAAGATGTCAGGGGGCTGGCGGAACGAACAAGCAGCCTGGTAGGTGCAGTGAAAACTAACACGGACACCAGCACTAACAATGCAAAGGAGATCCATGTCCTTAAACAACAGGTGGCTAACTTGGAATCTCGTGCAGAAGGGAGAGCGAGGAGAAACAATATTCGCGTGGTGGGCTTGCCGGAGGATGAGGGGGGCCAGGACCTGACCGACTACGTCGAGAAACTACTCCTACAAGGGATTGGGGTTGGCAAACTCTCGCAGGGATTTGCAGTGGAGCATGCACATAGAGCCCTTAGGAGGAAGCCGAGACCAGGGGCCCCTCCACGGGCGATAATCGCCAAAATATTGAACTACAAAGACCGCGATAAAATACTGGAGTACTTCCGAAAAGGTGGAACAATCGAAAGGGCCTCGAGCACCATCACGGCGTATCCGAACTATACTATGTTGGTCCAGAGGCAACGGTACAGCTATGTGACCATCAAAAGGAGGCTGCGTGCGGCTGGGATAAAATATATGCTTCTGTACCCTGCGAAATTGAAGGTGGTGCACAAGAGCAAAATGTATTTTTTTGACACTCCGGAAGAAGCAACAAAGTGACTGGATCTGCAGGGCTGCCCGGAACAAGACACGGAGGAAACCCAAGATGGATGCGATAAGTGACTGGGATACGGTATGCATACTGTTAAGGCATCGAGTGAGCATCCCAGGGGTGCCTAGACGAAGACTAAGAACAATGGGCGCGGCTGTAGGAGGCTGATATTTTGATAAAATACTGCTGGTTGTAATGGACTTGAAGGACTGGAATATGGTGGCGTGTACATGTATTCAAATTGTATAGCAATGTGTAGACAATCCGATGTTCCATAGGAGCGGCAGGGTGAAAGCACCCTACCCCCCGAATTATAGTTGTAGTGGTAGTAGGTTGGCCACTAGGGCGGCCTCACCCTGCGGAGCTTCGAGTACAGGCGAGAGCCAGAAAGAGCTAGATGCGGGGGAGCCTGAGATCCAGAGATGGAGCTGGGCAACAGTTGGGGGGTGTGATGTTGGGGAAGGGACGGGAGGCGGGAGGGAGGGGAACGGTAAGTTTGGTGTGTTTTTGGTTAAAGGGAATTTAGAATGGGATGCGAGCCTATACAGATTGGATTGGAATTCAAAGTCAAACTGCACCTGTGGGAGAGGGAACAGAACTGTAACGGGCCATGGGGGACCTTAAGATACGTACATGGAACGTGTGAGGGCTCAATAGCTACTTAAAAAGGAACAAAGTTATGTTGTACATGCGCAGGCAGAAAATAGATATTGCATTGCTGCAGGAAACCCACCTTACACGAGAGAGGATGGACACTATCGCAGGGAAGTGGAAAGGGGTGCTGGTGGGCTCATCGTACTCTGCCTATGCAAGGGGAGTGCTTATATGGGTGGCGCCACATGTCCCTTTTCAGCGATTGCAAGTGGTGGTTGAGACAGACGGGAGGATGGTTATGCTGAGGGGACTGGTGGAGAACGGGGAGATGAGCATTGTTAACACGTATGCCCCGAAACAGAACACAGGGGCGTACATTAGGACATTGAGTGCGAACCTGAGCGTATGCATAGGAAGCGCGGTGATCTGGGGAGGGGACTTCAACTGCGTATTGAACCCGAGGGTGGACAGATCGGATGGGAAAATGGATAGACCGGCCCCTGCAGCTAGGGCGTTACAGACATTGCTGGATGACTTTGGGTTGGAAGATGCATGGAGAGTGCGGCACCCCCAGGAAAGGCAATATTCACATTATTCTGCCCCACAGCAGTTATCAACAAGGCTGGATTATGTCTTCGCATCACCTGAAATGATTGCAGAGATTGCACATATAGAGTATAAGGCCAGGGTCCTCTCGGACCACTCGCCCCTGATTTTCGCATGGCAATACTGCCCCCCGAGAGCGAGGATCCCGTCATGGCGCCTACGAGCGGAGGCGTTGCGGGACCCCTTTTTTAGAGAGGAATTGAGGGAGGAGATTGTAAATTATTTTGAAACAAATACTGGGAGCGTGGACTCTGGGAACACTATGGGAGGCCTTCAAAGTTGTCATGAGGGGAGTGGCCATAGAGAAATCCAAGGGCCTACATGGTGGGGTTTTGGCTGAACTGCAGGAGACGGAAGAAAAATTAGAAGAGGCCTTCAAGGTCGGAGATGATACCCTACTTCTACACTCAGACCTTTACACCTCATCCAGAACAGAATCCCGAAACGTATCCTTTGCCTCAAGTCCAGGGACTGCATCTGTCCAGCACTGAAATCCCTCCACTGGCTCCCTGTGGCTGCAAGGATCAAGTACAAGACCCTCTGCATAGTTCACAAGGTTTCTTGGGCTGGAGCCCGCACTACTTACAACACACTCTGCCAAATACACTCCCTCTAGAGCACTCCTAGATTTTCCAGTGAGCCGGTTCGCCAAACAGAAACCTCGGGGTAGATTCTTCTCCTCTGCAGGGGCCCCCCCTGGAACGTTCTCCATGCTTCTCTCCATCTTGATCCGAAACTACTTAAATTCCGTTAACTCCTCAAGATCTTCCTCTTCTCCTCTGCCTTCTCTGCATCTCTCCCCTGCTAATCTCCACTTTCGAGGGGATTGGGTCCTCTGACGTATTCCATATCTGACAGGTAAAGTCCACAGCTGTGCTGCTTCGGAAAATCTTCGGCGCCTGCGTCGATGACGTCGATGCGCCGTCCCCGAGGACCTCCTCCGACGGCCGACGTCACCCGATGTGATAAGTAGGACACACGACGCCCGTAGCCTCAGTTCTGTTTTTTCCGCAAACGTGTTCGCTTCGTGAATCTCGGTACGCCTCGACTCTTTGGAGTTTTGCTGTTTTCTTCTCGGTTCGTTGAACCTGTTCAGTTTTTGTGAAGACCTGTTCGTGGCGATGTCTACTTCGTCTTCAACCCCGCGTCCGGGCTTCAAGAAATGCGGGGACTGAGTGTCCAAGATGTCGGTCCCAAACTCGCACGACGCCTGCCTCTGGTGCCTCGGGGAGGCCCACGATACGGACGACTGTATCGACTGCCAGTTGCTCACGGCCAAGGCCTTGCGGGAACGCAAGAAGAAGCTGTCGGTAGGTTGGGTGTCTAAGCCCCAGAAGTCGAGGTCTACGGGGCTTTCGACGGATGACTCGAGAGGTGACACTCCTCGTCGAAAGTCCAGTGGCTCTCCTTCCAGGAGTTGGTCTCGCCACTCCTCTGCCTCTTCGAGGCATTCCAGGACGCGCCGGAATCGGTCGCCTTCCCCGTCCTCTTCCGAGGACACCGCCCATTGGCAGGTCGCTTATCCCACCATGCAAGTGACACCAGAGGAATGGGCTTCCTTCGGGAAGCAGATGTTAGCGATTCTTGAATCGCAGGGCACCGGTCCGTCCGCGCCTCCGAGTGGGGTCGGTCGGCAACAGTCGAGAGACACCGCTCGTACGCCTTCGGGCTTGGGTGGTCGGCACGGCTCGCGGGAAAGGTCCCACTCGGACAAGGGTAGCCGTTCTCGCCATGCCCGTTCCAGGTCCTCGACGCGCTCAAGACCGCGTGATCCTGTGCCGTCTTCGAAGAAGATGTCGACGCCTGTGACGCCGAGGTCGTCGACGATTTCTCTCGAGGCTCTACCTCGGAGGGGGTCGTTGACGCTGTCAGCGCCTAGGCCGTCGAGAGACACGCTCGGAGCTCCGGCTTCGAGGCCTGTGTCGATGTTGTCGCCTTTCGAGGCAGTGGTGTCGGAGGGGCCACGTGGCACGGGGTTAGCCCCTAGAAAGGCTCTGGCTAAGGTCAGGCATAGCTTTGGTCCCCAGGTGTCTTCCTCTCACCGCCTGGAGTACATTTCAGAGGGTGATGACGGCTCTGATGAAGGCTTGGTTCCGGTTACGGTACCAGATGAGCTTCTCTCTGGCCATAGCCAGTTTGTTGACCTGAGGCAGTCATTGCATGATGCCAGTGGACTGGACACCTCTCCGGAGGTGGAGTTTTGTAGGCCGGAGCCTGGCACTCATGCCGATTCTTCATACCGGCGCCTTATGTCTCGGGTCACCGAGTACTTGGGATGGTCGGCTCCCCCAGGGGAGTTTGTTCAGGATGATCTCACGGACATCCTTGATCTTGGTCCCCCAACTGACCCGGTACTGGCGCTTCATATGGCTCTGCAGAGAAGGGTGGCAGCGGCTTGGACTGCTCTGGAGAGTCTCCCGGCAGTGGGCAAGTCTTTGTCACGAAAATACCGTCCAGCCAGTAGCAACCCCTGCTACTTGTCCAGGCGCCCCACTCTGGAGAGTTTGGTGGTGCAGGCGGCTACGGCCCTGGCAAAGCAGGCGTCGTATCCTACCGTCCCTCCGGTTAGGGACGACAAACGTTTTGACGGCTGGGCGAAGAAAGTGTTTTCCTCAGGGGGTATGGCGCTTCAGGCGGCCAACTCCATATGTGCCTCGTCTCGTTTCACACACACTCTGTGGAACTGTGTTGCATTAGCGGCTGAACATATTCCCGAAGGGGACGAACGGGATGGTTTCCTTGCTATGGTTCAGGATGGCAAGGATGCCATGTGTGAGGTCGTTCAGTCGGGTTTGGACATGGCAGATGGTGTCAGCCAGTCCATGGCGGCGAGCACCGTAATACGCAGGTTTGCGTGGTTGCAGAAGTCTGGGTTCGCTCCTGATGTGCAGTCCCGGCTCCTCAACATGCCCTTTGACGGTGAACATCTTTTTGGCAGCAAGGCTGACGAGAGCCTTGAGAGGTTGCAGACCTCCAAAGCTGCAGCAAAGTCGTTGGGCGCTGCAGTTCGACAACCTCCGCCTTTTCATCCTAGGGGACAACAATGGAGGGGAGGTTCCTTTTGCTATTGTTGGGGAGAATTCTCTGTAAAGGCTAATTTCCCAAACCTAGTGAGTCCCCTAGCAGCTTTGCTGGATTTTTGGGGTTTATTTTTTTCTCCTGCTAAAGAGTGAGACTCTTTTACTCCCACTCTTAGACATGATTTGAGGTGTTCCTTCATCTTTCCATGTGTTTTTTGGGCTATGGAGTCTTTTACTCCATAGGGTCTCATGTGTTTTTGATGTGGGTTACACAGCACCCTCTGTGCCGTAACCCAGGGGTGTCCTAGTGACCCCCCAACATAGACTCCATACCCTGCGACTGACTACTGTCTCCCAGGGCATGTAAAGTCACCATCGGCTTTACTAGTCCCAAATTATGAACAGAAACCAGTACAAACCATCATATTCTGGACGTACTGGTCGGGGCAATTCGATTGCCCCGGGGTCTGTTGTTCGAGGGGGCACGTCTCCGTCCCCCCTGATCGAGTTTTGGCTGGTGGCAGTGGATACTACTTTTTTTTATATTCGACCGCGAATATATCCTTTCCATTGTTCGAGGCTACCAACTTTAATTATTTAATTCTTATAGCCTCGAACATACCGCCGGTTTATTTATTTAATATTAATTCACCGGTTGGTATTTTTTGCCAGAACTCGATTCTAAAATGGCGTTTGTGTTCTCTTCTGTGACTCCAACCCAAGTCGAGCCCTTTGTTCCACTTTTTGGCGGGCTTCTCCACAGAAGCCTCCAGAAGTGGTGCCACTCAGTCTGGGTACCACAGGGGGCATAGGAGGGGGTTTAGGCACCCTGGACTGAGTTACCTTGCTAACTCAAGTCGCACTCTTGTGTGATTGTCCCAAGTGGTGAGCCGGCCGGCTCACCACTTAGCATGTTTGATTGACAGCTAGGCTGAGTGAATGGGGGTGTGCTGCATAAAAGCAGGGCTTTGGGGACTGGAACTTCAGAAGTCACCACAGGACCTAAGAATCCGAGGAGGGAGAAGCTGAGCCAACCTGCAACGACGACACCACCGGTGGAGCCCTGCTGAACCGTCTCACCACTTTTCCCGATGACAGAGGAGATATCCAGTCTGGAGAGTCTTCTTCCTTTGACTTGTGGGGATAACCAGTTTTGCCTTCTTTTCACCTTCCTGGAGCATCTCATGGCCGCCTTGCGCATGCCAAGCACCCGGCAACCAGAATACCACGGTTTACCACTACCGCAAGGAGAAGGGTAGTACCTTTTAACCGAAGAACTCCGCGGCTGATTTCTTCCCTGGCAGTGCAACGACCTTCATCTTTCCTCCACGGCGAGACCTCCTCTTCCTCTGGACGAATAACCGACTAGCACACGCTGCCAGGAACAACTGCCCCCGCTGGAGCTTCCTTCACACTTAAGGTAATGTGTCCCGCCTGGCTTCCCTTTGCGACAGATCGTTCGGGGTGACAGTAAAGCTTCGACTTTCTAACCTGGGCTGGCCTGGGACAGCCTAGCTAATTTTTCCTGACTTTAATTTCATCCTTTTTGTGTGAACTATCTACAAGACTCTTTGGGCATAACCCCACTGTGTGAATGTGGACCCCTTCTGCTTGCTCTCTCCAAGAGTTGGGCCTTGCAATTGACTTCCTTGCTCTCCAGTAGAACTCTGCCTATCCTGCCTTACTGTGGTTCTTGTAAAAGTATTGAAACTTGTGTGCTTCCATAACTCTGCCTTTTTCCCTCCCTTTTTTTTTTATAACTTATTAGAGTGCCATCTTATGTTAAGCACTCATGTTCTTGTCTAATAAGTAATTAGGGTTGTACATATATAATAGTGGCTGTGTGCTGAATTTACTTACCTCTTTTGTGCTAGTGTAATTTACAAGTGTGTTTTTAAATAAATAATTATATACTTTTACACCAAAGCTCTGGTCAGTGTTTGCTTGTGCTACTGTATCTCTGTACCTATTGTGTATACTCTACATACTGCCTAACTCTCCTTGAGGGAAGTCTGACTGCTCAGCCACAGCTACCAAGTGAATCTGTGTGGTAGACTGCTACCAAGTGGGTTTACTGCCAAACACCTGTAGTCCTAAATCTTTTGCAGTGGTCCCTAAGGGAACCGCACAGGTTTCTGCCTAACAGCTATTACTCGTCCTTCAGTAAAGCGAGAGGAGCTAGCAGTCAAAGAAGCCACCGGAAGAGTGACAGAGGTGGAAAACAGGGTACTCGAGGTGCCAAGGCCGCTCGGGCAGTTGCCTCTTTGCCCTCAGGCATGCCGCAGCCGCTACCACTCAGTCATGAGGCCAGGTCCCATGGTTCGCCAGGTTGGGGGAAGGCTGGCGCAGCATCTTGTAGAGTGGCGCGCCATTACTTCAGATGTGTGGGTTCCGGAGATCATTGTAACGCTCACCTGATTCTCGCAGAGGCGCCGGTCTTGACTGGGCGACTACCGTATCTTCAAAGGTGATGTGTAGCACCCGGTTGGCTCTTTGGGCTGGACCTCTGTGCACTGTATGCCTGACGTGTAGAGTAAGATGTCTGCAGATAGAAAATATGGGGTTAATGAACTGGGGTTATTGGGGTGTCCCTATCTCTTTCCTCTTCTCCTCTCCTGTAGACCCCCAAAGGTTAACGCTCTCACCTTAGGTAAGTGAATGCCGAGCTCTCCATCTGCCTCGGGGCAGGGTGCTGTGACCAGTTTCTTCACTGGATAGGTAGCGCAGGCCTCTTGACTTCAGAGGACTGCTGTCCGTCGTTTACTGCACGAACGGTAAGTTTCGAGTCATTCAAATGTCTTTAAAGTCTTTAGTAATGATGTCTCTTGTTTTGCAGGGTTCCGGCGATGGCGGATGACGGGCTGAAGTGAGTTGAAGATGGAGCCCGTGTGATGAATAGAAGCGCCTGGAAGCACGTAAGTAAGCGCTTGTTGCCTGCTTCACTGTGCGCTCTAACTGTCTTTTTATTTTGCAGGTACGAGTTCGGAGCGGCTGCAGGGTGCCGGAATACCCACTGGATTAGATGTGGAAAGGAGTAATGGCACGTGAGTAGTAAAGTTCCCCAATGTCTTTAAACGCACCTTGTTTTGTCTTTCAGATGCGGGATGCAGCGCCGAAGGCCTCCGGAGCGTGCGAAGAGTTGGTAAACTTTTGTCTTTCAGATGCCGGAATGCTAACCTGTTCTTTCTTGTCTTTATAGGTGTTGCTGAAGACTGGATTCAGGATGGTAAGCCTTTTTCCTTAGGCCCAGGACCGGATGCAGAAAACACGATGAGCGTTCTGCTGCAGAGGTTGCAGAATAACACAAAGCAAGATTCATCCACCGGGTGTGGTTTAAATAGCCTCCTGTAGTGCTTGGGTGTCTCCTTCCACAGCCACGCCTAAGTAAGAAAAGAGTTCCTGGTAAGAAAAGAGTTCCTGCCTTCCAGAAGAGTTCCAGTGTTCTGAATCTAGGGAGTGGCTCCAGCCCCACCCAACAGGAAAAGTAGTTCCAAACAGAAGAGGATCAGAGGCTCAACTGGCAGGCAAGTAAGCAGCATGGTCTGCTGAAGGTAAGTCCACCCAAGCATTATGAGCCCGGCGCTTCCAGCGCTGGGACTGGGCATATTTATGAGCCTGGTGCCACTGGCGCCAGGACTGGGTCCAAAAGGTCCCAATTGGGACTGGTTGGCACTCGGAACCTGGGTTATGGATCTGCTTCCAAGGGAGTTGGGAAAACCCTGACCTTTTGGAAGCAGAGATCATGACAATCATAGCCCACGGCTACTGTCTTAATTTTCAGCAGAGGCCTCACGACAATCCACCTGGGAACCTCTTTGAAGAGTCTGGATCCGCTCCTTGTGCAGGAAATTCAAGTCCTGCTGGAGAAAGGCGCCATAGAACTGGTGCCTGTAGCGTAGAGGAACAAGGGATGGTATTCCCCTTATTTTTTGATTTCGAAGAAAGACGGGGGATTGAGACCCATCATGGACTTGCGCGGTTTGAACAAACTCCTCAGGAAGGACAAGTTCAAGATGGTTACTCTCGTATTCCAGGCCCTTCAACTTCAGGACTGGTTGGTGTCTCTCGACCTCAAGGACGCTTACTTCCATGTGCTGATCCATCCCAAGCACAAGAAGTACCTGAGGTTCACGGTTGGCGACTCGCACGTTCAGTTTCGGGTCCTGCCGTTCGGATTGACCTCCGCCCGAGGGTTTTCACCAAGCTCACGGTGGTGGTGGCAGCGTATCTCAGGAAAGGGGGGATTCACGTCTACCCCTACCTGGACGATTGGTTGATCAGGGGGAGCTCTCCCGAGCAAGTCCTGGATCATCTGTCCGTCACCTGCCACTCCCTTCACAAGCTGGGCTTCTCCCTCAATTTAAAGAAGTCCCATTTGACACCAACACAGCGGTTCCAGTACATCGGAGCAGTGCTCGACACATCCCTGGGGCAGTGTTTTCCTCCCCAGGTGAGGGCTCTTCACATTCAGTAGATGGTGCACAAGTTTCAACTTGCCCAGAATCTCCCAGCGTCCGAGTTCTTGAGACTGCTCGGCCTCATGGCATCCTGCATTCTCCGGTGCCAGAGGCTCGTCTGCAGATGAGATCTTTGCAGTGGGCTCTCAAGCTCCAGTGGTCTCAGTCCTCCGGCAGGCTGTCGGACCCTGTTCAGGTGCTGCCCTCGGTCGCCCAGGACCTTCTGTGGTGGGCCGTCGAAGGCAATCTGATGAAGGGGGCCCCATTTTGGCTGCCCTGGCCGGAGGTGACGATCGTGACGGATGCATCCCTCACGGGATGGGGAGCTCATGCCAACGAGTTGACAGTCGGCGGTCGTTGGTCTCAGTCGGAGTCCAGACTCCATATCAATCTGTTGGAGCTGAGGGCCGTCAGGCTAGCCCTGAAGGCTTTTCTGCCGACTGTGCGAGGAAAGAGTGTCCTGATTCTAACGGACAACACGGTGACCATGCACTACCTCAACAAAAAGGGGGGGGGGCAGGGTCACTTCCTCTGTGCAGGGAGGCGATGCAGCTCGAATTCTGGGCTATCCAGCAGGAAGGTTCGATCTTGGCTGTTCATCTGGCCGGAGCCGACAACGAGACGGCGAACGCTGTGAGCAGGCAGAGCACGATCTCTCACGAGTGGGAGCTGGCTCAGGAGATTCTCCTGGAGATCTTCGCCCTTTGGGGGACCCCTCGAGTGGATCTCTTGGCCTCCAGTGTCAACCGGAAGTGTGAAAGGTTTTGCTCGCGGGAATTTCCTCCAAAAGGAGCCTAAGGAGACGCGTTCGTGGTGGAGTGGTCATTCCCACTGCTGTAAGCGTTTCCTCCAGTCCCCGTCATCCCGCAAGTACTGCGGAGGTTATGGAGGTTCGTTTCCCGGATGATCCTCATTGCTCCGGCGTGGGCCCGGAGGACCTGGTTCCCGGACCTTCTCGACTTGTCCATCTTTCCTCACGGGAGGGGGGGGGTTCAGGTTCTCCATCCAGAGGTCAGATCCCTCAACCTTCACGCTTGGCTTCTGAAAGGTTGAGGTATAAGGATTGGGACCTCCCTGAAGACGTGATGGAGGTGTTGCTCTCGACCAGGCAGCCGACAACAAAGTCTCTGTACCGTTGCAGTTGGAGAAAGTTCTGCGACTGGTGCAGAGTTAAGAATGTGGATCCTTTTGAGTGTGACATTCCCATGGTTCTTTCTTTTTTGCTTTCCTTGGCCCACAGGGGCTTGCAAGTGGGGACCATTAAAGGTTACCTGGCGGCTTTGTCCATATTTAAGCGCTCGTTTGAAGAATGTTCCCATTTTAAGATTCCTTTAATTTCCCAGTTTTTGAAAGGGCTCACTAACGTGTTCCCTCCGTCACCTTTTCTGGTGCCCGGTTGGGATTTGAACCTTGTTCTTAAGTTTCTTATGGGTGCTCCGTTTGAGCCTTTGCATTCTTGACCTTTGAGACTGTTAACTCTGAAAACTGTGTTTTTGGTTGCTGTTACTTCCGCTCGCAGAGTGAGTGAGTTACAGGCACTTTCAGTTAAGCCACCCTTCACTGAGTTTCATAAGGACAGGGTTGTCCTTAGAGTTCGTCCTTCCTTTCTTCCGAAGGTGGTTTCGGAATTTCATTTCAGCCAGAAGGTTGTTCTTCCGGCGTTCTATCCTCCTCCCCATCCTGGTAAGGAAGAGGAGAGGCTCCATAGGCTTGATCCTAAGAGAGCGTTGAGCTTTTATATTTCGCGCATGTCCCGGGTCATAGTGGACAATCAACTTTTCATTGGTTACGGTGGAAAGCGTTTGGGGCAAGCTGTGACGAAACAGACTTTGTCTCGTTGGATTATTTTAGCGATCTCAGAGTGTTACCGCTTGGCGGGTAAGAACCCTCCAGCTGGCTTGCGGGTCCATTCTACCAGGGGAGTGGCTGCGTCTACTGCCCTGCAGAGGGGTGATCCTATTCGTCACATCTGTGATGCAGCAACCTGGCCTTCAGTACATACTTTCGTACGTCACTACTCCCTCGATTCCATCCGAGGGCAGGATTTGGCCTTTGGCAAGGCAGTCCTTTATTCCGCAATTTGATTGGGCATGCTAAATTTGTGTTCTAAATTCTTTTCCCACATCCTTGCTTGGTATTGCTTTGGGAGCCTGTCATAGATATCGAATACGTCGGAGGACCCAATCCCCTCGAAGAACAAGTTACTTTCTTACCTGGTAACGTTCTTTCGATGGGATGGTCCGACGACGTATTCCATATCGCTCCCTCCCTACCTTCTCCGCTGCAGAATCTTTTGCGATTGCAGCTTGCGTTCCGCAAGGCCTTGTGTGTCTGACTGGCAGAAAACTGGTGGCACACGTTCTGGGGGAAAAAACTACAACTGAGGCTACGGGCGTCGTGTGTCCTACTTATCACATCGGGTGACGTCAGCCGTCGGAGGAGGTCCTCGGGGGCGGCGCATCGACATCATCGACGCAGACGCCGAAGATTTTCCGAAGCAGCACAGCAGTGGACATTACCTGTCATAGATATGGAATACGTCGTCGGACCATCCCATCGAAAGAATGTTACCAGGTAAGAAAGTAACTTATTCATCTACCTGCTTCTACCGCCTTCTACTCAGCTAGCTGACTGGTCGCCTGGCTCACCTCAGAACCTACAGGTCACAGGTACCCACGCCAGTCCCTACACTTGCCTCCGGGCCCCTGCACTACTTCGCCCATCACTCTTTTCCTGTCTGGCACTTCCAGGATCAGAATGCACCTTACCCAGTTAGATCATTGCCTGTCTGTTCATTTGTCTCCCCTTGCCACTCCCTTGCATTGTGCAACTGAAACTCTTGTGGTATTGGCACAATAACCTGCTCATATCCCTTCCCATCCAAACGGCTAGTCACACACTTGCATTATCAGTTTGTTATGCTTGTAGCTCCCTCTCCTGCCCGCCTGCCCTGCTCCTCCCAACTACCTAACACACTTGAATTAGCAGAAATGTCGCCGGGCCTAGTACGCTTATTATTGTAAATCATTCCGAAATTTCTAGGGCCTTATGAATGATTGTATCCCATGTCCCCTTCCGTCTTGGAGCGCTTTGAAGCAGTCGTTTTGTGTATAAGCGCTTTATAAATGAATACGATACAAACACAAGTCTTTCGCTCCAAGAGGGCAAACGTACCCTGCACAAGAAATGTTCAAGACAGCAAACAAAGTGACAGGGCAAGAGAAAGCTCATATTCTCAGGTTCATGGCGGGGTCTACTGGTATGAAAAATGTTTTTGCCCATTACTTAAAGATCTTTTCTCTCAATGTTGCAACTACTGTATGAGATGAGAATTAATACACTAAGCAAGATTTTACTGAAACTATTTGAATGTTGAATTTGCTTTAAGTATTTAAAATAGTCATCCCTCACTTTTTTCAGAGTAGGGGATGCAAAGGATTAATTTTGCATCAAAATTATATTTTACGTTACTTACCATCATATTTCTGATGCTTTTATCAACTTAGATTCACATGCTGTGCATAGGGCGACATCTAGTGGTAGTGGCAGAGTATTGCATGACAGAGTTTGAAAAGGGATGTCGATTGGGTGTGTTTGTAAAACTATCCCTTGTGTGGCATGTACTGTACCCATGGTCCTTCACCCATCGAGATCCCTCAGATGGTTTTGTTTCTGACATGTGGGATTATGAAGTGTTTGTGCGAGTACAGAAAAGTAAAGAAAGGTGTAAGATGTCTGTCTACCTTCAACTCCAAGAGGGGAGGAAGGGAAGGAACATGTGAATTTAATTTGATAGAAGCATCCGAAATATGATTACAGTAAGTAATGTATGTCTTCTGAGGCTTGTGGATTTGCTTAGATGTCTTCATACCGCTTGTCTCACTTGGGAATCTGCTTTTAAATGTGTATTTAAGCAGTAGTGGTGTTTAAATGTGTGAATGGTACTCCATGTAGCTGCTTTAAAAATTGCATCTAATGGAAAATGTGCAATGAAAGCAAGAGTAGCCCCTGTACCTCGAGTAGAGTGGGCTCTTGGTGTGAAGGGTAAGGTTTTCTTGGACAGTAAATGGCAAATCTAGATGCATTTGACTAACTGCCTTGAGATAGCAGACTTGAGATCGGATCTCCTTCTCTACCAGCTGATATGAAACAAAGAGTTGATCTGTTTTCTGCAGTGGTTTAGTTTTGTCTCGGTAGTTCATGTCATCTCTCCTTACACCCGGGATATGGAGGCTTCTTTCTGCCGAATTATTGGTTTCTGCAAGACGGTTGGAAGTTCTATGGACTGGTTAACATAGAACTTTGAGATGAATTTGGGTGAAAAGCGAGGATGTGATCTGAGAGCGACTTTGTCTTTATGAATATTAATGAAGGAATCTTGAACTGAGAGGGCTTGCAGTTCACTGACCCTCCTTATTGATGCAATGGCTATAAGAAAGGCAGTCTTATAAGTTGTTTAAGACTGTTTGTTTTTGTGCATTGGTTCAGAAGGAGGACCCATGAGTTTTGAAAGAACAACATTTAGGTCCCACCCAGGAGGCAAATATGAAATTGGAGGGTGTAACCACTTTACTCCTTCCATGAAAGCCTTGATAACAGGTATCTTCCACCATGGCACTTTGCTCTGTGAGGTGGTGTATGTAGAGGGGGCTGCTAAATACACATTCAGGGAATTAAAGACTAACCCTGAGTCAAGAAGGTAAAGCCGGTAGTGTACTATGTGAAGTGGAGCAGTCAATGGGGTTGATGTTGCATGGTTTGCACCAAATGACAAAGCGTTTCCATTTATTAAAAAAGCAGTGTATTGTGTTGGGTTTTCGTGCTTTCTTCAGGGTGTCCATACAGCTCTGCGGTAGGTTTAGATGTCCACACTCTGACTTTAGGAGCCAAGCTGTCAAATTCAGAATTTGAGGGTATGGATGAAGTTTTGTCCCCTGGTGTTGGGGCAGCATGTTGTATGGGCACAGATTGGTTTCCAAACCGACATTTTGAGTAGATGTGGAAACCATGGTTGTCATGCCTGTCATTGGTGCTATTAGGATTAAAGTAACTTGTTCTTTGTGCATCTTGTGAACTATTTTGTTGAGGAGTGGTGTTGGGAGGGCGGGGGCATGGGGGAGCATAAGCAATTTTCCCTGACCAGTTCATCCACAGGGCGTTTCCCTTGGATCCTGTTTGGGGAACCCTGGATGCAAAGTTTGTTCATTTTGCCGAGTTGCAAACAGATTGAAGGCTGGTTGCCCCAATGGCTAAAGATGTGTATAATATCTGCGTGAATTTGACACTCGTGTTCTGCAGGTAGCAGATGATTTCTGCTTAAGTTGTCTGCTAGTGAGTTGTGTTTCCCTTGAACGTGTTGTGATAGTAGGAACATGTTGCGTTGGAGAGACTAATTCCAAATCTTTTGAGCGAGCTTGGACAGACTTGGTGTGTCCCGCCCTGCTTGTTGAGCTTGAACATGTGTGCACTAGAATTTTGCTTGCAGGGCTTTGAGCATTGCTAGCAATTCAAGTAGGTTTTTATTTATTTTTTTGGCTGTTGAATGTGTCCACTCGCTGTGCGCAGTTTGAAAGAGGTAATGTGTCTGCCACCCTGAGAGTGAGGCTTGTTTGAGAATGGCTTGCTCTGTGGACCACCACTGCAGTGCTTGTAGTAAGGGTTGCAAAATGACCACTAGATCACCCCACTGACCACTTGCTTGACACCATTGTTTCACCAGCTACTCTTTCACAGGATGTATGTGCAGACACGCGTGTGTAACAAGGTATATGCATGACTCCCATCATCCTGAGCAGGCACATTTTTAGACCCCAATTTGGTACAACATTTTGTTTGGGTGTTTCGCCGACACATTTGAGGTGTCTCTCCTGTTCTCCAGCATGGGGTCTGGCATGGATTCACATGCTCATGAATATTCCCCGTCATCAGGCCGGGAATCCTCGGTATAGAAAAAATCAGTATCCGTTTCGTTTCTGATCTGTCTTTCTTAGTAGTAACCAATCACTGGTCTCTGGGTCATACTGCCCCCAGCCAATGACTGCCCTCTCCCTAAGCCCCGCCTCTGGCAGCCATCCTCAGATTTGGTAGCACGTAAAGTGGCAGTATGACCAAGTGAAGATCCGCAGAGGGGTAGGCGGGAGGGTTTGCATGTGAATCCATGCCAGACCCATGCTGGAGAACAGTTACAGGTAAGTAACTTGTTCCTTCTCCAGCATGGGGTCTGGCATGGATTCACATGCTCACGAATATAAGAATACATAGCAGTATACACATGCACAACCACGGGAGGTGGCAACAGGCTCAACATTAAGCAATACTAAAACACTCAACATTAAGCATCTCTTTCGGAAGACATCACAGCTGTTTGTAAACTTTGGACCTGTTCTTCTTTAGCACATTTCAGAACATTGTCAACAAATTTGCCGAAAAGAACATTGGGTTCGATGGGCATATTTATTAGAGTTTCTGGTGTTTGTAGCTTAAATCCTGATTGCATAACCATGGGTGGCATTTTAAGAATGTTCCCACTGCTATAATGCAACCAGATATGTTTGCTGCATCTAGGTTGTTTTTAAGGATGCTGTTAACAACTTTTTTGCCTCAGCCGCTGTTTCTTTTTTTAAATTTGGCACCGCAAGGGTTAAGGAACTGATTCTAGTTGTTGATGTACAGTATCCCATAGATGACTGCTATAACTAGCTAACAATGTTGTATTATTTGCAATGCGTGATTGATACGCCGCTGACATAGAAACTTTCCTGCATGGAGCATATTGTTTTTTGCTCTGATTTTTAGAAGGTACCTCAGCAGACGCTAATGGGGTGCCTCCCCTTTTCCTTGTGATTGTAACTGTCATGATGCCTACCCCCGGGCATCCGGATCAAGCCCATCAGCCCCGGGAGCAGGCATCCAGGCATTTACAAAAACCCCAGCAGCCCCAGCTAGGGTGTGTCTGTACTGTGGAACCTCGGGACATTTTCTACGGGATTGCCCTACAAAACTACCCAAGAAGGTGGTAGGAGTTGCTGATAAAAGCCACATGGAGCCTGATTCGGGAAACGACCACGCCCGACAAGCGTAGAGGTCCACTTGCCAAGCTTAAAGAAGGACACTCAGACCTCGCATCTGATCATCCCAATGGTCCTACTTGATCCCAGGCAGCCATCACGTATGCACGCAGTAAGGGCATACATAGATAGCAGGGCCATAGGAAACTATATGGACCACGAATTGGTGTCAAGGATGAATCTACCTCTTTGCAAAAAGACCACTTCGGATGTCATCACCACAGTTGATGGAACTGAGATTGCCTTGGGGCCTGTAACTCATTCCACTACAGAGATGACACTGTTGAATCAAGATGGACATCGAGAGACTATTGTGTTTGATCTAATCAAAGCTCCACAGTTCCAGATAATACTGGGGATGCCATGGTTGGAAACACATAATCCTTGTATAGAAGGGCGAGAAGAGAATAACCTTCCCGGATTGTGCACACACCTGTTACCTGGAGAAAACTTTGAACAAAGGCCTGGCTACAGTCGTTAACCCAATCGTGCAGTTACCTCAGGAATACCAAGAATTTCAGGATGTTTTTCAAAAAGAACAGGCCAATACATTACCTCCTCACAGATCATACGATTGTCAAATCGACCTCCTACCCGGTGCACAACCCCCATACAGTAGAATCTACGCCCTCACGGAACCTGAAAATCGTCACCTACGGCAATACTTGGACCAATACCTTGCTAATGGCTTTATTCGTCCTTCCAAGTCTCCTGCATCCTCAGCTTTATTCTTTGTGCCAAAAAAGGAAGGTCACCTTAAAACGTGCATAGATTACCGTGCATTAAATCAGATTACGGTAAAAAACCGATACCCATTGCCTCTGATCCCCGAATTACTAGACCAAGTAAAGGATGCTTGTATCTACACTAAGTTAGATCTCCGAGGGGCATATCATCTGGTACGTGTCAAGAAAGGCGACGAATGGAAGACTGCCTTTCGCACCAAGTACGGATTATTCTAATATCAGGTGATGCCCTTCGGGTTGTGCAGTTCACCAGCAGCCTTCCAGTATTTTATGAACGATGTCCTTCGTGAACTCATTGACGTCTGTGTCGTCGTATACATAGATGATCTTGCAGTGTACTCCTCCTCAGAATCAGACCATGTTAAGCATGTGCGTGCAGTCCTTGAGAAACTACGCCAGCACAAGTTATATGCAAAATTGGAAAAATGTGTTTTTCATGCTACGGAAGTTGAATTTCTTGGATTTATCCTGACTCCAAAGGGAGTCCGAATGGACTCTCGAAAGGTGGACGCAATTCTCAAGTGGCCATCACCCAGTTCAGTCAAAGGGGTACAAAGCATGCTCGGATTTGCTAATTTCTACCACAGATTCATTCCGGACTTCTCCCATGTTGTACACCCCATCACAGCACTTTTGCGAAAAAACAAACGCTTCTTGTGGACCGAAGAGGCTGAAAAGGCCTTCCGAGAGCTGAAAGCGAAATTCACATCAGCACCTCTCTTAAAGCATCCACGCCCTGAGCTTCCATACATAGTAGAAACTGATGCATCCAGTTTAGCCATGGGAGCTGTCCTGTCCCAGAAGGATCCTGAAACCGGTCAACTTCACCCAGTAGTGTTTTGGTCCAGAAAGTTCTCAGCACCTGAGTTAAACTATGCGATTACCGATAAAGAGCTATTAGCTATCAAATCCGCCTTTAAGGCTTGGCTGCACTACCTTCTTGGTGCCAGGCATACCATTACCGTAATCACTGATCACTGGAACCTGCAGTATTTAAAAACAGCCAAAGCCCAATCATCGCGACAACTTCAGTGGGCTTTGTTCTTTGCCAAATTCGATTTCGTGATCACTTATCGACCAGGCCGCAAAAATGGCAAAGCAGATGCCTTATCCCGAATAGGAATGGGAGAAGCATATGCAAACCCGGAACCGGTGCCAATAATTCCCGAGCAAAGAATTATTGGCATAACTGCTTAACAGACACTAGAAGATATTCATTCAAAAATCCAACAACTCTTCGATCCAGCAACCCTGCAGGACTGGGTAAAGAAAGGCCCAGACTACTCAGTCGTCAATGACCTACCTTACTATCAAGGACGACTATTTCTACCACACAAGGAAATACAAGAACTAGTCATCTTCAATTACCATGACACCCTGATGGAAGAGCACCCAGGTATCGTAAAATCTGAAGCGAAATTTAAGAGACAGTTCTGGTCGCCCACTTGGCGAAAAGACGTAAAGTCATTTGTGATGTCTTGCGGCATTTGCGCCCAAAACAAAAGCCGGAAGAAAAACCCGCTGGCCTTTTACAACCTTTGGATATTCCACCTACACCATGGCATACCTTGTCTTTAGACTTTATTACAGATGTACCTCCATGTAATGGATTTAACACCATCCTATTTATTGTGGATCTTTTTTCCAAGATGGCCCACTTTATTCCTTTAAAAGGATTACCTTCCGCTTCAATTTTGGCCAAGGAGTTCCTCGATAACATTGTTCGAATACACGGATTTCCTCCCGTATTGCTCTCTGACCGAGGCAGTCAATTCATTTCACAATTTTGGAAGAAATGTTGTCAATTGGCGCAAAATCGATGTGAGGTTATCAACCAGTCACCATCCCCAGACCGATGGTCAGATGGAGAGGACCAACCAGACCATTGAACAGTACCTACGTTGCATGCTGCACCAGACCGAAAGCAATTGGAAGGATATTTTATGGATTTCCGAATATGCATACAATAACTCGGTACATTCTGGAACCGGACAAAGCCCCTTCTATACCATATACGAACATCGCCCTCGAACCTCAGAACTCTATTCGCCTCAGCACTTAGAAATGCCTGCAGTTAGTCATTTGCACTCTACTATTACACAAGCCTTTAAGGAGGCAACAGAACATTTGAAACAAGCGAAAGAGAAATATAAGAAAAATGCTGATCAACATAGAAGCGATGCTCCACGATATCAGATTGGGGATCAAGTTTGGCTGGCTACAAAACACATACCTCTAAAAGGAACTCAGACTTTTAATCCTAGGTATTTGGGACCTTACACTATTAAGGCCATTACCAACCCGGTGGCCGTCAAGTTGGAATTACACTCTAATATGCGGATCCATCCTGTCTCATGTTTCACTTCTGAAACCAGTTCAACCCGGGACAAGACTTGCCAAACCACCTGACCCCATCCTAATAGATGGAGAACCTGAATTCGAGGTAAAGAATATCCTGGACTTTAAGTTGATTAAATAAAAAAAGTCTTGATTTAATCGACTGGAAAGGTTACGGACCACAGGAAAGGTCATGGGAGCCTAGTGACCACGTTCATGCACCTCGGTTGGTGAAGAAATTCCATCGGCACTTCCCAGACAAACCAGGGCCAAGGGGAAGAACAACTTTAGGAGGGGCCTTGGGGGGGCAGGGGGAGGCAGGGGGAGTGCTCTCATGATGCCTACCCCCGGGCATCCGGATCAAGCCCATCAGCCCCGGGAGCAGGCATCCAGGCATTTACAAAAACCCCAGCAGCCCCAGCTAGGGGCTGTCTGGGTTCAGTCCTGGCGCCGTAGGCACCAGGCTCATAGACATTACTTACCTCATGCAGACCATGCTCCAAATAAATCCAAGCCAACTTAAGGCCTGGATGGGACTATTTTACTACAGGGACTATTTTTTACTTGGGTGTGGTCCTGGGGAACTTCTTTCCTCTGACTACTTTGGAGGCTATTTAAACCACACCCGAACAGCAGCACATGCTTCGTGTTATTCTGCATCCAGCGGCGTGACTCTCACCGTGCCTGCAGCCAGCATCCAGTCTTCTGCCACGCCCAGGTGCCTGCAGCCAGCATACAGTCTTCTGCCACGCCCGCCTCGAATCCAGAGCTCCTAGAATAAAGAGGAAGAAAAGGACAAGGTTAGAAAACCAAACTTATTTCAAATTCCTCACCTGATTCCGGATCCATTTCATATCCTGACCTGGAAAGTACATCAGTCCTGCACGCGTCGCTTCGCCAGCTCCAGCGCCATACTCACCAGTTCTCACAGCATCTTTCGATCCGGTACTGTCTCCATCGTTTCTTCGCTGTACTGCGGCACCTAGGGGCACAAGAATAACAAGGTGAGCCAAGGGAATCAACAAATACCTCTTACCACCATAGACTTACCTGATTTACCACCAGCAGTATTATTCTCCATATCTTCATATGCCGCATCTGTAAAGAGGGAGAAAAACAACACGTTAACGCATGCAATAGTTACCGGACAGCGTTGGGTAACACAGACTCTTACCTGAACGCCAGCAGCAGCTACGAGACCTTCTTCTCACGAACTCAGTTGCAACTTAAGGAAGGAAGGGGACAAGAGTTAACATCGGGCACATTGAACTCTTTGAACTTGATACTTACCAATCCCGCCTGGGACTTCAGAGTCAACGCTTACCGGAACTCTCCCAACGCCTTCAAACCAGTGAAGTAACTGGTATCTACGCGCCCCTGCAAGACACGCAGGATGGAGAGCTCATCTTTTACAAACATAAGGTGAGGTTACTAAGGGGATATCGGAGGTGATTAGTGGGGGAGAGCGAGAACAGTTGGGAGGCCATCACTAAAACCCACAGGTGGCTAATCCCTGTCTCCACTTGCAGGAAAATACTACTTCGGGTCCAGCAGACAAGACTAGGCGAGCCAGTCCAGACAGTCATCTATGCACTACGCATCACGTTGACTGAGACCGCAGCTGTCCGGGTCCGATCGACACCCCTGTGGGGTCCAGGTGAGCGTAACAGTAACAACCAGGGAGTCCAGCTTATGGTGTTCCCTAATATAGAGAGGGGCTGTAGGTGCAGTTAGAGAATAGAAACCTTGCGTAGCACCTTGGGCATGAAGTACATTTGCTCCTTATTCCCCATACATTTGTGGAAGGGCATCCAAGTGGTTTAGTACTTTTGATAAGATCCATATGCCAACGCTGTCACCTTTTCCATAGCCATCACCCCCCATAGTCTCACGCACCACATAGCTACAACTGGCCCCTGCTTATGCTTCCATGCCTGAGCTAAGTTGATTCTAGCAGCACTCAGCAAATGGGTGATGAGGGTGGCATTGCATCCAGAGGTGGCATAAATTCCCTCCACTACTTCTCCCAACAGGACCACTGCCGGCTCTAGGGGCAGTTGCACCCCAGTTATTTCCTTGATGTGGCACAGAATTTCTTTCCAATACGTCTCCACCACCGGGCAAGCCCACCACATATGAATCAGTTCCCCAATTTGCCCACAGCCCTGCCAGCATATCGAAGAGTAGTCTGCATTAATGGAGTGCATGCAATGTGGTGTCATGTACCACCTTAGGCATAGTTTGTATGTGGCTTCCTTAATGGGGGTACACCTCGAACTTTTCATCGCCAGTCTCCAAATTTGATTACATGTCTCCCCTGTGATAGGTTTCCCCAGGTCCTGCTCCCATTTCAGCATGTATGGTAGGGTCTGTTCCGGGTCTAACCCATCTATCAATCGGTACAGCCTCGACACCCCCTTGTCTGGGACCCCTTCCTTTACTGTGGGTTCCAGCCCTATTGGATTTTGACTAGCCCCTTCTTTTACTTTGGTGTGTTTGATCCAATGTCTAATTTGGGCATATCGGAAGCACTCACGTTCAGGTATACTTTTCCTTGCACCCTTCAAAAGTCAACAGTTTCCCTTCTTCATAGAAGTCCCCCAATACCCCAAGTTGCCCCTCTCCCAGTGCCGACAAAAGTTGGGTTGCATTCCAGTCTGGGTTGTAGGCCATTGGTGTGTGTGGGCCCCTCCCACTTTTATTCTCCTCCCCTGTAGTGCCTTATCCCAATACCATAGGGTGGCCTTTGTTGCTTATAACCGCATGCCTTCTTTCCCTCTTTCTCTAGGGAGCAGGAAGCCAAGGTTCTCCAGGGGAATCTTAGTCACCTCCCTTTCCAAGATTGCCCCTCTATTCTGGTTCTACCTGGAGCCCATTGAAGCATTGGTGCTACATGTGCCTCCCATAGATATCTGTGAAAGTCTGGTTCCTCCAGCCCCATTAGTATGTGTGGTCTAAATAGGACTCTCCTGGGAACCCTTGGTCAATTCCTTTTCCAAATAAAAGCCAGGACCTCTCTGCAAATTTTTAATCGCCGCCCCTGGGATCTGTATTGGGAGAGCTCCCATCACATGTAGCAGCCTCGGGAGGAGGGACATCTTCACGGCCGCAATGCATGCGAACCACGACAACTCCTGCATATCCCATCTTTAGTAACCCTGGAATGTTAGTTCCATACAGCCTGCTGTGTCTGAATGCCAGATATATCCCCAGATATTTCATTGACCTTTGTTCCAATTTCAGTGGGTAGCGCCTCCCCCACTCCACCACCCACTCTGGATGTTCGGTGATATTGAGAGACTTAGAGTAATTAACATGGAATCCTGAGACTTCCGCGAACCTATTGAACAACGTAATAACCCTGAGTAGAGCGTTTGTTCATAGTTCTTTCAAACTTTTCTGTAGTCCAATGTCTTGAGCTGGGATCATTGTGAAAGTCAAAGGGATCAGACTGATGATTTTCTTGAGATCGCAAAGCCTCTGATTAAGGAGACGTGGAAGATGTGTAATGAGTTTGTTTTACCCACTCTGAGCGTGCGTGGAAATCATGGGTTGTTTCGACAGGCTTTCAGTGGACCTAGAAACTGTATGAGAAAGAGGTTTTATGCTGGGTTACTTTGTTTTTCTACGTACCGTGCACAAGCATTGACATTTCTGTTTCAGCGCTTGTTGTTCGGGATGCGAAAGGAAATAATTTTTAGGTGCGGTATTAGTAGTTAAATAGCTCAGCGTCTGTTCGTCGAGCAAACGAGAGCACAGAGGGCAAAAGACGATTAGAGCTAGAAAACGTTTCAATGCTTTCCTGCGATACTGCGTGGCTGTGTTTGTCTGATGTAGAAGTAGCCGAACGGCTCGGGGTTGTGTTTTTAGTGTGGAGTGAATGAGTGCCCTTGTCGCAGAGTGTGGCCTCCTTCACAGGACCGCCAGTCTGCTTATCGGAGGTGCCGACTGCCCCTACAGATTCAGTAGAACCCATGCAGTCTTCTGTGTTACTTTGTGCACTGTAGCTGCCTTGTTCCTCCTCAGACTCTTCAGCATCTGTTGGGTTATCGACACAAGCCTCAGCCTACGTGGCGTAGGCTGCCCAACATTGTGTAAGCCTGCCTTTTAGTGTTTTTGGTTTAAATAATGCGCAGGATGTACAGCGCTTTTCAGAATGATGTCTGGGGAGGCAGTGATTGCACAAACTGCGTGTACTTCCCTAGATATTTCGAATTGCAGGATGGGAAAAATTTACAAGGTGTATTTTTCATTATTTATGGAAAAGGCAGCAAAAAAGTATCAAGAAAATACATTTTTTAAGTTGAAGTATAAGAATCGCCCCACTCTCGCTACTATAACAGGCCGAGATCCGGTGCAGGCCAAAGCCACCAGGTCGTCCAGTAACAAGGAGCTGTTGTCTAAAGCTTCAGATCTGGAGATGTTCATTGAAAGCCACTGAGTGATGGTCATCAAACTATGATGAATAAGCAGGTGCAAACCACTATCTTTAAAGTTATTGACTTTCTATAATAAAGGCATTAGCCAAGGAACTCTACAAAGAGAAACTGACTACAATGGTGGAGAGACCTTGACGAGTGAAGGACCATGGATACAGTACACGTCACAGAAGGGATAGTACTACAAACACGGCCAGTCTACGTCCCTTTTTTTTCAAACTTTGAAAACAGTCATGTAATACTCTGCGACTATCGCTAGATGTTGGCCTATGCAAAGTATCTGATTTTAAGCAGATACATAAGTCTCAGAAATGTATATATGCTCATTTTTAATTAGTAAGAATTCAGTAATACCTAAAATATATTGCCTTCCTAAAGTCCACAAATGTTTGAAGAAACCTCCAGGGCGGCCTATAGTGACACTTGTAGAATCTTTATTGGAAAATGTTTCCAAATTGCTTGACAAAGTTATTTTACTTTTTATTCCGACACTTCCCTCATTTGTACGTGACGCTATAGATTTTATGAGTAAAATCAATCTAATTCCTTGAGGATATGACTATTTATTTTCTACAATGGATGTAGTATCTCTATATATGTCTATTCGACACAGCACTGGTTTGAAAGCATGCAAGTTCTTTTTCAATACTAGATCTCTGAACTTCCTCAAGCATATGGAAATGATTTTTGGGATGAAAGAACTGTGTCTCACGAATAGTTTTATAAACAATTGTAAGGAATTGCATTGGGTTCAACTTCATGCTAATCTTACAATGGGCTGGCATTGAATAATTATTGGTTTAGTCAGATGTGAAAACGAAATATACTGACAAGATCATATTGTGGAAGCGATTTGTTTGTTTGGCAAGGGATAGAGCGTGAGTGCTTGGAGTTCATTGGAATTCTTGTTTTTTAAAATTAGTTTTTATTGGCATTTTGCAATATTTAACATGACAATACCCCACCCCCTACCCCTTCGCAACCCTTTTCCTCTACCCCATCCCTAAGGTACTCCACTTTTAACATCTATGAAATACAAAAAGGTCTTTAATTGTTATCGAGTATTTGAAGGTCTTTGGCAATGTGCAAAATCCGAGTGTCAAGCGGGCACGTTGAATCCGATAATCATCCCTTGGATATTCCAACGACCCAGTTCATCCTGAATTTTTGATTGTCCCCCTGAAGGTTATAGATGACCCATTCCATAGCCAATATATGCCACATTTTGTTTAACCACTCATGGTGGATAGGAGCGGCATCCTTCCAATTCCAGGTAATCACCAGTAAAGCAGCAAAACACAAAATACATGCCTTGAAGAGTGCCCCGTCTTGTAGTGCCATATCCTTTATCCAAAGGCCCAGATGACATTCCTCGATCCCCATGGGTGCGTCTATCCCTGCCACCACCTGCATTGTCGAGCATACTTGGCCCCAGAATGATTTCAAGGCTGGACAAGACCACCAAATATGGTGCAAATCCCCCCCACCCCTTACATCCCTGCCAACAATCCTGGGATTTTTCTGGGTACATAGATCTAAGCCTCTCCGGGGTATAATGCCATTGAGTGAGGGTTTTATACCACAGCTACCTAAGTTGGATGGGTCGAGTGAGCTTCTGGATATTACACCATAAAACCTCCCATTCCTCTTCCAAAATGTGTCGATCCAGGGTTTGTTCCCACTTGCCCATGTAAGACCACCTCTCCCTTGGACCCCCATCAGCTATCCATGCTATCCATAGAATGCTGAAATAAGATGTGCACCTCCAGAGTGAGACGTAATATCTTTTTCGAATGCAGTGAGGTATCTGCCTGGAACTAGTTTATTGAGGGGGAAGTACTATCCATTGCCACAGCTGGTAATAACAAAGCCTGTCCCCTTCCGTAAGTCCAATAGACTGTTTACGCTTCTCAGGTTTTGACTTCCTGACCAAACATCATGTCATTGAACCGTAAGCATCCCGCCTCCCATTTCCTAAAGGCTTGCACCTCCTCCCCTGGCGTAAACTGGGGATTACCAAAAAGTAGTGTGAATGGAACCGGAATTGTTGAAATATGCTTTTGTTTTACCACTTTGTCCCACACCTCGCCACAAGCACCATGATATGCGACGCCCTCATACTAGGAGGCCCACCCTTCTTGACTAACCATAAAACGACATCTAGTGGAACCCCCAGCACTGCTCTATCCATGGAAAGCAAAGTTTACTATCGTCTCTTGAGAACCATTGTTCAGCACCCATAATTGGGCTGCACAATAGTATTGTCTAAAATTGGGAACAGTCATTACTACACTATTCCTCTGGGTCATTAGAGTTTGCAGGGCCACCCGCGGTCTCTTATTAAGCCATATAAATAAAGTTATTTAAAGAAATTCCCGGGCATGGAAACCGGTAGGGCTTGAAAATAGTAAAAGCGTGGGAGGGTAACCATTTTATTGGAGGCCATACGCCCCATCCTTGATATATGTAGAAGATTCCAACATTGCAAGCCGGTTTTAAGTGTGCCGAGTAACCGAGGTTAGTTTACCTCGTATAACGTTGCCATAGATTTCGTAATGTGAATCCCTAAATATTTGATTTTCTCTTCCGCCCATTAAAATTGGGTACACCCTCATATCACCCTTACCTTTTCCCTCGACGGTGAGAGATTTAATATATCTGATTTTTGTGTGTTGATGTTTAAACCCGACACTTCACCAAAAACAGCCAGCTCCAAGACTACTGCCCTTAGGGACATGGCTGGGTCCAAAAGAGCCAGCAGCAGATCATCAGCAAATAACATGATTTCATGTTCACGTCCCCCAAAGTGAATTCCTTTCACTCCCGGTGCTTCACGTAGACGCTGCAGAAGGGGTTCCAAATAGATAGCATAAAGCAAGGAAGACAACAGACATCCCTGTTTGGTCCCCCTCTTCAATCGGATAGACAGAAAGCTATTCATTAATGGACAGGCGCAGGGTAGGGGTTTGATAATTGACTTGTAGCCTCCTGAGGCAATGTTCCCCAAACCCCATACTTGTCATTGTTCGAAAGAGAAATTACCATTCCACTCATTCAAATGCCTTTTTGGCATCTAAAGCAAGAAGAACCGCTCGAATCCCATGCCTCTCAATCTTTTCTATTAAATGGCAGACCCTGCTTGTATTGTCAAAAGTTTGGAGTTGCCTAATGAAACCCACCTGATCAAGTCCTATTAAAGTTTGGAGTTTATCCTCCAATCGTGAAGCTAAAATCTTGGTATATGTTTTAGCGTTGATATTGATTAGTGCTGTTTGATGGTCTGGCCCGCACTGTCGAGTCTTTGCCTGGTTTTGGGAAAATCACCAATTCGGCCTGATCCGTCGAGGCTGTAATGCACCCAGTTCTTTCGAAGGAGTTACATAATCACGTTCGATGGGGGGGGTTGAGGGCTTTCTGATATTTATTTTAGAAAATGGTAGTGAAGCCATTGGGCCCCAGAGCCTTATTCAAGGGGAGTTTTCCAATGACCATACTAACTTCCTCCTCTGTGATGTCCGTCTTTAAATCTTCCCTGTGTTCTGTCGACAACCTCAGAAGCGTTACATCAGCCAAATAAGTGTCCTGCAGCTCGTCCCGAGGCCTATCGGAGGAATACAGAGCTCCATAAAAGCGTTAAAAACACCGAATAATTCTCTCTGTATCAACCACATTCTCCCCTTCCCCCTTTCTAATTTTTAGGATCATTTGGGCTGCCCTCCCCTCCCCCCCCCGTCTCGGTTGTCTTGCTAATAACCTCGCTGCTCTATTGCCCTTAACATAATAATGTTTAGCTCTAAGAAGGGTCCTCTCTGCCTTTTTAGCCCTTTGTATCTCGAACTGCCCCCGAATTGCTCTATATGTTTTCATTGTGTCCCTCGTTGGATAGGTACCCATTTTCGGCATAATATCCTTAAGTTGAACCTCGAAGTCCTCCTCTAGCTGCCGACTCGGTTTTGCCCTCACTGCCTTGCATGCAATCAATTCCCCCCTCATTAGTGCTTTAAAGGTATCCCTCTATATACCCGGGGAGGTATCCGCCATCGTATTCTCTTTAAAATAGGTCTGAATCTTGTTAACTCTCCGGCTCTATCAGAAATGTCGTTGGGCCTAGTACGATAGCTGCTTGTCTCTCATCTCCCACCCCCCCCTCCTTATCTTTGTCATAGCTCTTACTCTATCCGAATTGTCATCGGACCCACTTCGATAATCCTCCCCCTCCAGCACTACCTGAAATGTCGTCAGGCCTAGTATGATAGTCGCTTGTTTTTGTTCCTCTCCTCCGCCCCCACCTCCACCTCTTGTCAACTCTCCGGCTCTATCAGAATGTTGTCAGGCCTAGTACGATAGTTACTTGTCTGTCTCATCTCCTTTCCCCCTCCCAATCTTTGTCATAGCTCTTGCACTATCTGAAATGTTGCCAGGCGGAGTAAGATAGTAATTTTATTACATTCTTAATGTCTCAAGGCCCTGTAAGAATGTCTCTTGTATTTTCCTTTGCTCCCTCCCTTGCCTTGAAGCGCTTTGAAACACTTGGTGTATAGGCGCTATACAAATAATCAATTTATCCCATCTCAGATGAGACTATATCCGAAAGGATCCCGTCCGCTAATGCCCACTGGCATAGCCCCCTTTGTCGAAATGTCATGTCTAAGTTCGCCCCCAGTGATACTTCCCGGATATGTCCCGCCAGTCAGGAGGACACCCAAGTATAATCTATACGCAACTGGGATCTATGAACATGCAACTAGAATGTGAATCCCACTTCCTTGCCCCTACAAACACGCCACACATCTACCAATCCCAATTGTTTAAAAAAAAAAGTTTAATTGTTGGGACGGTGTGCCCCGACTTCTATCAATGTGTTTATCCCCTGTTAGTGCAACGTACCCCTCCGCTATGCTTTCGAGTGTCGCCAAGGGGGTCCTGAGAAAACCACCATCCTGTCCGGAGACAGTGGATACACCGTTGCGACGGTAAATACCTTTGTCTTAATGCAAAACGTAATGAATAGGTATCTCCCTTGCTTATCTTCTGTGGAACCCAGAATCATCATATCAGGATTGTTTCTAAACGCTATTAAAACCGCTGCTTTTTTGTCCTTCGCATTAGCCTGAAAAATCTGAAGGTACCCCCTTATTCGAATTCGCAATCCATCTCTCCTACATATGTGGGTTCCTTGGAGCGCAAGAATGTCTGGTTTTTCACGCCTCAAAAAAATTCTCCAGCTTACTTTGCCTTTAGCCCTTTAATATTGTATGTGGTGATTTTAAAACCCATGAAAATTCCCTCTCCCTCCTTTGACCCTTTATCGATGACCCCCATTGGAAAAACCCCATGTTTACATGGCCTTTGCCTCTGAAAGTGTGTATAACCCACTTTGGGCCATTGTACCTCTTACTGTCTTGCCCGCCACCGCGAACCACTTCACTTTACATGCCCAGCAGCTCACCCTCCCATTCCCACCCCAGTCTCCCCAAACTCCTTGCAGCGACCCAGGCCGGTTCATGGGTCCTAATGACGACAACGGGGACAGTCCCGGACCATATACCAGTAAACTACCTGGATTCTACCAACTGCAGAGAGATAAACTAACCCTCTCCCTGAGATCCCAATGAGACCTCCTACCCCAACCTCCTACCTCGCCCTGTTCCCAAACAACCACCCCTGCCTCCCCAGCAAGCCTGAATCTGACTTCACAGCCTCTGCTCACCAGTTTAACGGGCCCCCCTTCCATTACCCCTCTGTGCATTGCATGTTAATCGGTTTCTCCCCACCTCTCAAGCCTGTTCCTTTCCATTGTCTCATTTCACTGTGGACAACGCCCATTGCTGCCTTTGCTGTGTGGTTCGGCTCCCTTCATCCTGTGTCCCGGCCAGCTCGTTGCTGTCTGGTGCCACCACATCAAGGCCTTCTTCACACATTGTCAATCTGAATTACCTGCCCTTCCATGAAAATAGCAAACCAAATGGAAAAATCAAACCTTTTCCTGATTAAGCATTCTTGTGACGGGTCCCATCAGTCGTCTTTTAAGTAGAGTAGAATATGCCAAGAACTTCCAAGCCATCGACTGTCAAAGACGTGCCTGCTCGTGCTTCCTTCAAAATGGCTTCTTTTTGCCCATAAGATGTGAATGCCTCCAGAACATCCCTTGGTCGGGCTACTTATCGGTCCCACTCTGTGAATCCTATCTAAACAAATGTCGTCCAGGTGAATTTCCAGGAGCAGTTCAGCGCAAAATGTTTCAATTGATTGCTTGAGATCTTTGTCCACAATCTCTTCCGGAACATTCTTAAAACGAATGTTCGAGCGCCTTGATCTGTTCTTGGGATCTTGGCACTGAAGCTCTAAAATGTGCGACATCTGTGCCAGTCATTCTCTGGCTTCACTATTTTTCCGAGAGTCTTCAGCCAGTTCCTGTAAAGCTCGCTCATTTGTGTCTACTCAATCACCTAATTTCGAGATTTCACCTTTCATTTCCTGTACAGCACTTTTTATGTCCATTTTTAAAGAGGAAATCTGCTCTTGAAAAGATTCCTGAAGATTTCTTAAGGCGTTGTTGGTGGTCCGCTAAAAATTCCATCAAATCTTCTTTGGTAATCACCATTCTCCAGCATGGGGTCTGGCATGGATTCACATGCTCATGAATATTCCCCGTCGTCAGGCTGGGAATCCTCGGTAAAGAAAAAATCAGTATCAGTTTCGTTTCTGATCTGTCTTTTGTAGTAGCAACCAATCACTGATCTCTGCGTCATACTGACCACAGCCAATGACTGCCATCCCCCCAAGCCCCGCCTCTGGCAGCCATCTTCAGATTTTTACCGCACGTTCAAGTGTTGGGAGTCCTCGTGCTTAGCTCTCGAGCTTTTGCTGCGTGTTTCGCGCTTTTTCAGGTGAATTTTCACATTTTTTCGGTTAATCGAGCCTCAAGCTCCACCGTTTCTACTCCCGTTAACGGGTACCCGTTGCGGGACTTTCCTACGCCCCTCAAGGGTGAAGATTTTGTCGAATCAACCTCTTGGAGGATTCCAGAAGATTTGCGGCCTACTTCGAGATGGCCCAGGACGCGAGTTCGTCACCCGGACCCAAGCTGTTTCGCAGCTGCCCTGGATGCGGGCTGCAGAATGTGTTTAAGGAGGACAAACATTCGCGATGCCTCTACTGTCTTCATGGGGACAAGACTCATGTAGAGAAGGAATGCCAGTTCTGCAAGAACTTGTCGGAGCGGACCATGAGGGACCGTCGATCCTGTCTCGCCAGCTGGTTGGAGAAGGGCTCAACGGGTGAGAAGAAGAAGAAAGGGTCCGAGCGGGCTTCTAAGTCCTGTGCGGGCGCCCTGGCGACGGGGGCCCAACACCAGGCCAAGCGCCGCGAGTCCGCTGGCTCCGGGAGCGCCGAAAGGTTGGGCTCTTCGGTCGCCAGGCAGGGCGCACCTTCCCTGGCACTGTCAACCACGAGCCAGCGCTCCGGTTCGGGGAAGAGGAAGCCCGAGACCCCGGGTAAGCTTCGGGAGAAGCCCTGTCCGATCTCGGGAGAGGGGGAGCGAGGCGTCGCCCCTCCCCCTAAGGAGAAGGCCCACGACGCACCTAAGGTGGTGAAGGCCCGTACCCAGCAGGCAAAGGCCTCTATCGAGGCGATCGCGGCGACTCTGGCCAAGCCGGCAGAGACCCCGCCAGCGGAGACTGCCTCCGGGACTAGAGTTTCCCTGCCGCCAAGGAGGGAATCCTCTTTTCAGCCCATCGTCATGACCCCCGTGATGGAAAAAGGGGGGGGGCACGGTAGCCTCCTTGAGCTCGGAGTCAGCCTCGGAGGGGGAACTGACCGAGGTTGCGAGGAATCTCAAAGTACAATTCGAGAAGGTTCGGTCCCGCAAGGAAGATCCTCGGGAGATAACCGAGGAAGACGACGATGGCGAGGAAGAGCAGCCTTCCCTTCCGGCGCAGACGGAACCTAGGCTCTGAGATAAGGACGAGATTACCACGGCCCAGGCCGGAGGACCCGCAACCTGGCCCGTCGGGAAGTCCTCAGAACAAACGAAGGAGGACCCAACCCTCTCCTCCGCTCGCCCCCGTAAGGCCTGCAGTTCCCTCCTCATCCTCCCACGAGTCGGGAGATGACGGTGCGGTGGGCTCGACGACGGGTTCTGAGGGCGACGACGGAACGGGTCTCCCGTCTCCCGTTGCACGGGCATCTCCGCCCGACGAGATTGGCTCATTCCAGGCCATGATCGCCAGGGCGTCCGAATTGTTCCAGCTCTGCCCGGAGGAGCAGAAAAAGGAAGGTTTCCTCTATCAGCGCCAGGAGGCCAAGAGGAAGACTGTCATCGCGGTGCCTCTAATCGATGACATCTGGGAGGAGGGCCTGTCGGTACTCAAGAACCCCTCCACGGCACCAGCCAAACGGGACCGGTACGAGAAGAAGTACCGGGTCCCCGAGACCGCTCCCCTGTGCCTCAGGGCCCAGCCAACGCCAGACTCGGTCGTCTCGGCGGCGAAGAAGAAAGCGGCGGGGTCAGGAGCCTCAACGTCGAATTCCCCTCCGGGCGGCGAGGGAAAGAAGTTGGACGCCATGGGGCGACGGGTAATTTCATCGGCGGCGACGACGATCAAAGCAGCCAACGCCCTGGCGATCGTGGCCCGTTACGACAGGGAGCTCTGGTTTAAGCTGGCCCCCATATTGGACTTTCTACCAGATGACAAGAGGTCTGAGGCCCTGGAAATACTTGAAGAAGGCGAGGTGGCGTCGGACCACGCCATAACGGTGGCAACAGATATTGCCGATACCGGGTTCTGCCAGCTGGGCAACAAAGTTTGCCTACGACGACAGGGTTGGCTCCGGGCGACGGACTTCCGTCAGGAAGTCCAGACCAGGGTGTTGGACATGCCGTTCGACGGCAGCAACTTGTTCGGGAAGGCGGTGGACGAATCCCTCCAAGCCATAAAGACGGGCACGGAGACGGCCCGCGCCCTAGGAGCTCTTCAGCAACGACGGCCCTTTCGGAGCTCCGGAGGCAGACAGGGGGCCTCAAGGGATCCAGCGGTGGCTCGTCGTCCTACCGCCAGGCGGCACGCTCCTCGTCTCAGGAGGCCTACAGGGGTCGCGGCAAGCAGGGAGCGCCTCGCCGCTGTCGGCAAGGTGGCCAGGGCGGCAAGGCCACCACCTCCAAGCAGGACTGAACCGGCCGTGGCCTCGGGTCCCCACCGAAGCACCCCGGTGGGAGGCCGGCTGACGAAGTTCGTCGGCGTGTGGAAGTCCATCTCCACCGATCGTTGGGTGCTGGATACCCTGGCAAGAGGACACTCTATCGAATTCCTGAAGAAGTGCCCTCACGTTTCACCTGTGGCCAGGAAGGAAAATCACGTCCCGCAACTGCTGTTGGAAGTACGGGCGATGCTCAGGAAAGGCGCCATCGAGCCCGTCCCGAAGAGGCTCCGGGGTGTACTCAAGGTACTTCCTCGTCAGTAAGAAGACGGGCGGCTGGCGCCCCATCCTGGACCTTCGTCGTTTGAACAAATACATCAGGTCACAAAAGTTCAGGATGATCACCCTCCAGCACGTGCTGGGACAGCTGGAGGAAGGTGACTTTCTATCGTCGCTGGACCTGGAGGATGCATACTTCCACGTTCCCATCCTCAGAAGTCACCGAAAGTTTCTCAGGTTCGTCGTCCAGGGACGCCACTACCAATTCAGAGCACTGCCATTTGGATTGAAGTCGGCCACCAGGGTCTTTACCAAGTGCCTAGCACCTGTGGAGGCGCTGCTGCGCCTGCAGGGGATTCACGTCTACCCCTACCTGGACGACTGGCCCATCCGCTCAAGGACGAGGGAACACACTGCGAGGACCGTCCAGCTACTCACAGACCTGGGATTCGCCATAAATTACCCAAAGTCCCACCTGGTGCCGTCGCAGGTGGCCCTGTTTCTGGGAGCGAAGCTCGATACAGTGAGGCGCCTGGCGGCACCGTCGGAAGAATGGACGAAGACCATTCTGGGCAAAGTGCAGCACCTGCTAGCCACGGACGTGGCCAGGGTGAGCTCCATCAAGTCCCTCCTGGGGATGATGTCCTCTTGCATCTACCTGGTGCACCTATGCAGACTACGGATGCGCCCTCTTCAAGAATTTCTCGACGCCCGTTGGATGCAGGCGACGGGCACCTTCGAAGACAGGGTCCCCCTCAACGAGGTGTTCCGGCGGGCCATTCAGTGGTGGGGCGTTTGAGCGCACCTCACGGCGGGCAAGGACTTTCAGACGCCGGCGTACCAGGAGACGGTGACGACGGACGCTTCCCTGGAAGGTTGGGGCGCCCACACCGGAGATCTCCATGCAAGAGGCCTCTGGCTCCCGGAGGAGAAGCTCCTGCACATCAACATCCTGGAACTCCGAGCCGTGTTCTGGGCTCTCAAATCGTTCCTCCCGTCGCTCAAGGGCAAGGTAGTGCGGATCTTCACGGACAATACCACGACAATGTTTTACATACGGAAGCAGGGACGTACCAGATCCCCAGCCCTATCCAAGGAGGCACAGGATCTGTGGCACTGGGCAGTCGCCCAGGGGATGTTCCTGGTTCCCTTCCACCTGGCAGGAGAAAGAAACACCATTGCCGACTCGCTCAGCAGGGAGCTGCGCGCGTGTCACGAGTGGGAGCTGCGCCAGGACCAGGTGGATCAACTCTTCCGTCGATGGGGCAAACCCCAAATCGACCTGTTCGCAACAGCGACGAACTTGAAGTGCCAGAGGTTCGCCAGCAGGTTTCCCCAGCCGAGAAGCATGGGCGATGCGTTCTCGTTCCCCCTGGGACGGCCTATACCTGTATGCGTTCCCTCCGTTGCCGTTGCTGCTTCGACTCATCAACCAGCTCAAGAGGTCCCGGTGCAGGATGATCCTCGTCGCACCGGCGTGGCCGAGGCAGATCTGGTTCCCGGACCTTCTGGACTTGTCAACGTCCCCATCCATCAAGCTGTCGGCGGACGCGGATCTTCTCTCCAGAGAAGGAGGCGCCATCTTCCACCACGACCCGGCGTCGCTGAACCTGCAGGCTTGGCTCCTGCAGCGCTAGAGTTTGGAGGGTACGATATACCGGCCCACTGCAGAGAGGTTCTTGCAAAGGCCAGGGCGTCCTCGACTCTCAAATGCTACGGTCACAAGTGGAAGAGGTTATCTATCTGGTGCCGAGCACAGAAGATCAACCCCCTACGGATTACGGCCCCTCAAGTGCTGCCGTACCTGCCGTACCTGCTATCGCTGGCAAAGGCTGGGCTAGCCCATGCCTCCATTAAGATTCATCTGGCGGCGATCTCCAGATATACCAGAACCACAGGACGGACGTCCCTGTGGTCCCATCGACTGGTGAAAGAGTTTATGAAAGGACTGTTCCGGTCGTTCCCGCCGGTGAAGGCCCCGGCCCCGGCGTGGGAACTTAATGTGGTGCTGACTAGGCTCATGGGGCCCCCATTCGAGCCGATGCACTCCGCACCGATGAAGTTTGTGTCGTGGAAGACTGCATTCCTGGTGGCCATTACCTCCGCACGACGAGTGGGAGAGATCCAGGCCCTATCCTGCAAAGCACCGTACTTGACTTTCCATGCCTCGAGGGTGGTGCTTAGGACGCACCTCTCCTTTATGCCCAAGGTGCCGTCGGACTTCCATCTTAACAAGCCCCTGGTGTTAACTGTTTTCTTCCCGTCTCCTTTGTCGCCGGCCGAGAGGACTTTGCACTCACTGGATGTGGCTAAAGCACTGAAGTTCTACGTGGACCGCACAGAGAGTTTTCGGAGGACATCACAGCTGTTTGTGAACTTTGGACCTGTGAATCAAGGGAAGTCTTCTATTTCCAGATGGCTCTCCGGCTGCATCATGCACTGCCACCGGTTGGCTAACCGACCGCTGCCAGGCCGTCCGAGAGCCCATTCGACCAGAGCGATCGCTGCTACTACGGCGTTCCTATCTGGTGTGCCCCTGCTGGACATCTGCAGGGCTGCTACGTGGAGGTCGACGCACACCTTCACGAGATTCTACTGCGTCGATCGGGATTCCAGGGAGGAGTCCAGGGTCGGCCAAGCAGTGCTGCGCAACCTGTTCGCTTAAGGTGAGCCTGGTGAGGAGGTAAGAGATGCTTAATGTTGAGTTGTTGTATTGCTTAATGTTGAGCCTTTGCCACCTCCCGTGGTTGTGCATGTGTGTACTGCTATGTATTCTTATATTCATGAGCATGTGAATCCATGCCAGACCCCATGCTGGAGAAGGAACAAGTTACTTACCTGTAACTGTTGTTCTCCAGCATGGGTCTGGCATGGATTCACATGCGAACCCTCCCGCCTACCCCTCTGCGGCTCTTCACTTGGTCATACTGCCACTTCACGTGCTACCAAATCTGAAGATGGCTGCCAGAGGCGAGGCTTGGGGAGATGGCAGTCATTGGCTGTGGCCAGTATGACACAGAGATCAGTGATTGGTTGCTACTACGAAAGACAGATCAGAAACGAAACTGATACTGATTTTTTCTTTACCGAGGATTCCCAGCCTGACGACTGGGAATATTCATGAGCATGTGAATCCATGCCAGACCCATGCCGGAGAACAACAGTTACAGGTAAGTAACTTGTTCCTTGTATCCCAATGTTCTGGAGTCTCCTCATCTTGTGATGGTGATTATGGAGATAGGTCCACACTTGTAGTCCCTTGCACGTCTGTCTGCCAACACCTAGTGATCATACTCTGTCCCCCAAGCGTTCAACGTGGGATGTGCCGGGCTACCTTTATTCCGTCCTCTTCCTTTAGTTTTCGACGTGTGCCTCCCTTAGGATTATCCACTTAACAATCCCCGCGCCCCATCCAAAAACCAGGGTGGGGCTGGCGCTCTCACCTTTGAGTTAGACTTTTCTGCACATAGATGGCCCCCATTAGCTTGCTGCTCACCGGTCTGCATCGTATCTACATTGGTGGTTGCTGCATCCCTAGAGTAAAAAAGAGTCCTTGCATTGAGCTAGGGAAGTCTCTCACAAATAGAGCCTGGGCTCCAGCACTACCTTACCCCTTTCGCAGTTCACCCAGCGAGACTATTCTCCACTCTATAAAGCAATGTCACTTGGTGTTCAATGGTTGAACTTGAGGACTATCTCCTCACCACAGGATGCCCAATTGTCTCGCCCTCTGCTCATTTGCAGATCACAGTGTGATGCGGGCCCACCTTCTTATTAGTGAACTCAGTGCCTGCTGCCTGCACTGGAATGGATCCCTCCCTTGTGTGCCACTTCTTTTCATATAGTGCAATGGTAGTCTGAGGCTCCCTCGCTCCTCCTCACCTGCGTTCTGCAGCTTATGGGACTCTTAGACTGGCACCCTCCTGAGTCACAGCATGACCCTGCGCCCTTTTCCTTTGGCTTTCCTCTGTATTACTTTGGGCAGAGATTAGTTGTATTGAAGTCGAGGGGGGGGGTGTAAGGAACTGAAGGTGACAACAGTAAAGACAGACGCAAGTGATCACAGTTCAAGGGTGTTTATTAAACTGTATGCAGGCTGGAAAAACGCCTAATCTAAACCTAAATCTAAGATGGGCGCAAGCTTCGACCATAAAATGAAAAATAAGGCCGTCCTTGTATTGTCTCATCAAAATAAAAGGGCCTACACAAAAAAAACTATTGTCAATCCTTACAACTAAATATCGAAAGGGTGTGGGATAGGGTTTTCAATAAAGAAAGAAGTGTTCTTCAAATAATATGTCAGGATGTTATTGCCAGGGATCCCCCTTCGCCACGTTTTGAGCACGGGACAAGGTGGGACTCTGAGTACAACACTCAGCTTTCATATATCAGGACCTTCGTTGGTTAGGTTTCTTGCCTCCAAGGCCTGATGTCTTAACAAACATAAACAAAAAGTTCCATCTGTTCCAATTGCTTTTGGGTGATTTGCTCTCGCTCCTGGATCCCCCTCTGCCGGGCTCAGACCCCTCAACAGTTTCTAGTGATGTCCGTACCTTCAGTGACTCAATATCTTGTTCCTGTGGGCCAGATAAACAAAAAGTTCTCTTTGGCTTGTACTTGGGGTGATGATTCCTCACCCACTAGGTCCCCCTCTTCCTGGCGCAGATCCCACTTAATTCTCAGCCTCCCTCTACCGGGTTCACTATGGCTTATTCAAACGTTTTAGGGTGATGGTTCTTCACCCCTGGGTCCCCCGCCTCTGGGCGCAGACCCCTCTCGGATGTCTGCCTTGATTCTCAGCCTCCCTCTTCCGGGTTCACTATGGCTTTGCACAAAAACAGTTCACCTGTTGACTTTCACAAGTCTTAATGTCTTTTCAAACAGTTTGCGTGGACATCGCTCTGCCGGGTTCTCTTTTGTCAACGCTGTTTCTTGGGCCTTAGACTCCGCCCCTCTTTATTGGCATCCTCCGCAGGGTTCATGCTTGCCACTTCACAATTGTTGGGTGTCAGCTTTTCACCCCTACACCCCCCTCTGCCAGGCTCAGACCCTTGAGTTCCCAATAGTCTTTAGGGCATCATGCTTCGCCCACTCTTGGCGGCATCCTTCTGCCGGGTGCACTCTTGCCGACTGTACAAAGTTCTCATCTTTTCCACTTTAGCAGGATTCACTCCCCTTTAGCCCTTTCAATGGTTTCAGACTTTCGACGGTACAGAGGATTTTGCTAGACCCCTGTATGACCACTTTGGCCTATTCTTGGCTGATCTCCAACGGCCTTCTAGTATCGGTAGTTTCAATCACCATGGGATCAATCAGAGTCTCTTGAGTCAGCACCCACATGGTGCTGGTCCTCTTTGCAGCTGGTCTTCCCTTAACAATTTACAGTTCTTTGCGCTTTCTTAAAATGGCACCGTGTGACTTTAATTCAACACAGTTCGGTTTCTTATCGGCTCTCCCCTCGACTCACCGGCTGTGATAAACTGCTTGGCTTTCTTCGTATCTTGAGTCAAGGCTGGTACCACGGTAGCAGGTGTCTCCCTCAGTCCTGCTTATCAGTGTAGGCACGCTCTGTAGTAGCGTTAACATCTGCTGCACCACACTTGAGCTATTGTTCACGGTCTTATGTTTTCTTCTATGAAGGCTTTGCGGGCTCTCGCCACCTTTCTCTTTTGCTTGAACTGCCGTGCTTGATTATCTGTCTCGACGTGCGGTCTGCCTTGCTGGTACTGTGCTCTATGGCGCCACCTTTTATCCCTATGGTCCGCCGGAGGGGTCCCACCTGTTACAAAATGCAACTTTGCCGTCCGCTCTCCTCACCAACCAGCGGTCGTGTGCCCAAGGCTGCTCTTGCAGTCGGATCCTAGAGAAAGGGTCTCCTCCTCCAAAATTCCTCACTCCGATCTCCATTGTTCACCTGTTGTCATCCGTTACAGGCACCGCTGGAGTGTAAAAAGCACTCTGTGTCCCTTGGAGACAGAGCACAGCAAAATCTGCCGCTCGATGCAACCACCACGCCCTATTCCTTCTCTGGGTTCCTGGACAACATTTTCACTGCCTGTTATTTTTCCACTGTGAGGGGACACGCTCATCATAGCTGTCATAGTGGGGGATTCTCACTGCATCCATTTTAGAGGGTGGTGGGTAACTAGGACAGCTCCCTTTAGACTGGGGCTGGGGACAAGCTGCGATTAGCGCCCTTTCCCTGCAGACGGCCATATTGAAATGTTCATTGGAATTCTTAATGATCATACACTTAATTTAAAATTCAGAGTCCCACTGCCACAAAGAGTTCATATTTTTGGATGTGCGAGTGAAACAACATCAAGGCAAGCTTGAGACTGATCTGTATAGAAAACCCACAGGATCGAATGCGCCCTTGCATGCTTCTAGCAGCCATCCCAAAATTTTCTTCTGGAGTATTCCGTATGGTGAATTTTTAACAATTACCCAGAAATTGTTCTATGCCTTTTTTGAGAAACAAAGTCAAATAACTGCAAGGGGATTTTTAGGTCAAGCATATCCAAAAAAGATGATTGAGCGGGCATACTTAAAGTTCAAGAAACAAAGAGAGGCAAATTCCTTTCTACCAAAAAGATAATTGAGACTAAAGAAAAGCAGTCAGAGTCCCAGTTCATTATCACTTTTGATGGTGGTTCTAAAAGCATTAGAAGAATCATGAGTCAACACTGGCATGTGCTTAGGTTTGTTACAAATCTGGGGAAACCCCTATCTAACAACCACAGCATCACATATCGGCGGTCGACATCTTGTAAAGACTTGTGTCCAGATTTTTGAAGAAAGAACGTATACAATCTGGGCACAGTGGATGGAGGTCTCTAGTCAGGGTTTCCATAAGTGTTTGAAATGCAAAGCCTGCCAATTTGCACTTAACTGCACTACATATGAACATCCAGTATTGCAATATAATTTTAAGATTAAAGGCAACATAACATGCAATACTGAGTATGTAGTGTATGTATTGATGTGTCCTTGTGGAATGTAACGGTTTTATAACACGGCACACTCCAGCCAGGGACTCCTTCCACTGACCATGAAAGTGGTGCGTTCTTTATTTGAGTAGGCCCCCTCAAGTATACTATTGTCCTGATTTTGGTTTACCGCACTGCACACTTTAAAGAAAGGCCTGTTATGAGTTAACATAATGACATTTTTTTCATATTGATATTGAGAACCTATCATAGATTTACCTTATATTGTTGTAAATGTGCTTTGCTGATTTGCTTTCCTTTATGTTCACATCAGTGACAATAATATTTAAACATCTGCTGTCTGATAAGGGGCTGCGAAAACAGGTTTCAGGATTATCACTTTTGCCATTCACCCTCTTATTTAAAAAGATCTTGTATGAAAACAATGAAACCAATGGGTATTCCAAAATTGGTTAAAATGGCCAACATGTCTTTCTATGTTGAGAGCGTAATCCATTTTGGCACCAACACAAACAAAGGACTGATGTAATTCAGTGGTCAAAGTGCGCATCCCCAATTATAAACCTCTTGGTGACCCCCTGTTTTCTGCATCAGATATCTATTTAAATATTAGGCACTCCAGCATTGGGCCATTGATGATATGATAGGTTATTTATATTTTCCAGCATGGGGTCTGGCATGGATTCACATGCTCATGAATATTCCCCGTCGTCAGGCTGGGAATCCTCGGTAAAGAATAAATCCGTATCAGTTTCGTTTCTGATCTGTCTTTCTTAGTAGTAACCAATCGCTGATCTCTGGGTCATACTGCCCCAGCCAATGACTGCCCTCTCCCTAAGCCCCGCCTCTGGCAGCCATCCTCAGATTTTTACCGCACGCTCAAGTGTTGGGAGTCCTCGTGCTTTAGCTCTCGAGTTTTTGCTGCGTTTTCGCACTTTTTCAGGAGATTTTCTAATTTTTCCGGTTTAATCAAGCCTCAAGCTCCACCGTTTCTACTTCCGATAACGGGGACCCGTTTCGGAATTCTTCTACGCCCCTCAAGGGTGAAGTTTTCGTCGAGTTTACGCTTCTTGGAGGATTCCAGAAGATCTGCGGCCTACCTCAACGGACATGGCCCAAGACAAGGGAAGCTTGACGCCCGGATCCAAGCTGTTCAGGTCCTGCCCTGGATGCGGATTACAAAACGTTTTCAAGGAGGACGAGCATTCGCGATGTCTCTACTGCCTTCATGAGGACAAGACGCACGTGGAGAAGGACTGTGCGTTCTGGAAGAACCTTTCGGAACAGACCAAACCAGAGCGTCGTTCCCACTTCGATGCCTGGCTGGAGAAGGGCACAGCAGGTGAGAAGGCGAAGAAAAAGTCTGAGCGGGCTTCTAAGTCCTGTGAGGGCGCCCCGGCGACGGGGGCCCAACAGAAGGCCAAGCACTGCAAGTCCGCGGGCACCGGGAGCGCCGAAAGGTCAGGCTCTTCTGCTGCCAGGCAGGGCGTGACTTCCCCGGCACGTTCAACCATGAGCCAGCGCTCTGGTTTGGGGAAGAGGAAGTCCGAGAACCCAGGTAAGCTGCTGGAGCGGCCCCAGTCGATCTCGAAGGGGGGAGCGAGGCGCTGACCCTCCCCCCAAGGCGAAGGCCCAGGACGCACCTAAGGTGGTGAGGGCTTTGATCCAGCTGGCAAAGGCCTCTATCGAAGTGGTTGCTGCGATCCTGGCGAAGCCGGCTGAGACTACGCCAGTGGAAACGGCCTCTGGGCCCAGAGTATCCCTGCCACCGCGGAGGGAATCCTCTTTCCAGCCCATCGTTAAGACCCCCGTCAAGCCCCCGGCAGAAAATGAGGGGGTGGGGGGGCGGTGGCCATTACAGACTCGGAATCAGTCTCTGAGGAGGAGCTGCTGGAAACCAAGAAGGGCCTCAACGAGAGGTTCATAGGCCTCAACAAGAGGTTCGAGAAGGTTCGATCCCAGGGGACGGTCCCCGCTGACGTGATCGAAGATAGCGACGAAGAGGGCCCAGTGGAGCGGCCATCCCGTCCGTCGCAGCCATTACCCGAGCCCAGGATAGCTCGGCGGCCATTTTGTTGGCAATCCAATCCTTATATACTGAGATAAGGACGAGATTACCACGGACCCCGACGGAGGATCCAGAACCAGGCCCATCGGGAAACCCTCCGAACAAGCAGAGCAGAGTCCACCCCTCTCCGCCCTTCGTGCCCGCGAGGCCTGTAGACCCCTCATCCCCCTCGCCGGACCCTAGAGAGGATATGGCGACGGATACAGGAACGGACGGCGGCGATAGCGGACACCCCATCATCACCCCCCTCGGGCTTCTCCAGCCGACGAAATTGGCTTCTTTCACGCCATGATAACCAGGGCATCCGAGCTCTTCCAGCTCTGCCCTGTAGAACAAAAAAAGGAAGGGTTTCTTTACCAACGACGAGAGGCCAAGAGGAAGACGGTCCTCGCGGTGCCTTTGCTCAACGACATCTGGGACGAGGGGCTTGCTGTCCTCAAGAACCCTTCCACGACACCCGCCAAGAGGGACAGGTACGAGAAGAAGTACCGAGACTCCGATGCCTCCCCCTTGTGCCTCAGGGCCCAGCCCACGCCGGACTCTTTCGTCTCGGCAGCGGCTAAGAAGAAAGCAGTGGGTGTGGCGGCTTCAACTTCCACTTCCCCGCCGGACAGCGAGGGCAAGAAGTCGGACTCCATGGGATGACGAGCCATCTCATCGCAGGCGATGACGATTAAGGCGGCCAATGCCTTAGCGATTGTGGCCCGCTACGACAGGGAGCTCTGGTTCAAGATGGCTCCCCTACTAGACTTCCTACCTGACGACAAGAGGGCGGAGGCCCTACAAATTCTGCAGGAAGGCGAGGTGGCGTCGGATCACGCCATAACGGTGGCATCGGACATTGCCGATACCAGATTTCGCCAACTGGGCAACAGAGTTTGCCTCAGACGACGAGGATGGCTCAAGGCGACAGACTTTCGCCAGGACGTCCAGACCAGAGTGTTGGATATGCCGTTCGACGGCAAGAACCTTTTTGGTAAGGCGGTGGACGAGTCTCTCCAGGCCATCAAGACCGACTCGGAGACGGCCCGGGCCCTAGGGGTACTTCAACAACAATGGCCCTTTCGGAGCTCCATAGGCAGACAGGGTGCCTTTGCCTTCCAAGGATCCAGCGGTGGTTCTTCCACATACCGCCAGGCGGCCCGCTCCTCTTCCCAGGAGGCCTACAGAGGTCGTGGCAAGCAAGGGGGATCCCGCCATCGTCGCCAAGGAGGCAAGGCTTGCCTCCAAGCAAGACTGACCCGGCCGTGTCGTCGGGTCCCCACCGAAGCACCCTGGTGGGAGGCCGGCTGACGAAGTTCATCAGCGTGTGGGAGTCCATCTCCACCGACCGTTGGGTGCTGGACACCCTGGCCAACCGGCACTCGCTGGAATTCCAAAAGAAGTGCCCTCGCATTCCTCCCGTGGCCAGGAAGGAGAATCGCGTCCCTCAACTGCTGTTGGAGGTAAGGGCGATGCTCAAGAAAGGTGCCATCCAGCTCATCCCCAGGAGGCTCCGGGGCTCCGGAGTGTACTCAAGGTACTTCCTCGTCAGAAAGAAGACAGGCGGTTGGCGCCCCATCCTGGACCTGCGTCGGTTAAACAAATACATCAAGGCGCAGAAATTCAGGATGGTCACCCTCCAGCACGTGCTGGGACAGCTGGAGGAGGGCGACTTCCTATCGTCGTTGGACCTGGAGGGTGCTTACTTCCCCATTCTAAAAGGGCACCGGATGTTTCTCAGGTTCGTGGTTCAGGGACGCCACTACCAATTCAGAGCCCTACCGTTCGCATTAAAGTTGGCATCCAGGGTATTCACCAAGTGCCTGGCACCAGTGGCGGCGCGGCTGCGCCTGCAGGGGATCCACGTCTACCCCTACCTGGACGACTGGCTAATCCGGGTAATGACAAGAGAACTTTCCGTCGAACACACAGCGAGGACCGTCCGGCTGCTCACAGAACTGGGGTTCGCCATCAACTACCCCAAATCCCACCTGGTTCCGTCACAAGTAGCACTGTTTCTGGGAGCGAAGCTCGATACAGTGGGGCAACTGGCCTCCCCGTCAGAGGAGAGGACGAAGACCATCCTGGGCAAGGTGCGGTGCCTGCTAGCCATGGACGTGGCCAGGGTGAGGTCCATCAAGTCCCTCCTCGGGATGATGTCCTCATGCATCTATCTTGTACCCCTTTGCAGACTTTGGATGCGTCCGCTACAGCAGTTCCTCGACGCCCGCTGGTTTCAGGCGACGGGCTACTTCGAGGACAGGATCCCTCTCGACAAGGAGTTCCGTTGGGCGATCCTATGGTGGGGTACCCGTGCTCACCTCACTACAGGCACGGACTTTCAAACTCCGGCGTTTCAGGAGACGGTGACGACGGACGCCTCTCTGGAGGGTTGGCGGGCCCACACCGGAGATCTCCAGGCAAGAGACCTTTGGCTCCCGGAGGAGAGGTCTCTCCACATCAACATTCTGGAGCTCCGAGCAGTGTTCTGGGCGCGCAAGTCGTTCCTTCCGTCCCCCAAGGACATGGTGGTGAGGATCTTCACCGACAACACCATGTTCTACATACGGAAGCAGGGGGGCACCAGATCCCCAGCCCTATCCAAGGAGGCCCAGGATCTGTGGCACTGGGCCGTCGCCCAGGGGCTGTTTCTGGTTCCCTTCCACTTGGCAGGAATAAAAACACCATCGCCGACTCACTCAGCAGGGAGCTGCGATCGTGCCGCGAGTGGGAACTACGTCCGGACCAGGTGGATCTGCTCTTTCGCCGATGGAGCAAACCCCGGATCGACCTTTTCGCGACGGCGACAAACTCCAAGTGCCAGAGGTTCACCAGCAGGTTCCCGCAGCCGAGGAGCATGGGCGATGCTTTCTCATTCCCCTGGGACGGCCTGTTTCTATACGCGTTCCCTCCGTTACCGTTGCTGCTCCGCCTCATCAACCAGCTCAAGAAGACCAGGCGCAGAATGATCCTCATCACACCACCGTGGCCGAGGCAGATCTGGTTCCCGGACCTTCTGGACTTGTCAACGTCCCCACCAGTCAAGCTGTCGGCGGACGCGGGTCTTCTCTCGAGAGAGAAGGAGGCGCCATTCTCCATCACGACCCACAGTCACTGAACTTGCAGGCCTGGATCCTGCAGCACTAGAGTTTGGAGGGTACGATATCCCGGCTGACTGCAGAGAGGTTCTTGCAAAATCCAGGGCGTCCTCAACTCTCAAGTGTTACGGTCATAAGTGGAAGAGGTTCTCTGTCTGGTGCCGTGCACAGAAGATTAACCCTCTGCGGATTACGGCACCTCAAGTACTGCGGTACCTAATGTTGCTGGCCAAAGCTGGACTGGCTCACGCCTCCATCAAAATACATCTGGCTGCCATCTCCCGATATACCAGGACTACGGGATGGGCGTCCTTGTGGTCTCATCGCCTGGTGAAGGAATTTATGAAGGTACTATTCCGATCGTTCCCGCCGGTGAAGGCTCCTGCCCCGGCGTGGGAGCTTAATGTGGTGCTGACCAGGCTCATGGGGCGGGGGGGGCCCCATTCGAGCCTATGCATTCGGCGCCTTTGAAGTTCCTGTCATGGAAGACAGCGTTCCTCGTGGCCATCACCTCCGCACGACGAGTGGGAGAGATCCAGGCCCTATCTTGCAAGCCTCCATACTTGACTTTTCATGACACGAGGGTGGTGCTGAGGACGCACCCCTCCTTCATGCCCAAGGTGCCGTCGGACTTCCACCTCAATGAGCCCTTGGTGTTACCAGTTTTCTTCCCGTCGCCTTCGACGCCGGCCGAGAGGACTTTGCACTCGCTGGATGTAGCTAGAGAGCTGAAGTTCTACGTGGACCGCACGAAGAGTTTTCGGAAGACATCACAACTGTTTGTGAACTTTGGGTCTATGAATCAAGGGAAGTCTCTCTCGAAGACTTCCATTTCCAGATGGCTCTCCGGCTGCATCATGCACTGTCACCGGTTGGCAAACCGATCGCTGCCCGGCCGTCAGAGCCCATTCAACCAGAGCGATCGCTGCTACCACGGCGTTCCTGTCTGGTGTGCCCCTGCTGGACATCTGCAGGGCTGCTACGTGGTGGTCGACGCACACCTTCACAAGATTCTACTGCGTCGATCGGGACTCCAGGGAGGAGTCCAGGGTTGGCCAAGCAGTGCTGCGCAACCTGTTCACCTAAGGTGAGCCTGGTGAGGAGGTAAGAATTGCTTAATGTTGAGTTTTGGATGTAATGCTTAATGTTGAGCCTTGCCACCGCCCGTGGTTGTGCATGTGTATACTGCTATGTATTCTTTTATTCATGAGCATGTGAATCCATGCCAGACCCCATGCTGGAGAAGGAACAAGTTACTTACCTGTAACTGTTGTTCTCCAGCATGGGTCTGGCATGGATTGACATGCGAACCCTCCCACCTACCCCTCTGCGGCTCTTCACTTGGTCATACTGCCACTTTGCGTGCTACCAAATCTGAGGATGGCTGCCAGAGGCGGGGCTTAGGGAGAGGGCAGTCATTAGCTGGGGGCAGTATGACCCAGAGATCAGTGATTCGTTACTACTAAGAAAGACGGATCAGAAACGAAACTGGTACTGATTTTTTCTTTACTGAGGATTCCCAGCCTGACGACGGGGAATATTCGTGAGCATGTGAATCCATGCCAGACCCATGCTGGAGAACAAAAGTTACAGGTAAGTAACTTGTTCCACACGCTTAATACCCAGAGGTTTCTAAGTGCGGACCCGGGGATCGAACATGTGTTGCTCCATGTCGTTTTGCTTCAAAGGCGAGCACATTGCCCCTGAGCTATCCTTCCGATTCACTTTCGCACTGCCCCTCGTCGTCACTCTGAATCGCCGCCAACTATATATACCATTAGATTTTCCTCTGCAAAGAGCTCCCGATATTTGAAATGTTTTCTTGCCAAATATTTGCTTCATTTTGCTGCCTCTACTGTTTTTTCAACTTCATTGATGTCACAAGGGAGACTTCCACTGAAGCCCCACGGTCATTGCATTCCTTTTCCTGATGTGCAGCTCTTGGGTCTATATTTCTTCAGGAGTGAATGTGGCACCAGATCCCTCGATGAGCAAACTAGGTGCTATATTCGTGAGAATGTGTATAAAAATGTGCTGGGCCTTAAACCCACCTCCCTCCCCAAAAAGAGTGCCGGTGCTATATCCCCATCAGCGTTAACTTGTTGTTATATCCTTTAAGAAGATGGGCCTGTGAGACTGCATTTAAGTCGAAGCAAGCCAGGCATTCGTTACCTGGAAGAATTGTAAATTGGGAGCTGGCAGCTATATGCCTGGGGCTTCCAGGGACTGGGTTAAGATGTGTGATGGAAGATACTGTCAAGAAGCATGCAGGGTTCTTAATCCTGGAGACTATCTTTAACCCAGAGGGAGACTAGTATCCCTAATTGGCACGAAACCCACACATACTATAGGTTCTGCCTCTTAGACTTTAAACATGGTGGTGGAGACACCATCTAAAAATACCTAATTTGTGGAGCCCCCACCCCTTTATGGCATTATTTTAACTTTTATACAGCGCTGGCTCTACCTAGAGGGTCTTGGAATACCTTACAAGCTTCAAAGGGAGGAGGTGAAATAGAAGTAACTATGATTTCAGAACAGAATATGAACATTAGATTAGAGAAGGGACAGAAGATGAGATGGCCTGGAAGAATTGGGTGTTCGGAAAGGGGAACGTTTGAGGCTTTTGGGGATGATGGAGGAAGGTATGGTACAGATGTGGGATGGGTGGGTGTTCCAGGCTCTGGATGCCCATTGGGTGAAGGCTAGTTTTTGTGTGCAGGTTAGCTAGGAGAGTGGACTGTGCAGTAGATTTTGGTTGGCTTTTCTGGTGTTTGTGCGTTTGGATTTCATGTTGTGAAGGTAGGATGGAGTTTTGAGATGTATGGCCTTGTATACAATAAAGAGCCTCTTGAAAGCAATTCTATGGGATATGGGAAGCCAGTTGAACTTGATGAGAGCTGGGGTGATATGTGAGTGTTTTGATAGGCATAGAATGAATCTTGCTGCTGCTTTCTGTGGGACTTTCAGGGGGATTGGATGTTAGGCAATATAGCTTAGAGAGAACTAGTGCCTGGACTCCAGTACGGAAGTAGTCAAGGTGAAATATTCGTCTTATCTTACGTAAGATATGTAGGTGTAGTTTGCTTTTTCTGGTGAAAGCAGCAACGTGGTTTGTGGTGGTGAAGCCTACGTACTTGATTAGTGTGGAGCAGTGTATGTGTGAGTTGTCGGTGTTGAGTTCTTTGATCCAGGGAATAAGTTTGGGTTTGTGCCTGGGGGCGCAGATTGAGAGCAGGTATTCCGTTTTGGACGGGATGAGTTTGCGGTCTTCTGAGGGGAAGGAGATTTGGAAGTTTCTTTGTGTGTTATCTGCATCCATCCTGTCCAAGGAATACAACATATAGGTTAAACAGGAGGAGGCATGAGGGACGAGCCTTGTGGTACTGTGTATTTGACTGAAAAGTGTCGAAGGAAGTACACCAGTCTAACGGAGCTGAAGAGTTTCATTCTTTGGGACTGGATGTTTAGGAGGATGGTGTGGGGATGGTGTTAACAGCTGCAGAGAGGTCGAGGAGGAATAGAAGTGATGTGTCCTTTGTAAGTGACGCTGTATAGGTGATCCGTGATGTATTTCAGTCTTGGTTCTGTGGCCGGGGCAGAAATCTGATTGGAAAGAATTGATGAGACGGTTTTTGGTGATTTGCTGTTGGAGTTTGCTTGTGACAATGTTCCCGCTGCACTCCAAACATCCTCAAAATGCTCCCCACTCTACCTCATCCACCACAGGGACAGCCCACAGAACAGCTGGTGGTATTGCCATCATATAGAGGGAATCACTTGCACTCAGCAACCCACACACCACCATTCGCAAGCTGTGAAGCCCTCTCTGTTGCTCACTACATCTTAACCATGCCATAAATAAACCCACCTCATTTACCACCCACCAACACTCAAATCCCAACTAATGCAATGAATTATTCTGACCACTACCAATGATCACAGCTACACCTACATTGGATATTTTAACCCAAAATGTTCCAACCATGACAACCCATGTTGAACAGAATACTCTCCCACTACAGCCCCACAAAATATCTCACCTAACCAACCCCTCCCTATGGGCCCACAAAATACCTCCATAGAGCCTGGCAAAATAACCCATGCCACTTCACCAGGAAACCCCTTAAAGACTGCTGTTCCAAATACAAGATGGTTATACATAACGCCAAAGCTGTCCACTACCTCACCCCACAAGTAGCACACAGAAACCTTTTAACATCGAGTCCCACTGCAAACCACCATCCACTCCAACACCCCCTTCTACTTCAGAAGGGAAAAGGAAACATGGTGAGAGTGAACCTGAATCCAACAAGGCACTTCTCAACTCCCTAAGAATACTAAGCACTGGCTAGAGTAGTGAACGCTACAAAATCCTAGAGGGAGTTTAGAGAGCCGGCTCTTAGGGAGACCCCTTTACACCAAGGTAGCTAATGCACGGTAGGGGTTATCTATCAATGTCACTAACCTGGGGCTATGGACGCCTAGGTTAAGACCCCACATGAGACTAGATGGTCACAGACAGATGGGAAGAGTTCAAGCTTTGTCTCTGGGCAGATGTCAAGGATGGACTTCAGGCTGGTCTGGGGTTCAGGTATGCTAATCTCTGGGCTGAGTGCCAGACTGAACAGGACTCTTTGGCTGAGGGCTGGAGAATGGACAGTTTCCTGGGTTACATTCTTGGCTGAGATTTGAGCCAGTCTTCATTCCATCACTGGGCTCTCGGCAGCGTCGGGGACATGCATGGTATGTGGAAAAGACTGCCCTGCAGACAGGAATGGGCTGTGGACCGGTTGGGCTTGTTAGGAAGGATATGTTCTAGATGTATTATAGAATAGGCTATGCTCATGGCTTTTCAGACCTTAGTTCTTGGCTTTGGTGTGGACTGCCCAAAGATGGAGTCTAACTGTAGTTACAAATCATTGTTGATTTTTGGCTGGTTGGACTCCAGGTGGGCTTGCCTCTGGGCAAGAGTGGTCAATGTCTAAGCATGACTGGGATGTGGGTTTGGCTCAAGGTGGGGCTGGGTCCAGGCGGAACTGTGCCCATTGGCTGAATGCTTGTTTTTGTGTGCAGGTTAGCTCGGAGAGTGGACTGTGCAGGGTATTTTGGTTGGCTTTTCTGATGTTTGTGAGTAAGGTGCATTTGGATTTCATGGAGTTTTGAGATATATGGCCTTGTATACAATGATGAGTCTCTTGAAAGCTCTTCTGTGGTATATGGGAAGCCAGTTGAACTGGGCAGACTATGTTTTAATGGAAGCCTCATTTATTATTGCATTCAAGACTGCCATCTGTTATGTTATTCTAAATGGGGAGATTTTATGTTTTAATCCCTGGCATTAATTAACCTTGACAATATTGTCTAGCATGTGTCCTATTCTTCTAGGTTTGTAGATTTATGGTCAGATTTGACCAACATGCAATTTCTGAATACTTTGATGGTTCATGCAGTACCTATAAGCAGCCTAGCTAAATTCAGAGAACTCTGTGGATGTGACCTCTTGCTCGACCTAGCTGCGGTTTGCTTCACCTCAGGCAACAGCCTTTCAGGAAATCACTGAGGTTACGAAGGCCAATTCCCCTCTGCCTAGCGTTTTATTAATGTGACGTGCTGCCTGGCTGGTGGTGTTACATTGCGGTTGTGCATTTGTCTTACTGCAACTGTGTAGTGGGGTATGCATTCTGGATGTGTGGGTTGCACATTATGTGCATGTGTTACGTACGGCCGTCTTCAGCGCTAGATACGTACACTGGGTAGAAAAGATGGGCTTGTTTTGTGCCTAGAATGTCTGTGTGTGTGTGTGTGTAATTACACATATCTTGTCAGTATTGTATGGTTTCATTCAAAAATGCTATCCTTAGTGCATGTGTGTTGGGGTATAGTTTCAGGTGTGCATTTTGGCATTTCTACAATATGGAGATGAATACGCAGGTACCATGAGTTAATTTTACCGTGTCCAGGCGTATTGGAAGAACCCTTTGGTAAAGGGTAGGATTACTGGGCAGTGTTTGAGTTTACTATTGGGCATCTTTGTCTGTATTGAGCAGTATATGCGGCATTGTGCTGGATGGAGGAGACTGTTTTTTTAATATTAATTCCTGAGTAGTTATATTGAGCGTGAGAGGGTGGTTTGTGAAGTGGACACAATAAATGCATACCTGGACCCGCATTGATTAAATGAAGTTATGAGCATAGGATTTCAAGGACCTAGTGGAAAAAGCAAGTCTCTGATTGTATGACTGCTGTGTCTGGCTCGAACTACAGTGCATTGAGAACAAAAGGACTTCTGCAAATTTCATTGGTCTCTGAAGGACTGTAAGGGATCAAGAGTAAGACTCGGACACAGTGGCATCCTGAGTGTGGGTAACAGACTTTTATTTGGCATAAAAAGAAAACAGGTTGGAGAAATCCCAGCACCCCAAATGCTAAGAGTGGTTACCCTGCCTCAGCAAAACTAAGGACTGTCTGTGTCAGGACATTAGATAATTAATCATCCTCCATCCTGTGCGCAAAATCCCTAAACTGACCCTTACACGCTAAACTTAATCTAATGTGTACATGAGATTTTCTGTAACCAAACACTTGTAACTTTCCCAAAGTTACCAATATAAAGTTCTATGGTGCAGCAAAACAAAAGACTAGAGTTCCACTAGGAAAGGGGTCTTCCCTTGCCCTAGATTTCCTCTAGTGGTCCAAATGTCACTTTGTTCCATTTTTGTTCAAGGGGGGAAATGCTCGCCCTTTGAATTTCCTTCAAAGTTCATAATTCACTTGAAAGTACTTCATTCTCTTGATACACAGTTTTCTTGAAGGGTTTGTTCAAGGGGGGAATACCTTTCCCTTGATCCTCCTTGAAGCACATACAACTCGCTTGTTACTTTTTTCACAACTTCATAGAGGGATATTGACCCCTGGACGTGTCTTTTTCCTTTCCCTGGAGTACTCTCTTTCCAGGATATTGCAACTTAATAACTTTACTTTAGAAAGGGGTATTGGTCCTCCCTTTTTCCAATGTACGACAATTTCAGATTGGGATTTCAATCCCCCTGTTTCTCTTATTCTGCTTACTCCTGGTTTACTCACCTGCCAAGGTGTTGCAACTTCCTTACTTGGGTGCGGGGCTTTTCCTCCTGTCATTCACTCTGTTGTATCCAGAAAACGATTATTTTGATATCATGGGTCACCAACCCTTTTTTAACAATGTCCATCTCAGTTTTACTTCTCTTGGCTCTTAATGTGACTCTTAATATTTCGTATCAGTTTCACTATCCTTCCTTGGACTCGTAACACTATTTGTATTTGTATCAATTATACTGTCTCTCTCTTCCTTCTCTTGGGATCTCACGCACTGTGTATCGTAGGCAGCATTCCCCCTGAAGCACCCCAGGAAACCCGTTCACTCTCCCGGGCTTACCGGTATTCTGTAGCCGCTTCGGTGTTCCTAGCGTTTCACCCACAGCTTTGTTTTCACACCGCTTGCTAACATTGAGTTCTGCAAGCTGCTCTGCTTCTGCCTTCCCTCTGTCGGCATACAGCAACTCCAGCTGCCGTTGACAGAGACATGACCAACTTCACCTGGTTCTGTTTCTCTGCATGCTGTGTCTGTCCTCTGCCCAGCGTTCCACAGTTTGCTCCTTCTTGGCCTTCCGAACAGTGTCCGAACAAGTTATCCACAGCTGCATCGTTTGCCAGTCTCGCAGCTTCTCTGCCTGCTTCTTCCTCTCTTGCGGTTCACCTGTGTCCATTTGAAATGTCCCAGTCTTATTTTGCATTCTTCAACAACAAGAATGCATTGTTGGTTTACCATGCCTGGTCATCCATATTTCTCCATCCCTCTTCCTCGTCTCAGTACTTGAAGGCATTGGAGAGGTACACAGTGTTGTTGGTTAGAAGATCGTGGGAATTCACCATCCACACTACAATAAGCCATAACTGAGGGTTCCAAAGGTACATGGCTGTTACTAAGAGGTATATTTGAAGAGTTGTTTTTACTAAACATCTCTCTGCCTCCATGGAGTTTGCCCTCCCTTATGTGGTCCTCCTGCAGATAGCGGCTCCCATGGTCCGAGTCAGGTGGCTTCTGCCTTTCCATGGCCACATAGGAGAAGCTTGCCTCCAGGTAATCAATGACGAGGCTGTCAGATTTGTGTCATGATCTAGAATTTGAGTTTGTACAAAACTTTAGAACAAATGAAGAGGGTGAAGACTTTCTTAATGAAATATAGATAACGGTCTACAACCTTCTTGGGATTTCCAGGTAACTCCATGTCAATAGGGGCACTAGGTCCCAGGACTGGGCTTTCACTTCTCCATCATTTTCCTGCTTGGATGTTGGGCCACTTCAATTGAATAAAATCGAGTTTAGTAAAACTAAGGAAAAAATCAAAGCCCAGGAGTGGTGTAGGGTGTCCTTCATGACATAGACACGGTTTAGTTGATTTTATTTTGGTAGCTGCTTTTTCACCGTAACGAACAGGTACACACATGTATGTCCTGGTTAGCGATTGCAAAGGGGGCGGGAGGTGCGGAAAGTGAGGCAGGAGCGGTTTCTAAGATGGATTTCTAGAATCTGTCCAGGTGGACAGAATTTAGGACACCACGTTAGTTATGATGAACAGGGAGCACTCAGAGGTTAGCCAAAACCCAAGCAAGGTAGATGGATGAGCAGTCAAGGCTTAGTCTCATGAGTGTGAGTGGGGTTATGGGCCCTCAATGAGTCCACACAGTATAATGCACAAAAATAGCATTTAGACACTCAGTTATAAAAAGTTATTTATTTAGGCTTTAGAATACACTGAAAAGTGAAACAAGTAGGTAGTAAAGTCACACAAGACTTCATAGTACAAATATATACAATCCCCATAAATTCAATAAATCGACATCAGCAAACAACGTATCAAGCAATGCAGGCAAGTACAGTAGATGCAATATTTATGGGAGCCAGTCACAAGTTCAATATCCTAACTTTTGAGTCCAAACTCTAAGATGAATGGGCCTTGTGCCAAAAAGTCACAGGGTTCAACAGTGTTTCTCATCAGAATGTGTTCTCTGTAGGAAGGATGCGCTGGGCTTGTAGTGGTGATTAGTTTCAAACTAATTTAACAGTTCTACAATTTTACCTGTCAAGAGGCAAGTTCTCTCCTTTCTTCCAGTCCCAAAGCTATCCCAAGGACAGAATGCCAGACTGAGGTTCGACAACCAAAGGTGAGTGGAGTGGAGAGGAGACAAAGGGACTTGTTCCCAATGTTGTGCTATGGAGGACAGAGTTGCCGTGGGGATCTTTGGGGGGGGGGGCACACTGATATTTTTCATTTACCCACTCCCCCAATGTATCCCCCACACCCCCAGAACTTAGATGTTCCCGATGGTTTGTGTATCATCTGAAGGTCGCTTGGGGCACAATCTTTGTTCCGGTGAGAGGTGCCTGGGAGTTATTGCAGGTGCGGGATTCTTCTGGTTTGGTGCAACTGCATGATGTAACCTGTCAGCTTCAGGAACTTAACAAGATAAAAGAACGCAAGTTCCAGTGACAATCGCCATTGGCAGTCGACAACCGGCGTCCTTCCATTTGTGGTCAGAAAAGCTGCTCCAGGCCAGACTCCCTTGAAGATAGGAAAGGGCAACTTTTGGCAAAAGCTGACAACTACTAAAGTTCCGGGTGTGAATGCGGAACAGTGACGGTTCTGGTGAGATAGCTCACATGAGAGCTGGTCAGGCCACTGGGCAGTTGGGGGACAACTACTGATTTTGTATCTGGCCCACACACTTTCTGGCACCAAGGATCTGGACTGGGACTCGACAATCCCATCACCCTTCCTGGATCACACACAAAGCTGCAGCTTTCCTGGGCAATTACATGACCCAAGTGATTTCCTGACCTGGCAAGGCAGGATAAATGCCAACAATACGGCCAAAGAACAACCGAAAATCTTTTGGGATGGCCATTTCAGAGCACTAACCACGTTTAGTAGCCAAATGCAGTAAACCTGAATTTGCCCACCAAAACAATGCAAAAATGACAAACGTGTAACGGCTGCCACCAATTTCTCTTTAGGCACATATAGAAGTAACCTAAAAATCCCACATGTAAAAAGCTAGGGTGTGGGATTTAAGATGACAGCAGTACGGGTGTAGACGTGCCGTGACTTGGTCCTCCTGATGGACTAGTTGGTTGCGCCCAGAAATTAAGGGGGTGCCTCCTGGGAGTGTGATGTCTCCCTCTCACCCTGCGCATACCACCAGGGCCTCCCAGCAGCTGGGTAGGAGAGTGGTGAACTGATGACTGGTGACGGGCCCATTCCTGAAGTACTGGATGATCCGAGCGCCCCATTGAAAGTGAGCTTGCGCCAGCTTTATTGGGAGTTGGTCCTTCCTTCCCCAAGAAGGTAGCCTTAGCAAATCGAAGCAGAGGAAAGCGAGGGGGTGCAAGAGGCTGGCTGCCCTCAAGTCTCACAGAAAGGCTCCCGCCAAACTACTCTTAGGAGTGATTGAACGGAGAAGCCTGTGAAGCACACTAACAAGGAAAAGTAAGGGGGGGGGGCGGCTGAATGCGTACGGTGAATGCCAGTGTATCGACCCCATAAAACTGTGGACTCGCCGGGGTCTAGACTCATCCAGCACTGCTGGGTGAGCAAAGACGGCCTGGAAAAACTGAGGCAGGAGCAAGAGATCGCAGGACAGGCAGAGAAGGCCCTGCATCCCTCAAATAAGGCCATCATGAAGATGGCACTTCAACAGTGACTGCAAACTTTCCAGGAGACCCTTGACCTCCTTTCAAGAGCAGTTTTATCTCTGAAATCAAATCTCCCCCGATCCATTGCGGCAATAATCGGCGAAGTGGCCCAACTAGCTTAAAGAATGAACTCCATGATTTGGCGGGTGAAGTCTGCGGTAATGGTGATCTCAAGAGGCATTTGAACAGACTACCCCAAAACCTGGAAATCTGAGTGGAAGATCTCAAAAATCGTCCCATTGTGCTAATGAGAATCGGAACCTTTCCGGAGGACGTGGGAGTTCAAAGCCTAAAATGGCAAATCCAGTCATTGTTTGGGGATATTCTGGATGGATGACACCTCGGCTGATGAATAGACAGGGCGCACTAGCCCAAAGAAAAGGGGAGTTGCAGCAGGCCCCAGAGAGATCCTGGTTGCAATGGCTTTTTATACCCAGAAGGAGGAGATATTAGCTGCAGCAAAGAAGGGAGATTCCCTCCACCCCCAGTGAAGCGTGCCCAGATTCAACTATATCAGGACTTTGCCTCAAGCACATTACAGAAATGTAGAGAGCCCGATGGTGAAAGAGCTTGCAAAGAGGGAAATTGGATATAAATGGATGTTCCCATTTTTCCTGCAATTTACATGGGAGGGGACCCAGAGCCCATAAACACCCTATGAGAATGCCTGTCTTTGTTCCACATGTAAGGAGAGGAAATCGAAGACCACACGAATGCTCTTGCTGAAAGCGTGGCTGCTAGGCGGTGCTGGGAGTGGTCCACGGTCCCATTGAGATAAAGGTGGTCCCCACAGGGCCCGCAAGGTAGACAAGGCACAGCATGAGATGATGATGCTGGAGGATGGGGGTTGGGGGACTGGGAAGTCCTGGCACTAGGGTGTTCCCATAGACCTAAAATGGGCAATACAAGTGAAAGAGAGGAGAACTTGGATCATTGCCATTCTAACATAAGGCTGGTGAAGTGCCCATTTAGAGAAAGGGTCAATGTGGTTATTTGCTGAGGGCACTATACTCAGTAGCCCCTGGGGGCGAGATCCAGGACCCTGAGGTTTTTTTGAGTTTTGGGGTTAATGTTTGAGTGAACTGTTTACCTCCAAGCCTGCAACTCAATTGTTATAGCCTAGCAAAAAACTCACCTGCTGAGACAGGACTGTAGGGGAGTGACATGTAGAAACTGCTCTCAAGCATACCACGTCACAGCAGCAAACAAGACCTGTGGGGTACTTATTGGTTTTAGAGAGTAGAATGGCTTTAAAGTCCATGTAGTCCAGAAGGAAACGGAAGGGTGCTATATGCTAGTCCAAGCAAGTCGGGAGGGACTTCAATTTACGAAAGTCACACTATATGCGCCAAATGTGGGACAAGGTACCTTTTATCTGAAACTTTCTTCTAATATTAAGGGGTTCGCAGTTGGGGAAATTATTTTGATGGGTGACTTTAACCTAGTTTGGTCTCCAACCATGGACTGAAGTCACCAGGGGTTGCGGGAAAGCGGCGCAGCTTCCAAGGCACTCAAGCGACTGGTTGAGACTCTACACATCAGAGAAAAATGGAGGGAGCTTAGGGGACAAGAACAGGGGTCCACTTTCTTCTCTAGCATCCACAAAATCCACTCCAGAATAGATCACATCTGGGTGTCGGCACCTTTATTGGCAGGGGTGAAGGGCATCAAGAGAGAAATGGCAACTATATCAGACCATGCTCCGCTCATGGAAACGTTGAGAATTGATATTCCCGCAAAGGGTAACCAGTGAAACAATTGAAATCCCTAGAACAAGAACTCCGGTATATGGGCTGTACAATCTAAACAAACACCTACAGACAAGCCCCACTAGATGAACATATCCAGCTTGCGCACTGTGGCTCTTAAGAACAAGCAACGCTGGAAAAGTCTTATTAGCTACCAGGCAGCAATATTACATCCAGGGGAACAAGGCAGGCTGCTAGCGAGGGCTCTAAGAGGACAGAAGGGATCCAGGGTGATTTGAGAGGTGACCGATGAGAGGGGGGCAAAGGCAAAAGTAACATGTACGGAAGACATAGCATGAAGGTTTGTTAGTTATTACACAGTGCTTTACAACTCTCAATCTCCCCAGCTGGAGCCCAAAGCAGCTTAGCTTGGATCTATCAAGACCCCATGATCGACCCCCAAAGATTAAGAATGTGATGCAGCGATCTCAGAAGATAAGCTGAGTGATGAGGCAATTGCCCCAAAGTAAATTACACTGCCCCTATGGATATCCGGCCCCCTACAAAAAGCTTAATCCCCCTTCTTCCGGCACTCATTCAACCGGATCCGTTGGGCTTTGTCAAGGGATGGCAAGCCTTTGACAATGAGTGGTGCACCTAATCAAAAAGGTGGAGAAAATACATCAGGGCGGTGCTACTCTTGCTAGATGCTGAGAAGGCATTCCACCGAGTGCAATGGTCCTTCCTCTTTGCCACCTTCAGAACTATGGGCTTTGGTGAGCCTTTTTTGAGGATAGTGCAAGCCAACTAAAATGCACACTCAATAAGGCTAGTGGTGAACAATATCTTATCAGGGTCGGTAAACTTCAATAGAGGCACCACACAGGGCTGCCCTCTATCCCACCCTCCTATTCATGGAATACCTAGAACACTTTCTACTACGAATCAAAAAAGCAGAGGATGTTAAGAGGATTCCATTCAGAGGCGCACAGCACAAGATCTCGGCATTTGTGGCCGATATGCTGCTCTCTATCTGATCCAACCGAATCCATAAGGGCGGTACAGAGGCAACTAGAGACCTTTTAGAGAAGTGGCAGAATTAAAGATCAACATAGAAAAGTCACAGATCCTGAACCTGTCTCTACAGTATGAGGAGTTGCACAACGCACAGAAATGTTCATTTTCCTCGGCATCCGAGGGTATCAAATTTGTAGGGTTGACACTGACGGGTAGAATTGGCAAATGATAGAGCCAACTTTGCGAATATGGTGCGCAAAAATAAAGGTGGACCTCCTTTAATGGAATCCACTAGGAGTTTTCTGGATGTGGAGAATGGCCCCTATCAAAATCGTAATCCTCCTGCGAGTGCTATTCCTATTTCAGGCATTACTGCTCCCTTTACATAGCTGATTTTTCAAAGACCTAGATAACTTGTCCTATGCCCACATTTGGATGGGTAAAAAGCCGCTGAGACCTGCAGGATTCGAACAGACCCTACAAATAAAGGGTGGATTTGCCATTCTGGACTTTAGGTATATTATGAGGCAGCTCAAATGTGTATTACTCATGAGTGGTTAAGCACATACAGCAAAATGATCTGGACACAGATGGACAGAGTAGTGGTGAGGAGGCCACTGGGTGATATATTATGGACTCTACGTGCAGACAGACCTAGAAACATGCATTTAAGTCAAATAACAAAGCTAGTGGGGGACATTTGGGACACAATAGTCAAATTAGACATAACCTTTCCCTCACCATTCACGTGTTGCCAAAATGAAGGCTGTTGTTGGATGAGGGACCTCTATGAAGGATCGTAAATCAGAGTTTTCATGGCCTGTAGGCAAGCCTTTCAGCTAGGGGAAAAGGAATGGCACGGGTACTTTCACAATTACGTCATTAGGTCTCAAACCCTGGGATAGAAAAAGCGGCACTGATGCCCCTCACCACCTTTGAGAAATGTCTGGTGTCTGTTGGACGAGAAAGGACTGATCTCATCCCTATACAAATTATTGCAAGACGGGAGAGGCGAAGAGAGATGGAGATAGTTGTGTGAACGGGAAAGAACTCTTCACCTTAGATACCTGGAAAGCACTGGGAAGACCTATGGAAGATTATACCCGACCATGGCGATTCGGATAACAGAAATGTGGTACAATGAGCTAAAAGAAATAATATATACCCAGTAGTCTCCAGTGTTCTGGCGTAGATGTGGGGAGAGGCACTACTGGATGCCTATATGGTCGGGACGGCCCAAGTGACAGGATTTTTGGAAAATGGTCAGGGAAGCCACTCAGGAAACATTTAGAATGCCCTCACTACCTCCCCAGAGGTGTGCCTACTGAGGTTATGAGACTCAGACGCATCCAAAAGGGAGAGCAGCGGGAAAAGCGATAGACATAAAACTAGTAGTGGCTTTATTGTTAAATGGCCAAAGATGGAAAGGATGAGAGGTTCCCACATTTCAGGACTGGATGAGTAAGTTTTGGGAATTTGTATCATTGGAATGCATCATGCATGCTATATAGGACCATGCAGAATTCTAATCAAATTGCGGTTCAGGGCTGGCGTTAAAAGGAGACTTTTGACAATGCGCCTGCAAAGGCTGCAATTACTTGGCATTCAATAAAGAAAGGCAGTGGGACTTTTAAGGACTCATATGCTGCAGGGCAGGCGCTGGGGAGGTGAGTGGGAGGATTTGGGATTGGCTTGGGAAGAATGCAAATAAAAAAGATAATAACGCCAGTGTGATCCTCATTGCACTGCACTGCTGTGTGCAATGTTAACAGGTACAAGAATACAAAAGGGAAGGTTTCCCAGTACTGCCAGTAAAGGTCTGACCAGTTTCCCCATAATAAATCAGCAAAAGGCCAGGGATGTGAAGCTGAAGGCAGCATAGGATCAAAAACAGAAAAAATGATAGGGTTCCAAGGGAAAGTTGCCAAATAGAAAATGTTTCCTGACGGGGGTGGGGGGGGGGTTCTGAAAATTAGGGGTATCGACCATGGTCGCCAGCAAGTGGCAACCAAAATTAAATCAACCGCACAGTGGTTGATTTTAACAACTTAGAACCCACCTGGGGTAACCAGAATTTGGTCAGTGGAGAGGAAAAGGAGAATGGGAAGCAAGAGAATTACAGGGGTATCCTTGGGAGAGCAAATTTGGGATGATCAGGAAGATAGACATCCATATACAACCTTTGCTTCTCCAGATGTTGTGGACTACTAACCAGCTGCTCTAGCTATCTGAATGTGGAGGAATCATGGATTTGTATTTGTATTTATTTTATTTGTAGAGCGCACCAGGTCCGAGGGCATCCGGGCGCGTATTTTAGTTACAACATAAGGCAGATGGTGCAATACAATTACAGATTAAATTAGTTTATCATTACAGTTAGTTATACACATATACATAATGCAGATGCGGTGAGAAGAAGGTCGAAACTAATGTACAGAAGGTGAGGAGGTGGTTAGCGCATGGGAGGTGGTTGGCTGGTAGGTGGTGGGTCTTGGGTGGTTAGCCAGGCTTTGGTAATGTTTTTGAATCTATGGAAGGAAGGTTCAGATCTTAACGAGTTGGGGAGCGAATTCCATAGTTTCGCTGCCATTACTGGGAAGCTGGCTCTGCCAGATCTTTGAAGGTTGAACCGTGGTATAGAGAGGCAATTGGTCTGAGCAATTCTGCGAGGTCTGTTGGTGTTGTGGAAGGTGAATCAGTTGGCTAAGTAAGCGGGTGCTTGGTTAGATAAGCATTTATGAGTGAGAGCAAGTGTTTTCAATTGAATTCGTTGATGGACGGAGAGACAATATAAGTTGCTTCTAGTGTCTGAGATGTGTTGGTTCTTAGGGATGTTGAGGGCTGCTCTAATAGCATTGTTTTGGATGATTTGTAACTTGTAGTTACATCTGTTGGGGCCCAAATAGAGGGCATTACAATAGTCAATTTTCGACAGCACAAGAGTCCTGGTAAGTGTGACACAGTTAGCTGGGGATCGGAAAGGGCGGCTAGCTGTGATGTGTTTACAGGTTTATGCTGCTGCAGAGGATACTGCTTTTGTTTTTCTGACCAGGGATAGAGTAGAGTCGAGGTAAATCCCTAACGTTTTAGTGTCCTTGGAGGCCTTGATAGTGTTACTATCAATGGTGAAGGACTTGAACTCAGGGGCCAGTTTGGATAGTTTTTGAGGAGAGCCGGAGAGCTGAGAATGAGGAGCTCTGTCTTCTCGTTATTCAGACAGAGTCCGTGTTGCGCCATCCAGGCTTGGATGACTAGGTAAATGGCATTCACCGAGAGCGTGTCGGCGACGTGGTCTCCTGAGATTGGGATGAGTATCTGGGTGTTGTCAGCATAATTAGTATATGTGACACCCAGAAAGTCCAAAATATCAAATAGAGGTTTTGTGAACACGTTGTATAACGTGGGAGAAACACAAGATCCTTGTGGTACCCCGCAGGTGACGTGTGCCGGAGAAGCTGCTGCTAGGGGCGAGAAGACACGCATCAATCTTTTGTCCAGGAATGAACTGATCCAGGCTGTGGCTTTATCAGAAAAATGGGCGGCTAGTTTAAGGTGCCGACACAGAATTTGATGATTGATGAGATCAAAAGCTGCAGAGAGATTGAGGAGAAGTAGAAGAGCAAGTTTGCCCTTATCTCTTAAATCTTCGATCTGAGTTTTGAGGTCGATCAGGCCAGTTCCAGTTCCATGACGGGGCCGAAACCGAGATTGCCTTAGACCCAGGAGTTTATTGGATTCAAGAAAGTCTTGAATCTGTAGGTATGCAGCTCAGTCAAGGATTTTTAGTAACAGTGCCGTAGTGTTGGGCCTGCAGTTCGTAGGTATATTGGCATCCAGGGTTGGGTTTTTTTAGGAGCGGGATGACCCAGGCGTCCTTCAAATTATCTGGTACAATCCCTGTGTTGAAGGAGGAATTGGTGAGAGTGGTGATGAATGGAGCTAGCTCGTGGGCCGCTTCTTTAATGATGGGTGCTGGACAGAGGTCCCCTTGGCAGTTAGAAGGTTTAAGGCTATTAATTATATTTTCCACTTCGGTGATAGATGGGGGTGAGAAGCTGAAAGGAGTCGGAGAGTCTGGGATAGAGTTGTTTATAGTTGGGAGAGGGTTAGGTTGTAGGTTAGATTGTAGATTAGCCTGTTTATCGTTAATTTTGACTTGGAGAGTGGCTATTTTACCAAGGAGAGCGTTTTGGATATTAGTGCACCAGGTGCCGTCTTTGATGGAAGTGTCAGGTGCAGTGACAGGGGTTTCCAATTCTTTCAAAATTCTGAAGAGTTCTTTAGTATTAGATTTAGCTTGCTCACTGCGTTTGTTATAAGTGTCTTTTTTGCCTGGAGTATAGCTTCCTTATAATTTAGCGTGGCTAGAATGATGGTAGATTTGTTAACTTCTGAGGGGTTACTTTTCCAATGTGATTCGGTGTTTTGTTTTTCTTTGCGAAGAATTCTTAGTTGGGGTGTAAACCATGAGATGAGCACGTGGTTTAGGTTTTATCAATTTAGAAGGGGCAATGAGGTCAAGGGCTTTGCGCATAGTATTGTTGAAGGTGTCAACCAGGACAGTAAGGTCCGTGCTTAATAACGTTTGTTCATTCAGGACTGGAAGGATGAGAGGGAGAAGTTTGTTGCAAGCTATGTCACGCTTATTTCGTGTGGGAATAGCAGGGGCAACGTCTGGAATGGAGCTGATGGTTTTGGCAGGGATGTTGAAGGTGATTAAGTGGTGGTCGGTCCAGGCACAGGGTTGGTTTGCTTCCACATTGGTTAGCCGACCTCAATTGTGGAATCAATCCAGGATTCTGCCTTTAGTGTGAGTGGTGGTGTTAATATACTGAATAAAGCCTAGATTAATGAGCAGGTTGTCGATCGTCAAGGCAGCCATGTCATCGGGGTCAGCGTGACCCAAGTTAAAGTCACCTAGTACAATAATTTGGGAGTTGGTTTCGGTGTTGTCTGTGAGAATGTTAGATAGGTCTTCAGCGAAGGTGCATAATGGCCCTGGGGGCCTGTAGAGAGGGTGAAGTAAGATGGTGTGGTTAGGGGTGAGGGCGAATTTGGCTGTGAGGGCTTCCATGGATGAGATTTGATGAACTATAGAGAGGTGGAAGTTGAGGGAGTTTTTGTGGATAATGGCAATGCCACCACCTTTACATTGGCTGGTATTGCGGTCATGTCTGATGATGATATAGCCTGTTGGAATGGCTAACGAGAGTAGGGGGTCCAGAGGCTGTGTGAAGCCAGGTTTCCGCGACGGCCATAAAGTCCAGGTCATGAGTTAGGATGAGGTCCTGGGAGGTCCATGGGAGACCTAGTCCTAAACATCTGGCGATCCGCAGCTTTCTCAAGTGATGCATCGAAGGCGAGGGAATATGGTTACAAAAGTAAGCAAGTAGTTGGTTGGCATTTTACTCTATTAAGGTAGCGGGTACCTGTAAGTGGTTGCGTAATAGGTTTGCAATGTGCTTTTGCAGCCCCTGTTGCATGGAAGCAGTTAAACTGTGGCACTGTATACATAAGGAGGTGTAGCTTGATATCCTGTTCAAATTGAAAGCGACTAAAGTGTTTTGGGCAAGACTGCCCAATTGGTGGCAGGTTCAAGAATGATTTGCAAATGTCCTTTTCTCCATCCAGTAACCGTTCAGAAAGGCTATGAAAAGTTACCCAGAGCCATGCCAATGGCTCCGATTCCTTCAAAGCTTTTCCCATTTTCACTTATTGCTTTGAGGAAAATATTTAACCCATTATTCTTTACACAGTCAAGCATATTTATAGCAGACAAAGTGTGACATTATTTTAGAACGTGGTGTGCATTATTAGTATAGTCCTTTACATCGCCGACCCCCTATTTTCCGACCAGTGTTTTGCTGCATGAGTTTTGCTGAAAAACTTAATCGAACATTTTTTGCAATTATTTTTGGGGGCTTCCACACCCAAAGCTTTCAGTTTTGTATTCCCCCCCCCCCCCCAAGCCAAAAAAAATTCAATGGGAATTTTCGGCAAAACATCCGTCGGAAAAACGAGTATCGGCAAAAGGACGCGATACCGTCATGGATGCCTGAACCTTTGGAACTCAGAGCTGAACTGAGTCAGGTGGTATTCCACTAACCACTAGGGAGGGTGGCGGTATTAGGATATGAATTAGGTCTGAATGAAGAGTAAAGACACACACATTGAATACAGGCTACAAAGGGACTCCAGTCGGTGAACAATACAAAGGGCCTTTACCTTTTGACATAATTACAAATGCAGGGAATATGTATTTGAAAGCCAGGTGCTGTTTTCCTAACACTTGATAAGTTCTGTTTCTCTTGTGCTCTCCAGGAATGTCCAAAGGCCCCAGTGAGGCACTGTGCGAGGTCTGTGTACTTGGCGAGTTTCAACCCCTCCCTGGAAAGGCAAATTGCGACCAGTGCCCAGAGGACCATTACTGTCCGGTAGGTTATTGTCTACGACCGAGATGGGTAAACGAGCAACTGTGCCTAGAAAATGTGCATAGAAAATGTACTACTTTCTAAAAAGTCACAACACTGGTACACACCACAGTTTCAACGATGATACAAGGAGACGTGAATCGTATTAGATGTTACGTAGCAGACAATGTGGCTTATTGCAGAACGGAGATGTGCCTGTTGCTTACTTGAACTCTTTTTATTTTATTTTTTTTAAAAATGTTTTTATTTTTTTTGCCTCTCGCCAGTTGCTGAGTAAAATGTTTGTGGAAAGTGGGGCATACAAAAGGTACATGTGAATCTGGGTCTTTCTGACGGTCTATAATTATCTGCTTTCCTCGCAGATCTGGGACAAAGCCCCCTGGAACCTCACGGACGCGCTCTCATTTACATTCCATTCCAGCTGATTTGTTCACGTTCTTATTTGGAACTCCTAGGATGCTGATCACTTTAATACATGTACGGAAGGAAGAGTTGGCATTAAGTTTAAGACACTGAAGCTAGGCCACCGATTCAACTCCAGAAGGCTTCTCTTTTAAAGCCCAGATAAAAGAACCAGTCAGTGATGTTGGGGGATGAGGTATAATTGAGACCAATACTAGATCGAACAGACTTGCACGTGCTTGTTTTCTTACATATTTATATCACATTATAAATATTTCCTATTTGAGCCACCGGAAGTTGACATTCTTTTTTCTAGAATCGTTCAATACCTTTTTTTTTTAAAAAAAAAACATATTTTTCTGGTGCCAAATAACACACTTTCTACACCTGGGTTGGGATAATTAACTTCAGTACGGGAATAATTGGGGCAAGTGCTAGATGTTGGTCTGGGAGGAACTATTGTTTAAAAGACGCTGTTTAGTCAACCAATATTACTAGTGTTGCTACTTTATACATAACTGCACTGCACCAATGATCTATGCCTAATGAGGGTGAAACCCGATATGTAGTTGTCCTGACCGCCTTGCAAAATGCCTGGCTTGGGTTAATTAAGCTATGTATAAAGTAGCACTGAAAAGTTTTGCTGAAAGAGTGCAGTGTCTTGCAGCTCGTTGACGCTTTTTGGTTGAGAAGTCAACTGACGGTGACGAAATTGATGACCTGCTGAAACTACAAATGCCAGCGTGTGGGAAGGCTGATAGCTTGATTTAAAATGACTGAGCTTTGTAGTAAAAGCACACTAATACTCCCTTAAAAGTGTTCAACTCGGATTCAACAAGCGTAAAGATATCCTTGCAAACCACCCAGGCGGTGATGGCACCGATGCCACAGCCACCCCAAACTCTGGTGTTCGGTAAAAATGCCCTGACAAGAGGAGTAACACCTGCACCTTTGTACGCAAAGATCATGACGTTCATTGCAAATGAACAGAACAAGGGCGGACGGCCATCTTCTAAAACACCATTGGTTAATAACGCCAGCCTCACGAATTGTAATGAGCTTCCCGGCACAGAAATTGTTAATCATTGTGAAGTGAGCTGGGCTGTCCAACCTTATAATACCTCACAAGATATTAATGAAATTGGGACGCGTGAAAGTGAATTGTGATTGGACGCTGCATAAAGGTGAGCCCTTTCGGAATCCTGCCCAAACTACTTTACCCAGCTTGTAAATTCCAGAGTGGTTTCAGGCAAGGGTATTCCACGGCGCATAACTTTACCCAGCTACGTTCTTCCCCCTTACTATTGTCTTCTCCGTCCCGGTTTTCACACAGCGACCAGATGCCAGGCATTAACCCGCCAATGGGTGCAACAACCATATCTGCATTGAACTTTGTATTACGCCCCCTAGTACGATTGTATGAGAATATCAATGAGAATTTAAAGGAACAGCGAGCAATGATTGTACAATCTAATTCCAAACTGGCTTTCAACTCGACGGCTATGTTACTGCCCAAAGCTGACAGATGGGGGCAGTTGGGAAATATTTCTCTTTACAGCACCTTTCCTTCCAATTCTAATTTCTATGGACCCTCAAACCTGTTGCTTTTATTTTGATTCTGACCTGCTCTTTTTGCATTGCAGTACACTTGTTTTTGCTAATTTGTCATTGGGAAACTGACATGTCCTTCAGGCACAGAACTGGAAAAGATTGTTTCCCTTAGTCTTGTTACTTTGTTGCCACTTGTGGTAACATGTAATCATTCGGTAACTTTTTATCATTATACAATGCATCTTACAAGGGGGTACATTTTTTGCTTTGCCCTAGACTAACGCAGAGGATTGTTGGTTACTCTAGGTGTGCCTAGGGACAAGCTGGTGGCAGCAGTTACTTTTTCCTATTTTTTGGTCTAATTTACTTCAGCTTTACTGCGTTTGGCTACCAACGTTTGGCTACCAACTGTGGCTAGTGTCCAATCATGGCTGTGCCACATAGTCTTTCAGTTTTCCTTTGGCTATCTTGTCTTTAATCTTTCTTCCGGCCAGTGAGGCCAGGAAAACCCTTATATGGACTTCCATTCCTGGGAAAACAGAGGCTTTTGGCGGGCTACTGCAGCGCCATGGGTGTTTGCTGCCACGAAGTCGGTTGGGTCTGTCTGGTACCAATCCACAAATAGGTTTCGGTGTGTCTGAGTGGTATTCATGAGTTATGCCACCAGTGGACCCAATTGGACCACCGGGGGGGGAGAGGTGTGTGTGTGTGTGTGTGTATCTGTCATTGGCAAGTGAGAGTGTCAGCTCTTATCTTGCTTTTTGGATAAGAGAACCCCTGTACCCACCCTAGAGAGATCCTGGAAGAAACCACAGGAGCCAAGAATCCTCTCCAGCTGCATGACCCGCAAGGAGACTGGAGCCTGTTGGAAGAAGGCCTGGTGACCAACTTCTGCTGCTGTCCTGGTAGATCCCTGTATTGCTGAAGATGTCCATCAGTGTTGCAAAGGAGCTGCAATCCTTGGAGTGGAGGGAACATCCATTCTCGATGTCAATGCTTCTTTTGGGTTTCTTGAACCTGACCCTAGGTTTTTCTCAGCCAAGTCTCTCAAGCCTGATAGGTGGGTCTTCATATTCTCCACATATTCCAATAGTGTCTTTTCATTCTTGGCTTGGTGTTCCTAGTTCTCTCGTACTATATCTAGAGTGATGCAGAGTTGTCTTTCGAGCAAGAGTTTTAAAAGAAAGAACCTCATTGACGATGGCAGTGTGTTTCTCAGGACCATGAGGATCAGAGGCAGGGCTTAATCCCAGTTTTTACCTTGGGACCCCACCACCTTTTGTTTGATAGTCTTATTCTCTCGCTCGACAAGCCCATGTGTCTGAGGATGATAAACAGATGTCAGTTGCCTAATGTGGAGCCTTTGACATACTTGCCGCATCACTGTAGACACAAAGTTTGCCCCTTCATCAGTTAGGATTTCTTCCCATAGGCACACAAGCAAAAAATCTACATGTCACAGATCTGGTGGTTGGGAGTATTGGGAGTGCTTCCTGGTACCTTGTGACATAAACCACAATCGCATCAAGATGCATTTATATCCTCTACTGGATGGTTGGTTCAAGGGGACCCACCAGATCAATACCCATATGTTGGAACAGGACCTTCATCAAAGGCATCCATTGTGGGCGGTACCTTTTTTGGTACTGTGGAAATAGTGTTCTGGCACTTACGATATTAGGGAGAATTCTCTGTAAAGGCTAATTTCCCAAACCTAGTGAGTCCCTGTGACTGTTCAGTAATTATAATACATGAATAAAACTCTGAGCCACTGAGTAGGTTGTTTGGATTACTAAGAGAATCCAATTATTTTATTGTATAATTATTTTCTCTTTAGGAATTTTTGATAAAGGGTAAGTCTTCTCTCAAATCCTGTCCTGCTTCTGTAACAGGTTGTCACTGCAGGTAAGTCTAGGTAAGAGTCAAATTAGCTGCTTTAATGTCCTTTCACATTTGTGACCCTTTTCTTCTTTCTGTGTCTTTACTTTCAGCAGTCTCTAAAGATACCTCTGTCTTTGCTTGTTAATTATTTTTCTTTTCCTCTCTTTGCCTTTTCTTTGTTCTGAGTTTTCGCTTTTCCAGTCTGTTCTCCTTTTCTTCTTATCACTTGACGATCAAACGTAACAGCTGAAGATCAAGATAGATTGAAGTTTTTAGGCTGTCTTTTCTTTTAGCCCTCCTCCCCTGTGGTTTCTTCTAGGACTTCCGTTCCTGCCCCGTCAGCTTAACAGGAGCCTGGGCACATCGTTTCTCACAGAGGGCAATGGCACTTCCTAAAGTATCTTGTAGCGCAACAGCGCTTCACAACTAGTTTGTAGCACAGCGGTGCTTCCTAAATAGTTCGTAGCGCAACGGCGCTTCAGAAATAGTTTGTAGCACAACGGTGCTTTATTACTAGTTCGTAGCGCAACGGCGCTTCTTAAATAATTTGTGGCACAACGGTGCTTTATAAACAATTCATAGCGCAACGGCGCTTACCTTTCAACTTAACAAGCAGCTGCGTTCGCCGTACCACATAACCTTTTAACTGGAAGTGCAACGGCGCTGTTTCTTTAACAATTCACCACTCCGCTGGTCGCCTGGATCCCAACACACGGATCTTCACCTTGATATGCGGTGCTGTATATTTCTCTCTCCTCTCTCATAAACCGTGGCGCTAACTCATACTGCTCACTGGTGTCGTCTTCGAATGACAGCAGCTGTGTCTCTCCCCGGCGATAACAATCGCCTCATAAGCTTAACAGGATTCTCTCGCCTTTCAGGCTGGGTCTTTCAACAAGGCAGCTCCGCGGGTCAGCAGCGATTACGTTCACTGCTTTGCCAGGACGACAACGATCGTCAGCCTTTCTTCACAAAAATTACTTCCCTTTCTCCACAGCGACACCGGCACACCATCAGCTGTCGATGTTCAGATTAGTACGCCCAGCTGTAACCGTTGGGCTCGACCTCCTCCTCGTCACACGCCGTTTCCTAGGATACCAAACAGAGTTATTTAGAGGAAAGTCCATACAGGAATCACTTCCTGGTTCTGTATCCATGCCTTAACGGGGCTCCGCACTGTACACAAAGAAATTAGAGGCAAGACAAAAACCTACACATTGTCACACCCCCTCTACTAAACCCTTATGATCGGGAAGGGTTTCTGCTCTGGACAGAGAATCAGCTTGGGTTAAAAACTTCCCCGGTCTATGAATTGTTTTAAAATAGAAGGGCTGGAGGGAAAGAAATCACCTAAGTATTCTCTGATTTGAATCCTTGTTATGAGCAAGCCAGACTAATGGAGCATGATCAGTTATTAAGGTGAACTCTCGGCCTAACAGATAATCTTAGAGCGTCGATAGCCCACTTTACTGCCAAACACTCCTTCTCGATGGTTGGATAACTTAGTTTGTGAGGTAACAACTTCCGACTGATGAACAGTATTGGCCTTTCCTTCTCTCCCTGGTCCTGGAATAGCACAGCTCCGAGTCCCGTACCTGAGGCATCCGTGTGGAGGTAAAACGGGGTGTTAAAATCTGCACAGTGTAAGACAGCTCTTTCGGTGAGGGCCTCCTTTAAGGCCTTAAATGCCTGTAAAGTTTCCAGAGTTTCCCAAGTTTTCCTTGTTGCTGAGCTCTTTTTTTTAAGAGATCTGTGAGAGGACTGGCTAAGGTAGAAAAGTGTGGGATAAATCTTCTGTAATATCCCACAAACCCCAGAAAAGCCCGCACTTGTTTCGGTGTTGCTGGAAACTTCAACTGCTTGATAGCCTTGATTTTCTCCTCCTGGGGTCTGATGATCCCCTGACCCACATAATATCCCAAATACTTTGTATGAAACATATAGCGACATGAGTTTTCTTGGGATTTATGTGTAGCCCTGCCTGTTTCAGCATCTCAAAAATGTTCTCAAGATGTTGCAGGTGTTGCTGTAGATTATGATATTGTCGAGATATGCACCGACATACTGTTCATGCCCTTTTATAATATGGTTCATTAGTCGCTGAAAGGTCGCAGGAGCCCCATTCAATCCAAAGGGTAGCACCGTAAATTGATATAAACCCGTAGGTGTGGCAAACGCAGTCTTCTCCTGATCTGAAGGCAGTAGGGGAATTTGCCAGTAGCCCTTGGTTAAGTCAATTGTAGTCAAAAACCTCACCTTCCCTAGATTATTTAGGAGATCTTCTAATCGAGGCATTGGATATGCATCGAATTTAGAAATGTCATTGGCCTTCCAGAAATCCAGGCAGAACCACACACTCCCATCCGGCTTCGGTACTAGGACCACAGGGGAACACCAGTCACTATAAGATGGTTCAATGATCCCCAGATCCAGCATTTCCTGTACCTCTTGGTTGAAGGCTCTGATCTTTGACTCAGGAATCCGATAAGGTCTTTGCCTCACTATGGCCCCAGGTTTGGTGACTATACGATGATTGGTTAAATTAGTCTTCCCTGGTAAGGAGGAGAATATATGTGAAAACCGTCGTACTACGTTAGACAATTCAGTTTTTTGGACAGCTGACAAATTTGGGTTGATATTTAGGTCCTCGGAACCAGTTTTCTTCTTTAATTGTAGAAATTGTTCTGCTGCTGCTTCATCCACAGATATCGTGGCCATTGTTGGGACTGGAGATATCCATTTTTTAAGTAAGTTGACATGATAGGTTTGATAGGGAAACTTACAGTCTGTCTGTTTCACCTTGTAGGTTAACGTACCCAAAACTTCTTGAATCTCATAAGGACCTTTCCAAGTAGCTAACATCTTGTTCTCTGACGAAGGTACCAACACAAGTACTTGGTCTCCTTTCTTAAAAGTACGTAGCTGCGCATGGTGATTGTAATATTTCTCTTGTCTTATTTGCGCTTGAAGACGGTTATCCCTGGCAATACTTTGTAATTTTTCCACCCTTTCCTGCAGCTGAGAAGCATACTCTGTCAATATTATCTCCTGCTTCGGTTGCTCCTCCCAAGTTTCTTTTAACAGGTCTAATAAATAATAAAGTACAAACGGGCCTCCCGAACAGTAATTCAAAGGGTGAAAACCCTGTTGAGGACTGAGGAGTGTTCCTAAGTGTCATTAAAATCCACGGAAGTACTCTATCCCAGTCTTTACTCTCTGGGGAAGTCGTTTTCTTCAGCATTTGTTTGATGCTATGATTATAACGTTCCACCAACCCATCAGTCTGTGGGTGGTACACAGCTGGGTTCAGATGTTATATTTTTAGCGTCTCACAGACTTGTTGTAGTACCTTGGACATGAAATTTGACCCACGGTCAGTGACAATCTCCCTGGGAATCCCAACTCGTCCAATAAAAGATATTGGTGCGTCACAAATCTGTTGGGTATTTGTTGCCTTCAAGGGAAATGCCTCGTGGTATCTGGTTGCATAGTCGACCACCAAAAGAATGTATTTGTGACCTCTTCGAGTCGGTTCCAAAGGTCCCACCATATCGATTCCTATTCTACTGAACGGTTCCATAACCAGGGGCATAGGTTGAAGTGGTGCTCTCCTCACATTGGCCCGGTTCTTCAGCTGACATTCCTCACGTGACCGAACCACCTGTTGGTACACTCCAGGCCAATAGAATCTATCTAAGATCTTTTTAGTTGTCTTCTCCGTTCCCAAGTGACACTCACCAATTTGGAGGTGAGCGACCTCAAGTATAGTGTTATAGTATTTCTGGGGTATCAGTAACTGTTTTAGATCCTCTCCATTCCTGGACTTAATCTGTAGTACAACCCATTCTCCTTAATGAAGCGTGGTCCCTCTCCTGCTATTTCTTCTAGGGCCCGCTATCGGGCATATTGCAGCAAGGGATCTAGCTCTTGTGCAGACCTGAAACTGTCCCAGTCTTCCTCAATTCTCCAGTCTACTGCCACAGGGAAAACCTTTTTAGCTCTCCATTCTTCCTTCATTAACCGCTTGAGCTTTCTGCTCTTTTGTGTTTTAGGAACCGGGCTAGGTATTTCATCTCTATGGAAAGGGGCCGTTTCCAGCCAGCTCTTAATCTTATGAACTAATTCCAGAAATGTTGGTATATCTGAGCCAATTAGAAGTGGTTTCGGTAAACGAGGTAACACTGCCGCCGTCATCCGCATGGTTTCCCCGACCATCTTGATTTGTATTTGCTTGGAGGGATAAACCCTCACATCCCCATGTACACATCGGATAGGAATTTTCTCTGAGGAATAATAATCTTCACCTACCAGCTCTGATGTTACCGCTGTCTGTAGGCTTCCTGAGTCGATCAATGCGGTGGTGTGTTTTCCATCCACTTCTGCCTCACATGTATACAGATACTGCGGCTGTCTCCCATTTATCGGTTCCGGGCCCTCATTTCCTTTTTGGGATTCGAGAACCCCAACATCCATTGGTTCAGCTTTTGGTTTTTTTGGACAAAATCTTGCTAGGTGCCCCCAGCCCCCACAGTCAAAACACTCTGGGCCTCTAGGCGTAAGTGTAGCCTGACGATAAGTTAGAGGACCTTCACTGTTAGGTCTGGAACGCACGTTTTCTCCTTCCGATCTTCGTAGCATTGAGTGTGGCCACCTTGGTGGAGTCGCCGACTTATTCAACAAAAGGGGTGGTTTATAACTTGTCTGATAGTTCAACACCTTGCCTTGTCCAGCTTTTTGGTAAGCTGAGGCCACCTCTATACCCTCAGTTAATGACAACCTGGGATGTTGTTTGACCCACCTCTGTACGGGCCCACGGAGAGCTTCGATGAACTGTTCCAAAAGAACCTTTTCTGTTCTCTCCGCCGGAGTGGAGGCACTAGGTTGTAGCCATTTCTCCGCTAATTCTTTTACTCTGTAAAATAACTGCCTCGGAGTTTCTTCCCCCTTCAGTTTGACTTCTCTAAACTTGACTCGATACGTTTCCTTGTCGTGTCCCATTCGCTCCAACACCACCTTCTTCATGTCCCCATAGCTGGTATCACCCGCAGGGTTTGCCGCTTGATATGCACATTGCATTTCACCGGTCATCAATGGTGCGATGTAATGACACCATCTCTCGGTGAGCCACTGTGCATTCCGAGCCACTCTGTCAAAATTCATGAAGTGTCCTGGATCTTCGCCTGCCGAATACTTTTGCAAGACAGAGGTAGGGACCTGGGACTGTTTTGTACGTTCGTTACTTCGAGTAATTGAGCCTGTTGCATTTGTAAGGCCTGTTGAAAGGCTAATCTGTCGGCCTGAGGTTGATGTGATTGCATTTGTAAGGCCTGTTGTAAGAGTTGTTGACCTTCGCTTAGGGTCTTAATAAGGTCCTCCATGGCGTTCTCACGAATCCCACTTCTGACACCAAATGTGACCGTTCAGTGATTATAATACATGAATAAAACTCTGAGCCACTGAGTAGGTTGTTTGGATTACGAAGAGAATCCAATTCTTTTATGGAATTTTTGATAAAGGATACATCTTCTCTCAAATCCTGCCCAGCTTCTGTAACAGGTTGTCACTGCAGGTAAGTCTAGATAAGAGTCAAATTAGCTGCTTTAATGTCCTTTCTTCTTTCTGTGTCTTTACTTTCATCAGTCTCTAAAGATATCTCTGTCTTTGCTTGTTAATTATTTTTCTTTTCCTCTTTGCCTTTTCTTCTGAGTTTTCGCTTTTCCAGTCTGTTCTCCTTTTCTTCTTATCACTTGACGATCAAACGTAACAGCTGAAGATCAAGATAGATTGAAGTTTTTAGGCTGTCTTTTCTTTTATCCCTCCTCCCCTGTGGTTTCTTCTAGGACCTCCTTTCCTGCCGCGTCAGCTTAACAGGAGCCTGGGCACATCGTTTCTCACAGAGGGCAATGGAACTTCCTAAAGTATCTCGTAGCGCAACAGCGCTTCACAACTAGTTCGTAGCACAGCGGTGCTTCCTAAATAGTTTGTAGCGCAACGGCGCTTCAGAAATAGTTCGTAGCACAACGGTGCTTTATAAACAATTCATAGCGCAACGGCGCTTACCTTTTGAACTTCACAAGCGGCTGCGTTCGCCGTACCACATAACCTTTTAACTGGAAGTGCAACGGCGCTGTTTCTTTAACAATTCACCACTCTGCTGGTCGCCTGGATCCCAACACACGGATCTTCACCTTGACATGCAGTGCTGTATATCTCTCTCTCCTCTCTCATAAACAGTGGCGCTGACTCATACTGCTCACTGGTGTTGTCTTCGAATGACAGCATTTCTCTCCGTCTCTCCCCGGCGATAACGATCGCCTCATAAGCTTAACAGGATTCTCTCACCTTTCAGGCTGGGTCTTTCAACAATGCAGCTCCGGGGGTCAGCAGCGATTACGTTCACTGCTCTGCCAGGACGACAAGGATCGTCAGCCTTTCTTCACTAAAATTACGTCCCTTTCTCCACCGCGACACCGGCACACCATCAGCTGTCGATGTTCAGATTAGTACGCTCAGCTGTAACCGTTTGGCTCGACCTCCTCCTCGTCACACGCCGTTTCCTAGGATACCAAACAGAGTTATTTAGAGGAAATTCCATACAGGAATCACTTCCTGGTCCTGTATCCATGCCTTAACGGGGCTCTGCACTGTACACAAAGAAATTAGAGGCAAGACAAAGACCTACACATTGTCGCAGTCCCCCAGCAGCTTTGCTGGATTTTTTTGGGGGTTATTTTTTCTCCTGCTAAGAGTGAGACTCTTTTTCTCCCACTCTTAGACATGATTTGAGTTGTTCCTTTTACTTTGTATGTGTTCTATGGGCTATGGGGTCCTTTTCCCCATAGCGTTTCATGTGTTTTTGATATCTGGGTTACACAGCACCCTCCGTGCAGTAACCCAGGGGTGTCGTAGCGACCCCCAAACATAGACTCCATACCCTGGGACTGACTACTGTCTCCCAGGGCATGTAAAGTCACCATTGGCTTTACTAGTCTCAAATTGTGAACAGAACCAGTACAAACCATCATATTGTGGACGTACTGGTCTGGGCAATTCGATTGCCCCAGGGTCTGTTGTTCGAGGGGGCACTGTCCAGTCCCCCCCGACCGAGTTTTGGCCGGTGGCAGTGGATACTACTTTTTATATTTGACTGCGAATATATTCCTATGGGATTTTCCCATTGTTCGAGGCTACCACTTTTTCAAATAGCCTCGAAAATACCGCCGGTTTATTAAATTAATATAAATTCACCGGTTGGTATTTTTTGCCAAAACTTGGTTCCAAAATGGCGTTTGTTTGCTTCTGTTACTCCAACCCAAGTTGAGCCCTTTGTTCCACTTTTTGGCGGGCTTCTCCACAGAAGCCTCCAAAAGTGGTGCCACTCTGTCTGGGTACCACTGGGGGTGTGGGAGGGGGTTTAGGCACCCTGGACTGAGTTGCCTCGGCAACTATAGTCGCACTCTTGTGTGATTGGCCCAAGTGGTGAGCCGCCCAGCTCACCACTTAGCATGTTTGAGTGACAGCTAGGCTGAATGAATGGGGGTTTTCTGCATAAAAGCAGGGCTTTGGGGACTGGAACTTCAGAAGTCGCCACAGGACCTAAAGAATCCGAGGAGGGAGAAGCCAAGCCGACCTGCAACGACGACACCACCGGTGGAGCCCTGCTGAACCGTCTCACCACTTTTCCCGACGACAGAGATCTCCAGCCCGGAGAGTCTTCTTCCTTTGACTGGTGGGGATAACCAGTTTGCCTGTCTTTTCGCCTTCCTGGACCATCTCGTGGCCGCCTTGCCCGTGCCAAGCACCCCGGCAACTGGAATACCAAGGTTTACCACTACCGCGAAGGAAAGGGTGGTACCTTGTAACCGGGAAACTCTGCGGCTGGTTTCTTCCCTGGCAGTGCAACGACCTTCAGTTTTCCTCCACGTCGAGACCTCGTTTTCCTCTGGACGAAACACCGACTTGCACCCGCTGCCAGGAACAACTGCCCCCGCTGGAGCGTTCTTCCCATTTTCAGGTACTGTGTCCCGCCTGGATTCCCTTGCGACAGATCGTTCGGGGTGACAGTAAATCCTCGACTTTCTAACATGGGTTAGCCTGGGGCCTGCTAACTAACTTTTCCTGACTTGATCTCCGTCTTTTGTGAACTATTTACAAAGACTCTTTGGGCATAACCCCACTGTGTGATCCTGGACACATTTCCTTGCTCTCTCTAAGAGTGGGCCTGGCATTTGAACTTCCTTGCTCTCCAGTAGACATTGCCTAACCAGCTTCACTGTGGTTCTGTGAAAAGTATTGAAATTTGTGTGCTTTCATAACTTTGCCTTTTCCCTCCCTTTTTAAATAACTTATTAGAGTGCCATCTTATGTTAAGCGCTCACCTGTGTCTGAAAATAAGTGGTGTTTCTCATTAAGACTTGTCTAATAAGTAATCAGGGTTGTATATTTATAATAGTGACTGTGTTGAATTTACTTACCTCTTTTGTGCTAGTGTAATTTACAAGTGTGTCTTTAAATAAATAATTATATACTTTTGCACCAAAGCTCTGGTCAGTGTTTGCTTGTGCTACTGTATTTCTGTACCTATTGTGTATACTCTATATAATGCCTAACTCATCTTGAGAGAAGTCTGACTGCTCAGCCACAGCTACCAGGTAAATCTGGGTGGTACAGACTGCTACCAATTGGGTTTACTGCCAACCACCTGTAGTCCTAAATCTTTTGCAGTGGTCCCTAAGGGAACTGCACAGGTTTCTGCCTAACATACGACATAGTTTGCCGAACCTGGTGATGTCGCCATAATGCCCAGGTGAGCAGAATCAGCGAGTAAGAACTTGTGTGTTCTCTACCGCCAGGTGTCTTACACTTAGGTGATCGTGAGCTACTTTTAGTAGTAGTGCACGGTGTGAGAGGGGAATCAGTTATTCCTGTCCTTGATCGTCTTGACACACCCGGTAGTACAATCCATTTTTTGGGTGAAAAGTTGGATAGTTGGTGGTTTCCCCCATGCTCCTCTTCCTCTGCTTTTTCACTGAGTTATCCTGAGGGTGGTAATGGTTAAGTCAACAGTTTGAAGCTACAGCTCCTGCCAATCAAGATTCCAATCAATATATTCAAGCTCATTGGTTGCTATAATTCATATTGTCTTCACCTTTCTCCTTTCGGGGAGACTTTATATTTGGGTGGTCGGAGTAGGAATGTCGGTTATGGCGAACTGCTCCTCTTATAGCCATTCCGGATCTACTGTTTTCAGAAGTTCCTTGAACTGGGGTACATCCACGGCTATCATGACGTGGGCTTTTGTAGTGAGGGAAGAATTGCTGCCTTTACTCCTATCCCCTGATCTTGAACCTGCAACTGGATCCTCTTGGTAGGATAAGTGTTTTTTTACACATCTTATCTTTATCAGGGGTTCTCAGGTTCCCTTCCAGACGACTGATGTCAGGGCTTACCACTGTGTTTTGACTGCTGCTTTACATGCACCTGTACCCCTACTGTCTATGGGTACCACCTTAGCCTTTCTATCGGTTCCCCATACACGGAAGACGGCAGCAGTTGGGGGTGACTGGAGGCGCAGGCCATCCAGCCTCATGCCGTACAGGCTTCTCCTCTTGGGGTTTCCTTCTTCAGTCTCTGCCCATGGTCTTGCTGGTTTAAGTGGCGGCATAGTAGTAGTTGTTCCAGATCTGTTGAAAGGGGTTAGTTGGCTGTAATCTGCATGTTGCTCCACAGAAGCTATGTATATTGACACTGCCAGGCTTGGCCAATGATGTTGACATTCCCACCTTTGTATTGGTCATGGAAGGTGTCCAGGAATTGCTCCAGGGCGATCTTCTCTGTAATTGCAGGTGTTGATATCCTGACTGGCTGCAGCCATTTATCCACAACGTCCTTGATTGTATAGTACAATTGTCGAGGGATCTGTTTGGGCCCCACCTGGTCTGAGGTTTTGTTGGTAGGCTTCCTCTTTGAATCCCAACTGGGCCAATATGGCTGCCTTAAGTTCTATATATATGGGGTATTCCTGGTGGTATTAACTAGTTGGTATGCTCCTTGCAGAGGACCATGAACATAGAGGTGCGGGTGGACTATATGCTGTCCCTATCTTTCTTTCAGTTATTGTGCATTGTGGGAAATTTGCTCAAAATTAGTAAAGAAATACAAGGGATCATTCCCTTCCACTTACTTTGCAGGACAGATGTAGGAACGACGAATGGACCCTAGTTGACATCACCACTCCAGTCAACTGTAGCGTCCTGGTCTTTGACTTGTACCGCCGTCTGTGGATTTCCCTGCATCTGTATGGATTTCTGAAATGGTTGCCAGTCTGCTTGTGCTTGTTGGGCGTGTACTTGCGGTCACTACTGTAGTTGCTCCTGCCCTTTGGTCAGGGGCTTGATCAGGTTCTAAATGGCGTTCTCAATCCCACTACTGCCACCACTTGTAGGACCACTGCGACAACCGTTTTTAAGTTGCTTTCTACTTTATTTAATTAGATCAAACAATATACACATCATAGTTCTAGGTTCACAGGTCCTTTCACTGTTTATCAGTAGTAAGGACAGAGTCTTCCTGGACTGGGGAAAGCTCTTCTTGCCTTAGCAGGGTTGCTTCTTTTTTCCTTCTCATTATTCGCAAGGGAACCACGCCTTCCTCCTGCAACACAAAGCAGTGGTCCATCTTCTCCTTTTATCCTTCCTTCTAGCCTGTGCCCTGGATCGGTATTGGCTATTCGTGGAACTGCCCCCGCGTTTCCTGATGCTCTATGGGAGGAAGTCCTGTCTACTCCCAATGGAGCTGGTGTTTTGATGGTCACTAAACTCAGACCAGCAAATTTCTTTTTTTTTTATTTTATTATTTTTTTTTCCCCTTTCCCATCCACTGTGCTTCAGATGAGCTGCTTGCTGCCCAATGAGCCCATCTGCCTTCGGGTGTCCTTTTTAGGTGGGCCCTCGTTTTCAGGAGGCTTACACCTCTTGTCTTGAGGTCCTGTCTAGATCAAAACACCCTGCCTCAGCTCCCTCCTTGATGATCTGTGATGGTCTTGTGCATAATGGGGTCTTTGCTGCACCTCCTGTTCTCTCTCCAAATTCTGCGACCTTACCACATGCTCCCTCCTCCACACACACCTCTTAGTCTTAGGGTGTGTCTTTTCCTCTCGTCTGTCCCTCTGGTGGTCTCCTCAGCTTGCCTCCCTCTGTAATACACCCTTGTTTATTTATTTTGCCTTTTGTAAGGCACTTATACAGAATGAAATTGTGTTTCAAAACACCCACCGAGCAGGGGAAGGAACATGGGGACAAAGGCAATAGAAAACAATACTGAACAGGATAGAGGTGGTCCTACTAGGCCTTGTGAGCATTCAGATCATGCAAGTGCAGGTAGAGTGAGACTGGGGAGGGTGGTGGGGGTATGTGCTGGATAATTCCCCACAGTGAACCGGTAAGTGCTTAGCAGAGGTCATAGTGAGAAGTGCTCATCTGCTGATGCAATAAGTGTGGTCCTGTGAGGCAACACGGGCCAGTGGGTGCCCAAGGACAAGTGCTGGGAGCAGGACGGCCAGGACCTAGAAGGACACATAAAGGCCAAGGCCACCAATCTCAGCGGCTGAAGGGATTAGCACAGGAGAGGAGGGGGAAGGAGGAGGGAAAGTCTGAAGGCGCTTTCAGAATTTGTAGAGATCTGGCACAAGACTGAGGGGGAGGCTGTTCCAGATGAAGGAGCTAGCCGAGGAAAGAGATCGGCCTCCATATCGCTGCTTAGAGAAGCACTTCACCCACAGAGTTGGAGCCGGAGGAGCGTAAAGATCTTGAGGGAGCCTCAAACCTCTTCCACACATACGTCCAACTTGCCAATGCCACTTCCAATCACTTCTCCTTCTTACTTTCCCTCCAACCCCGTCACTCCTAAGATTCCTCGTAAAAAAAACCTCCCTATTTTCCAACACCTTTTTTCTTTTCTCAAGCTCCTATGTTCTGCTCCTTGGCCCCTCCATATACTTCACTACGCTCCTCCTGATATCCACTTCCAAACTCCTTTTGTTCTCTCTGGCCACCTCTCTCCAGCCTCCTTCCTGCTGCTCCACCTCCTTCTGCGTTCTCTTCGATGCTCTCCAAAGCTCTTCCTCTGACTCCAAACTTCCATTCTGCATCTCTCCAGCAATGGACTCCAGAACACCCTCTCCCCGCTGTGCTGAGAGCTGGCTGTTTCATGGTATGGGTCAATAGCTTTGCTGCAATTGGATAAAGGGGGGGTCAAGAAATCCATCTGAGCCTGCTCAGTCCCTGGAATGCTCTGTAATTCCAAGCTTTGGGATGTAGTCTTTAAATGGGGCTGACACCATATTTGATCTCATCCTGGAATGTTCTCTTTATTGGATGCGTTGCAGCAGCTATCTCGCCTGTTGCATAGCAGATCAGCTTGTGTACTGTATAATATGTTTATGCAGATGTTTTATCTAGCAACCAAAGCACCCTTTAAAAAAAGTTTTATTAATGTTCCATACAATAACTTAGACTTTGTAAATAACATCCATTGATGCATCACATTATTTGTCTGTACAACCTCCCCAAATCCACCCTCCACCAGCCGATTCCACTGCAGAGTCTACCTATATTGTGGGTTAAACTGCCTGGGACTGCTCCCCATATCACTATTCTGCAGATTGTGTTGGTGTATTAACTTGAGTCAGGGAGACCTCCTGAGTAGGGGCTGTCCGTTCTTGTATCATCTGTTTCCAGGCTATTAAATCAAAGTTTTGTTCCTCATGACCTTGACGGGATGCTTCCTGCCACACAGCGGTCGCTGCCAATTACCATTTTTGCAGGTCCTTCATCCACATCCCCATCACTGGACTGTTGCGAGCTTTCTACCCCATTGCTATTCTACGCTTCGCCAAGATGTCTGCTAGATCTCGCAATTTACTGACATGTCTTGCATGCTTTGGTCTCGGAAAAATTCCTAGCACGCACACCCTGGGGGGAAACCGAGTCTGGTGACAAGACAACCTTGGCCAGGGTCAGGGATAGTCCCTCTCAGAATTGGCGCATCTCTGAGCAGGCCCAGAACATAGGCACCAGGTCTGCGTTTAGCAGGCCGCATTTCGGACAAGATTGTTCTGTTGCTTTACTGAATTTAGCACTCTTCCCCGGAGTTTATGCTCTGTGAGTGACACATAATTGGATCAGCTGTAGCTTTGCATTTCTGGACACCTTCTTGTGATAAACCATGGTCCTACTTTAGGCTGCATCCGACAGCTGCTCCTGCAAATCGGCTTCCCGGCTTTGCCTTATCTGTATTAGATTGCTATCTGGCCGTGCCATTAATGCCTCATGTAGTCTTGATATTGCATGTCCTCCTTCTGAGATGTCATATAATGTTTCGATCGTCTCATCTTCCAACAGTATTGTATCTGCTCGTGGCCATTTTAATTTTATTCTATGGAGAAGTGAGGATTGGTTATGTGTTGTCCTTCTTGCACTACCGTTTCCGAAGCGACCGCACTAATGGTCATCGGCCACCCCTCTATTATATCACCTAATGTCGCCACCCCTCTGGGATCCCATTACTTCCTAATGTGCAACCTAAGTTGTGCATCTTTGCTATTTAGTGTCACCAGTGGGATCTGGGGCGAGTACGGCATATCTTTGCTCAGGAAGCGGCAGGCCCTTTACCACATCGTCTTACCTAGCTTCAGCAACAGTGGGGGCTTGATACCCTGTGATGCCGTAGTCCACACCATCTCTTTTAAAAAGAATGGGCTGCATGCCGGTTGTAATAACTCTGTGTTCTGGGTTTGTTCGTCTGACAACTAGTACGTGACAAACTGGAGTTGGCACGCTACAGAATACCCCTCAAAATCTGGCACGTTTATCCCTCCATGTTAATATGGTCTCTGTAACTTCTCCAACGACATCCTGCATCTTGAGTTGTGCCACAGGAAGCCCCGACAAATAGTGTTCAGAGTCCTAAAGAAGGTCTTGTGTATATTATATGGAACTTTGTAAAATAATGGAGCAGCCTCGGGAGCACCACCATTTTTAACACAGCCCTTCCTATTAACGAAAACGGCCAATTGGCACAGAATTTCATGAACATCTCTATTTTATTCACAGCCTTTACTGTGTTTTGTGCATGTTCTGCTTTAGGGTTGTGGAAAATGTCTACTCCCAGGTATCTAAATGTGTCAGTTTCCCATTTGATCAGTTGCACTGGTAACACGCTCTGGGGTCTACCCAAGTACCCTGCAAAGGGAATAAACTTTACTTCTGTGCATATATTGTAATTTACGGAAAGGTCAGCATAGCCCTCGAACACATCCAATATATATTGCAAGTTGGTCTCTGGGTGTTGTAGGTAAAGAAGCTTATCATCCGCACACAGGCAAATCAAGTGTGTGCTACCCTGTATTCTGATACCTACCTCATGATATTCCCTCTTCAAGTATACCGTTAGCGGCTCTAAGGCCAAAATAAATAACATAGGAGAATGTGGACAGCCTTCCCTGGTACCCTTGCTTAATCCCCATTGTTCTGACATAGTGGTACCTGTCCTGACTCTATCCACTGGGCTGCTGTACAGTAGTTTTACCCATTTAACATATGTAGGACCAAAGCCGAAACCTTTCAGCACCGCCAGTAGCCATGACCATCTGACTGAGTCAAATGCCTTGGCAGTTATGGCAGTAACCTTGCTAGATGCAGAGTGTTGTCTCGGGTCTGGTCAATAATGTGATCGTCTTAAATTGCATGTGATATTCCTATTTGGGAAATAACGTGACTGATCCGGGTGTATGAGTTTGTGAATCACTGGCTTTAACCTGAGCTGTCAGTATCTTCCCATCTTGTTTGAGCAGCGAGAGAGGTCTGTAAGAACCGCATTCAGTGTCTGGTTTGCTGGGCTTCAATAGCGGGACAATAATGGACTCAACGACTGCCGCAAAATGCCATTGTCTAGCGAGTCATTTAGCATTGCCATTAACAAGGGTGTGATTTTTGCCGTACATGGGGCCTTCCCCGATGGCAACCCCCGTATAGTGTGTACCAACTCCTCTTTGGTTATGGGGGCTTCAAGACTTTCTACTGCTTCCAAATCGAACTTTGGGAGATCTAGAAGCTCTAAAGCTTCTTCTATCTCTGACTCCTGGGTTTTTGATGTCTCCTCATATAGCTCCTTATAAAAGTCGTAAAAGCGTTCGTTTATACCCTGGTGTGTCTCACAGATCTCCCCATTTCTTGCTGAGATTTCCCGCATCATGCTCGCTCAGTTTCGCTTTTGTATAACCAGGCTAGTACACGTCCTGGTTTGTCTCCTTCAGCGTGCTGCTTTTCAACATATTTCCTATAGTGCAACATGCCTAATCTATCCAGTGTTCTAAGTACTCTTGCTGTAGGGCAACAGCCTGACGGACCTTCTTGCTGGGTTGATCCTTATCATTGATGGCCTCTAATTTAATTTCTGCTTTACGTAAGTCACCCTCTATTGCGGCATTAACTCTTTGCTGTGGCGATTGCAGTTCCCCTGGGCGATTGCAGTTCCCCTGGTCACCACTTTGAAAACCTCCCATAATGTGCCTGCTGAAGCCACACTGTGTTATGCATAAAGTAATCCTGCACCCTCTCTTAAATGTATATTCCAACCGTTCAAATTCGCCCAAGGTGTCCTCTCCAGTAAAAATATAATCCAATCTAGTGGGCATCCTTTGGGGAGAACTATAGAGCGAATATCCTCAGGTCAGTGGGTGTAGAGTCTGCCATATAACAAAGTCTAAATGCATGCAACAATGTATTCAAGGCCTTGGCGGAGGGGGCAGGGTGGGTGAATTTGTCATCGGATCTGTCCAGTGTAGGGTTGAGCGTGCAATAAAAGTACCCTCCCCATATCAATGTGCCATCTCTGTGCACTTATTAGTGGGCATAACATACGGTAGTAAGCAGCAGTCTCCTGGTTTGGTGCATTTGTGTTGATGCAAAATTCCCTGTGTTCCACCCGACCTCACTACAAAAACATCCTTCCGTCTTTATCTTGGAAAGTCTCAAGCACCCTTAAAGGAACCGACTGTGCCGCCCATGTTACCCCCCCTAGCATATGCAGAGTATGACAAGCCCATCGTTATGCCTCTCCATTTCTTAGCAAGGGCAATCTGTTTCTCCTTTGTGTTGCGTTTCTTGCAGGAGTGCAATGTTATTTTTTTGGCGCCTTTAGTACGTCAAAATACTATTACGTATAATATAACTGCTCAGGCCCCTGATATTCCAGGATATTATTCTAAGTTTCCCCATCACACTTAAACAGTCTTACTTGTACCAGCACTCCCATGTTCAAGTTCAGCATATACGGTGTGGACTCGTAGGTGAACTCCAAACTAACTACACACAACTCCCCTGACCTCCCCCACCTCTCAACAATTGCCCAGCTCAATACTTTGTGCTGAGACATCCCCACTTCTCGCCTCCACACCAGGGTGTTGTCCTGGTGTGTGGGGTGCAGTAGGTGGATATGTAACCACTAGTATCCAAATAAACTAACCCGATCTTAGGTGCAGTACACTTCTACGTTGTGCGATCTTAAATTGGCACCACAGTACTGGCTCCTGTATTTGACAATTCATGTTTCCTGAGGTTTCCATCTGGGGAGTCATACCGCCGCCTCGACATGTAATTGCAGCCCTCTGCTGCCTTGTACTTGTCATGGATTTCTGCATGTCTACTCATCGCTACTGGACCAGCCTCTGCCCCGGTTGGCAAATTCTGCATGTTCATCCATTTATATGCATCTTCAGGGTCATCAAAGAAAATGGCGCAACCTTTGTGAATGACTTATATAAAGTTTATCTGTTGCTTTTGTACTTGTAGGGTGTAATATTGGTAGGCAGTTATCATTACAGATGCTCATTGAATCGTCCCTTTGCGGAAGTATTCAAGGATCTTTTCCCTATCCCGGTAGTTCACTATCGGGCTATTATTGGCCTCAGCGGGTCCCCAGGCAGTGGGTTCCTCATCAGCGACCTAGGTGCCCTTTCGACCATGAAGCCTTAAGTGAAGGCACCTGTTCCTGCTGCAGCAAGAGATCGGATCTCTATGTAGTCCGTTGGGTTCGCTCCTTCTTCCGGGAGCCCAATCATTCTTACGTTATTGCATATAGCTCTGCCTTCTGCAACCTCAGCTCTGTCTTCCAGATTACGGACCTGTTATTGCCGTACTCTGACTTCTTCAGAGGTGCCCTTTAGGCCACCAGTATTCTCCGCTAGTGACCTCACATCTTGTCTTAACAAGGTCACATCTGTGCTGATGGTGTCCGTTTTAACCTTGAGAGACTTTGTCAGATGCTATGGCTTCTAGTATCTGTTGATCTCCTTTCTCAAACATCGGCTCCTTTTGAGGTGTTGAGGTAGCTTGGGCAGGGCTCTCCGCTGGGTGCGCAGTTTTGGTGCACGCCTTCAAAGTGAGCTGCTGCCTCTTGCTCTTTTGAGTTTTAGATGCCATGGCCACTTGCAGTCCTGTTCCTCTGCTCCCCTGCTGTTGATTGTGCTGCCTGGATGTGTGTGTTCCGGTGCTTGCCGGTCTGTTCTTACAGGTGGGTTTTGCCGCTATCGACCTCTCTTGCTCACTAGAGTATTCGGCGTATCCGCCAGGTACTATTTGAGACTGTTCGGATACTATCAGCAGTGCCCGAATGTTCTGTCCTTATCCTGTTTTATGCCATCAGCATCAAGTTAGCCATGATGTTTAGTGCTTGCATCGTATTATGGCCTTTGCGACCAAGTATCATGCGTCCCTGGTGCTGATGCGTGTTGTGGCCTTCATATGCCTGGTGGGACCTTCAGCATGCCAGGAGTCAGCGGCCTTAAACCTTCAGTATTTGCCCTGCCTTATCACCAGGCTGAGCCCACAGTTCTTCTGTACTCCACACTATTATGTCCTCCCAGATGGGAGGGAGCCAGTGTGTCCTACGTTATCGCCTGTGTAGATATGATACGCTACTACTTGGGCACACTACCGGCCTCCTTCATGTGGTCCACGTTGGTCTGTCCCTGGTGCATGCCACCTCTGCTCCTGTTTTGGGTTGTCCCATTAAAGCTGTGGGCATCCGTTCCGTTTCAAGCACCTACCGTGACCTTCTCTAGGCGCACAACTGTGTGCCCGTAACTGTCTCATCAATAAAATTGTGCTACGCTTGCTTGTCCTTCCAGGTCTCTGCAGTCTTTTTTTGTAGTTGGAATTAATTGCTCCCAGCTTGGCCTGTTGAAGGTAAGCGCTCCCGTTCCGGTGACGGGTTCCACGTTTTGTGTCCAGTGATGAGGTTTATTCCTATGCTGTTGTTCGTGTTCAGGGTGTCTGCAGTGGTGTTGCCACTATCAGGCAGGCCACGGTTCCTGAAGCCTGGCAGCCCAGCCTTTCTTTTGTTAGAGGTGGGGGGACTAAAATTCCCATCCGCGTACTGTCTGGGAGCAGGTTAAGATCATGCTGGACACGTTCTCAAAGCCCATTTCTTTCGCCGTGAGTATCGCTGCGGACGTGGAAGTTTATGCTCTTTTACGGAGGGTTGCGAAGTAATATGCGTGGCTCCACAGTTACTTGAACCGTAGGCTCTGCTCTTACAATTTGTGCTGCAGGCAGGGCGCCAGCTTCCCCCTTGGTCCGCCTCCTCTTTAGTATGTGGGACCGGCTTCCCCTCTGGTCCGCTTCCGCGCTACTTGCAATGCCCGCTTCCCCATCGGTCTGTCTATGCGTCTTATTCAAGGCCTGCTCCCTCCATGGTCCGCTCGTCGTTTATAATCTGGGCCTGCTCTCTTAGCGTTCCGCCTAAGGTGCCAAGGCCTGTTTCCTCTTTGGTCCGCCTACTCACTCAGTAGAGACGGTTCTCCCCACAGTCCGGCTTCCCAGTATACTCTGGGCCTGCTTCCATTACGGTCCATCTCCGGCGCTTCCGTACGGGCTCTCGCTTCACGGGGCGTACTGTCTTTTCCACCGAAGCCTGGTAACCCCCAGGATTAGCTTTATTTATAATACCGCCGAAGGCAGTATACTCTGCTGGCTCACTCCGCTTGCCCCGGCACACCTTGTCGCGCACAAGTTGCTGTTCGCATGCTGGCCTTCCCATGTTTCTTTCCTTGGCATCCAGGTTCCTTTGTTGTTGGTCCAGATGCGGTGCTGCTATCCGCTTCTCCAGTGTTACCGCACTCGCCGCCAATCTTTCCCCTGATAGGATCGGGCTTGCAGGGCATTCGGGACAGGGTCAGGCCGGCTGCTAATTATGTTCTGACCAGCCGCCTTCATGTGCTATCGCGTCCCTCACCGGTGGATCTATTGTTTGGCGACTGTCATTTTGTATCGGGTTGCCGCTGACCGGGGCTTCCTCTCTGCATGCCCATGCTTCCTCTACATCATATATTTCCGACTACAGATCACGCCCAGTTGTGCTGCCATACTTCACACATCAGATGGATCATTTTGCAAAAGTCCACGCCTTCTGGAGCCCATGTTGCAGGCAAGGATCATAGCGGATCTTCAGGAGCCGTAAGAGAAGCATCCTCACTGCATGGCTGCCTAGCCACGCCCATACCAAAACACCCTTTCTTATGGTTTTGTGTACGTTTTACCTCCCTTAATCTTAGAGAGGGGCGGGCTGCTATGCCAGTCTGGTTGTCATATGGTGAAGTGCCATTTCTATATATATGCCCTCTAGGGTGGGGGAGGGGGTTGAAGTAGAATAGAAAACTCTGCCGTGGGGCGCTTGGATCCTCCCCAGAGTCTTCCTGATCCCAGATCTAGAAGTGTACTTAGCTAGTCCAGTCCGGGTTTTTCCTCTATTGAAGAATTGCTAATGGGATATGTAGTTTATCTCGGTGATCTGTTATTCAGAGCTTGAATTCTGTTTTTCATCGTCCCTCCTGACCTTAAAGCTCCAATTAGGATTTAACTTCCAGATGCAGAAATGCCTCACAAGGTGGACCCAGTGCCAGCTTTCCTTTTAAAACTGAGGGGAATATTCTGGGTGGGGTAGACTTTGTTGAATTTCCAAAATTTAGTGGGGTGGCGTGACCTGGGAGTATAACAGTGTATATATGGTCTGAGGGGCACTGTAAATATCTTAACTTTTTTATAACTGAGATTTTCATAGAAGTTTGTTGTACAATGTTATTATAATTGTGGTCCTTAATTCAATGTTTTGAAAGTCTTTCTTTTCTTTTTACTGTGCAAAGGAATGTTTTAGCATAGAATAGATGTCAAAATAACTTGTAAACATGTAGGAATGATGTTGGGTGTTTCAAGTACACCGACTCTATCCAGTTTGTTTGTTTTTATTTTTGCTAGTGAATAAAATGCAAACTGTATTTCCTACTTGTGCGTGGTGAAATAATCTAAACTTCCTTGTTGTGTTCAAACAATTTAGTAACCTTGTTATCTGTCTTGTGATTTCCCATATCTAGAGCCCAGATGTCAACCCAATACAATGTCCATCAGATGCATTCTGCCCAGCTGGCAGCTCAGAGCCTCAATATTGTATGGAAACTTTTTTTCGTAAGGCTGGAGATACCTGTGAATTTGCACCGCTAACTATTGTTCTACTAACAATTTCCACCATATGTGAGTAATGGGCATCATCAATCATTAGTAACAAATCACTTGAAAATTTGTGATAGGAGGGAATGATTTGCGGTTGATGGTGTGCAGCATTAGGTTTACTATATCTTCCTCATTGCGTGCCAGGTTTAGCCTTAAGTGTCTGTACATGATGTCTGGGACGTTTTTGAAGGGAGGCACAGCTGAAACATTGCCTGTAGCATATGTTTCTTATTCTGTGCAATCTAGGTGGCATTGTAACCTTCCTCCTCTTGTCCTGGTTTCTCACAAACCACCAATCAATGCACACATTAGCTAAAGTAAGATTGAACTGTCCAGAAAGATAATTACTTATACACCTTTTCTTGTATCTGGGGTTACTTTTCCTCATTTGACAGAGTAATGCTTGATATTGGTTGCTATGGTGACAAGTATGTGCAGTACAATAGTGTTAAAGCAGCACTACAAATGAAACTGATATGGAAAAATGAAACTACCCTTCAACATTATATCCAAACAGATATTCAAACTTCAAGCCAAAGAGGAAAACCGCTCACCAAAAATGACCATACGAAATCTGTCCTTGAAGTGTTATGCAAACTGAAATAGCTATCCAAACAGAGAGCTGCTACCCCAGCTGCTATCCAAACATAAATGGCAACTAAATAATATACTACTATTCAAACTGCTATCCAATTAGGAGGCCGCTACCTAATCCATCAAATAGGTAACAGATTTTCAAACAAATATCCAAACTAAGAACCTATTTTCAAAATAGGAAACCTCTAATTAAGCTGCTATCCATTTAGCATAAGGCTACCAAAACTGGTATTACAAACCACCAAATGCTCAACCTGCTCTCTCAATGGGAAAACGCTAATCAAATTGCCTTTTTAAACTGGAAATTGCTAGCTACTATACCTTATACCCAAACTGAAATTGTTGTTCAAACTGTAATCCAAACAATAACAAATAACTCTATACATCTCACAGCCCAACGGGCTATTACAACACAAATTGATAATCAGAAGGGTATCTAGATGGGAAACCTACTCAAACATAAATTCAAACTGCTACTTAAACTGCCATCTAAACTCAAATGTTCGCAAAACCTCTGCCCAAACCGTTCTCTCAGATTGCCACACCAAACTGAAACTGTTCAAGTTTTACTCAAACTAATCTCTGTTCTGCTACACAAACTGCAACCCCTCTTTAACCGCTATCCATCCAACTGACATTCTACTGATGACTAAATGGCCACTGCAACCACAACGGCTGACAAAACTGCTATCCTGACTAAGCCTTCTATCAAAAGGATAGCCTGCAAGATCCCATTGCTTTCTGAACTGCTATTCTGCTTGATTACACCTACCTGGAATGCTACCTTAACTTTTATCCCTATTGCTTCCACGATTGCCTTCACTATCTAAACTACTATCAAGCTAATACCTAAAATCAAACTCCTATCAAGATTCTATCCCGGTAACATTATGCTTTGAGCGGCTTGCAAGTCATTGTTATCCTACTGCTACTTCAACTGCTGCCCAAACTCTCCTATAGAAACATACCCTTGTATATTTGAAGGCTGTGCCATTCTGCTTGATGAACAATTCACTCAACTGACCTCCTTCCCATGCCGTTTATACAGAACCCTTTTGAGAATTTGTCCAATCCTTTTCCAGGTCCTTTTCCTCATGTTTCTATTTCATGGGTCATTGCTCAATCTACTACTCAATATCATACTGACAATTTGCTTTGAAAACACTGCGGAGGAGAACGCTTATTTTGTAAAAGGTTACTGGAAATTCAGCAGCCCCTTTCGCTTTAAGGGCTGGGAACAAGCCCATCCAGAAAGCTGTGCCATAAATTGAACACGCCGGCACCCTTGCAGCGTTACGCCCGCTGAGGAGTAAAGGGCGCTTCCTAGCTGTTTGGAGCTGTTTGGCTGGAGACAAGACGCTGACTAATACTCCTTATCCCTGAAAAGCCTGCACAAGTCTTTATACTGTTCATGTTGGGATATGTTCGACTCCAAGATAAGGAACTTTGGAGTCATCCAAACCCGCGAGTGCTAATCTAATTTATTATCAACTGACGGCCTGTTATGTGCTAATTCCCTCCACCTTAGAGACCCCCAGCAACTTTGCTGGATTTTGAGGACTCGATTTTTTTTAACCTGGAGAAGGCGAGACCCTTTTTTCCCCACTCTCTCATGTATTTTAATGTGATTTATTTTGAACTCTGTTTCTTTTGGATATGGAGCCTGACAAACCCCATAGGCATCATCTTTTACATTGTGTCACGTGTCACACTGCACCTTCAGTGCAGTGGCAAATGGAAATCTTTCAGATTTCCCAAAGGTTTAAATACCTTCTCTTGGATAAGCCACCGTTTTCAACAGCAGTAAAGTGAAATTGACTTTATTTACATTTGTAACTTTATAGACCCAGCACACACTATCTTACAATAGGGTGCTGGAGCGGTTACCTAGTATCCAGTGTCCAGTTTCTCATGTAAAAATGTTTGTTACCCGTTTCTCACTGAATGGCTGGTGGCAGTGGTTTCATTTAAACTACCATGGTGTGCATTTACCGCGGACTGCGTTCGCCGCTGCAGTAAAGCACCCAAAGGTGCTATCTTTGTCAGAATGGCCCTGGTCGTCTTTTCTTCACCATTTCTTTGTGGTAAGGTCCTCCTTGAGATTTACTCTGCACGCCAAACCAGGTTTGGTCCCATTGTTCGCTTTGCCTTTGGCGGGATTCCCGAGTGAAGCCTGCCTCTGGCTCCAGGGTGTCTGGGGTAGGCAGGAAGTGAGGGAGGTGCCCAAAACTCCCTGTGCTTGGTCTCCTAGGAGACCCAAATGCACTCTGTGGTGATTGGCCAGCTGACTGTCCGGCAAGAACAGCCACCCTGCTGGGTGACTGACAGCTGGGCTGGAATGAATGGGAGAGAACTGAATAAAAGGTAAGGCTTTTGGCTTGGAAGGCATAGTCGACCACTGGACGAAGGAACCGAACAAGAACTCGAAGAGGACACCCACTGGACTGTTGGTTTACTCGGTGAAGCCCTGCTGCTGTGCTAAAACTCCAAATTTGTATCGACTGAGAAGCCCCTGCAAGTACGACTTCTCCCTTTGAGTTGGTGGGACCAATCAACTCCAAAGTAAGCCACCTTGAAATCCATCTCGAAGCTGGTTGAATTTCCACAGAGTTGCTGCTGGAAACTGTATAGCCAGGGAGAGGAACACCAGATTGTGTGCATTGCTTTTAAGCTGGCCTAGAGATTCAGGATGATCCTCCGGACTCCCAGGAAGCAGGACTGACCAAACCTGAGCCCCCTCAACAGAGTGCGGGACCCCAGAAGCAAGGAAAATCCATCTCGACAGCCAGGAACCGCAGTGTTGCTATTTGCAGTAGACGCGAGGATTGAAACACTCAACAGCCACTGATTTGAAGATTGCCGGTTGCGAGCAGTGACCATCCCATTGCAGTGCAGGAGTCCCCAGAAGTCCTCCCTCTTGTCCCCACGACTGAGGCCCAGGAACAGAGAAATCTGCAGAGCTGCACAGGAACAGAAGTCATCTGCTGCACTTTTTCTTCAATGCAAATGTACTGTAAAGTCTGAGAGAACTTACCTCTCACTGCTTGCATCTTCTACTACTCACAAGTCTAATCAGCTTGTTGCCCTACATTTGATTCTTCTTTTCTTCAAAGACTTCTAAAACATTGTGCAAATACTTTTCTATTTACCTACCAGAAGTGCTTCATCCTATATAAGACTTTTGACCATTGACTTTGGCTTAGCCTGTTGAACTGAATGGCTCTTCTTGGGGGATCCAAAGGTAATTGCCTGCTTATGCATATTTGTCGTCTCTTGTTCTAAAATGTCCTTTTACTAAATTTAACAGTATTCTAAATGCCAACAGTAAGATATTAATGTCCCCAGCACCCTAGCTACTGAAGTCACCTGAGGGTGTAGTTTGTGCCTGTGGGCCATCCCAAAAGGGTCTTTACTGATTTAGAAACTAAGAATGTACAGTATTGAAGTTTATTTGTGTGTTATTCTTATATTGCCTCCTTCTGAAGAAGTCTTTTTCTAACTGACTGATACATTAATAATGGTTTATTCAAGAAACCTTGGGTGTAAGAGTTTATTTGAATGCTTGTAACCGTAAATCTCTGTGTAACTCCAGTACAGCTCACATTGACTCCTCTTGTGATAAGCCTGGCTGCTCAACACGCTACCAAAACTGTGTAGTACAAGCTTATACCAAAGGTTGGGTTTCCTATACATGTAGTCAGTTGTTTGTAGTGTTCCCAGAGGGTTCTGCATACAAACGTTGCCTAACACAGCCCTGCTCAGCATCCAAGATACTCTGTGCGGTATGTTACAGGGCGGGGGGAAGAGACGGACTCTGGTGGCTCCCTGAGCTGTCGGGCGTTCCTCGCCCTGTAAACCGATACGGCCAGAGAGGCATAAGGTCTTGCTCTCTAAGCAGTAGCAATATCATTCTGACAGTGATTCAATATAGATTACGGCAACATAATTGTGATGCTGGAAATGCATCTGAGGGACAGGGCCTCTGAATCCTTGTCCTTTTTCTGTTTCTACCGTGTGTTCTGTCATGTTTTCTGCCCAGGAGTCCATGTGGGACTCCTGGCAGTGCAGCTCTCTTTTGGTTTGGTGAACAGACCCATGGGATACCCTTATGGCACCCATGGGTAGGGGTACAACCCTGTGCCCCTAGTGTATGTTTTTGGGCACCTGTGGGTGGCCCACAGAGCAGGGTATGGGCTGGTGGCAGCTCCATGCTGAATCTGCCAGGTGCTCTGAGTGTCCTCCATTTTGGGACACCCAGGCCCTGCCATTGGGATCAGTTGATTCCTGATAGAAACAAGATGGCCCCTGTGGCCTCTTGCTTTCTATTGCCTGTTGTCTTGTTTTTCCCAAAGTCCTGGGAAGCCCTGACTCTGTCCCTTCCCCCTGACTGGCTGTTGGGTGGAAGTTCCATATATGGTGTTGTTGTGAAGGCCCAGCTAGACTGACTGGAGCCTTCCCATTGACTGTATGTTGTGGGTACCTCCTGTGGGTGGGACCTGGGTGAATGGAGTGGGTGACCAATATGCACTCCTTGTTGTGGTTGTCTGGTTTCTGGCATGTGAGACAAAGACTGAGACAGCCCTGCCCGAAACTGGCCTGAATGCAGTGTGTAGTGTTGAATGGCTGGGTACTTGTCCCAATCCACATTCTTTGTTGTGAGTGTCTGAAAGGGAGGAGTGTGGCCTGAATGCACTGTGTGCCTGATTGGCTGGCTGACTGCATGAATGCCCTGCAGTATGATTGGCTGCTGAGTGTGTGCCAGCAGCGTGGATGAGAGAGAGGATAGTATATCTGGGGACCTCTCACCACTGGAAAAGTGTTCAGAAGGGACCTTTGGTTGAGAAGCGACCATTGTGCTCCTAAAGCAGCCAGGGAGCTGAGTCTCCACTCTACGAGTAACTGGAACTGCTGATCCTCGACGTCCAGCTGGAAGAAGATGATTTGCTGTGGCATCTGCTTCGACCGATCCGAAGGCTGACGAGATCGTCGAGGGCTGACCCGAGAGAGGACCTGGTAAGGCGCCCTCTTCCCGTGCTCCGAGGGACCATCGAGCACCGCTCCATCTTCGCCGAAGCGCCCTGGAAGACAGATCCTCGAAAGGCTGTCGACCCGAGACGGGACCGCCGAGGAGATCGAAGTGAAGCACCCGGACATCGACGCCGTCGAAGTCCATTGCCGTCGACCAGGGTTCGTGGTTTGTGGAACCGCTGGAGGCCCGTCGAAGTTGTGTTGCCCAGCCGTGGGAACCACTTGACGCCGTGCTGCCGACGACCGGAGCCGTCCGCTCCTTTGCCTAAGAACATCCAATCAAAGGACTCTCTCGACCGCTTCGTCGACCTCTTATCCTGCCGGAGAAAGTCGAGGACGACCAACGCGCCGAGGAGAAACCTGCCGGTGGGTTTCCCGCCACCCGACGACCTCAAAGACTCGGACGACTCGACGCCCTTGCTGGGCTCCCGTCTCTACAATCTTTGCGGTCCAGAACTATTGTCATCGAGGTGCCCCGCACACCTCCGCCTTGCAGGACGCCGACGCCGACGAGCACCGCTCGGACGAAGCTGCCGCCTCTTTGACATCGTTCTACCTCGTTTGTCGACGGACGTTCGACGCCCCATGCCTCCCGCTTGAAAGGGAAGGCATTCAAGAAGGGCCGTCGATTCCCCGTCGCCGAACAGCGAGTCCCTCGACGTTTGTCGACGCCTTTTCGAGGAACTCGACTCCACCAGGTACATTGGGGGGGTAAAAACATTATAGGGGAAAATAAGACTTGCAGAGCAATATATGGACTGGGCTTGTGCTATATCTTTCTTTACAGGTTGCCCAGGTGGGGGGGATCTCCACACAGAACTGTGCCTAGTGGTAGGGGTCAGTATTCTGCCTATTGCTCAACCATCTTATTTTCTCTCCTCTCTCTATTGCTGGTTTCACTCTATTGGTCTGTGTGATATTGTACAGTATTGTTCATGCACTTCAATGAGATCTAGGGTGGTACCACTTTAGAATTGTAAATATTTGTCATTGTAGATTTTGCCAGAGTACAAAGTGAGTTATCATCATAAATGTACATAACCTTAACTTTTGATTATATAAAGACTGTGTTCTAACCAATACAGAGTGTGGATATTCCTTTGTGGGGGCTTGGGGATACACTGTACTTAAGAACCAGCCTGTATCACCTCCTGAGAAGCTAGGCCTTGATTGCTCGACCATTGCTACCGAATAGAGAATCTTGGCTGGGGTCTCCTGTGCCTCCCCTCCACCATATAGGGAGCGGAAGTACAGACACCCCCCACCGGTCGTTGAGATCCGTTCTCTCACAATAATAAATAGGGGCTGCAAGGTTGCCTCTCCCCTTCGATATGGAACTTTGTTGTTTGTTTGACTTTCAACTTTGGGTGCCGTGAAGGACTTCTTCCTTTTTGTCTACCCCTGGCACACTTATTCAACATTGACTATGGCAACATAACATTTAGGGGTTGCGAGGTTCCCGTTCCCCTCTGTTCTCGTATGATACTGAAAACTGCAGCTGGCCTGCTGATCTATAAGATCACCTATTACGGGAGCTGTAAAAATCACTTTTCCCCCTGTGTCCTGGTCTGGCTGGTTTAAGACGCCTTATGGCTTCTATTTTATCTGCGCATAGCTTTTCAGGAACTTTTTTTCTTTATTGGATACAATTTTCTCTTCAGGAGTTTTAGCTTAATGCTATTATTTATCGTTTTTAGCATTGGCTATACTGGTTGCATTTTTTGCTGTGTATTATGAAAATGTTTTGCTCTTTTGTATAAATTTATTTTTCTACAATGGGTGTACGCTTGGAAAGTTTTACCCCTATTGATTTAAATGCATTTCTATTGTGGTTTTAATATTTTTTTAGCTGAACACTGCCTCTTTTTAACTATTCTAAAGTATACTGTGTATTTTTACCATTTTTGTCTTGCACATTGCACTTTAAATTCCAACTTTTATTCCAGTTCTTGGAATGCACAATGGAAACTATTGGTAGGATTTGTTATTGAATTATACCTAGATTCTTTTGTTTTAAATATAGATTTTCTTTTTATTATATGCTATATTTTTACATGAACTGCCTTAAGTATTAGCTATTCTATATCAAATTGTGTTCCATTATTGATTTGTTTCCCGAGATATATTCAATAGACTATAACGGGTTCCTCTTCTGGAGCTCTTCCTTCCTTCTCTTCTGTTTTAATCCATTAAGTTTATATTTACTCAGCCAATCCACTGTCCGTCCAGACTGGTAGTATCCTAGGGAGTCCATTTAGTCATTGAGTTTGATTGCTCCTATAACCACCTTTTCACTTCTTTTCTGGCTCAGTACGGCTGGGGCTGGTTGACCCTACCTTTTAAACATAAAAAGGAATATCTTCTCTTCTAAGTATGGTATGTACAGGCCTCAGGAGCCAATTGGTGGTAGATGAGGTAAAAGGCACCAGCAGCCTGACAAATACCTCTATGGAAACGGTCATTAAGGATGATAGAATTTCAGACTTGTACAAAGAAAAGACCTTACTAAGGTAGTAGAAGTTATTAATAGAGAAAGGCTCTGGGGTACCTAATAGTGATATTGGGGTACCGGGCAATACTATTGGGCTGACTGTAGCCCAAGTGCATAACCAAGGAGATGGCGATCCTTGAATGACTGTTGAAAAGATCTACTCGAACATTGGGAAGAGGCCATGGGCAACCGCTGTACTTTTAAAGGAAGCAATTTAATTTCTATTAATGACCAGGAGGATAGTCTGGCAGCCACTCTGGCCCGAAATTTGAGAGAGGTAGTAAGTAGTTCAACACTTAGTCGATACCCTAATTGGGGGAAATGCGAAACATAGAGTCTCTATTATACAATCTTTGGAGACCCCAATTAGACATAAGGAAGGTATAATGGGACATACTCGGGGAAACTATTGAGGGCAAGGAATTTGCGCTAACTGAGAAAGATACCCCACAAGTTCACAATAGTAATATGGAAAACAATAATAATCATAGTTCTAATTCTAAACCATCACTAAAGCCCTTTCCATCAGTAAAAAAAATTGAATTCACTATCTGATAAGAAAGATCCTGATTCACATTTGAACCAAGAGATATCAAGATCTAGGGAATTATTTTTTTTAAAACACCAATAGCCGGACACTTGGGCAAAACTCCATATAAATACCTAGCAAAGAACAGGTTAGGAGGTCCGATTGCAGGCAAAAAGATCTCAAACTTTTTTGGCAAAAGAACTGCTACAAATACGGAGATAAAACTAGCCACTTCAGCTATTTCTGTAGCCAGACTAGACCACTCTTTATTGGTTGACGTTGCCAAAAGGTTGGAGGTAAGGGAAGCTGATGAATGATCGGACTTACCCAACCTATGGTCTCTGCAAGTATGGTTTTAAGTGCCTTTGTCAACCTGTATGATAACATATGGGCAGAGGTCAAATACCATACTGAACTCCTCACAGAAATATACAGCAGACTAGAGGGTCTGGAAGGCCTCAAGGGTTTGGTTAAACGGTTGAAGCAGTCTGAACTATATCCCAATACCAACATTGGACCTAACACCATCACCAATCCACCACTGCCAATTAAGCTATGTGGGCAGGCCGATACTATGGGTGTGCCAAATGAAGTTAATGGGACAATATCTGAACATAGTAAGGGTGGTGAGGAGAAGGGACAAGAGTCTCCCTACCCGATACCTGCCATATGGGCTCCCAGTTGTGAAGTTAGTACTGGGATACAATATGGGGTAATGGAAATGACGAGAGGGTACCCACTCAGGTGATTTCTGAAATAAATAGAGTTCAATTATTGATCTAACAAAGGACGACTTGCCCTGTAAAAGAGACATTGTGGTCTGTAAAAGAAAGGTGCGGCAGACTAAGAAAACAAAAAATTAAAAGGATGTGTAGAAACGTAATTTTATAACATTCAAATGTTTAAGAAATTTGGCTATACCAGAAATGCTACAGTTCAAAGGGAATAGTACCTGCAATGGTGTGGCACCTCCCCCTAAGAAGCAAGATGTAATGAGCACTGCAGCAAAGGTTCCTGTGAGGGGCTGCGAGAAACCTTTTGCTACTGAAAATCCCCTTGCTCCAGATTCTACTCTGTCCAGTGAACAATGAGCATGTTAAAGATATATGCCCCTTAAGGGTAGATTCGGGAATACAAACAGATCAACTTCTGGTAGCTGAGGGGTTGGCTCCAGGCCCAGTGATGGTACCACATTTATACCTAGTGGATGAAACAAGAAACCAAAAGCGGCCAATAGTCTGCAGCACCGTAGACCTTATCAATAAAGATGAGGATAAAAACAATCCCTGTCCAGCTAAAACACAGAATCCCCAAGCCCAGGTGTCAATCAATTGCACCAACAAAACCTTTGGCTCATGAGATTAAGAGTCCTACATTAGTTCATATTGTGACAGCTAGACGCATATTACAAGAGGTCTACACCCAAGACACCCATATGTCTGTAGGATCCTCCAAGGATATAGTGCCGAATCTAGTAGAACATGTTTTCAATCCCAAATCTCCGACATATGTTCGGATGAGAAGTGCTATAGAAGCGAAGTCGAGAGATAACTTCCCATTTAGGAAGGGGGGGAGTTGGAGACAAATTCGAGCCACATTTTCTGGGGGCATTATATGTACCCATGTGAGACCTTAATTCTAAACCTTTTGGGATTCAAGACAGAAAACCACTGGGGCCAGAAAATATAGACGGGGGTACTATCTTTAGAGGGGCTAGAGGTCCCAAACATCAAGACCAGAACATGCAGGAAGCAAAGGGGAACAATGAAGGTCATCATGTGAAATTACAAACCAAAGTTGAATATCTAGATGCTATACAGATCACGAGCCTCTGGAGACAGGACTTTCCTCTCTGCCTGAAGCGAGGCAACATCTTGAAAATCTTCACAACTACCCTCTCTATCGCTGCTGTCTACATGTGATCTAAAACGAAGAAAAAAAATTCAAAATAAAACCTGCTGTGATCTGAGTAATATCTTTAAATCACGGGTGGTCTTAAATTTGGTCATGGGAGAAAGTGAAGAACAGAGTTTTGAAATAAAGACCCTAAAGTTAGAACAGACTCCAAACGAGGGAAATAAAGATGCTGAATATAATGGTAATCTGACAATGGTCTTTCAACTACAAAGAAATACTCGAGAACAATGGAGGCATCTCCCCAGAGGACAATTTAGATAAATGCAAGACTGGGGCCAAATCACCTCTGCCTTGTGGAACTGAGGAAAGCACAAGAACTGCTTACTCTATAGATCATTTGCAAACCGCCTATCTGAAGTGTACCTCTTGGAACACCAGGGGCGACCAGCAATTACTCACTAATTTCGAAGTAGCAAATATGCTTGAGGATAATAACTGTTTTTTTCCTACAGGAAACATGGCTCCTGGTTGAACTATTTGTAGATGGCTATGAAATACTTTCACAGCTTGCAAAGCCCTGTAAGGGAGGTAGTCCATGGGCAGGCCTCATTATTGCCCTTAAGACTACTCTGGGCCTTTCAACATCAATGATTTGTGGTCTCCCGGTTGGGATATTGGCGGTCAAAGGGACATCTGGTGGTGGATGGCTAGGGATTCTATTGATTAATGTTTACTTCCACTCAAGTCTTGCACCACTCGAGTAATTTCTAGAAAATTCAGATTGGAGAGCCACAACTACATTTTAGTGATCCTTGCAGGAGACCTTAATTCTGACTGCTATATCGTTCCCGATGAAGCCTATAGTGACCTTGGTGAAGAAATGTTAGAATCTGATTTGACCCCGAAAAACTACTGGGGCAGACTGTGGAGGCTTTCTCTTGAATCCGTGGGGCTAATTTGCTTTAATGACTATTAGATTTGACTCTGCCTATTCCACCAACGTGGCAGAAGGATGCAAATACATCTATGATTAACTACATCTTCGTATATGAAGGCCTCGCCAAGCTGACACTTATTATTATTGTAAACCCCAATATATGGAGTAACCCTAGTACTCTTAAAGTGGACTTTTTCCTCCCTTTCAAAAGGAAGCTCAAAGGTGGCGGAACGAATTTGAAAACTCTAGGACAAGGGAGAGGTATTAGATGGTCACCGTCTAATAAAGAAAAACTCAATAGTGAATTATTAGATACTTTGGGCAATACTTCTTACCTTTGGAAACAACAAGTGTTTAACGCACCCGAGTTCGATAACTTTCTGAGCGATCTGTTTGAAATGGCCCAAAATAAGTTAAAAAGGGTGGGTCTATAAAAAATGCATTGGCACACTTATGAGTGTTTTGCTAAAGAAAAATCCTCTATGCTCCACAGATACGCGATTCCAATTAGAGAAGACCTCCATGATGAAAAGAAATCAAGCAGAAATATAAACATTTCTGTATTTCTAAAAAAGCCCCTATCTTGCAAAAAGATGCACAAATGATGCTGGGTGTCTTGGTGAAAAGAGACGTAAGGTATTTTAGGGAACTTATTAACCCGCCAAGACATCCCATGCATCATAGACCAACTTAATGGAGTCTGAGAGGAAAAATGGGTGCATTTCTTCTCTGAGCTCTATGGGAATCGGCAGGATGAGATTATATTTAAAGGACACAATAGGAACCCAGTATAGAATACTGGGATATACTTAAACTAATTATGATGTCAAAGAAATCGTGCGCTGCAGGTCCTAATGGGCTGACCAATAACGCAATGAAAGAAATGCCGACAGCTTGGGCCCAAATACTTACAATGCTTTTTAAAAGCATCATAGAAAGTAGTATTTAGCTGGCGAACAGCCCACATTATACCCATTTTTAAACGGGGCAATTGAAATGCAGCAAAGAATTATAGGCCAATAGCTTTTATCGACGCAGACTGTAAATTATTTGCGTCGTATCTGCGAACATATGTTAATGGATGGAAAAGTCCCACACCCTAAAAAAATATCAGACTGGGTTTAGAGTAGGGCATTCTACAAATCTCAATGGACTGGTCATGAGAGCCCTCCAAGACTCAGCATGGGGAAAATTTGGTGGCAGTCTGTCGCTTCCATCAACCTATCTACTGCATTCGATTCCGTTATCCGATCACGCCGCTGGGCCTAACTTGCCCTTTGCCGTATCCCAGTGGGCCTGTTAAAACTAATAATGGCTATGTATGAAAACTCAGGGATACACGTCCACTTGAATCTGTAGGGAAATGTGTCCTGACGGATTAAAACATTTGTAGGAGTAAGGCAGGGTTGTTCTTTGGCACCCTGCCTCTTCAATCTGTATGTAGTGGACACAGGAGAATACTTGGAAGAGGCGCGTCTGGTAAGCAGAAAGCTAGGGGACATAAGGATATCGTGGTTGGCTTATGCTGACGATTTCCTCCTTTTCCATCAGACCAGGGTGGGATTGCAGCGATTGATTGACAAATTTGCGGAAATTGCCAAAGTCAAATGGGTTCAAAATAAATCCTAATCAGACCCGCATTCTGGCTATCTGAAAAGAAAGAAAAAAAAATTGGGTTGGAATATAGGACAACCCTTTGAAAGGGCACACACAATTCTCTACTTAGGCTTCCCAATATTTGCACACCCATCAAACTAAGGGCTGTGATCCTTCCTAAAACAAGTCTCTCCCTTTGATAGTAGATGGTTAACTTGGACCGAAAATGTTGACGGTTTTCCTTAAAACCAGCAGTTGAGTTCTATGAAGGGAAAATAGTCCCAAAAATGATTTATGGGATGGAGCTCTACTTTTGGAATTGCAGAATTTTTGGGAAACCATCGAAGGGGTGTTCTGGAGAAAGGTTTTAAAATTACCAAATGATATTCTAATGTCGGCAATTCATTTTGAACTGGGCCTCGTGTCCCTGAAAGCAAGATCTCTGTGGCGGATGATGGCCCCGTTTCATAGCCTTCTAGACCCTGTGAGCAAAAATCTGAGGCTTTAGGGAAATGGTCTCTACTCAGGGAGGCCCTATAGGGAATAAGTACTTGTGCAAGTTTAGGGATTTTTGTCATCAAACCCTATGAGATTGGTCCACTGATAAGGACACACTCTTTAGAAATCCAGAGAAGGTTAAAAGGCTTATATATGAATATGATTGGATAACTACAACTGAGAAATTCCATAACTATCCATCCCTTTCTCATTTAAAATATGAACATAGGAAAAGTGGTTCTCTCTTTCATGATGAGACAATTGATATTGTTTCCGATCTTCTATGCGGGTTTTAAGTTACCTATGAAGTCTACAATAAAAAAGTTTACTACAATCAATTTTAGACGAGGCTCAGATGTTTTGAATTTGAGTTCCCAGGCAGTGTTATTTTTTTTAATTTTTTTGTTTCTGTTAAATGAGATGATGATTTTCTGTGTTACTGATTTATTATGCATCTTTGTTGACAATGAATGTTGCGTACGCTGATTGTAAAGGTTTCATATGCAAACCATACACAATTTAAAATAAAAAAAAAAATACTTTTCATTGGTATTCCACTGCCAGCTCTGTGGGGATTGGACTCTTGTAACAGTATATTCTCTGGCTATAATGGCTTGAACCAGCCCAGGCTTTATTCTGTAGAGGGCTGAGAGTAGTCGGTTATCAATGCAGGTGTTCATGGACTAAAAGTAATGTTACACACATTTGGTACTAAATAGAGATTTTAGATTTGACCCTTTTAGTTTCTAAAACTAAAGGCTAATATGTTATGCATTTTCAACGTTAAATCACATTCAAGAAAATTGGAATGCAGTTGATATTATGATGCTATGGAGCTTTTTACACAACCTTCTCATGCGTGCTATGAAACAAACTATCCTCAGTCGAATCCAGGTTCCAACTAAAGGAAAACCCCCAGGCCTCTATAGAATAGCAAGTGTGGCAGAGAATTCAGACGTAACTCGAGACGGTAGAGGGCTGGTAGTGAAGTACAGTTAATCCCAACAGTTACCCCCAAAGAACAAGATCCAATGGTATGCTGAAAAATATACTTTGTTTAAAATCGCACACAGATTTTCTGTTTAAGTACTTTGGGTTAAACATAACATAAACTAGTGTATGTATAAAAACAGTAATGGCCAGCCAAGACCAAACCCACTCCTGAACTAGATGTGTGTTGCCCACCACCTGGTGGTAAACAAATTGCAAAGCTATGGGATGGTAAGAAAAGGGAACCCTACACAATAAAAACATATGTTGATCTAGTCATGATTGGGACTCAGTATGCAAACACAAGAACCAATCACGGTAATTCCTAAACCTCTAGTACGTGGTAACATGAACGATAAAACGGCACACAAAATATACATTGAATATAGCATTTAGAGCGAGAAAGGGGGGTTAATATTTTAGTACTCCTGCTCAGAGGACCAGTGCAATTTAGGATATAGTTAGGCTGATGGCACCGGACCATCCTAGAAATTGACTGATCACATTAACAACTAGTGATCGTGTCACGATATTTCCATTGATGGGAGAGAAATGTAAGGCTTAAGCAGTGCATGCTGAAATTCCAGTTATTTGGACTTAAACTCCCAGGCAGGTCCAGAAGAAATTTCATGTTAACAGGTAAGTACCTTCAAAGTCACTTATAGAGTTTTGAGTTGAAAGGGTTCCAAAGGAATCAACGAGACAGCCTGTATGCACTGCTGCCATTATATGCAGAAAAGTCTGTTAAGTCTGAGTTCTAACACTGCCCAGTGTGGTCAAGGCAGCAGCCTACCCTAAAGGATGCCAGAGGGTATCCTCACGAGGAGTTGCAGTCTGAGGTTTGAGACCCAGTGGCCCCCGGAAGAAACTAACAGCACAATTCAAGCCAAATCAAGTGAATGGCAAAATTCGGCTGACGGAGACCTGCAGAAACACCAGATTACAGTGACCTCAGAGTGTAAGTATTACAAATAGCCTTCCAACCCAACCCAGGCCAAGCAGGAAATACCTATTGTAGCAGTTCCTGAACACCCAGCTCAGGAATGGCAAAATAACCCATGGATTAAGTCTTCCTTTACAGGTAGAGTTTTAGTCACATGGGAACGTTAACCCTGAACCAATGAAAAGCGAGGTGACCCCAAAAAACAACAATCGTCTTTCTTTGGAGTGGTACCCACCAGCCAGAAGTAAAAATGGCAAAGATGACTTCAGGAACATGGAGGAGCCCGACCATGACTATTCCAATGCTTCAAAGATGGGCAGCCAGCCAGCAGGAAACGATCCATCAGGGGAAACGCTGGTGGAGCCAACCAGGAACGGGCCAGACAAACGCAGGTGGGTTTGTGATGTCCCACAATTCTTCTGTGCAATGGCAGCAACAAGGGTCACGATTAAACCGGTAGTTCTGGAAGACTGCTTTAAAACTGCCCAGAAATGGTCCTAGCATGAGGATCTCAGGGGGAGGATGAGGACCGGCCAGGAAGGACATCCAGCAGTAAAAAACAAACTATGGAGTTCAGAGTTGGGACACAGGACCCAGCCAGTTTGACCAAACCTGGTCCTAAAATTATGCCATCTTTTATAGCGAAATTCCACTAGCAGGCAAGTAAGCAATCTAACAAATTTCCTTCATAATTCATGCAAGATTGACTCTCCCCTAGATATCCCCAAACATTCATGGGCTGGCCTAAGCCAACCCTTTGATCACACACCGGGGCAGTCACACAAACCAAATTGGGCTGCCCCTAACAAACACCAACCACCCAGTTGCTCCCACACAGTATATGCATTGGCCTGTTAGTGCTAGGGACTTTCTGCATGCGAGGAGGAATCTGGACATACGCAGATGGATTTGGGCATTGAGGCAGTCGCTGTGGTAATTCAGCTAACTCTGCGCAATGTGCTACAGCGGCAGGGCACATGCAGCAGAATCTAGGCATATGATGCAGACCCTGTCCCTATCAAGCAGTCCATGGTCAAAAAAGACCTTGCCTGAGTATGGGCTGAATCTGCACATGTGAGGCTGGCCATGGATGTTAAGGAAGTCTCTCGGCATATGAATGATTTTAGGCATTGAGGCAGTCTCTGGGCATTGTGCTAGCCTCTCTGCAAACCTGATTGAATATGGGCATTATGAACCTGATCTACCACACCTGATCTGGAACTAGGGGTTGAAATGGTTAATCTGAGCACTGACAGTCCTTTGATACATGAATGGCATCCCGGTGGCCTATAAGGTGACATCTGGTCATGTAACTTTGTTCCTGGGTCTGAGGCATTGAGGAAGGCGCTGTCCAGGAGGCAGAGTTCTAGGCATGCAAAGATAAACCTTGGGGTTAAGAATGTTCGTGGGAATCTGGGGCAGTCCTTGGGATCTGAGGTAGTGCTTGACCACATCAGGAAGTCCATTGGTATAAGAGACATAGGGCCTCATGAGTACGCCGGTCCGGATTTAACAGAACCGGTAAAACTGTACCATCACAGTTTAACGAGCTGGCAAATTCCGACCTGCGATCCCGGAAACACCATCACCCCAGAGCCACACCCACATAGCCAATGCACCCGGAAACTGCGTCATCGGAAACAGCGCCTCGACACACTGACATACTCCCAGTTACTGGCAATACGTAACACTGTGCGCATTGAAGTAGCACGGACACGGAATAACCGGCAAAATACCATCGGAAATACGTGAACAACGTGGCAGTCTCACCGCCACCGCGGACATGGCGTTAAACGGTTGCAGGTGAGCTGATTCAGGCCACAGGTGCACCAAATGAGCCCAGCTGCACCCTGCAGGCAACTGGGAGCCTACAAAAGACCCACACCCAGGCCAACTCAAAATACAACCATGCAGGCAGGTGCTGTAGCAGCATGTGGGCTATTGAACCTACAGGCAGCAGTGCACATTGTGGCAGCAGCAGAGGAGGAGGAGACAGAGGAGGTGCAGGCGGCAGATGGTGAACCCGGCACCCATAACAAACCCAAATGTGCAGCCGGCACGACCCCCAGGCAGCCTGCAATACTCTGCATCAGGGCCTCATCCTGGAACCTGAACCCAGGGCAGATCCACACATTAAACCGGCTTGACCGTCCAACAATCATGTCCATCGTCACCATGATTGAGGAAGACATCAGCGGCCGCATCAGCATCCGGACGGCAATCCTGCCCCTACTGACGGTGGGCTCGGTGCTACATTTCCTTGTTGGTGAGCTGCACTGGCTGTCCCGCTTCTCAAAAATACTTGACCAGGTACTGGATGCCCTGCTGCGCCATGTGTCGGAACATATCTCCCTCCCCGTGCCCTTGCCCAGGTCATTGCCACCAAGGTGGCCTTCCATGCCATCACTGGCATGCCAAATTACATTCGTGTATTAGACTGCACCCTCATAGAGCTGATAGTACCACGTGCAATGGAGTTGGCGTACCACAGTAGGAAACAATACCACTCACTGAATCCACAGATGGTATGTGATGCTGGACAAGTGATAACCCATTGCTGTGCACGTTTCCCCGGGGTCAACACATGACTCAATGGTCCTGCGCAATTTGAGATTGCCACAGTATATGGAACGCTATGCTGGTCAAAGCACATGGCTATTGGGTGAGTACAACCGACAATGCATGACCCCCGTGCAGGGGTGCGGGGGTGAGCAAGGCAATGTCCTGTGTGTCTGGGTTGGTACAACTGACAATGCATGACCCCCTGGCCAATGGAATGGGGAGTCACCACACCACACACATTGCATCGCTTCACAATACATTTGGCAACAGTGCACCCCCACCCACCATGCCAAAGGATATGCACACCCAAGACTAGTCGTAGCACCACAAGCAAGGATGACCTTGTAGAGCGTGTCCCCCACCCGCCCATTGCCTCTGTGCCCCCACAATGCACATGACGGGTGAATACCAGGAATTGTGAATTCACGTTACTGCAGTGACCATTGGCTGACTGCTCCATCTGTGCACATCACTGCACAATGCCATACTTACCTACCCCACATCAGGACATGGCCATCTACCTGTGCACATCAAGTCGTTGCCCAATGTCAAAGCACCAATGTGTACACCAATGGCCCTGGAATGGGAGTCACCCACTAGCAGATCATTGTATGGCCCATTTGACGGCATCACTGACAAAACACGATTGTACTGCTCTGGGCATGGGAACCACAGACATTTACCCTTCCTTCCAATTCCATGTAGGTGATGCAGGATATGCACTCACACCATGGCTGACGCCCATACGAAGGACAAGGAACGGGCATGAGGAGGCCTACAACAGGGCACACATCTGCACACGTGGCATGATAGAGAGGACATTTGGATTACTCCAGGCCAGGTTCTGCTGCTTGAGCAGATCTGGCGGATCATTGCTGTACAAGCCAGTGAAGATGGGTAAAAAAGTGTTTGTGTGCCATGATGCACAATCTGCGCATGCACAGGAATGTACCTCTGCCCCCAGACGCAGAGGATGATGATGAAGTGGATGAGGATGAAGTGGATGAGGATGATGATGATGAGGACGAAGATGCGGTTGGGATGGCTGCACTCCCTGGCAGGGGTGCACATGATGGACAAGGTGCGTGGGATGCACTCATTCGCATTTACTTCTGAGGGACTGTGCACGGACAGCATGGCATAAAATCATGTAGCATGACAAATTGATTAAAATCAAATCAAGGATGTCCACTTGTCACTTCATGTTCAACAGTGATTTATTCTAAACTATGCAGGGATGTAGGTGAATTGGAAGGGAAAGCTGTACACCTGTGCCCACCTACCACCCCAATGTACCCGGCCCCAACCCAATTACCCCATAATTGACCTACCCTACCTCCCCAACGTACCCACCCCCATACACCCAAACAATCCAGAATGTCTTTGCAACAGTCTCATGTGCATCCCGCTATTTACACCTGCGCTTGCGTGCAGTAGCTTCCTTTCCAGTGGGTGCAGCCAGCCGGCCTGACCACCTCCGTGGGCTGCTTGCTATGGAACTTGAGGGGGTGGTGCTGGCGGACGGCACTGGTGGCGTGGCAGGAGGCACCCCGCTAAAATAGGCTTACTGGGCCACCAACATCGACTCAGCTATCGTGGACATGATACTGTTCCCCTCCCTCATATGACATGACATGGTCACATTTGTTGTTGCAAAACAGCAGATTGACCGCGACAGGTGGCGTACAGAGGTGGCATTGGTTTCGTGCTGCAGCCTCGCCTCCTCCTGCTGCAGCCTCGCCTCCTCCGGCTGCAGCTTCGCCTCCTTCAACAGCCTTTCCACCAGCTGTGCAAGGCTGGCCTTTTCCAACAACTCTGCCAATGAGGGTGTTGGTGACCTCATGGGGGGCTGAATCCAGGGGGAGGGAGTGGTGAGAGGTCACCCAAGTCCTCATGGTCTTGTCCTTGCATCTTCAGATGCCTCAACTGGGGTACTGTTCCCACTGGCCTCCTCCGTAGCGCATGCAGGACACGCACTGCCTTCTGTGCCCAAGCTGGTGACGGGTGTTGCCTGTGTGGTTACAGGCTGCACAGGGTTGGCCGCGGGGATTGGGGCATCCAAGGCCAAGGTTGGTGCTGCTGGTGGCTGTGTCCCTGAGGTGCTGGCATCAGCATCCTGAGCAGGACGGTGGCGTCAGCCACATGCAGGAGGACACGGCGTGTGCTCTTGTGCTGTCACTGTCAGATGACGTGCCTGTGGAGGAATAGAGGGCATGCTGTTAGTTGTTTGGTGGGATGAGAATGGGTACCTCACATGCATCACACTGCACGATCACTGGCCACTTGCATGTACACACATTTGATGAGTGATGCACTCAGGCGTGTGTCTCTCAGCTAGTACTCAGTCACGCGCTGTATGCGTGTCCAAGGGGGCATGTTTAATGTGCGTGTTGAATGTTGTCTCGGTCATTGACGGTTGCATTGGGTCACTCCTGCCCTGGCTGGGGGGGGGGGGGTCATTGGTGGTTGCATTGGGTCACTCCTGCCCTGTCTGGGGGATTCACCCTCATAGCTTTGTACTCTGTGCACTTACCAGCAACACCAGTTGGGCTTACTCCAGCCTCCGCATGGCTGACGCCCTGTATCACCTCGAGGTGCAGGACCCTGCTGCACATTTCCTCCCACGACTGGAGCTTTAGTGGCGATGGTGGGCCTCCTCCTGTACCACTGCTGTGCTGCCGGTGTGCAATGAGGTTCCGCACTCGCAGCCGTAGGTCATCCCACTTTTTATGGCAGTCTTTGACGGTGCGCAGTCACCCCAACGCCAGTGCACTTCTCTGGCATGGATTCACATGCTCATGAATATTCCCCGTCGTCAGACCGGGAATCCTCGGTATAGAAAAAAATCAGTATCAGTTTTGTTTCTGATCTGTCTTTCTTAGTAGTAACCAATCACTGGTCTCCGGGTCATACTGCCCCCAGCCAATGACTGCCCTCTCCCTAAGCCCCGCCTCTGGCAGCCATCCTCAGATTTTTACAGCACGTTCAAGTGTTGGGAGTCCTCGTGCTGTCGCTATTGAGCTTTTGCTGCGGTTTCGCACTTTTTCAGGAGAATTTTCTCATTTTTCAGTTAAATAGAGCCTCATGCTCCACCGTTTCTACATCCGATCAACGGGGATCCGTTTTGGAGTCTTCTACGCCCCTCAAGGGTGAAGTTTTCGTAGAGTTACGCTTTTGGAGGATTCCAGAAGTTCCGAGGCCTACCCCGGGCATGGCCCAGGAGAAAGGAAGCTCGACGCCCGGGAAGCTGTTCAGGACCTGCCCTGGATTCCAGCTTCAGAATGTTTTCAAGGAGGACGAGCATTTGTTATGCCTCTACTGTCTCCATGAGGACAAGACGCACACGGAGAAGGACTGTGCGTTTTGTTGGAACATGTCGGAGCGGACCATGAAGGATCGCCAACTGGCTGGAAGGGAAGAGCCCGTCAGACGAGAAGAAGAAAAAGAAGTCCGAGCGGTCTTCTAAGTCCTGTGAGGGCGCCCCAGCGACTGGGTCCCCACAAAAGGCTAAGCACCGCGAGTCAGCGGGCACCGGGAGCGCCGAACCGTCGGGCTCCTTGGCTGCCAGGCAGGGCGCATCCTCCCCGGCGCCATCAACCACGAGCCAACGCTCTGGCTCGGGTAAGAGGAAGTCCGAGAACCCGGCGAAGCTTCTAGAGAGGCCCCAGTCGATCTCGAAGATTCCGGCAGAGGGGGAGCGAGGCTCGTATCCTCCCCCCAAGGTGAAGGCCCCAGGCGCCCAGAAGGTGACGATGGCCTTAATTCACCTTGCTAAGACCTCGATTGAGGATGTCGCCGCGGCCCTGGCTCAGCCTGTGGAGGCTACACCAGTGGAGGCGCCCTCAGGATCCAGAGTCTCCCTGCCACCGCGGAGGGAGTCCTCTTTCAGGCCCATTGAGAAGACCCCCACGAAGTCCTCGTTGGAAAAAGTGGGGGAGGGGCTGATGGCCATCGTGGATACGGACACGACCTCTGAAGAAGAGCTCATCAAAGTCGTGGAAGAGGCCCAGCCCATCGGGAGGGATCCCGACAAGGGCGAAGACGAGAGCGATGGTGTCGCCGACGAGGCTCCTCAAGAGCCCTTGCGCCTGTCGTTTCCGGAGCCGCAGGACACTTCGGCAGCCATTTTGTCAGTGATTCAGTCCTTATGCTCGGAGATAAGGACAAGGTTGCCCCTTCCTCCGACAGAGGTACCTGAGCCAGGCCCGACGGGGGAACCAGAGCCAGGACCTTCGGACAGTCCACCGCATAAGAGGACGACGCATCCTACGCCACCTCTCCCACCTCTGCGGCCTGCTCTTCCCCCCCCCCTCCCCCCGGTCTACTACCCACGGGGATGATACAGGCATGGACACAGCTATGACAGGTACAGATGACGACGGAGGCGATGATGGGACGTGTCCCCCGTCGCCCCCTGCTCGGGCGTCCCCGCCCGACGAGATTGGATCCTTTCATGCCATGATTTCCAGGGCATCCGAGCTTTTCCAGCTCTGCCCAGAAGAGAAGAAGGAAGGGTTCCTTTACCAACGGCGCGATGCTAAAAGGACGAAGGTCCTCACCGTACCGCTCCTTGACATCTGGGATGAGGGGGCTCGCCCTCCTCAAGAACCCTGCCACGGTGCCGGCAAAGAGGGACCGGTACGAGAAGAAGTACCGGGTCCCCGACGCTGCCCCCTTGTGCCTTCGGGCACAACCTACCCCGGATTCGGTCGTCTCGGTGGCGGCAAAGAAGAAAGCTGGGGGAGCATCGGCCTCGACATCAACTTCCCCGCCGGACGGCGAGGGCAGGAAGTTGGACACGATGGGACGACGGATCATCTCATCCGCAGCGACGACTATGAAGGCGGCCAACGCCCTGGCTATCGTAGCCCGCTACGACAGGAAGCTGTGGTTCAAAACCGCCCCTCTGTTAGATTTCCATCCGGACGCCAAAAGGGCTGAGGCCCTTGAAATCCTACAGGAGGGTGAGATTGCTTCAGACCACGCCATCACGGTGGCAACGGACATCGCCAACACCGGTTTCCGTCAGTTGGGCAACAGCGTTTGCTTGAGACGACTAGGATGGCTCAAGGCCACGGATTTCCGCCAGGACGTACAAACCAAGGTTTTGGACATGCCCTTCGACGGGAACAACCTGTTTGGGAAGGCGGTTGATGAGTCCCTTCAGGCCATCAAGACAGACACAGACTGCCCGGGCACTGGGAGTGCTCCAACAACGACGGCCGTCCTTTCGGAGCCCCGGAGGCAGACAAGGTGCCTCCAAGGGATCCGGCAGTGGCTCCTCCACGTACCGCCAAGCGGCAAGATCTTCGTCCCAGGAAGCCTACAGGGGACGCGGCAAGTCAGGTGGTGCCCGTCGTCGTCGACGACAGGGAGGTCAAGGAGGCAAGGCGGCCTCCAAACAAGATTGAACCGACCGTGGGGTCGGGCCCCCGCCGAAGCACCCCGGTGGGAGGCCGGCTGGCGAGGTTCGTCAGTGTGTGGGAGTCCATCTCCACCGACCGTTGGGTTCTGGACTCCCTGGCCCAAGGGCACGCCCTCGAGTTTCAGAAGAAGTGCCCTCGCGTTCCACCCGTGGCCAGGAAGGAAAATGACGTCCCTCAACTACTGTTGGAAGTAAGGGCGATGCTTAAGAAGGGTGCCATCGAGCTCATCCCAAAGAGGCTTCGGGGCTCTTTGGGATGAGCTTGGGAGTTTACTCAAGGTATTTCCTCGTAAAAAAGAAGACAGGAGGATGGACTTTACATGCTACCAAATCTGAGGATGGCTGCCAGAGGCGGGGCTTAGGCAGAGGGCAGTCATTGGCTGGGGGCAGTATGACCCAGAGACCAGTGATTGGTTACTACCAAGAAAGACAGATCAGAAACGAAACTGATACTGATTTTTTTCTATACCGAGGATTCCCGGCCTGACGACGGGGAATTTTCATGAGCATGTGAATCCATGCCAGACCCATGCTGGAGAACAACAATTACAGGTAAGTAACTTGTTCCTTATGTTCAGCTTCTGCGCATACCACCTCACGGCGCTGCTGGGTGCCATGCCTCTGGTCGGCGCTGAAGAGCATTGCAGCATTTTGGACCATGTGCCCTACAAGCACCGTGAGCTCAGGCTCACTGAGCATTTGCTTGCGCTGTCCTGTGGCTGGTATGCGGGATGCCATGGTGGTGGATTTTTTCAGCTCCAGGAGCTGACGTGCCCTGTGGTCACTGAGGATGGCAGTGGATTGTGGTTTAAATAATGGCCACCTCTCTTTCCGGTTTTCGCTATCAGTGGATCCGGAAGTTGCTTTTTTTCGAGGTATATCCATGTCCATGTGTGTTTCCATGTCGGCGGTGACACAGTTTCCTCTTTGGTCTGGTGCACGCGACCGACAGGCCGTAATCGGCCTTAGTTTCCGCATGCTTGCGATAGCGGAAACTGTCACAGCCGTCACGGAATCAACGGATTTGGGACCGGCAAACTTGTAATGAGGCCCATAGTCTGGTGTCCCAGATGACCTGAAGAACATAACTCCCAGAGAATGTTCAAGGTTTTTATTTTCAATTCAGCAATGGCCATAATGGCTACCCCCCTCTCTAACCTAGGAAGGGGTTGTGCCACCCTAACCCAGGTGTCGCATGATCCAGCACTCGTACTAGATATCGGTAGTCCTTACTAACCGATGAGTTCCCCACAGGAATGATTTTAAAATCTGTGCTTTTAAGACATACTGGTATTCATCCCTGTGCTGTTCCTTCTGCATCCTGATATGCCTCTCCCTGAATCACTACAACTCACCCTCTACAATTCTGTTCTCCTACTCCACCCAACAGCACTTCTCTCTATCCTGCTTCCTCTACTGTCCTCTGGTCCCCTTTCCTCTCTCTCCCCTTACTACTTCCCTCCACCCTTCAATCTTATTTATTACCACTATTATTCTCTCCCCACACTATTGCCCCTCTCTGCCTGCTACTCTCTGCCTGACTGCTACTCTCCCCTCTCTACACTACTACTACTGTTCACTCTCAACACCACTACTTCTACTCACAAACCTTCTTACATTCACTCTTTTCACTTCCCCATTCCCCTGCTCATTCACTCCATACTGTCTGCTACCACTCCACTCAGACATGCACATCCCCCTCCACTTCCTATCCCCAACCAATACCTCCCCTTGCACACTGCCTGTGTAATCCTCCTCCATGGTCCTCTGCACCATTTCTTCATCTTGTTTCTCGGTCCGTCTCCTCTGACCTCTGCTGAACAATCCAGATTTTTTCTACCTTAGCTCCATTATACTTCCCTCCTTCCCATTGACTATCCCTCCCCTCTGGTGCTCTGGGCTCATTTTTCCATTTGTTTCCTTCCAGGGAGGTGGTATAAACATCAAAAGACACAAGCGGTCTAAGCCCCACCCCTTTTCTGTGTGCGAGTCTGCCAGGTTTTTGCAATAGCATCACGCAGTGGTGAGTGAATTAGTCCCAAGTTCCGCACCTCTGGCTAAGTCTGAGTGCGTCCGAGTCCGTCCAATAGTGGCGCATGCTTCACTGGTGTGCTGTCTGCGTGCAGGAAGCCCCTCCTCTTCCAACGTGACAGTCCTGCGTGTACTGTTAACATCACGTAGGCGGAGTCGGAATACACCATTACCGCCTCTTCCATGAACTTCAAGTACCAAAATCAAAGCTACCAATTCTGCTTGTGCTGCGAAATGCACTGGCAATCTTGCGCTGGTCATTGTATCAAAGCTGTTATTTTCTTTTTTTCCTTCACTACTACTGTCACTGTGCCTTTTGCCAGTGTTCTGGTCTATTGACGCGTCAATGAAGAGAATTATCCCTGTCCTAGGATTGTTTTTGGCATGTGGTATTTCATCATGTTAGTCCGTGTACTTGGTGCAATCCTGCACGTTATCGCCTTCTTTTACTGGTTCTGCTATACATCTGGCTGGATTTACCACTCAGCTCCTGACAATTTTAATCAGTGGGTTTCATATAATTACTTCATAACCAGAGGCTCTCTATGTAGTCAATGTGCTTTTGGGCTTTCCAAGTATGCCAAATAGGTCATGCTCAACGTATAATGTAACTGTGCAGACCATAGTTAAACTGGCAGATTTCTCAATTGCAAAGGCTTCTGCCACCAATGCTTGCTCGCAGGGATAATGACCTCTCATAACATCCCTATAGAATGCTAATGGTTTATGCCCCATGGTAGTTTTCTGTGCGAGGACAGCTGTCGTCACTACTCTGTTTCAATGGTAGAATAAAAAGAATTATTTTTTGTAATCAGTGATTCCTAACACGGGAGCTGTGCTAATTGCTGACTTCAATTCATCAAATGCGTCTTATCTCGCCTGTCGGGTTACATCACTGCTAACTTGCTGCACCTACTACAGTCCATTAAAGTGTGGCCTTACATATGTGATGTAGTAAAAATCCCACGCCCTGCAATAATTGCAAAGGCCTAATTGCAAAGACCTAGGAATTTCTGTAACGCTTTCAATGTCTCTGGCTTGGATGTCTTCATGATTGCTTCTGCTCGTTCCGGAGTCACCTTCCTTCCTATTGATATTAGCTGGCCAAATATAGGACTTCTTCCTGGCAATATTGCATTTTCTCTTTGTCCACATTGTGCCCTTTCTCGGCCAATACAGCCACCCACTTTACTGTCTCTCCTGCACTCTTTTTCCATGTGTGTTGCTGCACACTAAAATATCATCTATATATTGTATTCCTGTCAAGTTGTACATTTCCCAAGTCCATCTCACCCATGTCAACAGCCGAGGTATGTGGTATGGTTTGTGCTGTGAGAGCATTGAAACCTAACTCGCTCGGGTGCGACTGTTGCTACAAGACTGCTGCAGCAAACACACTGTTGAAGGCATGCAAATGTTAGTGATGCACCATAGAAAACACATTTACAATACATTACTATAAGTAGTGGAGTAGATGCACTGATTGCAAAGCAATGGGAGGGGGGACATTACCTTTTACTAATTAACAAATGCACACAGCCGGTCACTCTATCTTTGCTCAACACTGAAATGCAGCCATCATCATCCCCTCTTCTGTAAGAAGAAACAACTAGTCCCAGACAAAATCTTTACCTGCCCCTCTACAACCACCTTCACTTCTTTGGAAACATTTTAGGAAGACCTCTAGTTGTGATGATAACATTTTAAGACCACAGCACTATGACCCTGAAAAGTGGTAGAGAAAGCTGTATGTTGGTAGATTTAGGGTTGGGTTAAAGCCTGAGAATGTCGTGTGGTATTTTCAGGGGTATTTCAATATTTTTCTAAATTTCAACAACCCAAACAAAATGTGCACTTGCTGCACACATTATTTTCCATGTTTCTGCCGAAAGTATTGCAAAGTCACAAAGTTGCACATATTTCACTTTCAAATGTAAATTATTACAGGGTTAGCATGATGTCGTTAATCGCTCAACATTCTTTTGTTTTCCATTAATTGAAAAAAGTCAATGTCACTTCCCAATATCTGTAGTTAGAGACCGCACAATAATGTGAAAAAGACATTGTTTTTAGTACGCTGGGAATTGAATTTGAAGGCTGCAGACCATGGGATATGGAAAGACTTAGCAATTTGAGCCACGCCTATATACCTCCATTTACTGCCACCTAGCACAGCAGATTCTTGTTTTCATGCACTTGGAGTATCACCAGATTCCAGTGGTCCATGGTGAATCAAAAAAACACTAGACTCCGATATAGGCTCCCAGACTCATCTGGCCCTGGGGAAAAACAAATAAATCATTCCTATGGGATAATCGGTTACCCTTGATGAAGCACAACAAATATTCCCATCCAGTGCCAAATTCACCACATACTCAGCATCTGATGGCTGTGCATCCAAGGGCAAGCATATATCCATAGTATCCGCATCTGCCGATTGCCAGATTCCACAATCCATATCCAGACTGTCTGTCAATTGCAAAATCCCACTGTTAGAATACATGGTGTCTCTAAAAATACGAAAAGAATATAGTTTCAGAGTATGACCTTTTTTAGACTGCACCAATCACTGCATTGTGATATTCAAATACATTTTTAAAATTCGTTTTATTTTCAAAGATTAACAGATACAGTGCTACATTTTTCATGGGCCTTTGGTAAACACCGTAAATTCAGTTTTAAAAACATTCGACATTTCAGTTTGCGTGAAAGAATCCCTGCTACACAGCTTAATCAAAATGTGTGATCTTAATCAAATACTCGAATCCCACCTTGCACGCGCTTCCCAAATAGGGAGTTAAAGCCCTGCATCTTTCATACATATCAACCCCAGTGTCCAATCTGGTCAAAATCAGTCTGAGTGTCTTTGGGAGACGTCTGCATTAGGCTAACAGAATCAAATTTAAACGTAATTAAGAGACGGGCTTTATAGCAAGATTTTGTTTGGAAACACTGATGTGGTTCAGCAGGCCGGAACGTTTTGTACTGAAAACCCCTGCAAAGCTCCAGTTCCCTTCCACATTCTTTATTATTATTTCGGCCTTTAACTGAAAGGTTGGTGGTTCATGCCCACCCAAGGACGCATATCTTTGTGAATGAAGGACAGCACACGGGCAACACGCTGGTCTTGGAAGCAAGACCATGCAGAGCAACAGAGGTACCGATCCGCGCTTAGAATCCAAACTCGGGTACGGTATTAGGCATGTTCTAAAAAAACAATTAAATAAATACATTGAAAGTGAGCAGTAATAAATAAACCCCCTATGATATCTGCCACTATGGCGCATGTGAAAGTAAAGTCTCAGTTTATCTGGATATTCTTATTTTCTTGAGGGCCTAGTATAGCTGGATAATCTTTCCAGGTTCAAACAGAGTTATCTTGATCAGTGTGCTAATGTAGCTGTGCTTGCTAATGGGGCGGGTCAGTATTGTGTGAGACAAACTATATTTTAAATCAATATCGTGCGGAATCTCGCTCCTGTCTCATAATTAACAGATAAAGCGCAGTGCGCATTACCACCAAGCATTCCGTTCCACATGGAAAAGATGAGTCCTAACACTCGGAGCTTCCCTTGCATGCAAAAAATAGGCCCAAAAGTGGCACAGAACAAATAATGTAAATTGTAATGCATACTTGAAAATACAAAATTAGTCTAATAGACAACATTAGACACTAAAACGTTCTGAGAAGCAACTAGAATCTTCTAAATAATGCCTTTGGACATCATATTGTCCAAGCTTTGCCCCATAATTATAAGATTCTTTGCCAACTTAGAGGCTAGTCTAGCCCTAGTGGCGTGGTTGCTGCGATTTTCCAACCTGCTCTTAACTGTACGGTACTGCCTTTGTCTCATACTCGCTCTATGGAGGCTCTGCTGATTCACGTGTCTAGTTCAGCTTCAGACCTTGCATGTGTTACTAGTTTACCGCCCACCCACACCTGATTCTTCCTTTTATTTAGCTTTTGTTTAGCTTTTATTGAGCTAGCTGCTAATTTAAAGTTACGTTATGCTAATGTTATTACTGGAGACTTTAATTTGCTTCTATTGTTTTGTCAAACCAGGCCACAGTTAACTTTGTGTCCGCTAGCCAATACTTTAGACCTCACAGTTTCAACTATGGTTCTAGTCCGAGTAATTGTATCATAAGCTAAAATTAGCAGTGCACCCCTGCTAAAGGTAATCCCATCCCATGTGTATTTTCCTGCACTGGTCTTTACACATTGCGAAAGCCGGAGTCGCATCATCCAGCGCTTACTTGGCCAGAGCTAACTCTGCAAAGTACAACCCCCCCTCTTATCAGTACCCAAGCTTGTTTTCATCTAACACTGTACAATGCACAAATGCTAACACTTACATCCCTTCCTGTACTTCCAAATACTGCTAGTCATCGTATTGCATCAAAGACTGTCAAACATCGTAAATAGCTGCGCCTCTGTTTACTCAGCTGACCCTGAGCATGGCAGAGCAAGCAACCCACTCACCCCAGCCTCCTCCGGCCACATGCGTCTGACATCTTGGCAGCAAAAAGAAAAACCCCTCTGGTGAAGCAGCAACAGATGAGATCTGGCATTTCTATTTGTATCTGTCTGCTGAAGAGCCATAGGCCTCGAGCGTTGCTGGGCCCTGGAAAACATTTGGTGCATCTGAAAGCTCGGGAGGGCCGGTGTAGTCAGCGAGCTAGAACGCAGGTTGGTGCCTCTGAAACACTGGTGGGTTGGGGCAGTGTCGGCCACTTGGACAATCTACAGCAGTCACTGTCACACTCCCAGTTAATTATATGCATGTTAACCTCTGCACTGCAACCTTTTGCCTGCCCCCCCCTGCTCAGCCCTTTTCCATCTACATTGTGTTAAAATCCCTGTGCATCGAGGCATGACCAACGGTGCTCAACATGGCTGCTTAACACGGTCGCTCCATCAACCCCGAGGAGCTGTCGAAAGGCTGCAGCGTTCTGATGACCGCTGGAGGAGTCGAAAGCTGAGCATGACCAGCTGAAGTTGTGCTGCACCTCTGGCTCCACCTTTGACCCCCGGGGAGCCAGATCCCAGGTCGGCGCTGTCTCTCCCAAACCTTGCAGCGGTCGTAGAGTGGCTGGTGTGGCTGGGGTATATGGAGCACATGGAGAGGAGCTGGCGGAGGACTACCCGCTCGGGGTATAGGGAACCAGTAATGTGGTAAAGGTCGGGAGCTGGGGGGTGATGCTGCCCGGTACTGGAGGTGGTGGGGGCACCAGGCGAGGAGGCAGAGGTCTGCAGTTGCAGGAGGGACAGCCTGACGCTGAAGCATTATGAGGCTGGAGAGAGCAGGAGCATCGGCGGAAGCTGAGAGAGGCTAAGCCGGAGACCGAGCTGTGAAAGGCTCAGAGGGTGTGTCGCGGATCGTACCCAATTGAGAGGAGAGATTGAGATAAAGTGATGGATAGCACTAGGCAGTGGCAGCCGGTTGGGCACGGAGAGCCAGCAGTGATCTGGAGGAGGAGAGGCTCAGCATATGGCACAGAGAGGCAAGAGGGAAATTTGTTTAGAGGCTAGAATCTGCAAATAAAGGGAGAGCTGTTGAGGGGTGAAGAGTTTTGGAGAAGGCCGCTGTAGGCGCATCTGGTAGTGTGCAGCAAGCTCACCCTCAGATGAGTTGGTCACGATTTGGGGCTGAATTCCAATAGAAGTGAGGAGGGCTCACTCTTCGGAGGAGTGTAAGCGGGCTGGTGAAGGGAGAAAGGCACGGGACTGGTCTGTAGAAGCAGCAACAGTGGTGTAACCCTAGCGTTGAGCCTGTCGGGAGTAGATGCTACCACACAAGTCTGTTCAAAACAGCTTTTATTCAGTTTGAAACCACTGCGCAAGTCGTCACGCTGAGGCCTGACCCTGAACTCTCTTTGGCCTGCAAGCCAATAACAAGCCAAGGGGGCAGAGCACAGAACCACAGGAGTGACAGATCCACAGGAGGAGGGAAAAAAGTCAATGAGGTATTCCAGGGATTCTCCAAATCTGACATGCTGGACTGTCTGAAGACGCTAAAGGAGGAGCTGACTCCGTCGGTACAAGCAGAAATGCAAAGTGTGGTGGAGATTCGGAAATCGATTTCAGATCTGGTCAAACAGACGAAACAACTGAACTCAAGGGTGGAAGACACAGTAACTTCAGTGCAGGTGCTCCAGAATTATATATGCTATACCTCCAAAGTGAGCTGGCCAGCGCCAAACAGGATACGTCCCTTCTGGTCACCACAATCGAGTACTAGGAGAACAGACACCACCGTGACAACCTTGGGAAAGGGAGGGTAGCTCAAGGAGTGTAAGGTGCACGCCTAAGGAAATGGGTCCAGCAGGGCTTCCTTACGACATTCTCGGACATTGCAAGTCGTGGCATAGTTCTGGATTGGGTCCATAGGGTGGTGCCACTTGGAAGAGGGCTGGGATTTCTGCCAAGAGATATCATTATGAAATTTCATTCATATATAACTAAAGAAGCAATCCTGCAGGCTTCCAGGAAGGTGGGAACCATCACTCTGCAGGGACAGTCTTTGTCCTCATATTCCCAGAAATAGCTGCCATAACCTTGCAAAAGCGTCAAGCATTTCGACAGATCAGAGAAGCTGCAGAAAGAGGAGATCCGCTATAGACAGACATTCCCCTTTTGGTCTGGAACGGTCAACAAACGGGATGTACTACTCCAGAAGAGGTGGCCCAGATATTGGGCCTTCAGGTACCGGGCAATCAAGAGGGTCAGAGCAGCAGGATGGGGTCAAGGGTGCAAATGCACAGAAAACCTTGTGGACTGGACGGCTCTGGGGCTAAATCTGGAACCTTGCAACAAACAACTTGAAGGAGGAGCTCCTTCTAGTTCAGAACATTGGGAAAGAGCAAGATGGCTCCCTGGGGTGGTATTTTGGAGGGCGTTTATCTTCTCTGGAAGAAGTGGGGTTCCCAACAGAGAGGGCCGAAAGAGCCCTCTATACTTCACCTCATGATGAAGGGGTAGTGGTGTCAGGGCTGTTACAGGGAGGGTTTTGATGCTTCAGTTGAGGGGTTAGTGCTCCCCTTGGATTAGCAGGGGAAGTTTTGGTCACTCAGAGAGGTCACTCTATATGCATGGTATCTTCGGGTTGGGGGTGGTCAATGTTTTAGCCGTTTGCATGGGGTACTTTCAGGGTCCTGTTATGTAGTGTGAGGGCAGAAGGGAGGGGGAATTGTTATGTTAACTTAGGCGACTGCAGATGGATGTGGCATGCCTCCAGGAGACACACCTCATGAGAAAGGAAACAAGTAGGCTAAGATCTAAGCATTATCTGCACCAATTTTTACGCAGTAGCAATGAATAACAGCAAGGGTGTGGCCATCTTGGTTGGCATGGGAGTCCAATTCAATATGGTTAAAAGTAAAGCAGATAGAGAGGGGAGATATATTTTTGTAGAGGGCTGGTTTAATGGCGTATTATCAACTGCCTTGATATATAGCCCCAACAGTGGTCCGAAGGAATACTGTAGCGCGGTCCTGAGGGAATTTGTCCATTTTGCTGGAGAGGACAATGTTATTCGCAGGGGATCTTAACATGTTTGACCTTAACTGTGATGTGTCTGGAGGCTCGTACATGGGTAAAACACAGCTGTCGGGACATTTGTTGAAAGGTCTAGAGGAGGTGGGACTCATTTTACTCGCATTTCCACAAGATGTATTCCAGAATTGATTACATTACGGTGGGGAAGGATATTCTTTCTGTTATGGATTTGGCTACCATGGGACCCATCACATTCTCTGACCGTGCTCCGGTCTACATTACATGGGTTCTGCTCCCCCGGGAGGCAAGGCCATGTTATTGGAAATTAAATGCGATTGTATTGCAGGACCCGGTTTGCCAGAATGAGATTGAGAAAGACCTTGAGCAGTATTTTAAGGAGAATGCTCAAAGGGAGACGACTGAGGGGGTCAGATGGGACGCCTTTAAAGCAAACATGTGGGGTAGGTATTGATCTCAAAGGTAGCATGGTTGAATTGGAATATAATTTGAGTGCTTACAAACTCCCAGTGCATTCTAGACAGTGCACAATACCATGGAAGGAAATAGTGGAGTATGCACTGATGAAGATTAAACAGCAATATTATGGGCATGGAAATAGGGTGGGTAAACTGTTGGCTTGGAAGCTCAAGGTGAAGATAAAACATAGAGGGAGCTTAGAGGAATTGGAGTTGGATAATCAGCTAGGAACCAGAGAAACAAGATGGCTTTGATGGGTATTACAGAGGCCTATACACCTGGATCTCCATCGCAGTAGGTTGGCTTGTTTCTAGCGGGGTGTAGGCTGCTGAAGGAAATGGACGACCAGATGTAGGCTTTGAATGGGGGGAAAACTAAGGAGAAAGTCTTGAGGGTCATCGCCTCTTTGAAAGTTAGCAAGTCCCCGTGGATGGATGGGTTTAGCCCGGAATTTTAGAAGACCTTTGCGAGAAAGCAGGTGGGTTTGCTTAATTCATTATTCAATGCTATTTGAAAGGAGGGTGTGTTCCCAGGATCCCTAGAAGAGGCAAGGGGTTTCAGCAATGCACAGAGGGTAAGGACCCAGGGGTTTGTTCATCATATCGTCCCATCGTAGTATTCAATATAGATAGCTATATGCAACAATTTTATTGCAATGTCTAAACCAAGTTCTTCCAAACCTGGTGGGGGATGACTAATCCTGGTTTGTGGCAGGGGGACAAGCTGCGGGAGAGCCCCTAGACTGATGGTAAATTTTATCGACATAGCACATAAAAAGAAACCTCACACAATGCTGTTGGCCATAGATGCAGAAAAGGCCTTTGATCAAGTGGAATTGGTCTAATTGAGAGAGGTGATGTGCAGGTGTGGCCTGGGCGAGGACTTCATAAGAGGGGTATTTGCGTTACACAAGGAGCCCAATACGAGAGTGACAGTAAATAGACTATTCAGAGGTACGAAGCAGGGATGCCCCCTTTCGCCATTACTGTTTACGCTAGCGGTAGAACCATTTTCAATTCGACTTGGGGATGACCCAGAGATCCAAGTCATTAGTTATGAAGGGGTCTTGCATAAAATTGCGTTATACGCAGATGATATTCTTCTGGACATCTCAGAACCGGAAGTGTCTTTTCCACCTATACTGGAATTGCTCAGGAGTTATCAAGCAGTTCTGGGGTTCAAGATAGATCTGGATAAATGTGAGGCTTTGAATTTGACCTCCTCACCAGAGAGGGTGGCCGGGCTGAAGAATATTTCCCCCTTTCCATGGACATCACGTAGTACTGGTTACCTCGGAATCCAGTTAACGGCAATGTTTAAGGGGTTATATGAGGCAAACTATCAGGGGTTGTTAAATGCTATCAGGGGAGACCTGGGGAAGAAGAGTTTGGCTTTTACAAAAAGAACAAAATAATGGGTGGTTAGGAAAGGTCCAGATGAGGAAGATGGGTTCACTGTTGTGCACACCATATTTGTGGCTGGTAGTGCAGCAAATTTGGCATGATGTTGCAATTCATATGTATCCAGTGTAGTTGGTATGAATAGGATGTGTTACTTTGTGTTACATATTAGATTTGCATGGGTGCAGCAAATTAAATGTCAAAATTGCCAAATAAAATACAAACAGGATCTGGGTATGGTGGGATACAAAGTGCCTAGAAGCTGGGCAGCGAGGAGCTTCATAATGCGCATACGAGGAAGGGGACTGGTCATGGAAAACTCACTGTGAAGAAGGCACAGTAGTAGTTAAACATGCATGCACACTGAGATACATACACAGGGAATGTATTAATCAACATATAGTATGCTCTTTTATAAAATAGTTAAACTCTGCAGTCACAGGTTCGTGAGGTGAATTTTAAGTGACTGGGAAAGCTGTTTTTTCAGTTTAGAATAGACTGTTCCGTCAACACCAGTAAGTTGGGGTGGGTGAGATGGTTATCGACACTTCAAAGGGAACATGTTTAATCTGCGGCTCCTCATATTTGAAGTATTTGTGAAAACCATGTACATTTACGTGTAGGGTTAGGAGGACTCGGACCAGCTGTGACTTGTAATGAATTATGTTTGTATATGAATGTGTAACTGTGATGTCACGACCGACCACGGCCAACTCCTACAAGAGTGTTTGTTGTACACATGAGCTGAAGATAGTAGTTAATATTGTCATGACCAATGGGAACGGGAGAATTGGAGAAAGATAGGATTTCTTATGTATGTAATTTGTCAACTTGTGTTGACACATTATATACATCTACATGCGGAGTGACTGTTTAGTTTGACTCTACAGCGTCACCTAGCTCCTCCCTGGACGGTTGTTCAATAAACTTGCTTTACTTGCATTCGCTTCTTAAGTGGTGTGCCTGCTTTGGGTTAAGGCGATTAGAGGCTCAGTCCCACATTGGCAAAGCCAATATTACAGCAGATGGAATTTTACTTGATGAAAGATCTGACGTTGACTGTGCTGGCCATGCAAACACACTGACTGGCACCAGTATAGGTTTCCATGGCCCAGTCAATGCAACAGAACATTGCTAATGTGTTTGTCCTGACTTCAAGATTCAAATTAAGTGTTGTGGTCTTTACAATTTAATCCAAAGCAAGTTTGTCATTTACTTTGAGTAACTGTATTGATAAAAATTGTTAAAAAAAAGTCGAAATGTAAATGTTTTTATTTTAGATCTTTACTGCTTTTTATTAAACGTTAGTCCATATTTATTACTGAATGTGTTTCTATGACCATTTACTCTAGCAATTACTCTACTCCAGAAGGCCCCTGCCACCCTACCTTACCTTTCCATAACGTAACCTGCCATAGTCTCACACCATGCAGACCTAGAGAGACTCAACCACCAAGCTAAACCCATTCAAGACTGGACTGTAAATGTTGTCCTGCATAACATACTAACACACTTGCCAATGTTAACCAGTGCTACTCCCAGAGGCAATGATGATTAGCCAGCCTCAAAGTAAGACAGGTGCAATAATGTTACCAAGTGCCACACTTAGATGAAATTGTAAATGATAGCATGTGCCTGACCTAGATAGAGTTGTGATTGTAGCATAATCCCCCACTCAAAGTTGAATTTTGAAGTATGCCTAATATCCTCTGTGGGCAAAGTTGAATTTAGAAGTGTGCCTAATATCCTCTCTGTGCAAAGTTGAATTTAGAAGTGCGCCTAATCGCGTGCCTTGGTTGAATTTAGAAATTGAATTTAGAAGTGCATTTAGAAGTTAACTTTAGAAGTGTGCCCAATAGCCTCTCTACAAAAGCTGAATTTAGAAGTGTGCCCAATAGCCTCTCTGTGAAAGCTGAATTTAGAAGTGTGCCCAATATACTCTATATGAAAATTGAATTTAGAAGGGTGCCCAATAGCCTCTCTGTGTAAGCTGAATCTAGAAGGGTGCCCAATATACTCTCCGTGAATGTTGAATTTAGAAGTGTGCCCAATATACTCTCTGTGAAAGTTGAATCTAGCAGTGTGCCCAATATACTCTATATGAAAATCGAATTTAGAAGGGTGCCCAATAGCCTCTGTGGAAGCTGAATCTAGAAGTGTGCCCAATATACTCTCTGTGAAAGTTGAATCTAGCAGTGTGCCCAATATACTCTATATGAAAATTGAATTTAGAAGGGTGCCCAATAGTCTCTCTGTGAAAGCTGAATTTAGAAATGTGCCCAATAGACTCTCTGTGAAAGCTGAATCTAGAAGTGTGCCCAATAGACTCTATATGAAAATTGAATTTAGAAGCGTGCCCAATAACCTCTCTGGGAAAGTTGAATTTAGAAGCGTGCACAATAGCTTATATATGAAAGTTGAATTTAGAAGCGTGCACAATAACCTCTCTGGGAAAGTTGAATTTAGAAGCGTGCCCAATAGCTTATATGTGAAAGTTGAATTTAGAAGTGCATTTAGAAGTTGAATTTAGAAGTGTGCCCAAAATCCTAATAGTCTTATCGCGTGCCCGGCTGAACCGACCAATCTTCCTAAATAACCACTCTGTGCAAAGTTGATTTTAGAATTATGCCTAATACCCTCCCTGTATAAAGTTGAATTGAGAAAGTGCCTATTAGCGCGACGTATATAGTATGGTTCGGACTGCAGGGAACGTTTGAAAGTGCATATAACCCATCATACGCTTGCCCTCTTCTTTACACCACCACTCAACTAGAACACAGAAATACTATGACACCATTCGGTATAACTGTTCTCATACCAACATCTGCCGCACATTCCCCATCATTGTAAGTAAACACCCCCCCAGCCAGGCGTTCTCCTCAGGCCTAACGCAGCCACATTCGGTCTGGATAAATCCTGCCAGAACGAACACATACTCCTGATCTCTCAACCACCACACCTACCGCTAAGAAGCTATTACACGAATACCGCACCAGCTGCACACATATCCGGTGCTCACACGCACCTTTGACTCTCTCTACTGATCCGAACTTCGGATCCCAAGGGCGTTCAACCTACCAGCGCCTTCAGACCATACCAGTGGTATATAAGGCGCTATATAAATGCAAAATAACATAACATTATTTATTTGCCTCAATAGTAGCAATTGATGTAACTAAGTGACTGTCCACATGTTATGTATTTACCTTTTATGTAAACGTATTATTAAAATGCTATATATATATGGTTTGTTTATTTTTTCTAATTTGTAATGGGTCACTTTAAATTATTAGACTAGAGAAAAGGGACATAAATGGTAAGCACAGCCAAAATTGAATCATTATAGTCGGACAGGAGACAGCTGTGACTACAGGAATTTTGGGGGATTTTGTATTTGCATGTTACAACAAAAGAATGAGATTCTTTTACCCACGTTTAATAATATATGATCAAGAAGGAGCTTGACAGCGACTCCAACCAGATGTTAAAAGGATGGAAGGAGGCAAACCACTAATTACTACAAGATCTGGACTGTTCAGAAGAACTACTAGTAAACGATCCAAACAAGGTAACCAAGAAGATGTACGAACTGGACTGGATTACCACGCTGGACACGGCCAATAGGTACCATCTGACCTCAACTATTCCAACACCGCCAATGAAAATACAAGAGGTGAGAGGTTACTTAAAGAAATGTCCTGACAAACAACCGAGTAGAATGTTTCTGAGATTCCAATTGAATCTGATAAAAACAAAGGAAATCTAGGCATTAAGAAAGCAGGCAGACTTTTGTATTCAAAGAGACAAAGTGGAAACCAGTAGACACCTGCTGTTGGAATGTAGCGCCTTTAAAAGACGTTGGTTTCTGGGGGGTGTGGCTTGGAGCCGACCCGATGCAGTCGCTCCTCTAAAGCCGCCCGTTACCGGCCCGCTGCTTCAGCTAACATTGCGCGGTTCCTGTGGCCTATATGATCCATCGACGCCAGCTATGTGGATCGGAACCGATGGGGCACTAGCGGCTCAAAGATGAAAGCTGGGAGAGGGAGAACTATGTCCGTACTTGTCGCCTGAATCCCCGTCCCCCCTCTGCGGCTCGGAGAATCCAAGATGGCAGGCGCACGTATGATGGCGGCCACAGTCAGGAGTCGGAGGCGATCTTCCCCATAGCACTCGAGCCGGATGGGACGGACGGACTTCCGGATATTCAGACAAACGGGGACTATTTCCATCGGCCGGTGAGGACCCCCCCTGGAACCGGCAAGGTGCCCCACATACATCGGCCCCGTTTTGTGCACCCTCTCCCTTTTCCTCCTGGGGCGCCCCGGCCTATGCCGCCCTACAGCTACACATCCAGCGGACGGAGATCTACGCGGCTGCGTTAGTGGCCCACCTGGATGCTCGGTGGGGCCTACCTTCCGGCTCATGGACATATGTAACGGCCCTAGAGGCGATTCAATTCCTGGAGCGAAAATGGGAGACCCTCCCCCCCAACGGTTGGCGGTGGGAGCCTTCAGCGGGAGCCCCTTGAGAGATTTAAGGTAGGCCTAGCTCGCATGCGCTTCTCCCTGAAATCTTCCTGGGGCGCTCCGGCCCACGGTCCTGCTCCTCTTCACCGCTACATCGCGCCCGGCGGCCATTGTCCTGCCTCTAACAGCTAGCGCGATGTCCAAGCAACAAAAGACCAAGTCTTCGGACATAGCAACTCTGCTGACCGCTTCCGACAAAGCTAAAAAACAAGATTCCTGCTCCTCTATCTCACGGGAATCCCTATATAACAAGGGACCTTTGGCGACCAAAGAAGATATTTGTGAATTTATGGCGGATATCAAATCCGAATTCCGCTCTTGTATGGCGGAACTCACAGCTAAACTGGAAAGCACAGACAAAAAGGTCTCGGAGGTTGAACAAAGAGTAGGAGTTGTTGAGGATCATATCCAAGACCATGCCTCCGCGCTAACGGACGTCCAACGTTCAATCGGACTATTGCAGGACAAGTGTGACATCATGGAATACAAGCAAGAAGACCTCGAAAATAGGGCCCAGCGCAACAACCTCCGCATTCGGGGGGTTCCCACCTCAATCCCAGACAAAGGGGTTAGCTGATTATGTGGGCCTCTTTTTCCAATCTCTTCTCCCTGACCTCGAAGATTCACTGCTTCTCCTAGATCACACCCACAGGCTGAACCCCCGACGCGGAGTGGAATCGGATGGCCCCCACGACGTCATTACTAGGGTGTACTTCTTTACTACGAAGGAAGCCATCTCAGCAATAAGCCGCTCCAAAGACAAAATTACATTCCAAGGGACATCTCTCCAGATCTTCCAGGACCTTTCAAAAGAGGCGAGCCATTTGCCCTTTAACCGCCCTTCTTCAGGCTTAAAAAAACCGCTACAGATGGCTCTTTCCCACAGCTTTGCAATTTTCCTACAAGGGCTCGCTCAGGAAAATTAGCCACCTGGAAGATGCTACCGACATCCTGCGGCCAGATGCTTCCAAACCCTCGTCTTTCCCGCCCTCCGAAGCAGCGGCTGATTCAAACCTGGTGGCCTCCCCTAATCCCACACAAGACTCTTGGTCGAGGGTTCCCAGATTCCGGAAGAGGAAATAGCCAGATGCGACCCCATGATGGAGCTTCCACCTCGATCCCGGCTCGCAGCCCGGCACCATGATCCGATCTGCACCCTCAGGAACACAGATAAGCTTTATTCTTTAAGCAGCGGGAATTATTCCACGGCCCATGCCCGGTTCCAAGGCACAATCCATCTGAGTCCTTGGAACAAACCACTAAGATTACTCATAAGGTTAGCCATGTTGGCTACACTATTCGATGGCCCTGTTGGCCAAGGGAGACATTAGGCCCGCAAAAGGTCAGCCACACTCAGTTAAAACTCGGTCTTCCCGTTGGCGGCCTGAGAAAAAAACCCACAGACAGGTTGGGGAATGGCTACACACTCCGGGACAGGATGGCTGATACCTCCCCCTCACCCCCAGGACTCGTCAACCTCCCCGGACCTGGCCCCGGAACATCGAACTCTGAGGTTCGTCTCCCTGAATGTCAAGGGACTAAATTCACCCGCCAAACGCAAGTCTATCCTACAGAAGCTTCAGAACGACAGTGCAGCTGTGGCTATGCTACAAGAAACCCATCTGCTGCCGGCAGACCACAGCCGCCTGCGCTCCCGAGACTTTCCGAAGCAACTTTTTGCGTTTGGGAACTCCAAGAGGGGTGGCACAGCTATCCTATTTGGGAGGGGCCTGAACCCTCAGATTCTAGACTCTATAAGCTGCCCGGAGGGCCGGTACATGGCGGTGAAATGCCTACTACTAGGACAACTCTTTTCTATAATCTCTGTATACGCACCCAACTCAGGCCAGGCGCTGTTCTATGAATCCTTGAGTACAACCCTCTCCCCGTTTTTGGAAGTCCAGATAGTGATTGGAGGGGACTTCAAACGGGTCCCGGACCCCTTGAAAGACAAGTCACACCCACCCAGTGCTGGAGACCTCACCATAGCCCTGGCTCTCTTACAACTATTTAGAACCTTGGGGGTGGTGGATTCATGGAGAGTACTCCACCCATCCGAAAAAGACTTTTCCTTTTATTCTTATGTCCACCGAACCTTCTCCAGGATAGATCTTCTCCTAGTGTCCCCACAAATCTTCACGTTTACTAACAATGTGACAATTGGCTCCAGAATCTTGTCTGATCATGCTCCTGTGACCCTGGAAATCCGAGTGCAGGAACCAGCTAACCCCCAAAAGCGCAGATGGACTCTATATGATCCGATTCTCAACGAGATGCCACTCGGACGCAATCGCAACCACGATCACCAACTTCTTTAAGGAGAACCCCAGTGAGGACACCTCTACCGCCAACACTTGGGACACAATGAAGGCAGTGGGGCGGGGTGAACTGATTGCGCAAGGAGCGGCCTATCATAGACACAAGCGTCAAACTCGCCAGGGCCTTGAGGAAGATCTTATAAATGCAGAAAGGACCCATAAGGAGAAGGGCTGGACCCCTAAAACTCAGTGGGCCATCCGGATAGCACAGAAAAAGATCGAGGCCCACTATGCTGAACCCACTGCCCACCAAATGGCAAAAGCAAAACAGTTTTATTATGCTAAAAACAACAAAGCAAATGAGCTACTAGTGGCCAAACTTGCCAAGGCAAAGAGGAACAATACAATTGTGGGCCTGCGGGACCAATGAGGCAAGGTCCATTACACTGACCAGGACAAACTGCAGCTCGCTGCGGCCCACCTGACTCAGGTGATGACCGCTCCAGCGCGGAACATGGAGGAACAGAAGGAATACTTATGGGGTGTGCAGCGCTTCCCCGGCTAAAAAGAACAGCCCGTGACTCTCTGGAGGTGCCGATTACTGACGAAGAAGTGGACAAGGCAATAAAAGCTCTTAAATCCCGAGCCCCTGGCCCTGATGGCTATACAACCAGGTTCTACAAGATTTTCAAACCCCAACTATTAGCACCTTTGGTACAATTGTTTAACTCGTTCAGGACCACGGGCACTGTAACCCCGTCCATGCAGGAGTCAATTACGGTCTTACTACCTAAACCTGGGGGCGATCCGAAGAACCCTGCACCATTGCCCTGCTCAACATAGATGCTAATATTTACTCTAAAATCCTGGCATCTCATCTGTCTCGATTCTTGCCGGAGATAATCAGTGCGGATCAGAGTGTCTTCCTCAGACACCGCTCCACGGCCGACAACATTCGAAGAGCCTTGGATCTGGTGGAACTCTCCTCCCGAGATTCCCGGGAGTTGGTGCTCTTGGCCCTGGACGCGACCAAGGCGTTTGACAAAGTGGATTGGACTTTCATGAGGCTCACCCTTGAGGCTTTTGGGTTTGGCCCGGAGTTCTGCACCATGACCCTGGCAAATTACAAAGCCCCCAAAACCCTTCTCATAGTTAACGGCACCCTCTCCTCCCCCATCAACCTAACTTGGGGAACCTGACAAGGATGCCCACTGTCGCAACTTCTCTTCGCTTTAATTATGGAACCGTTTGCCCAGCAGATCAGGCTGAATCCTGCAGTCGAAGGCTTTCAATCATGCCCGGCTCACCACAAGCTGGCCTTCTATGCAGATGTCCTCCTGACTATCACGAAACCCCGCTCCACCCTCCCTCAAATCCTGGCTGAGATAATGAGCTATGGCAGGGTCACAGGCTTCACAGTCAACTACCGGAAATCAGTCGCCATGGGAGTGGGCTTGACCCGAGAAGCCTTGGTTCCGCTGTGCCCAATACAATGGTCGTCCAAACGAATTAGCTACTTGGGAGTTCAGATCCTGGCCAGTCCAAGCGAGACTTAACGGGCTAATTTTCCCCCATTATTTACAAACTTGGTGGCAGATTTGAGACGCTGGGCGACACAGGAGATATCGCTGATGGGCCGTATTACAGCCTGTAAGATGAACTTGCTACCGAGATTTCTGTATGCATGCTCCACACTCCCGGTGCCGGTTCCGGCGCCAGCCCTTCAATGCTTACAGAAGAAAATGCTGCAGTTTATTTGGAGGGCGAAAAAGCCCAGGATCCCTAAATCCACGATGCTGGGCAATGCGAAATTGGGTGGGCTCGGGGTCCCTGACTTGCAGAAATACCAAATGGCGGCTCGCCTGTCTTGTATCCAATCATGGCAAGTCCTCACCAACTGCCCCAGATGGGTGAACCTCGAACAAGTGCAGTTGCCCCTCCCGCTACGCTTTCTCCCACATGTCCCCCCTCCGGAACGGCGACAGTGGCGGAATCTCCTGGCATCCACCAAACACACCATTTCGGTGAGGGACAAGGCGTTGAAACAGAAGAGGATCCTGACTGGGCTCAGCCCCCTCTCCCCAGTGTTCATGAACCCAACCTTCTCTCCTGGTCTGTCTCCCCGGAATTTTAAGGCCTGGATTGCAGGAGGCCTAGAGACCCTGGGTCAACTTTTTGAAGGGGGCCAAACCTGCACCTTTGAGCGATGCAAAGAACTCTTTAGGATCCAGGAACGAGATAGGTTCACATATACCCAGCTACGCCACTGGTGCCCCCATCCACAGACCCGCCAGGCGGCTACTCGTCCCCCCACAGCCATCGAATTGACCCTTAAGGAGCTCCCACCCCGAGGAAGAATCTCCGCGCTATACAAGCACCTCCAAACGGACTTCCTAACCTCCAAGACCCGGTATATGGCCCTATGGGAGGCAGACCTGGGCCATCCGATTGAAGACCAACAGTGGGTTGACATCTGTCCCGGGCTCACACCTCCTCATCGTGCATCACGAATAGAGTGCGCCTACAAAATCCTCCTCCAGTGGTACTACCCTCCCCTAAGACTCCTCCACATGAACTCCACGATCAACCCTCAATGCTGGAGGCAGTGCGGCCAAATAGGCTCCTTCTTCCACATGTGGTGGTCCTGCCCCAAGGCCCAAGCCTTTTGGAAACAATGCCTGGCGACGATAGCGGACATCACTCAGGTGCGACTGCCCTTGGCCCCCGAACCTATCCTCCTTGGAGCACTGATCCCCGGGATCTATCCTAGGTCTGGCCCCAAGGCCAAACTATTATCACAATGCCTACTTGCGGGCAGGAACATGATAGCCCGCACCTGGAAAACGACAGAAGGCCCTCTAATGCCTTTCTGGTGGATGAAAGTCTGGGACATCCTGATCGCCGAGGAGCAGGCACCTTGCATCGCTTTCGCAACATCTGGGGTCCGGTATTGGAGTTTGACCAAAGGTTCCCAGCCCTGACTTTCAAGCCCCAACTGGCCAGGAGAACCATTCAGGATGGAGACCCCCTACAGGGAAGTGAAGGAGGAACTTGAACCGAAGGGTGGGGTGGGAGGAGCGTCAAATGGTATTACTGTATGCTACATGTCGCAAGTGATTAAGCGTTGTATTGCCATAACCTGCCTGTTTAAAATAAACATGTTTAAAAAAAAAAGACGTTGGGTCAAGATAGCTAGCCAGGGCATTAAATAACTACTCAACCCTAGGTGAAAACGAACTATGGGCACTCCTGACGAGTGGGGAAGACACCAGATGTGTGATTGGTGTGACTTTCTTTCTAAAACATTTGGACTTGAACAGTGGAGAATCAACGGGTGTCGTGATGCCTACCCCCGGGGAACCCGACCAGGTCCAGCAGCCCCGGGAGCAGGCATCACGTTCCCAGGGCAAGGCCCAGCGACCCCTGTTAGGGGCCATCTGGACACAGTCCTGGCGCCAAAGGCGCCAGGCTCATATGAGACTTCAGTCCTGGCGCCAGAGGCTTCAGGCTCATAAGGAGAAAACTTACCTGGACTTACCTGATGCAGACCATGCTGCAAGGGATCCAAGTCCTCAAGAGGCCTAGAAGGGACTACTTTACCTAGGAACTCTTTGCCACTCGGGTGTGGCGGCGGAGGAATACTTACCTGGAACTACTTTGGAGGCTATTTAAACCACGCCCGAAGAGCAGCACACGCTTCGCGTTATTCTTCATCCAGCAGCGTAACGCTCACCGTGCCTGCAGCAGCATCCAGGCTTCAGCCACGCCCGCCTCGAACCCGGAGCACCTAGAAACAAAGAAAAGGAGAAAGGTTAGAACTAGGACATTTACCAGCTTCTTACCTGATTCCAGAGCCATCGCATCGTCGAAACCAAAGGAAAGATTTAATTTTTAATGCCGGTAGCAGCGCCGCGCTGCACTCACCTTTCCTCACAGCATCTTCACGTTTCAACGCAGCCTCCTGCATTTTCCCGCTGCATTCCGCCACCTGGGGAAAGATAAAGACAATAAGGTGAGCCAAGGGAACATATAGAGGAATACTGGTTACCACCCTAAGACTTACCTGATTTACCACCGGGGGAACCATTCCTCACCTCGGGTCGGCGCAGCTCCCACTGCATCATCGCCGTACCCCGGCCCCTAAGGGGAAGCAAAAGCACAACAGGGTAAAGGACAATCAAGGGGAGCCACCTCCCGCCAAAGACTTATGATTTTATCACCGGAGGTATTCCTCCTCAACTCTGGTTTTCTCTCAGCACCTGAATAAAGGAAAAGACCACAGATTACAGAATTGGATAGGAGTGATGGTCAGGCATTTGAACTCTTACGAACTGCATACTTACGGCGTCTTGCCGGGAGAGTCAATATAACCCTGGAACTCACCAATTCCTTTGACCAGTGGAGCAACTGGTCCATCACGCGCCCCTGCGCTCGAAGCAGGATGGAGAGCGCGCCCTTTCAAAACATAAGAAGAGTAATCCTAGGCCTGACAAACGACACACCTCGCCCCTACGCATTTCACTGGAGGAGGCTGCTGCAGCCCAGATCAGACAGGCGCCTCTGTGGGAGTCAGGTGAGCGTAACAACGGGATAGACGAAAAAAAAACAAAGCGAAAAGACCTTTGAACTAAAAACAGGAACAAAACAGGACCATTGAAACGACTTGGAGGACTTGAAAGGATTTTAAGAACATTCATTGTAAAAATTGCTATGCAATTAAATCGATAAATAAAAAATAATATGCACATTAAATAATTACATTTTACACCTCATAGCCAAGGGTTAACTTACAATGTTTTTAAATAGGGGACTATTACAATATTGTTGATTCTGCAGTGCCATAAAACAGAAAATCCTACCTCTCTACTCTCCATAACAACTATACTCAATGTACCATACGCCACAATCGCATTAGGATGTATCTTTCAGACAGGACATGGACTAGCAGGAAAAGAATTATTAGTTGTGTGGTTGATGCTAATTTTGCATCATTGTCTGTCTTACAACAACACAGAGCCAATAGTCAGAAAATATATGGATTGCATCATGCAACAAACAAGCACTTTACAGTAAAGTATGAAGCAGATTACTTCTCGGTGATATATGTTAGGTTATTTAATAACACGCTTCATACCGAGCGGTTTCTAAGCGCGGACCCAGGGATCAAACCTGTGTTGCTCTGTGTCGTCTTGTTTCCAAGGTGAGCACATTGCCGCTGAGCTATCCTCCCGAGACTGGCATTACAAAGGCATGGCAGGATTTAATTGGTACAGATGGTGTTCCACAATTCTTCAATACATCTATCATAAAAAACAATTTTTTTATAAATAATGATCTCAATTCATATGTGTCATCTATATATCACCCGCCTCTTTTTCTCTATCAATATCCATGCATCTGAATATCTCCCTGTATCCATCCCTCTATGGCTGTCCTTGTTGATCACTGTTGCTTGTTTCTACATATATACATTTTAACATAATGAATCTCTCATATATATATATATTTTTTTTTTTCTTTTTTCATAATCTAGATCAGTGTATTGTGATGAATCCAGCAATATCATCACTCCCTCTCTAGGGAAATTTTCTTCCCATATGGCCAGGGAAGAGCAAGCCACTACCTGATCCCGACCCTGGGGGTGGCTGCCTGAGGGAGGATCATATGGCGGGAGAGTACCCTCATGAGAGGGAGATATACTGGTTGCAAGAAGCTTGGCACCCACCTTTCCATTCAGTGTATAACCCCTCCGCCCTGTATGCTCACAGACTGTTATAGCTTATTGTGGTATTGAACCTGTCAAACCATTGTATACTCATCAGGATTCCTACGAACAAATTATACCAAAGTACTGAGACTAAAAAGAAGAGCCGTGTAATGAAGATTACCAGAACCAGGATGTGTACACTGCATTCTAGTTGGCCGGAGCTACATATAGCGGGATTTTTAAATACCCGTTGGCTGTGCTAATTGGAAAAGGGAGTGGGAGAAAGAGAGATGGAGAGACTGACTGACTGACTCTCTGCACCTGAAGTCAGTAGGAAGCTGGAAAGCAAGCAGTACTGCCTGATGCTGGAAGGCTGCTGGAAATGCTGTCGAGAGGAAGTCAGAGGTCTGCCGCAGTGAGGACGAGGGCAGTACAAGGCTGTCAGCAGACCGAGCGAGAAGCAGAGAAGAGGCGGAATGCTTTTCCGAGCCGCTGGCAAGCTACAGCAACCGTGGGACAACGCAAAGAATGCCCGAGCAGCCAAAACAAACCAGGGATCCCAAAAGGGAAAAACAGGTACATTGGGGTGCTTCAGGGCAAATGCCAAGCACTGTGGAGAATGTTAAGGAGTCTGCTAAAGTGGGCAGAAAGCCCGGAGATGAGGAGTGAAATTAACGAACGAGAAGGTGGAGGGTCACTGACCCAATTGATGAAAAGGGCATGCACTAGCCCAATACCTTATAAAGTGTGCAATTCTGAAACCCATCTATGTTGTGAAAGACATTGTGAAAAGTCCTGGTAGGAGATTAAACCAAGCACTGTGCGAGTTTGGGACCCGTACCCAAATATGTGTGGAACATTGTGAAGGCGAGTCTGGAGTCCCGCACCTGTAAGTAAAAGTAATGTGTACAGTCCTGGCAGGATAGTATACCAGGCAAGTCTGAATGTAAAACAAACATTGTGAAGTCCTGACAGGAGAGTAAACCAGGTAAAAATGAATGCAAGTCTGGAGATCGACATTTTAAAAATGTGTTTAATACAGCGGAAAGGGGAACCATACCCCCTGAGAGGAATAGTTCTAAAAGAACTATGAACTGTGGAGTAAGTCAAGGGGTGAGGAAGAACCCTTGAGTGTGATATGCTGGGGATCATGCCCCCCTTGATTGTAAAGTTGACTTTTGCAACTGTGGTAAAGAGCTGAAGAGAGAAGCTCACAACTCGAAGGAAGGGAAGACCTTACACCATCCCCCCCATCCCCCCAGCCCCCACCCCCATCGTTCTGAGAGCTGTGAAACTTTGGGGAACTTTAATAATGTTTTCATTTGTGCACCTTTTGGAACTTTGTTGCAACATTAAAGAAATTCACAGATGCCCAGTTGAAAGACTTTTTCCCTTTGCACTTTTTCTTAGGTTTAGCTTGTAAGGGTCAGGATAGACTTTTGGACACAGGACGGAGAACTCTTTATATTTTTGGACATTCTGACACTGACATCCTTTAGTTTCATTGAGGCAGGGAAACTCCTTATAGTGTTAGGACAAATCGGTCTTTCTCCAAGCATTCTTTTACTTTAATAAAAGTTTATAACAACCGTCAGAGTTCATCTATATACTGCGATGAATCCGATGGACTCATCACTGTTTTCCCGGCGGTGACCTCCTCCCATGTGGCATGTAGAAGGCAGCCACTACCTGATCCTGACCCTGGGGGTGGCTATATGAGGGAGGATCACATGAGGAGACCACTACCTGGGAGAGGTTATGACTTCATTGGATACCCTAATGGTCTATTGCTATGTGTTTGTTTGCCCACCCATAGGGAAAATAAAGAAACCTTTTCCCAATATCCGTTAGGTCAAACTCCCATCTATGACCTGAAGAATAAAAGCAACAAAACTAATTTCACTCCTCTTTCCCTTTCATGTGGAATCATTTAGAGAAATTATCAAAATGCTGTGCATCAAGTAATACCAAAAGACTCCAACTGTCGCAACCACCTAAGTACTGGGACCAGGAGGATGAAGGAATTGGTGCAAAGCAACAGGAGCCTCAAGCTCAATGAGCGTGCTAGTGGTTTGGTGAAAACACCTGTGCGCAGGACATTTAAAAATGGCAACCACACTATGTGAAATTGTTCAGGAGAAGACGTTGCATCTTCCACAGAGGCTTGCGAAGCTGGAGACACGAGCCAGTGTGGCAGAGCAGTGGAGCTCGCCGAGCGAGGAGACGCGCGTTGCGCGAGCAGGATGTGCAGTGGAGACGCCAGGAACCGCGATAGAGTTCCTGCCTGCTCGGCAACTCGAAGAGTCAGCGTAATCCTTACCGGGACTTGAAGGGAAGCCAGAGAGACGTCTGAACAGCCCCAAGTGGGAAGTGGGAACTTGTCGGGATGTTTCTGCTTTAATGCACCAAAGCACTTCAGTGATTCTTCAACTGTTTCAATATTATTAACCACACCACAGTACTTCAATGCTTTCCACCTGGTCCACTCATCTGCCAGGATTGTTATGGCAATGTTCTCTGTACTGGTATAATCTCCTGCCAGCTCAGATCAAAGTACTACGACACTTTGACCTGGTGTCCTCTCCTGTCAGGCCAGAACAAACTGCTACTTGTAGGTACTTCAGTGGTAAAGGTTAAACAGGTTAGCAATGTCTTTACAATTTTAAGTATATGAAATATCTTAAGGGAAAAAAGACCCACACTGGTTCTGTTTATTACACCAACGTATCTGCCACACACACTGCAGGCTATGCTCCTCTCCTTCTAAATAGTCTTTCAGAAGGGCAAGCCAGCATGCCATTCTTGTTTCTCCCCTTTTCTGTCAACCAACTGCTAATAGGAATTCTGATCAACTTGCACACGATTACATGTCTTTATAACTAACTTTATAACGAATGCACATATAGCATAAATGTTATAACGACAAAACATAATTTATTTTTTTGGGGGTAGGCGTTCCTCACTAAACTCCCGTTTTGCACCCCTAAAAACCCGCCCCAACCATTTCCTCACCAGAATTAACCCTTTTCCCCACCCCCACATTCATTTTCGTTACGTTTTTCATTATATAATTTTCATTATATAGTCATTCGACATAAAATATTTGTTACAAAAACTGCATACCCTTGCACACTTCTTTGGCAATGTGGGCTTAAACCATTCTCCTTTGAGATAGCTTTGCTAGATCGATGGGCAACAGTCTGTATCATTGCTCAATATCTTAACCACCTTCCTTTGGCTTAAGCAAATTTTGTTTTTTTTTGTAATGGCCTGGGTTTAATTCTCTTTTGGCTTTGGAAATGATGGTTTCTCTTTTCTTCTAGGTGTATTTATCTGTTGTTGGCTCGCATAAGGCCTTGCAATGTCCCTTGTTAGACTTTCAATTATTGCCCTCTCGGATTGTTGGCTCTTACTTTGCCCCACAATTACACTTCTCTGGCATGATTATCCAGTTCTTAATTTGCGCTCTGCGCTTTCTTAAATCAACACGATTCACATTAGAAGTATAAATCTGCTCTGTGTTAGTTCGATATTCAAAAGGTAACATTTTACGCTTTAACTCTAATTTGTTCATCTCAATTGTGAGATTCAATTGCCTGGACTTGGCAAACTGGCGATGACGGAGCGCTCTGGGGCACCACAGTGTTCCAGTGAACTCACTGTGTCTGACATATGCGTCCGAGTGCCTTGCTACTTCCAGGTCTTCTGGCTTGGTTTCACTGTGCGGTGCGGCAATCCCCTGCATGGCTTCCTGTGTCTCATGTTTGTCAGTTTCAGAATTCTCCTTGCTCCCAACTCCTCTGATTCCTGTGCCCATCTGACAGTGGGAAAAGCTGAAAAATGGTACGCCATCCGCTGCACGGCCTCTGCAATTGCAAACTTGAAATTTGGAGATCTGCTCTGGACCAGAATCACAATTATACACTGCTGAGGTCTTGGCGTCTCTGCTCCCGTTTGGTTTCGGCTTTTGCTGCGACGCAGAGAATACAAAACTGCTCAACTTACTACTGCTGCTGTCTCCTTCTCCTTCTGTAATGGCATGCACCTGAGGGTTTTTTTATACCTTCCAATCCGCCTCAGATGTGGGTCATTCCTCCTGAATGACTGCAAGCTGCAGTCTTGCGCCCCTGCAGTCCTCTTCCTCGTCCCCGTATCTGGGAATTATGGGACTTGAAGTCCACAATGTCAAGTTTGGTTTTTACAATGAAATTAACCTTAAATTCACTACTCTTCTCACATATATTAACACATCAAATCCTTTAATGGTTATACAAACTTTATGGTGTTATGTAAGAATGGAATTTCTCCTCTTCCTTATTTCTCTGGGACTTATACAAGCTAATGCTTCTATAAATATCAGTAATCCTTAAAAGATGTTTCTTCTTTCTAAGACCTGACTTATTACTAGGGTCGTCAACCCCAGTTTGACTTTTAGATTGAGAGAATTAAGGTTCTTGCCGACAACAAGACATTGCATATTCTGGTATTAGAGATGCTGCTTTCCTTGTGGAAGACCAATACTGTCTCGTCCCATGAAGTCCTCGGATTTCCCTGGGGTCCTTGTCTTCCCAGGTGATCCACCCAGCTAATACCACCCCCAGGGTCAGCATCGGGAAAAGTCTGCCTTTCCCTGGCCACCTGGGAGGAGACTTTAGGGTAGGCTTTCTGTGAGGACTCCTTTTGGATCATGGGCCTCATCTGGGACACACGCTCCGAGAGGGTCTTCCCCCTCGCAGGTCAAAATCGCGGCCATCTGGAGGACCACGCCCCACTTCCTCAGCCGAGGTGCTACTTCGGCTTGGTGGTACCGGCATCTACTAGGGCCTTTTTGCAGCTGTACTGTTGGCCGTCCCCCACACAAGACTCATGATGAGGAGGATCAACTCCACTTTGCATCGTCGTGGAACCAGGAGAGGGGCTGTCAAGCCCAGATTATCAAGACCCCCATATCTCTCCACCCGGACCTCACATGGTGGTCCAGGGACTGCAACCTGTGGATCGGCAAGCCCTTCACGCCCCCCCCCCCCCCCCCCCTGTCCCACAGGTGACGGATACCACAGATTATTCACTAGAGGGCTGGGGTGCGTCCCTGGAGGACCTCTCGGTCACGGCACGTGGACCCGTCAACAAGAATACCACATCAATTGGCTGGAACTGAATTCCATCTGGTTAGCCTTCCTCATCCAGACAGACAACTCAACCAGTATGTACTACATCAACAAGTAAGGGGGTGGGGTGGGAGAGCAGGTCCCCTTCCCTGTGCAGACTGGCGATCAACATGTGGGAATGGGCATTGGAGAAGGAGATTTTCCTCACGGCAGTCCACCTTCCGGGGAATCCAACCTGGAAGCAGACAGGCTCAGCAGGTTGGGAGCAGACAATGAGTGGCAGCTGAACAACCTTGTTGCACAGGAGATCTTCCACAGATGGGGCCTCCCCCAGGTGCATCTCTTTGAAATCAAGCACAACAAGAAGTGCTCCCAGTTCGCCTCCTGGTGAGGGCAGGGCCTAGACTCCCTGGGCGACACCTTATGGATCCAGTGTAACGGCATGTCAGCATACGTCTTCCCGCCCACTCCACTTATTCAGAGTGCTTTGCAAGTTCAAGGAGTCTCACCGGATCATCATTCTGATAGCTCTGTGGTGGCCAGCCAGGCCATGGTTTTCAGAGCTGCTCAGCCTCTCGGAGGTCCCTCTACTCCACCTCCCAACGGGCCCAGCACATCTTCTGACACAGCAGGGGGGCAATGTCGTTCACCCCACCCCTCAGAAGCTGGCCCTCCCGGCATGGTTCCTGAGCAGGTGACACTCGGCCATCTCAACCTATCTCAAGCCAATCTGGAAATCATACAGGGGGCGAGGAGCAAGGCTACCAGAGCCCAGTATAAAAGTAAATACTTTACCATCGGGAAGCAGGTGAGTGTTGCGCAGGGCAAGCCGACCCCAGATGCGCCCCACAAAGGAATTTCTGTGCCCCCAGGCCCCTGTACCCTCTTTGCGTCCCCTCTCCCCGCTCCTTCCTGGATCCCTGCTCCCGCCTCCCATCCCGCCCCCCGTTCCCCATTGGCTAACTGGGCCCGTGGGCTCGGGTCTAGCGACCCGCGGCAGCCTCCCTGCTTCCTTTACCATCGGGAAGCAGGTGAGTGCTGCGCAGGGCAAGCCGACCCCAGATGCCCCCCACAAAGGAATTTCTGTGCCCCAGGCCCCTGTACCCTCTTTGCGTCCCCGCTCCTTCCTGGATCCCTGCTCCCGCCTCCCATCCCGCCCCCCGTTCCCCATTGGCTAACTGGGCCCGTGGGTTCGGGTCTAGCGTCCTGCGGCAGCCTCCCTGCTTCCTTTACCATCGGGAAGCAGGTGAGTGCTGCGCAGGGCAAGCCGACCCCAGATGCCCCCCACAAAGGAATTTCTGTGCCCCCAGGCCCCTGTACCCTCTTTGCGTCCCCTCTCCCCGCTCCTTCCTGGATCCCTGCTCCCGCCTCCCATCCCGCCCCCCGTTCCCCATTGGCTAACTGGGCCCGTGGGCTCGGGTCTAGCGACCCGCGGCAGCCTCCCTGCTTCCTTTACCATCGGGAAGCAGGTGAGTGCTGCGCAGGGCAAGCCGACCCCAGATGCCCCCCACAAAGGAATTTGTGCCCCCAGGCCCCTGTACCCTCTTTGCGTCCCCGCTCCTTCCTGGATCCCTGCTCCCGCCTCCCATCCCGCCCCCGTTCCCCATTGGCTAACTGGGCTCGGGTCTAGCGACCCGCGGCAGCCTCCCTGCTTCCTTTACCATCGGGAAGCAGGTGAGTGCTGCGCAGGGCAAGCCGACCCCAGATGCCCCCCACAAAGGAATTTCTGTGCCCCTGCCCCCCCCATGCCACCATTTTGGGGCCAGGAGGCCCTTGCTGCCTCCCTTCTGCACGGCAGCTTTCCTCCCTCAGTCCCGCCCCCTTTGTCCTCCCCTTGCCCTGATTCGTCCACCTCCCCTTTATCCCCGACTTTCCCAGGGCAGCCCTCTGCCCGGCAGCCCCTCTGGCGAAGGGCCCCAAGGCAAAGGGCGGCTCCTACAGAGGCGGCTCCAGGATGTGTCAGCAGGTGTCCGCAGGGGACGCCAAGGAAGCCAACAAACACCAACAAAAACCGTGAGTGTGGCATGGGTGGGGAGTAGAGCAATCACTCTACTCCAGAAAACCCCCGCCACTCTATCTTACCTACCAATAACATAGAGTGCCATAATACTAGCATGTCCACTCTTAGATGGAATTGTGAATGTTAGCATGTCCACTCTTAGATGGAATTGTGAATGTTAGCATGTCCACTCCTTGATGGAATTGTGAATGTTAGCATGTCCACTCCTTGATAGAATTGTGAATGTTAGCATGTCCACTCCTTGATAGAATTGTGAATGTTAGCATGTCCACTCCTTGATAGAATTGTGAATGTTAGCATGTCCACTCCTTGATGGAATTGTGAATGTTTGCATGTCCACTCTTAGATGGAATTGTGAATGTTAGCATGTTCTTAGATAGAATTGTGAATGTTAGCATGTCCACTCTTAGATGGAATTGTGAATGTGAGCATGTCCACTCTTAGATGGAATTGTGAATGTTAGCATGTCCACTCTTAGATGGAATTGTGAATGTTAGCATGTCCACTCCTTGATGGAATTGTGAATGTTAGCATGTCCACTCCTTGATGGAATTGTGAATGTTAGCATGTCCACTCCTTGATGGAATTGTGAATGTTAGCATGTCCACTCCTTGATAGAATTGTGAATGTTAGCATGTTCTTAGATAGAATTGTGAATGTTAGCATGTCCACTCTTAGATGGAATTGTGAATGTTAGCATGTCCACTCTTAGATGGAATTGTGAATGTTAGCATGTCCACTCCTTGATGGAATTGTGAATGTTAGCATGTCCACTCTTAGATGGAATTGTGAAGGTTAGCATTTAGAAGTACGCCGGATAGCCCTCTGAGAAAGATACACTAGAATTTGCATTTAGAAGCTGTCCCCAATTAGCCTCTCTGTGAAAGTTGAATTTAAAATTGTTCCCACCTGCATTTAGAAGTGTACTCAGTTGCATTCAGAGGCTGCGCCCGATAGCCTCTCTGTGAAAGTTGAATTTAGATCTGTCACCACCCGCATTAGAACTGCTCCCACCTCCATCTAGAAGTGTACCCAATTGCAGTTGAAGTTGCGCCGGATAGCCTCTCTGAGAAAGTTGAATTAGAATTGTTCCCTCTTGCATGTAGAAGTGTACCCAACGGCATTTAGAAGTGTGCCCAATTGCATTTAGAAGCTGCACCCAATAGCCTCTCTGAGAAAGTCGAATTTAGAATTGTCCTCACCTGCATTAGAATTGTACCCAATTGCATTTAGAAGCTGCGCCCAATAGCCTTTCTGCGAAAGTTGAATTTAAATCCGTTACCACCCGCATTAGAACTGCTCCCACCTGCTCCTGGAAGTGTATCCAATTAGAGTTGGAAGTTGCGCCGGTTAGCCTCTGTGAGAAAGTTGATTTAGAACTGTTCTCTCTTACATGTAGAAATGTACCCAACGGCATTTAGAAGTGTACCCAATTGCATTCAGAAGCTGCACCCAATAGCCTCTCTGTGAAAGCTGAAATTTAGAACTGTTCCCACTTGCATTTAGAAGTGTACCCAGTTGCACCTGAAAGTTTGCACCCAATAGCCTCTCTGTGAAAGTTGAATAAAGAACTGTTCCCACTCGCAACTAGAACTGTACCCCGCACCTCCTCAGAGAAAGTTGAATTAGAATTGTACCCTCTTGCAATTAGAAGTGTATCCAACAGCATTTTAGAAATATACCCAATTGCATTTAGAAGCTGTACCCAATAGCCTATCTGATAGCTGATTGTAAAACGGTTCCCACCTTAATTTAGAAGTGTACCCAATAGCATTTTAGAAGTGTACCCAGTTACACTTGAAAGTTGCACCCAATAGCCTCTCTGTGAAAGTTGAATTCAGAACTGTTCCCAGCAGCGTTTAGAAGTGTACGAGGGTGTGAACTAGACGATGATAATGACTGAACGAATGTGTGGAGCGGACGAATATGAGGAACGGACGAATTTGTACAACAGACGATGCTTAATATGCTTTGGAATGAAGGAAACACTTGAAAACATACATCATACCACACCCCACGCTTACTCTCCCTCTTACACCACCACTCATCTAGAACACAGAGATACTATGACACCATTCGGTATAACTGTTCTCATATCCACATCTCCCTCTTACTCCACATCACTCTAAGTAATCATTGCTGGATTCACACCCCCCAGCCAGGCGTTCTCCTCAGGCCTAACGCAGCCACACTCGTTCTGGGTAAAACCGACCAGAGCAAACACATACTCCTGACCTCTCAACCACCACACGTACAACTAAAAAGCAGCTACCACTCGATTTCCGCACCAGCTGCACACATACCTAGTGCGCACACGCACTTTTGGACTCCCTCTACTCTCTATACTGACCTGAACTTCGGTTCCCAAGGGCGTTCAACCTACCAGCGCCTTCAGACCATACCAATGGTATATAAGGCGCTATATAAATGCAAAATAACAATAACAATACGTGCAGATGGCAAAGTGATGCATTTCAACTTAAAAGGAGATCCTTTTTCATCACAAACGGAACTCCATGGGTCGCGATACAAAAACGAAAATGGAAAAAGTGCTTTCGATTTTACCTCACAGAACTTTGATTTCACAATTCAAGTACAAATCTATGAAGGCAGTCTGAAACCTTTGAAGGGAATGGGACAGTCAAACTAAACATCAGATCTATGCCTTGTAGTAAACGTTTTCTTACTACCGTTATATTCTCAAACATGTTCAATGATTTCTTAGATGTAATTTTCTAGGTTTAACTTGAATTTAAAAATATAACTTTTATTATTATTTTCTTAAGTATAAGGTGTTTTATTCTTTTTGTAACATGCCTATACACAAGTGTTTCAAGGCGCAATGAGGCAAGGAATGGGGCAACAGAGGGAGGACAGAGACAACGATCTTACTGGGCCAAGTGACATTGAGATGCACAAGTGCAGGGGAGGGGAAAAGTGCCAGGGGAAACGGGAGGGGGCAGTGCTGTACATGGGATCAAAACATTAACAAGAAGTCGCCAAAATGCCCCAGGGATGCTTTGTGTGCTTTAGGTGCTTCCGGAACCAGAGATGGTTCGCCTCGAGTTTCAGAGAGGCTGGGAGGCTGTTCCAGAAGGAGGCCCCAGCCGAAGAAAGCGATCTACTACCAACTTGTTGCTTGGAGAAGCGACTGACCCTGAGGGAGTTGGAGGAGCAAAGAGCTTGAGTAGGAAGGTATTTATGAAGAGCGAGTTGGAGGTATTGAGGACCCAGGCCCCAGAATGCCTTGTGGACAATGCAGAGTGTCTTGAACTTAATCCTTGCAGCCACTGGGAGCCAATGCAGAGATTTCAGTGCTGGAGAGATACAATCCCTGGGCTTGGGGCAAAGGACAAGTCTTGCAGTCCTGTTCTGGATGAGTTGCAGAGAGTAGAAGCAAGCATATTTACAAAGAGGCTGTTGCAGTAGTCCAGCCTAGAGAGACCAGACCTCTAGAGACAGTGAGCTTCTGGGGAAGGAGAGGAAAGGAAGAATACCTCTGAGGAGTTTCAGTTGGTAGTTTGACTTCTTAGAGATGTCAGAGATGTGAGGAGAAAAGGAGTGTGGAGTCGAAGATGACCCCAATGTTCTTAGCCTCACAGGTACGAGCAGGAAGAGGGCCAAGGGAAGCTGGCCAGAGAGTGACACGAAAGGAGGGTGCAGGTGAGCCGATGAGGATAATCTGTTTTAGTGGCATTAAGGCATAGAACGTTGGCGGCACACCACTCCTGGATAGCAGACAGTCAGAGATGAGAGAAGAGGCGGTGGAGAGGGGAGCCTGAAAACTAGCTGAGTGTCATCCGCATAGCACTGAAAGTTGGTGCAGAGAGCGGCAATTCGGTGGGCGAGAGGTGCCAGGTATTTGTTGAACAGACTGGGAGGGGAGGTTAGACTCCTGGGGAACACCACAGGTCGAGAGTGAGATAGAGGAAAGGAAGGACCCAAGTTGGACCTGGGAGGGTTGATCAGAGAGGAACGAGGTCAGCCAGGCCAGGGGCAGATCGGTGATACCCAGGTCATCAAGGAGACGATTGAGCAGGATGGCATGGTTGACCGTGTCAAAGGTAGAAGAGAGAGAGTAAGATTAGGACAGAGGGGAGATTAGAATCCATGTCAGAGAGCAGGTCTTCACGGATGTTCAGGAGAGCATCTTCAGAACTTCTGGCTGCTGTGAAGCCAGAATGATGGTTATAGAGACCACCAACAGATTCAGTGTGAAGATTAAGCTGGGAGATGGCCAGCTTTTACAGGAGTTTGCCCAGGAAAAGTGGTGGAGATCGGGCGATAGTTAGCCGGGCAGGAGAGGTTGCCTGAGGGTTTCTTGAGATGAAGGTGCACAAGAGAGTGCTTCAGGGGGGGAAAGGAAGGCACCAGTGGCGAAGGAGTGGTTGCAGAAGTCAGACTGGGCAGGAGCAAGGGTGTCAATGTGGTCCTTGGTTTTGGAAGAACAGGGAAGAACCTGTTTTGACGAGACTTTCATAGATCAGACTTGTCTAGAAACCTTGTCAGAGGAGAACAGAGGAAAGGAAGAGAAAGAGGGAGGAGAGGTGGCCAAAGGGGGGCTGGAGGCAGATGAGAGAATAGGAGGAGGAGGAGGAGACAGGGTGGACAGGATGTCCTGGGTTTTGGAGATTAAATGAGAAGCCAGGGACTTGCAGAGGGACTGGGAGGGGACAGAAGAGGTGCACTGCAGCAGGATTCTCCAGCTCCTTGCATATTTTAAAGAGTTCGGCCGGGTTGTTAGAGAATGCGCAAGAAGCTAGCCATTTCCTCTCAGCCGCCCTGCACTTGCGTTTAAGGGTGACAAGGTCAGAGTCAAACCAGGAGTTGCACTTGGCTTTGGGCTTCAAGTGAATCCTCATGACGGGGGCAAGAACTTCAAGAGTATCAGAAATAGAAGAGTGGTCATGGAAAGGGCTGTGTCAGGATGTGAGTCAGCCAGAGGAGGAAGGGGAGAGAAAGTGGCAGCGAAAGCCTCAACTGACATACGCTTCATGGGTAGGGTGACCGAGAAGGTAGGTGGCAGTGCTGGAGTTGGCTTGGCCTGAGGGGTAGAGAGGGAGAGATGGGAGGAAAGGAGAAAGTGATCACTCAAGGAGAGAGGAGTGGTGAGGGGGATAGATAGGGGAAGTCTGAGGAGATCAGAACATCGAGTGTGCCCTGCAGAGTGCGTCGGGCCAGAGCGGAGAATAGAAAGAGCAAGAGGTGCAGAGGTCGCCAAACAGTCTAGAGGAGGGACAGGAAGCATCTAGGTGAATGTTAGTCTCCAAGAAGGAGTTGAGTGGTCGAGGCCAGGAGGGAGGAGGAGAGGTCCGCCCACTCAGAAGAAGGGGGTGATCTCACCAGGTGACCGATAGATGGTAGCCACGGTAAGAGAGTGGCCAGCAGAGCCTTTGTTGATCTTCCAGGTTTTTCATTGGGGTACGTAGGTGATGACAGGGTTTCTTTTGCTGCACTGTGAACCAACGTCCTGAGAAGAGGTGGAGCATATCTGTTTGGCATGTTGCTGTAAACTTAAGGGGCGGGTGATCTCATTTACTGCTGCGAGGGCACTTCAATTTAGGGCGATAGATCAACAAATAGGATTAGCACAAGATGACGGATTCCAACCCATGTGTTTTGCATGTGTAAATGTAAGAAGACCGAAGGTACGATGCATTGGAATTATTTTTTCAGAATGGGCGAATAATTGCTCAAAAATACATGCACGATCCATTGGGCCAATAAAATTCCTGAGAGAACGTTCCCTTTAACAGCTATGCATTGATTGCATACAACAATCTGCTTGGTGTAAATATTCCCCACTCGCGTATATGGCCAGTATTAACCTTACAATGGCGTTTGACAAAGTCAACATACATTAACTTTGGGCCAAATTGTATAACTGGGGCCCCTCCCACAACCATTACTCATACACTAATTTTTCTACACTATGAAACCATCTTATAAATTCGATTAAATGCACACAGGCAATTTACTAAGGAAAATAAGATTTTTAGAGGCCCGCGACAAGGATGCATACTGGCTCTGAGCCTTTTTAATCTATATATGGTGCTTTTATCTCCCCAAAGGTGAAGGGCTTTAAGATAACCTTGATCTCCTTTGTGGATGATATAGATATAATGTTGGTCGACTGCACGTCTGTCAGACTTCATTGCCTGTTGAACGCTTTGCAAGGGTAGGCTATTAAAAACGATTTAGTTCTAAGTAATCAAAAAAATATAATAATGCAATTTACCTCAATAAGGATTGCCTAAAATAGTTGGTGGCTGGCGAACCAAAAGTTTAAAGTGGTTGATGACCTAAAAAATGTGGGTCTCACCACTGCGGCAAGCCCCAACAAAATCCTCCTACTTCATGTGCTCAAAAAGAAGGCCCTACAACTAGTGGCTCAACGAAAACAGTTTAAGAATAGATTTGGCTGTTTTTTCTGCTTGCAGGCAATAGAAAGTGTATGAAAGGAAGGTTTATCCCCTCTTATAAGGCTTTGAATCTCACCATCAATTAAGAGATCTGAATTTGTCCAATTCTGAAGGAATTATTTGGAGAAACATGCTGTCCCTGTCTATGGGTATCCCAATGTTGATCATTTCAATTTAGGAATAGCCTCAGAAAATGACTCTTATGAAACATCTTTTATTGTGTAAAAATCTGCTTGCCACCACCATTACTCTTTAATTGAAAAATTACTGTATTGGCGATAGAAATCCATATGTAATTAAATGTAACATTGTCTTAACTAAAGGTCTTTCCTTGGACAATTATGACTAATCGGAAGTCCTACAAAAGATCCATCCGAGAAGCAGATTGGTATGAGGCATGTGGGTCCATGCAGCAATCTGAGGTCTTTCCCATTTTTAAAGAAACATATAAAGACCCATGGGTGGGCCCCCGTACCTTTCAGAATTTCTGTCTTCCAATTTGAGAAGGGCACTTTTGACGTTCAAACTGAATATCCTGTATACTAGGGAATACATCTGTAGATGGGGAAAGTGCTGCCCCAATATATGCGCGATTCCAATACTGCAAGACCTCTTTGGAAAGCCTAAAATACCTGATTTTGGAGTGGTGGTCTCTCCAAAACGTGCACATTAACGTGTTCGGGTGTTTTGTGCATGGCCATTCCCGTGTGTTTACTGATTAATCATTTACTGATTTCATCATAATTAAAAATGTGTTTACTGATTAATCCTGGAACCTCACTTGCAATTGCCCTGCTTAGATTTATATTGTCTGAATATGATCAAGATGTGAATTGGCAAAATGCTAAAGATTTAATATCTTTGGGTGGCCACTCTATTGTCTACTATTTCTAGGTAATACCGTTTTGTGTAAATGTATTCTATGGCCCGGTTGTAAAGGCACTAATCTGTGCTCTCGTTTTTGATTAATTGAAAATGATGGGGCAATTTTAAAGGTTTTTTAACCAATTAAGAAACATGGGGACAAACATTTTGGGCAATTCTGTTTTGTCAGTGTTTGCATACAAATGTATTTATTTTACTGTTTGAAACGTTTTTTTCTTTGTTTATTCACATTGTAACATTTGTATAACAAATTGTGTAAGGTTGTACTTTAAACCATAAACTGACACTTTTATCTGTTGTATATTTTATATTCCACTAATTTTAAACATAAAATATCAATCTGTATTTTCATGAGTTGTACATGAGTTGTACATTTCCTCATTTGTAATTGCACTGGCTGCTTGATAGTGTGGGTATGTTTAAATGTGCTTAATTGATTGTATTTGTTAAATGTTATTTTATATATTATTTTTACTATGGCAATTCATCCAAAATAAATCTACTACTGTTACTACTATTCCATTTCAGTTTGACTCCCTTTTTTTCAAAAAAAGGGGCCCTTCTACTATATTTCGGTTGGATTACTTTATCATGTGCGTCGGTCACTCCATCGTGTAGATATACCACTCTAATGAGCCACTTTCTTTTTTTTTATTCAATTGCTTTGGGCTTTTCCAGACCACAACTATAACACAATCTTGCTCCCAAGTTCATATTGTGTACCATATGGCCAAACCTATAAAAATCTTTCTTCCTGTAACCCATACAGTAGTAACGGTTCTAGAGCTAATCCCATCCAGTTACTGTATCCGGGGTAGGGCCTCACTGCAATATATTTGAGGGTACTTGCATATCCATCACATGTGCCAAAACGACTCCATTGCCCCACATCTTCTAAAGCAAAGTGGTCTAGTTTTGGGGTACATTCAAGATAGTTTCAACAGGGGGAGATGCCCACAATGACATAGTTTCACTGCATGCATTTTATATTGAAAGGTTATTTAGGTTAGGTATGAAAGGCTTTTTGACAAAGCGTCTTCAATAAAACGTCAGATAACCCTATCCCTACCAGTTTCCCACTGCATTCTGGGCCGGAATTATCTCCTGTGCCTAAAACACTAAAATGTCACGATGCATACGTGAGATGAATCCCTTTCCAATGTTATGAAGTTTTTCAAATGGGATATGGGGTTTGTGTAGATCATCCCACTTAGTTTTGGTCAAAACACACATGAGTTATAGTTTCAAAGACAGTAGATCCACCTTTAGTAATACCTGCAGTTGAGAGACTCCTACTTCCCACATCTGACCCAAGGAGGCTGGCCATAGAGGAGTGGGGGTGAAACAAGGATCAGGCGTCCGAATGAAAAGGATCTCTGTCTTTCTGGCATTAAGGCAGAGATTATTGGCAGAGCATCATGCCGGAATAGCAGTCGGGTATAAGGGAGGAGAGGGAGGAAGAGGATAGCAGCTTGAAGGAGAGCTGTGTCATCTGCAAAACACTGGAAATGAGGGGAGAAGGTGGAGATCAGGTAGGCCAGTGGGGCCAGGTAGATGTTGAAGAACCATGGCGATAGGATAAAGCCCTGAGCGACGCCACAGGTAGAGCGTGAGGTGGAGGAGAGAAAAGGACCCATTTGCAATTGTGAGGGTCTGTTTGAAAGGAAGGAGGTCGGCCACACCAGTGCCCTGTCCGTGATGCCTAGGAGACAGGTTGAGGATGGAATGGTTGTCAAAGGCAGAAGATCAAGGAGGATCGGAATGGAGGGAGTGTTTGAGTCCAGGTTAGAAAGCAGATCTTCTCGGGTGTTCAGGAGAGCAGTTTCCATGCCTCTAGATGCCCTGAAATCAGTCCTGGTGGTCATGGAGGCAGCTCGCCATTTCAGTGTGGCCGGTCAGTTGGGGGATGACCAACTTATCTATGTGTTTTCCCAAAAAAAGGGGTGATAGAGGGCAATAGCCAGGCAAGAAATGTCAGCAGATGGCCTTTTTAGGCGAGGGTGCACAAGAGTGCTTAAGGGGTTGTGGGAAGGAGTCATTGGCAAAGGAGTGGTTCAGAGGTCAGCCAAAACTGGGGCGAGAGAGGCGATGTTGTCCTTGATGGTTCTGGAGGAGCAGGGGGGCACTTGTTTACAGTAGACAGTCATAGAGCAGACTTTTCATAGCCCTGCTTCATACCTCTTTGTAAATTTAAAGGCTCGGATTGAACCCCATTCACCACTACCCTTGCAGGTGGTTACAAATAGAGCACCTTAATTCATGTCATAAAGCTCTGTCCAAACCACAGGCACCCCAGGACCTTCATAAATTGCAAGCTGAAGCGTTTGAATGCCTTTGCAGCATATAATGAAGGACCAAATCAACCGACCTTGCCTCCAATGATGACATGAGGTCTGAAGCTTTTTGAAAATTGTTTGCCTCTTATATTCTGTATACAAATCCCACATGATTGGTGTTGAAGGAGGATCACTTGGTCTAGCCCGGCTGCCAGTATTCCAGTAAAAAGCTTTGTGTCAATATTTAATAGTGATATTGGCCTGTAAGAAGAAAAAAAAAGCGGCTATAATTATAATTGCTCTTTTATAACGCGCTTACCAACAAGTGGTTTCTAAGCGTAGGATTGGGATTCGAACCTGTGTTGATCTGCATTGTTTTGCTTTGTCTTGCTTCCAAAACAAACGCATTGCCCCTGAGCTATCCTTCCTTCACTTCCTGCAGGACTCCTGTTATCAAAGCTTTAAGAATGTAGGCAGCCTCCCACCTCCTACAGAATACCATTTTAAATGCGTGCTAAAAATGGAATGAAGATCCCAGAAAAGCTTTTATAGAATGCAAGATTTCCGCACTTTCATTTGGTGATTTTCCATCTACACCTCTCAGAGGGTAATCAGTTACTCTAGCTGCAGTGATCAAGATCTTGAAAATACTCCTGCATCTCCAACAGGGATGCAGATTCCTCCTATTTATGTAACGTTTGGTAAAATTGGGCAAAGTGTGTCCATTCCCCCTTTATCCTTAACCCGAAATAATATCCTTTGCAGCCTCTGGGCTCGCTAGCTTTATGGCAGGACTTAAATTCCCACCAATAAATTATGGTACTATTCTTCTCTCTTGGTTCCAATACGTCTGGCACTCATCCTTTCGTTCCCTCGTTAAGACCTCAAGAGCATGTAGTTCTTTCCGCTTTTTTTCCATGAGGTCCATTTTTCTTTTATTTTTTTGTGCCTTCTGCTATGAGCAAGCCCCTAATTGAGGCTTAAGCCTTCTCCCAAACATATTTCAAGTTAAACGCCACTATCCTGCACCTAAAAAACTGCTGAATCTCACTCTTCAGGAATTCTGATAGGACCTGATCATGTAAGAGGGTGCCGTTAGTGTCATTGGTTCCTAACGGGTGGAGTATCACCCAGCTCTAAGTCCATCATAGCCATATTGGGTTGACAATACCACCCCTTCCAGCTCAAAATTATCCTTGTGTATGTTGAGGGGGTGAGACGTTCGAGCCCTTTGTGTCAGGCTAGGGTTCTCCCCCTACATCACACCCAAAATACTGTTCTAAACCGGTCTCAAAATCTGTGCTAAACATCACTTTTACCTTGGCTGCAGATTGAAAGCCACCCCTACCACGATTTTTTTTCAGTCTTCGGCCTTTTATTGCCCCATTAATGTAAAGACAATATTGATGAGTCATAAGTCCATAATTTGGTTTATATAACAACATCATGGTGACCAGCTTAGTGTTTGGCACCTGCTTCATTAACGGCCTATCCGCTGTCTTAACTTGGGTTCTCCCCAGTTGAAGTTTTTTTCAAAACATAATCCCCACTTCTCCTTTTGCTTTGATTCAACACCAACATGCGTGTACCACTTCCATACACTATATTCAGTATTCCTCCACATTGTGCCTAATAAACTCCCTGCACGGTAACAATCTCTTGTTTGGGGAATTTGAGGCCCTTCACATTTAAAGTCACCAGCTTCAAATAGTGTAGGGATTTGCAACCTATGACTCTGCAATGTTTTGGACTACAACTCCCATATACTTTAACCAGCCTAGTTAATGGTGGGCGGAGGGGGATAATGTGAGTTGTAGCCCATAACATCGGGACAGCCAAATGTTGCAGACCCATAGATTGTTAGCCCCACTCCCCATTTTTCATTGTATTCCACTGATTATGCTCTACTCCATTCCTCAAGTCACACCATTGTACTATCCTTTCAGGCATGCCACCCCTAAACAGCCATTTAAAACAGTTTAAAACAAAACTACTAACTAAGAAATATATGGTTGATAGGCATGGTCTTTTAGTATCGTTGAGGCATCCAGTGACCCTCTGCCTCTAGAGAATGAGGAAAGGAAATACTGTGAAAAAGTGAAAAGAACACATCCTCCCGTCCCACCCAGAATGAAGTACATTTCATATAAACTGCCATTGTATGCCATTCCCTCAAAGAGCAGTTTGCTGATTCTTCCTTAAGGCTCAAATTACCGCTTTTAAGTCTCCTGCTACATTGTCCAAAGCTAAAGGCCAGAACTAGATTTCAATTCAGTGGAACACCTATCTTTGTTCTCAATAGCTAAAGGCCAGAACTAGATTTCAGTTCAGTGGAACACCTATCTTTGTTCTCAATAGCTAAAGGCCAGAACTAGATTTCAGTTCAGTGGAACACCTATCTTTGTTCTCAATAGCTAAAGGCCAGAACTAGATTTCAGTTCAGTGGAACACCTATCTTTGTTCTCAATAGCTAAAGGCCAGAACTAGATTTCAATTCAGTGGAACACCTATCTTTGTTCTCAATAGCTAAAGGCCAGAACTAGATTTCAGTTCAGTGGAACACCTATCTTTGTTCTCAATAGCTAAAGGCCAGAACTAGATTTCATTTCAGTGGAACACCTATCTTTGTTCTCAATAGCTAAAGGCCAGAACTAGATTTCAATTCAGTGGAACACCTATCTTTGTTCTCAATAGCTAAAGGCCAGAACTAGATTTCAGTTCAGTGGAACACCTATCTTTGTTCTCAATAGCTAAAGGCCAGAACTAGATTTCAGTTCAGTGGAACACCTATCTTTGTTCTCAATAGCTAAAGGCCAGAACTAGATTTCAATTCAGTGGAACACCTATCTTTGTTCTCAATAGCTAAAGGCCAGAACTAGATTTCAGTTCAGTGGAACACCTATCTTTGTTCTCAATAGCTAAAGGCCAGAACTAGATTTCATTTCAGTGGAACACCTATCTTTGTTCTCAATAGCTAAAGGCCAGAACTAGATTTCAGTTCAGTGGAACACCTATCTTTGTTCTCAATAGCTAAAGGCCAGAACTAGATTTCAGTTCAGTGGAACACCTATCTTTGTTCTCAATAGCTAAAGGCCAGAACTAGATTTCAGTTCAGTGGAACACCTATCTTTGTTCTCAATAGCTAAAGGCCAGAACTAGATTTCATTTCAGTGGAACACCTATCTTTGTTCTCAATAGCTAAAGGCCAGAACTAGATTTCAGTTCAGTGGAACACCTATCTTTGTTCTGTTTTACTATTTATTTAATTTATTTATTGGGTATTTATAATGCACCTATACACAAGGGGTTTCAAGGCACCAATAGCACTTTATGACCAATGTCAACTCATGCTTTTCGGGGAGGCAGTGTTCCTCTTTCTATATTTCCTTGAGCCAAACAACCTCTCCCAAGTCCCATAATATGAGTATGTCTTCGAGGTTTCTCCTGCAATGTTTGCTGCGCTGTTATGCCTTTCTGTTCCATCTTCCTTTGCAGCTCTTAATAACTCAGGGACTTCATCCGTATCCACAATTTTGTGCTGCTGTCCCTTGTATTCAAGCTTTGGGGAAAAGGAACATATTCATCAATACTGGATTCCCTCCCCTGAAAGCCACACGGGTTTGCACCGCCTTTGACTGTCCAACATAGTGGTCCAAGATTTTGCAATATCTTACTCCGTTGCATTCAATAGTGGTGTATTTCTGCGCATTTGAGGGGGATGTACTCTTTCCATAGTACTAGCACTTGCATATAACCATTCTTGACCCTTTTGGTAGAAGACTCCCTCTGCGCAATCTCTCAAAGTGAAATTTCCTTTCCCCCTTTTCCTTAAACATTATGGTAAATATTCCCATTATCTTCCTCTCCAGTTCTCCCGTCGATTCCATTTTATTCGTGGCTTGCCCCGAAGATGGTAATGTTTGTGTTCTCGCTTTTCCTGAACGACTTTCTTCCAGAGTTCCTTTTTAACTTTTTTCCAATAATTACTTGAGAATCCACTTTCATTTTTACGAGATCAGGGGACAACTGATTTCTCTCAGGAGCGTCCAGCCTTTCCTTTACCTCGTCTATCCGACCATTGGAGGTCGGCCATGAATGTTTGAACACGTTCTCTACAATATTTTATTTCATCAAGGGTGTCCTTCCTATAATTTTGATTAGCCACATGTGCATTGCTGCATCTCAAGTCTGGCTCTTGTCTTGTCTTCTCAGCCATCATGTAGAGGGGAATGTGCCATTGGAATCTCTGCAAGACCCGGAGCAGGCGTTTATTCATTCATCCATTGCAATTGTTTCTGGAAAGGTAGAGCCTCTGCACCCTGACACCTCCACACACTTTGTGAGGGGCCCCGGGCACAGCCTTTGACCAGGGCCTGACTTTTATTTTTGTTCACCCCCCAGCAAGGCTTCGTCAGTCTTTCATTTCTTCCACCAATGCACATGTTCTTCCAGGAGCTTCTGTGATTTTTCAGCGCTGCTAATGCAGCTTATTCCCATCTGTGCAGTGAGCGGGTTTCACTCTGTGAGCAGAGAGGGATAGTGAAGCCCAATCTCCTTTCCTCGCTTCTCTCTGTGCTATACAGCTCATGTCCTTTCCACGACCTCAACCTAAGCATGCCTATCTCTCAAGACTGCATGCCATTCACGGCTGCCCCCACAGCCTCTGGTACTCTTCCCCAACAACATTGGACCCATCTATCCCCACTACCGGCCCATAACCACTGTCCCATTTCTTCTGAAAATCATAGACAAAATAGCATATTCCCAGATCCAAAATCACTTTAAACACAACCAATTCTGGGGGACCGACAATCGGGGTTCCGACCGAACCATAGTACCGAAACAGCTCTACTCGACCCGAAGATCTAAATGGATGCTTCTAGAGAATCAGGCAACCTATGCCTACTTATGCTACTAGACCTATCAGCGGCCTTCGACTTGGTCGACCATGACAAACTCTGTGCCACACTAGCCAATAACTTCAACCTGTCTAACGACGCCACAGACTGGATCAAATCCTTCCTCGCAGATAAGACCTCAAGGGTGGCCATCGGTAAAGAATCAGCCAACCCCTTACTGGTCCCATTGGGCGTCCCACAAGGCTCCTGCCTATCACCTACACTCTAAAGCGCATACACCAAGCTTCTCTTTGCAGCACTGGATGCTATGGGTGTCATCTACACCAACTTTGCAGATGACACCCAAATCCTCATCTCCCTAACAGGGAACCACAAGAAAGACAGTGTCTATTAACAATATCTACTCGCTAATACAAAACTGGATGGCCAACAGCCTTTGTTTCAATGATGACAAAACAGAGTTACTAATACTAGGATCATCTAAAATCGGCTCCCTAGAGACTGCCTACTCGGCCTTCAACATTGATGGCACTACAATCCCAGTACTTAAACAAGTGAAGACACTTGGCGTTTATTTAGGCGCCTCTTTAACAATGACCAAACAAATCAGTACTTTAGCCTCCTCCACGTCCTACACATCCAAACTCATCTCCCTCAGCCGCAAATTGCTTGCTGCCAAAAACTACGTTACTTTAGCTAGAGCACTTATACTCTCAAAGCTCGATTATTGTAACATCCTATTCCTAGGCACATACAACACAAACTTAGCCAAACTGCAATTGATGCAAAATAAAGCCCTTTGAGCGGCACTCGGTATAACGAAATCCGACCACATTGCTAATATTAGAAGAGAAAACCATTGGCTCCACATCAAAGCCGGAATACACTACAAAACCCTCAGTATCACCCACAAATGTATTATCAACAAAGCGCCAAAATACCTCCAACGCACTCGCCAAGAAAAATCATACCAGACTCCTCAGATCGAACAATAGCAAAAATCTAGAAGTCCCACGATATAAAAGAGAAAAAGCAGGCGGGAGCAGCTTCAAAATACTCGCACCCAGGCACTGGAATGCCCTCCCCACCAACATTAAGAATGAAACTTCCTTCCCACAACTCAACAAATTACTCAAAACCTGGTTATTCAATCAGTTCTAACATACTCATAGAACCTGACCAGTTTAGGCCTAAGTCCCTGCGCTATTGTATATAATTGTATATAAGTGTGTTATAAATGTATATTGGTTCTAACGCATGCATCTCTGTGCCTGACCTCAAGACTCTATCTTGCCACTGTCTGTAACTACGCCGTGATATCTCCAGGTCCTGGGCGTATAATGTAATAAATAAAATAAAATAGTCTGCCAGGTGTGAGGCATCCTCCGACTGCAAGTCTCGCTCGATCTCCAGACGCCACACATCTAGGGCTTTCGCAGTCTTCCAATGAGGTTGTGGCTCTCCATTCCATGCTCCATTCCTACCAAACCAAGCTGAAAATTATCACCCTAATCCCGAGGTGACTGCAAGGATGGGTGTACCACTATTTCAAGATTTTAAGCAAATTAGAGGTACAATGCCTCTCTAGTTTGGGATGCTTTACAGGAGCAACAGAGTTTGGCGACCATATTGTCTGCGGTCTCCCAAATGCAATTTAACTATCGTTATCTCATATGAAAACATCTGGGAAAAATGGTGCCATGACCTCCATACACACATCAAAACCAGATCAATATCAATCTGTACAGCTGTAGTATTTTTATTCTGTTGAAAGATACTTACTTTTCTCACCCGGTATCCTTCCACAATTCCTGAATACCAATCCTTAAGAGTTTCTCTGCCCCACTCTGGGTTTTATAATGTATGCTTTTTTTAAGTCTCACGCTGGGCTAAGTGGCCTGAAGAATTCCCTTCTCCACTCGTTATTCCTATCTCATCTACCAAGTCACAAGAATGTCAATGCGATTAATAGAGTATTTATCTCATGCACAAGCTGAGGGCAACAGTTGATTTTTAAAAGTACAGTGAAGTATAACCATTTGAAGATGGGAGGGGTGGGGATTTGTTGGGAAGAGGCATGTAAAGGATGGGAGTGTTAGAATGAAGCAGCGATGAAGGGGGAGGGCATGTGTGAGTTTGAATGAAAGGAAAGGGGCGGTAGACTGCATACACATAATTGGCTCTGTTTCTCTCTGCAGTTGGATTACTGATGATCGCGATGTTCATTGTGAAATGGAAGCAAGGCATGGGCAGAGGCATGGATGCTTCGCTGGCGCCATTGCTGCAGACGTCAAGAACTCGCCCGAAAGTTTACGGCGTGGTCTGTGATGCAGAACCAGTTTATGCCGGCTGGTAGCCTCCAGGAACACAATGGACTTCTCTATTAGCACTTTATGCCTTCAATTTTACAATCTGTAAGATAGTTGGGGGTTATGTGTTTACAACTTCACTAGCTCTGGTTTATATGAATGTGTTTATTCTGTATATGTGGGGTTTGGAGAAATGTGTAATGACATTTTTCTGGTACTTATAGAATAAGATTCATGAAATCTGACAGAAAAATACCAAATCGGATTATGTGACGTTTATAATGCCTTTCATTGGATTCCTACATAAAGATATCTACGCAAAGAAAGTGTATAGCGGTACGGTCATTCTTATATTTTTTACACACTGATGTTGCATAGATACACTGAGCGCATTTCCATGAGAGTATTTGCTGAGATTAGCTGCGCCCCAATCCATTGTGGGGTCCCTCAAGGCTCTTGTGTGTCTCCCACCCGGTACAACATATTCACTAGACCCTTCTTTGATCTACTCAATTCCATTGGCATAACCTACACTAACTATGCAGATGGCACACATCTTCCTTCCCCTGACCGGTAACTAAACAGTCTAGTCTAGAAGACACTCACGCACAACAACTTGTATGCCACAATTCAGGCCTGGATAGCCACCAATTGTCTGTCTGAATGATGATGAGACAGAGCTCCTCTTGGTGTGCCCCCCAGCCGTAATCGAGAATCTCAATGCTCATTACTCTTCGTTCAACATGGAAGCATCCTAATTCCTGTCTCATCAGTGAAAACACTTGGCATCTACTTAGACAATGCCCTCACTTAATCGCCAAGTGAACGCGATTGCCCCTTCAGCGGCACACACCACCAAATTGCTCGATGCTGCCAGATCTTTCCTTTCCAAAGACAGTTGCCTCACAATAGCATGTGCAATTGTGGGATCAAGGCTTGACTATTGTAATGCCCTGTTTGTGGGCACCTCCTGCCAGAACATTGAAAAGCTACAGGTCATCCAGAAGAACGCTCTCCGAGCAGCTCTCAACATCCCCAGATGGGAGCATTTTCGAGGGGATTGGGTCCTCTGACGTATTCCATATCTATGACCGTAATCACCACAGCTGTGCTGCTTCGGAAAATCTGTCTGCGTCCTGCGTCGATGACGTTGATACGCTGTCCTCGAGGGCCTCCGTCGAGCGACGTCACCGGATGTTATAAGTAGGACGCGCAGCGCCCGTAGCCTCAGTTCAGTTTTTTCCGCGAACGTGTTTGCTTCGGAAATCTCAGCACGCCTCGGTTCTACTGAATCCTGTTATTTCGGTTGTTCAAATCTGTTAATTTGTGAAATGTCTTCGGCTTCTTCCATCCCGCGGTCGGGTTTTAAGAAGTGTCGGGTGTGCGGGTCCAAGATGTCGTTGACGGACACGCACGACGTTTGCCTTTGGTGCCTCGGGGAGGACCACGATACGGATGACTGTGTTGTTAGGCAGAAACCTGTGCAGTTCCCTTAGGGACCACTTCAAAAGATTTGGCACTACAGGTGGTTGGCAGTAAACCCAATTGGTAGCAGTCTGTACCACCCAGATTTACCTGGTAGCTGTGGCTGAGCAGTCAGACTTCTCTCAAGATGAGTTAGGCAGTATATAGAGTATACACAATAGGTACAGAGACACAGTAGCATAAGCAAACACTGACCAGAGCTTTGGTGTAAAAGTATATAATTATTTATTTAAAGACACACATGTAAATACACTAGCACAAAAAGAGGTAAGTAAATTCAACACAGTCACTATTATATATATATATATATATATATATATATATATATATATATATATATATATATACAACCCTAATTACTTATTAGACAAGTCTTAGTGAGAAACGCCACTTATTTTCAGACGGAGGTGAGCACTTAACATTAGATGGCACTCTAATAAGTTATAGAAAAGGGAAGGGAAAAGGCAAAGTTATGGAAGCAGACAATTTCAATACCTTTCAAAGAACCACAGTGAGGCAGGTTAGGCAAAGGCTACTGGAGAGCAAGGAAGTTAAAATGCCAGGCCCACTCTTAGAGAGAGCAAGTGAAATGTGTCCAGGATCACACAGTGGGGTTATGCCCAAAGAGTCTTTGTAGATAGTTCATAAAAGATTGAGATCAAGTCAGGAAAAGTTAGTTAACAGGCCCCAGGCTAACCCAGGTTAGAAAGTCGAGGATTTACTGTCACCCCAAACGATCTGTCACAAGGGAAGCCAGGCGGAACACAGTACCTGAAAATGGGAAGAACGCTCCAGCGGGGGCAGTTGTTCCTGCAGCGGGTGCAAGTCTGTGTTTCGTCCAGAGGAAGAGGAGGTCTCGACGTGGAGGAAAGCTGAAGGTCGTTACACTGCCAGGGAAGAAACCAGCCGCGGAGTTTCCCGGTTACAAGGTACTACCCTTTTCTTCGCGGTAGTGGTAAACCGCGGTATTCCGGTTGCTGGGGTGCTTGGCACGGGCAAGGCGGCCACGAGATGGTCCAGGAAGGCGAAAAGACAGGCAAACTGGTTATCCCCACCAGTCAAAGGAAGAAGACTCTCCGAGCTGGAGATCTCCTCTGTCGTCGGGAAAAGTGGTGAGACGGTTAAGCAGGGCTCTACCGGTGGTGTCGTCATTGTAGGTCGGCTCGGCTTCTCCCTCCTCGGATTCTTTAGGTCCTGTGGCGACGTCTGAAGTTCCAGTCCCCAAAGCCCTGCTTTTATGCAGAAAACCCCCATTCATTCAGCCTAGCTGTCACTCAAACATGCGAAGTGGTGAGCTGGGCGGCTCACCACTTGGGCCAATCACACAAGAGTGCGACTTGAGTTGCCGAGGCAACTCAGTCCAGGGTGCGTAAACCCCCTCCCACATCCCCTGTGGTACCCAGACAGAGTGGCACCACTTTTGGAGGCTTCTGTGGGGAAGCCCGCCAAAAAGTGGAACAAAGGGCTCGACTTGGGTTGGAGTCACAGAAGCGAACACTGAGGTTGCTCGGCCTCATGGCATCCTGCATTCTTCTGGTGCCGGAGGTCAGGTTGCGGATGAGATCTCTGCAGTGGGCCCTCAAGATGCAGTGGTCGCAGTCCTCCGGCAGGATGTCGGACCCCGATCAGGGGCAGCCCTCGGTCACCCAGGACCTTCTGTGGTGGGCCGTCGAAGGCAATCTGATGAAGGGGGCTCTGTTTTGGCTTCCCTGGCCGGAGGTGATGATCGTGACGGATGCATCCCTCACGGTCCCTCAGCGGTCATTGGTCTCCGTCAGAGTCCAGACTCCATATCAATCTGTTGGAGCTGAGGGCCGTAAGGCTTGCCCTGAAGGCTTTTCTGCCGACTGTGCGAGGACAGAATGTCCTGATTCTGACGGACAACACAGGGGCCATGCACTACCTCAACAAAAAGTGAGGGGCAGTGTCACTTCCTCGTGCAGGGAGGCGATTCAGCTCTGGTTCTGGGCCATTCAGCAGAAAGTTTCGATCTCAGCAGTTCATCTGGCCGGAGACGAAAACAAGATGGCGGATGCTATAAGCAGGCAGAGCGCAATCTCTCACGAGTGAGAGCTGGCTCAAGAGATTCTCCTGGAGATCTTCACCCTTTGGGGGACCCTTCAGGTGGATCTCTTCACCTCCAGTGTCAACCGGAAGTGGGAAAGGTTCTGCTCGCGGGAATTTCCTCCAAAAGGAGCCTTAGGAGACGCGTTCGTGATGGAGTGGTTCTTCCCACTGCTGTACACGTTTCCTCCAGTCCCCATAATCCTGCAAGTGCTGCGGAGGTTACAGAGGTTCGGTTCCCGGATGATCCTCATTGCTCCGGCTTGGGCTTGGACGACTTGGTACCTGGACCTTCTCGACTTATCCATCTGCCCTCCACCTCCACTTCCCTACCGAGACGACCTGCTCTCATGGGATGGGGCTCAGGTTCTCCATCCAGAGGTCAGATCCCTCAACCTTGACGCTTGGCTCCTGAAAGGTTTAGGTATAAGGATTGGGACCTCCCTGAAGACGTGAAGGAGGTGTTGCTTTCGGCCAGACGGCTGGCAACAAAGTCCCTGTACCGTTGCCGTTGGAGAAAGTTCTGCGTCTGGTGCAGGGTTAAGAATGTAGATCCTTTTTCATGCGACATTCCTGTAGTTCTCTTTTTTGCTTTCGTTGGCCCACAGGGGCCTGCAAGTGGGTACTGTTAAAGGTTACCTGGCGGCACTGTCTATATTTAAGCGCTTGTCTGAGGAGTGTTCTTATTTCAAAATTCCGTTAATTTCTCAGTTTCTCAAAGGACTTACTAATGTGTTTCCGCCGTCTCCTTTCCAGGTGCCTGGTTGGGATTTGAACCTTGTTCTGAAATTTCTTATGGGTGCTCCGTTTGAGCCTTTACATTCTTGTCCTTTGAGGCTGTTAACCCTTAAAACTGTGTTTTTAGCTGCGGTCACTTCCGCTTGCAGAGTGAGTGAGTTGCAGGCACTTTCAGTTAAGCCACCATTCACTGTTTTTCATAAGGACAGGGTTGTCCTTAGTTCGTCCTTCCTTTCTTCCGAAGGTGGTGTCGGAATTTCATTTAAGCCAGAAGGTTGTTCTTCTGGCATTTCATCCTCCTCCACGTCCTGGTAAGGAAGAGGAGAGGCTCCATAGGTTGCATCCTAGGAGGGCTTTAAGCTTCTATATTTCTCGCATGTCCCAGGTCAGGGTGGACGATCAGCTCTTTATTGGTTACGCTGGAAGGCGTTTGGGACAAGCTGTTACTAAGCAGACTTTGTCTCGATGGATTATCTTGGCAATTTCTGAATGTTACCGCTTGGCGGGTAAGGACCCTCCGGTAGGCTTACAAGCCCATTCTACTAGGGGTATGGCTGCCTCTACTGCCCTGCAGAGGGGTGTTCCTATTCGTAACATCTGTGAAGCAGCCACTTGGGCTTCGGTCCATACTTTTGTACGACACTACTCACTAGATTCTATCCATGGGCAGGATCTGGCCATTGGACAAGGCGGTCCTTTACTCTGCAATTTGATTGGGCATTCTAAATTTCTATATTATAAATTCTCCAGCATGGGGTCTGGCATGGATTCACATGCTCATGAATATTCCCCGTCGTCAGGCTGGGAATCCTCGGTAAAGAAAAAATCAGTATCAGTTTCGTTTCTGATCTAAGTAGTAACCAATCACTGATCTCTGGGTCATACTGCCCCCAGCCAATGACTGCCCTCTCCCTAAGCCCCGCCTCTGGCAGTCATCCTCAGATTTTTACCGCACGCTCAAGTGTTGGGAGTCCTCGTGCTTTAGCTCTCCAGTTTTCGCACTTTTTCAGGATATTTTCTCATTTTTTTGGTTTAATCGAGCCTCAAGCTCCTCCGTTTCTACTTCCGATAACGGGGACCCGTTTCGGAATTCTTCTACGCCCCTCAAGGGTGAAGTTTTCGTCGAGTTTACGCTTCTTGGAGGATTCCGGAAGATCTGCAGCCTACCTCAACGGACATGGCCCAGGACAAGGGAAGCTCGACGCCCGGATCCAAGCTGTTCAGGTGCTGCCCTGGATGCGGATCACAAAACGTTTTCAAGGAGGACGAGCATTTGCAATGTCTCTACTGCCTTCATGAGGACAAGACTCACGTGGAGAAGGACTGTGCGTTCTGCAAGAACCTTTCGGAATGGACCAAACAAGATCGTCGTTCCCGCCTCGCCGCCTGGCTGGAGAAGGGCACAGCAGGTGAGAAGGCGAAGAAAAAGTCTGAGCGGCTTCTAAGTCCTGTGAGGGCGCCCCGGTGACGGAGGCCCAACAGAAGGCCAAGCACCGCGAGTCCGCGGGCACCGGGAGTGCCGAAACGTTGGGCTCTTCGGCTGCCAGGCAGGGCGCGACTTCCCCGGCACGTTCAACCACGAGCCAGCGCTCTGGTTTGGGGAAGAGGAAGTCCGAGAACCCGGGTGAGCTGCTGGAGCGGCCCCGATCGATCTCGAAGGGGGAGCGAGGCGCTGACCCTCCCCCCAAGGCGAAGGCCCAGGACACACCTAAGGTGGTGAGGGCTTTGATCCAGCCAGCAAAGGCCTCTATCGAAGTGGACGCTGCGTCCCTGGCGAAGCCGGCTGAGTCTACGCCAGTGGAAACGGCCTCTGGGCCCACAGTATGCCTGCCACCGCAGAGGGAATCCTCTTTCCAGCCCATCGTTAAGACCCCCGTGAAGTCCCCGGCGGAAAAAGATGGGGAGGGGGGGGCGGCGGCCATTACAGTCTCTGAATCAGTCTCTGAGGAGGAGCTGGTGGAAACCGAGAAGGGCCTCAACGAGAGGTTCATAGGCCTCAACGAGAGGTTTGTGAAGGTTCGATCCCAGGGGGCGGTCCCCGCTGACGTGATCGAAGAGGGCCCAGTGGAGCGGCCATCCCGTCCGTCGCAGCCATTACCCGAGCCCCAAGATAGCTCGGCGGCCATTTTGTTGGCGATCCAATCCTTATGTACTAACATAAGGACGAGATTACCACGGACCCCGACGGAGGATCCAGAACCAGGCCCGTCGGGAAACCCTCCGAACAAGCGGAGGAGAGTCCACCCCTCCCCGCGTGCCCGCGAGGCCTGTGGACCCCTCATCCCCCTCGCCGGACCCTAGAGCAGATATGGCAACGGATACGGGGACGGACGACGGCGGCGATGACACAGCGGACATCCCGTCATCACCCCCCCGCGGGCTACTCCAGCCGACGAAATTGGCTCCTTCCACGCCATGATAATCAGGGCATCCGAGCTCTTCCAGCTCTGCCCTGAAGAACAAAAAAAAGAAGGGTTTCTTCACCATCGACGAGAGGCCAAGAGGAAGACGGTCCTCGCGGTGCCTTTACTCGACAACATCTGGGACGAGGGGCTTGCCGTCCTCAAGAACCCTTCCACGACACAGGTACGAGAAGAAGTACCGAGTCCCCGATGCCGCCCCCTTGTGCCTCAGGGCCCAGCCTACGCTGGACTCTGTCGTCTCGGCAGCGGCTAAGAAGAAAGCGGCGGGTGCAGCGGCTTCGACTTCCACTTCCCTGCCGGACAGCGAGGGCAAGAAGTTGGACTCCATGGGACGAGTCACCTCGTCGGCGGCAACGACGATTAAGGCGGCCAATGCCTTAGCGATCGTGGCCCACTACGACAGGGAGCTCTGGTTCAAGATGGCTCGCCTGCTAGACTTCCTGTCTGACGACAAGAGGGCGGAGGCCCTACAAATTCTGCAGGAAGGCGAGGTGGCGTCGGATCACGCCATAACGGTGGCAACGGACATTGCCGATACCAGATTTCGCCAACTGGGCAACAGAGTTTGCCTACGACGACGAGGATGGCTCAAGGCGACAGACTTTCGCCAGGACGTCCAGACCAGAGTGTTGGATATGCCGTTCGACGGCAAGAACCTTTTTGGTAAGGCGGTGGACGAGTCTCTCCAGGCCATCAAGACCGACTCGGAGACGGCCCAGGCCCTAGGGGTACTTCAACAACGATGGCCCTTTCGGAGCTCCAGAGGCAGACAGGGTGCCTCCAAAGGATCCAGCGGTGGTTCTTCCACATACCGCCAGGCGGACCGCTCCTCTTCCCAGGAGGCCTACAGAGGTCGTGGCAAGCAAGGGGGATCCCGCCGTCGTTGCCAAGGAGGCCAAGGCGGCAAGGCTGCCTCCAAGCATGACTGACCCGGCCGTGTTGTCGGGGCCCCCACCGAAGCACCCCGGTGGGAGGCCGGCTGATGAAGTTTGTCAGCGTGTGGGAGTCCATCTCCACCGACCGTTGGGTGTTGGACACCCTGGCCAACGGCCACTCGCTGGAATTCCAAAAGAAGTGCCATCGCATTCCTCCCGTGGCCAGGAAGGAGAATCACGCCCCTCAACTGCTGTTGGAGGTAAGGGCGATGCTCAAGAAAGGTGCCATCGAGCTCGTCCCCAGGAGGCTCCGGGGCTCCTGAGTGTACTCAAGGTACTTCCTCGTCAAAAAGAAGACAGGCGGTTGGCACCCCATCCTGGACCTGCGTAGGTTAAACAAATACATCAGGGCGCAGTGTTAGGGAGAATTCTCTGTTTAGGCTGAATTTCCTAACCTAGTGAGTCCCCCAGCAGCTTTGCTGGATTTTTGGGGTTTATTTTTTTCTCCTGCCAAGAGTGAGACTCTTTTACCCTCACTCTTGGGCATGATTTGAGTGTGTGTGTTTGACTCTAGATGTTTTTAATGGGCTATGGGGTCTTTTACTCCATAGGGCTTCATGTGTTTTTGTGATGTGTGTTACACAGCACCCTCAGTGCAAAAACACAGGGGTGTCATAGTGACTCCCCAGTAAAGACTCCATACTCTGGGACTGACTACTGTCTCCCAGGGGCTGTAAAGTCACCATTGACTTTACTAGTCTTAAATTCTGAACAGAACCAGTACAAACCATCATATTGTGGACGTACTGGCTGGGGCAATTCAATTGCCCCGGGGTCTGTTAGTCGAGGGGGCACGTCTCCGTCCCCCCTGATCGAGTTTTGGCTGGTGGCAGTGGATACTACTTTTTATATTCAACCACAAATAATTCTCTATGGGATTTTCCCATTGTTCGAGGCTACTATCTTTATTTATTTAATTACGATAGCCTCGAACATACCGCCGGTTTATTTAATTAATATTAATTCTCCGGTTGGTATTTTTTGCCAAATCTCGGTTCTAAAATGGCGTTTGTGTTCTCTTCTGTGACTCCAACCCAAGTCGAGCCCTTTGTTCCACTTTTTGGCGGGCTTCTCCACAGAAGCCCTCCAAAGTGGTGCCACTCTGTCTGGGGTACTTGGGAGGGGTGGAGGGGGATTTAGGCACCCTGGACTGAGTTGCCTAGGCAACTCAAGTCGCACTCCGTCCTGATTGGCCCAAGTGGTGAGCCGGCCGGCTCACCACTTAGCATGTTTGAGTGACAGCTAGGCTGAGTGAATGGGGGTTTTCTGCATAAAAGCAGGGCTTTGGGTACTGGAACTTCAGAAGTCGCCACAGGACCTAAGAATCCGACGAGGGAGAAGCTGAGCCGACCTGCCACGACGACACCACCGGTGAAGCCCTGCTGGACCGTCTCACCTCGTGGCCGCCTTGCCTGTGCCAAGCACCCCGGCAACCGGGATACCACGTTTTACCACGACCGCGAATTAAAGGGTAATACCTTTAACCGGAAAACTCTGCGGCTGGTTTCTTCCCTGGCAGTGCAACGACCTTCATCTTTCCTCAGTCGAGATCTTCTCTTCCCCTGGACGACAACGAGACTTGCACCCGCTGCCGAGAACAACTGCCCCCGCTGGAGGATCCTTCCCACTTAAGGTACCGTGTCCCGCCCGGCTTACCTTGCCACCGACTGTACAGGGTAGATTTAGCACCCGGCTTTCGAACCTGGGTCAGCCTGGGACACCCTGGCTAAACTTTTCTGAGCCTCTCTAAACTCTTTTCGAACTCTCTGCAAGACTTTCTAAGCCTAGTGTAACTGTGATCTTGGGCGCATTTGTGCTCTGCTCTCTAAGAGTGGGCCCAGCCTATGGACTTTGGCTCACAAAGTGACTTTTGCTCTTCTGCCTTGCTAATAGTGTTCCTAAATCTGAGTGGTGTACCTTTCCATATCCTGTCTTTCCCTCCCTTCTTCATAAACTTATTGGAGTGCCATCTATAGTTAAGCGCTCACCTCTATATGGAAATAAGTGGTGTTAACTAAGACTTCTCTGATAAGGAACAAGGGTTGTATATATTATAATAGTAACTCTGTTTAGAGTGTTTTACGGTAAGAGTGCTGGAGTGTTTCAAACAGTGTTTTTAAATAAATAATTATATACTTTGATACCAAAGCTCTGGTCAGTGTTTGCTTGTATTGTTGTATCCGAGTGCCTATTGTGTATACTTTGCATACTGCCTAACTCTTCTTGAGGGAAGTCTGACTGCTCAGCCACAGCTACCAGGTAAATCTGGGTGGTGCAGACTGCTACCAAGTGGGTTTACTGCTAACACCTGTAGTCCTAAATCTTTTGCAGTGTTCCCAAAGGGAACTGCACAGGTTTCTGCCTAACACGGAGAAATTCAGGATGGTCACCCTCCAGCACGTGCTGGGATAGCTGGAGGAAGGCTACTTCCTATCGTTGTTGGACCTGGAGGATGCTTACTTCCACATCCCCATTCTAAAAGGACACAGGAAGTTTCTCAGGTTCGTGGTTCAGGGATGCCACTACCAATTCAGAGCCCTACCGTTCGGATTAAAGTCGGCACCCAGGGTATTCACCAAGTGCCTGGCACCAGTGGCAGCATGGCTGCGCCTGCAGGGGATCCACCTCTACCCCTACCTGGACAACTGGCTAATCCGGGCAAGGACAAGGGAACTTGCCGTCGAACACACAGCGAGGACCGTCCGGTTGCTTACGAAACTGGGGTTCACCATCAACTACCCCAAATCCCACCTGGTTCCTTCGCAAGTAGCACTGTTTCTGGGAGCGAAGCTCGATACAGTGGGGCAACTGGCCTCCCCATCAGAGGAGAGGACCAAGACCATCCTGGGCAAGGTGCAGCGCCTATTGACCACGGACGTGGCCAGGGTGAGGTCCATCAAGTCCCTTCTCGGGATGATGTCCTCATGCATGTATCTTGTACCCCTTTGCAGACTTCGGATGCGTCCGCTACAGGAGTTCCTCGACGCCCGCTGGTTTCAAGTGAGGGGCTGCTTCGAGGACAGGATCCCTCTCGACGAGGAGTTCTGTCGGGCGATCCTATGGTGGGGCACCCGTGCTCACCTCACTACAGGCACGGACTTTCAAACCCTGGCGTTTCAGGGGACGGTGACGACGGACGCCTCTCTGGAGGGTTGGGGGGCCCACACCGGAGATCTCCACGCAAGAGGCCTTTGGCTCCCGAAGGAGAGGTCCCTCCACATCAACATTCTGGAGCTCTGAGCAGTGTTCTGGGCGCTCAAGTCGTTCCTTCTGTCCCTCAAGGACAAAGTGGTGAGGATCTTCACCGACAACACCACCACGATGTTCTACATACGGAAGCAAGGGGGCACCAGATCCCCAGCCCTACCAAAGGAGGCCCAGGATCTCTGGCACTGGGCAGTCGCCCAGGGGATTTTTCTGGTTCCCTTCCACTTGGCAGGAATAAAAAACACCATCGCCGACTCACTCAGCAGGGAGCTGTGCTCGGGCCACGAGTGGGAACTACGGCAGGACCAGGTGGATCGGCTCTTCCAACGATGGGGCAAACCCCAGATCGACCTGTTCGCGACGGCGACGAACTCCAAGTGCCAGAGGTTCGCCAGCAGGTTCCCGCAGCCGAGGAGCATGGGCGATGCTTTCTCGTTCCCCTGGGACGGCCTGTTTCTATATGCATTCCCTCCGTTGCTGTTGCTGCTCCGCCTCATCAACCAGCTCAAGAAGTCCAGGTGCAGAATGATCCTCTTTGCACCGGCGTGGCCGAGGCGGATCTGATTCCTGGACCTTCTGGACTTGTCAACATCCCCACCAGTCAAGCTGCCGGCAGACTCGGATCTTCTCTCCAGAGAAGGAGGCTCCATTCTCCATCACGACCCATAGTCGCTGAACTTGCAGGCCTGGCTCCTGCAGCACAAGAGTTTGGAGGGTACGATATCCCGGCTGACTGCAGAGAGGTTCTTGCAAAAGCCAGGGCGTCGTCAACTCTCAAGTGTTACGGTCATAAGTGGAAGAGGTTCTCTGTCTGGTGCCGTGCACAGAAGATGAACCCTCTGCGGATTACGGCCCCCTCAAGTACTGCCGTACCTACTGTTGCTGGCCAAAGCTAGACTGGCTCACGCCTCCATCAAAATACATCTGGCTGCCATCTCCCGATATACCAGGACTACGGGACGGACGTCCTTGTGGTCTCATCGCCTGGTGAAGGAATTTATGAAGGGACTATTCCGATCGTTCCCGCCGGTGAAGGCTCCTGCCCCGGCGTGAGAGCTTAATGTGGTGCTGACCAAGCTCATAGGGGGGGCCCATTCGAGCCTATGCATTCAGCGCCTTTGAAGTTGCTGTCATGGAAGACAGCGTTCCTCGTGGCCATCACCTCAGCACGAGATCCAGGCCCCATCTTGCAAGCCTCCATACTTGACTTTTCATGACACGAGGGTGGTGCTGAGGACGCACCCCTCCTTCATGCCCAAGGTGCCATCGGATTTCCACCTCAACAAGCCCTTGGTGTTACCAGTTATCTTCCCGTCGCCTTCGACGCCGGCCGAGAGGACTTTGCACTCGCTGGATGTAGCTAGAGCGCTGAAGTTCTACGTGGACCGCACGAAGAGTTTTCGGAAGACGTCACAAATGTTTGTGAACTTTGGGTCTGTGAATCAAGGGAAGGCTCTCTCAAAGACTTCCATTTCCAGATGGCTCTCTGGCTGCATCATGCACTGTCACCGGTTGGCAAACCGACCGCTGCCCGGCCGTCCGAGAGTCCATTCGACCAGAGCGATCGCTGCTACTACGGCGTTCCTGTCTGGTGTGCCCCTGCTGGACATCTGCAGGTCTGCTACTTGGTGGTCTACGCACACCTTCACAAGATTCTACTGCGTCGATCGGGACTCCAGGGTCGGCCAAGCAGTGCTGCGCAACCTGTTCGCCTAAGGTGAGCCTGGTGAGGAGGTAAGAATTGCTTAATGTTGAGTTTTGGATGTAATGCTTAGTGCTGAGCCTTTGCCACCTCCCGTGGTTGTGCATGTGTATACTGCTATGTATTCTTTTATTCATGAGCATTTGAATCCATGCCAGACCCCATGCTGGAGAAGGAACAAGTTACTTACCTGTAACTGTTGTTCTCCAGCATGGGTCTGGCATGGATTCACATGCGAACCCTCCCACCTACCCCTCTGTGGCTCTTCACTTGGTCATACTGCCACTTTGCGTGCTACCAAATCTGAGGATGGCTGCCAGAGGCGGGGCTTAGGGAGAGGGCAGTCATTGGCTGGGGGCAGTATGACCCAGAGATCAGTGATTGGTTACTACTAAGAAAGACAGATCGGAAACTAAACTGATACTGATTTTTTCTTTACCGAGGATTCCCAGCCTGACGGTGAATATTCATGAGCATGTGAATCCATGCCAGACCCATGCTGGAGAACAGTTACAGGTAAGTAACTTGTTCCTTCTTTTTCCCGCCTCCATACGTGGGTACTGCTTTGGGAGTCTGTCATAGATATGGAATACGTTGGAGGACCAAATCCCCTCGAAGAACAAGTTACTCTCTTACCTGGTAACGTTCTTTCGATGGGATGATCCGACGACGTATTCCATATCGCTCCCTCCCTATCTGCCCCGCTACAGAATTTCTTATGCGATTGCATCTTACATTTCCGCAAACCTTTCTGTGGTCACGCTGGCAGAAGATTGGTGCCACACATTCTGGGGAAAAAACTACAACTGAGGCTATGGGCGTCGTGCGTCCTACTTATAACATCCGGTGACGTCGGCTCGATGGAGGCCCATTGAGGACAGCATATCGACGTCATCGACGCATGACGCAGAAAGATTTTCCGAAGCAGCACAGCTGTTGTGATTACTGTCATATATATGGAATACGTCGTCGGACCATCCCATCGAAAGAACGTTATCAGGTAAGAGAGTAACTTGTTCATCTCGGCCACCAGGAAAAATGCTCACTGGCTCCCAATCAGAGGAATCATTATCTTCAAGACACTCTCTATCACACATAGATGTCTGTCTAATTCTGCTCTCCCCCCTTCTTGACACAGAAAATCAGAGACCAATCAAACAGACCCTGCAGAGCAGCCTACACCAACAAACTGGCACAACCAAAATACAAGTGCTCCAAAGCGGGCGCTGCAAACTTTCCGACCTTCAATGCTAAACAGTGGAATTCGCTCCTCCCCAGCCTTGAGAGCGGAAAACTCCTCCTGGGCTTTTAGGAGATCGCTAAATACTTGTCTCTGCATAACTGCTCATGGCAGTACGCTAAGACTTTCCTGAACCCTGCACTTGATGTTTCATGCATGTGTAACTGGCTTTTGTAACACCACCTTGATGCCTCTGGGCTTAGTGCGCTTTAGAAATGAACAAAATAAATACATTTGCAAATTGACTTCTGTGGCAAAAACAGTTACTGATTCACGCAGTTAACCATCTTTTTAAATATCTCCATTTGAGGGGGTCGGGGTGGTGTGGTTGCAACTTCTCCTCTGCTGCTAATAGAAGTATGTTCTCATATTAATGATGGATTGTTCCCTGGTTGGGGCTTCTTTGCGCTGTACTGGTTGAGAACTAAAGTGCTTTCAAAGAGCTTGAAAGACTATCCATCAGTCCCTTCCATAGGTAAAGTCAACTCCTTGTCTTTCCTGCCTGCCTTTTGTTTACTTAGAACCTTGGTCCTAGGAGATACTGACGGCTATGATTAGCCCCAATCATTGCTTGGAAAGAAATAGATTCTGGGGCAACCAGAAATGTTTATGGCATCACCCCTCACCAGAGTTGCAGGATATCTACTCCCCTGAGTGCCAGGCAGCAGTCCCCTGTGTGCTTTATTTACATGGGAGACTATGCTGCCTACCTATGAGCAGGGGTGCGTCATCTGTTATGCATTTGGTTTTTTGTTGCTGAATCTTGTAGGCTTCCCTTGAAATGTTGTGCATAATAATGGGGGCGGCGGAACACTGGCCCTGCGGCCTCCCATTACTGCGCTAGCAGCGTAGACACTCTGAGTGATAGGAGAGGAGTCCTCTCCTGTCACGAGAAAATCAAAACCTGAACTGGTATCTAGGACCACACAAATGTACTGGAACCGTTGGGAGGGTACTGCTTGGGACTTCCTTTAAGTGAGGCAGAAGCCCAGGCTGTGCAGAAGGTTGTAGGTAGTGTATTTGTTTTGAAGTCAGCTCTGCACAACAGGCTCAAATAAGCCAGACGTCTAGGTAGGGAAAGATGTGAATCCTCTCCCTCCTAAAACGAGCACCCATAACTGCCAACAGCTTGGTGAAGAGCCTTAGTGCCGAAGTCAGGCAAAATGGAAGTACTTTGAAGTGGTATTTTCCTACCTTGAAACTAAGGTACGTCCTCTGAATAGATACAGGAAAGTGGCCATTATAAAGGTCCAGTGACACGAAGCAGTCATGAGACCACATGACCTGAAGGACCTGGCTAAAGTGAACATCCTAAATCTGTCCTTGCTAAGGAATTTGTACAGCAGTCATAGATCTAGAATAGGCTGTGAACCCCAGTCCTTTCTCGGCACCAGAAAGTAATGGGAATACCACCCCCTCTGCTAATTTCTGCACAGAATCCATTCAATGGCCGCTCACTGCAACAGACAAGCAATATCATGCAACAGCACAGGATCTAGATTCTGAGTGACTAGGAGACGTAAGGTGGTTTGCGCAGAAAGGGTACATGATGCCCATAGGACATCACTTTAAACACCAGAGCATATGAAGGAGTGTTCAACCACTCTTATTAAATCCAGACCCAGTCATTCCCCTACTGGAGAGTCATGGCTGAAGTCCCTACTAAAGAGGTTTTGCAGACATGGTTGCTGATGGAATAGAGGATGTGGGTGCCTGATCCCTATATCCTCCTCTCCTTCTGCTCAGGAATTGCTTTGTTTGCCAGACCTGGCAGGCTCTCTTCTTCTGTGAGCAAAGGTAGTATAAAAGTCCAAATTTTGGAAGCAGAATGGTTGAATCATTTTGGGACATTATACTGTGACACGCAAACTACTACTTGGCAGGTGAAACATAAAGGAAGCTGAAAGATTAATATATCACAAGAACGAATATATGGAGTATGGGCATCAAATTCCTGGGTGCGTGGCCCGAACGGGCGGAGTAACATGGTTTTTAAGGCAGATGCGTGGGTCTGGGTATAGATGCTGTTTTTGCTCTTTGGAAACGTATTGTCAGCCAAAAAACCCCCTAGTTCATGGAATTTGTCCAATATAGCCCTGATCTATAAAAAAAAAAGGGGTCCGGACGATCCCAGCCGGCTATCGCCCTATAGCATTTCTCGACGTTGAGAGTAAAATCTTCTCTTTCTGTATGCTACAGGAAATGGAGAGGTGGATGGATTCAACCAACATTCTCTAAAAATTTCAGAAAGGCTACGTGGGAGGATGATTGGTACTGAGGCTAATGGCCTAGTCATAAACACACTGATAAAACAAGCTGGGCAAAATGATGCAAACCCCCTTTACGTGGCCATCGTGGATTTGACTCTCGCATTTTACCTCATGGGCAGGAACATTTTATTGCAGAAACTCAAGAGGTGTGGTTTCCCGGATTCCCTTTTAGATATTTTAGTCCACAAAAGTACAGTTATCCAAGCACGGTAGAGGCACAGAGCCACATGACACAACCAATCTCTACCACGAGAGGCTTAAGGCAGGGGTGCGTATTGTCCCACTGACTATTTAACCTATATATTTCTGACTTGGGAGACTTTATGGCACCAGAATCATTCATCAAGAGAAAGTGGGGTGGGTGGCTTCTGGCTGAGTCATGTTGATGACCTTTTATAGAACTCAACAGGGTTTTTTTTTTTGTTTTTTTTAAAACTATTTTTATTTTTTACAACAACCAATCCACACAAACAAAACTGACAGTGCATGTCATAGTGCGTCTAGCATCATATACAGTATCATAGAACATCCACTGTCTCCCTGTTCCCCCCCCTTAACTCGTGTCTACTCCACTTCGCCCTCCGCCGTTGTTCCTTCTAGGGGTTCTTCCCCCCTCTGTATTCTAGGAGGAGTCTTGTTCGCTTAGGCTGTTCTGGGTGGGCCCAGACAATGTGGCCACTAAGTGTCTCCTGGCCATCGGAGTTCCTGCTTTCTCCTTCCTCCCCCTTTATTGGCTGCCTTGTTCCATACCGCAGTTTCTGCCTCTGGCCATTTCTGGAGATCATGTCACCAGACCTCTACCCTTGGCCTGTTGTTTGCTTTCCAACCCATGGCAATTCTGTGCTTGGCAAGTATGTAGGCCAAGTCCTTGAGTTTACTCATGTGTTTCAGTTTACGCGTTCTAGAAAAGCCTCCCACCATAGATGCCCACACAGATTCCACATCTAGCGTGATCCCCATCTCAGTTAAGCAGTGGGCTACTTCTCAGAATTTCCTGATTTCCGGACATGCCCAGAACATATGTATCATTCCTGCGTTCACTTCCCCACATTTAGGACATGTTTGTATTTCTGCGTTCTTGAATCAAGCAATCCTCTGAGGAGTCATGTATGCTCTGTGGGTAATATATAGCTGGATCTGTTGCAACCTTGCATTCCTCGACACTTTTTTTTAAGGTATCGCTGGACCCTTTCCCACAACCTGTCGTTCATGGGCTCCCCTGCTTCCTCCTCCCCTGCTTCCTCCTCCCAATCCCGTCTCAGCTGGATCACTTCCTTTCCCATCCTATACATCAGTAGTTCATAGATTCGATAGACCTCGTGTCTCTCCCCCCCCCCCCCCTAAGATATCATAGATTATTTCTATGGCCGTGTCGGGGTGGTCTTCCAGCACTAATACGGACCATGTCTCTTTCACTCGGCGTACCAAACTGGTGTAGGTAATATATTGCCCTGAGTGTAGACCCGTTTCTTCTACCAGTATGTTAAATTCCATTACTTTCCCTTCCTGCCATATATCTCCCAGCGTCGCAATGCCCACCGGTTCCCAATGCGTACGAATTGTCTTCCTCAATTGCTCGTCCCCTCCGGTCAATGCCACTAGCGGCACTTGCGGAGAACACAGGATCAGGTTCTCCATGGCCTGGCAAGCCTTACGCCACATCTTCCATCCCAGTTCTACCATCTTTGTGCACCTTTCTAGCTCTCGTTTTGGCAGCCATATCCATTCTTTCAGAAAGAACGGAGCACATTCAAACCTCAACAATCTGGATCTGGACTCCGAGTCTTCCGTTAACCACTTAACCACATATTGTAATTGGCTGGCCAGATGATAAACCTCAAAGTTGGGCAATTTTATACCCCCTTTGTCATACATATTTTGCAGTTTCCACAGGGCTATTCTTTTCCTGGTGTTGTGCCATTTAAACCCTTTACATATGCTCTGAAGTTTAACAAAGAATCGCTTGGGTATCATGTATAATATATTCCCCAAAAAATGTAACCACCTCGGCAATACTACCATCTTCAACTGTGCCACCCTCCCTACCATGGCCAGAGGGAGCTTAGTCCAGAGTCTCATGATGTTCTCAATGTTTGCCACTGCCTTCACTGTGTTATGTTTATCCTCCTCCGTATGGTATACATCAATGCCCAGATATCTAAAGGTTCTAGTCTCCCAAGGTATTTGTAATACTGATAAATTGTCCGGCGAAATCCCCCTATATCTCCCCAAGGGGAATATACACGACTGTTTCGGGTTGACTGTAATGCCCGAGAGCAACGCATATCGCTCCATTACTTCTAAAATATATTGTAGGTTTTCCTCCAGATATCTCAAGTATAATAGTATGTCGTCGGTGTACATTTATATTAAATGTGACCCTTCTTTCGTGTAGATTTCCACCTCCCTGTATTGTTGCCTCAGATATATCGCCAAGGGTTCTAATGCGAGGATAAACTGCATAGGAGACCAAGGGCAACCATGTCTGTTGCCCCTACTGAGATGCCACCTCTCCGAAATGATTGCTCCCATCTTGACCCTGGCTAGTGGCTTGCTGCACAGTAGTTTCACCCACTTCAAATATCTGGGTCCTATTCCATATTCTTTTAGGGCTACCATCAGCCAAGGCCATTTGACCGAGTCGAAGGCCTTTACTGCATCTAATGAGACAATTGCCATTTCTTGTGGGTCCCCTTCTGTTTGCTCTGACGCGGTGGAGCCTCCTGAGATTATCAGATATGCTTCTGTGCGGAACATATCCAGTCTGGCCAGGGTGTATAAGATTGTTAATAACCGTCTCAGTCTACTTGCCAACACAGCCGTGAGTATCTTGCTGTCCTGGTTTAGCATGGACAGTGGTCTGTATGAGCCGCAGTCCGTGCTTGGTTTGTTTGTTTTGAGGAGTTGGATAATAGTTGCCTCTCTCAGGGATTCTGGCAGTGTCCCTTCTCCAACGATTCATTGGTAGCAGGGGGGAGCACCTCCATCCTATACGTTTTGTAGAACTCTCTGGGGAGTCTGTCCGTTCCCGGGGCCTTGCTAGTATGTAATAGCTTAACTACTGCCTCTAGTTCCTCTGCTGTAATTGGGGCCTCTAGGTTCTCTCTCTCTTCAGCACTCAGTTTGGGTAAGCCGATATCCTCTGTTTCCATCATCTCGCTCCATTCACCCCCTTCGAAGTGTCCATACAGTTGTTGGTAAAACTCAAGGAACCTCCTGTTCACACCCTCGTGGGTATCAAGTGTCTGTCCAGTTTCCCCTTTTATTGCTCTAATCGTTGATCTGGGTGTCTCTTTTTTATATAGCCATGCTCGCAATCTCCCCAGTTTGTCCTTGCCAGCGTGCTGTCTCTCTATATATTTCTTATAATTTAAGTTGCAAAATCTCTCCCGGTGCCCTCCACACGCCTGCTGCAATTGACTTATGATTTCAGTATCATCAAGGGGGTTATCCCCTCTCTGCATAATTGCCTCTAGTTTTGCCTCTGCCCTTTGCAACTCTTGTGTTATGCCTCCTTGCAACCCTTTCGATTTCGATATAGCCGCTCCCCTTAGAACCACCTTAAATGCCTCCCACAGAGTGCCAGCCGAATCAACACTGCCCGTGTTATTTTCAGAATATTCTACTATTTCCTTTCTTGGGTCCTCCCTGAACATTGTGTCTTTCAATGTTTCGGCCCTGAGCCGCCACGTTGGGATCCTGGCCCTGGGCGGCAAGTATTGCCATGTTAAGATCAATGGTGAGTGGTCTGAAAGGACCCTCGCTTTGTATTCTGACCGCACTAGCTCCCCCGTCAGCACTGGAGTGGCAAACATAGAATTTAGCAGTGTGTACAAGTTTTGTGGGGCTCAGTAATGCGAGTAGTGTCTTTCATATTGGTGGTGTAGCCTCCATACATCCTCCAGATGAAAGTCTCCCAACAGGGCCCTCAAGGGTTTGGCTGCAGGGGTGGGTTTGTCTAGCTTCCGTCTGATCTATCCAGCGCGGGGTCCAGCGTGCAATTAAAGTCACCTCCCCAAATCACTGCACCCCCCCAGGTACGGGCTCACTTTACTATATAAGGTCTTGAAATAGGCAAGGCTCCCTGTTCTCTATCAGTCCCTGTATCGCCACCATCCTCCCATCCGACTCCACAGTGGACTGTAATAACTGAAATGGGATATGTGGTGCTATCAAAGTAATCATCCCTATGCAGAGTATGTTGCCCCTATGGTAGTCCCCTTCCATTTCTTCATGATCACCTCCTGTTTTCCTTTTGTGAGGTGCGTTTCTTGTAATAGTGCAATGTCTATCCTCTGCCTCATTAGGTACATTATGATCTTATTCCTCTTCAAATAACTACTATTGAGCCCCCTGACATTCCAGGTTGCTATCTTAAGGTCCCCCATCTCTTCTAAACTTAACAGGGTTACACTCTTTTACTGAAGCTTAACAAATGCATGACATTAAATGGCTTAAAGGTAAGCCCAACAAAAACTGAAGTGCTTCGGTGGCCCTAAGAATAAACCCCCAAAGTTCACCTGGCGTTTGGAAGAGAAACCATTGTCTGTGGAACCAACAATGAAATACCTAGGGTTTACGGTAGCTAGAGCTACACTTAAAGTAGCATGGGTAAACTTTATACAGGAGAAAGCAATTTAGCTGAAGGCCCTACATCTATAAAAAGATACTGTCTTTTCACAGTGCAACCTTTGATACATTTTTACAAACAGAAGGTAGTACCGGCTCTCCTGTATGGCTATGCGATAATGATGCAATCAGACGACCACGACTTCGCCAAATGTATATGGAGGGGGGTTCTTAACGTGCCAAATTGGGTACCCATGTATCATTTGGGATGTGAGCTGGATCTCTATTCCCGTTCTTGCTTTAGAAAATATGCCCAAAAGGTTGAGGGAAGGCATATCGTTTTCATATAACTATACATTAATATTTTAAGAAAATGATCTGCAAGAGGAAGCCACTGGTTTTAATGAAGCTTTAGCAAAGAAATGATTGGACAATAACATGTGAAAAGAGAACCTCAAATAGACTGACTTCTATGTAGAGCAGAAAGAGGAACGTCCTTCCGAAATATTTAACATTATCTCCTGATGGAAGATTCATGAAATCTTTCATGAGAATAAGATTGAACTTAATACACACGGGAGATTCTGCACATTAGAGGACAAGTGGTCAATCCGCTATGCAGGTACTTAAGACACATTTTTATAGATTGTTGTCATTTACAGGATTTGAGGTTACAATTCTTCATTGAGTATGTCTATCAGGAGTGATTCCTTAACACAATGTTTTGGGTTCACATTCTCTCTGGTCAGCCGGTCTTGTTATTAAAGTGGTTTAATTCTTAATCGAGTTGAAATTGATTGGAAAATTCAAATGAAGTATTTTTTTACTGAAAGGACTGTTATGCCATCTTTTTATTAATTGACATTTTATGAAACTATGAGATTTGTATTTTAATTCTTGAGGGTATTATTTTTGAAAGCTATACATCATTGCTGTGATGAAATGTGCATTTTAATCTGATTGTGACTCTTGATTGTGTGTTTTTTGTATAAGGTTTGAAAAAACCATTACATGTCAAAATGTCAGCTACAGCCTTTGGGAGCTGAATAAGGTAACGCAACCTTCAACTTGGCTGTCCTGAAAGGCCTAATGATTTTGTTGTAGTCTTTGACTCGACATTTTGAAGGGATAGGTCTATTTTGTCCCCAAAGAGGCTTTTGACAGCAAACTGCATGTCCAGGAGCTTTACATGGAAGCCCTGTGCAAATCAGACATTCGCATTCAAGAGTCTTTTCAATATGGATGCCTTTGGATTGCATGGAACCTATCCATCTTTACAGTGCCTAGATGACGACTGATGTGCAGCCTGCTTCTCATCTTCTACCAGGGAGGAAAAACCTGGTCTTCTTTCTCATGCACATTTTGGGCTGCCTCAGACTACATTTCAGTATGTAAAAACATGTTACCTAGTGTGAAAACCCAGAGGGTGTTTCACAGGTTAGTTCTCGGAGATCCCAGGGAACTACAACTCCCAAAATTCCGCCCCATTTCACATTGATAACATTACTGAGCAGATGACGAATGAGGCCAGGAGGATTACCTCTACTGACTTGCAATGGCTCTGTCCCTCTAATTAGATTGGGCAGAGTCAGGCACGTAATATGTGTCACATGCGACAATAGCGCCATAAGAAGCCTAGCTAACTAATGTGCCACTACAAAATGTATGCTGTAGAGCTCCTTCCACTCTTAGCAACACTGATCTTAGCCTGCTCTCACAAGACTTAGACAGAATCGTGCCCACCTCAGTTCACTACCATGACCCAGTCAAGCCAGACCAACACACACCCACCTATCATCAGCAATTGCCTCCTATCTATGACACCCAACCATGTCATACAATCGTTAGGAACAAAAGATTACCCTTTAGACTATCTAAACTATTCGAACCTCCAGCTAGAAAACTCCCCTCCACAAATGACAGGAAGTCTACGCCGCCCAATAACACAGCCTATAATAGGACTAAAAGACCATTCAGCCCACCCAAGGCTCTTGATACAAAGACCCACCTTACTTCCAAACTGAAGACCACTGCACCTGAATCTTCTGTTACTCCTATACCGTCTAGCTTTCTCCTTAAAGGCGCACTAATAAATGCCAGATCGATGGTAGCTCACGCTACAGAGACAGCCGACCTCATCCAGAATGACAACCTCGACTTCCTGGCTATCACCGTTTCTTGGCTACACAAGGCAGCAGGCCCTACCCTTATGGATACACTATCATAAAATCTGATAGAAATGAAGCACATGGAGGCGGCATAGCCCTTATTGCCAAATGTAACCTTTCCATTAGGCTAGCTCCCACTCCTGACATTACATTTTGCGAAAGCCTTACAACTAAGTTGCTCATTAATAACTCCCAGACTCTCACTATCCACCTGATATACTGACCTCCAGGCCCCATGGGAGCCTTTGCTGAGGATCTATCCAATATCTTGTTGAATAACCTAAACAATGTGTCCCAAGTCCTTCTTCCAGGGGATCTCAATCTAGGTTTTAATGACCCCAAAGACTTACACAAAACTAGTGTGGGCAATATTCTGATTGGATTTGGCCTCACCCAAAGAGTACTCTACCCCACACATAACAAAGGTAGAATACTGGATTGGGTGGCAGACCATAACTGCAATGCCTCCATTGCATATCCCCTCAAATTTGGACTGACCACTACCTGGTGGTTTTTTCACTAATTACTAAAAGACCGACCCCTACCATTATCGAAATGGCTCCGCCTATCCCCACAAGAAACAAAAAGAACATTAACACAGATAATCTACTCCCCTTTATCATCTCTAAACCTAACTCCTTACCAGATACCCTGGCCCCGGAAGCCTTGATGAATGAGTATAACAAAATTATGTTCACCTCCCTCGACCTAATCGCACCCTTCAAACTGAGGCAAGGTAAACCCAAAGCCCACTTTAACTCGTGGTACACTCCACAATTGGAGATTACTACCTTCGGATGAAAACAAAACTAATCTAAGTAATATAACTACTCTGGCCAATATTTCCTTTTCGTAGAAACGTGACGCATACAATACCAGAATCTCTCAAGCTACCTCTAAAGAACTTTTCATCATTTTGAAGGAACTAGAAATGCCTACCCCAGTACCCCATAACTGTGTAAAAGATCAATCCAGGTGCTTCAACATACAGCAAGCATTGGCCAACAAAGTTTGAACCTTACAAGTCAAAATTGCCCAAAGAAAATTGTCACTAACTACCACCCCTTCCTTATAACAGTTCCCTGCCATCCTCCTACATCAATACCTCTCCATGCCGTACGCGATTTACATTTTCTAAAGTTTCTATCAAGGAAACAGAAAAAATGATCCTGTCGCTCAAACCCGGTAATTGTAAGGGAGATCAATGCTCTGCCCAACTAATAAAGGATGCAGCTAGAGACTTGGCGCCCTTTATCACTAAACTTATTAATGCATCATTCTCTATGGGCACAATACCAAGTAACCTCAAAGAATCTTGGGTGCTACCTTTACTTAAAAAACAAATGCTTGACCCTGCCATAGCTACTAACTACCACTCAATCATTACAGTGCCATTTCTTCTAAAAAATTATAGACAAAATATATTCACAAATTCAGAATTACCTGGAATCTCACCACCTGTTAGGAGCTCGTCAGTCAGGCTTTTGCCCTCAGCACGGAACTGAAACAGCCCTAATCGACGAGCTCAGGGATACGGGCAAATCAGCCCTACTCCGCCTATTGGTCCTGTCAGCGGCATTTGACCTTGTGGATCACAAGGTCCTTTGCAACCACTTAGTCACAGCTGCCCATTTCTCTGACGAAGCCGTGATATGGATCCAATCTTTTCTTAACAATAGGACTATGAGAATCTTTTCCCCTACCGCTTCCGCAGACCCCATCCCCATTACTTGTGGAGTGCCCCAAGGCTCATGTGTCTCTCACACACTATACAACATTTTCCCAAAGCCCCTTTTTGATGATCTGGACTATCTTGGTATCACCTACACCAACTATGCAGATGATACCCAGATTCTCCTACCTCTTACTGGTGACTATGAAAAGAATTTGGCCTTGGTGAATAGCGTGCATCTCCATCCAGGCATGGATGGCCACACATGGACTATGCCTGAATGATGACAAGACAGAGATCATCATCATCCTGGGCACCTCCTCCTCTCTTAAAAAACTAGGACCTAGATATTCATCCTTCAACATAGACAATAACCTCATCACTACCGCCAACAAGGTGAAAACTTTGGGTGTCTACTTGTACTCGACCCTCACTTTCAATAACAGGTCAATACGATGGCATCCTCCACCGCATATACCTGCAAATTAGAGAAGGTAAACCTTTCCTCTCTAACGGCTGTATTACCTTGGCAAGAGCGCTTGTGTCGAAGCTGGATTACTGTAATGCGCTCTACATTGGAGCCAACAAGGCAACCATTAAAAGAATCCAGCTCCTCCAGAACAACGCCTTGAGAGCAGCTCTTGGTATCTCCAGGAGAGAGCACATATCTGAAGTTAGTAAACTAAATAATTGGCTCTCTACTTACGAGAAAATCCAGTTAAAAGTTGCCTAACTCACATTCAAATGTCTGAACAATGCAGCACCCAGTTACCTCGCAGACAGATTCATCAAAACCATCCCTACTAGGCACACCAGATCATCCAGCTCGAACAGTCTCTTAGTCCCTATATTCAAACTGTCAAGAGTAGGGGGACGATGTTTCCAGGTTAAAGCGGCATTGCTCTGGAACTCTCTACCCCCTGCCTCTGCAAGTGGATCAAACATACCCGAAATTCCGTCAGAATTTTATAACATGGCTCAAAGACTCCCATTAATAATACCAGATGCCACCTCCTTGACGGACGAACCACTCTGACTCAGGAACCACTCTGTACTACCTGTACATTATTACCTCTACTGTGTAGCTAAGTTGTATACTATTTGACTACATAATACTGTAATATTGATGTGAAACTAACCTGTATATAAGTACACCATCTTGTCTACTGCGTAGATGTGATAAATTGTATGATAGCATGTCACTCTAATATTGATGGGTAATGTAAATTGGATAATACGATGACGTTGTGTAACTAAGCTGAGAGTCGTCTTCTGCAATGTGCCCTGATACCTATGGGTCTGGAGCGCAACACACATAATAAACAAACAAATAAAAATGACATACACCTGCCACTTGTTAACACTCCCCGTCAGGATAAAAGGTGGTGTGCACAGGCACAATCTGAGCGAGGCTAGGTGCGAGAAGGAACAGCTCTTTTGGGGCTAATGTGAACCAGGCTATGGAAGGCCAAAGGGCTGATCGGCTGTTGCGTAGAACGAGCAAGAGCCAGGCGAGAATTCGATCCCGTCGAGAAGCCGTAAGCGTTCTACAACCCAAAACAAGTGAGCGGAAACGAGAAACCTTCAAAGTGGTCCGCTAGCACCTGGGTGACCGACAGAGTTAAGGGGAGCGCAGAGGAGGCATTGGTAACAGCCTTGACTGCTACAGGAAAAGCATTGATGATAGAAGCCCAATTAACACGACCAGTGAGTTATCGAAGGCAAACAAAAGCCTTGTTTGTGTTAAGAGCAAAAGAGGCATGTTACAAGAGTTGAAGGGTGTGCATGTGCTGATAACACGCATAATGAAGAGAACAATGATTGAATGCTGAGAAAAGTATACAAAGTAACAGAGTGCCCCTACGACGGAGTCTCACATTTGACAGTCTCTGTGAAATGTTCGGAGTAATGGAAAGCGGGAAATGAAGGCAAGAAAGTAACCACAATCCCGAACGAGAGTGAAGCAATCTATATGAACATTGAAGTATTGGTGTTGCATGTGAACTTTGAAAGATGCCAAGAGGGCAAAAATAAAACTGCAAGTACCAACTGCATTGGTGTTGTGAAGATTGTTCATTGTCACACTGTTTGAAAGGAGGCTGAAGTGGTCATGCAGTGTTCTACGTAAAGCCCTTTCAGTTTTGAAAGTCTTCGACAGTCAAAAGAGATAAGGATGGAAAGGGAACCGCCAAAAGGAGAAAGACAGGCGTGAACCCGGCAGAGTGAAGCCTGTGATGAACTATGATAAAGTGAAGAGTTGAATGTGAAACGAGATGCAGGCTATAGCCCAGCGGAGGGAAGTCTGTGTTGGATAGTGGCAAAGTGAAAGCCAGAAGCAGAACTGTGTATTTGTGGTAAGGCGGACGACACCTATAGAATTGATTAGACTGTCAAGAGCTTGAAGCTCAAGCCTGAACTGCTGAATTGTACTGGCAAGACTGACAGAACTGTGCCATCCACCTATCCTTTTAAAAAGACTCTCGAGAACCTTTGCTGCTGAACGTGGGGAAGGGAGTTGTAACCTAAGCCATTCTGACATTTCTTTTAAGACGCTATTTTTCCTTTTCGTATTCCTTTTACACATTTGTCATTTGAGAAGGAGGGCAAGTTTAGGTTTTCTTAGGGTAGGCTTTTTTATTTTGACTAGACTGACTTGGACTTGTTTATTTAATGGTCGAGACTACTCCCATTTTAGAGTTGGGGCCAGTTAGGAATTCCACCAACCCCAGTAAACTACAAAATATATTATTTTTAAACCTGCTTCTATTGTGTCTGTGTCTACTGTTGATACCATGCCTTCATTACACAAGGTACAGGAGGAGATTTTCTTACCAAATGCATTCCGTTTTTTTACTGTATCTGGTGGTAGTGCGAGAAGGAATAAGTTACCTGTAACTCCTGTTCTCCAGCATTGGTATCTTTCATAGATTCACATGCTTTGAATATTCCCTGTTGTCAGGATGGGAATCCTCGGTAACAGACCAGTTTAAACGTAAACTGAAAACGTCAATTTTGTGAAATAGTAGTCATTTTTGGTCATACTACCCACAGCCAATGCACCTCCCTCAACTCCTCCCCTGTCTGCCATCTTCAGATTTGGCAAGCGCATGGCAGTGGCATTAAGAGCCAAAAGATGAGCCATGCGGGGTAGGTGGGAGGGTCACATGTGAATCTATGAAAGATACCAATTCTGGGGAACTAGACTACAAAGCAGTATTAATATTTGTATTTTGTTTGTATTTATTGGAAACTTCTATGGCACTTTAATCCAAAGTGCTGTACATAATAACAAAATCAAAACGGTACAATGATATGAAGTATGACATGAAAAGCCCGGGATCAATCCGCTGAAATCTCACCTCATCCAGCAGATTTGAGAAACAAAGAATAGACTGAAAAAGAGCGTAGAGGAAGAGCGGTCCAATGCAAGGGAGCAAGGTGAGAGAATGTGCGAAAACGTGACTGGGCACAGGGGGGGAGCAGGTACTACAAGATGAAATTGAGAGCAAGAGCAAAGAGAGCTGGAGGGGGTATAAAATGAAACAAAGAGAGGTAATCTGGGGCAAGACTGTAGAGTGATTTAAAGACCAGGGATAAAAAGTTGATTTTGAAATGAGCATAGAAGGGGAGTCGGCCAAGAGTGAGAAGAGCAGAGGAAATAGAATCACGTGGAGTCAAGCAGAAAAGTACACAAATGGAGGCATTGAAAACAGATTTCAAGGGAGCAAGTTGAGAAGTTGGGAGGGCGAAAAGTGCAGTGAAACAATAAAAAAGACATGAGAAAATGAAAGAAGATATCAATACTTTGGTTGCATCAAAAGTCAGGAAAGAGCAAACTTTTTTGGATATTGAATAGATGACAGCGACAGGCACGAGAAGAGATTTAAAGGTGATGTTTAAAAGATAGAGCAGAGTCAAAGTAAAGTCCCAGATTGTGGGCAGTGAATGCAGTGGGTAACTGATAAGGGGGGAAATTCTATGGACCTGGGAGGCAAAGGGGGGAAATGGTAATATAAGGGGAAAAGAGTACTTCAGTTATCGTAGTGTTAAGTGTGAGCTAGTGGGAAGACATCCAGGATTTTATGGCCAATAAGCATAAAGACAGCGGAGTATGTATGTCAGCTGAGAAGGAAGAGAAAGAGAGGAAGAGTTGTGTTGTCGGCATAGAAGTGATGTGGTAGCCCATAGGAAGAAATAACTTTAGCTAAAGGAAAAATATAGAGAGAAAATGGGAAAGGTCCCAGAACCGATCCTTGTGGGACACCATGAGCAACAGAATAGGTGTCCGAAGTTGTCCCTCCCCATGAGACAGAGAACGTCAGCTGGGACAAATTGGTCTTTCTGGTTCTGTCCTTTCCTGGTTTAGATCCTAAGGATGAGAGAGAGGCTAGCAAGAGTGAGTGATCAACAGTGTCAAATGCAGCAGAAGGGTCTAGTAGGATAAGAAGGGAAGAGTAACATTCTGTGAGCAATGAGTTTAAGACGGACAAAAGAGCAGTTTCCGTTGAGTGTATGGGGTGGAGACCAGATTGAAAGCGAGGGAGAATTGAGCTATTTGACACGAATGAGGAAATTTGGGAATAGACAGGGCATTCAAGTAGTTTAGAAAAAAAGGGAAGAAGAGAAATAGGAAGAAAGATTGAAACAAGGCAAGGGTCGGCAGAATTATTTTTTAGAATATGAATAATGGAGGCGTGTTTGAAAGAAAAGGGGAAAGCTGAGATTAAAAGACAAACATTAAATATCGAAGATGAGACTTGAGAGAGGGATGGACTTTAGAAATAAAGGCAGATAGGATAGGGTCAGTATGTATTAATAAACAATATATACGGGCGGCGGCAAACTCCCAGCACAACTTACCACTAGAGACTTACTAACCTCACACAAAAAGGTTCAGCAGAACCGACTTGCCAACTCTAGATTCTTCAGTGGAATCTGTCGATACAGTAGAACATGGTGAATATATACACCGATATCCAGATGGCTGCATGGCAGATGTCAGGCAGCAGAATCCCAGAGAGGAATGCAGTGGTAGCACTGCTATGGTGAAGTGAGCCTGGGGCCTCCCTGGAAGTGGCCTGCTGATGGCAGAATGAAAGGCAGGCCGCAATCCACCTTGAGATGGAAATATTTCGACAGAGCCTTCCCTGGCCCAGTAGGTCCAAAAGACGCAAACAATTGATCTGTGGAACAGAATGACTGTGTGCCACATAGTACTTGAAGGCGCGCACCACATCCAGCGTGTGCAGTGCTCACTTCGCTGGAGATGTCGGGGTGCCAAAGAACACTGGCAAAATCACTGGTTGATTCAGATGGAAGGAGGATGACCCCTTAGGCATAAATTAGTTACTCAGCATAGTGAATAGAGTACTCGCAGTCCCCTTTTTTCCTCCATCCTTGTGGGTGTCCCCCAACATGGGGACAGTACTGGAATTCTTGGCAGTGAAAAATTGAGCTTCCCCTTTAAATGCAGTGTAGCGCGCGGCCTCGGATGTGGGAATTCCCTGCTGAGGGCCCGCCCTTCAGCGCCCCACCTCAGTCCATTTCGAACACATCAGACGCTTAGATACCTGCCTTCTCTTAGTACATATAACATCCTGGTATACTAGCGGGGGAAGGAGTGTGGGACATATGGAGCAAAAGGTACTATGAGTACTCTAGTCACTACAGTGAGTAACTTTAATGACTCATAGATCCCATCCCCTTTCCTCCATCCTTGTGGGTGATTCCACCGAACAATACCATAGGGTGGAGCTGTGACAACCTGCCTCATATCTAGGATGAAGTGAAAAGGTTATTCAGAACCACCTGACCAAACTCTGCATCGCGCCTGTAGCCGGTGTCCGAGTAGTGCTTACTGAAGGCTGACTGAGTGACCCAAGTAACCACCTTGCTGATGACATCCCAAAAAGCATGTCTCGGAAGCACGGTGGCCGTGGCCTTAGCTCTGGGCATGGATCCCCTCAGGAACAGGTTTGCCCATGGCGGTGTATGCCTCCGAAATGGCCTGAACCATCCAACGGGCGATAGAAGCCTTCGAAGCCTTAGAGCCAGGGGAGTAGCCCCCAAAGGTCACAAACAATGCATCAGACTTCCTTAAGGATTTTGTCTGAGAGAGGTAAAACCTGAGAACCCTCTTGAGGTCCAAGGAATGTAGGGCCCTCTTTGCGTCAGACTGTGGGTTTGGGAAGTACACCAGCAGGCAGACCAGTACCTCTGTTTTGTTTCCATTAAGCTTAAGCCTGTTTGCGGTCATCCACGCCTCCAGATCTTCAAGACACTTCCTGAGGCGGGTGGCTGTGAGCACCCTGGGAGTACAACTGCAGCAGATCCAAAAAGCAGGGTCTCGAAGGCCAGTGGGGGGGGCAACAAGGATGAGACTGCAACCCACAGAGGCTCGGAACTTGTGGAGGGTCTGTTGGAGCAGAGGGGTGGGTCGGAACCTGCGACGTAACAACAGATTTGCGAGGGATTTCCCAGTGATCCCTGACCTTGACCTGCCCATGAAGCCAACTGCAGGAACTTGGCATTCCGGGGAGATGCACACAAATCCCGTTCCGCAAACCCCCATTGCTGGAACAGGGGCAACAAGGAGTCATTGTGCAACTCCACTCATAGATGTTCAACATCAAGCGACTCAACTGGTCTGCTTCTGCATTGCTGTTCCCCAGGAGGTGGACTGCCAAAAATCCAAATCCCCTGTATCGGGGCCAATTCCCAGATTGAAACCGCCTCCATGCAGAGGTGGGGGGAAATGGGTGACACCCTGCTTGTTCAGGTACAACATCATAGTAGAATTATCCATCCTGACCAGAACAGACCTGTCCCTGATGAGGGACAAGAGGGCTTTGAGGACCAGGCCCACTGCCCTGAGCTCGAGCATTTTGATAAGCAAGAGGGCTTTGGTCAAGGACCATGCTCAATGGATCGCATTGCCCTCCAGAGTAGTCCCCCAACTCGAGAGGGAGTAGTCCGTTACCACCATGGTAGGCTCTTGTCAGGTGAAGGGGGCTCCCGCTGACACATTGCCCTCCATCAGCGACCAGTAAAGATCAGGCAGCAGGAGCAGTGGTATTGGGGATCCTGTCTGACTGAGACCCCGTCTCCCTATACCAAATGGCAGCCAGGTGGAGCTGGAGGCACCTCATTCTGAGGCGAGTGTGCTGTACAGTGAGCATGCAGGTGGCCATCCGGTTCTGATTGTGCTAGAACCACCATGCCGAGGTGGTTGAGTTGGCCAAAAAAGTATCCCACTGCCTTGTGCAGGGACATAAGCCTCTCGGGCGTGGGGAGCACCTGCTGAGCGGTAGTGTTCCAATGCACTCCTAGGAAGACAAATTCCTGAGACTGGCATAACTGATTTCCTCTGGTTGAAGGAAAACTCCAGCTGATGAAGGATATCCGTCAATCTCTGGCAGGAGTGCACCACCCTTTGTGTGACCCCACCCTCTCCAGCCAGTTGTCCAAATAAGGGTATAGATGGCCCTCTAACCAGAGAAGGCCCACCACTGCGTTCATCAACTTCATGAAGACACAAGGGGCCTGAGTTCAGGCCGAAAGGCAGCACCTTGTACTGAAAGTGGTATGACCATAATCATGAACTGCAGAAACCTCTGAGGTGGTTGATAGATGGGTACATGCAGGTACGCATCCTTGAGGTCCAGTGGACACATGCAGTCCCCTGAAAACTGAGACTCGGCTATGTGCGCGGGATCAATCATCTTGAAGCGTTTCAGTGGGAAGGACAGATTTAGAAATGACAGGTGCAGGACGACTACCCTCAGGCCAGCCTGGTTGTCCTTTGGTACTGCAAAAATCCTGGAATAGTAACCGAAGCCCCTGTCTACAAGAGGAACCGGTTTTATCGCCTGCATATTCAAGAGCGAAAGAGCCGGGGACCCGATCTGACGAAGAGGAAGAGAGGATGGTAGAGGCAAAGCAAGAGGAAGACTATTGCCTGTGGAGACTATGGATGGGATCCACAGGTTTCTGAAAAGACGCTTCCAGGTGTCCTGAAACAGAGCCAAACGGCCCACCACAGGTGAGCTGTGTTCCTCGACCTTGACGTCACTGCTTCTTGGCATCAGAGGCCGGGCAGAGGTGGGGAAGCAGAAAAGCCTGGTTTTGTCAGGATGGCCAAGGACTTGGCGGTTTGAGTGGAGGTTGTCTTCTTCGTCAACTCATCGGTCGATGAACGAAAAAGGTCCAAGCCCTCAAATGGCAGATCCAGGATTGTCTCCTGCATGTAAGATCAAAACATTGTGGCGTGCATCCACGCTGTCCTTCTCATCTCGACTCCAAGGCACAACCGTCTGCTGGCTGTGTTGATGTGGGAGACAAAAGACTCCATGAGGTCCTAAGCAATGGCCCGGGCATCTGCCAAACCGGCCTTGAAGGAAGCTTGCTTGTCTGAAAGGTCGGCAGAATATCCCTGAGATCTCGCCACAGTTTCTGGTTCGACGCAGCCAAGGGGCGTCTGCGTTGGCTTGCATTCCTGAGATGGAGTAACAGCACTTTCCCAAGGACTCGAGGACTTTGGCCTCCTTGGAGGTGGGTCCCTCGGAAGAAGACAATGGTTTAGAATACAAGGCCCCAGGCACCACAGATGAATGGGGCTGCGGGTGGGAGGCAAGGAGGATTGACTCACTGTTAGTCAGTCTAAACCTGCTGTCCAACTTCTTGTTAGCCCTGCGCTTCTCTCAGACCTTTTGAGCCACCTGCAGGACATCCTTCTGGAGGTGGATGCCAGACCAGATTGTGGTGCATTTCTCCCAGACCTCTGCTAGCACACCGACTCCTGGGGGGCTTCCTTGGGAAGAGGGACCCCCCCGAGAACTCTGCAAGGCCCTGAATGTGGTCCGGAAAGAAATCAACTGATGCTGAGGGGATTTCGTCCTGGGTGCCATCGTCAACCCCCCCCTCCTTTTCACAGACTGGCGGTAATCCGGGCTCTGGGACACAGGTGTCGGAGGGTGTTTCTCTCCCCCTCCCAATGTCTGTTGAGGGGGAGGCCTTAAAGGTACAGGAGGAGGACGGGCCAGAAGGACCAGTAGGGCTTGAACCATGACCAGGGGGAACAGTGCAGAGTACCCAGAGGCATGTGCCGGGGTTGGTGCCACCTGCAAGATTACCTTCACAATGTCCTTCAGGAGTCCCTTCATCTGAGGGGAACACATTAGGGAGAGGAAGCACTTGAAGGGTTCCTCACTAGGGGCCCGACTCTCTGAGGTGCTGGGCCTCCGCTCCTGGTTTGGTCAGAGTGCTGAGGCGCCAGGTGCATGTAACCATATGGCTGTGATGGGTAGATGTATCCCTGAGGGGACAAAAAGCCTGCACCATAGGATCCGCTGCCGCTTCCAGAGGGAAGGGCGCTGGGATCATCCTGCAAAGCCCATTCGATGGGCAAAAGCACTGGAGGGCCCTGAGCTGGATTCAAGATGGCTGCCTGCCTGGCAGGCTCTGCCACATGCTGCTCCATCATTTTGAAGCCTTGTGCCACGCCTTGGTTGCGGGGGGTCATGGAGGCCATGAGCCAAGAGGCCTCCGACACGAGTGGATACAGCTTGGGTCTTGCACCTGAAGCAAAGGTGTCGACCTCAGATCACTCTGGTAGGAGCCGAGCACTCAGCCGGATGGCCAGTAGTCGTAATGCCCAGACTCACAACCTTGGACTGTGCTTCGGTGCTGGACGCCCTCTGCACCTGTGCTGGATGTAGCCGAAGACATATTCTTTGAGGTGGCACTTGATCCCTTAACCCCTGTGGTAGAAGAAGAGGACAAACTTGATTGCCCTTCCAAGGACAGCCTGGTAGGGCCTGTGAGCTTAGGAGCTGGTAGCCAGGATGGCCTCAGGTCTGTCCCCAGAGCCCCTGGGTCCCTCGGCTTGGGAGCCGGTAGCCTTAGAGGCCTCGGACCTGCCAGAACATGAATCTGAAGAACCCTGATCACTGAGAACCCAGGGGAAGGAGTAGCTGCGCTGTGGAGCTGTGCAGAACAGAGGGCCTACCTTGTCTTGACGCGAGGTCCTGGAGATTAAGTCCTTCAGGAAGAGCTCCCTCCACAGCGACAAAAGATTCTTCAATGCCCTGTTACCATTAGTGCTGTAGGCTGAAAATGAGTCTTAGCGGTGGTCGGACCTGATACGCTCCAGACAGAGTGCATGGGGGTCCAAAGTGGGAACGTGTGGTCGCATGAGGCACATCTTGTGATTCCTCCTGTGGCCGAGATGCGCCGGGGGAGGCGAGGCACCTAAGGGAATTGAAATAAGAATTGAAAAAAAAACAAGTAGCAAGTGGAAAGCAAAATAATTCTCTCCACTGGCGGCCAGGTCCGACACCGTACGTGCAGAAAAAGGAACTGAGGTGAGGTGCCGGAGGGTGGGGCCTCGGCGGGGAGTGCCCGCGCTATACTAAATTTAAAAGAAAAGCTAATTATTTCGCTGCCAAAGGTTCTGGTACCGTCCCCATGTTGGTGGACACACAATGATGGAGGAAAGGGGACGGGACGTATGAGTAATGTCAGGTTAGTACAAAGAATAACCCCTCTCAGTGGGTTGCAGATAAATGCCTGGCTTTCGCCCACTCGCCTGGCCGATGTAATGGCCACCAAGAAAGCGTTTTTTCAGGAAAGATGCTTGATGGATGCCTGGTGCATAGGCTCGAAAGGGCAGTATCATGAGCAGCACATTTAGTTCCCACGTCGGAGCTGGGCGACGGACTGGTGGAAAAATGTAAGAATTCCTTCACCAGCCAGTGGGACCACATGGATGGCACGCCTGTGGAACAGTTGTACCTGGATATCACAACCAGGTGCACTTGATGGAAGAATGTGTCAAACCTGACCGAGCCAAGGATCGCAAATAAATCAAAATGTCTTGTGGTCGGACAGCCTGTGGTCACAAATGATGACTCCTGCACCACACCTGGAACTGTTTCCACTTGCTCTTGTAGCACCTTAAAGCAGGCAGAGCTCTTGCTCTGGCCAGGACTTCTTGGCAGTCTTGTTGAAGGGACAAGGATCCAAATTCTAAGAACACAGGAGCCAGGCCGTCGGATTGAGTGAGGCCGGGGTTGTGGTGCAGTACCTCCCCCTGGTTCCTGGACAGGAGAGCTTGGTGCATATCCAACTTGAGTGGAGCAGCTGACGAGAGGGTGAGGAGGTTGGAGTACCAAAACTGTCTTGGGCACGCAGGGGCCACTAATATAATTTTGCATCAATATAGTCTGAAGGTGCAAATGACTCCAGGCACCAGCGGGATCGGGGGGGTGGGAATGCATAAAAGAACTTCGCCTCCCATGGGAATGCAAAGGCGTCCCCCAAGCTCTCTGGATTAGTGAAGTTGATTCTCGTGCAGCTCCCACTTGTGGCAAGAGCGCAACTCCCTGCTGCAATGCCCAATGCCAGAGAGCCTGTGCTTCCTTGGATAGCTGTGGGGATCTGGTTCCCCCTTTCTTGCGGACATAAAACATTGATGTCGTATTGTCGGTGTAGATATGTACCACTTTCCCCGCAAGTGGGGGGAGGAAGGACTTCATGGCCCAGAAAATTGCCCGCGATTCCAGCAGGTTGATGTGCAGGCTCTTTTCCGCTTCATACCATAGGCCTCTTGTGTTTTGGTCCTGACAGTGGGCGCCCCGGCCCTCCATCGAGGAGTCTGTCATAACGGTGGGCTGATGGTCTGGCAGTCTGAAAGGGGCACCCTTCACCAGATGTTCCCTCACCGACCACCAGTGAAGGCTGCGCCTGAAATCCTGTGTCAGTATGATGCGGTCGTCCCAGGACCCTGAGGCTTGTATCCATCGGGCATCAAGGAATTCCTGCTCTGGTCACATATGTAGCCTGGAGTGAGTGATCAAAGAGATGCACAATGACAACATCCCCAGAAAAGACTTTTAATTGCGGACCACGGTCACCTGGGCATGGCTGAGGCAGCCCTTTGCCAGAAGAGCTGCCACTCTCTCGTCAAGGGTTTGGAGGTGCGGGTTTGGGTATCAAGTCTGGCTTGGAGGTACAGCGCTTGTCTGGATGGAACTAGGCACGACTTTGGGAAGTTTTTAAAGAATACTAGCTGCTGTAGACACTGGATGGTGCCGTGGTGTTGATGTCTGCCAGCATGTAGGAGGGGCTCTCAACAACTAGTCGTCTAGATACAGGTATACGTGGATGCCACTCTACTGCAGGTGTGCCCCACTGGCTCGAGGCACTTGGTCACCTGTGGAGCAGAACAAAGGCCAAAGGGAAGGGCCTTGAGTTGATGGTGTACTACTGCCACCACTAAGCGTCGGTCGCGCCGTTCTGAGTGGTGAATAGGGATGTGAAAATAAGCATCCTCGAGGTCGAGGGACACCAAGAAGTTTTCTTGCTCTAGCTGGGAAAGAACTTGTTGCAGCGTCACCATACGGAACATTTGTAACTTTAGGAATTTGTTGAGCACCTTAGATCTAATATGGGCCTCCAAACCCCCCCTGACTTGTTGTGTAGTGAATTTTTTTCTTACATAAACAACAAACCAGACCTCTTCAGTTAGTTCTTGTAGGGATTGAGTACCAGTAACTCCACACACAGTACAACAATATCCAAAATAAACCATATTTCATTTTGTTCATACAAATCTTAAAAAATGTAAATATACATTTATCGCAAAAATATCAACATCATCCAAAGTGACAATAGTGCATTATACCATCATCACAAAGCAGCATTCAGCTAAAGTCTTTGATTTCAGATTTGTAAAACTGTTTTTAACCCAACTACCTAATTTGTGTTTGTAAATATAGTTGTGTAAAGAAATGTCCGACATATCCCATTTTGAGTCCAGCTGCATAGTCATTGGACTTCTTCAGGGGAAGAGCGATGCGTAGCAATTATGCCAACACTTTTTGGAAATGTAGCATCATTAAAACCAATTCATCTCATGCTGCAAAACCTTTCTTCTCCGTTTCAGGTAACACCATCAATGTAGAATTATATTTAATAGTTGCCTCTCCAGATCATCTACTTGTCTATCCCTCTGCAAACTTAAGGGCTTCCACCTTAACCCGCAGACAACCTTATGTCCAGATATCTGTGATTTAATGCCCAATATATGAGAAATGCAGCCATACAACAACTGCCATTTATTACAGTGTAGTGCAACTTCTTAGTTTTCAAAAACGCTGGCTTGCATTTCGGAAAACCCAAGGTTTTCGGGTTAAAAACAGTGTTACAAATCTGAAATCAAAGACATTAGCTAAATGCTGCTTTGCGGTGATGGTATAATACACTATTGTCACTTTGGGTGATGATGATAATTTTTATTGTTGCAATAAATATGAATAATTACCTTCTTGGTGATTGAGGTTCTCTTCGTTCAGGCTCTCCCCCTTCCCAACTGGTTGGGAACGCCTGCATCTGAGCGTCAGGCCCACACATTACCCCTACATCACCAACGTTCCACACCCAGTTCCTGTGGTTCCGCCAATGGTGGTAGAATTTAAGTATAGGCTTACTGTACGGGATTGCTGGGTGGGTGTTGTGACGGAGGGAGCACCTAAACTAAGAGAACCTGAATCATCAAGAAGGTAATTTTTCATTTCTTTCGTCCTGGCTCTCCCTCCTTCCCAACTGGTTGGGACCAGACTAAAAAGCCTTAGGATAAGAGTGGAGGAGACCGCATGTTCGGAATTCAGGCAAACAAGTTGCAGAACACCTCTTTGCTGAATTTTTGCATCATTTCTAGAAGATGTATCCATAGCATAGTGCTTGTAAAAGGCAAGCGAGGTTGCCCAGGTAGCCGCTTTACAGATATCTACAATGGGAACATGCCTGGAGAAGGCTACAGCTGCTCCCTTGACTCTAGTGGAAGAGCCCAAAGTATCTGCGGAGTTGCAAGCCCTTTAATATCATAAGCCTTGGTAATACAGGAGACAACCCATCTGGCGATGCCTTATTGCCAGGAGAAGGACCGCCGTAAGTAAAGAATTGGTCTGCTTTTCTAAACGGTTTGGTCCTTTCTAGATAAAATTTGAAAGTTCTTACAAAATCTAGGTTATGTAGTGTCTCTCCGGCCGTGGAAGCATGCGGTCTAGGAAGAAAGATGGGAAGACATATTTCCTGATTTAAATGAAATTCAGCAACCACCTTTGGTAGAAAGGATGGGACTGTATTGAGGACTACTTAATCCTTATGGGACACTAAATAAGGTTTCTTTGAGGAGAGTGCTTGGAGCTCTCCAATCCTTCTAGTTGAAGTAATGGCTACTACGAATGTCATTTTCCAAGTTCGAAATTCTAATTCACATGAGGCCATAGGCTCGAATGGTTTTCGCATTAGGGCTGACAAGACCACTTTGAGATCCCACGGAGGTGGAGGTTCACGAATAGGGGGATGTAAGCATAGAAGGCCCTCGAAGTGCATTCGAATGGCTTTGTTGGAAAGAGAGAAAGGCTTATGTTCTCTATTCAGGTATGCACCAATAGCTGATAAGTAATGTTTGCACGTGAATACTTTAACACCAGTGGAAACTAGATAAGACAAGAAGGACATTACATTCTCAATAGAAGCCTCTAGCGGGTTAAGGTCTTGGCCCAAGGCCCAGTGACAGAACCGTAATCATTTGCTATGATATTGCTTTAATAGTGGAAGCATTCCTAGAAGCTGACATGATGGTTATATTTTGCTCTGACAAATGTTGTTGGGAGAAGGCTAGTTTTTCAGGCCTTCAGGTTCAGCAATTGAGTGGAGGGGATGAAGGACCTGCCCCTTCCGTTGAGTCAAAAGATCTCTTGATGATGATAGATCTCGTTTGGAAGTGCCTGCTTATTGCAGGGGGTCTGGAAACCAAATCTGGTGAGGCCAGAACGGGGCTATTCGAATGATTGTCGGATTTTGTGTCATTCTGAATTTGAGCAATATTTTGTGTTAATGGGAGAGGAGAGTTGGGAATGCATAAAGCGTTAGGTTCAACCAATCCAACTGTAGAGCATCTCCCAGGGAGTGATCCTCGCTAAGGGTACATGAGAGGGCACAGTACAATAAAGGCTATTGAACACTGATCAAACAGGTGGTTGCACACCAGCTGATAGCGCAACCGCTCAGAAGCTGGTTACTCCCCGCAGCCTGATACATGTGTGAGTCCATTTTTGCCTGAGTTGTGAAGACTACATCAATCATCTGGAAGGCGGAGCGCCGCAGGGACCTGGGGCAACAGAGTTATCCGTCAGGTACCAAGCTTCAGGATTGCATTAGGTTGATTGTCCACACAGCCACAGCGGAGCGGAACACTGGCGACACCTCTTATGAATATAATGGCAGTATATAAGAAGATAGTTGCTGGCACTTTGCATGCTGTGAGGCCCACTGAGGCAGAGTGATAACGGAAACACAGGCTCACTGTTGGGGTACGTGAGAGTGCACAACCCAACCCAGTGGTTTATTGGTGCGCTGACAAGGGGTCCACCACTTGTTTACGTGATAAACAACAATCCTCTACAACTCCCCGAGGTCCCAAGAGCATCAGCATGCATCTCCGTGAACAAATCCCTCGCTACTATGACAATCCTACACAAGATATCCTCACCCACCTGCCAGTGTGTGATAACCAGCCAGACAATCGACTGGAGTCATACATGATCACTGGATCCCTATTGCACGGCTCTCTGACGGTTATCCTCCTCCTAAAACCAGAACTGCTACGTGGACTACGCCCAATCTTAGTGCCTTATGGAATCACTACCTCAAGTACCAGGGGCATCACGGGAGTCAGTCGAGCTGTGGGTTTGCCGCAGAGTTATTACAGACGATCATAAAAACTTGTACTTACGGTGCAAGCCTCTGTGTGCCGGCCGCGTGAGGTGAATAGACACCCACACCATGGATCCATGGACTCCTTGACAAGCAGCCAGTTTCCAGGGACCATGCCCCCACCACTTGCCGAACCCCTAGCAACTTCATCCGAAAATGCCAGATATGAACAGCTCCTTACCACGTTACAAAGTGGGTTTATGTCAGTCAATGTGAAATTAGACAGCATCGTTGCCACCATTGGTTCGTTCAAGGCCCGCATTGAGAAAGAAAGCGCATGTATAACAGAGGCTGAATCACGGATCAGCAACAATGAAGACTCTATTGGCCAAAACACTTGTGAGATCGCCCTCTTGAAAGGCGAAATGGGCAAGATACGAGGGAAATGCGATGACTTGGAGTCCTGGTCCCACCGAAACAATATCCGCATTGTGGGGTTGGCAGAATCCTTTTGCAAGGGCCCCATGGAGACGCATGTGGAATCGCTACTGAAATCCTTGTTAGAGGACAATGCCTTCTCTGAACATTTCCTAGTTGAAAGGGCCCATCCCAAACCATAATTCTCTATGGTTCAGCAGCCTGGCAGAAACACAGCTCTGCCTGGCAAGGGAAATGGGTCCCCTACGACATGAAGGCAACAATAGCCACATTTATCCTGACTTTGCGGCCGGGGTGCAGACACAGAGGAAATCATACGACCAGGTTAAAAAACAACTCCACTGGCGACAGATACTGTGGGGTGGGGATTTCAATACAATCCTAGATACGTTGCTAGACCAATCCTCTACAACTCCCCGAGGTCCCACAAAAGCAGCCTCCACGCTGAGGTCCCAGGTACTCTTAACAGATGCCTTAGTCATTAGTCGATGATTCAGAATCCTGCATAAACTATTGGCTTGTTAGCTCTTCCCTGCAGGTTCAGTTGTTGATTGTGACATTATCCACGTACCCTCTCAGACCATTCTCCTATATCTCTCACCCTGGTCTTGAGCAATGAGGCCCCACAGGCTAGACGTTGGAGGATGCCCTCAGCCATACTCAAATATCCTCATATATGTGAGGCACTCACTACCGGAAATAGAGGAATTCTTTGAATTAAATGAAGGTTCAGCAGACGCACACTCCACATTGTGGGAGATATTTAAGGTGTGGATATGAGGCATCATTATGGGCAAGTCCACTGGACTACTAGCTGCTGTCTGGAAGGAATTGGGAACAGTTGAAACTAAGCTAGCAGGGCTTGAAGCAGAATACATCACTATACCTAATAAAGAGACTCTCTCTGAGATCCATGAGGCACTAGGTGAATTTAATAAACTTGCTGACAGGGAGATCCTATACATAACCAACCCGCCAGAGCCCGTAGATCCAGCGAAAGCAATAAAGCAGGGAAATTCGTAGCATACCTACTTAAAGCAGAAGGCCACCGAAACCCAATTGTTAGTATCCAAACTCAGATGGGCGAAATGGTAAATCGGGAGGTGGACATTAACACCGCTTTTGTTGACTTTTATAAAACCCTATACTCCAACCGAGATACCAAGTCCATCGACAAGATAACTGATTACCTACAGGGTATTGAGCTCCCCATTCTTGTCCCCGAAGTCCGATCTGCACTGTACCTAGCCATAACATTGGATGAAGTCATAGCTGCCATAAAGGCATTAACATCAGGTAAGGCCCCAGGATCGGATAGCCTAGGTGCAGAACTATACAAGGAATACCACGACAAACTAGCCCCTATGTTATTCAAAATATGGGAGGAGGCCTTGACACGGGGCTCGCTCCCGGTGTCCGTGCGCAAGGCTGTAATCACTGTGCTTCTTATCTTAAGCCGCGGCGCCCTGCACATGACGTGTCCTCTTATAGGCCCCTCTCCCTGATCAACACCGACGCCAAGATCTTTGCTAAATTACTTGCGACTAGGCTACTACCACATATGCCATTCCTGGTCCACCCAGATCAGGCGGGCTTCATTCCCACACAGTCCACGGCCCTGAACCTGCGGCGCCTCTTCAGCGGGATGGCTCAGATTAGTCCTAAGGCCGATGCGGTAATTGCAGTTCTAGACGCAGAGAAGGCTTTTGACTCTGTGTCATGGTCTTATCTATTTGCAGTGCTTAAACGATTTTGATTTGGTCAATACTTCCTCAATTGAGTTCGACTCCTGTACACGGACCCGGAAGCTTGGGTCCTCACCAATCACACCATCTCCTCTCTTCTCGTTGAGTAGGGGCACCAGGCAGGGCCGTTCTTTTTCTCCCATATTGTTCGCACTCACGATCGAACCCATGGCGGAATTCATCCGACAACACCATACACATAGGGGTATAAGAATGACAGGTCCCCCTCAACTAATCTCCCTTTATGCTGATGACACCTTGCTGTATGTCCAAGACCCTAAAGCTAACCGGGGGCCAATCATGGCAGATATTCATACATTTGCTGAATACTCTGGTTACAAAATTAATATCTCTAAGTCTGAACTGTTTCCATTTACCCCAGCTACCCAGGATTTGTCTGACATAGGGGGGTTCAAATGGTCCCCTACCCGGGTCCGGTACTTGAGTAGTGGTATCCAAAGACAAGCATAAGTTATATATGGATGATCATGAGGAAATCCTACAAACACTAACCACTAAGCTGCAGCTGTGGACCAGTCTACCCGTTTCCTTGTACGGCCGAGTGGCTCTCTTTAAGATGATGGTTCTCCTCAAGCTACTTTATTGTTTTGGCAACATACCAGTTTGGCCCGGAAAAACTTTTTTTTTAGGTAACTTCAATCATTAGTCACCACGTGGGAAGACAGCCAGGATGAAATTGACCAAATTAACCGTACCATTCTCCAGAAGAGGCATTTCAGCCCCTGACTTCGAATTGTACTACTTGGTGGCTCAGGTACAATTTGCCAAGCACTGGTTTGACATGGCGGCACATATCCCAATAGAGAGAGATGCAGCCTCTCCCTCCTCTCCTGCGAGTTTGACCCAGTGAGTGCTACTGCGCACGCATTGCTCAAAATATATAATAGAATTGGCCTTGTGACGCCATATCACCCAGAAATCCCATTGTGGAATTTCCCCAATATTGCCCCTACATTTGATAGAGCACTGCAGAAATTGTGGGGTCTGATGTTTCCAGAAGGGGTGTATATCGAGCTGAAGGACTGTGTGGACGCAATGGGAGGTGAGCAGCTCAAACGATTACATTTTCATCGTATGAAGGCCGCTTTTGCAGCTAGGTGGCGGACATTCCCTGCAGAACCCCCTACACATGAATTTACAAGGGCTATAACAGCAACTGATGGGCGGAAGAAAGGGATCTCTATTCTGTACGCACTAGTTCAAGCACACTCAACCTCCCACAACACTATGAAAGAAGTCTGGGAACATGACTTTGGGACCACACTGAGTGATCAAAAATGGCTCAAATGCTGTCCGCACCCAAGATTTGTTTCCCTAAACTCAGGGTTGCGATTAATCCAATTTAAAATACTTAAACAATTACACTATTCCCCTGTTGAGCTGGCGAAATTTGTGGAGGGCTGCACGGGGAACTGTCTGAAATGTGATGCATCCACGCAAAAGCGTATCATATGTACTGGTCGTGCTCCTGGGTGGCAAAGTTCTGGGGCGAGGTTGCAGAGATCCTGGAAGAGATCACGGCTATCCCTGCATCCCCATCCCCACTGAAATATCTGTTTGGAGATATTGGTAAAACAGCAGAGACTACCAGACGACTATTTAATGTGGCATGTATAGTTGCTAAACGCTGTATAGTAAAGTGCTGGAAATCAGTCAATACACCCCGTAAGGATGATTTCCATAGATAACTCACGATGGTGAATGAATACGAAGAGCAATTTGTATTGCAACATGTCACCCCAAGGATATCTGGGCCCCCTTTAGGAACTACCTCTGTAATATGGTATTGGATAACAACCGCACACCCCGACAACTCTGTGAATAGAAAGACTTTGTTTGATGTGTTTTGAATATTGACTTGTAATGGTGGAAATGCACTGCTGATTCTGTGATGCCCTGTTCCGTTGTAACTCTTTAAAATAAAGTAAAAAAAGATGAGTAATAAGACTTTGCGGGAGTGGCTGAACCACTATTTCCTTGAGGACGTTGTTTGAATGATTTAAAGTTTTGGTGATAGCTCAATTTCGGTGAAACAACCCTAAGTGTTGTAGCGGCCATGACGCTGGCCTTACATTTTTGAAAGACCTCATTCGTGGATCGAACAGCGTCTTTCCATCAATTGGAAGGTCGAGCACCTTCTTCTGGATATTTTGGTGAAGGGAAGAGGCTGACAAATATGCATGTCCATGCATGCAGACTGCACTAGTGACTTCTCTTGCAGTTGTGCCAGTGAGTTCTTGAACCACTAGAAGCTGCTGTATAGCCGCTTCTCTACCCTCTGAAATCCAGATGGAAAACTCATCTGCGGCCTCCAGACGGAGCATGTCGGTAAATCGCTCAAGGATATGAAATCCCACCAAAACTGTAGCAGTGTTTACCTTACAACTCGAGCAGGTAGAGTTAGTGGAAGATTTCTTCCCTTGAGTTTCCCATGCTTTGGCATTTTTGTCCAGAACTGAAGCTGGAGCAGGGTCCTTACCCTTTGTGCCCAGAGAAGCAGAAACTACTGCCGATTGTGCAGGAAGATTGCCCATAAGTATAAAGGGTTCCTCTTTAGGCACCTTGCATTTGTTATCTAGAGTTTTGGAGATGTGTTGATCGGAATAGGTTTACCTCAATGAGCTAGAGCTTGCTCTAGAACAGACAATTCCATGGGAAGTGGTACTTTTGACAGCTTAGAAGGCAGTTTCCCAAAAACACCCGCTGAGGATTTCTAGTGCCTGAATGGCTTTTGTCACAATATCATGAAACATTTTAGCTGGTAACTGAGTGGTGTCATCATCCAAATCTGAGTCGGAGTCTTTGGCAATGATTTGTTTCTTGAGCGGAGGAGCAGAGTCCTTGCTGTCCATTGATACCGTGATTGGCTTAGTAGTAGGATCGGTAGGCCCTGATCCCTGCGGTAAAGTAGGTGACGACATTTTTTTAAAATTTTATTTCGTTTAGTTTATACAAACTTTTTGAAAAGGATTTATGATCCTACCAAACAACATCTTATAAAGGCAGAGAAGTAAAACTCCTCCATGCAAAACACTACGTAACGGGTGCACTCCGCCCGGTACAAGGAGCAGCCACACACCAAGACCCACAGGATCTTTCTAGTAAATCAGCATTGTCTCTGAGTGCTAGTTTCCTCCAAGTTGATTTCCATTGGGTATGTTTCGCTGTTAGCTTGTTCAGACATATTTGCCTCTCCGATACATCCCACTTCCTAACTTAATCCCTCCCAACCTCAGGATATTAATATAGGTTCTAATTTTTGTAGAAAGTTTGTTAGGCCAAAAACATCTTTTTCCTCTGGGGTTGGCAAATTTCAGCCATAGCTCTTCTCCGCATGAGGTGGGATATTGTTTCACCACTTGTCCCAAATGCAGAGTTCTCATGTCTTTCAGTCCAGCACAATACAGCGTAAGATGTTTTAAGGTCTCGTGATGGTTATTGCAAAAGCGACAACTCAATGTCGCTGCTCCAAATCTCAGAGCGTGACTTACTCTTGTGTCAAATAAGTTAAGTCTGAATTTCATGAGCATCTTTCGATGTCTGGCATTGGCCGTTTTCACCAAGTATTGCAGCTGCTTTTTCTGATTTTTCCCATCAATTGCTGCATCTTCCATCAGCTTATGACGAATTCTGTCATCTACTGTTGAACACCAATCCCGTTCCCATACCTTTTTTTCACGGAGTTCGGTTTGGTTTTTATTGTCTCCTGTCAGTACCTAGCTCGGCAAGATGGTTTTCACATGCATTTGCCCATTTTATCAATAAGGATTCCGGGTGTCCTTTCAGTGCATCCCGTAGTATGACAAATTGAGGTGTACAGTTGTCAATGATTATTTTCCTGTATACAGACAGCATGTTCCACAGCACACGAGCGTTCATGGATATCGGATTAAGTTCATATCGTAGGCACACACTAGATATGCCCTTTTGTAGCTGCAGATCACGCCTCCAGTATTGGTTTTCTAGTTGGGACCATAAGTTCGAAGTTACTCCTAGTGCACTCATGGATATCGGATTAAGTTCATATCGTAGGCACACACTAGATATGCCCTTTTGTAGCTGCAGATCACACCTCCAGTATTGGTTTTCTAGTTGGGACCATAAGTTCGAAGTTACTCCTAGTGCACTTTCTGCCCCGTAAATTAGTGTTGGCACTGTTTTTTGATTATAATGGGCTAGAACAGGCAACAAGGAGAACTTTCCGTACTTTTTGTTTATGATCACTCCCTGGCATGCTAGTTGTTTGCATTTTTGTTTAGCATTCTCAGCCCATGGGGCATCATTTATATTGCTGTTAATCCACATTCCAAGATATTTGGCCTTTATTCAATCTCCATTTCGGCTTATTTTTTTTTGCCTGTTTATTAGTTCGTGTCAGGTCTTGGAGGATTATTACTTCAGACTTTGCGGGATTAATTCTCAGTTTATTCTTTAGAACGTATCCTTCAAGGGCTGTTAACTTCCTTGTCAGCCCAATTGGCGTTAGATCGAGCAGCGCAATGTCATCTGCATATAACAACCAATTTACACTCATGCCATTGAGTCTAGGTGGATGGGAATTTACCGCTCCTATGGATTCTCCGATATCTGACAGAAATAGGCCGAACAGGGTAGCTGCCAACGGACATCCCTGCTTTACGCCCTGATTTGTCTTAATTGGCTCACTGAGGGTGCCACCGGCGTCCAGTCTGATCTTAATTTCAGTGTCAGTGTGTAGTTCTTTAATCAGATGTAGTAGATTTTCTGGACAATTCCATTTCCTCATTTTGTCCCAGAGCATTTCACGATCAATGGTGTTGAATGCGCTAGACAAATCGACAAACGCAATATTGATTTTTTTTTGTTTTGTCGGATGGCTTCCATTTTTAAGAAATTTATGATTGTCAAATTTAAGCCACAGCCGACACCTTTGACAAATCCTGCTTGCCGGGGATCGTATCGCTCTGATGCTTGAATCCATTCTAGCAATTTGCCTTGGAGCTGAGTTGCAAACATTTTTCCCACTACATCAAGGAGTGCTATTGGGTGGTAATTCCTTGGATCAGTGTGTTTGCCTTTTGAAAAAATTGGTACGACAACAGCGCTCCGCCAAGAGATGGGAATCTTTCGCTTCTGCAAAATCGATGAAAATAAAGTGTAGCAGAAGTCAGCCCATAGTTCTGGTTGTTGTTTTAAGAGTTGGTTCGTTAGCCCGTCGGGTCCCCGGGCTCTCGACTTGCTAAGTTTACGATGTTTCTATATATGTCCTCCTTTTTGATGTTAATTGACCATTGACTTCCCAGATCTGATGGTTTACTGGGATTTGTGTTTTCGTTATAGAATGTTTCCGAGTAGTATTCCTCCCATGCCTTCTCAGACACCATGTTTTTTATGACAGCCCTTTGCAGTGTCGAGACGTTATTCAGATAGTCCCAAAAGGCACGTATATTTCATTTTGCTAGAGTTTCCATCATTAATTCTGCATCGCGTTGTAACATGACATGTTTGTGACCGATCAACCAGTTTTTATGTTTGTTTTAATTGTTTTTTCTCTCTTCCGCAATTTGCATGAGTGTTTTTTTTGGCTGTCTTACTGCTTTGTTCAGCTCTTTCTTCTTGGTAGCAATCTCACAATCCCATGCATGTGTTTTTATGAAGTCAGGTCTCGACCTCGCAGTTTGCTTCTCTCGATACGCCTCTAGGAGAATAGTGTATTCAATTTTCACGGCGTCTAGTTTTTCCTCCATTGATTTTTAGAAGAGATTTAACCTTGGTTCGATTCAGCCGCATCCGATTGCGACCAGGTACAACAACTAGGTCCTTACATGGGATAGCTGCATTTCTTTTTGTTTGATGTACATTCAGGTACATTTTTAGCATGCAGTGGTTGCTTGACTCCATTTCAATCATTTTTAGGGATTCAACTTCACGCCTCATTCTTTCGGTTGTGAACATAGTCGATGGTTGAGTGTTGCTGGTTTCTTTTCCAGGTAAAATGCGCCGGGATATCTCCAGGGGTTTCTCCATTCAGCATCTTTAGGTTCCATGCTTTCATTTTGTGCAACCACACCGCAGCTGCTGAGTCACCATTGGTCTTCCCATAGTCAGTCATTTCTGGTCTTATTTAGAAGGCAATTTATGTTAAGATCACTACAGATCAAAATATGAGCCTCATTCTCATGTTCCTTGATATTCGAGATCGTTTCCGAGATTAACTCGATGAAATTTTCAAGTTGTATTGCAGCATGTTGCCAGTAAATGTTTATCAGCATCAGCAAGTTCTCTGCCTTAGAGAGCTGTGCCGGGATTTTGATCTTGACTACTTGTATATATGGCGATATGTTTTTAGCTGATACGATGCGCATGCCGCTTTGGATTTTAACAAGGGTAAGCAGCCCGGACATCGGGCGTCCTTTAATCCCCTTTATCGCTTGATTAAAGGCCATCTCAAAGCCATCTGCTGTTGGTATCTTCATTATCTACGTCTCTTGTAGACATAAAATGTCTATATCCTCTAATTCAGTTGGAATGTCGCCAAACAAATGCATATGTCCTCTTGTGTTCCAGGAGGCAATGCATATTTTCCCTGGTTTGCCGGACTTTAAGCATTAGCTCTCCACTCGACTGTTAATGGTTTGAGCGACTCAGGACCAGTTGTGATCCTCACCAGGGGAGAGGCAGCTCTTCTGAGACACAGCATCCTCCTTGACAAACGTTATTTTAATCAGATCCTTTTCAGGGGCCCGTGTTGTTCAGTCTATTAGATGAGTTAGTCTTACATATTGGCATGCCTTCTCCAGCTTGAATTAGGGAGCTATTACTTGAGGCTGGTTCGAGTTCTGGCGATGGGGCAATTTTTTTGGGCTGGTCTTGCTGCTTAATTTCGCAGATTTCATTGATGTCAAACCCTAGGGTGTTCAGAATAGTGCAAGTGTTCAGTAGCGAATCGCAAATAATTTTCGACGCTATGTGCAGAATTACATGGTCATTTTTGGTTTCATCCTCAAATTCCACAATTTGAATATCTTCTGACACCACAGTTCTTAATTGCGGTATATGGTGTAGTAACATCACGTTTTTTCGATTTAGTATCAGGCTATCTTTTTCTTTCTCAATTCTCTCCAGCCGTAGGAGATATTTCCCCAATTTTGTTTTGTTGCTTAGGGGTTGGCGGCTTGTTTCTTTGCCAGGTAGTACCTCGACCTTTGTTTTGTTCTGTGTTGCCTCAGTCTTGAGTTTATAGGAGTCAAAGTTTATCTTTCGCGTGGGTGAAAGGCGTTTATTTGATTGTCGAAGATTTGACTCATATTTTTTTTGATTCACTACTCCTCATCTCCAGTCTTACATTTGGAATTTCTTTGGGCTTCACAGCATCCATTTGGGCTCTTTTTGCCTCAAGAGTAAGAAATTCCTGCTCATATTTCTTCATGTTCAGGTTACGATGTACAGTCTCCGGCTTGCAACCTTCAGGATTATCGCCAGCGGCGAGTAGGATTCTTTTGGCCTTTAGCATGTTGAATTTGGCCGCGGGCTCCGCTGTATGATTCGGAGCAATGTCATCTTGATTACTAGCTTCAATGATGACATGTCTTTAGTTTCTAGATGCAGGTTCTCCCTTTTTGAACAGCTAGATTTTGTAGTTGAAGGGTCCAGGGCTTGAGGAATAGACTTGTTTCTTTCGACCTCGGCCGACATCCTCACATCACTCATAGGCGGGCTGAGGTCTATGTTTATACTTGCAATTGCCGGCTGAGGACCCCCCTAATTTCAGTATCAAAGGTCTGAGTTGAATCACATAAGACCTCTTCACAAATTTCATATGTCGAGAGATCTAACAAATCCACAGAGATACAGTCCTCTTCGGGTACAGTAGTTTTTTCTACATTGCAGTTTTTTTGCTCATCAGATGTAGTGTTCGTACTGCTACTAGTACCGGTATTAGCTTTCTCTCTACATGTTTTGTTACAAGTTGTTGTAATACTGAAGCCTTTGATGTTGCTTAAAAATGATCGCACCTGCGACCTTTGTTGAGGTTTTCTTTTTTTTCATGTTTTTTGTTTTCTCCTCTGTAGTTGAGTTAAATAGACTATTCTTTTTTGCAGCCTCTGCTTTATTTTTGTTGAAAATTGAGAACAGTTCCTCAGGGGTGGGTAAATTATCTTGAGCATATACTAGATTACTGGCTGTACCCAGGGGTTACATAGACCCTGGCTCTCCAGATGTCCATCTTGGCTTGGTTTGTTTACTAAAGGTAAAGATGGTTTCTCCACAGCAGCTTCTGAGGAAATTATGTTCGCAACACTTTCAACAGAAACACTGCGAGATTGTTGAGGGACTGGTGACCCGTTTCCTCCAGCGGACAGTTGTACTCCCACTGCTGAAGGCATGGCCACCCTGTCCTCTGTTTCTTCGCTGGGACAATCGCATTTTTTCCTATTTCGTTCCACTTCACTTATATGTTTCGTTTTATGTTTACATTTTTGAGGTTAGCTTATAGTGGGGGAGTCTGTGGCTGGTGCAGTGCCACTTCTATCAGCAGCTGTGACCCTGTTCGTGCTTATTGCCATTATTTGATTTTTTGGATTAAGATGGCTTTTAGTGGCTGCTAGCCCACCACTAGTCAAATGGCTTTCATTGCCCAATTTGTCCGACTGATCGATGTTATAGGGTTTGCATTTTGCAGTTTCAGCAGAGCAATTGCTTCTCGAGCAACTTCGGCAAACAGGCGCTTATCAGTCGCACTGCTTTTGGTATGTTCCATTATTATCCTCACATTCGCCTCAGATCTCAAATGTTCATTTGACAGGACTTGTTTGTTCATTGTCAATGTTTACCATTTTCGTATTCAGCATGGTTAGTAGTGTTGTCTGATCTTTGACATTATCATTCAATTGTTCATACAGTTTCATGTAAGGTAACAGATGCAGTATGAGCAGCTATTATCAATGTGTTCAAATCTTTAGTAATCCGTTTTGAGAGATATTGCGCCACATTTTGAATTTGATGTGGTTTTTTGGGCTTTAGCCGTAGTAATCGGGATTTTTTTTTCTCCTAGTAGACCTCTCCATTATTGGCGATTCAGCTGTACTGGAAATATCTGGTGACAAAGCCAGATCGTGGTCGACTAGTTTGTTATCCTGAGGGTCCAGTAATGTTTTCGTCACATGTCTTTTTTGGGAGTCAGTTACGTAGTCTTCAGTTATGGATTCTAATCTTTTTCCTTTCGCCATGGGTTGCAACCATGAATTTTGTTTCTCATCATATGTAGGCTCTTCAGTCTGTGGTTGTAATATGTTCTTTTGCTTGGTCCATTTGGCCCAAAGTACATGATCTTGTAGGTTTTCGTCCTTTGGTATTTCACCTGTGCAATCAGGATTTTGATGGCTTCCAAATCTTGCATTTATTTCAATTAGGTCCTTCAGGACTTTATCTACTGCCACAATCTAGCTGCGCCTGTCAGGACATGCAGCACAACTAGTAGGCTTGTCAGGTAATGTGTTCGGACACATCCAAGCGGCGTTCTGCTGTGCATTTGGATCCGTGCTTACCGATGATGTTTCTCTCGGTAGATACAAACCATTGTTGGCTTCAGATGGGAAATTGTTGACTGTCATTAGAAACGTTGTTACCTTGCTCAGCAGATCTTAAATCTCTGTAAACAGGGATAGAGTTTTGACAGAGGTACTGGTAGTTGTATGCTGCCAGAACCTCTAAACCATCATGAACAGTCATTCGCGCTTCTTTTATTGAGGTCCTTAGCGCGCAACAGCGCTCGTGATGCCAAAGACTGCCAAGTCTTAACAGTTGGTATGTTGACTGTTTTGTTGTGGTCAAAACCAAAAGCAGTTTTGTTTTTGGGAGCACTCAATCGTCTCTCCACATTGCCAGTGGGCATACAACTGACGGGTAAATCTAAGACTGCCGCTTCATCAATCACAGCACTACCCCTACACACAGATGGTTTTGTACCATCCAGGTCACCCCTGTCCAGCATTTTCATTATTGGGGGTGGAGTCAGCAAGGAGAATACCGGGGAGCTGCTAGCTGGGCAATCAAAAAAGTTGTCAGAGTTTACGTAAGAGGTGGAGACACACATCCTTTTTCGGGACGCTCGGCCACTTACCAAAGGGGCCACACGGGGCTAGGTCACTTCTCTCCCCCGGTGGCCAGAAATCGGCGTTGCCGCTGCGTGAGCAGCTCCGTCTTCTCCGATGTGATGGATGTGTAGAACTTCATCATTATAGCCAAGCTCTGAAGTGCTGGGTCCCAGCTAGTCCATTAAGCCCACAGTTTCAGGGGGGCTGCTTTTGTTGTGCAGACATGCAGCAAGGGGGGCCCACACTGGATCTTGAGTAAGAGTATTTATGCCTCTTGTGAGAGGACTTATGTGATTTTCTCGGTACCAAGGAGCTTGAGGGTTCAACTGCGGTTGTAGAGGAAAGAACTTTGTCTTTCGGTACCAAAGTTTTACATGCGGAAGCCGACTTGGCTTTTTTCCGGTACAGGGGAATTGGAATGGACTGAGTCAACCCCAGAGGTGAGGGCCTCTTTGCATGAACCCTTGCCGTTTGCTTTACCGAGGCTTTAGAGGGTGTCCCTGGTATGGTCGTTATTTTGTCTGGTGTAAATAACTATTCTGGTACCGGGAGAATCTTCTCAGACCCTTTCACACCGGGAGGTACTAACACTATCCCATCAAGAGGTACTAGTGCTTTGCCACCCAAAGGTACTCTCAGGTGAACATGATGGTCTCCTTCTCCCACCTAGCCACAAAAACCTGTAACATCCTGAAAGAAATCAGAAACACCGAACACCACCTACAATTCAGAAAACTAATAAAAACCTGGCTCTTCAACACCACATATTCAAATTGAAACTAAAAAATCAAACGGGAAACACAAAGAACAGGATGACAGAATTTAGAGTGACACTGACAACACCAAGAACCAGCTAAGGGAAACTCGTACAATAACAAGAGAGAACGTTAGACAGAATAGGACACAAGCGACACCCCCCCTTGAGGACAGAAATTAGCACCACGGCCCAACTCCATCCACCAACCCACTCCATGAACGCTACCAGGTACCCTACCTGGCTAGAGTTGTGTGAATGTTAGCAGTTGACACACTTGAGCTGAGTTGGCCCCAATGAGGCATAAATATTGGTTCAACAACAGTAAAGAAGGATTTTGATTTTATGCTTTGGAGGACCCAGCTACAGGAAATAAAGAACAAGAAAGGGCTGCATGACAGAGAAAGCAGCGGCGTGAAGCTAGCCCGGCAAGTTCAAATCTGGGAACACAAAACTGCACGAACGCTGATCCCCGCTGGCAGGGACATTTAAGGACGTTCAACGGAGCTCTGCGGGGAAAGCCAAGCCCCTGACCATTGGAAGGAGAGAGAAGCCAGCAGCGATGTGACCTCTCAGAGGTGATCTGTGTGGTCCTGCAATTGCGCCAGAGCCGTGAGGCCCAAGTCCATGCAGAGCCGCAAGGACGAAGCGGGTAGAGTGAAGGAAGCAGGAAGTGCTGAAGCAATGCAAGTAAGCTACTTGCCCCAGGAAGAACCAGTGATGCAGTCCCGACACATTACAGGTAACGGGAACAGCAGGATACCCAATAGGGGTTTGAGGCAGCACAAAAGTCAAGAAATCCATTGGAGTAATCTCCTTCATCACAGTAGTGATACCCAGAGAACCAAGAGTCAAGAAAGCCTCAGGCGTAATCTCCCTGGTCCCAGTGATAATCCCAGCAGGATTGAAGAGGGTATTATAAAACAAGAGCTGTCTGGAGATAATCTCCATAACGTCATCAGACAGGGAAGAATTACTGGAATTGTAAAGAAAGCTTTCAGAAGCCCTTCGGAAGAAATAAAGAGACTATTGCTAAAGAATATCCCAAGACTTCCCTCAAGGCTGGGCAAAGTGGGTCAGGAGAAGGGAGTCATCCTCCTGACTAGACTTTTGTTGTTCAATCAGAAGATAGATCAAAGGATTGTAGAAAAAGATATGAAGACTCAGCCAGTTCACCAGGCGAAAGGAGTCATTCTCCTGGTGTTTCACTTGGATGCTGAATCCTTTTGTAGATTAGAGGTAGGGTTAGATTAGGTGTTTGTACAAATAAAAAGTGTCCAAACATCCTGACGATGAGCACACTAGTTGATATTTGTTTAGGTAGGGATAGCTTCAGAAATAGGGAGAAGAACAAGTTACTTTCTTACCTGGTAGCGTTCTTTCAATGGTATGGTCCGACAACGTATTCCATATCAATGACAGGTAATGTCCACAGCTGTGCTGCTTCGGAAAATCTTCGGCGTCTGCGTCCTGCGTTGATGACGTCGATGCGCCGTCCCCGAGGACCTCCTCCGACGGCCGACGTCACCCGATGTGAGAAGTAGGACGCACAACGCCCATAGCCTCAGTTATAGTTTTTTCCCCCAGAACGCGTGCCACCAGTTTTCTGCCAGTCAGACACACAAGGCCTTGTGGAACACAAGCTGCAATCGCAAAAGAAATTCTGCAGCGGGGAAGGTAGGGAGGGATCGATATGGAATACGTCGTCGGACCATCCCATCGAAAGAACGTTACCAGGTAAGAAAGTAACTTGTTCTTCGAGGGAATTGGGTCCTCAGACGTATTCCATATCTATGACAGACTCCCAAAGCAGTACCAAGCAAGGAGGTGGGAAAAGAATTTAGAACACAAATTTAGCATGCCCAATCAAATTGCGGAATATAGGACTGCCTTGCCAAAGGCCAGATCCTGCCATCTGATGGAATCGAGGGAGTAGTGAAGCCCAGGTGGCTGCATCACAGATGTGACAAATAGGAACACCCCCTGGTAGAATGGGCCCGCAAGCCAGCCGGAGGGTCCTTACCCGCAAAGCGGTAACACTCGGAGATAGCTAAAATAATCCGAGACAAAGTCTGTTTCGTCACAGCTTGTCCCAAACGCTTTCCAGCGTAACCAATGAAAAGTTGATCGTCCACTCTGACCCGGGACATGTGCGAAATATAAAAGCTCAACGCTCTCCTAGGATCAAGCCTATGGAGCCTCTCCTCTTCCTTACCAGGATGTGGAGGAGGATAGAACGCCGGAAGAACAAGCTTCTGGCTCAAATGAAATTCCGAAACCACCTTCGGAAGAAAAGAAGGACGAACTGTAAGGACAACCCTGTCCTTATGAAACACAGTGAAGGGTGGCTTAACTGAAAGTGCCTGTAACTCACTCACTCACTCACTCACTCTGCGAGCGGAAGTAACCGCAACCAAAAACACAGTTTTCAGAGTTAAAAGCCTCAAAGGGCAAGAATGTAAAGGCTCAAACGGAGCACCCATAAGAAATTTAAGAACAAGGTTCAGATCCCAACCGGGCACCAGAAAAGGTGACGGAGGGAACACATTAGTGAGCCCTTTCAAAAACTGAGAAATTAAAGGAATCTTAAAATAGGAACATTCTTCAGACGAGCGCTTAAACATGGACAGCGCCGCCAGGTAACCTTTAATGGTCCCCACTTGTAAGCCCCTGTGGGCCAAAGAAAGCAAAAAAGACAGAACCATGGGAAGGTCACATTCAAAAGAATCCACATTCTTAACTCTGCACCACTCGCAGAACTTTCTCCAACGGCAACGGTACAGAGACTTTGTTGCCGGCCGCCTGGCCGAGAGCAACACCTCCATCACGTCTTCAGGGAGGTCCCAATCCGTATACCTCAACCTTTCAGAAGCCAAACATGAAGGTTGAGGGGATCTGACCTCTGGATGGAGAACCTGAACCCCTCCCGTTAGAGCAGATCGTCTCGGTAGGGAAGACAACATGGAGGAAAGATGGACAAGTCGAGAAGGTCCGGGAACCACGTCCTCCGGGCCCACGCCGGAGCAATGAGGATCATCCGGGAACCAAACCTCCGTAACCTCTGCAGTACTTGCGGGATGATGGGGACTGGACGAAATGCGTACAGCAGTGGGAATGACCACTCCACCACGAACACGTCTCCTAAGGCTCCTTTTGGAGGAAATTCCCACAAGCAAAACCTTTCGCACTTCCGGTTGACACTGGAGGCGAAGAGATCTATTTGAGGGGTCCCCCCAAAGGGCGAAGATCTCCAGGAGAATCTCCCGAGCCAGCTCCCACTCGTGAGAGATCGTGCTCTGCCTGCTCAGAGCGTCCGCCATCTCGTTGCCTCCGGCCAGATGAACCGCCGAGATCAAAACTTCCTGCTGGATGGCCCAGAACTCAAGCTGCATCGCCTCCCTGCACAGAGGAAGTGACCCTGCCCACCCCCCCCCCTTTTTGTTGAGGTAGTGCATGGCCACCGTGTTGTCCGTTAGAATCAGGACACTCTTTCCTCGCACAGTCGGCAGAAAAGACTTCAGGGCAAGTCTGACGGCCCTCAGCTCCAACAGATTGATATGGAGGCTGAACTCCGACGGAGACCAACGACCACTGACTGTCAACTCGCTGGCATGAGCTCCCCATCCCGTGAGGGATGCGTCCGTCACGATCGTCACCTTCGGCCAGGGCAGCCAAAATGGGGCCCCATTCATCAGATTGCCTTCGACCGCCCACCACAGAAGGTCCTGGGCGACCAAGGGCGGCACCTGAACAGGGTCCGACAGCCTGCCGGAGGACTGAGACCACTGGAGCTTGAGTGCCCACTGCAAAGATCTCATCCGCAGACAAGCCTCTGGCACCAGAAGAATGCAGGATGCCATGAGGCCGAGCAGTCTCAAGAACTCGGATGCTGGGAGATTTTGGGCAAGTTGAAACTTGTGCACCATCTGCTGAATGTGAAGAGCCCTCACCTGGGGAGGAAAACACTGCCCCAGGGATGTGTCGAGCGCTACTCCGATGTACTGGAGCCGCTGCGTTGGTGTCAAATGGGACTTCTTTAAATTGAGGGAGAAGCCCAGCTTGTGAAGGGAGTGGCAGGTGACGGACAGATGATCCAGGACTTGCTTGGGAGAGCTCCCCCTGATCAACCAATCGTCCAGGTAGGGGTAGACGTGAATCCCCCTTTCCTGAGATGCGCTGCCACCACCACCATGAGCTTGGTGAAAACCCTCGGTCTGAGGTCAATCCGAACGGCAGGAACCGAAACTGAAAGTGCGAGTCACCAACCGCAAACCTCAGGTACTTCTTGTGCTTGGGATGGATCGGCAAATGGAAGTAAGCATCCTTGAGGTCGAGAGACACCAACCAGTCCTGAAGTTGAAGGGCCTGGAGGACTTGAGAGAGAGTAACCACCTTGAACTTGTCCTTCCTGAGGAGTTTGTTCAAACTGCGCAAGTCCATGATGGGTCTCAATCCCCTGTCTTTCTTCGAAATCAAAAAATAAGGGGAATACCATCCCTTGTTCCTCTCCGCTACAGGTACCAATTCTATAGCGCCTTTCTCCAGCAGGGTGTCATGATGCCTACCCCCGGAGCACCAGGCCAGGCCCAGCACCGCCGGGAGCAGGCATCATGCCCCCGGTTAAAGCCCAGCGGCCCCTTATAAGGGGCTCTTTGGACATCCGTCCTGGCACCATAGGCGCCAGGCTCATAAAGGAAAGTGTTTGGTGCACTTACCTGATGCAAACCATGCTGCATACTCACCTGATGCAGACCATGCTGCATGAAGACCCAAGCCAAATGAGGCTTAGGAGGGACTATTTTGTTACTTGGATGGGGCTGTGGAAGAATACTTACCTAGGACTTCTTCCAAGGCTATCTAAGCCACGCCCGGACAGCCACACGTGCTTCGCGTTGTTCTGCATCCCAGCAGCTGAACGCTCACTGTGTCTGCTCCTGCACCTGGACTCCAGCCACGCCCGCCTCAAACCTGGAACACCTGTAAGGAAAGAAGAGAAGAGAAAGGTGAAAACCAAGAACTTATTCAAACTTCTTACCTGCATCCAGAATCTTCACGCCAGCATTCTTGAAGAAAGACTTCCATTTAAAAGCATTGCGTTGCTCGCTGCAGCGCCGCGCTTCACTCACCTGTCCTCGAGACATCTCACGGCTCCATCGCAGCTGTCAGCACCGGTCGCCACATCTCTGCACCTAGAGGAGAGAAGAAGAGACAAAAGGTGAGCAGAGGGAACACAGGAGGAAAGCCGAATTTTCAGCCATAATACTTACCGGCTTTTCTTGGTGAACCATTCCACATTTCGGGTCGGCGCCGCTTCGTTGGCAGGTACCGCACCCCGGCCCCTATGGGGAAAGGGGAATTATAAAGACATCTAGAGGGGTCGCCCTCATCATTAACTCACCTGATTTTACCATCGGCAATTTAACCCCTCAACGCATTGCCTTCGTTCTGCACCTGAAATAAAGGACAGATCACAGGTTAGGAAGACAACATAAAAAGAGGCTCACACTTGAACTTTTGAATCTTCATACTTACGGCGTATCGCTCAGAAAAGTCAAGTGGATTTTGCCAGCGCCATTCTGAAAACCAGTGAAGTAACTGGACGAACGCGCGCCCCTGCACCAGAAGCAGGATGGAGAGTTCATCCTTCCAAACCATAAGGTGAGCTTAAACCGGGGGTTTTGGAGAAGTCAGAGAAGAACGAAGGGGGGGAAGGGGGGAGCAAGCACACTATTCTGCAGACAGGTAATCCCCTTTCTCATCTGCAGAAGGATATTCCTACGGGCCAGACAAGCAAGATTTGGGGGTCCTGTTCAATCGGTGGTCCGAGTTCTGCGCATCACGCTTGAAGAGGCCACAGCAACCCAGACTAGACCAGCGCCTCCGTGGGAGCCAGGTGAGCGTTACACAGGGCTTGAATTTCCTGCGCAAGGAGCAGATCCGGACTCTTCAAAGAGAGGTCCCCAGGTGGATTGTCGTGAGACCTTTGCCGAAAAGGAAGACAGTAGCCGTGGGTTATGATCTCCAGAACCCACACATCTGAAGTAATGGCTCACCACTCAACAAGATGCTGTGCCAGCCTTCCCCCAACCGGCGAACCATGGGACCTGGCCTCATGACTGAATGGTAGCGGCTGCGGCGTTGCCTGAGGGCAAAGAGGCAACTGCCCGAGCGGCCTTGGCACCTCAAGTACCCTTGTTTCCACCTCCGGCACTCTTACGGTGGCCTCTTTGACTGCTAGCTCCTCTCGCTTTACTGAAGGACGAGTAATAGCAAAAGGAACCTCCCCTCCATTGCTGTCCCCTAGGTCGAAAAGGCAGAGGTTGGCGAACTGTAGTGCCCAACGACTTCGCTGCAGCTTTGGAGGTCTGCAACCTCTCAAGGCTCTCGTCAGCCTTGCTGCCAAAAAGATGTTCATCGTCAAAGGGCATGTTGAGGAGCCGGGACTTCCGCAACCACGCAAACCTGCGTATTACGGTGCTCGCCGCCATGGACCGGCTGACACAATCTGCCATGTCCAAACCCGCTCAACGGCCTCACACATGGCATCCTTGCCATCCTGAACCATAGCAAGGAAACTGTCATGATCTCTGCTTCCAAAAGATCAGGACTTGCCCGACTCCCTTGGAAGCAGACCCATAACCCCGGTTCCGAGTGCCAGCCAGTCCCAATTGGGACCTTTTGGACCCTGTCCTGGCGCCAGTGGCACCAGGCTCAAAGATGCTCAGTCCCAGCGCTGGAAGCGCCGGGCTCATAATGCTTGGGTGGACTTACCTGCAGCAGACCATGCTGCTTACTTACCTGCCAGTTGAACCCCTGATCCTTTTCTGTTTGGGACTACTTTTCCTGTTGGGTGGGGCAGGAGCCACTCCCTAGGTTCAGAACACTGGAACTCTTCTGGAAAGCAGGAACCCTTTTCTTACCTAGGCGTGGCTGTGGAAGGAGACCCCTAAGCAATACAGGAGGCTATTTAAACCACACCCGATGGATGAATCTTGCTTTGCGTTATTCTGCATTCTCGGCAGCAGAACGCTCATCGTGTCTTCTGCTTCTGATCCTGGGCCTAAGGGAACAAAGGCTTACCATCCTGGAATCCAGTCTTCAGCAGCACCTGTAAAGACAAAGAAAGAACAGGTTAGCACTAGGGTCTTCAGTGGCAGCGCATCTATTACCTGGTCCATCGGCTGTCACCAACGCCTCGCGCTGCATTCCGGCATCTGAAAGACAAAGGCTTACCTACTCTTCGCATGCTCCGGAGGTCTTCGCACTGCATTCCGGCATCTGAAAGACAAAAGCTTACCAGCTCTTCGCACGCTCCGGAGGCCTTCGGCGCTGCATCCCGCATCTGAAAGACAAAAGAAGGTGCGTTAAAAGACATTGGGCAACTTTATTACTCACGTGCCATTACTCCTTCCCACGCCGAATCCAGTGGGTATTCCAGCACCCTTCAGCTTCTCTAAAGCTCTGAACTTGTACCTGCAAGATAAAAGGGACAGTTAGGGCGCATCGTGAAGCAGGCTACAAGCGCTTACTTACGTGCTTCCAGGCGCTTCTATTCCTCATGCGGGTTCGATCCTCAACTCTCATCAGCCCGCCATCCGCCATCGCCGGAACCCTGCAAAACAAGAGATATCATTACAAAAGACTTTTAAGACATTTGAAGTGCCCAGAACTTACCGTTCGTGCAGTTAACGACGGACAGCAGTCCTCTGAGGTCAAGAGGCCTGCACCCTTATCCAGTGAAGAAACTGGTTACGGCACCCTGCCCCGAGGCAGATGGAGAGCTCGGCGTTCACTTACCTAAGGTGAGGGCGTTAACCTTTGGGGTTCTACAGGAGAAGAGAAAGGGAAGAGGAGAGAGGCACCCAATAACCCCAGTTCATTAATCCCATATTTTCTATCTGCAGACATCTTACTCTTCGAGTCAGACATACAGTGCACAGAGGTCCAGCCCAAAGAGCCAACCGTGTGTTACACATCACCTTTGAATATACGGCATTCACCCAGTCAAGACCGGCGCCTCTGTGGGAATCAGGTGAGCGTTACAGAACGCAAAGCCTACCGCAAAACTCCCACCCAGGCGCTATGGAAACCTCGGATACCGACCAGCTAGCCCAGTTACTTGGGGAACTAAGAGCAGAAGTGCATGCAGCCCGTCAGGAAACGGATGCTCTAAGAAGGGAACTGATTATTTCCAAGGAGCGAACAGACGATCTCGCTAGACAATTGCTACAGTCACAAGCCGGACAAACTCCGTTACCCGCATCAGAAGCAAATCTTCCTTCAACATCCTCTACGAACCCAGTGCAGATCAACCTACCTGGGAATGTACCTCTGGCTCCGCCCGAACGATTTTCTGGTGACCCAAAGAGGTTTGCAGTATTTATTAATCAGTGCCGGTTGCACTTCTTATGCCGGCCAGCAGCCTTTCCAACTGATCAAGCTAAGGTAGCTTTCGTGCTTTCATACCTTAGTGGCAATGCGGCAGACTGGTCGATCCCTCTAGTTAATCAAGATGATCCGGTTCTCCATGATTTTCAAGCTTTTCAGCTCAGTATAGAAAAACTGTTTGCAAGACATTCACAGGGGCAGGCCTTGGACAATGAGCTCCTTTCATTGCGACAGGGTAATCAAGACCTTTTGGCTTATATTGCGTCTTTCAACAGACTGATAGTGGAAACTCGATGGCCTGAGGACAAAAGGATTACGCTGTTTTATAGAGGTCTACGTGGAGAGCTCAAAGATGTGTTAGCCCAAGTAGTGAATCCCCCGCAAGACTGTTCGGACTATATTGACTTAGTCGTTCAAATTGACCACAGACTGCAGAACAGAAAGGCCGATCGTTCCAAGTTTGATGCTCGAGTATTTTCCAAACCACCAACTCCTACCAAAGGAGTAGACTCCGGGGAACCCATGCAAATAGGGGGCCTGAAAGGACCACTAACACAAAAGGAGCGGGAAAGGAGAAAACAGCTGCAATTATGCCTCTATTGCGGAAACTCGGGGCACTTTCTTCGAGACTGTCCGGTGAAACCAGCCAAGAAGGCAGTAGGAGCTGCAGTTACCAGGGTCACAAACTCTGAGCAGGGAAACGACCTCGCCCGACAAGAATAGAGGTCCTCTTGCCGAGCGTTAAAACCAGTTCCATGACCTCGCATTTCGTGATACCTATGGTCCTCATTAGCCCTGAACATCCGGATCGATTACATGCGATTGAAGTTTACGTCGACAGCGGTGCCATCGGCAATTATGTGGATCATGAAATGGTTTTGAGGATGAATCTGACTCTTTGTCCAAAGGCTGTAAAGGATGTCATTACTACGGTGGATGGTACGGAGATAGCCTCCGGACCAGTAACGCATACCACCCAAGAAGTGACGCTAGTAAGTCAAGATGGACACCATGAGAAGATCGTGTTCAATGTGATCAAGGCCCCTCAGTTCCAGATTATTCTAGGAATTCCTTGGTTAGAGAAGCACAATCCTCAGATCGATTGGCGAGCAAGAACGGTTCAGTTTCCAGAATGTGTCTCTACATGTCACCCTCGACCTGGTGTTGCACTGGCAGCAATTTCCTCGGAGGCTCCCCAGTTACCTCCTGAATACCTAGAATTCCAAGATGTTTTCCGGAAGGATCAGGCTAACTCTCTACCTCCTCATAGGTCTTATGACTGCCAGATAGACCTGATACCTGGATCTACTCCTCCTTGTAGTAGAATTTATGCCCTCACCGAGCCTGAGAATCTTCACCTCCGACAATACCTGGATCAATACCTAGCGAATGGGTTTATTCGTCCTTCCAAGTCCCCTGCTTCTTCAGCTTTGTTCTTCGTTCCAAAAAAAGAAGGGGACCTTAGAACTTGTATAGATTATCGCGCCCTGAACCAGATCACCGTTAAGAATAGATATCCGTTACCTTTGATCCCTGAACTCCTGGACCAAGTCAGAAAAGCATGCATATATACAAAGCTGGATCTTAGAGGAGCCTACCACTTGGTACGAGTAAAAGAGGGCGATGAATGGAAGAAGGCCTTCCGCACCAAGTATGGGCTATTTGAATATCAGGTCATGCCCTTCGGACTTTGCAATGCCCCGACCGCCTTTCAATATTTTATGAACGATGTCCTCAGAGAGCTCATAGATGTGTGTGTTGTTGTTTACATTGACGACATCCTCGTTTATTCTTCATCGGAAACTGAACATCGGAAACACGTGAAAATGGTCCTCGAGAGATTGCGTCAACACAAACTTTTCGCTAAGTTGGAAAAATGTGTTTTCAATGTGACTGAAGTTGAATTCTTGGGATTCATATTATCACCTAGCGGAGTGCGTATGGATTCAAAGAAGGTCGATGCAATTCTCAAATGACCATCGCCATCCTCCGTAAAAGGTGTTCAAAGCATGTTAGGCTTCGCTAACTTTTACCGCAGGTTTATCCCCAAATTCTCTCGAATAGTCCAGCCCATCACCGCCTTGTTAAAGAAAAACAAACGTTTTGAATGGTCTACCGAGGCAGAACAAGCTTTCCAGAATTTGAAGACTAGATTTATCTCTGCACCGATCTTAAAACATCCTCGCCCAGAACTCCCCTACATCGTTGAAACTGATGCTTCGAGCCTTGCCATGGGGGCAGTTCTATCACAAAAGGACCCAGAAACCAATCAGTTGCATCCCGTGGCATTTTGGTCCCGCAAATTCTCGCCTCCTGAAATCAATTACACTATTACTGATAAGGAACTTCTAGCTATCAAGTCCGCCTTTAAGGCTTGGCGGCATTATCTTCTGGGGGCCCGACACACTGTTACTGTGATTACAGATCACCGAAACCTGCAATATTTGAAAACCGCAAAAGCTCAATCCTCTAGGCAACTCCGTTGGGCACTATTCTTTGCCGAGTTTGACTTCATAATTACCTATCGACCTGCTACAAAAAACGGTAAAGCTGATGCCCTTTCTCGGATGGGAGTGGAAGAACATTTGATCAATCCTAAACCTGTACCTATCATTCCCGAACAAAGAATTCTAGGTGTAATCGCCACACAATCCATAGAGGAAGTTAAGGATAAAGCCAGGCTACTGGTAACTCCAGCAGACATACAGAATTGGCATCTGCAGGGAAAGGACTTTACGTTGAAGGACAACCTATTATATTTCCAAGAACGGTTATACCTGCCCAGCACAGATTTACAGAAAAAGGTAAGCTCTTGTTATCACGATTCTTTAATGGAAGGACATCCCGGTCTGACCAAGACCTCGGAAAAGATCAAGCGCTACTTCTGGTGGCCTTCTTGGAAAAAAGATATCAGAGACTTTATAATGTCATGTGGAGTATGCGCCCAAAACAAGAGTCAAAAGGAAAAACCAGCCGGCCTCTTACGCCCTATTGACATCCCGCCTCGCCCTTGGCATACGCTTTTTATGGACTTCATCACCGATCTACCCCCATGCTCCAGATACAATACGATCCTAGTAATCGTGGACCTGTTCTCCAAGATGGCGCATTTCATTCCACTCAAAGGCTTACCAACAGCAGCAACTCTGGCCCGAGAATTTCTCGAAAACATCGTCCGACTGCACGGTTTTCCTTCAGTTCTAATTTCGGATCGAGGTAGTCAATTTATTTCTCATTTTTGGCGAAGTTGCTGTCGGTCGGCTCAAATTGATGTGAGACTTTCGACCACCCACCACCCTCAAACCGACGGACAAACCGAGAGGACCAATCAAACTCTGGAACAGTATTTGCGCTGCATGCTACAACAAACTGAAAAAACTTGGAAAGATATCCTTTGGATAGCCGAATATGCCTACAATAACTCTGTCCACTCGGGAACTGGGAAGACCCCGTTTTTTCTTTTATACGGTAGTCACCCTCGAACCTCGGAGTTGGATCCACTCCAAGATCTTGGAACACCAGCAGTAGACCACCTGCATTCTACAATCGCCCAAGCCTTTAAGGAAGCCGTTTCTCACCTTCAAAGGGCTAAAGAACAATACAAGAAAGGAGCAGACCAACATCGGAAGGAAGCCCCCCAATATCAAGTAGGAGATCAAGTCTGGTTATCCACCAAATATCTACCTCTAAAAGGACCACGCACATTCAACCCAAGATAACTTGGTCCCTATTCCATCACTACCATAGTAAATCCAGTAGCGGTCAAGTTGGACTTGCCCCCTCACATGAAGATACATCCGGTCTTCCACGTCTCTCTATTAAAACCCGTGCAACCTCAAACCCGACTAACTACATCTCCAAAACCTATTCTAGTTGATGGAGAACTCGAGTTTGAAGTCAAAAGCATCCTGGATTCCAAGATCTCCAAATCTAAACTATTTTACCTAATTGACTGGAAAGGCTACGGTCCCCAAGAAAGATCCTGGGAACCTGCAGAATATGTCCACGCGCCTCGTCTAATCAAAAGATTTCATCGAACATTTCCTAACAAGCCCAAACCCCCGGAGAAGCCCGGTTTGGGAGGGGCCTTGAGGGGGGTGCTGTCATGATCGCTGCTTCCAAAAGATCAGGACTTGCCCGACTCCCTTGGAAGCAGACCCATAACCCCGGTTCCGAGTGCCAGCCAGTCCCAATTGGGACCTTTTGGACCCTGTCCTGGCGCCAGTGGCACCAGGCTCATAAAGATGCCCAGTCCCAGCGCTGAAAGCGCCGGGCTCATAATGCTTGGGTGGACTTACCTGCAGCAGACCATGCTGCTTACTTACCTGGCAGTTGAACCCCTGATCCTCTTCTGTTTGGGACTACTTTTCCTGTTGGGTGGGGCAGGAGCCACTCCCTAGGTTCAGAACACTGGAACTCTTCTGGAAAGCAGGAACTCTTTTCTTACCTAGGCGTGGCTGTGGAAGGAGACACCTAAGCACTACAGGAGGCTATTTAAACCACACCCGATGGATGAATCTTGCTTTGCGTTATTCTGCATTCTCTGCAGCAGAACGCTCATCGGGTCTTCTGCTTCTGATCCTGGGCCTAAGGGAACAAAGGCTTACCATCCTAGAATCCAGTCTTCAGCAGCACCTGTAAAGACAAAGAAAGAACAGGTTAGCACTACGGTCTTCAGTGGCAGCGCATCTATTACCTGGTCCATCGGCTGTCACCAACGCCTCGCGCTGCATTCCGGCATCTGAAAGACAAAGGCTTACCTACTCTTCGCATGCTCCGGAGGTCTTCGCACTGCATTCCGGCATCTGAAAGACAAAAGCTTACCAGCTCTTCGCACGCTCCGGAGGCCTTCGGCGCTGCATCCCGCATCTGAAAGACAAAAGAAGGTGCGTTAAAAGGCATTGGGCAACTTTATTACTCACGTGCCATTACTCCTTCCCACGCCGAATCCAGTGGGTATTCCAGCACCCTTCAGCTTCTCTAAAGCTCCAAACTTGTACCTGCAAGATAAAAGGGACAGTTAGTGCGCATCGTGAAGCAGGCTACAAGCGCTTACTTACGTGCTTCCAGGCGCTTCTATTCCTCACGCGGGTTCGATCCTCAACTCTCATCAGCCCGCCATCCGCCATCGCCGGAACCCTGCAAAACAAGAGATATCATTACAAAAGACTTTTAAGACATTTGAAGTGCCCAGAACTTACCGTTCGTGCAGTTAACGACGGACAGCAGTCCTCTGAGGTCAAGAGGCCTGCACCCTTATCCAGTGAAGAAACTGGTTACGGCACCCTGCCCCGAGGCAGATGGAGAGCTCGGCGTTCACTTACCTAAGGTGAGGGCGTTAACCTTTGGGGTTCTACAGGAGAAGAGAAAGGGAAGAGGAGAGAGGCACCCAATAACCCCAGTTCATTAATCCCATATTTTCTATCTGCAGACATCTTACTCTTCGAGTCAGACATACAGTGCACAGAGGTCCAGCCCAAAGAGCCAACCGTGTGTTACACATCACCTTTGAAGATACGGAATTCACCCAGTCAAGACCGGCGCCTCTGCGGGAATCAGGTGAGCGTTACAGAAACCATCCTGTTCGACCCCTTCGGGAATACGTTCAGCCGCTAATGCAACACAGTTCCACAGCGTGTGTGTGCGAGACAAGGCACATATGGAGTTGGCCGCCTGAAGAGCCATTACCCCCTGAAGAAAACACTTTCTTCGCCCAGCCGTCAAAACGTTTGTCATCCATATCCGGAGGGATGGTAGGATATGACGCCTGCTTTGCCGGGGCCGTAGCCGCCTGCACCACCAAACTCTCCGGGGTGGGGTGCCTGGACAAGTAGCAGGGGTCGATACTGGCTGGATGGTATTTTCGCAACAAAGACTTGCCCACTGCCGGGAGACTCTCTGGAGCAGTCCAAGCCGCCGCCACCCTTCTCTGCAGAGCCATATGAAATGGCAAAACCGGGTCAGTGGGGGGACCAAGATCAAGGATGTCCGTGAGATCATCCTGAACAAACTCCTCTGGGGGAGCTGACCAACCCAAGTACTCAGTGACCCGAGACATAAGGCGCCGATATGAAGGATCGGCATGAGTGCCAGGCTCCGGCCTACAAAACTCCACCTCCGGAGAGGTGTCCAGTCCACTGGTATCATGCAGTGACTGCCTCAGGTCATCAAACTGGCTATGGCCCGAGATAAGCTCATCTGGTACCGTAACCGGAACCAAGCCGTCATCAGAGCCTTCATCACCCTCTGAAATGTACTCCAGGCGGGGAGAGGACGACAACTGGGGACCAAAGCAGTGCCTGACCTTAGCCAGAGCCTTTCTAGGGGCTAACCCCGTGCCACGGGGCCCCTCCGACACCACCACCTCGAAAGACGTCGAGGGCGCCGAATGCGTTGGCGCCAGCGTCGACAGAAATGGCATTGACGTCGAGCGAATCAACGTCAGCTGCAGCGCCACCAGCATCGACGGCGTCGACACAGGCTTGAAGCCGGAGCTCCGAGCGTGTCTCTCAACGACCTAGGTGCCGACAGCGTCGACGACCCCCTCGGAGGCAGAGCCTCGAGAGAAATCGTCAACAACCTTGGTGCCACAGGCGTCGACGTCTTCTTCGAAGACGGCACAAGATCACGTGGTCTCGAACGCATCGAGGACCGGGACCTGGAACGGGCATGGCGAGAACGGCTACCCTTGTCCGAGCGGGATCTCTCCCGCGAGCCATGCCGACCACCCGAGCCCGAAGGCGTATGAGCGGTGTCGCTCGACCGGTGCCGACAGACCCCACTCGGAGGCGCGGACGGACCGGTGCCCTGCGATTCAAGAATCGCTAGCATCTGCTTCCCGAAGGAAGCCCATTCCTCTGGTGTCGCTTGCATGGAGGGATAAGCAACCCGCCGACGGGCGGAGTCCTCAGAAGAGGACGGGGAAGGCGACCGATGCTGGCGCTTCCGGGAATGCCACGAAGAGGCGGAAGAGTAGCGAGACCGACTCCTGGAAGGAGACACACTGGACTTCCGACGATGACACAGAGAGTCGCCCCTCGAGTCATCCGTCGAAAGCCCCGCAGACCTAGACTTCCGGGGCTTAGACACCCGACCTACCGACGGCTTATTCTTGCTTTCCCGCAAGGCCTTTGCCGTGAGCGACTGGCAGTCGACGCAGTCGTCCGTATCGTGGGCCTCCCCGAGGCACCAGAAGCAGGCGTCGTGCGAGTCCGTGACCGACATCTTGGACCTACAGTCCCCGCATTTCTTGAAGCCCGGACGCAGGGTTGAAGACGAGGTAGACATCGCCACAAACAGGTCTTCACAAAAAACCGAACAGGTTCAAAGAACCGAGAAGAAAACTGCAAACTCCAAAGAGTCGAGGCGTACCGAGATTCACAAAGCGAACACGTTCGCGGAAAAAACGGAACTGCAGCTATGTGTGTCGTGCGTCCTACTTATCACATCGGGTGACGTCGGCCGTCGGAGGAGGTCCTCGGGGACGGCGCATCGACGCAGGCGCCAAAGATTTTCCTAAGCAGCTCAGCTGTGGACATTACCTGTCATAGATATGGAATACGTCGGAGGACCCAATCCCCTCGTAGTAGGTTTTCTTTATTTCTAAAATAAAGTGTTGTTGAAACATGCTACCCCTTTGTCGGACTCCTTAATCCACCACACCTTCCACCCGTACCCCTCCCCGACTCCTGTGCTAGCCTCCAATACTAGTTGACAGGGCTCTGTAAAAAGTGAGGGATTGTAGCAGTAAAACACTGTGTTATTTGCATGCCAACAATATTTTGCAAGCAAACCATGTTTAAAGCCTCACCATGGTATTATGGGCAGTGTAAGGAAATGTTATGAATCTGCATATCCACAATTATTATGAAGTGCATACAAGATTGTTTGCAATGTACCCCACCTTTAAATTGTTGGGTAGGATTATACAAGTTCTCACTGGAACCGTTTTTGTATAGCTAACATATAATCTGTGCAGGTCTATGCCCCATGGAACTTTGAAAATTTTGAAAGGATGCAGATTGTGTAAAAATCATTCCAGTTTATCGGTTGCCCTAATACTGTATATGATCAATACCATGCATAGTCCATACCCGTTAACTCTTGCAGGCCAAGTAAATGATATTGCTCTCCACTTATAATGTAATGTTTGCAATGCTAAAGTAGGAGGTGCAGAACATGATATTTACCTGCTCAAAATACTTGGGGCCAGATTCACAGAGCATTTTCCTGTGATTGTGCCATTATAAAAAGCTTCTGTGAATCAAGTCCTTGGTGGCCAAATTAATGTGTGAGTGTCGTAACGTGTTAACTTGCAAGGGGGCCGCAACAAAGTGCTAGTTTGACTTATGTACAAAGAATAGGAAGCATGGGATGACGTTACACATGCAAGAGCCTAATGACTTAATCAGTATCTGATATTTGAGCCGACAGTTGGGTTGCATAGTCTGGTTGACGCTTTGTCAAGGCACAATGAGTGACACATTCTTGTGCTTGAACGCCATTCATATTAGAACAAGAAAACAAGTGGATATAGGTACACGTCTGGTAGCCTTTTGCAGTGCCAAAGTGGGCAGAGTCAAGTTTATTTGGTAATATCTGAATGTAGCCCGGGACAGATGTTCGAGTCATAAAATATAAGTGTGGTAGAGAAAAGTATAGGCATTCTGGGTGGGGAGAGATAATTTGGTTAATGTGTGCATGCATTTCTTAGTTTCATCTTCTGTCCATGGAGCCGCTTTTTCATATTAGTTTGAACCCCTTGTGGAGGAATTCTATTTTTTGGAGGTTTTGTTTTTTAAGGTCAAACTTGAAAAGTAGGTCAATGTATATAGGCTGGATCAGAATATCAAGACTAGTTAGTATAATGTAGCTTCCTTTTGGGATATCTGCTGTGGAATGTTCCTCATTACTTGTTTTTTAATAGCACCCGGAAGGAAGCTGGGCAAGCGCACATGCGCAAAACTTAGAGGGAACATTGCTTTCCGGGTGACCTGTTCAGGAACCAAGCTGCCAGGGCCAACTTGTGCAGAGTGGGGTGAACCACTGTGGCCCCCTGCTGGGAGAGTAGGTGTACTGGAAGTTGGTCAGACAGAGGCAATCCGAGAACCAAGGTCTGGCCGGCCACCATGGCGCCATCAAGATGTGTCGAAGGCTCTGCAACTCCCTGACCTTGAGAATCAACTGAGTGTGGGGGGGGAGGTGGGCACGTATGCAGTCATGCCATTCTACAGGATCTGCAATGCATCCCCCAGCCAGGAAGCAAACTCAGGGCACATCCTGTTGTTCATGGTGGCAAATCAGTCTACCTGGTGGTGGCCCAACCTGTCGAAGATCCCCCTCCCTTCAACTGCCACTCGTAGTTGTCTATTCCCAGCCTGCTGTCCGCTTCTAGATTGGACTCCACCCAGCAGGTGGACTGCTGATAAGTAAATGCTGTTTGACAGTGCCCACTCCCAAATGTTGATGGCTAGCCAGCAGAGGGAAGGGGACCTGGTACCTCCCTGCTTATTGTTGTAATACATGTAAGGGGAGCTGTCTGGATGCAGACCGACTTGCTGTTGACAATGGGGGAGGACCACTTAGAGCAAGCCAGATGGCCATCTTGAACCAGTTGATGTATTCCAGCTGTTCCTGGCGTGACCATACTCCATGGACACTGTGGTTGTCCAATGTAGCCCCCATCCCTCTAGGGACGGGTTTGTGGTAATGGTGATCACTGGGGAAGGGGCCTGACCGGTCTGCCCTCTAACAGGTTGGTTTCTGCACTCCAAGTCTGGGTGTAGGTGCTGTGGTATGCTGACTACAGCTGCCTGGAAGCCCATCTCCTTATTCCAAGAGGCTGAGAAATGAAGCTGCAGCCTACTCATTTTGAGTCATGTGTGCTGCACATTCTGGAAACAAGCACCATTATTCCAAGCAAGTGCTGGTACCACCATGGAGAGGTCACTGGTCATCTGAGAAGATACCTGGTTGACTTCCTTATTGCCGTGATCTTGTCTGCCGAGGGGAAGATCCTCTCCACCCTCGTATCCCAAATTAGCCCCAGGAATGTTATGGACTGAGTGGGGAGTAACTGTGACTTAGTCGATAGAGAATCCCAGATCGTGCATGTGCATAAGTTCTGAAGCTGTGCCCTTTACAGCCTCGGGAGATTCTGCTCAGACTAGCCAGTCGCCGAGGTATGGATGAAGGTGGTGGCCCTCTGCAGGGCTGCTACCGAGTTTCTTAATCTTGGAAAGACCCTCAGGGCCAAATTGAGGACTTTGTACTGAAAATGAAAGCTCATGATCCTGATCCTCAGGATCGAACAATGGGACTCCCAAAGAGGGACGTGCAGGTAAGTATCCTTCAGATCCAGGGAGCACATCCAGTCTCCCCACACAGAGTCTCTGGAAAAAGTGCTGGAGTAACCATTTGAACTTTTGAAGGGGTAGGGAAAGGTTAAACTCACAGGAGAGCCTGCTTCTTTTTCTAAATGGCAAATATCCAGTAATGGAAGCTCTGGCCTCGAAGTGAAGCTGGAACCCACTCCTCCACCACCACCACCACCACCTGATTTGCGATGCACAAGTGGATCTCAGCCAAAAGAGTTGACAACCCAATCTGTGGGTGGGGAGGAAAGAGAGGCATTGGCAGACACAAGCCTGTGGCAACTACAGAGAGGATCCAGGGGTCTGTGAACCTTGCCCGCCAGGAATGGGTGTGAAGGACAAGCCTGCCCCTCCCCCCCCCCCCCACCCCCTGAGACTTGTGGATCCGTTTGGCATAGTCACAGTTTATTACCCTCTGAGGCTAGTGCCTGGAAGGGGGGGACTGGAAAAAACCCCTGTGAGAGGATGTGTGCTACTTGCCCCTGGGCTGGCTCAAAGAATGATCATGCTGTCTAGCACGTCGCTCCTGAAAGCCCCCGAAGTACAGGTTCTGTAAGAGCTTTGGTGACTTTGGCTCTAGGCCTTGCATGCTGATCTTGTCAGGATTGACAAGGATTTAGCTGTTTGTGAGCTATTTTTCTCTTTGTCAAGTTCCTCATCAGTGGTTGAGTGAAACAAGGGCCTCCTCCCCCTCAAATGGCAGGTCTAGAATGCACTCCGGCACATCAGGGTTAAGCTTGATTGCTTTAAGCCAGGTTGTCATCCTTAGATCAGTGGCAATACAGATAGCCCTACCCGTTGTGTCGATGTGAGCCACTGTAGACTCCATAACCTGGGCCACAATTTTCACCTCTGCCAACCCAGCCCTTAATCACACCCGACTATGCGCGGGGAGCTCTGGGAGGAAGTCTGCAATCTCCCGCCAAATATTTTGATTCACTGCTGCAAACATCGCATCAGCGATGGCCTGGCATTAGAGTAAATCTTTTTGCTGTAGGACTCCAACAGCTTTTCCTCCTTCCCTAGGAGTGATGAAGTGGGGGAAGATGAAGACTGCGGTTTGGAATAAAGAGCGTGTTAGGGTTGGTCTTCCTTCCTTCCTGTATGTATGAGGTGCTTGGACTGATGTCATCTTTGGAACGTAGGCTGTGAGTGTGGCATGTGAGGTTGGAATGTTTGTAGATGAATAGGTTCTAGCCCAGGCAGTTGGAAGATGTAAGCCTGGGTGGTGGGAGCGAGTGGGCTCTTATCCTGATCTCTCCATGGTACTATTGACATATGATCTGTAATTTAAGAAGATATTAAAGTAACCTTGAAGAGTACCTATCCTCTGTATCCAGAGTGTCCTTGATGTGTGAACCCAATGGCTGAAAAGCAATTTTAACAAGTGGCGATGAGGTATGGTCTCAAGGGGGACCCTTGGAGTGGACAACAAGAAGCAGGTACCTGTGTGATGTTGTTTCAGAGAGGAGTGAAGAGACACTGCTGCGGGGGAGTGGGGTTGTTGCAGCCAAGAGGAACTAGAGTGACTGTTGCAGAGAGGGAGAGCCCACTGCCCCCCATGGACTGTGTAGTTCCCACCACCCATACATACAGGAAGGAAGACCAACCCTAACACCTCTTTTCCTTGCAGCAAACAAGCACACCTCATATATATATATATCAAGGAGAGCAACCCTAACACGGAGGCTGCAGCTATAACGGAGGAATGCAGATGGAGGTGCACCGACAGTACGAGTGAGTCCCCCTCCACCTGCCTATACTTAGCATCAAGGCATTTCCTGCTAGGCTGCGTGGATGCAGCTTCACCCATCCTTTCTTGGCCAGCAATTCTACATCCTTTTGTAGAGGGATGCCTGTTCTTGTGGCAGGGTGGATGGACAGCACTGTGGCCAGGACCCCCGTCTCAGGTTGCTCAATTTGTGGCTGCAGGATCCCCAGGTATTCTACCACACCCGCCAGCCTCTCGTGGAAAGCCTTAGCTGGCGAGGAAGTATCCTGATCCTAGTTAGCCACTGTGTCCTGCAGGTCAGGAGCTGTCAGAGGAGTGCTGGGTGCGGGCAGCTGTGGAGTGCTCACTGGCAGTGCTGGGGACAGCTGAGGAGGGGCTGCGCCTGAGGCAGAGCCACCATGTCTGGTGTGAGCGCAGAAACCAAGGGCTGAACTGTACCACTGTCAGAGCCTGAGGTGGTACCGGAGGGAGCATGTCCTTGATGACCTCCCTGAGGATGGGGCCCAACTGCCGTGATTTCATGAGGGTAAGGAACTTTTTGAAGAACCTATCATTGCATGCAGGTTAAGGGCCTGGGGGCTAGGAGCCAGGCCCTGCGGCTGCTGAGGTCTTGCTGGTCCCTGTCGCACCAAGCTGGGGGCTGTGCACCGCTGACGTGGTTGGGTATGACATGGACCAAGTAACTGCCATTGCCCAGTCCCATCTAGACATGCGTTCCCATACCTGCTCTCCAAAAGGAGGCGGCTTCGGGTGAGCCGCCATCTTCTCCGGCCTGGCAGCCATTTTGTCATGCCCCACACCTGCTGCATGGTGCCTGATGAGCTAGGCCCATTCTCTGCCTGCACACTTAAAAGCGAAGGCTCAGACCTTCCCTGCACCTCAGGTAGAGACTTGGGAGGCTGAGTGCCCTCGGTCATGACACCGGTAGTGCAACTGCTGCATATGGGCGCCCCCTTGGGCGCGAGCCCAGTGTTAGAGCAAAGCCTCTCAGGATCTTGTGACACCCCCCCCCCCCCAGGCTGGTAGCTCTAGGAGCCTCTGTTTCTTTGCTGGTCTTGGGACCTGGAAGGCACCTCCCACTTTGGCACTTCCCTGGGAAGGAGTTGCCCTTGCAGGGTGTGGGGAACAGGGCACCTACCTTGGGCCTGGTCTTCCTCCTCACGTTTGTCTTGATGTCCTCTGGAGGTAATCTTTCAAACAGCACCCCCCGCCCCCACCTGGCCAAACTATTCTACAGTGCTTGCAGGGTCAATGTGTCACATGCAGAACAGCCGTCGGGGCCAAGGCACTGGAGGTAGAGTGTGTGGTGAAGGAACCCTTGCAGGCCAGACACCTGCTGAAACCTGCCGTTGTCGACATGCACCAGGGAGGAGCATGGCACCAGAGGACAGAGTATTATCTCTGACAATTGCAATGATAAAAAAAAAAAGTTTGTGGAATTACAAGGCTGTAGGCCTAACCCAGGAGCGCTGATGAAAGCGGTCCTGTTCCCATCGGCACGGGAAAAGAGGACTGAGGATTGGCGCCAATGGGCAGTCAGGGGAGCTTATGCTCCCAGGGCTGCACGCTGCGTGCATCTAAATTTAAAGGGGAAGACCATTTTTTCTGGTGAAAAAGGTTCCCGTTTCCAGTCCCTAGAGAGGGATGCCCATACAGTATGGAGGAAAGGGGACAGGCCATAGGAGTATGAATATTTAAACAAAAAAGTGGACATACATCAAAAACACAAATGGTTCACAAAATGGAGAAATACCAGTCCGGCGGAAACAATTTGTTCAAACTTTACAATCCGTGAATTTTCACCAAAATCATCGACTTAACCACTTAAAAGGCCACATGGACCCGAGCATGGGTGCAGGAGTCTATGTAAAGCATAGTTCTAATAATTATGACTGCACAGCCTCTCAATTGCATCCATAACTGAGTCACAGGGCCTATACGTTTTGGAGGCAAGATGGTGATGCTGCGCTTTATTCAAAACCAAAGACAAAATGGGACCCCTGAGGACCAAGAAATTAAAATAGCAAGATCGTTGCTTTTGATTATTTACTGAATATAAACATTGGGACCTTAACTAATATTTTAAAAGAACCTTAATCCAAAACCGAAAACACTAAGCCAATAAAAGTGTAGGATACTGTTACCAGAGTGAAATCCAAACCTTGTGCCTAGTTTCTCTATCAAGGAGGTGCTATACCACGCTTAGCCAGTGAACTCGCCCTTAATGATATTCATCCAAAATAGCAGGGACCTAAGAGTCTCTTCTTATGTGCACTTCTGCAAGGATAGCGCACCATGCGCTAGGCACATAAATGGGAATCTACAGGAATGGATGATTCATAAGGGGAACTGAGCCAACAAGATTCATACAACTAAATCAAATCAAAACAGCAGACCTACGTAGGTAAAATAAAAGGAGCCTAACTATAGAATTAAAGCATGCATCTCAGAGAGGGGAGACAACTCTTCAATCTTGGAGTCTCTGTCTCTTCTTGGAGAAGCAGCAATACACCCCAGGTGTTCTGTAGACAATATAAAGAAAGGGATGCAGAGGTAGTTGTATTTGCCTATGTATCCACGTGTGGTGAGACAGGATCTAGGGAGTAAGACACACTGCTTACTAGTCTAAATGAGGCGATACCTGCTTATGCTAAAGGCTTCTCCGGTCTGCTTCCTAGCTGCACTTCAGTTGCCATAGAAACCACTAGCGATGCGGGCGCGACAGGAGACAGTCTGGCGAGAAGGGGCCCAGGTGGAGAAGGCTAACGCACCTCCCCCATCAGATTCTGAGAACCAGTGTGACATCTTGGAAGATTTGCACTGCCATTATGTTTCAAGGCGGGCGTTATGCAAATAAAGCTGCTAACGGTAGTGACTAGAGAACTCCTAGTCCCCTTTCCTCCATCCTTGGGGGGCACCTACCAACATAGGGATGGTACCGGAACCTTTGGCAGCAAAAATAATCAAAATTTAGAATAACACGCAGACATGGTAACGCCACGCCAAGGCCCTGTCCTTCGGAGCTTCACCACAGTCCCCTTTGAACACATCGGATGCTTGGATACCTGGCTACTCTTAGTACGTTGGCATACTAGTGGGGGAAGGCGGCTCGGACAAATGGCAGAAAGGGGACCATGGACCAGGAGTACTCTAGTCACAACAGTTAGTAAGTTTAATTTCTCATACATGCCATGCTCTTTCCTCCATCCGTAAGGGCGATTCCACCGAACAAGAAGATAGGGTGGAGATGTGACAACCTGCCTCATATCTAGGATGAAGCAAAATGTTTCTTCAGAACCGCATGACCAAACACTGCATCGTGCCTGGAACTAGTGTCCTGCGAGTACTGCCTATAGAAGGCCTATGTAGAGGCCCAAGTAGCCGCCTTGCTGACGACATCCCAAGAAGCAGGTCTCTGAAACGCGATGGCCGTGGCCTAACCTCTGACCGCACAGGCATGAAACCCCTCAGGAACAGGTTTGCGATGTACGCCTCCGAAAGGGTCTGAAACATCCAATGGGTGATGGAATCCTGAGAGCTGGGGCAAGGAGCCCCCAAAAATCATGAACAATGCCTCGGACTTCCTGAAGGATTTCGTCTGAGACACGAACTTGAGAACCCTCTTGAGGTCCAAGGAATGTAGGGCCCGCTCTGCCTCCGAATGTGGGTTTGAGAAGAACACTGGGAGGCAGATCTCTTGATTCAGATGGAACGGAGAGACCACCTCGGGCAAGACGGTCGGGTAAGTACGCAAGAGGACCTTGTCATTATGAAACCGGGTGAAGGGCTCACACAAAGCGAACGCCTTCAGTTCACTAACCCTGTGCGCAGAGGTGAGAGCCACCAATAAAACAGTTTTTAGCATCACCAGCAGGTGTCAACAGAGGCCATTTGCTCAAAAAAGCTTGCATTGCAAAGCTGCAAGTACTACATTGAGGTCCAAGACTGGATGCGGCCTATGCACGGAGGAAAAAGCCTAGACAACCCCTTAAGGTGGGCTTGAACCACTGGGTTGGCTGCTGAAAACACATGCTCATGGGAATTATTTTAAGCCCCAACAACTGCTGAATACGTGCAGCAAGTATCGTCTGAACTCGAGTGAACCAGGTGTGCTGAAAAAGCCAGTACGTCATGCAAAGGATAGGGTCCTGACCTTTGTTGCGAGACCAATGGGAGAACCTTGTCCATTTGCTCTTATACTGGGACCGAGTCAAGGGCCTCCTGAAAATTTTGCATGAACCTCAGCTGGTCAGAAGCCAGGCCACCCTGCTTGTTCAGGTAAAACATTGACGTAGAATTGTCCGTCCTGACCAGAACCAACTTGCGCCTGGTTTAGGGGACAAAAATGCCCTGTGGACCATGCCAATGGCCCTGAGCTCGAGCAGGTTGATATGTAGGAGGGCTTCCGTCCAGGACCATGCTCCATGAATTGCATAGCCCTCCAGAGGAGGAGTCCGTCATCACCACCAGGGTAGGCTCCGGTCAGGTGAAGAGGGCTCCCACCGAAACATTGTCAGCCACCAGGGAAGGACAACAGAAGGAGCAGCGCTGTAGGGATCCTGTCTGACTGAGACCCCGTCTCCTGATCCCAATTGGCCACCAGGTGGAGCTGGTAGTGCCTCATCTTGAGACAGGCATGCTGTACAGATAGCATGCAGGAGGCCATCAGGCCCAGAATGTGCTGGAACAACAATGCTGCGGTGGTTGAATTGGCCAGAAAGTGTCCCACCACCTTGCGGAGGGACAGCATTTGTATTTGGTTTATTTATAAAGCACAACCAGGCCCAGGGGCATACGGGCGCGTACATTTTTTTGATCATGTTACATAAGAGTACAGTTACATTAGCAAGCAGTAGGCAACAGTTACAATAGTTACGGTTACAAACAAATACATACATTGGTATTACAGGTACAAGCATACATGTTGCAATTAAGGCGGTGGGCCGAAGGTGAGACAGATAGTAACATTATTTACAATATGTACAGGCAGTAAATCTAAGCTCTAGGATGTTAAGCTGTAATGTGTCCAGGTCATGAAGCCAACGTTTGGTGCTGTCAATGTGTCCAGGTCATGAAGCCAACGTTTGGTGTTGCATTTAAATAGGTTGAAGGAGGTTACAGACCTGATTGGAACAGGTAGTGTGTTCCATAGCTTTGAGGCATGTACAGGGAAACTAACTCCTCCTGAGTTATGGAGTTTGAATCTCGGTATAGACAGTGTTAACTTGAGCTGTTCTAAGTGGTCTTGTAGATGTGTGTGGGGTAAGTTGGCTAGAGATGTAGGATGGTGTGAGGTTAGCCCTGGCTTTGTGGGTAAGGGCAAGAACTTTGAGGGATAGTCTGTGCTCTATTGGGAGCCAATGCAGATTACGTCTAGTCTCAGAGATATGCGACTTCTTAGGGATGTTGAGGGCTGCCCTAATGGCGTTATTTTGAGTTACTTGTAGTTTGTGAATATTTTTGCGGCTAGTGCCTAAGTAGAGGGCATTACAATAATCTACTTTGGACAAGACTCCTTGCGTTCAGCGTGGAGCACACGCTGAACGCAAGGGTTCAAACAAACTCCTAGGAAGACCAGTTCCCGAGATGGGCATAACTGCAATTTCCTCTGGTTGGGTGAAAACCTCAGCTGATTAAGGGTATCTGCCAACCTCCGGCAGGAGTGCACCACCCCTTCAGGTGATCCCGCCCTCACCAACCAGTCATCCAGATAAGGGTATAGATTATGGTCCTTCCAGCTGAGAAGGCCCGCCACTGCATTCATCAACTTCGTGAAGACACGAGGGGCCGAGTTCAGGCCAAAGGGCAGCAATCTGTACTGGAAGTGGTAGGACGATCGTGAACCACAGAAACTTCCAATGCAGTCGATATATGGGTACATGCAGGTACGCATCCTTGAGGTCCAGGGAATGCCTCCAGTTCCCTGCGCCCAGAGACATGGCTATGTGTGTGGGAGTAATCATCTTTAAGCGTTCCAGCGCTAAAGACAGCTTTAGAAATGACAGGTCCAGTACTACACCCTCAGGCCGGCCTGGTTGTTCTTGGGTAACTCAAAAATCCCAGAATAGTAACCGAAGTCCCTGTCTACAAGAGGAACCGGTTCTACTGTCTGCATCTCCAAGAGCAAAAGGACCCCCATAAAAGAAACGGGGACCCGATCTGACGAGGAAGAGGAGAAGAAGATGGTAGAGGAAGACTGAAGCCCGTGGAGACTACAGATAGGATGAACAGGTTGCTGAAAAGACACTCCCAGGTGTCTTGGAACAAAGCCAAATGGCACCCCACCGGTGAGCTGTGTTCCCCAACCTTGACCACACTGCTTCTTGGCATCAGAGGCAGGAGGGTGAGCGGAAACAAACTGTGCAACGTCCTCTGCTGCTTCCTCCTGTTGTCGCTGGGCAACTCGTCAAGCCACCGAAACCCCTTGAAGCTGGAGAAATCGCAGGGTTTGAACCTGGTCCTATCCTGGGATTGAGAGAAGGATTTCTGATCTGGTTTGGTCAGGATGGCCAAGGACATGGCGGTTTGAGTGGAGGTTTTCTTCTTCACGAATTAGTCATCGGTGGACGAATGAAAAAAGGTCCAAGCCCTCAAAGGGCAGATCTAGGATCCGCTCCTGCACTTCAGATGAAAACTTTGTGGAGTGCATCTACACCGTCCTCATATCGACCCCAAGACACAGCCCTCCACTGGCTGTATCGATAACGGGCGACCGAAAATTCCATTCGGTCCTACGCAATGGACTGGCCTTGGAGTAGGCTTGCTTGTCCAAATTGAGGTCGGGCAGAAATTCCCTGACCTCCTGCCACAGCTACCGGTTGTCAGCAGTCAAGAGGGCATCTGCGATGGCCTGCCTCAGATGCAGCCCTGAGATGGAGTAACAGTGCTTTTCCAAGGACCTTAGCAACTGGAGGCAAATTCCGTGGAGGAAGACGAGTTTAGAATACGAGCCCGCAGCCACCACAGAGGTATGGGGCTGTGGGTGTTAGGTCAGGAGGATTGGCTCTCCGTCTGTCAGCCTAACCTGCGGTCCAACTTCTGGTCGTTGGCCCTGGGCTGCTCCCAGACATTCTGCAGGACATCCTTCTGAAGGGAAATGCCAGACCAGATCGTGGTGCGTTTGCCCAAGACCTCTCATACCACTCCCAACTCCTGGAGGGCTTCCTCAGGAAGAGAGACCCCCAAAAACTCTGCCAGGTGCTGAAGGCAGTCATGAAAGACCTTAACGGATGCCGTGGGTTACTCGTCCTGGGTGTCATCGTCCCCCCCTGTTTTTTACAGACTGAAGGGATTCCGGGTCCTGGGACACAGGTACTGGCGGCGTCGCCACCAGGTCTGGAACCACAGACAGGTCCAACGGCTGTTGAGGGGTACAGGAAGAGTTAGAACAACCGGTGGGGTCAGCACCAGGAGAACAGGAGTACCCAGAGGAGGGGGCCAAAACAGCACTACTTGCGGGATAACCTCCTACACAATGTCCTTTAGAAGCCCCTTAATCTGAGGGGAACGCATGAGGAGGAAGTGCTCGAAGAAGCGGTATTCACAAGCTGTCTTATCACCAGGGGCCCAGCCCTAGGAGGTGCTGTGCTTCCACTCCCGGCCAAAGTAGTGAGGCACCTGGTGCGTGTAGCCATTCGGCTGTGATGGGTAGATGTAGCCCTGAGGGGACCAAAAACCTGCACCGTAGGATCTGCTGCCGCTCCCATAGGGAAGGAGGCTGGAATCATCCTGCAAAGCCTATTTAACGGGCGAAAGCACTGGTGGGCCTTGATCTGGATCCAAGATGACCACCACTCCACCATTTTGAAGCCTTGCGACACACCCTGGGTGGGAGGGCCTGAAGGCCCTGAGCCAAGCGGGGCCTCAGACATGAGAGAATACAGCTTCGGTCTTGGACCTGAAGCAGAGTGGTCGACCATAGATTCTTCTGGCAGGCGCTGAGCCCCCAGCCAGCCGGTAGTCATTAACGCCCCGATTCACGACCTTGGAGCAAACTCCGGGGGGCTTGTTGCCCTTGGCACCTGTCTGGATCTAGCCAAGGACAGTCTTTTGGTGGTGGCACTCAACGATCCCTTACCCCATGGGGGAGCAGAGGACAGACCTGATCGTCCTTCCGGTGATAGCCTGGCAGGGCCCCTGAGCCCCTCTGCTTGGGAGCCGGTAGCCTAAGAGGCCTCGGGCCTGCCAGAACCTGAAGGAAAAAGCTAAAGGATGCAAAGCGAAGGAGTTGCTGCGCTGTGGAGCCGTGCTGAACAGAGGGCCTACCTTGTCTTGACAAGAGATCCTGGGGAAAAAGTCCTTAAGGTAGAGCGGAGGAGAAGTGTGGAAGATATCCCACCACTGCAACAAATGATTCAATGCCCTGTGACGGAGAGCGCTGCAGACTGAACACAAGTCCCAGCGGTGGTCAGCCCGCAAGCACTCAAGACAGTGCATGGTGGTCCAAGGCCAGGAACAAACGGTTGCATGAAGGACACCGCATGAAGCCTCATGCGGTCAACATGCACCGGGGGAGGCGAGGCACGGCACTGAAGGGAAGTGAAATAAGAATTGAAAATTCTGTCTATGCAAAAAAAGTGACTGAGGTGAAGTGCCAGAAGGCAGGGCGTTGCCACACCAGAGGCACACATCTGCACTCTATACTAAATTTAAAGGGGAAGCTCAATTTTTTGCTGCCAAAGGTTCAGGGAAGTATGAGTACGACCCTAATGACACTGCAACGGTGCACACTCAACTCATCAGTGCACCAATACCCTTGTGTCTCTATGAGGTGCTAAGATAAAAAGATGCACCATATGGTAGAATTACCAGAAGAAACTTTGATTTCCACGTGAGCAAATGAAGATCTGCAGAGGGTATAGATGTGAAGTGTGGACACAAATGTGCAGTCTGCAGTACCGGCAGTGAGGTCCACTAAATTTTTGGTCTTTCCTCTTTGGCTGTGGTTGGAGGACTCCACCCCCACTGAGGCACTACTTCATCATCAGCCCCTGCGAATTGTGGACACAAGTGTGCAGTTTGCAGACAGCGGATGATCCTTGCATCCTTTTGCTTTTTTCCTCTACATATCTAATCACAGACGCATTCTCGCAGACTGGCTGCTTTCCTTTTCCTTGCGCGAGTACCCAGTGGGCACCAAGGCAAACTTGTGCCGATTATAGTAACAAGGTCATTACGATCAATGAAATCCCTCCAAAGCTGGCCAGTGTTTGAGGGGGAGGCCTAGAGACTGTGGGGGCTGGTATCTCTGCTGTATTAACTTATAACCTTGTATGTCCAAAAGTGCCATATCTGTGGATTAACTCTCCCTTACTATTTGTGTACAAGCCTGGTAGAGCCCGGGCTTAGTCCTAGTGCCTGTGGGGTGTATCCCCTTTGAGCTGGGGACTCTCTCATGGTTAGCCTAACAACTCTGGACACCTACACTGTTACGATCCTCACTAATTAGCATAAAGTGATATTGAATTTGTTTTTTTCTTCAACAGTGCTATTGCCTACTATATGGTTGGCTTGCAGAACGGGAAGAGGACGATGCCTCCAACCGTTAAGACCATCAGGGGTGAGGAAATCTTAGCAGCAGCAAACTTGCCGCGGCCTCCCGCGAACCGGGCCTGAACAGGTTACCAACACTGGTGCGGCCTCAGGAACAATGTGCATAGACTTCGACTTATGCTCTAATAAATGCTACAGGTGGTAAGTAGACCCCAATGACAAACCCGAAAGGTCTAATTATCTCCTATTTCCATCCAAAAGCGAAGTCAACTAAGCTGATACATTCTAAAGCTAGAATGCCGGATCCTGAGTTGACAGGTTGTGTAACTCTGGCCTCACATGTTACCTTTTCAGTCCCTTCTCCTTTATTGGAAGTAATGAAGACTCAAGTTATCTTGACTCGCCCACGGACCTGGGCCAGCAATATGGTCCGAACTTTGATTCCTCTTTCTTCAATTGGTTCCATGCCCACGACTGCCCTAAAAGAGAACCCAGACAATGCATTTATAAGGCAGACTGGTAATGATCCTCCATGGACTGACTCTTTGGTAGACATTAATCAGGTTCTGTGTGTTTTGGTTTCCCTATTCGAGAGTCTTCAGAAGGAAACTAAAACAAATTTATTTCCTTGCAAGGCCTGAATAATACTAACAAGTGCCGCAAACAAAAACCTATACTGGTAGGTAGTGACCAAATAATTGGAGCCTCTGAGCATTCGCTTCAATAGGAAATGACATTTGGAACAGTTTATCTTCGGAGAGTGTCATATTGGAAGGTGGTATCTCTGCATCGCAGAAGACTGGGTCATCTGCTCACTTGGGTCCAAAGTCACAGGGTATTCAATCCACTTTGGAGCCTCTGAATGATCTTCTGAAGGAACCTTATAATGGCCCTTATAAGACGCCTTGCAATGAGAGTCTAGAGGGCACCTTAAGGGGAGACCAAAGAAGGAAAGGTGGGATCTCTTTACCCCCAGACAGGAGGGTCTGGAAACGTCAGGGCGTACAAAAGACAAAGACGTAAAAACACTCTGTTGTGAATCTAAACTCACAGGCCTCGAGAATCATTTTGCCATCACTGTTCCCTCAATTAGACTTTGGCAGAAATGACAATCCTGGGGACTATCATCTATTGTTACCCCCGTTGGATGGGAAACTGCCTGTTGGCAGCAGTACTACAACATCAGAAAGGGAAGTCAGTTTTGCCAAATAATTTTAACTCAGCTAGGGATTTCTCATTGGACACAAGTGGGGAATCCACCCAAAAGGTTCTCACAAAGATTGATGTGAACAAAGGATGGGATGGTGGTCGCTAACCGGGGCGGGGGATGGGTTCTAGGCAGCCTGTGGCAACAAATGCATGAATGGAAATGAAAATGCTGTGAAGGCAATGGTATTGTATTTGAGTCATTACAGAAAATATGCCTGAGTTTAAATCATTCTAATATTCTGCGTTGGCTGTCTGCGGTTCCAAGTCTGGAACTTATTTCCTCAGCTGATATTAATAGGGTGCATTTTCTAGTGAAGCATAGTGTGGTGGGATTAGTGGTCTACTTAAATTCCAAGTTGGTCTCAGATTTGGTTTTGCACTAGGGCTTTCAGTCAGTGGTGTGTACTGCAACACACTTAGTTCCGGATCACCAGCTCAAGTGTGATATACAATCCTTAAAAAACAGCATGAAAGCCTCTGAAGCCTCCGATGACTGGTCATGGCTGATCAGATCAATGTCCCATTAACAAACAGACAAGTCCTCCGCAGGGACTAACGGGAGGTGAACTTTTTTCACTCCTCTCTTGCAACACACGTGGCCATTCACAACTGCTTGACAACCATGTACTAGGCCGGGCGCTAAAATCTCACTGGGTTGTATGTCTACAGGAGACCTGGTTGTGTACTAATCCTGCAATGGATGGCTTTATTGTTACTGGGCAGATGGCACGGCGGAGGGAAGAGGGGGCGCCCATTTGTTGGTCTCCTAACCATGGTGAAAACGACAGAAAAAAAAAACAGATTGATCAGCGGTTCACTGGTATCCTTCCTAACCCATGTGGAAATGATTGGGGCCCACCCCTTTCATGTACTGATAACATATACTGGCATGAGAATGTACTAGAGCTCACTATGTTGCTAGAACATCTGCTGACTTGTACAAGTGACTGGTGCTTTGCTCACAAGGGCGGGCAAGTACTGTTTGCAGGTGACCTAATCTCGGAATGTGTGGTGCATGTTGGGCAAGGGGAAATGTATGGGTTTGATGGTCATTTAGGTTCAAAAAAGTCTATAGGCTATTATTGGCTGAAAGGTTTGGGTGGACTTTTCTGCAACCTCTAAATGGGGGTGTGCAGGGGGATATTCCTCAAAATATTATCTGGACAAATGGGCATTCATATTCAACCATCGACTACATCTTCGCCTCTGACTGGCTCCTCAAGAGGTGCCAAACTAACTATCTTGCCAACATCGCTCAGCAATCACGCCAGGTTAACAGCCTCGTTTATCTAGGAAGGGCTGGTGACACAAGTAGGGGATGGGGGTCTGGTTAATCTGGTCACCAACCATTCTTGCACTCATGTTTGGAATCTGAGAATAGCTGTGCGTGTTAACTCGTTGGCTGAGGTTCACAATGCTTCTAATTTTGAGGACTTCTCAGGGGGTCTAATTCAAGAACAACGAAAAGGGTGGTAGAGGTAGTATTGTATCACTATCACTGAAAAAGCATGTACATGCTTACAAGGAGACGGTGGACATTAAAAGATCTCAGAGACGAGAGCTGAGACTTTTGAGGCAAAGAGTTCATCTTTCCCCTTATTCGCTGAGTGTTTTGAGGAATGTTTGTCAGCGATATCAGTGGATGCTGAATTCATGTTATCTTCCTTAAGAATTCTCGCACCTTTTGGCAATTGATTAACTCAATCGACCTCCAAGACTCTATGAACCAGGTGAACACAGTCTCAGAGAGTGACTGGTATACACACTTTTCTGCTCTCTACGCGCAACATAAGCAGTGTGTTCCGTTTCTTCCTCGCAAGGCACGGGATAGAAAGAATTGAATTTAGCAGCATTTAATGATGAAAGGATCTCAGAGGTTCTTAAAAGGATTAGCCATTTGCGTGCTCCAGGCCCTAATGAGCCATCTAATGTTTTGTTTAAGGCTGATCCTTCTAACTGGGCTGAAGTGCTGAGCATTCTGTTCAAGGATGTGGTAACTCACGACCAGTTTCCAACATCATGGTGAATGGCCCATATAGTCCTTATTTTTTTGACTAAGTCGGAAAATGAGCCCTCTTAACTAGCGACCAATTTTCATCCTGGATGCGGACAGCAAGGTGTTCGCCTCCGTTTTGCTGTCCCACCTGGATGATTGGGAGGTGGTGGCAGGTAGACTAACCAAATGGCATACTGGGTTCTGTCGGAACCTGGGTAGTAGCCTCAATTGGAAAACTTGTCCAGCACCTGGCATGGCAAATATAAATCAGTTTATGTTGCCTCGATAGATTTAAGTGCTACGTTTGATGCTGTTGATCGGCAGCTCTTGTGGACTAAATTGCATTTTTGGGGAGTGCCTGCCGGACTTCTAAGATTCCTGATTGGTATGCATGGCCAGTCAGAAATTTAGGTGCGCTCGAACTGTATTTGTATTTTTATTGTGCTTTATATAGAGCCTTTGTCCAAAGCGCTTGTGAAGGGGCATTGTCTCCTCGTATTCCCATGGGTAAGGGTGTTTAACCTCTACCTGTCTGATATCGGCGAGCACTTGAAACCTGCCATACTCGATTCACCCGCAGCTGATCAGTGCACCGTTACGGCCCTAAATTATTATGAGGGGAAATTGGTTCCAAAAAGTACATACAGGATGGAAATCTATTTGTTATCTTTAACGGACATTCTACCCTGTCCTGAAGCTTTGGCCTGGTGTAGGGTGTGCCCAATGCAATTCCTATCACCGTTATAAGCTACAGGTTTTCATGGCTACTCTTCTTTCACATCTAAAATAGGATCATAAGAAATGGGGAGTTCGGGCTTCGTTTTTGTCAGTGTATCCGGCCAGATGGGTTCGACGTTCTTTTTTGGATTTTCGTTGGAATCTCTCATTGACTAAAGAAATTATGTATAGAAGGGGTCATATTGTTGGGGATTGAGCAGGGTTGTTGGTACTGTTAGAATGTGGAAGTGTACAAAACTCTGAAGCACTTTCTCATCGCCTGCCCAGCACTGGGTGGTTTGAGATCAAAACACCTACAAAGGTTGGTGCCACTTGCAATTTCAGAAGATTCTGAGAGGATTTGGTAATCATGTTTATCTGGTCACCTAACTAAACCGTAAACCCTGTAGTTCCCTTCCTAAGAGCACATAGGTTGGATGAGAGAAAAGGCACCAGTGATTGCTTCCCATTTTCATCTTCTTAGAAATAGGCATGTTTATACCCAAAGCGATTGGAAAACTATTGTGGGGATGGGTTTTTAGCAAATTTTATGATTTTGAATGATGTCACTCCTTATATATGTACATGGTTTCTTCTACTGATATTTCGTTTTTTTAACTTTTTTATTCCTTCTGTTTTTTTCTTTGATGATTAATTGTTCCCTTTCATTGTATTGTGTTGTTAAAGGTAAACTTGTTTAACCATAAAACAATCAAAAATAAAAAGAAATGGCATGCATCTGTGTGACCTCATTCTCATCCGTTCTCCTGAGGAACACGACGAGCAGGAACCCTCTCCCATCGTGCCTGGACCCCTTCACCTCGTGGATCCATCGTCCCAAGGAATTACCCTCCACCATGGGAGCGTCTGCCTGAAGTGGATCATAGCCTTGGCTTTCCAAACGCTTCTCCCTGCACACTTCGGTGCTTCATTTTCAGGCTGCATTACCTGCTCCACCCGACGTTGACCAAAACATACTGGTGCACTCCAAAATGGCTGACAAGTTTTGCTGTGTATCACTGAGAGGCCGTCGCACCGCCTACTAGTGCTGATCTGATTGGTCTCAGCATTCACTTTACCCACCCCTCCCAACCAAAGGCGGAAGCCGGCCGCAATACCTAAGGGCTGCTTCCAAAGGGCCTGTCTGTGCTTGTCCGGGCCGTCGGCCAGACACTCCGCCTGACCTGATACCATTTCTCTTTCAACCAGTCTCTGCCCGCCCCATTGATCTGTAAGTACACTCAATTATATCTACTTCCAAGATATACTAAACCGGCCTTGTTAGTCTACACCCACATCCACCTGTTCGACCATTCTTTTACTGAACACAAATTCTGAACTTTTATCTCATAAAATTGATTAGGTGTGCAACATGCTAAGCATTCCATAATTGTTGTAACAATCCCCCCCCCCCCCCCCCGATTGGTCAGTGTGCGGTGTGCAGGGCATCTATAAGGCCCTCTATCTGCCTTGCTGCTCTATTCCCTCATACTGCCTGGCTTAACCTGCCATCAATTGTTCCCCGCCATTGTGTATACTTTCGTTTTTATCGAACAGTTTATATCACTCCCATTACGTTGCACTATTTTGCCTTTAAACAGATTGTACATGTAACTACATGCCTTTCACTATCATTCATAGTACTGTACTGCTTGTGTTGACTAATCCATCTATTGTAAAGCACGTATCTCACTGTTTGACTTTAACATGCCTAGCTAAGATCTTTAGTATGCAGTGTCAGTAAAGTTATTTCCAATTGCCATAGCTGCGCGAAAAAATATTCAGGCTTCAACCAATTAAAATCACCTTATTAGTCAACATAACCGTTCATGTATCATTCTGCCCCTCCACCCCCAAGGCTCTGCCTCCAGTTATCCGAGCCCGGTTGCCTGCTTAAATTTGTTCATTCCTGTTCTCCAACATGGACCTCAAGCTGCCAAACATAGAAGAGATTCCACCTACGTACTTCCTCCCAGTCTCGTACCCGCCAGGACACCTACAGTATCTTATAACCTCTCACACCATTTAACCAGTAAACCACAGAAGATACAAGGCCCACCAGAATGCTCTCAGTTCCTCGCCTGCCCTATGCCCACTCTCCTGAGAAATCAACAGCTAGGAACTCGCTCTGGACACATCGCAGCCTCACACAAAACAAATCAAGTAAAAAAAAAAAACCTCCCCTGCTCTTACCTAGACATAGGCAGAATATTCCGCTAATCGTCAACGAGGATATTAGTACACAAAAGCCCACAAAAAACTAAAACCTTTCCTATCCAACTCCAATGTGCTCTTAATAACGCACGTTGCTTACCAGCACATGCCACAGAGATTAACGACTTGATTACAGACTTGGACCTTGATGTTCTCGCCATTACAGAAACCTGGCTACATGAAGCCTCTGACCCAGCCAATTATCTTGCCCTCCCATCCGGATATACCATATTCCGCCAGGACAGAACCACCAGTAAGGGAGGGGGTGCTGCCCTCATCATTAAGGAATCCCTTGATTCCAGACAAATAAAATCCACAATAGCTGAGAACTTTGATACCTTATCCGTTAAACTATCCCTTTCACCTAACAATACAATAACTTTACACATCATCTATCACTCTAGTGGCCCTCTTCTCGACTTCCAAGGAAATCTTTTGCACCTTCTAGGAGATAACCTAAAAATCAACACCAGAGCAATACGCCTGGGAGACTTCCACCTTGGTTTCAACGACCCAAAAGAAAAGCAAGGCAAATCCTTTGGATAAAACCCATGTCAAGGAGAGCTTTGGCAAAGAGTCACCAACCCGACTCATACCAAATGTCGCATATTAGACTAGATAGCTGATCATAACTGTAAACCAGATATCAGTTCTAATACCCAACGTCTGTGGGGCGATCACCAATTCCACATCCCATCCAGAAACACCACTAAAACCAGCTCACCAGTGCCCTCGTCCTTGGCCAGATCTGCACATCTCCTCACAACAGATAGGATCTTACCACTCCTAGAGGTCTCAGCTCTAAGGCCCCATTCTCCAACAACCCATTGGATCTGGTAGAACTCTACAAAACCCCTCTCAAAGTAGTAATAGAAAGCATTGCCCCATTAGAGATAAAGAGCTAAAACTATTAAACATTCCAACTCATGGTTCACCTAAGAGTTACTTGATTTAAGATCCCTTAGGCGTGCTGCGCTCACTAAATGGCAATCCTGCCAATTGACTCCACACAAGATGCCTCAGATCTATTGCCAAACTATACAAAAAGACCATCACAACAGCTAAATCCTCATCCTACAACCTCAGAATCTTGAATGGCAAATCCGAGTCAAAAGAGCTGTTTGCAATATTCAAGGAACTGGCCGTACCTCCAACCAACACCCAGAAAACAGTGAAAGATGAAGTGTGGCGCAACAATATTGAACATGCCATGCTTAACAAAATAAACACCCTCCAGAATAAAATCAACTCTCAATACAATGCCTTGCCCAAAGCCAGTGTGCCCCCTGTTCCAATCGCCACTCAGGATAACAAAGACTTAAAGCCATTTGCCTTCTGAGAAATAACCGTGGCAGAAGTCCTGGCTATCATGAAATATATAAAGCCGTCCTTCTGCAAGGGTGATATCTGTCCTGCCAACCTTATAAAATATTGCGCAGCTTCATTAGCTCCTTTTTTCACAGCATTTATCAATGCCTCATTCGCCTCTGGTATTGTCCCTCCCTCCCTCAAGGAATCATGGTTTTCGACCACTGCTAAAAAAAATAAAAAAATAAAAATCCCTTGATCCGGATCCCAATAACTACAGGCCAATAACGACTGCGCCATTCTTGTTAAAAAATGTAGGTAAAGCTGCACATTTGCAGATCCAAAACTATCTAGAAACTAACAATATCCTGGGGAAGGCAATCTGGATTCCGTCCACGCCATGGTACTGAGTCAGCACTACTCTATCTTAAGAACCAGTTACTGGAAACAATGGACAAAGGCAAGCCAGCCTCGCTCCTGCTCCTTGATCGGTCTGCAGCCTTCGATCTTGTTGACCATAAGATCCTCTGCAGACACGTCAGGGAGGCGCCCATTTCTCCCAGGAAGCTACAGCTTGGATCACTTCCTTCCTTGAGGGAAGGGCCATGAGAGTCTTATCTCATTAGGCCTGTGCTGGCCCATCTCCCATCCACTGAGGAGTCCCACAAGTTTCATGTACCTCACCTACCTTCTACAACATCTTCACCTTACCCCTCTTCAATGATCTAGATGAGCACGGCATAGCATTTACAAACTATGCCGATGACACAAATTCTTCTCCCCCTTTCCGGCTGCTATGAACAAGATGCAGCCACCCTCACTGAGACCTATGCCCACATCCAGGTTGTCCTGGATGGCGGCCAAGGGTCTGTGTCTCAAAGGAGCCAAAACAGAAATCCTATTGGTAGGTCCTCACGAAATTCTTAACAAGCTCGACAGTCAATACAGATCCTTCAGCATTGAGAATACCATAATCATGACCTCTGCTGCTGGCAAAACGCTCGGAGTGTACTTCGATTCCACCCTCTCTATGAAGCGTCAAGTTAATGCCATCTCATCAGCAGCACTTATGACCAAAATCATCAATGCAGTAAAACCATACCTCTCTGCAAGAAACCGCCTTACAATAGTCCAGCTTGGCCCTGATGCTGGCTCTGGCTATAGTAACGTTTGTTCTTAGGCACCTCAACTAAAAACCTTAAATTCCAAATCACACAAAATAATGCTCTTGGAGCAGCACTAAGTATCCCTAGGAGGGATCACATATTCCGAGGCCAGACGAGACCCCCCATTGGCTCCCAGTGAAAGAGCGCATACTCTAAGACCCTTGCTGTCACCGTCAGATGCCTCTGCCACTCTGCATCCTTGTATCTGTAAGAAAGAATTAACAGTGCTAATGCCATTGTGCTAATGCCATTCGACCCAACCGGGCCCAATACTCCCACCAGCTCACGGTGCCTGCCTTTAAAAGAGCCAAAGCCGGAGGAGCTAGCTTCCCTGGGTTAGCACCCAAAAACTGGAACGCTTTGCCACTCACTCTCAGGAAGGAAACCTCCTGCGCTCTGTTCCGAAGAGCCTTGAAAACCAAGTTCAACTAGAGCCTCCATTCGGCAGTTACCATGTAACCCTGGAACATACCTACTGTAACCTGTAAATGTCTGCATAACTGTCTGCTCTGTTTCTGTTCTCTGCACCATGTATCTAAGTGAATCTTCTGTAACAGCGCCACGATGCCCCAGGGCTATTGCACGCTTTATAAATTCAAATAAATAAAAATAAAAGAAAATCAGCCTTATCAATACCTCATTGATCTTTAGAGTCTGATGATCTGAGATCTAATAGCTGGGGTCGGTGCCGAACTTGCTCTGTAATCCCTTTGGTGACAGGGAGATTTGAGAATAAGGTATCCTGATCTGCATGTTTTGCAACTGGATAGAGCAAAGCAGTGAATCGACATCCTGCAGACCAGAATAAACAAGATAAAGTAAATGTGGCAAGAACAACCAGTGTAGGTAGGTTTGCTTGGATTAGTCTTGCTGGCTGGTACTTTATAACTTCTTTTCAACTTATGTGGTATTTGCAGCACCCGACTCTATACAACGCCACAAATTGCACTCAACCACACCCATTGTCAAGGACTTTTTCTGAAGGCCCACTAAATTTGATCGACCTTGTGGGAGTGTGTCCCTGCTGAAATGTTTCTTCCCACAAATTGCACACAACCTTCTCTCAGTGGCAACAGTGCGTCAAGTAAGGAACAAGTTACTTACCTGTAACTGTTGTTCTCCAGCATGGGTCTGGCATGGATTCACATGCTCATGAATATTCCCAGTCGTCAGGCTGGGAATCCTCGGTAAAGAAAAAAATCAGTATCAGTTTCGTTTCTGATCAGTCTTTCTTAGTAGTAACCAATCACGGATCTCTGGGTCATACTGCCCCCAGCCAATGACTGCCCTCTCCCTAAGCCCCGCCTCTGGCAGCCATCCTCAGATTTGGTAGCACGCCAAGTGGCAGTATGACCAAGTGAAGAGCCGCAGAGGGGTAGGTGGGAGGGTTCGCATATGAATCCATGCCAGACCCATGCTGGAGAACATCAGTTACAGGGAAGTAAATTGATCCTTCTCCAGCACGGGGTCTGGCATGGATTCACATGCTCATGAATAAAATAATACATAGCAGTATACACAACCACGGGAGGTGGCAACAGGCTCAACATTAAGCAATACAACTCAACATTAAGCATCTCTTACCTCCTTCACCAGGCTCACCTTAAGCGAACAGGTTGCGCAGCACTGCTTGGCCGACCCTGGACTCCTCCCTGGAGTCCCGATCAACGCAGTAGAATCTTGTGAAGGTGTGCGTCGACCTCCACGTAGCAGCCCTGCAGATGTCCAGCAGGGGCACACCAGATAGGAACGCCGTGGTAGCAGCAATTGCTCTGGTCGAATGGGCTCTCAGACGGCCGGGCAGCGGTCGGTTTGCCAACCGGTGACAATGCATGATGCAGCCGGAGAGCCATCTGGAAATAGAAGTCTTCGAGAGAGCCTTCCCTTGATTCACAGACCCAAAGTTCACAAACAGTTGTGACGTCTTCCGACAACTCTTTGTGCGGTCCACGTAGAATTTCAGCGCTCTAGCTACATCCAGCGAGTGCAAAGTCCTCTCGGCCGGCGTCGAAGGAAAGAAAACTGGTAACACCAAGGGCTTGTTGAGGTGGAAGTCCGACGGCACCTTGGCCATGAAGGAGGGCTGCGTCCTCACCACCACACTCGTGTCATGAAAAGTCAAGTATGGAGGCATGCAAGATAGGGCCTGAATCTCTCCCACTCGTCGTGCAGAGGTGATGGCCACGAGGAATGCTGTCTTCCATGACAGGAACTTCAAAGGCGCCAAATGCATAGGCTCGAATGGGGCCCCCATGAGCCTGATCAGCACCACATTAAGCTCCCACGCCGGGGCAGGAGCCTTCACCGGCGGGAATGATCGGAACAGTGCCTTCATAAATTCCTTCACCAGGCGATGAGACCACAAGGACGCCCGTCCCGTCATCCTGGTATATCGGGAGATGGCAGCCAGATGTATCTTTATGGAGGTGTGAGCCAGTCCAGCAAGTACGGCAGCACTTGAGGGGCCGTAATTCGCAGAGGGTTAATCTTCTGTGCACGGCACCAGACAGATAACCTCTTCCATTTATGACCGTAACACTTGAGAGTTGAGGACGCCTTGGCCTTTGCAAGAACCTCTCTGCAATCAGCCAGGATATCGTACCCTCCAAACTCTAGTGCTGCAGGAGCCAGGCCTGCAAGTTCAGCGACTGTGGGTCGTGGTGGAGAATGGCGCCTCCTTCTCTGGAGAGAAGATCCGTGTCTGCCGGCAGCCTGACTGGCGGGGACGTTGACAAATCCAGAAGGTCTGGGAACCAGACCTGCCTCAGCCACGCCGGTGCGATGAGGATCATCCTGCACCTGGACTTCTTGAGCTGGTTGATGAGGCGGAGGAGCAATGGCAATGGAGGGAACGCATATAGAAACAGGCCGTCCCAAGGGAACGAGAAAGCACCGCCCATGCTCCTCGGCTGTGGGAACCTGCTGGCGAACCTCTGGCACTTGGAGTTCGTCGCCGTCGCGAACGGGCGATCTGGGGTTTGCCCCATAGTTGGAAGAGTCGATCCACTTAATCCTGGCGCAGTTCCCACTCGTGACATCCCCTGGGTGACGGCCCAGTGCCACAGATCCTGGGCTTCCTTGGATAGGGCTGGGGATCTGGTGCCCCCCCTGCTTCCGTATGTAGAACATCGTGGTGGTGTTGTCTGTGAAGATCCTCACCACTTTGTTCTTGAGGGACAGGAGGAACGACTTGAGCGCCCAGAACACTGCTCGGAGCTCCAAGATGTTGATGTGAAGGGACCTCTCCTCCGGGAGCCAATGGCCTCTTGCGTGGAGATCTCCGGTGTGGGCCCCCCAACCCTCCAGAGAGGCGTCCGTAGTCACTGTCTCTTGAAACGGCGGGGTTTGAAAGTCTGTGCCCGTCGTGAGGTGAGCCTGGATGCCCCACCATAGGATCGCCCGACAGAACTCCTCGTCGAGGGGGATCCTGCCCTCGAAGCAGCCCCTCGCCCGAAACCAGCGGGCGTCGAGGAACTCCTGTAGCGGACGCATCCGAAGTCTGCAAAGGGGCACAAGGTAAATGCATGAGGACATCATCCCGAGAAGGGACTTGATGGACCTCACCCTGGCCACGTCCGTGGCTAATAGGCACCGCACCTTGGTCCTCACCTCTGAAGGGGAGGCCAATTGCACTACTGTATCGAGCTTCGCCCCCAAAAACAGTGCTACTTGCGATGGAACCAGGTGGGATTTGGGGTAGTCTATGGCGAACCCCAGCTCCGTGAGCAACCGGACGGTCCTCGCCGTATGATCGACGGCGAGTTCCCTTGACCTTGCCCGGATTAGCCAGTCATCCAGGTAGGGGTAGACGTGGATCCCCTGCAAGCGCGGCCACTGGTGCCAGGCACTTGGTGAAAACACTGGGTGCCGACTTTAATCCGAATGCTAGGGCTCTGAATTGGTAGTGGCGTCCCTGAACCACGAACCTGAGGAACTTCCTGTGCCTTTTTAGAACGGGATGTGGAAGTAAGCATCCTCCAGGTCCAACGACGATAGGAAGTCGCATTCCTCCAGCTGTCCCAGCATGTTTTGGAGGGTGACCATCCTGAATGTCTGCACCTTGATGTATTTGTTTAACCGACACAGGTCCAGGATGGGGCGCCAGCCGCCCATCTTCTTTCTGACAAGGAAGTACCTTGAGTACACTCCGGAGCCCCGGAGCCTCTTGGGGACGAGCTTGATGGCACCTTTTTTTGAGCATCGCCTTTACTTCCAACAGTAGTTGGACATGATACTCCTTCCTGGCCAAGGGAGGAATGCAAGGGCACTTCTTTTGGAATTCCAGTGAGTGCCCAGCACCCAACGGTCGGTGGAGATGGACTCCCACACGCTGACGAACTTCGTCAGCTGGCCTCCCACCGGGGTGCTTCGGTGGGGGCCCGACGACACGGCCGGGTCAGTCTTGTTTGGAGGAGGCCTTGTCCTCCTTGACGACGACGGCAGGATCCCCCCTTGCTTGCTACGACCTCTGTAGGCCTCCTACGAAGAGGAGCGGGCCGCCTGGCGGTAAGCGGAGGGGCCACCGCTGGATTCTTTGGTGGCACCCTGTCTGCCACCAAAGAATCTGTCTGCCTCCGGGGCTCTGAAAGGGCCGCCGCTGCTGAAGCACCCCAAGGGCCCGGGCCGTCTCCGAGTCGGTCTTGATGGCCTGTAGAGACTCATCCACCAAAGAGGTTGTTGCCATCGAACGGCATGTCCAACACTCTGGTCTGGTTGTCCTAGCGAAAGTCTGTCGCCTTGAGCCATCCCCGTCATCTGAGGCAAACTCCATTGCCCAGTTGGCGAAATCCGGTATCGGCGATGTCCGTCGCCACCGTTATGGCGTGATCCGACGTCACCTCGCCCTCCTGCAGAATTTCTAGGGCCTCCGCCCTTTTGTCATCAGGCAGGAAATCTAGCAGGGGAGCTATCTTGAACCAGAGCTCCCTGTCGTAGCGGGCCACGATCGCTAAGGCATTGGCCGCCTTAATCGTCGTTGCCGCCGATGAGATGACTCGTCGTCCCATAGAGTCCAACTTCTTGCCCTCACTGTCCGGCGGGGAAGTGGAAGTTGAAGCCGCCGTACCCGCTGCCTTCTTAGCCGCTGCCGAGATGACCGAGACCGGCGTGAGCTGGGCCCTGAGGCACAAGGGGGAGGCATCGGGGACTCGGTACTTCTTCTCGTACCTGTCCCTCTTGGCGGGTGTCGTGGCAGGGTTCTTGAGGACAGCCCCTCGTCCCAGATGATGTCGAGTAAAGGTACCCCGAGGAACGTCTTCCTCTTAGCCTCTCGTCGTTGGTACAGAAACCCCTCCCTTTTCTGTTCTTCAGGGCAGATCTGGAAGAGCTAGGATGCCCTGGTTATGGCGTGGAAAGAGCCAACCTCGTCTGCTGGGGACGCCCGCGAGGGGGGGCGACGACAGGATGTCCGCTGCGTCATCGCAGCTGTCATCGTCCGTCCCCGTCTCTGTATCCGTCGCCGTATCCTCTCCCGGCGAGGGGTCCACCGGTCTCGCAGGCACGAAGGGCGGAGCGGGGTGGACTCTCCTCCGCTTATTCGGAGGGCTTCCCGACGGGCCTGGTTCTGGCTCCTCCGTCGGGGTGCGTGGTAATCTCGTCCTTATCTCGGTACATAAGGATTGGATCACCAACAAAATGGCCGCCGATCTATCCTGGGGCTCGGGCAATGGCTGCGACGGACGGGATGGCTGCTCCCTCGGGCCCTGTTCGTCGTCACCATCTTCGATCACGTCGTTGAGGTTTCTGAACCTCTCGTTGAGGCCTATGGACCTTTCGTTGAGGCCCTTCTCGGTCTCCACCAGTTCCTAGTCGGAGGCTGATTCCGAGTCTGTAATGGCCACTGCCCCCCCCCCCTCTTTTTCAGCCGGGGGCTTCACGGGGGTCTTAGCGATGGGCTGGAATGAGGATTCCCTCCACTGCAGCAGGGATACTCTGGGCCCAGAGGCTGTTTCCATTGGTGTAGTCTCAGCCGGCTCCACCAGGGTCGCAGCGACCACTTCGGTAGAGGCCTTAGCTGGGTGGATCAAAGCCCTCACCACCTTAGGTGCGTCCTGGGCCTTCGCCTTGGGGGGAGGGTCAGCGCCGCGCTCCCACTTCGAGATCGACCGGGTCCGCTCCAGCGGCCTACCCGGGTTCTCGGACTTCCTCTTCCCCGAACCAGAGCGCTGGCTCATGGTCGAATGTGCCGAGGAATTAGCGCCCTGCTTGGCAACCGAAGAGCCCGATCTTTCGGCGCTCCCGGAGCCCGCAGACTCGCGGTGCTTGGCCTTCTGTTGGGCCCCCGTTGCCGGGGCACCCTCAAAGGACTTAGAAGCCCGGTCAGACTTCTTCGACTTCTCACTTGCTGTGCCCTTCTCCAGCCCGATGGCGAGGCGGGAACGACGATCTTGTTTGGTCCGTTCCGAAAGGTTCTTGCAGAACGCACAGTCATTCTCCACGTGCGTCTTGTCCCCATGGAGGCAGTAGAGGCATTGCAAATGCTCGTCCTCCTTGAAAACGTTATATAATCCGCATCCAGGGCAGTTCCTGAACAGCTTGGATCCGGGCGTCGAGCTCCCTTTGTCCTGGGCCATGTTGAGGTAGGCCACAGATCTTTCGGAATCCTCCAAGAAGTGTAAACTCGACAAAAACTTCACCCTTGAGGGGCGCAGAAGAAATCCAAAACGGGGCCCCGTTATCGGAAGTAGAAACGGCGGAGCTTGAGGTGCGGTTAAACCGAAAAAATGAGATGCTCCTGAAAAAGCGTGAAAACGCAGTAAAAAACTCAAGAGCTAAACACGAGGACTCCCAACACTTGAGCGTGCGGTAAAAATCTGAGGATGGCTACGAGAGGCGGGGCTTAGGGAGAGGGCAGTCATTGGCTGGGGGCAGTATGACCCAGAGATCAGTGATTGGTTACTAAGAAAGACAGATCAGAAACGAAACTGATACTGATTTTTTCTTTACCAAGGATTCCCAGCCTGACGACGGGGAATATTCATGAGCATGTAAATCCATGCCAGACCCCTTGCTGGAGAAGTCCCAATTTCCTGGAAGTTACTCTGGCAGTCTTCCTTTCAAACCTATAAGTTTAGGCAACCAGTGAGTGTGCTCTGAACCTGCTCGGAGGCAGATGTACATGAAGCAAACAGGAGTCTGCCTGCGAGGGAGTTGGTTTGCTTCGAATATACTTTCTCTACAAAGCAATCACAGAGGAACTCTGCCTGAGGCCTGTAATTATTTACAGAACTTGAAAAACCTTGACAATCCTGCAGATCGTGAGACTTACTTTATCGACTTAATCTTAGAGAAATGCACTCAAATGCATATTTATTGTACTGAAAAAACATGTTGAAATTTTGAAACATTACGGGCACTGCCAATGTGTTACCCCTGCATCCCCAAATATTCTCCGCCCCCTGGACACTGGAACCCAGCGGATTAAATAAGAAATTTAAATATCAGTGCAATCAGTTGAATAAAGATAAATGGATGCTGGGCTATAAACCAAAGCTAGGAGAGATCAAATATAAAGTTTTCACACAATTGTCTGAAGGTCAGACGATCCCATTCAGCCCCGATAGCAATCGGGATGGGATTCACAGCCTCAACTGCCTGGACCCAAAATGAATGGTGAGCTACACGGTATTCATGAAGCATCAGCTCATCCCAGGCTTATGCTGGCACAGACTCACTGTAACTGTGTTCATATTGTGTAAACTTAACGAAGGCCCCGTTATGTAATTATTTTCTTTGTCTGCAGCGAATGTAAAGCTCTCAAATCTGGAGATAGATGATCTCACCTTTTCAGCCTTCAGACTCTTCTAGCGGTTGCATTCTTTTGCAGACATTGTATCGCTTTCTCTGTTACTCCAATTTACAGAACTTTACTGTAATCTAAAAAAAAACAAAAAAAACACAAAACAGGAGCAAAACAGGTTCCAAGTGTTACTGGATTTTTTGTGTTCCCACATTTTGTGTTAAGCACACAAAATATCATGCCAGAGTTCAGGGGTCGATAGATTTCCCTTCGGTTACTGTAAATATACCAATTTACAGGACTTGTATGCCAGACAGAATTTTGAAGATTTTTCAAAGCCTGCAGAGACTACATTCTAGGAGCCAAGTTGCCAGGTTCGATGAAAATTGGTGGTGGTAAATTCTCTGGGAGTAGAGAGCATCTCCCTTGCCCCAACCCTTATAGAACACCTTTGCAACACGTTCCCAAAGGGCCTTCTAGTGCATTTACTTTGCCTTGTATGAAGTCAACCATAACAGTAAGAACCCAACACTGACATAGGACTGCGGCTCCTTGGAAGACCAGAACCCCATCGGGTAACATAATTTCAAAAGGTTCCATAATATAGAGTGCCAATGTTTTGAGATATATACACAGAAGCAGTGTCACCCAGGATGCTGTTATGGAGTCCCAACAACGCCATGTTCTAGATCTAGCATGCACTTGGATCCATTTTAAATGTGGGGTACCTGTGGAAAGAAATATTAATTGGAAGCCTGGAAAAGATGGTTTATGCATAAACCTTAAACAGAGATTAGTTTCTTATATTAAAGCTCTTTTTGGTCGGTAGAATATACACGAGGTGAGGCCCATACATCTGGTGTGTAAAGTGGCAGTAAGGGAAGAGAGAAGCATCACACGTCTTTTTGCTCTAAGGGTGAATCAATCTCCTTTTGGTACTATTCAGCTGAAGTGTGCATTTGTGCACCCATTGTCTGGGGATGAGACTGATCTCTTTTTACAATATAGACCTGCATGTAATCTGTATATCTCTTGATTATGGCTGATGAATTATGAACAAATGGCTGCTAAAGAGAAGTTGAATAAAAGTGGGGAAGAAGGGAGCCCCAAGAGATACCACTGGTTATTGTGGGTCACTGGAATAGTTATGGTCTAGGTTTAAGATAGTCTTCTTGTGGTGAGGAAGTAGTGAATCCAAGAAAATGGCTTAGGAGGCGTGGAAAATACAGTCTAGCTACGAGGATGCCATGGTCCACAGTGTGGAATGCTGCAGAAAGGTCAAGAATGACTAGCAGGATTCCACAAACATCCATCATCTACAGGGGCCAGGGTGTCATGCTAGAAGTCAAGCAGAGGTATACGTATTGTGGCAGCAGTGCCCAAAGCCACATTGTCTGGCAAGTCTTTCCCTGAATAAATAAGTTGGCACTAGATTCACTGATGGCTAAGATAATGAATTAAGAATAGTTTTTGTTGAGAAGTGAAATAATCGTCATTAACCGTGGCAGAGGAAGCAACCCATCAGGTTTCTTAGATCGCGGGATGAATCCCAAGATCCTAGCCTGCATTACGAGCAACCCGATTGCTATTTCCACGACCCCGCCATCCCCCCACCCTCCCCATACCTTCCACACTGTTTTCCGATCCCTCCCACCCCCACTTACCTGATTCCTGCAGCCACAGCGGCACCCCTGCCGCGGTTTCTTTGCTGGCTGCCATGGAAATGAAAGCGGGGCTCTGCTTGGAGCCCAGACTTCCAGCTCTGTGGCAGATATCTTGCGCAAGTATTTTGTATAAATGAACGGTATGCAGCGATTCATTAAAAAAACATTAGTTTGCACCTCCGGGTTACCAGATTGGCAACCAGGGGTGCCAATAGCAATAACACTCGTTACGGCCTACTGGATCAGGTGTAATTACTATATTAGGACATTTTCCTTTATGGTTAGATAGGAGTAATAAGCGAACATTTGGTTGAGATGTGCGTATATGGTCCAGCTGCGGCCTAGTCAGCAGAGGAATTAGTCTTTTTACTGCTTTAATGAAAGCAGTGGGCATATTGGTAAAAACGATGCTAAAGAAAAGGTGCCTAGAGGGCTATACACAAAGGGGAAACCAATTCACTGGCTGAAACTTTTAGCAGTAATGACTAAGTTTGTTCTAATGTATTTGTATTAATTATATAAAGAATTCTCAGGTTGCCAACCAATGCTTAGGAAGGAGGGAAACCAAAAGGAGCAATTTCTTAGGAGTTTTAAAATGGTGCAATATTGAGACACTGCTTTAGGTGGTCTATTCAAAACGTGCTGAAGGATTTTTGGGAGAATATTGCAGCATTTTTCTTTGTCGTTTGGATAAAGCCTTAAGTTCTAGATTGTACCAATGACAGCGAATGTTTGGTTGTTGGAGTGACTGGGTCTATGTGCTTTCTTATGGACACAGTCATGTGAATTAAAAAAGATCTGAAAACAAAAACAATCATTTTGGGAGGCACAAGTTGGAGAGGACTGGGGCCTTGTGAAGATATTGAGGAGCCTGTCTGAGATGAGTTTTTCCAAAGATGACCAGTTTAGATTGTTTCATGATATTTAATTTGTTGCTGTAGTAGTGTTTGTTGCTGGAGTGGGGTGCAAATTAATTCATACAGATAAAGTTGTGATCCGACAAGATTACGAGAGGCATTGACAAACTGAACACAAGGAGCAGGGGTGCATGTACAGAGGCTTTGCAAAACCAAAATAACTCAATCGGTTCCTTGTCATGGCTCGTGGGAATCACGGTGGAGATTCATAAAAAGGCGTGTATTAGCACAGTCTACCAGACGGGTCACTTTATGTTTGAATTGACGATAATTCAGCCAATTTACCCAAAAAGTATGCTATGCCAATATATGCAAAGCATATGATGTACATGGCTGCCAGAGATTGAGTAGAATAAATTCGCCTGCACATAAAACTGTATTTACTCTGCGCCTCTCAAACATAGCTAGAGTATTCACCAACTGCGAGTGACAACGTTCACACATGCACCACCAACAGTGGCACATGTGGGAAAGGTGACAATAATAGTACAATTGTTACCAAGATGCCCACTGCATAAGCATACGATTTTGGGCGGTCCGAAACATCAACTACTCAGTGTGCAGGTTGCAAGGTCCATAGCCTATGAACACTGCCATACCCTCAAGCAACCCCTTCCTCTCAATGTTTTATACTTATTGATAGCATGGGAAAGTTTAACAATAAAATTACATTTATAACTCAAACAGAATTCCTCCTTGGATTAACTTTCTACAGTTCAGAAACAAAATACAAACTGACAACACTCTAAAAACTGCGAACCATCACAATTTGCAAAACTTTGGTAAATAGGTCTGTGATGTGGAAAACATGCAAAATGTCATCACATTGCTGACTAGGTTTCGGAATTATAAATCTCAAAATGCCTAACACTTATCGCCTGAAATAACAAATCACACATTTAGACAGGGTATGTTTAATCCCCTCAGAAAACAATTGCAAAGTACCTGCTGTATAGAAAAGAAAGCATTCTGGATTCAAGATCTTACAGGGTGGTACATTTGGGATACCATCATTTACATTATCGATTTACTTTGCTTTAGAATAACTACATTCATAACAATTACAACTCATGGACAACCACATCGCTCTAGATTTCCAAATTAATTCGATTATATATTTATGATGCTTTACTTATATGGCACGTTTCGTATTGGTGTGCAGATACGTTGTCAAATCATTGTTTTCTTTCTAATAAATAAGACACTCCAAAAGGCATAGAAATGTTATCTGTGCAACATCAATAAAAAAGCAGCTCAATGTTCCTTATCAGCAACGGACCACCCTTTTTCGCTCTCGTTAGAAGGAGAAGTACTTCGGAGCTGGGCCTCTGAACTGGACAACCGAGATCAACACACATCCACAACAAATGGCTACCCCCTTGCAACTAAGGCGATTTTCTGGATTCAGTAGAAGCTGAAACTCAAACTAGTGGTAGTTCATAACATGTCTGAGCATATCTTGGTGCGAGCAGCGACGTCAGAGGCCTAGTGGCTAATACGTGGGACGATAGCTCTGGCACAGTGGAATTGCAGCATTGTGCACAACCAGTGTTATTTTCATGAATTACACATTAGAATACATGTGCACAGTAGAGTTAAGAATAAAAAAGCACCTTTTATTGGCAATCAGTAACTAGCTGCAAAAAAAATTATTATTATGAATTTTAACACATCTTTACCATAGTTTGCCCTTAAGAGTGCATCAGCGTGGACTGGTTTGGTGCAGCATCATTTAACCGAGCGGCCATAATCTGAAGAGACTAATACTTTAAAGCTTTTTTTTTTTAACTGCAGACTGGCTTGTAATTAAATATAACGGATGTCTGAAACTTTGAAACGAGACTCCAACGTATCACCAGCTGCAAGTAAAATTGGCACCGTGTATGTGGATGAAAGGTTGCTCATTTCTAAAACGAATGGAAGAGCCCCAGGGGATCCCGTTAATGAAGGACTCACTTAAAAATATTCCTTGGACTTTAATAATAATAAAAAAACACTTAATACTTATGAGTGCCTGATACAGGTAATGATCAAGGATGCAGCTTCCACTGAAAAGAACACAACCAATAAAAACAGAACTGCGTTCATAATAAGGCAAATGGGGCAATAAAAAACTTGTGTTCTCATGCTCGCCACACCGAAAGTGAGCTTGCAGTGGGTAAAATAATAGTCTGCAACATGTGGCTCTCCAGAGGTTTTGGACAACAAATCCCATGATCCGTCAAAATTGATGATGCTGGCAGGGTTTATGGGAGTTGTAGTTCAAAACATACAGCCATAAAGAGCACAGACCAAAACAATCTGCCCAAAAAAGCACAAGTAATTATTAAAGTCACTTGTAAGTGTATTGAAAGTAGCAGTTATTACTCTTGCCTGCTAGTAAAATGTGGTTCAAAGTGCACATTTTTGATTCCCCACTAATCAGAAATGGGTAATCGGAATACTTCACTCCACTCCCTTTGTTTTGTGGTGCACAGCTATTCTTTCACTCTTTTCAACACAAGGAAACATACAGCTATGCCATTGAGAGATAAATATTAAACATTACATGCAACTCTTACATTTAATCACTTTAAGAACCTATATTCTCGTCCTCAATTTAACTACATGAGGTAGGAACAGAGCCCTGCGTTCATTTACCTGCTACTTTAAAATGAATGTACATTTTCTGCAGTAATGGGGGCACAATATGACTTCCCCATTTTATAAGTTATGGCCCTAAATCCAACCAAGCAGTCAGATGGATGGACACTGGAAGAAGGGAACAAAGAGAAGACGGAGAACAATTTACTTTTTAGGTGCGTTTTCATTAAAAATTCTATAAAAACCATTTGGCCCTCATGAAAGTCTATATCCTACAGTTAACACCAACTTTCATAGGACCAACTTTTGTTTAAAAAACCTTCATAAAAAAGGGGCTACATAAGTATTTTGCTGCATTATAGGAAACTAAACTAGCAAATATAAAATGTTGATTAGAACAACTTGACAGTTAATAGTGTCTTCCTCCTATATTTTACTTACATTGTAGAGTAAATAAAACACATTTCTGCATCAAAGTGTAAATCTCTCCAATCTGGAAAAAGTATAAAAGTGAATCTTTACATTCAAAAATATTCAGTTAACTGCAATGCTGAGAAATGTCCTTGTCCTAAATAAGTGTGTGCCGTGGTCATCAGTGCAGATGCAGCAGGTGCTGCAGATGGCTCAACAGGTAAAAATGCATTTTTTCCTGAAAATATAACCTGTACAGAATATAATGTAAATTGTATTACTTTTACTCTGGTTTATTCACAATTCAATAAGTATCTACAAGATAGTGTTTGCAGAAAGGCCTGCAGCAAAATTACTGCGACAGTTCAATTTCAGGCCACTTTCGTTTTCGATTCTTCTTGGGTTTCCCTTTTGTGCTTTCTTCTGGTGTTCCTTTTGGGCTTTCCTGTGGTGTATCACTCATCTGACTTTCAACAGTATCAACATCGTGTTCAAAGCAACGAAAATGTCCTTCTGCTATAGCGATGAACTGGGATTCGTCTTGGTGTTCTTTGCAGAATGAATTCGGACAAAGGTCGCAGAAGATGACCGAAGGCTTACCACAAACATCACAGTGATGCCATGGACACTCCCATTTTCCTGAAAATACAAATATTGCAAAATATAGCTATCAAAAGAGTCGGAAATACATGTGGTTTGCTCTTATAAACTTACAACTGCCAACAAATGAGAAACTGCATTTATGTACCATAAAACGGAGTTATAACAAGTGCTGCATGAAGACGTACAAGTTATGCAGCATAGTACACCTGGTTATTGAGAGACAGGTCACTAGCGGCTCCTGCAATAGCCACACCGTTTAGCAAAAGAGACGGGCTCTTGTCAGGAAGCTTTGCCCACTGCCCCCTCTCCCATTTCTGAATGCAAACACTGCCTTCTACATGCACATCTGCGGGAGCGGGGTCGGGCCAGGGGGGGGTTGGAGGAGGAATAGGAACTGCTCATCGGAAGTAAGGAGGGTGGACTAGCAATCCAAAAGTCACTTGTACATACTGGTTCATCCTGTGTGCGTCCCTCTAGAATCATACAGATTACAAAGCACCCAGTCATCACTTTAGGAAGGATGACAGCAACTCTTTGACAAAAATGTAATTAGCAACATAAGATCATAAACACCAGATTGGGACGCCACATAATACATACAGAAAGAACATGGCACATGGCCCACGTTGTATGTTTAGAGGAGACAGCATGTGCATGAACAGCAGCCATAGAATGGATCTTCTCAATCTGTTACCAGGATACAAACGGCTGCCCATCTAGAGAATAATGCAGCACATGTAAAACGAAAGCTGTTGGCCATGAAGAGGTGTCCGAAAGGTCTCCGTTATTTAGGTGAGCAGGTAGGCTTTCAGAGCTCAACTTTTATCAAGATTATGTAGAGTTCTCTGCGCCTCGGAGATCAGGAGCAAGACTGAAAGGAATACTTGGTATGGTTGGATATCTGTAACAATTTTTGGCAGAGTATTGGCTAGAATGGTCTTCATGAAAGAATGTAGGGTTTTGTAATCCAAAGGAGCAGAAGCTTGCTACTTGTGGGTGGACTCAAGTGCAGCATAATGGACGTCATAGTTCTGTTATGTTATGTTACTTTGTATTTATATAACGCCTTATGTACCATTGGTATGATCTCAAGGCACTGGTAGGTTGAACGCCCTCGGGAACCGAAGTTCAAGTCAGTAGAGAGAGGATAGAGAGTCATAAGGTGCGTGTGGGCACCAGAGATGTGTGCAGCAGGTGTGGCAGTCGTGTGATGGCTGCTTCTAACCGGTAGGTGTTGTGCTTGGGAGATCAAGAGTATGTGTTCATTCTGGCAGATTGTTATCCAGACAGATTCTGGCTGCGTAATGCCTGAGAAGAACGCCTACGCTGGAGGGTGTGTAACCAGCTGTGTTTAGTTAGGATGATGGGGAGTATGAGGCAGGTGATGGTATGAGAACAGCTATACTGAATGGTGTCATAGTATCGCTGTGTTATAGTTGAGTGGTGGTGTAAAGAAGAGAGTAAGCGTGGAGATGTGATATGGTGGTTTACCATAGGTGCTGGAGATCGAGCACACTCCAATCATTCCATGCACCCCGACCGCTCCATGCACCCCGACCGTTCCATGCACCCCATTTTGTGCACTCCAACCATTGTATGCACTTTGATCGTACGATGCACTCTAATCATTTTTTTTGTAGTGTCCATTCCGTGCCCTCTACCTGTTCCGTGCATTCCATCCGTTGCATGTACTCGCTCAGTTCTATGCTCACTATCAGTTCGATCAGTTCTATGTATTCCTTCTGATCAATTCACTTCGTCCGATCTATGCATGTTATCCCTTCATCATACGGTCTGATCGTTTCATTCGTTCTACCCACGTTATCTGTTCTCCATGCATCAGCCATCCACATACTTGACCCGTTCCATACACCCTGTTTCACCCGTTCCATCCACTTAAGTCATCCGTTCGTCCAACTACTTCATCCATTTCATCTACAGGCTTCTTCCGTTCCACCCACTTCAGTGGATCATCCACATATCCGTTCATCCACCTATTTCATCCGTTCTATCCCCTTCACCCATTTCGTCCACTAACTTCTTTCGTTCCATCCACTCCACCCGTTTGACCCACTTTACCCATTTTGTCACACTTCTTTCATTCCATCCACTCCACCCGCTCGACCCACTTCAATCGTTCCAACCCCATACTTCACCCGTTCCACCTACCTATTTCGTTCGCTTCACCCGCTCCACACTCTACCCCTGCTCCACATTCCACACCCACTCCACACCCTACATCTGCTCAACGCTATCATCCACTCCATACCCTACATCCGCACCACACCGTACATCCACCCCACGCTCTCATCCGCTCCATGCTTTCATTCGCTCTACACTCTCATTCGCTCTATGCTCTCATCCGCTCTACGCACTTCATCCTCTCAACCGACATTCATGCACTCCACCGACTTCGTCTGCTCCACTCACTTCATCCATTCATCCTGCATTATCGGTTCAACCCATGTCCCTTCTCGCACGCACTCGATCCGTTCCATGTTCTCCATTTGTCCCATGCACTACACCCGTCTCATGCACTCGAATCGTCTATTCTATTTGTTCCATTTATACCATGCACTCTTACATTTCCTGCACTCTACCTGTTTCGTGCACTCTGTGCACCCATCCATATCCTGTATTAATCTTTTCCATCGTCTCCACTTTATTCCTCTCGTCCATTTTGTTCCTCTCGTCCATTACATTAATTTCATCCATTTCAGTAATTCCAACCACTTTACTGCTTTCATACAATTTATTCTTTTTATCCACTTCACTGTGTTGATCCAGTTCACTCATTCTATTCGGTTTGTCCTTTTTAGTTTAGGTTAGAGGTTATTAGTTTTCGATTTCTCACTTGGATCTTGATGTTGGATTGTTATTTATGATCTAGTAGTTTGGACTAGTTGAACTGCTGTTATCCACTTTATTCCTCTCGTCCACTTTGATCTTGTTGTCCGTTACATTTTTTTCATCCATTTCATTAATTTCAACCACTTTACTGCTCTCATACAACTTATTCTTTTTATCCACTATACTGCATTGATCCTTTTTATTCATTCTATTTTGTTTGTCCTTTTTATTTTACCTTAGAGGTTATTAGTTTTCGATTTCTCGCTCGGATCATGATGCTGATGCTGGATTGCTATTTACGATCTAGCATTTTGGGCTAATGTCATTGAGTTGCTGTTATCCAGTTTGAGTTAGTTTGAGTAAGATGTCGGTTTTAGGGGAAGAGCCATGTTTTCAATAATTTGCAGAAAGACATGTCGTCTTCGGTGAGTCGGATGTGGGGTGGGAGTGCGTTCCACAGTGTGGGGGCCAAGGCTGAGAATGATGATCCATCTAACCTGACTGAGTTTGTTTTTTGTATGACTAAAAGGCCGGCTGAGCTTGATCTTACAGTACGTGCAGGGTGATAGGGTTTTAGTTTGTCTTGAAGATATTGAGGTCCGGTTTTATGCAGTGCTCGGTGAGAAATGCATAAGGTTTTGAAGGTCACCCTTCGCTCAACTGGAAGCCAGTGCAGAGTTTTGAGGGCTGGTAGATGTGGTCTCTTGGCCCAAGCGCTAGCAGCAGTTTGGCTGCTGCGTTTTGTGCTCTTTGTAGTTTATGGAGTTGGTATGCGTGGACTCCGAGGTAGAGGGGGTTAGCATAGTCCAGTCTTGATATAACAATTGATTGGACCGTGGAGAGTCTGTTGGGAAAGGAGAGGTATGGAAAAATGCGCCCAAGAGTTTTAAGGTGGTAGTGGCAGGACTTTGAGACGTTCTTTACTTGCCGCGAGAGGGTTAGGTCTGAGTCAAGGGTGCATCCAATGTTTTTTACTGAATTAGAGGGTGTCGGTGAGTTGCCCATGGCAGATGGCCAGGGTAGTGGGTGTGGAAGAAGTTTGGTGTTGCCACATACCATGACTTCAGTTTTGGAGGGGTTTAGCAAGAGGTGGTTTGTGGTCATCCAGAGATCTATGTCAAGGAGGCAGGAAGCGAGGTCAGGTCGGCAGTTGGGTTCAGGAATTTTAGAATTAGTTGAGTGTCATCGGCGTAGTTGTAGCACATGATGTGTGAACAAATTATTCGTGAGATGGTGGCCATGAAGAGGTTAAACAGGAGGGCTGATAGGCATGCTCCTTTTGGAACTCCAGTGTCGACTGGTCGGGTTTGGGAGGAATATGTGGAGTACGGTTATTTGGTTCCTATTATTGAGGAAGGATGCAATCCAGTTGAGAGCGATTCCACGAATTCCTAGGGAGTGGAGGCGGTCAAGGAGGATTGAGTGGTTGATTGTGTCGAAGGCGGCAGATGGGTCAAGAAGGATTAGTGCGGCGCATCCCGCAGAATCTGCCGTGTTTTTAAGGTCATCCCAGATTGAGGTTAGGGTGGTTTTGGTTCCGTGTCGGGCTATGAAACCCAACTGAGCGGGGTCTAGGTGATTGTTGGCTTCGACAAAGGCATTTAGTTGGGAGTAGGCGGTTTGGTAAACAAGTTTGGCAAGGAACCTGGTGTTTGCGATGGGGCAGTAGTTCTTGGGGTCGAGGGAAGGTTTTTTTTTAGAAGAGGTTTGACATGAACCGTTTTGAATGCGTCGGGAAACATTTCCGAGGAAAGGGAGTCATTTATGATGGTTCTTGGGTGTTCTCCTGCAAGGTAGATGTGAAAATTTATTTGAGGGTTGTGGCTGGCAAGGGTCCAGCGGAGAGCCGTATGGTTTGCGGGCAGAGAGAAGTTTGAGAAATTGGTCGGATGATATTGGACTGAAGGAGTTGGACGTTGGTTGGATACTGGTCGCAGGCGGTGGGTTGGCCGGTATGGAGGGTGTATTGCCTGGTGGGTGTAAGAGAGCTAGTTTGTTGGTTAGAGCGTTTGTTCTTTCGAGAGCTGTGGTGTAAAAGTGGAGAGAGAGCGAGTCACAGCAATTGTGAGGGGGTCGGGAGGGTTGTGGTGCATGATGGTTTGGTGAATTCGGTGATGATTTTGTGAAGTTCTTTGCTGGGGTTTTTACAGTTTAGGATTCGGGAGTTGTAATGGGCTTTTTTTCCTTTCCGGATATCAGCCTTGTACTGACGAAGGTGCCGGGCCAAGGTGGATCTGCTCAGGGGTGTTTTGTCATTCCGCCATTTGCGTTCTAGGGATTTATATAGTTGTTTAGTGGTCTTCAGTTCCGGTGTGAACCATCTAGGGAAAAGGCTACGGAGGGCTGATGGTTTGCAAGAGGGTGTGAGCCGCATTAGTGAGGTGTTGAGCCATGAGTCAAAGGCGTTAGGGGTTAGTTGTTCATTGAGTAGGCAGGTAGGGGGAGGAGACTGAAGGAGTGCGTCGGCTAGGTCAGGAAGGATTATTAGTTTCTACCAGCATTTGCGTAGATTCAGATGTTCAAGTTCAGATAAGGAGAGCGGGTTGGGTGAGCGAATGGCGAAAGAAACAATGAAGTGATTGTGATCGGACCAGATGATAGGGGTGGGGGGAGGGGGTTGGATGTATCAGGTTATGGGAGCGGAAGATGGCATCAAGTGTGTGTCCTTTATAGTGAGTCGGGTCGTTTATGTGGGGTTGGAGGTTAATTGCATCTAGGCCGTCAACCAGAGAGTGTATCATGGGGTTGGTGGGAATGTCAAGCCATATGTTGAAATCCTAGAAGGGTGAAGTTGGGATGGTTTAGTTGGAGGGTGGCAATAGAGTCTCAGAGGTTGTTTGAGAATTGTCTATCGTAGCCAAGGGGTCTGTAGATTATTAGGAAGCTGTGGTAGAATGAAGGGGGGAGGGGTAGTTTAATGAGGAGTGATTCGCAGGAAGGAATGGATGGTTGGTTGTCAATGATTGAGGTGTGGAAGTTAGACTTGAAGGCGATTGCTATTCCTCCTCCTCTGGATGGACGGTTCAGTGGAATGAAGAAGTAGTCAGGGGGGAAGGCTTCAGTGGCGATTGGGGCGATGTCGTCAGAAAACCAGGTTTCAGTGATGAAGACCAGGTCTGGTTTGTCCGAGGCGAGGAGGTCAAAGATGCTGTGTCTGTTTTTTGCTACGGAACGGGCATTAAAAAGGATGCAATTCCCTTCGGTAGAGGAGGATGATGTTGGAGTGGCAGAGATGGGAGGTCAGAGGGGGGGGAGAAGGTGGAAACTGGAGAGCAAGAGGGGTGGGGTGGTTGATGGTCGATGGGAAGGGTGGGCGAGCAGAAGAGTTGGTGGTTTTCGGGTGGGAGTGGATGGACGCGTGTGTTGGGATGATTGGGTTTGGCACGGGGGATTTGAGGGTGGGGTGTGGGGGTTAGGAGTTTCAGCTGTGGTCGGTGAGAAATTGAGGGAGAGGGGTTTCAGGCAGTGTGAGACATGGGGGGGAGGGTGGTGATTGGGGGGGGATGAGGTGGTGGGTCGAGACAGGAGAGGCGCCTGAGAGATTGAGGGGGACCAGGTATGTTTTCTCTTCAGTGTCTTTGTTGCGATTGGTGTCGGAGAGGGTAGGGTGGTCAGAGGGGGAAGGGAGGAGGCTTCTGTTCTTGCTAGGGCGAGGCGTGCAGTTTATAGGCAGGGGAAGGAGTGTGGTCGAAGGGGGATGTTGGAAGGAGTTGATGAGGGAATCGGGGTGAAAGGTTGTTGGGTCGGGTGTGCCTGGGAGGGTAGTGAGGGGAGCGGGTATGATCATGGTAGGCTGATGGGTTGAGGGGATGGGAGAAGCAGAGGTCTTAGGGTGGTTGGCTCGCCATCGTGTCCCTCTGGCTTGGTGTTTGCAAAGGGGATTGGTAGGGGATGTGGTGCAGGGTGGGCTGATTTGGGGAAGGGGGCATGGGTGGCAGGGCTGGCAGGAGGGGGGGGTGGGCGCACAGGGGCATTTTCGGCAGACCTTGGTCGATTGGGTGCAATCAGGGTTCGAACAGTGATATAAATGGGTTTGGATGACTTTGTTCACACCATCCCACTTTAGCTATATCACTTGATGTTAATTGTTCATACTTTTACGATTAACAGTACTACAGCTGTACCTAGCGATTATTTGTACTTTCTAAGTTCAACTAATTCACTGGGTGAGGTTATTCACAGTTTCTAGGTTCAACTAAACATGGTGCTATTATTCCCGAATTCTAAGTATTATTGTTCTAAGTGTAGACTAGGCCGCAGAAAGTTTTTAGGCAGAATTTCAAATGTAGCTAGACCACAGAATATTCTATTGAGCAGACCTTCAAATTGTAATTAGCCACAGATAAGCTGTTAGGCACTCTTTCAAATGCAATTACTACACAGATTTGTTGTTAGGTGGGTTTCTAAATTCGAGCTGGACTACAGATATGCTATTGGGCACACTTTTCCGCGGAATTACACCACAGCCATTAGGTGGCCTTTCTAAGTGCAACTAGACCGCAACTACGATTTAGGCAGACTATCTAGTTGCAGCTACTGCACAGATATGTTATTAGTTAGAATTTCTTCTAGCCAACTAGGATACAGGAATGATATTAGGCAGACTCAAATGCAAGACCACCACAGATATGCTTTTAGGTGGATTTTCACGTGCAACTAGATCACAGATGTGCTATTAGGCACTCTTTCTAAATGCAACTACTCCACAGATATGCTATTTGGCGGACTTTCTAAGAGCGGCTAGACCACAAATATGCTATTCAGCACTCTTAAGTGCGACTACACCACAGATATTCTAAATGCTAGAAGACACTTTCTAAATGCATTTAAACCGAAGGCAAGACTAGATGCTATTTCACCACAGATATGTTATAAGGGACCCTTTCTAGACACTATTTCACCACCTGTATGCTAATCGGCACACTTTCTAAATGAAATTAGACCAAGAGCAAGGCTAGACCACAGATATGCTGTTAGGTAAGTTTCAAATGCAATTATATCACAGATGTGCTATTTAGGAACACTTTCTAAATGATATTTCACCAACAGATAAGCTATTCGGCATACTTTCTAAAAGCAATTACAGCACAGATCTGCTATTCGTCACACTTTCTATATGCATTTATACCACAGATATGCTATTCGGCACACTTTCAAAACAGAACTACACCGTGGATGCTATTAGATGGACTTTCCAAATGCAATTTATGCCACAGTTATGCTATTGGGCAGACTTTCTAATGCAACTTTCTGGATGCAATTATGCTACAGGTATGTTATTGAGTAGACTTTCTAATGCAGCTTTCTAGATGCAATTATGCCACAGATATGCTTTTGGGAGTCTTTCTAAATGCAATTATGCCACAGATATGCTATTGGGAGACTTCTAAATGCAATTATGTCTCTTTCTAAATATTTCACCAGCAGATATGCTATTCGGCACACTTTAAAATGTGACTACACCGTGGATGCTATTAGATGGACTTTCCAAATGCAATTATGCCACAGATATGCTATTTGGGAGACTTTCTAAATGTAATTATGCCACAGATATGCTATTGGGAGACTTTCTAAATGCAATTATGCCACAGATATGCTATTTGGGAGACTAAAAGCAACTTCCAAATGCAACATTTCTACATGTAACTACACTGCAGATATGCTGTTAGGAGGAATTTCTAAATGAATGCTACTAGGCAGAAGAATACTGCTATGGGAGCCTATCTAAGATGAGGAATACGTCGGAGGACACAATCACTTCGAAGAACAAGTTACTTCTTACCTTGTAACGTTCTTTCGACGGGATGTTCCTCTGACGTATTCCTCATCTTAGATATCTCCTTCCAGCTCTGCTGGCCTCGGAAAATCTTTTCTGTAGAGGGCGCTGCGCGTCGACGTCCTCCGAGTCGATGTCCCTCGACAGCCGCCGTATCGACGTCGACGTCATCCTGCCCATAAAGGCCACGCGCAGCGTCCGTTGCTCAGTTCCGTTTTGTAGCCCACAATAATACTTTCTGGACTAACTAATCACCCTGAAGGAGCGTAAGCTGCAACAACAAGGGAAGTAGAACTGCGGGGATGGATGGGAGGGTCGATAAGGAATACGTCGGAGGAACATCCCGTCGAAAGAACGTTACAAGGTAAGAAGTAACTTGTTCTTCGAAGGGATTGTGTCTTCCGACGTATTCCTCATCTTAGATAGGCTCCCATAGCAGTATTCTATTATCGGAGGAGGGAGTACTGACTTCACGCTGTCTTCTATTGATGAATAGAATGCAGTACAGCCCTTCCAAACCTAGTCTCTTGACTGGAGGAGGAATCCAGATTGTAAAAACGTGTAAAGGTATGGACAGACGACCATGTAGCGGCCGCACATATGTCTTTAACCGGCACGCCTCTTTTGAGGGCCGATGAAGCTGCAATACCTCTGGGCGAATGAGCCCTAAGGTTTTGAGGGGGCTATTTCCCTGCCAGTTTATAACATTCCAGAATGGCTAGAACGATCCATCTGGAAATGGTCTGCTTAGTTATTGGTAACCCCAGCTTGTGACCTGTGTAACCTACAAACAGCTGGTCTGTCTGTCTTATCCTGGCTAGTCTACTAATGTAAAAACTTAAAGCCCTCCTAGGGTCTAGCCTGTGTAACCTCTCTTCCTGTTTTCCCGGGTGAGGAGGATGATAGAAAGATAGTAGGGTAATCTTCTGAGTGATATGGAATTCAGAAACCACCTTTGGGAGGAAATTAGGCTTCACTTGCAGGACAACTTTGTTTTTGTGAAATATTGTATGAGGGGGTTTACAAGAAAGAGCTTGTAATTCGCTCACCCTTCTAGCAGATGTAAGTGCTATTAATAAAACAGTTTTAATGGTAAGGAATCTTAACGAACAAGAATGGAGAGGTCCGAAAGGTGTACCCATCAGGAAAGTTAGTACTAAGTTTAAATCCCATAGGGGAACTTGGAATGGTCTTGGGGGATAAACATTGGTTAACCCCTTTAGAAACTGTATTACCAAGGCGAATTTGAAATAGGATGGTTCTTCCGCATTACGCTTAAAGATGGATAGCGCTGCGAGATAGCCCTTAAAATGGTGCCAACTTGAAGGCCTGAATTTGCCAAATATAGTAGGAAGGACAAAACCATTGGTGTACCACATGAAAAAGGGTCAATATTCTGTTCTCTACACCAGCTGCAAAATCTGTTCCAACGGCAGCGGTATAAAGACTTTGTTGCTGGCCTCCTTGCCGAAAGCAACACCTCCATACCATCATCAGGGAGGTCCCAATCCTTGTACCTCAGCCTTTCAGAAGCCAAGCGTGAAGGTTGAGGGTTTTGATGTCTGGATGGAGAACCTGACCTCCCTTCTGTGAGAGTAGGTTCTCTCTGAGTGGAAGTCGAATTGGAGGGCAGATGGACAAGTCTAGAAGGTCCGGGTACCACGTTCTCCTGGCCCAATCCGGGGCAATTAGAATCATGGTTCGCCGGAATCTTCTCAACCTCCTGATCATTTGAGGAATGACAGGGACCGGTGGGAACGCGTACAGAAGCGGAAACTCCCAGTCCACTATGAACGCGTCTCCCAGAGCTCCTCTCGGGGGAAATTCCCTTGAGCAGAACAGGTCGCATTTCCTGTTTAGGCTGGTGGCGAACAGATCTACCTGAGGGGTTCCCCAAAGGGCAAAGATCTCTTGAAGGACTTCCTGAGCTAGCTCCCACTCGTGGGAGACTGTGTTCTGCCTGCTCAGAGCGTCCGCTGTCAAGTTCTTCTCTCCGGCTAGGTGAACTGCTGATAGAGAGATTCCTTCTTGGATTCCCCAAAACCAGAGCTGCATCGCCTCTCTGCACAGGGGTAGTGATCCTACGCCTCCTCTTTTGTTGAGGTAATGCATGGCCACCGTGTTGTCCGTCATTATCAGGACGTTCTTCCCTTGTACAGCTGGCAGGAACGCCTTCAGCGCAAGTCTGATGGCTCTCAGCTCTAACAGGTTGATGTGTAGTCTGGACTCCGATGGAGACCAACGACCGCTGATGGTCAAGTCGTTGGCGTGGGCTCCCCACCCCGTGAGTGAGGCATCCGTGACTACTGTTATCTCCGGCCAGGGTTGCCAAAACTGTTTTCCTTTCAGAATGTTCTCCTGACAGGCCCATCACTGAAGGTCTCGAGCCACCCTGCCGGGAACCTGAAGAAGATCTGTCATTCTCCCTGAGAATTGTGACCACTGAGTCCTCAGTGCCCACTGGAGGGATCTCATTCTCAGGCGAGCCTCTGGCACTAGGAAAATGCAGGATGCCATGAGGCCTAGCAACCTCAAAAAGTCGAAGGCTGGGAGACGTTGGGCATGCTGGAACTTGGTAACCATCTGTAGAATATCTTGAGCCCTCACCTCTGGTGGCGAGGCTTTTCCCAGGGAAGTGTCCAGGATCGCTCCTATGAACTGGAGTCTCTGCGATGGTATCATTTGTGACTTCTTTAAATTGAGGGAGTAGCCCAGTCTGTGAAGGAAGTGGCACACGTGATTTAGCTGGATCTGAGCTTGTTCCGGAGAAACAGCCCTGATCAACCAATCGTCCAGGTAGGGGTAGACGTGAATCCCTTCCCTCCTTAGACTTGCAGCCACTACCGACATTAACTTGGTGAAGACCCTCGGGGCGGAGGTCAGCCCAAATGGCAGCACTCGAAATTGATAGTGAGAGTTGCCAATTGCGAACCTCAGGTATTTCCTGTGTTTGAGATGGATAGGCACATGGAAATAAGCGTCCTGAAGGTCCAGAGATAATAACCAGTCCTGGAACTGAAGGGCCTGGAGGATCTGAGAAAGAGTGACCATCTTGAATTTGTTTTTTCTGGGGAATTTGTTCAATTCTCGCAAGTCCAAGATGGGTCTCAGTCCTCCGTCTTTCTTTGGAATGAGAAAGTAAGGGGAGTACCAGCCCTTGTTCCTCTCCGCTACAGGTACCGGTTCTATGGCACCTTTCTCTAGCAGGTCCCAAATTTCCTGCAAGAGGAGCGGATCTGGAGCTTTCTGAGAGCAGATCCCCGGTGGATGACTCTGAGGTATACGTAGGAAAGGCAGGCAGTAACCTTGGGCAACTGTTTCCAATGCCCAAGCATTTGACGTGATAGCTTGCCATACCGCCAGATGTTGAGTCAACCTGCCTCCTACAGGTGTCCTGTGAGGGAAGTCCTCAGAGTGGTTTTGGGGCGGCTGATGGAGATGCCGATGGTAAAGAGGTACCTGCTGTTGCTGCGGCTTTTGAATATCTACCCCGTCCACCCCGGGTAGTTCTTCTTTGACCCCTTTGAGCCGGTCGTCCTCTACCTCTTCCGAATGCGGAGTAGAAGCGAAAGGACTTGCCCCTCGCAGAGGTTCCTGTGGGACGAAAAGGAGTCTGACGGATTGCAGCTCCTAGGGATTTTGCTGCTGCTTTTGAAGTTTGCAGTTTCTCTAAACTGTCATCCGCCTTTTTCCCGAACAAAGAAGAGCCATCGAATGGCATGTTCAAGAGCCTGGCTTGCACATGTGGGGCAAAACCAGACTTTCTCAACCAAGCGAATCTCCTGGTTGATGTACTTGCCGCCATTGCTCTGCTGATACTGTCAGCCGAATCAATGCCCGTCTGGAGGGATTCGCACATAGCGTCTTTACCGTCCTGTATAATATTCAGGAACGCATCCCTTTCTTCTCCCTCCGGGATGCAGTCAGCCGCTGTAGAAGCACACTCCCAAAGTGTATGGCTGAACCTAGAAAGGGTGCAAGTAGCATTAACAGATTTTAACGCCATGCTACATGCTGAAAAGACTTTCTTTGACATAGCATCATATTTTTTATCGTCCCTGTCCTGTGGGACGGTAGGATAAGCCGTCTTGACATCGGTAGAGGATGCTGCCTGTACCACCAGACTTTCTGGGGATGGGTGCTTAGACAAAAACTCTGGGTCTGTAGAAGATACCCTGTACTTTGTAGACAGTTTTTTATTTACTGCTGGTACTACATCTGGGGTTTCCCAGTTTGTCATGATCTTTCTCTGAAGAGCTTTATGAAAAGGCACCAGAGGATCCTCCTGTGGGCCTTTGTCAAGAATATCCGTGAGGTCATCTTGTTGGAAAGATTGTGAAGGTGCAGACCACCCCATGAACTCTGTGATCCTGGCCATTAAGGCTCTGTAGGGGGTTTCAGCATGCTCCCCTGGGTCTGGCTTAGAAAACTCCACCTCAGGGGAAGTGTCTAACCCACTTGCCTCATGTAAGGAATCATGAAGATCCTTTAACCTGCGCTCTTCAGAGGAAAATTCCTCTCTAATTGGGGTTACAGGTCCCTGTAACTCAAATGTGTCTTCCTGTTCAGACAATTCACCCTCTTCCAAAATTGAGGACAGAGTTCTCAATTGTTCTGAACTCGTAAAGGGAGTAAATCCCATTTCCAAGGCAGAGGGTGCCGAACTTGTCATTATCGGCCTCGAAAACGTCGATGTCGTTGACGCCGACGTCGAAGGCTTCGAGCGTGGCGTCGAAAACAAAGGCGGAGGCCTCGAAGACCTCGACAGAATTGGAATTCTACTCGACAATCTCGAAGCCATCGACGTCGAGGACCTGGGGATAGTCGCTGGATGTGTGGTAACCGTGACTTTTCTTGGCGTCGACGCCGGTGTCGAAGCTGGCGTCGAGTCGACAGACCCGTGTGTCGAAGGTCCCTTCGACAACGGCGTCGAAGACACCGACCTCGACGGAACCCTCGTCGACGGCGTCGACGGAACCTTCGAGGAAGGTTTGGAGGTCATAGTCCTACTCGAGGGTTCGAGACGCGCTTGAGAGGTTTCCTTCGCCGGGTACTGCGACTTGCGGCGTTTTTGACCTTCAGGTCTTTCGACCAGAGCATCGCTCTCGGCAGTCTTTGAGGGGGTCGAGGCCGCTTTCTCGAAGACACTCATCATATTTTTTCGGAATTCCTCCCATTCAGCCCGGGAACTATGTTTCGTGGGGCAAGGGATTCTTTTTGGTGAAACAGAGGAAGAGGAAGACGGAGAAGGGGATCTTCGACGTCTCCTCTTCGAGTGCTTCGATCTCGAGGAGTGATGAGACCCACTCCGAGACCTGGAGCGCGAATGGTGACGAGGAGACGAATGTCTCGACTTCGTCGACGAATAAGAAGCTTTAAAAGTCTTACCTTTCTCCAGCTTCCCCCTACGCTCCTTCAGGGCCTTAGCTGTCATGGACATACAGTCCTCGCATTCCGAACAATGGTGTTCAGCTCCCAAACACCACAGTCAAACTCTGTGAGGATCGGTCAACGACATCTTTTTCCCACAATCTCGACATTTCTTGAAGCCGGATCGAGGAGTTGTCGGTTCCGACGAGGAAGCCATCGAGTACGGATCGAATAACTCGAGGTAAATAGGATTAATCTGACTAAGAACTGAGCAACGGTATTCCGAGGCACTGAGTAAGCGTGGAAAAACGGAACTGAGCAACGGACGCTACGCGCGCGGCCTTTATGGGCAGGATGACGTCGATACGGCGGCTGTCGAGGGACATCGACTCGGAGGACGTCGATGCGCAGCGCCCTCTAGAGAAAAACATTTCCGAGGCCAGCAGAGCTGGAAGGAGATATCTAAGATGAGGAATACGTCGGAGGACACAATCCCTTCGAATGACGAGTTTACAACCAATTAGCTAACTGGGTTGAGTGGTAGGGGTAGTATGGCGTGAAGTAATTGCTCTGTCCCTGCCCTTGCAACACTTACTTATTGTTGGCTTCTTGCTTCTCCTGCGGATACGACCTGGAGCCATCTCTGTATGAGCCGTCCTTTTCCTCGGGGTCCTTAGCCGATGGGGCTGCCCTGCAGTGGCCAGTGAGGTCCTCGTTGCAGGGCCAATCAGGTCGCGGGGCGGGCTTCAATGTAATCAGGAAGCGGGGAGGTGCGGGCTTCAATGGAATCAAGAAGCGGGGAGGGCTCCGGAGGCGGGCTTCAATGTAATCAGGAAGCGGGGAGGTGCGAGGGGATGCGGGCAGACAGTGAAGGGGGAATTTAAGCAATTTTGGAGTGGAATTGGGGTCGCAGGACAAGGCACTACTCACCAGGCAACAGACGATGGAAAGGGGTTTTGGGGAAACTGCCTACGCACTAAAGGAAAACACTGGGGCAAGGAGGGCCAATCAGATCACGGGGCGGGCTTCTATGGAATCAGGAAGCAGGGAGTGGGGAGGTGCGAGGGGATGTGGGCGGACGCTGCAGGGGGATTTTAAGCAATTTTGGAGTGGAATTGGGGTCCCAGGACAAGACACTACTCACCAGGCAACAGACGATGGAAAGGGGCTCATTTGGAAACTCCCTGCACACTAAGGAAAAACCATGGGGCGAGCAGGGCCAATCAGGTCGCGGGGAGGACTCTGGAGGCGGGCTTCAATGGAATCAGGGAGTTGGGAGGGGATGCGGGTGGACGCTGCAGGGGGATTTTAAGCAATTTTGTAGTGGAATTGGGGTTGCAGGACAAGGTACTACTCACCAGGCAACAGACGATGGAAAGGGGCTCTGGAGAAACTGCAACACACTAAGGGGAAACACTGCGGCGAAGAGGGCCAATCAGGTCGCGGGAAGGGCTCCGGAGGCGGGCAACAACGGAATCAGGAAGCGGGGAGGTGCGAGGGGATGCGGGCAGACGCTGCAGGGGGATTTTAAGCAATTTTGGAGTGGAATTGGGGTTGCAGAACAAGGCACTACTCGCCAGGCAACAGATGATGGCAAGTGACATAAGTGACCCCCCACCTCAAAAGAATAATCGTGCTCACACACAACAGACACCAATAGTAGAACTTAAATAATGTCAGACCAACACAGGTCGTGAGTAATCAATCGGATATAATATGTTTCTCTAATTAATACATTCCTCAAACAGATTCCTAATCTTTTGAAGATTTCCAAAGCAGAACCAAAATACAGTATGTCGGGCAATAGATTACAAGTAATTTATATACTGAAGTCAATAGGGGTGTGCTTCCCTCTGAGTTGAAACAGTAATGTTTGACAAAGCTATGCTGAGAAGCCAATGTTGGCAGCCTGACTGATATTCAGCAAAGGAATACTCAGCTGCAAAGTGGAAATAGCAATAGCTTCACCCCTGACCAAATAGGCCGGGATGCCGTCAGGAACAATTTTTTCTCCCAGCAACGCATTGAAATGACTGTCAATTCTTTTGAAAATGAACTGTTTGGAAATGGCCTTTCGAGGACCAGAAAATCCAATTAACACCTGGTCGTAAATCTGGCACTACTTGACCCGGCCTTCCACAGGAGAGCTGTGGAACTTTACACTTGTCTCATTTGAAGGATTTTGGGTCAGCGGATTGGGCTGGCTGGGCAAAGAATACTCTGGGAGAGGAAATTAAAGTTACTCATCGTAGTGACTAGGGTACTCATAGTCAATAGTCCCCTTTCCTCCATCCTTGTGTGCGTCCCCCACCATGGGGATGGTACCGGAACCGTTGCGCTGAAAAATGTAGCTTCCCCTTTAAATTTAGTATAGCGTGCAGGGGCAGGACCTCAGGCGTCTCCCGCTGGCACCTAACCTCTGTCCCCTTTGAACACATTGGAAGCTTAGATACTGTTAGGCAGAAACCTGTGCAGTTCCCTTAGGGACCACTGCAAAAAGTTTAAGACTACAGGTGTTAGGAATACACCCGATTGGTAGCAGTCTGTCCCACCCAGATTTACCTGGTAGCTTTGGCTGAGCAGCCAGACTTCTCTCAAGAAGAGTTAGGCAGTATATAGAGTATACAAGAAAAGGGATAGAAATACAGTAGCACAAGCAAACACTGACCAGAGCTTTGGTATAAAAGTATAAAATTATTCATTTAAAAACACACTTGTAAAAATACACTGGCACTAGTATGTCAAGCAAGTTCAAACTCAGTCACTAGAAATATATATACCTCCCTAATTATTTGACAAGTCTAGGTTAGTACACCACTTATTTAGCAAAAGAGAGGTGAGCGCGTAACCATAGATGGCACTCCAATAATTATTTAAAAAGGGAGAGAAAAGGCAGAAATAGGAAAAACACACAATACCAACACTTTTAAAGAACCACAGCAAGTCAAGAAAGGCAGGGTCTACTGTAGAGTAAAAAGTTCATAGGCCAGGCCCATTCTTGGAGAGAGCAAGGCGGAATGTGCCCAAGATCACACAGTGGAAATGCACTAAAAGTCTTTGCAGGAAAGTCAAAAAGAGGTTGGATCAAGTTAGAAAGGTAATGTTAACAGGTCCGAGGTCACCCCAGGATAGAGTGTCAAGGTTTTACGGGACACCTTGGAAGGTCTGTTGCAAGGGAGACCAGGCGAGACACAGTACCTGAAATGGTGAGAAAGCTCCAGCGGGGGCAGTTGTTCCTGGCAACAGGTGCAAGTCGGTGCTTCGTCCAGGGGAAGAGAAGATCTCGACGTGGAGGAAAGCTGGAGGTCGTTGCACTGCCAGGGAAGTAAACAGCCGCGGAGTTTCCCGGTTAAAAGGTACTACCCTTTTATTTGCGGTAGTGGTGAAGCGTGGCTATCCGGCGTCCGGGGTGCTTGGCACAGGCGATTCGACCACGAGACGATCCAGGAAGGCAAAAAAGGCGAACTGGTTGGTCCCACCAGCTCAAAGGGAAGAAGACTCTTGGAAGAAGATCTTCTCTGTCGTCGGGAAAGTGGTGAGTTTCGTACAGCAGGGCTCCACCGGTGGTGTCGTCGTTGTAGATGGCTCAGCTTCTCCCCTCTTCGGATTCTTTAGGTCATGTGGGGACTTCTGAAGTTCCAGTCCCCAGAGCCCTGCTTTTATGCAGCAAAACCCCCATTCATCAGCCTAGCTGTCAATCAAACATGCTAAGTGGTGAGCCGGGCGGCTCACCACTGGGCCAATCACACAAGAGTGTGACTTGAGTTGCCAAGGCAACTCAGTCCAGGGTGCCCATTTCCCCCCTCCCACACATCCTGTAGACCCAGACAGAGTGGCACCACTTTTGGAGGCTTCTGTGCAGAAGCCCGCCAAAAGTGGAACAAAGGGCTCGACTTGGGTTGGAGTTACAGAGGCAAACACAAACACCATTTTAAAACCGAGTTCTGGCAAAAAGACCCAACCGGGGAATAAATATTAAATAAATAACCCGGCAGTATCTTTAACATTGCACCAAAAAAGTGGTGCGTTTAAAATGAATGGGAAAATCCCATAGGAAATATTCCGGTGGAATATTTTGCGTGGTAACCACTGCCACCAGCTAGAACTCGACAAGGGGGGACTGGACAGTGCCCCCTTGAAAAACAGACCCAGGGGCAATCAAATTACCCCTACCAGCACTTCCACAATATGATGGTTTGTACTGGTTCTATTCACAATTTAAGACTAGTAAAGTCAATGGTGACTTTACATGCCCTGGGAGATAGTAGTCAGTCCCAGGGTATGGAGTCTATGTTTGGGGGTCACTATGACACCCCTGTGTTACTGCACTGAGGGTGCTGTGCAACACACTTACCAAAAACACATGAAGCCCTATGGAGTAAAAGACCCCATAGCCCATAAAACACATTACAAAGTCAAAGGACATTCTCAAATCGTGCCTAAGAGTGGGAGAAAGTCTCACTCTTAGCAGGAGAAAAAATTAAACCCCTTAAATCCAGCAAAGCTACTGGGGGACTAACTAGGTTTGGGAAATTAGCCTTTACAGAGAATTCTCCCTAACAGATACCCGTCTACTCTTAATACATATTAGCCCTTGGCATACTAGCGGGGGAAGGCTAGTGGGACTTATGGAGGAAAGGGGACTATGGGTACCCTAGTCACTACAGTGAGTAACTTTAATTACTTATAAGTCCCGTCCCCTTTCCTCCATCCTTGTGGGTGATTCCACTGAACAAGAACAAAGGATAGAGCTGTGATAACCTGCCTCATATTTAGGATGAAGCAAAAAGGTTCTTCAGAACCGCCTGACCAAACTCTGCATCGCGCCTGGAATTGGTGTCCAGCGAGGAGTAGTGCTTACAGAAGGCCGAATGAGTGGCCCAAGTAGCCGCCTTGCTGATGACATCCCAAGAAGCAGGTCTCTGAAATACAACGGCCGTGGCCTTGGCTCTGACTGCATGGGCATGAATCCCCTCAGGAACAGGTTTGCCCATGGCCGTGTACTCCTCCGAGATGGCCAGAACCATCCAACGGGCAATGAAAGCCTTGGAAGCCTAACAGAGGAGCCCCCAAAAGTTACAAACAATGCCTCAGACTTCCTGAAGCATTTCGTCCAAGAGAGATAAAACTTGAGGACCCTCTTTAGGGCCAAAGAATGTTCTCTCTGATTCCCAAGTTTGCGAAGAACACTGGAAGGCAGATCTATTGATTCAGATGAAGTGGAGAGACCACCTTGAGCAAGAAGTTTGGATAGGTGCGCAAGATGACCTTGCCATCGTGAAACATGGCGAAGAGCTTGTACGAGGACATCACCTGCAGCTCACTAACCCTTGTGCACAGAGGTGAGAGCCACCAGTAAAATTTTAGTGTCACCAAGGGGATGTCCACAGAAGCCATCGGCTCAAAAGGCTTACACTACAAAGCTGCAGGAACCACATTGAGGTCGCAGACAGGGTGCGGCCTACGCACTGGAGGAAAAAGCCTAGACAACCCCTTAAAATGGGCTTTAACCACTGGGTTTGGCAAGGAAAACAAATGCCCAGGGGAATTCCTGTAAGCCCCAATGGCTGCTAAATAAGTGCAGCACGTATCCACCTGAACTCCAGAACAAGCAAGGTGTGCTGAAAAAGCCAGTAAGTTATCCAGAGGACAGGTGACAGGGTCCAGACGCTTGTCATGAGCCCAATGGCAGAACCTAGTCCATTTACTCTTATACTGGGACTGAGTCGAGGTTTGAGTGATGCTCCAGTTGTCACCTGAAAATTGAGGATGCTGAAAGCTCAGCTGGTCAGGAACCAGGCTGCCAGCACCAGCTTGGTCGGGTCCGAATGTTCCACCACCCGCCCTGCTGCATCAGTAACCCCCTTGCTGGAGATCAGAAGGTGGACATGACCCTGGGAGCACAACTGCAGCAGATCCGAAAACCAGGGTCTCAAAGGCCAGTGGGGGCGATGAGGCTGCAACCTACCAAAGCCTGAACCTTGCAGCGGGGTGGGTGGGAATGCATAACACCTGTGGCTGTGCCAACAGATTTGGAAGGCATCTCCCAGAGAACAGACCCTGTTCTGCCCAGGAGGAAAATTGGGGGCACTTGTAATTCAGAGGGGATGCAAACAAATCCAGGGCTGCAAATACCCCCCCCCCACCCGCCAACACTGGAACAGGGGTAACAAGGAGTCGGAGTGCAACTCCCACTAGTAGGTGGTGAACCCCAGGCGGCTCAGCTGGTCTGCTTCTGCATTGCTGTCCCCCGGGAGGTGGACTGCTGAAATCCAAACTCCTTCCGTCAGGTCCCATTCCCAGATCGATCCCGCCTCCATGCAAAGGAGGGGGGGAGGGAGGGGAACGGGTGCCACCCTGCTTGTTCAGGTAAAACATTGTAGTAGAATGGTCTGTTTTGACCAGAACTAACTTGTCCCTGAGGAGGGGCAAAAACGCCTTAAGGTCCAGGCACAAATCCCTGAGCTCGAGCAGACTGATATGCCAGAGGGCTTCCACTATGGACCATGCTCCATGAATCACGTAGCCCCCCCTCAGCCCGAAAGAGGAGTCTGTCATCAAAGGATCCAGTTGAGTGAAGGCTCGCACTGCAACATTGCCATCCATCAGCCACCAGTGAAGATCAGGCAGTAGGAGCGGTGGTATGGGATCCTGTCCGACTGAGATCCTGTACAGTGAGCATGCAGGAGGCCAGGTAGTGTTCCAACGCACCCCTAAGAAGACCAGTTCCTGACATAGGCAAAACTGACTTCATCTGGCTGAGGGAGAACCCCAGCTGATGAAGCATATCTGCCAACCTCTGGTAGGAGTTCACCACCCCTTTGGGTGACCCCCCGCCCTCACTAGCCAGTCGTCCAAATAAGGGTACAGATAATGGCCCTCCAAGCTGAGAAGGCTCACCTCAGCGTTCATCAACTTCGTGAAGACACAACGAGCAGAGTTCAGGCCAAAGGGCAGCACCTTGTACTGAAAGTGGTATGACAAAAACGTGAACCGCAGACACTTCTGATGCAGTTGGTAGATGGGAACAAGCAGGTATGCAGTAGAAAATATAGGGCGCCTGGCGGAGTCCTGATTTACCCAGGTGGGTATATGTACAAAAAAAGGAATAATCAGGATGAAGAAGATCCTACAAGTAAGCCAGTTGTGCCGTGCATGTATGTTTATTTTACATTGACAGTCCTTTTTTAGTTCATTCAACAATTTATTTTACAGGTCTTTCGATAAGCACGAAAGTTTTTTGGCATCAAACGGACAAAAGTGATTGTGAACGGTGGTAACACGGGTTAAGTGTCAACCTCTGATGTATTGAGGTTAAAACTCCACACTGAAGTACATTCCCTGTATAGATGTGATAGAGAAAGAACTATCAAGCAGGGAAAGTATACCTGAGGCTTGAAAATGGCCCCAGGGTTAGTTCACACAAGGTGTACACAACAGATATTTACACAACATACACAAGGGGGAAGATACAGTTGTGTCACGGGGATCGACACAGGTGTGTTTCGGCCAAAACATGGCTTGATTGAAGCCGGTCTATATGCTGGCCTTCGTCAGGAAAGGCACCATTGGTGGTGCTGTCCGTTGATTCTGTGGGTTTAAGAGAGGCAGTGAGGATCTTCAAAAAGGGGTGATTTTATTAATTTAGGATAGTATTAAATACTGGCCAAATTTGGCCATGGTGTTACATCTCATGGTGCAACTGAGAAACGGCTTACCTGCTGCTCCGGTGGCAGTGGCAAGCTGGGAAATATCCTCACGTGGTTGAAGGATAGTGTGTGCGTGATTGCACTTAGGAATATGCCTGAGAGTGCTTCAGGCCGACATCTCTCGGGTTCCCGCTGACTGTGAAGGGCCACAGTGGGTCCCAGATCTGAGAGAAAGAGAATATAGGATCAGAATGCATGATCCTGGATAAGGATTCAGAGGAGTGGATTCGATGATGGTGAGAGAATCCTACTCGGGGTAGACTGCCCTCGAAGAGCATGGTGGTGGGCGAGTACGTGCCTATGAGGTGTAGACGTCTGACCAGTGGTTCAGGTGGTCTGCGATGAGTACATCTCGGTGAGCAGGGTGGCTCCCACGGGGGTAGAGTCGTTCCGGTGCAGCGGTGGTCCATGGGGGTGGAACTAGCCGCATGTCGAAATCCTGTGTGGCTATCGGGAGTGCGAGAGCGCGCATCGAGTAGCGCTGAGGTCTAGGCAGGAAAATGACCGGTGAAAAGACTGAAATCGATGCAGTCGATGCAGAGTTGGGAAAAAAACGGCACGAGGGGTGTGGAGGACTTAGAGTGCCTGAAGGTGCGCGCATGAAGTGGCGCTGAGGTGTAGTAGGGAGCACTATATTCAATGCAGTGAGATCGTGTTGGGATCTGGGGAGTGAGAAAAGGCACGTGGGAGGTGCGAAAAATCGGGTAATTAGGTGCCTGTATGTGGCGGTGTGGACACCTGAAATGCCTACTTTTAGTTAAGAGTGGAGCCCGGCAGCAGGGTATAGTAAGTGCAGACTGGCAAGCCAAGTCAAAAAGGGGCGCGCTCTGGTCAACAATTAAAAAGCTAAGGTGCTGTTCCCTGGCTACCTTACCGCAGTATGTCTGGCGTACCTCTGTATACGGGGTCCTCCGCTCGAAATGAAACTGTGAGGAGAATGCTGGCTGCTGTGTAAATATACATTTTACAGGCTAGGCGGCAGCCAATCAAAAACACGCATTGGAAGTACCCAATGGGTACAGGAAGGAGTTTGAACCAATTGCGTGTTGTCAAGAAGGTGGAACATAATTGAACTACTCGAATGGTGGAGCATCATGGGAGGTGTGGTCCCAGAAACGGTGCTTGCAGGCTAAAGCAATGCTGAATGGGATGCACTGAATGCAAAGTGTGGAAAAGGGTGTGTGGAAACGGGCAAACCGGTTGGCTCGGAGTCTGGTAGCATTTCATAATGGCTCCATAGAGACACCTATTGTTTATTAATTATTACCAACGGGAAGTGCGTTGTATATACCGGTGCATGATCTGTCCAAACTGCCTATTGTGAGTGCTGGCATAATACAGGTAGAGAGGTCCACTATACATGCTGTTGAGTGCATACGCATCCATTCATTCTACGGGTCCATAAAATAAAAGGTTAATAAGCATTGGACATATATGCATGTCATATCACATGTCACCCGTGGTGGTAATTAATACATGTGTACACTTGGTGTTAACGGGAGATGCATAAGTACTGATTGCCAGATGTCAAAACAATTGGTGAAAAAACCACAGTCCATGTGAATATATGTGTACACTTGGTGTTACATAGGTTCTGATTGCCAGAGATTAAAACAATTGGTGACAGTAATACAGTTGTTAATGTATGCAAGCTGAGATATCTATATAGGTTGCCCCTGGTGTCCCGAAATGATAAAAGAGGGTGAGGGGGTTTTTTGTTTTTAGAAATGTTTCCATTCAACGGTTATATTTAAACCGTGACGTACGGTGTCCAATTTGTGAACCCATTTCTGTTCCAGTTTTGTCAGAATCAAATTGATATCCCCCCCACGACGTTGTGGTTGGAGCTGTTGCAGCACGGTCCATGAAAATAGTTCATGAGTATGGCCCTTTTTGGTGTAGTGTTCAACGAGTGGTTTGTCTTGGACTGAGTTCTTTATGCAGGACCTGTGTTCATTAATCCTTTGTTTTACGGGCCTTATTGTTTTGCCAATGTAGACCATGTTGCAGGGACATTTGATGGCGTAGATAACACATCTGCTCTCGCAGTTGGTGTGGTTGTTCATCTTCCATGTGAACACCTTGTGTGTGAAGGTCTTACTGTTGGTGGTGTATTTACAGGCGGCACAGTGTCCACAACTGAAGTGACCAGTAACTGGCGGGATACTCCAGAGGGTTGCAGTCGTTTTCGTGGGTTCCAAAAATGTGTGTACAAGGGTATCCCTCAGGTTCCTGTTTTTCTTGAAAGCGAACAGTGGTTTCTTCGCTAGGCTGCCCTCGTTCTTAATCAAATGCCAGTTTCTGTTGATGGTGCTCTTTATGAGATTGCTGACCGGGTTGAAGGTAGTTACACAGACAGTCTGTGTAACTACCTTCAACCCGGTCAGCAATCTCATAAAGAGCACGGGCCTTATTGTTTTGCCAATGTAGACCATGTTGCAGGGCAGCCTAGCGAAGAAACCACTGTTCGCTTTCAAGAAAAACAGGAACCTGAGGGATACCCTTGTACACACATTTTTGGAACCCACGAAAACGACTGCAACCCTCTGGAGTATCCCGCCAGTTACTGGTCACTTCAGTTGTGGACACTGTGTTGCCTGTAAATACACCACCAACAGTAAGACCTTCACACACAAGGTGTTCACATGGAAGATGAACAACCACACCAACTGCGAGAGCAGATGTGTTATCTACGCCATCAAATGTCCCTGCAACATGGTCTACATTGGCAAAACAATAAGGCCCGTAAAACAAAGGATTAATGAACACAGGTCCTGCATAAAGAACTCAGTCCAAGACAAACCACTCGTTGAACACTACACCAAAAAGGGCCATACTCATGAACTATTTTCATGGACCGTGCTGCAACAGCTCCAACCACAACGTCGTGGGGGGGATATCAATTTGATTCTGACAAAACTGGAACAGAAATGGGTTCACAAATTGGACACCGTACGTCACGGTTTAAATATAACCGTTGAATGGAAACATTTCTAAAAACAAAAAACCCCCTCACCCTCTTTTATCATTTCGGGACACCAGGGGCAACCTATATAGATATCTCAGCTTGCATACATTAACAACTGTATTACTGTCACCAATTGTTTTAATCTCTGGCAATCAGAACCTATGTAACACCAAGTGTACACATATATTCACATGGACTATGGTTTTTTCACCAATTGTTTTGACATCTGGCAATCAGTACTTATGCATCTCCCGTTAACACCAAGTGTACACATGTATTAATTACCACCACGGGTGACATGTGATATGACATGCATATATGTCCAATGCTTATTAACCTTTTATTTTATGGACCCGTACAATGAATGGATGCGTATGTACTCAACAGCATGTATAGTGGACCTCTCTACCTGTATTATGCCAGCACTCACAATAGGCAGTTTGGACAGATCATGCACCGGTATATACAACGCACTTCCCGTTGGTAATAATTAATAAACAATAGGTGTCTCTATGGAGCCATTATGAAATGCTACCAGACTCAGAGCCAACCGGTTTGCCCGTTTCCACACACCCTTTTCCACACTTTGCATTCAGTGCATCCCATACAGCATTGCTTTAGCCTGCAAGCACCGTTTCTGGGACCACACCTCCCATGATGCTCCACCATTCGAGTAGTTCAATTATGTTCCACCTTCTTGACAACACGCGATTGGTTCAAACTCCTTCCTGTACCCATTGGGTACTTCCAATGCGCATTTTTGATTGGCTGCCGCCTAGCTTGTAAAATGTATATTTACAACGCACTTCCCGCTGGTAATAATTAATAAACAATAGGTGTCTCTATGGAGCTATTATGAAATGCTACCAGACTCAGAGCCAACCGGTTTGCTTTTTCTACACAACCTTTTCCACATTTTGCATTCAGTGCATCCCATTCAGCATTGCTTTAGCCTGTAAGCACCGTTTCTGGGACCACACCTCCCATGATGCTCCACCATTCGAGTAGTTCAATTATGCTCCACCTTCTTGACAACACGCGATTGGTTCAAACTCCTTCCTGTACCCATTGGGTACTTCCAATGCACGTTTTTGATTGGCTGCCGCCTAGCCTGTAAAATGTATACACAGCAGCCAGCATTCTCCTCACAGTTTCATTTCGAGCTGAGGACCCCGTATACAGAGGTACGCCAGACATACTGCGGTAAGGTAGCCAGGGAACAGCACCTTAGCTTTTTAATTGTTGACCAGAGCGCGCCCCTTTTTGACTTGGCTTGCCAGTCTGCACTTACTATACCCTGCTGCCGGGCTCCACTCTTAACTAAAAGTAGGCATTTCAGGTGTCCACACCGCCACATACAGGCACCTAATTACCCGATTTTTCGCACCTCCCACGTGCCTTTTCTCACTCCCCAGATCCCAACACGATCTCACTGCATTGAATATAGTGCTCCCTACTACACCTCAGCGCCACTTCATGCGCGCACCTTCAGGCACTCTAAGTCCTCCACACCCCTCGTGCCGTTTTTTTCCCAACTCGGTCTCACTGCATCGATTTCAGTATTTTCACCGGTCATTTTCCTGCCTAGACCTCAGCGCTACTCGATGCGCGCTCTCGCACTCCTGATAGCCACACAGGATTTCGACATGCGGCTAGTTCCACCCCCATGGACCACCGCTGCACCGGAACGACTCTACCCCCGTGGGAGCCACCCTGCTCACCGAGATGTACTCATTACAGACCACCTGAACCACTGGTCAGACGTCTACACCTCATAGGCACGTACTCGCCCACCACCATGCTCTTCGAGGGCAGTCTACCCCGAGTAGGATTCTCTCACCATCATCGAATCCACTCCTCTGAATCCTTATCCAGGATCATGCATTCTGATCCTATATTCTCTTTCTCTCAGATCTGGGACCCACTGTGGCCCTTCACAGTCAGCGGGAACCCGAGAGATGTCGGCCTGAAGCACTCTCAGGCATATTCCTAAGTGCAATCACGCACACACTATCCTTCAACCACGTGAGGATATTTCCCAGCTTGCCACTGCCACCGGAGCAGCAGGTAAGCCGTTTCTCAGGTGCACCATGCAATGTAACACCATGGCCAAATTTGGCCAGTATTTAATACTATCCTAAATTAATTAAATCACCCCTTTTTGAAGATCCTCACTGCCTCTCTTAAACCCACAGAATCAACGGACAGCACCACCAATGGTGCCTTTCCTGACGAAGGCCAGCATATAGACCGGCTTCAATCAAGCCATGTTTTGGCCGAAACACACCTGTGTCGATCCCCGTGACACTACTGTATCGTCCACCTTGTGTATGTTGTGTAAATATCTGTTGTGTACACCTTGTGTGAACTAACCCTGGGGCCATTTTCAAGCCTCAGGTATACTTTCCCTGCTTGATAGTTCTTTCTCTATCACATCTATACAGGGAATGTACTTCAGTGTGAGTTTTAACCTCAATACATCAGAGGTTGACACTTAACCCGTGTTACCACCGTTCACAATCACTTTTGTCTGTTTGATGCCAAAAAACTTTCGTGCTTATCGAAAGACCTGTAAAATAAATTGTTGAATGAACTAAAAAAGGACTGTGTCAATGTAAAATAAACATACATGCACGGCACAACTGGCTTACTTGTAGGATCTTCTTCATCCTGATTATTCCTTTTTTTGTACAAGCAGGTATGCATCCTTGAGGTCCAGGGAACCCATCCAGTCCCAGGCACACAGACTCCGCTATCTGCGCAAGAGTAATCATCTTGAAGCGTTCCAGCGGTTAAGACAGATTTATAAATGACAGATTCAGGGCAACCCTACAGGCTATAGCGCGTTATCAATAAATAAAATAATAAATAAGTCTCAGATCAGCCTGGTTGTTCGTGGGTACCACACAAATCCTGCAATAGTAACCAAAGCCCCTGTCTACAAGAGGAACCTGTTCTATCGCCTGCATCTCCAAGAGCTAAAGGACCTCCTGTAAAAGAGCCAGGGGCCAGATCTGACTAAGAGGAGCACAGGATAGTAGAGGCAAAGGAAGAGGAAGACTGAAGCCTGTGGAGATTATGTATATGCAAGGGTTGCTGAAAAGACGCGTGCAGGTGTCCTGGAACAGAGCCAAAACGGCCCCCCACAGGTGTTCTTCTTTGATGTCATTGCTTCTTAGTGTTGGAGGCGGGGCAGAGGAGGTGGAAGATTAAAAACCTGCCGCTTCCTCCTGTTGTTGCTGAGCGACCTGTCAGGCCTCCGTGTACCGCAGTCCCGGAACCCCTTGAAGCTGGAGAAAGCGTGGGGCTTGAACTCGGTCCTGCCCTGGGACTGATGGAAGGATTTCTGACCAGATTTTGTCAGGATGGCCAAGGACTTGGCGGCTTGAGGGGAGGTTTTATTCTTTGTGAAATCATCGGCTGTTAGGCTGATTTTCTATACTCTGGCCTGGTGGACAGATGTATAGAAGGCCAACCTATATTGTGACGTCTTAGTTACTTAACTGTAACAGTATTTCTCCAGCATTGGTATCTTTCATCGATTCAGATGGTTGAATATTCCCTGTCAGACTGGGAACCCTCTGTGATTTAAATAATTAAAAAATTAAATATATATACATTATTTACATAGAAATACAATGTAGATTGCCCATTACGGCCTATGAACCATTCAATTGTGTAGTCCCTCCACCGCACTTTGGTCCTTTACGGCCCTAACCAATGAGGTGGCAGGGTTTATGCTTCTCCCCAGGCAGCCATCTTCAGATTCTGAGCCGTGAAAGACTACATGAATAGGCTGCTGGGAGAAAGAGCAGGCTCTTAGGGGAGGCGGGTGGGCGCATGTGAATCTATGAAAGATCTCAATGTTGGAGAAATACAGTTACAGGTAAGTAACTAAGACTTCTCCAGCATTGGATCTTTCATAGATACAGATGCTTGAATAGAATACCAAGCAGTTAGGCCATGCCCATATCATAAGTACATTTTGCAAATCCTTCCACTCGCCTTACTATACAACAATTAACCGGCCACAAAGTGACAAAGTTTCAGTTTAAGTTTACCTAAGTTACTGAGGATTCCCAGTTTAAGAACTGGGAATATTTACAGCATGTGATTATATGAAAGATCCAATTCTAGGGAAACTGAGCTTATTAGTGATCCACAGTTGGCTGGCTTTGCCAGGGGCTGCGGATTCCAATGAAATGGGGCGAGTAGGAGACAAGAGAGGAAGCGAGAGAAAGCACAAGGGGCCATGAGTCTGGGAGGGTGAGAGGAGAGGTGGTGTGGAGGGAACTGGATTGGGAGTAGACCGATTCAATCAGACATGTACTGAGGAGCAAGACTAATTAATGGCTTTGCAGACTAGGAACAGGAACTTCAAAAGGCAGCGGTTGTCTATGGAGAGATAACAACTAGGATGTCCGCAGGTAGAAGGGAGGTAAACTGCGCAGAGGGAAGGTAGCAAAGTGGACTACTTTGTCTAGAGGGAGGTATGAGTAGAGCGAAAGGCCAAGGATTAGGCCCAAGGTGGATTTGAGTTTGCTGAGCACGATGGAGGAGATGGAATACATTTCTTGAATGCAACTCCTGTTCTCCAGCATTAGTATCTTTCATAGATTCACATGATGTATGAATATTCCCTTTCAGGCTGGGAATCCACGGTAGAAGAGCAGTTTATTTTTTTAAACTGAAACTTCAGTCACCTTAGTGCTATACTATAGTCGTTTTTGGGTCATGTCTGTAAAGACTGGAGGGGGTATCTGTACTTCTGCCCACTAAATGGTTAGGATAGAGGCACCCCCAGCCAAGGCTCTCCATTGGTAGAATGGACAAGCAGCCAAGGCTGAGACTCAAGGGAGGTGATGCAAACTGGTTCATAGATACAGTGAATCCTCAAGCCGCCACAAAGGAATGCCTGCATAATATGTTAGATGCTACCCTAGTTCTTTTATTCACCAACAAAGGGTAAAAAGTCAGGTAGGTCTATACAAATAAATAAGACTCACTTGTACTAGAAATTTACTCAGATAACTTAATATATGCAGTTGTATGTGGTATCGAAATTAACTTTAAATTTAGTTGTAATGCACCAGCTGCTGATAGTTATTAAAAAGCATTCACAGTACTAGGCAATGGTTAACTTCAAATGCATCAGTGTAGACATGTAGTTAAAATCTAGAGCATTGGCAGAATGCTTTGTTTACGAATAAAAATGCAATACTGTGTGAGGACTCCCCCCCCCCCCCAACCCCCAACCTGGGCAACCTGCAAGAAAAAGTTAAGGTGTATTTTACTTTGCATATTACAGCCGAGTACACATTAATATGTTCATTAATGGTCTGCTTTGTTTTCTACAGATCCCACTACCCAAAGTACCTGGGAATTCACAGGAGAACAGGATCCAAGATGAATCTGGGTCCCCTGGATGAATCCTGGGTGCCTTGGCAGGCGACGTGGCAGAGTTGATCAGCTTCACTCGACAATGCCATTTAAGGATGGACCACCCTTGAAAGCAGCCGTTAGGGACCACTACACACAATTAAGACTACAGTAGGCAATACAAGTTTTACCTTTGGTACAAGCCTGTACTACTATGTTAAAGTGGTAGCAGTAGTGGAGCCGCCAAGCTCATCTCAAGAGTATATGAGCAGTAGCAGAGATTACACAAAGGGACCACAATTACTTTGACTCAAGCAAACACTGACTCATTGTTTCAGGTAGAAAAATATAAGTACATTTATTTTTAAACCGTTTGTTATAAACACAACACTTCTATTAATTCAAAATCACACATAAAATACACTACAACCAACCAATTCACTTTGGTACACTCTAACCCATGTTAAGTACCCTATGTTTTAACGGATCGGTGTTGTGAAACAAAAGACGTTACCAGGAACACGTACACGTATGCAATCACTTTTTGACAGTAATGACAGTTCAGTCTTACTAAAGAAACGCGTATCCGCGGCAAGAAATGTTACCGGGGCAAAAACACACTTAGCATCTGAGTTAACCAGAGAGAGTTGAGGGCAAAAATCATAGGCAATACTTTTGTCAAGGCAGACAGAATCAGAGAACACTCGTTGACAGAAATTCAAGAGTCAATAGGCCGGAGCCAGTGTCAAGTGGAGCCGGGTTCCTGTTGTCGAGGATCACACAGTCGGACAGTTCAAGATTCAACGTTGCCAGGAGTACTTAGATATTGTCAACAGAGGAAGCAAAAGTTATAAGGAGGGAAGACAAGGGCAAGCCTTGGAGGCAAAGAAAAGGGATTCACCCTAATTCCTCAAACAGAACACTACCTTATTCAATGAAGAAGCTGGTGCCACAGCAGTTGATCCTGGTAGTTTCCCGCAGACCCACGGTTCCTGGAGCTTCGGTACGAAGGACGACGTCTGGAGGGGTCTGCACCACACAGGGATGAGGCCGGCAGCAGCGACGGTGAATAAAAGGTGCGCTCCTTAAAAACAGGAGAGGCTGTTCAGATGGCTATCCGGACCACTACAGCAGTGTGCAGTGATTTCGACCAAGAAGAGGATCCTCTGGCTGTGGAAGAAAAGCTGGTTATCCCCACCCGGCTCAAGGGAAGAAGACTCCGGACTCGATCTTTGGTCGTCAAAGGATAGGTCAGGACTGCAGCAGGGCTTCATCGGGATGGGGTAGTTGCAGCAGCAGTCATCTTCTCCGCTTCTCTTCGGTTCCTTGTAGTTCCAGTGGCGACTCTCTGACTTCTAGCCCAAGAGACCTGCCTTTTATGCGTAAATCACCCATTCACACAGCCTGGCTGTCAATCACGCAGCAGGGGGAGGTTGTCCAGCAAGGAACACCACCTCAGCCAATCAGGGCAAAGTGAGACTTGGGTTTCCTAGGATACCCTGTGTAGGGGGCGACTACACCCCTCCCTCACATTCAGCCCACCTAGACACCCAGGCGCCTGGAGGAGGGCTTCTTGGCAGAAGCCCACCAAAAGACAGTGAACAAAGAAGGCAAACCTGTTTTCCGTGCAAAGTAAAACAAAAGAAGGACTTTAACAAAAAGAAATGGCGAATAAACCCGACCGGAGCCAAAAGAAAGTATTTGGTCAAGCAGGTGTAAGTTCAAGGCTAATATAATAGCCTAAAACAATACCACGTTTATATAGTATACTCGCGGTAGAAAAGTTAGGGTAGATACCACTGCCACCAGCCAAGTCTAAATGTAAAAAGAGCTAAACAATGCTCTAGGAGGTACAGATACAAAGTAACTCTTTCCAGTACTCCATGTAAGATGGGGTGTACTGGATGTGGGTAAATGACTAAGTAAAGTTAATGGCAACTTTACCCTTTTCTGGGGGACAGTAGTCAGCCTCAGAAATGGAGTCGGTGGGAAGTCTAAAAGACAACCCTGCGTCACTGCACTGAAGGTGCTGGGTAACACAAAAAAGAAGGGGGCTAATGAAGTGGTGTACTCCAGAGTCCACAATCGCAAAAGCAGATGAAATACACATTGCAAAAACACAGGTAAGAGTGGGAAAAAGAGGCACACTCTTACCAAGTGAAAAAAATAACTCCAGAAATCCAGCAAAGCTGCTGGGGTACTCACTAGGTGAGGGAAATTAGCCATAAAATGAGAATTCTCCCCAACAAGCAGGAGAAGGGAACCAAGCAGTGTCGGAAAGGCAGCTGTGCACGTCTGGCGTAGTTGTCTCTGTTGTCAGGTTGCTACGCTGGCTGGCTGTGGATGTCCCAAGAAGATATTTGCTGAGGACCTTGACAAGTCCTGGGTGAAAACGTTAAGGCCTTTGGTGGTCGTTGATGACTTTCGGTGGCGATGAGTGCAGGGCAGTAGAAGGTATCAGTATTTTGTGGTTGGCCGCATTTCAGTTCTTCAGTGCTTAGCACGGAGTGGGTGGCTTCTGGCGAACTGGGCATTGCGGACCCTCACCAAATCTGGACCCTCGGGACACCTCCTTCGTGGATTGGTGGCGGGAAACCCAGCTGCTGGCACTCATATGCAGGCAGCAACCCAAGCTCTTCTCCTGCATGGAAATGTGGACAGTTGTCATGGCTGCAGTGCCACTCGAAGATTTCCTGCGTTATTTGGAACTTTGGCAGCTCTGGATGTCAGGCAGCAATATGCCAGGGTACCCCCCCCCCCCTTTCCGGGCGATATACTGTAACTTGTCTTCCAGCAGTCACAAACACTCCTCCAGACCCCAGGCGACACAGAAGGACTATCTTGGCTTCAAAGGTCTCCAGGCACTCATCTTCTGGATCCACAAAGATCCCTTTTCTGGACGCCAGGCACACAGGACTGGCTTCCAGGACACTTTCGAGTTGCACGCTGTTCCCTCATAGCTATGGGAAGAGGTCACCTATCCAGATCCTCTCTGGTTCAGTACTTAAATCAGCAAAGCAGCCTTTGGATTTCTAAAAGAGTCGCAGCAGCAGAACTTCTTCCTCCAACTGGATTCCAGGATACACGCTTCTTGAGTCTTCAGCTTCTTGTTTAGACTTTCAGCCTCCAACAAGGAAGGTCAGTGTAGGGTCCCTTGTTATATAGAAATCTCTCCATTCAGCCAGCTGAGCTAGGCTCAGTCAGCCAATCCCACACCAGGGCATTCATGGAGGCAACACTCAATCGAGCATGCAGGCCATTCACCGAAAACCAGAGACCCAACACACAGGATGTGGATTGAAGGCAACTCCCCAGCCTTTCAGGGCACCCACCTCATTAATTCCAGTTGAAGTCAGGGCTGGCTCAAGCATTGCGTCACACAACCAAAACTAGACACACACAACACAGAACGTGAATGGACTCCTCACTCCATTCATTCAGGCTCCACCCCAAGGGTGTACCCACAACAAGTAGTCCGTGGGAAGGATCCAGCCAGTCTGGCATTGGCAGCCCTAGAGCCATATATGATACTTCCACCCAACAGCCATTATAGTGTAGGGAACAGAGCCAGGGCTTCTCAGGATTTTGAGAAACAATGGTTAGAAGCTAAAGAAACCAAGAGGCTACTGTGGTCATCTTGCCTTTGGTGTAATCCATTGATTCTTTATGGCAGGGCTTGGGTATATCAACAATGGAGGATAAATTTAATAGTTACTCACTGCAGTGAGTAACGTTCTCTTTGTCCATAGTCCCCTTTCCTCCATACTGCATGGGTGTCCTTTGCTAGGGCCGGGAGACGGAACCTTTATCACTAGAAAAAAACCTCCTTCCCCTTTAAATTTAGAGGCACGCAGCCCTGGGAGCATGCGCTCCTCTGACTCTGCGCACTGGCGGCAGGTAGGACGTATGGAGGTAAGGGCTCTATGGACAAAGAGTACGTTAGTCACAACCGTGGGTAACTATTAATTACTCTTACGTCCCGTCCCCTTTCCTCTATACTGCATGGGCGATGACAACTGAATGTAGCCCTAAGGTGGAGAGGCGATCCTCCCTAAGCAAGCAGGTTCCTTAGAACCGCCTGTCCTAATGTCGCGTCTGACTTAGAGCCGGCGTCCTAACATTAGTGCTTGCAGAAAGCCAAATGGGTGGCCCAGGTAGCCGCCCTGCTGATGACCAGCCACGGAATCTGTCTCTGGAATGCGACGGCCATGGCCTTGGCTCTGACAGCGTGGACAGGCATGTTAGCTGGCAGTGGCTCATGCTGTCCCTCATAGGCCTCCTTGATGGCCAAAACCATCCACCTTGCTATAGAGGCCTTGGATGCTGGATACCCGGGTATTGACCTGCCGAAGGTGGCAAATAGAGCGTCCGACTTGGGGAAGCTCTTGGTCCTGTCCAGATAAAATTTCAGAGTGTGCCCGACATCCAAAAAGTGCAAGACCCTTTGAGCATCGTCGTTACGATCGGAAAAAAACGTAGGTAACACCATCTCCTCATTTAGATGGAAGGCATAGACTACTTTAGGTAGGAACGTAGGGTGTTTTCTCAGGACCCGCTTGTCCTTGTGAAAGGTAGTATAGGGTTCTGAAGCCACCAGTGCCTCAATCTCGCTGACTCTACGAGCAGAAGTGAGACCCACCAACAAAGCTGTTTTAATGGCGAGCAGTCTGATGTCCGCGGACGCCATTGGTTCGAAAGGCTTGTGTGCCAGGGCGGCCATCACTATACTGAGTGTTAGGGAGAATTCTCATTCTATGGCTAATTTCCCTTACCTATAGTGTCCCCCAGCAGCTTTGCTGGATTTGATGGGTTTGTTTCTTTTTTTTCCTGCTAAGAGTGAGACTCTTTTTCCCACTCTAGGGCATTTTTGCTATGTGTTCTAGGCTATTTTTGTGTTTAATGTCTATGAGGTTTGTCTCACCTCCATAGGAACCATCTGTATTCAATGTGTTACACAGCACCCTCCACGCAGTGACACAGGGGTGTCGTAGCGACCCCCAAACATAGACTCCATACCCTGGGACTGACTACTGTCTCCCAGGGCATATAAAGTCCCCATTCACTTTACTAGTCAATTTTTGTGAACTAAACCAGTACAACCCATCTTACTATGGAAGTACTGGGAAGGGTTAATAGTTTTTCCCTTATGTTCATTTTCGAGAGGCTACCGTACAGTCCCTCTCTCAAATGTTTCTGGCTGGTGGCAGTGGTTACTACCAAAAATATTCGAAAGCAAATATTTTCCTATGGGATTATCCCATTGTTCGAGGCTACCACTTTTTCTGACAGCCTCTAACATAACGCCGGTGCATTTTAATATTAACTTTACTCGGATAGGTTTTATTTGCCAGAGCTTTAATATAACTTCTTTCTCGTGTCTTTCTCTAAACTCCTAACCCAGGTCGGGGATCCTTTGTTCGTCCTTTTGGCAGGCTTCTGCCAAGAAACCCTCCTTTTGGCACCACTGAGTCTGGGGTGGGTCCAATGTGTGGGAGGGGGAGTAGGACCCTGGACAGGGTTGCCTCAGCAACCCATGTCGCATTCTATCCTGATAGGCTGGAGGGTCTCCCACCAAGGAGGACTACTCCACTGTGCTCCCACCAAGGATGACTACTCCACGGTGTGAGTGACAGCTAGGCTGTATGAATGGGGCACTTTTTGCATAAAAGCAGGGTCCTGAGGACTGGAAGGGCAAGACGTTGCCACTGGAACCAAGAAGCCGAAGAGGAGAGAAGCCAAAGACCGCTGCAACGACTGAACCACCGGTGAATCCCTGCTGCAGCGTCTCGCCACTTTTCTCCACACGACGAGCGTAGATCTTCATCTGAAAGAAGCCTTCTTCCCTTGAGCTGGTGGGGCCAACCAGTTTGCCAATTGCCTTCCCAGACCTGCCTTGGTCGAATCACCAGTACCCTGTACTCGGAGGCCGGTTAGCCAGGCACCAGTCCACCCGGACCGAGATTTAAAGGAGCGTACTTTTTATTTGTCGGGCAGCACCGCGGCTCGTTTCATCCCTGAGTAGTGCAGTAACTCAAACCTTCCTCCATGATGAGAGCCTCTCTTCCTCTGCTGGATCCCCCGAACTGCAGGAACTACCAGGAACAACCGCCACCGCAGGAGCCACTTCTTCATTTTTAAAAGGTACATTGTTCCGCCAGGCCGCCCTTTCTTCGTGGTAGCGCTAAAGGTGTTTTAAATCCTTTACCTACCTGTTGGGTTGGCCGCCCCTCTCTCAACATTGTCTTTTCACCTTCTGCATCCACCTTTTCGAAATCGTTAACCAAAGACCTGACTGCAGCTACAAAAACATTTTGCTCCTGGGCCCTTGCCCTGTACCACTGACTCTAGCACAGGCCCATTGACACTGGCTACATTTGTTAGAACTGCCTTCTTTAGATTGCTTCTCAACTATAACTGTGTTGGTCACCTACTTCTTATAACTACCCTTTTCTTCCCCTTTTTAAAAATTGTGAAATGCCATTTTGCTCAGTTTTCATTTAAGTATTGCGTATACTGATGCACTGTCTTGCTTAACTGGTTCACAAACGTATGGGAAGTGTTGCTAGGGTGTGTAAGAAGATATTTCTAAATAACTTGTGCTTTCCCTCCCTTGTGAGAAAGAGATAGAGCATCCTTTATGTGTGGTTTTCACTGTGCCATTTTGCTCAGTTTTCACTCTGGTTCACTTGGTCTACAATTTAACTAGGCAGGGTATATTTTTGTTTGACTTATTTTAACTTGCTTGAGGACCGTGATAAATGTGTTTTACTAGAAGTGTATAAAATAAATGACATCTACTTTTTAATACAAAGCTTTGGTCAGTGTTTCCTTGTGCGTGTGCCATAGTACTGTAGGCCTATTGTGTAAACCCTGAATACTGCTCATCTCCCTCTTGAGATAAGTCTGTCTGCTCAGCCACAGCTACCAACTAAATCTTTGTGGTACAGACTGATACCAAAGAGGATTTATTGCTCTCACCTGTAGTCCTAATCTTCTGTAGTGCTCCCAAAGGGAACTGCACAGGATTCTGCCTAACACACGGGGTGTGGTTTCTTGATGGGTCGGGCAGAGCCTGGTGAGGCCCGCCAGATGTCGTTTCACCACCGGGTTGCAAGAGAAGACCTCCTCCTCCGAATTCCTATAGGCCCCTATGGCTGCCAAATAAATGCAGCATGTGTCCACTTGAACCCCTGAGTGAGCGAGGTGTGCAGAGAAGGAGAGCATATAGTCCAATGTGCAAGTAAGGGGGGGGGGTGGGGGAGGGGTCGATCTCATTTGATTCCACCCAGTGACAGAACCTAGTCCATTTACTCTTGTACTGGCTCCTAGTAGCCTTGCTCCTAGCACCTTGAATGGTGTCTAGGTTAGCCTGAGACCGGATCAGATGCTTCAGTGTGACCTGCTCAGGAACCAAGATGCTAGGGATAATTTCTGTGGAGCGGGGTTGGGGGGTGGTGTTAGGCAGAAACCTGTGCAGTTCCCTTGGGGAACACTGCAAAAGATTTAAGACCACAGGTATAGCAGTAAACCCACTTGGTAGCAGTCTGTACCACCCAGATTTACCTGGTAGCTGTGGCTGAGCAGTCAGACTTCCCTCAAGAAGAGTTAGGCAGTATGCAAAGTATACACAATATGTACTCAGACACAATAGCACAAGCAAACACTGACCAGAGCTTGGTTTCAAAAGTATATAGTTATTTATTTTCAAGTACATATAAGTTGAAAACACTCTAGCAAAAATATAGTAAAACACTCTAAACACAGTTATATGGAAAGCAGTCCCAATCCTTATTCCTATCTAGACAACTCTAGGTTAACACCACATAATTCAAACAGAGGTGAGCGCTTAACGTTAGATGACACTCTAGTAGGTAAAAAGAAGGGAGAAGGAGCAGAATTAGGTTAAACACACCACTCTAAGGTCCAGAACACTTGAAATAGGCTCAAAGAAGTACTAAGTCACAGGTGAGCAAAAGTCACTAGGCAGGGCCCACTCTTAGAGTAGCCGGAGCGAAAAATGTGCCCAAGATCACACTGTTATTAGGGATTCAAAGTCTTGCAAAGAGTTAGAAAGAGTTTAGAGTGGCTTAGAAAGTTTAGCCAGGGTGTCCCAGGCACTCCCAGGTTCGAAAGCCGGGGGCTAAATCTACCCCGTACAGTCGGTGGCAAGGGAAGCCAGGCGGAACACGGTACCTTAAGCGGAAAGGGTCCTCCAGCGGTGGCAGTTGTTCTAGGCAGTGGCAGCAAGGCTCGACGTCGGTCAGGGGAGAAGAAGTTCTCGCTGAAGAGCAGAAGAAGAAGGTCGTTGCACTGCCCGGGAAGAAACCAACCGCGGAGTCCTCCGGTTAAAGGGTTGTACCGACTTTCGTGGTTGGGGTAAAAGTGGTGGGGTTCCGGTTGCCGGGGTGCTTGGCACTGGCAAGGCGGCCACGAGATACCTCGAGAAGCGAAAAGAAGGCGAAAACTGGTTGTCCCCACCAGTCAAGGGAAGGAGCCACTCCGTTAAGAGTTCCCCTCGGTCGTCGGGAAAAGTGGTGAGACGGTTCAGCAGGGCTCCACCGGGTGGTGTCGTCGAAGCAGGTCGGCTCAGCTCTTCCCTCGTCGGATTCTTGGTCCTGTGGCGACTTCTGAAGTTCCAGTCCCCAAAGCCCTGCTTTTATGCAGCAAACCCCCATTCACCCAGCCTAGCTGTCACTCAAACATGCTAAGTGGTGAGCCGGCCGGCTCACCACTTGGGCCAATCAGGACGGAGTGCGACTTGAGTTACCAAGGTAACTCAGTCCAGGGTGCCTAAATCCCCCTCCACCCCTCCTAAGTACCCCAGACAGAGTGGCACCACTTTGGAGGGCTTCTGTGGAGAAGCCCGCCAAAAGTGGAACAAAGGGCTCCACTTTGGGTCAGAGTTACAGAGGTGAACGCCAACGCCATTTTAGGATCAAGTTTTGGCAAAAAGTCCCAACCGGAGTTATAATAATAAATATATAAACCGGCGGTATGTTTAAGGCTACCGTAAATAAATAATTAAATGTGTTAGCCTAAAACAATGGGAAATCCCATAGGAAAATATTCGCGGTCGAATATAAAAAGTAGTTTCCACTGCCACCAGCCAAAACTCGATCAGGGGGGACGGAGACGTGCCCCCTCGACTAACAGACCCTGGGGCAATCGAATTGCCCCAGCCAGTACGTCCACAATATGATGGTTTGTACTGGTTCTGTTCAGGATTCAAGACTAGCAAAGTCTTTGGTGACTTTACATGCCCTGGGAGACAGTAGTCAGTCCCAGGGTATGGAGTCTATGTTGGGGAGTCCCTAGGACACCCCTGGGTCACGGCACAGAGGGTGCTGTGTAACCCACATCACAAAAATACATGAGGCCCTATGGAGTAAAAGACCCCATAGCCCATTCAACACAAGGTTTAACCAAGAAAACACACTTCAACATGTCCAAGAGTGAGGGTAAAAGAGTCTCACTCTTGGCAGGAGAAAAAAAAAGAAACCCCAGAAATCCAGCAAAGCTGCTGGGGGACTCACTAGGTAGGGAAATTCAGCCTAAACAGAGAATTCTCCCTAACAGGTGGAGAGGACCATGCCCCCCTGTTGCTCAAGAAGATGAGCTGGGCCAAGCAGCAGGTGAATGGGTGGACTGTGGAGGCTGAGGAGCTCCGAGAACCACAGTCTCGCCAGCCACCATGGAGCTGTCAGAATTATGCCGAGGTGACGGGATTCTCTTATCTTGCACATCACCCTGGGAACCAGGGATGTGGGAGGGAAGGCATACGCCATCATGCCGGCCCTCTGTATCTGGAATGCGTCACCAAGGGAGCCGGTGCCCTGCCAATACACAAACTGATGGCACTTCTTGTTGGCCCAGTAGGCAAAAAGACAGATCTGCGGGCACCCCCCCCATCTGCTGAAGATCCTGTGTAGGACCTGATGGTTCAATTGCCATTCGTAATGGTCCGCTCCCAGTAGGCTGAGCATGTCCGCTTCCAGGTTTGACTCCCCCGGGAGGTAGATGGCCGTCAGGTAGATGTTCTCCAGGGCCCATTCCCACATGCAGATCACTAGGCTGCACAGCGGAGAGGACCTGGTACCGCCCTGCTTGTGGAGTTGTCTGTCTGGATAAGGACAACCTTGCCCTCAATAAGCAGAAGCAAAGCTTTGAGAGCTAGCCAGATGGCCTCCAGCTCCAGACAGTTGACATGAGACTCCTGCTCCTGAAGGGTGCAGACTCCATGGACACTGGTTGTCCAGAGTGGCCCCCCCAGCCTTCCAAGGAGGAATCCGTGGTGGTGGTGGTGGTGCTGACCGGCGGGGCTGGCTGCCGGAAGGGCTTGCCCGTCCGCAGGTTGCCGTCCCTGGACCACCATGTGAGGTCCGAGTGGAGAGAGGGAGGGATGCTGACCGGCTCTGCCTGGGAACCCCTCTCCTGATATCATGAGGCTGTGAAGTGCAGATGTAATATCTTTATTTTGAGTCTCGTGTGGGGTATGGCCAGTAGGACCGCTGCCATGATACCCAATAAATGTTGATACCACCAACCTGAGGTCACTTCTTGGGTGAGTAGTGGCCCTCTTGATGGCCATGATCTTGTCCTCCGAGGGGAAAACTCTCGGACCTCGTGTCCCAAATGAGGCCCAAAAAGGTCAGCCTCTGTGTAGGCTGCAGCTGAGACTTCTTGAAGTTGATCGAAAATCCAAGTTCATGGAGTGTGCTCATAAGGGCAGGGGAAGTGTGATGAACCGCCTCCGGAGATCTCGCCCTGATGAGTCAGTCTTCCAGGTACAGGTAGATGTGGGGGCCCTGAGGAGGTCTGCCACTGCATTAATCAGTCAGGTAAATACCCTGGGGGGCTGAGTTGAGGCCGAAAGGGTAGACCCTTGCTTGTATTGGAAATGGCAGCCCATGAACCTGAACCGAAGGAAGGAGCGATGAGGCTGCCAAATCGCGTCGTGTTGATAGGCGTCCTTCAAATCCAGGGAGCACATCCAGTCTCCCCTGCACAATGTCTCCGCAATGAGTGCTGGCGTAACTATCTTGAATTTTTGAAGAGTAAGGGGGAGGTTGAGGGTGGAGAGGTCGATCAACTCTCAGGCCAGCCTGGTTCTTCTTTTGTATAGTGAAAATCCTGGAGTAGAAGCCCATGCCTCGCTCGACGAGCGACCGAATTTCCACCCCCAGAGTTGCTGTCCCAATCTATCGTAGAGGAGGGAAGGAGGGAGGAATCGGTAGGCAGTACCCCGTGGATACTACGGACAGGATCAGGGGGCTGCAAACCTCTGAAGCCAAAACTGCTTGAAGGGCAAGCCTGCTCCCTACCGGAGACACATGGACCTGAAGGGGCGCATCATGCCTTCTTTCTGTCTGAGGCTGTTGCAGAGGATGGTGGAACTGGAAAAAGCCCTTGCTCCCTCCTTTTGTTGTTATCGCCGATGCTGACTCAGAACGGTCAGCCTGTCTATACCTCCGTTCTTGGAAGCCCCGGGACCTGCCGAACACCCACTCCTTGTCGGCACATTGAGGAGACTCGGTGTACACCTTGGGCGTGGCCTTCGTAAGGATAAAGACTTCGCAGTTTGTGATCTTCTTTTCATCTAGCTCCTCATCAGTGGTGGAGTGAGAGGTCACCCTTGAATGGAAGGTCCAATATGTGTTCCTGGACGTCTGGGTTGAATTTAGTAGCCCGAAGCCAGGCAGTCCTCATGTCCGTGGCAATGCAAATGGCCCAGCCAGAGGTGTCGATGTGGACCACGGTGGACTCCATTAAGTCCTGCGCCACCATTTTAGCCTCTGCCAGTCCCACCTTGAAACGCTGTTTTCCAACAGATCGAGCGGACGGCAACTGATGCATGCACATTGAAGCGGCACAGAAAGAGCTGCGAGACGCCCGGCGACAACAATCAGAAGCAGGCTCGTCTAAGAACCACGCTGCTCTTCGCTCCACACAGACCACCAATTAACGTCAGGAGATGGAGGCGCTCGCCTACACTGTACAATACAGTGGCTTGTTAGAATGTGATACCTGTGGGTAAATATACCAATAAAACAAATTCCCAGGGTTACAAATATGGGAGTAGTTTCTAACCGTTAACTCCATTTCTCCAGCGTTGGTATCTTTCATGGATTCCCATGCTTAGAATATTCCCCGTCAGGCCGGGAACCTCAGTATATTTATGAAAACCTTTTTCCTCTGAAAAAAACCTGACACTTGTGTGTCCCATCGACGTCCTTTTGGCCGCTTACGCGTGACCCAATAGGACGTACGGTATAAATAACCCCGCCCCCGTGGCTCTCTTCAGATTTTAACCCCCAAAGTAGTAGGGGCATATCAAGTTTGCATTCAGGGGAGGCCGGCGGGTGCATGTGAATCCATGAAAGATATCAACGCTGGAGAAATGGGAGTTACAGGTAAGAAACTACTCCCTTCTCCACCATTGGATCTTTCGTGGATTCACAGCTGACGACACCAGGCAGGCTAGTCCTCGTTTGGAGATTGGTCTTCCCTTTACCGAGGGTCCATAAGCCATAAACAGTTGTCTCGTACGCCTGAAATCGTGAGTACGACTCAGATAAAACTTCACTGCTCTTTTGACGTCCAACGTATGGAGAGCTTTTTCTGCAAAAGAAGAAGCCGCAGCGAAGAATGCCGGTAGCACAATGGAAGAGTGCTTGTGGAATGCAGTTGGAACCTTTGGCATAAAATGCGGGTTAGTTTCCAACACCACCTTGTCCTTGAAGAAATGCAAGTATGGGGGATCAATCACCAGCACTTACAGCTCCGACAGCCTTCTTGCTGAAGTAATAGCTACCAAAAAAGCAATTTTCCACGACAAAAATTTGAGGGGTGATGACAACAATAGGCTCAAAAAGAAGCCTTCATTAGACCTGACAGCACCAGATTGAGACTCCAACTAGGAGCGAACTTTTTGGCCAGAGGAAAAGTTCGAAATAACCCTCTCAGGAAATGCTTGACTAGTCGGTCACTGAACAACGGAGTCAAGTTCCTCTTCTGGGTAAACCTTTAAATGGCTGCCAAGTGAACCTTAATGGAGGAGAAAGACAATCCTTTTTTCGCCAAGAGTAGCAAATAAGGCAGAACTTGCTCTGCAGAGATGTTTATTCCGTCCACACTTGGTTAATCCCTACACCACACACAGAATCTCTTCCATTTACATGCATATGAAACATTTGTGGACGGAGCCCTCACCGCCTCCAAAATTCGGCGACAATCTAAAGAAATGTTTAGGGCCCCAAACTCAGAAGTCAAGAGCCAAGCCGTCAGGCTGAGGGAGCCCGGGTCGTGAGGCCAAATCGCTCCCTTGTCCTGGAATAGAAGGTCCGGCGGCTCTTGAAACCTCACTGGCTCTGCCACAGATAGCTGGAGTAGGTCCGAAAACCAAGACTGTCTCGTCCAGTGAGTAGCAATTAGAATCACACGGCATGCATATTTGTGAATTCATTGGAGGGTTCGAAGAATGAGCGGGAACGGAGGGAACGCATACACGAACCTGCCCGTCCACAGGAAAGAGACCGCATCTCCCAGCGAGTTGGATTGTGGCCACCTGCTGGCGAATTGCTTGCACTTCTTGTTCTCCCGGATCGCGAAATGATCCAGTGAAGGACGACCCCATTTCCTGAAGATGATCAACACTTGCTGATCGTTCAGCTCCCACTCGTGCAGTTGGTTCATCTGTCTGCTGAGAGAGTCTGCCTGTACATTGTTCACCCCTGGTAGATGGTACGCCACTATGTTTATTCCTAGTCTGAGGGCCCAATGCCATATTTCCTGGGCTTCGCTCGAGAGCGTTCTGAAACGAGTGCCGCCTTGTTTCCGGAGGTAGAACATCGTGGTTGTATTGTCTGTTAATATTCTCACCACCGATCCCTGTATGCGCGGCAAAAACGACTTCAGAGCCCAACGCACCGCTCTCAGTTCCAGCACTCCTCTGGGGACCATCGGCCTTGAACTTGCAGGGACCCCAGATGGGCTCCCCATCCTGTTTGTGATGCATCCGTCACCACTGTCGATTGAAATTCTGGTTCCAGCAGAGGCATTCCTCTCGTCAGGTTGTCTGAACGTTGCCACCACTGAAGCGCTTTTAGAAGCTCGCTGCTGATCTTCAATCTGTTGGACCACAATCCGTGACTTTGAGACCATCGGTCTGCCAGAAATTCCTGTATCGGTCTCATGAAGAGATGACAGTTGTCCACTAGCGGAATACACGACGCCATGGCTCCTAGCAGCGACATGTATTTTCTGACTGACACCCTGGTGCCAGTTTTCCACTCCCCCGCTCTTTGTTTGAGTTTTTAAACTCTCTCCAAGGAAGGCTTCACTAGTCCTGATTGAGTCTGGAACTCTGCACCCAAAAACACCAAGCTCCTTGAGGGAGATAGAAAGGATTTTTCGAAGTTGATTGCAAAGCCTAACCGCTGTAGTAGTTGCATGGTGGCCTCTAGGCTTGCTTCCGTCACTGTCAGCGACAAGCCTCTTATTAGCCAGTCATCTAGGTAAGGGTAGAAGTGGTGATCTTTTCTTCGTAGCCATGCTGCCACCGGAGCTAAACATTTCATGAACGTCCTGGGAGACGATTTTAGGCCGAATGGAAGCACCTTGAACTGGTAATGACTGACCCACCACGAACCTTAGGAATCTTCTGTGTCGTCGACGCACGGGTATGTGGAAATATGCGTCTTGTAAATCCTACGACGCCAGAAAATCCCCCGGTCGTATCGATCGGATGACCTTTTGAAGCGTAAGCATCTGTCATGATGCCTACCTCTAAGGAGCCAGGCAGGGCCCAGCAACCCCAGAGGCAGACATCATTTTCCCCAGGGAAGTCTCAGCGGGCCCAAGTCAGGGCCCTTTGGACTCAGTCCTGGCGCCTTAGGCGCCAGGCTCATAGCGGACCCCAGTCCTGGCGCCTTAGAAGAGGATATGTGTTTAAGTGCTTGGGTGCACACTTACCTGATGCAGACCTTGCTGCTTCATCCAGGCCCTCTTGAGGCCTGAATGGGACTACTTAACCTGTAGGACTACTTCACCACCCGGGTGTGGTCGGGGAAGGATACATACCTGATTGGTGGAAGGATACATACCAGGAACTTCTTCCAAGGCTATTTAAACCCCACCCGAACAGCCACACATGCTTCGCGTTGTTCTGCACCTAGCAGCTGGACGCTCACCGTGTCAGCTCCTGCATCCTGACTTCAGCCACGCCTGCCAGCAACCTGGAACACCTGCAAGGGGAGAAAGGAAGAGAATAGGAGAAGAAAAGCCCATACCTGCTAAATCTGCATTCCGGAGTCATTTCTCCAACGGCCCTGAAAAGGAAGACATCATTTTAAAGGCATTTCGTTTCGATCGCTGCAGCGCTGCATTTTACTCACCTTTGCAAGGCGCTTCCATCTTCAGCAGCGATCTTCCGGATTCAGCTACGGCCCGGCGCCTAGAGGAAAAAAGACAAGAACAAAGGTGAGAGGGAGAAAAGGAATAAGGAAAGCTCAGTTTCCTTTTAAGTCTTACCTGTTGGATTATTCCCACTGCATTTCGGGTCCTGCCGCTTCCTGGCATCTCCGGACCCCGGCCCCTATGGGGAAAAAAGACAAAGACATTGAATGAGCGAATGCAAAGACATTACCTGAGCGCTCGTCCAGAACTGTTTCACTTCGGGTCGGCGCCATATCTCCGGCACTCCGAACCCTAAAGACATAAGCATTAGCGCTTGCTGCAATTAGACAACGAACATTATTATTAAGCTTGAACTTTTGAACAGAACTTTTACAGCGCCTTACCTGAACAGTCAAGCTTACCTGAACTCCCATCAATCCTCAATCCAGTGAAGTAACTGGGTTTCAACGCGCCCCTGCATCAGAAGCAGGATGGAGAGCTCATCCTTCCAAACCCTAAGGTGAGGCTTCACTGGGAATCGTGGAGGAGGTATCGTGGAGGGTTGGGAGGGAGTGGGAGGCTTGAGCATTGTTCCACAGTTGGTAATACTCCCTTTTCACGTACAGGAGGGTATCCAACGAGCCAGGGAAGCCAGAATAGAGGGGCCCTTCCTGTCCATCTTCAGAGTTCTGCGCCTTCGACGCTGCGCCTCCGTGGGAACCAGGTGAGCGTTACAGCATCTTGAACTTCAGGCGTTGCAGAGTCTTGTTGAGAGCTCGAAGGTCTAGAATGGGTCACCACTTGCCGTTGGGTTTTTTGACCACGAAGTAACAGGATTATACTCCCAGGCCTCTCTCAGCCACCGGAACAAATTCTATAGCCCCTTTTTGCAGCATAAGCAGCACCTCCTGCTATAATATGTGAAGATGGGGTTGCGCTGAATACACAGGTGGAATTTCCGACGGCATGGTCTTGAATTTCAAAGAGTGGCCTAGTTTCACCATGTCCAGCACCCAATGGTCCGATGTTCTACTCCTCCATTCGTCGACGCGACGGGACACTCTGCCTCCCAGGACGTCCTGAAGATTGTCATTGTTGGGACTTTGTTTACTTTTGGCGGACGAAGACTGTCCTCCTCTCCTCCTTGACCCCTGGAAATCCCGGCTTCTTCGTGTCGCCTGGACAGCTCGCCTGTACCCTTGGGAGGAGTATGATGATCTGTGGAAACTCCAATCCCTGGAAGCAGCGAACCGGGAATCCCCAGAGGCTCCGCAGAAGGGGCGAAAAGGACTAAAAGCTTGTCCACTTTGTAAGGTTCCCAGCAACCTTGCCATATCCGAATCTTCCTCCATGCCTTTAAAGGCGTCGTCGACCTTCTCCCCGAACAATTGCTCCCCTTCACAAGGCATGTCTAACACTTTATGCTGGACTTCCGGCCTAACATTTCAACCAGGCTTGTCTTCTTAGCACCACTCCATTATTTATTTGTTTGAAACCGGACTCTGCCAAATCCACAGCGATGTTGATAGTGGTTTGATGCCTCTTGCCCCCTCACGCACTAGTAGCATGGCTGTCTTCCTGTGCTCTTCAGGCAGGTGTTCCAAGATTGGGGCCAAGCGATGCCACATTTCACAGTCGTATCTCGCCATGACAGCTAACGAGTTAGCCGCCTTGACCGCCGTCGCTCCCACTGCCAAGACTTTCTTACCAAAGGCATCCTGCCTTCTAGCTTCACTGTCCGGAGGTGTCTGGCACTTGTGTTGCGACCTAGCTTTTCTGCCAGCCGCCGCCGACACTACGGATTCCGGGGAGGGTTGCGCGGTCAAGCACTTAGGTGTAGAGTCCGGGGCTTTAAACTTCTTTTCTAACCTGCCCTTGATTGACGGCTCCAAAAATGGATGACACATGTTGCGCAAGCCTTCCTGCCAAACATGGTCCAGAATGGGAACCGAGAAGACAGACTTTCTCCTCTTCCCCATATGGTCAAATAAGAAGCATTCCTTCTTTTCTTCCTCTGGGGTCAGACCAGATTCGATACAGGCTTTCGCCATCATGGCATGGAAGGAACCAATGTCATCTGGCGGTGACGGTTGTGCCGGGCTTCTAGGAGCTTCCACTTCTCCATCCGATTCCCACATAGGGTCCCTCGAAGGTGATGATGAAATGTCCGAGAAGGAATCTCTAGGCACTTGATCGGATTCAGAATTTGCCCTCCTCCGGGTGTGATCGGGGGGGGGGGGGAGGGGGAGGGTTTGGCCTGGGGGCACTGGGGGTGTGTGGGTTCTTCGCTAACCGGACGGGAGGCCGGCAAACCAGCTGTTGACGTTGATCGTGGAGCGATACCTGCCGCGTCGTCGACAGGTATCACTGGTATCCCTGGAGGTGTACCCGTGGGAGGTAGCCTTGCATCTAAATGGCTTAATAGGGATTGCAACGTAGACAAAGTAGACAAAACTTGGAAAGACAATAGTGATTGTGGATTCAGCAGAGGGGGCATTTTGCATCCCCCAGGCCGCCGACGGGCCTACGCCCTGTAAACCAAGATCCGTTGTGCAAACAATCTGCTCCCGCTTCTCCTCCATCGATGATACAGAGCAAGCAGATTCCAGCTGTAATAGGGTATCCGGCAGAACTGTATCATACACTGCCGGTTGCCAATCTGGAGGATCCACCGTCGACGATGGAAATTTAGGTGCTACTTCCATGATCGTCGCCGCCGGGTGTCCTTTTTAGACGAAGAGGAAGATTTCCCTTGTTGACGGCCCTGGTCCCCACGACCATGCTTCGATGATGTTGAAGGGCGTCATTCGCCGGATGTTTCCCCAACGAGGAACGACTCTTTTCCTCAGGGCGTGGCTTCTTTGCCAGACGCTGCGCTGACACAGAGCGGCGAGGAACTACAGGGTACTTAGGCTTGCTCGATGTCAAACTGTGAACCGACCCTACCTCAGACTGAGGGTATCCTCCTTCGTTCAGCCACGTTATTAGACGTTGATTACAATCTTTCAATGTCTTTTGCGAGAACCCCTTGCAAACCTCACAGTTGTCCGCAAAGGGATGGGGGTAAAGACAAAGGCAATCCATGTGCCCATCTCCTTTGTACACTTTCTTCATCCCACATGTGGCACACGGGCGGAACAGCGCTTTCCCCGGCATAGGGAAAGAAAATACAACCTTACAAAGAGTAGAAACACAAGGTGATCTCGACTACTTTGGAGACGGTTGAATTCTGAAGGGAGCTGCAGGGGCGGGGCTATTTATACCGGACGTCCTACTGGGTCACGTTTAAGTGGCCCAAAAGGACGTCGATAGGACACAAAAGTATCAGGTTTTTTCCGAGGAAAAACGTTTTCATAAACATACCAAGGTTCCCAGCCTGACGACGGGGAATATTCCAAGCATGTGAATCCATGAAAGATCCAATGCTGGAGACATTGTTTTCCACCAGTCAGTCAGCTATTACTGATGGGATCTAATATCCAGTCCTGTTTGAGTAATAATAGCAGATTGGTTGTATCTCAGGTTATTTTAACACTAACAGAATTTGACATTATTCAATTGGTAGAGATTAGGGACAGCTTCTCTTCCACTATCCCTGTTAGATAGGCGGCGCACCATCCACCACCTAGGGCTAGTCACTCCTGTCAGGGACAGGGCGTTCTTCCATTAGGGACAGCCAGGACATTGTTTATACTTGCTCTATCTAAACCATGCAACAGTTTTCTTCAGTGTTAATTCACCTTCTTTCTCCCGAAGAACCGTTCTTGTGTGTTAAAAGACAGTTTGATTAACGGCTAGGGAAGCAATCTTCCTATTATGTTCTCAATTGTAACCTGTTGTTGTAGTGCCGCCTTGAAACGTGCCTGGCTCTGCACCGGAAGTTCTGAAAGGAAGTCGGACATTTCCCACCAAAGCCTCTGGTTAACAGCTGCCAACATGGAATCCACGTTGGATTGACGAAGATGCAGCGAAGCGTTGGAATAAAGCTTTTTCCCGTATGCCTCCAAGCTCCTTGCGTAGCGTGGCCGAGGACGACTGAGGCTTTCAGTAGAGTGACGCTGCAGCGATCACCGAAGAGTGCGATTGAGGTGTGCCGACAGCAAGAGTGGATCCCCCTCCATTTGCCTATACTTGGCGTTGAGGCGCCGATTGACAGGCTGGGCCATTTGGGGCTTGAGCCACCCCTTTTTGGCCAGGGCGACTATGTCCTTCTGCATCGGGATCCCCGTTCTAGCCGAGGGGCATAGAGAGAGGACCTCGGCATGGACCCTCGCCTCCACCTAGGGTTGAGGAAGGCCCAAGTACTCTGCCAGACCTGCGACGCGTTCATGGAAGGTCTTAGCTGACGATGGCGTGTCAGGGTCTTCCTCATCCGTGTCCGTCTGGTTCAGAGCGGGTGGAGGAGTGCTGGGCGGTGGGGTGGCAGGTGATGTTGACGGGGTAGCGGGCGGCTGCTGTGGCCGGTGCATACTCTTGACTAGCTGGCTTCGGGGTAAACCTGCCCTGCGATGCAGATGGATAAGCCATAGGCCACGCACCTGGTTGACACCAGTCCCACCTTATAACTTGTTCTCCCACCTCCTCCGTTCCAAGGGGTGGTATCGGACGATTGGCCATCTTGTTGAGCTGCGTGCCACGGCCCAAAAGTCGTGGTGCTCGGCTCATTGGTCCCGGCCTCCTTCCGGACTCTTGGCGGTGGAGCATGAGACCTACCCAGCACCTCAGGACGGGGCCTGGTAGGCGTGCTGCCCTTGGCAGTATTTCCGTAAGTGCTGCGGGCAGGCGCCCCTTTGGACATCTGGCCATTACTAGGGTGCAGCCCCTCGGGTGTACACCCGGTAAAAGAAACTTGCCGTCCCTCAGCACCGTCTCCGGAAAGATCTAATGACCCCTCGGCCTGGCAGCCGGTAGCTGAACTAGCCTCCGTACCAGTGCTGGTGTGAGAACATGAAAAGTTCCTCCCGCTCAGGTGTTTCCTTGGGAAGGAGTTGCCCTTGAGGGGTGCAATGGAAAAAAGTGGCCCTACCTTGGGCCTAGATTTATGTCTGACGAAGTCCTTGAAGTCCTCTGGAGGAGACTTCTCCAAGAGCTCCATCCACCGAGCTAGCCAGCTCTTCAGAGCATGCGGTGTAAGCACGTCGCACGCAGAACAACCCTCCCACCCGTGGTCAGGGCTAAGGCAGCTGAGGAAAAGAGCGTGGGGATCAGACGTAGGGAAGAGCCACTCGCAGGCTGGACACCAGCTGAAGTCGACATGCGCCGGGGAGGAGTGCGGCGCCAGAGGACCGAGTACCTGATTGATAAAAGAAGACAAAAAGACAGAAGAAAGTATCTGGGGAAGAGCGCGTGGTAGTACATGGCCGAAGCCAAACCCAGGAGCGCTGGTGAAATCGGCCCATTCCAGTTAACGCAGAAAAGGGGACCGAGGTGTGGCACGGGTGGGCCTAGCAAGGGGCGCGCATTCTCCCAGCGCCGCACCCCTGCGCGCCTCAAAATTTCAAGTGGAAGAAGGTTTTTTTCTGGTGAAAAAGGTTCCGTTTCCGGTCCCTAGCGAGGGACGCCCATACAGTATGGAGGAAAAGGGATGGGATGTAAGAGTTCTTAAATTACTCATACGTCCCGTCCCCTTTCCTCCATCCTTGCGGGTGATTCCACCGAACAAGAACACAGGGTGGAGCTGTGACAACCAGCCTCGTATCTAGGATGAAGCAAAAAGGTTCTTCAGAACCGCCAAACCAAATTCTGCATCGTGCCTGGAGCTGGTGTCCAGCGAGTAGTGCTTACAGAAGGCCGACAGCGTGTCCCAAGTAGCCGCCTTGCTGATGACATCCCAAGAAGCGTGCTTCTAAAACGAGAAGCCGTGGCCTCATCTCTGACCGCATGGGCATGAATCCCCTCAGGAACAGATCTGCCCATGTACGCAGCTGAAATGGCTTAAACCATTCAACGGGCGATGGAAGCCTTGGAATTCAGAGACCCAGGGGAGGAGCCCCCACAAGTCACAAACAATGCCACAGACCTCCAGAAGGATTTCCGGAGATAAAACTTGAGCACCCTCTTGAGGTCCAAGGAATGTAGGGCCCGCTCTGCCTCCGACTTTGGGTTCTAGAATAACACCGGCAGGCAGATATCTTGATTCAGATGGAACTGAGAGACCAATGATGACAAGAAGTTTGGTTGAGTACGCAAGATGAGCTTGTCGTTGCTAAACATGGTGAAGGGCTCACACAAAGACAATGCCTGTAACTTACTAACCCTGCGTGCAGAGGCGAGACCCACCAATAAAACAGTGTTTAGTGTCACCAAGCGGATGTCCACAGAGGCCATCGGCTCGGAAGGCTTGTCTTGCAAAGCTGCAAGAACCACATTGAGGTCCCAGACCGGATGCAGCCTATGCACTGGAGGAAAAAGCCTAGACAACCACTTAAGGTGGAGCTCAACCACCGGGTAAACTACCGAAAACATGCTCAGGGGAACTCTTGTAAGCCCCAAAGGCTGACAAATACGTGTAGCAAGTATCCACCTGAACTCCAGTATGAGCCAGGTGTGCTGAAAAAGCCAGTATTTCACCCAGAGGACAAGGGCCAGACCCAATGGCAGAAACTAGTCCATTTGCTCTTATACTGGGATTGAGTCGAGGGCCTCCTGGCCTGTGGAATGATGTCCCAGTTGTCATCTGGAAATTGAGCATGCTGAAGCCTCAGGTGGTCAGGAAAGAGGCCGCCAGGGCCAGTTTGGCCGGGTCCGGATGTTTCACTTCCCTGCCGCGCCAGGAAGTTGCTGCTGGGGATCGGGAGATGGACTGGAACCTGGGAGCAAAATGCAGCAGACTCGAAAACCAGGGTCTCGAATGCCAGTGGGGGGCAACCAGGATGAGGCTGCAACCCACGGAGGACCGGAACGTGCAGAGTGTTCGTTGGAGCAGGGAGGTGGGCGGTGTGATGCTGGAAATGCATCAGAGGGACAGGGCACTCTGAATCCTTGCACTTTATTGCTTTATCATGTATGTTCTGACTTGTTTTCCGTGCAGGAGTTTATGTGGGACTCCTGGCGGTGCGGCTCTTCCTGTATTTGGTTTGGTGAACAGACCCTTGGGATACCCTTAAGACACCCATGGGTGGGAGTGCAACCCTGTATTCCTAGTGCATGTTTTTGGGCATCTGTGTGTGGCCCACAGAGCAGGGTACGGGCTGGTGGCAGCTCTGTGCTGAATTGACAGGTGCCCTGAGTGTCCTCCATTTTGGGATGCCCAGGCCCTGTCATTGGAATCAGTGGATTCCTGATAGGAAACAAGATGGCCCCTGTGGCCTCTTGCTTTCTATCGCCTGTTTCCTTACTTTTCCTGAAGTCCCAGGAAGCCCTGACTGTCCCTTCCCCTTGACTTGCTGTTGGGTGGAAGTTCCATATATGGTGTTGTGGGGAAGTCCAGGCCAGACTGGCTGCAGCCTTCCCAATGACTGTATGTTGTGAGTACGCCCGTCGGGTGGGACCTGGGTGAATGGAGTGTGTGACAAATACACATGTGTTATGGGTGTCTAATATCTGGTGGTTGACAATGACTGAGACAGCCCTGCCCGAAACTGGTATGAATGCAGTGTGTAGTGCTGAACAGCACAGTGCTTGTACGAATCCACATTCTGTGTTGTGAGTGTCTGGATGGAGAAGAATGACCTGAATGCACTGTGCGCTTGATTGGATGACTGACTGGCAGAATGCCCCTCAGAGTGATTGGTTGCCCGAGAGTGATCCAGCAGAGTGAATGGGAGAACAACAGTATATCTGGGGGCCTCTCACTGCTAGAACTCATTCAGAAGCTGAAGTTGAAACTGGCGCTTAACTTTGAAGCCCACTGGAAGAATAAGAACTGCTGCTGCTGTCGTTCGCTAATCTGAAAGCTGCTGTGCTTTCAAGGAACTGATCTAAGAGAGGACCTGGCTAGGAGACCTCTCCCCAGGCTACGAGGGACCATTGTGCACCGTTGATCTTTGTCAAAGCTCCCTGGTAGACAGAAAGGCTGCTGAACGGAGAAAGGGACCGCCGAGGAGAACAAAGAGAAGCCCCAGACAGCTGACGACCGTCGCCGACCGGAGCCGCAGTGCTCCCTTTGCCTAAAAACATCTTATCCAAGGACTCCCTTGTTCATCACCGTTGACTGCTTTCGTCCTGCTGGAGAAAGTCAAGGTCGTCGACAATGACGACCGAGGAGAATCCGCCAGTGGGTTTCCCACGACCCGAAGACCGCAGAGACGCCAGACTACTCAACGCCCTTGCTGGGCCAAAGTTCTTCAGTAACTCTTTGCGGATACAAACACTTGTCGTCGAGGTGCCCCGCACGCCTCAGCTTGCAGGACGTTTTCGGCCGATCGTCAACGAGCACCGCAAGAACCGAAGCTGCTGCCGCAACAACAGTGTTCACCCTTTTCTTTACCGAATCCAGATGACCCTTGGCTTCTGCCTGAAAGGGAGTGCACTCAAGAAGGGCCAGTCGACGACTCATCAAAGAACTCTACGTAACCAGGTAATATGGGGGTCGTAGACTTATTTAGAAGGAAATCAGACTCTTGAGAACAATATATGGACTGGGCTTGTACGATATATCTTTATTTACAGGTTGCCCAGCTGGGGGGGATCCTCATACAGAACTGTGACTTAGTAGCTAAAGAACTGCTCTACTTAACTGTTCTAACCAACTGCTTTCCTCCTAAGTCTATTGTTGGTTCTCTATTATTGCTTTGTGTGACATTTAAACTACCTCTAGTTAATGCATTTTAAAGGAATCAAGGTAATTGTGGTACCACATAGAACTGTGTATATATTTGCCATTGTAGATTAACAGAGCCCAAAGTGAGTTATTGTGATTGTGTATATAACCTTGAGCCTTAATTTTTATAAAGATTGTATTTTAACTAATACAGTGTGTGGACATTCCTTTGTGGGTGCTTGGGAACTACACTGTACTTAAGAACCAGCCCGCATCACCTCCTGAGAGCTAAAGCCTTTGATTGCTCGACTTCGCTACCGCATAGAGAATTTTGGCTGGGGTCCTCTGTGCTTCTCCTCTGCATATAGCGAGCAGGAGTACAGACACCCACCTCTGGTCTTTACAGGCGGCAATGCGTAATACCTGCAACTGTGCCAACAGATCTGGACAGCATCTCCCAGTGACCCCTGACCTACCCATAAAGCAAACGGGGGCAATTGGAATTCTGGGAAGATGCAAATAAATCCAGGTCTGTGAACACTCAACGCTGTAACAGGGGCAACGAGTCGTCGTTGAGCAACTCCCCCTCGTAGGCGTTGAACCCCAAGTGACAACTTGTCCGCTTCTGCATTGTAGTCCCCTGGGAGGTGGACTGCCGAAATCCCAATCCCATTCGTCAGGGCCCTTTCCCAGATCGAAACCGCTGCCATGCAGAGGACGGGGGGGGGGGGGGGGAGCGGGTGCTAACCTGCTTGTTCAGGTAAAACATAGTAGAATTGTCCGTCCTGACCACAACAGACCTGCCCTGATGAGGGGCAAGAACGCCTGGAGGGCCAGGCCACTGCCCTGAGCAGATTGATATGCAAGAGGGATTCCGCCCTGGACCAAGCTCGCAGAGCCCTCTAGAGTAGCCCCCAAACCCGAGAGGAAGGAGTCCGTTGTCACCACCAGGGTAGGCTCCGGTCGGGTGCAGGGGACTCCCACTGAGACATTGTCCCCCTTCAGCCAACAGCTATGATCGAGCAGCAGGAGCAGAGGTATTGGGATCACCCTGTCTCCTGGTTCCAACTGGCCACCAGGTGGAGCTGGAGGCACCTCATCTTGTGGCGCGCATGCTGTACAGTGAACACGCAGGAGGCCATCACGCCCTGAATGTGCTGGAACCACCATGCCAAGGTGGTCGAGTTGGCCAGAAAGTGTCCCACCGCCTTGCGGAGGGACATAAGTCTCTTGGTGTGGGGACCACCCATTGAACGGTAGTGTTCCAACGCAACCCTAGGAAGACCAGTTCCTGAGACAGGCATCAATGATTTCCTCTGGTTGAGGGGAAAACCCCAGCTAATGATGGTTATCTACTAATCTCTGGCAGGAGAGCACCACCCCTCCGGGTGACCACACCCTCACCAGCCAGTCATCCAAATAAGGGTATAGATGATGGCCCTCCAAGCAGAGAAGGCCCGCCACTGCGTTCATCAACATTGTAAAAGACAGGAGGAGTTTGTGCGCAGAGTTCAGTCTGCAGCAGTTTGGGACGAGAGAGGAGCTGCAGCTACTAGTGGAATTGTACTTTGCATCTGTTGGGCGAGTGTGGGCGAGTGTTCCTTTAAGGAAACAACATCTACTCCCCTTAAAAACTCCAGGCGAGCGCGGAGCGCGCGCGGAGTTCGTGCGCAGAGTTCAGTCTGCAGCAGTCAGCAGCGGAAGCAGAGGTAAGCCCAGAGGTAAGCCCAACACATGGCCGTATCCGGACCTCAAACCCGCGCTAAGCTAAAACAATCAGCACACTTGCGAGACGGCACCGCAAACCTGCTGATAGCATGCGCTCATAGCGATGCGGTCAATAGAACAGGAACATTAGACGGCTACGACTGGTCAAAGGGACGACACGAAGAGGGCGGAGAAGGCCGAACAACAGCCACAAATCGCATAAGTACGTCCAATATAAACCCCCGACTCACCCCCTCGTGCACCCCGACAAAAATGCAACCTAAATCCTTAGTCCAAATTGCCACGGAATGTATTACCAATACAAAGAAACAGGAAAGAGTCCCGTGGGGGACACACAAAGAGACAAAGGAAACTGTCGAGACTCTCTCAGAAGTACCAAATGCCGACGCCCACACAAACACTAATAATGCTGCTGAAAACCCCCTACGGGTCGAGACGGAGGCCTCGACCCGCATGGCAGTGATGACAGCTGACGAACTTGAGGCATTCGGCCCCCGAACGAACAACAAAACAGAGAAGTCTCACGCCAACAAAACCATGGAGACAACATCAAATGCGATTGAGGTAAACATAACGGCTTTTCAATCACCCTTTGATGTAACTGACATCGAACTGCTGGAAATAGAAGTACCCTCACACTATACTGACACAAACCTTGTGAGATTCACTTTTCCAGAAAAAGGGCAAGATCCCCGCATAAGTTCGACAAACACAGTGACCATCACACCTTGCGCAGGAGTTAAACTTCCTGCTGCAGTGTCTCTCCTCAAAGCGGTGAAACATACAAACGACCACAAGCAAAATACAGATCCCATGGAGTATGGATTGAAACGTACTTTTGCGAACGCTACGTTCAACGCACGGAGCACCCTAAACAAACCCACACGAACGACATGCCCACAAATGGCGATCCCACAGATCCCCGCACCAAAACCATATACGTATGAAGTGGATCTGGCTGGACGCGAAGCTCGGCTCACTGATCGTCTCAAAGCAGACTTTGAAACAATGAAAGAACGTATGTCTGAGACTTTCGCAAACAATAAAACCAAACCTTCGAGCTCGACAACTGCTAAATCCCAGATGGAAGTTAGGCGCGGCGTACAATACAACGCTTACCTTAACACCACAGCTCACCCGCACATTGATGAGACTACGCAAAGCGAGGATCTGGGTGCCCTCAGTACAGCCGGATTGGTCACTCAGCCCTTGACCCCCAACAACCGGGACAATAGACCCCCTCAAAAGACCCTAGAGAAAAAGACAAGTACAAGGCCCCCGTCCCACTGCTCCACTCCAAAAACACAACACGATTTGAATGGAGGTCCCAAGCAGACAGATGAAACCTCAGACCGCAGAGCACAAGGGGACAGCGCACCGAGTAACTATAGCGAAGGCAACAACTCAATGCACGGCCACAAGGAGACTTACGTGACATCGAAATCAAATTTGTCGGCAGCTGCCGCTATACAGATCCACAACAACGTTCTGGCTGCTACATCACTTGCATTAATCCCGTTTACCAAGCTCTACGAGAACCTGCATGAAACGACACAAAACAATGGGGCGATACTGGGCCAACTGAACGAAAAGTTAACAAAAATGGAAAGCATGCACACAACGCTGAGAGAACGCCTTGACAAGGAAACCGAAACCTCCAAATTGTGGCTCAACAGACTGAACGAAATAACAGTCCAAGACATCCTGGAAAAAAAAAAATTGATGGAAACCATGATCGAATGCATGAACCAACTGATCCAAACCAAGAGCAATTTAAAAAAGGCTCACGAACAAAATACAAACGATAACAACGTGACAAAACGGGCACAATTGCCTACCGATCTCAAAACGGCAGACCCAAACAACATTGCTGACCACCAACCTGAGGTTAGAGAACATCCGATTACCCCAGATGAAAACATGACTTCCCACGGCAAACCCTCAAACAATCTAACCACAGCTGAGCGCCTTTCCTCCTACTCCACCGAAACCAAACAAGACAGCAACATCGAAGGCGCAGTACTCGGATCAGCTATAATTGATAGGCCAGAAGAAGCGGCCAATAAAGATCGCTGCGAAAAGAATAAAACACCACAATCCCCACCCAAAGCACACTGTTCATTACCAAAAATGTCATTCGGAATATTCACTGGACCTGCAAAAACTCTGATGACCGTGAATTCAAAGCAGAGTGAGCAAGGGCCAAGCTGTGGCCCAACCGGCAAGAGAAAAGAAAAAAAGAAACACTGTGCACCGCACAAACAAACTAGCAACTCAAAGAAATTTATAAGAAACCTAACCACACCTGTTAAATCAGGCTTATTCGAAAGAGAAAAAAAAGATGAGCCATCTAAATCAAAACAAACGGAAACGTTGAAAAGTGCTGAAATCACAACGTCCAAACCTCCGAAAACAAACCCTAAAAAACGTCAAAGATTGGACTCAGACGTACAATCAATTCAATCCGTGCCATCCTCAGAAGACCTATGCAACCTTTCAACCTACGACGACGAGTCCGAGGATGAATACAATCTTGAGGCACGAGTGTCTAGTCCAATACACCTCAATGCAGTGGAACTTGAGGTCAAAAACGCCTCTAAGAAAAAAATAAATCCCTGGTTGGCAAAAATACATATGGGACCATACCCTGACGGAGAGAGTGCCGCTAAGAGAAGACCGGCAAACCCGGGGAGAGGCCTAGGGAAAGATATTCACACAGCATCTCTAACTGCAATGAACGAGAGCCAACGACTTATGGACCCAGATTCGAAACCAAAAAAACACGTGAAACTGAACCCTAAACAGACAGCAGCTCAGAGACAAAAGGGAGCAAGCCACACCGAACAGAAAATGAAGGCTGACCTCAAGCTATCGGCCCCTAAAATCCTCATTGCGAACGTATTTAAAGACGACAACGATGTCAACCTTAATAGAGGAAATGTCATGCGACTATTACACTCACTACCAGCCTTAAGAACGGTGTCCTCCCATGACATCTCAATAGTCGAATACATCTCGGAAGTACATGCAGACAGAGTCCACCTCCACATAAAATCACAGGCGGTACGAAAGACCATACTGGCTGCCAAAGAGGACCTCCTGCTGCTTGGATTCGAGGTCGCCGAAGTATGGACGGAAAGTCACAATAATCATCTCAATAACAGAATAAACGATTCGAATGAGTCAGGCCATACAAAACGCAGAGATGAAATAAGACAACTTCTAACGACAACATCTAATCCACAACAGTCCAACGATAAAGAGACAACTGGAAGGAGCAACCATTAGCTAATCCAGAGTGATGGAAACAATTGGTTGACATTAATATCTTGGAACACACGCGGATTTCACCACCTCTACGACGACTTTCCAGTGGACTTAAGCAACAACCTCGCAATCTGTCTCCAAGAAACATGGCTGAGGAGCACGCCGGTGAAAGATGGATACGTGACGTTGCTAAACCCTGCAGGAAAAAACACACAAGGACGCCCGTTTTCAGGGCTCATAACAATGATAAAAATTGGAACCAATTGGGAAGTGTCTGAAACTGAGAACCCAAACATCTTCGTCCAAAGCACACTGTTACAGCACCACACTGAAAATACTTCCAAAAAACAGTACATACTTTTAATCAATGTGTACTGGAATCCCGCTCAGATAACCAACGGAAAGTTTGTGTCATCAGTAATGGCAATTATAGATAAACATCAACAAACTGATCGCGAGATATCCATCATTGTATGTGGTGATATGAACACAACTTGGTTCAACGCAAATGGGACCCAAATAAAAGAACCCAGGAAGGAAAGGTCTCCTAACCTGTCGAGAAGTGCATTATGGTCAATCGAAATGGATACTCGCGATTGCGACATGGCAAATGGACAGGTCAAAGGCGACCTACCACCAAAGAACACCTGGCACGGCATGGGTCACAAGAAAATCTTAGACTACACATGGTTATCAAGACATTTTTGGCACAAGATCGTGAACCTGAAAATAATTGAGACAACAACCAGCGATCACGATGTCCTAGTTCTAACCATGAACTTACCCTCGAAAAAATATACATCTAGTATGGTCCAGAGTCTCGAGGTAAATAATGGCCAAAACAGATTAAGAATAAACAGCAAACAAATAACCACATTAACCAGGAAGTTTCAAAACCTGACAATGATCGACGAAGCGGCCCTAAATTATCTCCCGCTCCTACCTTACACCAACAAAGGATCCCTCTCGATGACACAAACAAATAAAACTCGCACCCACGCTTGGAGCATTAAAGTTACAGAAGAAAAAAAGAAGACACAAAAAGAAATTCGTCAACTGAAACTACAAGGAGGCCCGGATACATCCATTAAGATAAAACAACGAAAGCAAAAATACCGTAATTGGGTGAAAGCTTTTGCTTTCCTTCGCGATCAAGAACGAGGCGAAGCAATGCTGAGATTGATTAAATCGAATAATTGCAGAGAGATCTGGCAAATCATAAACAAATGCTCCAGAAATCAAGCAAACACAATGGCCAGTGGGGTCACAGAAAGTGACTGGAAAACCCACTTCAACAGAGTGTTTATGAATGGAAACAGCATTCCAATCCAAGCACGTCATGTAGCGGAAGTCGAATGGGACTGCAGTGAGAAAGCCGAAGATATCTCCATGGCAATCACGAAACTGAACAACTCGCGTGCGGCAGGGCCGGATGGCATCACCAACGTAATGCTGAAAGCCAACAAAGACGAATGGTCAAACTTCATCACCAAACTATTCGCAAGAATCGCAAAGCATAAAAGAATACCAAACTCATGGACCACGGCCATTATAGTTCCAATTTTCAAGAAGGGTAATCGGGCCGATCCTGCCAATTATCGCCCGATTGCCCTACTGGACACAATTGGCAAGATATTTGCGAGTTTCCTGCAAAAGAAACTATCAGCATGGGCAGAAATGAGGAACATCAATGATTGCCGTCAAACTGGTTTCACCAAGGGAGTCGGAACTGAAATCAACCTGACCCTGGTAAATATACTAAAATTGAACTGTATAGAAAAAAGGTCAAAGCTTTTCATAGCCTTCATCGATATGCATCAAGCATTCGATGCCATAATTCGTGAAAAACTGTGGCAGAAACTAACATCTTGGGGGTGCCCACAGAACTTACTACAGCCTATAAAAGCACTCCACACAATGACGTCAATTCAGATAAGACTAAATGAAAAAGGACTCCTCTCAGAAGCTGTTAATACTCAAAAGGGGGTGAAGCAAGGTTGCCCGCTTGCAGCCTGCTTATTTAAACTATTCATTGCAGATATACCCTTGGCTCTCAGTGATGTGAAGTGCTTTTCACCAAAAATAAATGGACATCACATCAACTGCATCACCTATGCGGACGATATAGTCTTATTCGACAAAACCCAGATAGGGCTGCAACGTCTACTGACACAACTTCATCACTACATGACTATCAATGAACTAAAGATAAATGTCACCAAAACGAAAATCATGCAGATCGGAGCAACAAAAGGCAATAAAAACAAAAATTTTCAGTGGAAGATCGCTGATACACCTATTGCTGAAATAGAAGAAATCAGATACCTAGGGGTAATTATCAACAAATCCATACGAGAATGGAACTGGACACAAGACATCTCACAGCGCATGAAAACATTCGCAATACAAGGCAGACGCATTCATAACCTGTATGGCAAATTCTCACTAATTCCAGTAAAAACGTTTTACCTCCAAAAAGTAATACCAGCTATCACCTATGGTTCTGAGACAGGTTGGAACCTGGACCTTCGTATTTGGGCAAAACTTGAAAGCCTATTTTGGAAGACGGTGCTGCAATTACCTAAATACATATCGATGATCGCCATCAGACACGAACTAGCCATAAACGAACTATATTCGAATGTGATCTGGAAGTCGTTAGCGTTGCTCCGAAAGATGCATATGCCAACACCGGAACCTGCCTACGAGATACTTGCGACAAGCAATCGACACCCCCACATAGATCTAATACAGAAATGGACACAAGGAGTGAAGGCGATAATGCAAGCAGCCGATATAACAATAGAGCTGCTGCTGGCACAACCACAAATCGCAAAACGAAAACTCCAAGAATGGTCCTGGATGAAAAACCTGGAAAATCTTGAAGGTCTGACATCCTCTCTAAAACTCGGACCCACAAAAAACAAATTAAACGTAATGCCGAGATATCTGGTCCAATTCCCTTCCCGATACCACCGCGATAGATTTCTCCAACTCAGATTAAATGCCATTAAGAACAAAGAAATGCTATTCATGAGACACGACCAGGTAACCACAGATAATCTATGCAGACATTGTGGGACAGAAATCGAATCAACAAGACATTTAATAACAGAATGCTCAACGCTTAAAGATCTACGAACTCTCCATTTAGGAAAACTTGCACCGCTGAACATGAATATGGATGATTGGTGGCTTCGAATAATAAGTGGAAGCTCAGTTCACCTTACATGTTCAGCGATAAACTTTATAGACATAGCGTTGAACTCATGAGGACGAAAAAGATAAACGAAAGAAAGAACCCAATATGACCAGTCCAATTATGCCCAAGAGGCATGGAAGGAAAATGAGAACATTAAGAATGACAGGAAGTGAAAGTTTTGTAATAAAAGTTTGTAATAAACTATATGTTACAATAAAAATAAAAAAAAATAAAAAATAAAAAAGACAGGAGGGGCCGAATTCAGGCCGAAGGGTAGCACCTTATACTGAAAGTGATATGACAATGAACCGCAGAAACTTCTGATGTGGTTGATAGATGGGTACATGCAGGTATGCATCCTTGAGGTCTAGGGAACACATACAGTCCCCTGCACACGGAGGCTCGACTATGTGTGCGGGAGTAATCATCTTGAAGCGTTCCAGGGGTAAAAACAGATTTGGAAAGGACTGATCCAGGATTACCCTCATGCCAGCCTGGCTGTTCTTGGGTACCGTAAAAATCTTGTAATAGTAACTAATGCCTCTGTCTACAAGAGGATGCTAGAGGAAAAGGAAGACTGAAGCCCAATGGAGACTACAGATAGGATCCACTTGTTGCTGCAGACACGCTTCCAGGTGTCCTGGAATAGAGCCAAACGGCCCCCCACAGGCGAGCTGTGTTGCCCGACCTGGTCGGCACTGCTTTTTGGTGTTAAGAGGTGGGGGAGCGGAAAAACCAGCACAACGTCCTCTGCTGCTTCCTCCTGTTGTCACTGGGCGACCTGTCAGGCTTCCATGTACCGCGGGCCCGGTACCCCTTGAAGCAGGACAAAGTGCGGGGCTTGAACTCGGTCCTGCCACGGGGCTGAGGGAAGGATTTCTGGCCTGGTTTTGTCAGGATGGCCAAGGACTTTGCAGTTTTAGTGGAGGTTTTATTCTTCGTCAACTCATCGATCAACTAATGAAACAGGTCCATGTCTTCAAAGGGCAGATCCAGGATCCGCTCCGGCATGTCAAATGAAAACTTTGTGGTGTGCATCCACGCCGTCCTTCTCATCTCGACCCCAAGGAACAACCCTCTGCTGGCTGCGTTCATTCGTGAGACCAAAGACTTCTTGAGGTCCTGCACATCTGCTAGACCAGCCTTGAAGGAGGCTTGCTTGTCCAAAGGGAGGTTGGGCTGAGAAATTCCCTGAGCTACTGCCACAGCTTCTGGTTAGCTGCAGCCAAGAGGGCATCTGCATTGGCTTTCCACAGATGCAGTCCTCAGATGGAGTAATAGCTCTTTCCATAGGACACAAGGACTTTCTCCACCTTGGAGAGGCAACTGGAGGTGGCTCCCGTGGAGAAAGACAACGAAGACTATGGCTTAGAATACAACGAGGCTGCGGCCACGACAGATTAACGGGGCTGCGGGTGGGAGGCAACAAGGATTGGCTCCCTGTCTGTCAGCTTAAACCTGCTGTCCAACTTCTTGTTCATCTGGGCGTTGGCCCTAGGCTTCTCCCAGACCTTTCGCGCCACCTGTAGGACATCCTTTGGGAGGGTGATGCCAGATCAGATCGTGGTGCGTTTCCCCAGACAGACCTTTTTTAGCCCGCCCTCGGGAAGAGGGACCCCCAAGAACTCTGCCAGGCCCTGAAGGCGGTCATGAAAGGCCTTAATGGATGCAGAGTGCTTATCGTCCTCGGCATCATCGCCCCCCCCCCCCTCTTCACAGACCTAGAGGAATCTGGGCCCTGGCACACAGGGGACAGCGGGGCCCGCCTCCCTCACCAGGTTCAGAGCTGCAGACAGGTCCAACGGCTGTTGAGGGGGAGGCGTGCTGGTACAGGAGGTGGGAGAGTGGTCAGAACGACCAGTAGGGCATCAACCGGTGGAGGGACCGAACAGGGAGCACATGAGGAACAAGAGGAGTGGGCCAGGGCAGGCCACCTGCCGGATGACCCCCTTCACAATGCCCTTCAGGAGCCCCTTCATCTGAGGGGAAGGCGCAAGAAAGCACTTGAAAAAGCGGTCCTCAAAAGCCGCTAACTCCCTAGGGGCCCGTCCCTCTGAGGCCCTGGGCCTCCGCACCTGGCCAAAGCTCTGATGTTACTGGAGCGTGTAGCTATACGGCTGTGATGCGTAGATGTATCCCCGAGGGGACCCCTTCCCTCTGCCACTTCTAGAGGAGAGAAGGGAACTGGGATCATCCCGCAAAGCCCATGGGATTGGCGAAAGCACTGGCAGGCCAGAGCTGGATCCAAGATGGCAGACTGCTCAGCAGGCTCTGCCACATGCCGCTCTGCCATTTTGAAGCTTTGCGCCACACCCTGTGCGGGAGTGCAAAGAGGCCCTGACCCAAGAGAGGCCTGAGACATGAGAGGATACAGCTTGGTTATTGCACCCGAAGTAGAGGCGTCGACCTCAGAAATCATTCTGCTAGGCACGGAGCCCCCAGCCGGACGGCCGGTATTCATAACGCCCTCAGCACCTGTGCCGGTAGCCGTGCTGAATCTAGCCGAGGACTAACTTTTAGAGGTGGCACTCGACGATCCCTTACCTGCTGGGGTAGAAGAAGAGGACGAACTTGATCGCTCTTCCGAGGACAGCCTGGTAGGGGCCCCTGAGCCCCTCAGCTCGGGAGTCGGTAGCCAGGACGGCCTCAGGTCTGTCCCCACAGCATCCGGGAGCCGGTAGTCTTAGAGGCTTCGGGCCTGCCTGAACCTCAATCCACGGGAACCCCGGGGAAAGAATCGCTGTACTGTGGAGCAGTGCTGAAACGGGAGCCCACCTTGTTTTAGCGAGAGGTTCTGAGACGAAGTCCTTAAGTTGGGGCAGAGGGGAAGTGTGGAAGATCTCCCTCCACTGCAACAAAATTCTTCACTGTCCTGTGACCGAAAACGCTGCAGGCCAAACAAGAGTCCCAGAGGGGGACAGGCCTCAAATGCTCGAGACAGAGTGTATGGTGGTCTGAGCATGGAAACTCGCAGTCGCATGAGGCACATCCCGTGAATCCTCCTGCGGCCTACATGCGCCGGGGGAGGCGAGACACTGAAGGGAAGTTCAGTAGGAATTGAAAAAACAAACAGGGATAAGCGGAAAGCTAACAAAAAGTCTCTGCGCTGGTTGCCAGGTCCATCACAGTCCGTGCAGAAAAGGGGACTTTGGTGAGGCGCCGTGGGTCGGGGCCTCAGTGGCATTTAGTCACGCCCTAGGCCACACAATATACTAAATTTAAAGGGGAAGCTCAATTTGTCACTGCCAAAGGTTACGATACCGTCCCCATGTTGGGGGATGCTGCCAACGATGGAGGAAAGGGGATGGGACGTACAAGTATGATCTGTTCTACCAGGAATGCAAAGAGTACATACATCTAGTCTGTGATTGCCTCATTGTCCTTAGCACATGCTCATACTTCTATTCCTTCCCTCTATGGTGCAATACTTCCAATGGAAAGTCCACTAACCCACACTCTGGGTCCTATCACTCCCCATGGTGAACCCATTAGCAGTCAGTGCAGTGCTGGCTCCTGAAGCCATTGAGCATGAAAACCAGGGAGCCCGGGTCGTCACGCTCCAACTCACTCGGACTTTTGTTATCCAAGTTCAGGTTTGTACTTACTGCCCAAGACACATCCTCGGTTTTGGCCTCTTCAAGCTGTGAACCCCGATCACAAGGCCATTAAACAACTCGTTTACAGACAATATGAAATCTCTGACAGTACTTATTTTCCTTAATACTGGAGCTAACACCACCAAACTTGACACACTAAAGGGTTCTAGCATATACAATTCACATACAGATAATTAGCTAGAAGAACAAGTCACTTCTTACCTTGTAACGTTCTTTCGATGGTATGTTCCTCCGACGTATTCCTCATCTTTGATAGATCATCTCCCAGCTTGCTGGCCTCAGAATTTTTTTTTCAGTAGAGCGTGCTGCGCGTCGACATCCCTCGAGCCGATGTCCACCGACGGCCTCCGTATCGGCGCCGACGTCACCACGCGTGTATATATAGACACACGCAGCGTCCGTTGCTCAGTTCCGTTTTGACGTTAACAGTCGTTTTACATGAATTGGTTACTGACCTTGAAGGAGAGTAAGCTGCAACCACAAGGGAAGTATTACTGCGGGGATGGATGGGAGGGGCGATAAGGAATACGTCGGAGAAACATCCCATCGAAAGAACGTTACAAGGTAAGAAGTAACTTGTTCTTCGAAGGGATTGTGTCCTCTGACGTATTCCTTATCTTTGAGAGACTCTCATAGCCGTGGTGTGCAATTGGAGGTGGGAGTAAAACGCCATGTTTACTTTTAGGAATGAACCAAATGTAATACGGCTTGGCCAAACCTAGTCTCTTGACTAGAGCAGGAATCCAGGTTGTAAAATCTTGTTAAGGTATGTGCAGACGACCATGTGGCAGCCGCACATATGTCTCGAACCGGAACCCCTCTTTGGAGGCCGAGGAGGCTGCGATACCCCTGGTTGAATGAGCCCTAAGATTTTGAGGAGGCTTTTTCCCTGTCAGTTTGTAACATTCCAGGATGGCCAAAATAATCCATCTGCAAATGGTTTGTTTTGTTATCGGTAGTCCCAACTTGTGCCCTGAGTAACCCACGAACAGTTGGTCTGCTTGCCTAATCCTAGCAAGTCTGCTGATGTAATAGCTTAAAGCCCGCCTTGGGTCTAGCCTATGTAGCCTTTCTTCCACTTTCCCCGGATGGCGAGGCGGATAGAATGAAGGTAAAGTAATTTTCTGAGTGATGTGGAATTCAGAAACCACCTTGGGGAGGAAATTAGGCTTCACCTGTAGGACAACCTTGTCTTTATGAAAAAGTTTATGAGGGGGGTTTACAAGATAGAGCTTGTAATTCGCTCACCCTTCTAGCAGATGTTAAAGCCACTAATAAGACAGTTTTAAGGGTGAGAAATCTTAGTGAACAAGAGTGGAGTGGTTCGAAAGGAGTACCCATCAGGAAATTTAAGACTAAATTTAAGTCCCATAAAGGAACCGGGAAAGGTTTTGGAGGGTAGAGATTAGTTAATCCCTTTAGAAATTGTATTACTAAGGGTAATTTGAAATACAAAGGCTCCTCCGCAGTGCGCTTGAAGATCGATAGCGCTGCGAGATAGCCCTTGATAGTGCCAACTTGAAGGGCTGAATTTGCCAAGTAGAGTAGAAAGGATAACACCGTTGGTGTACCACATGAAAAGGGGTCGATATTCTCTGCTCTACACCAGCTGCAAAATTTGTTACAACGGCAGCGGTATAAAGACTTTGTTGCTGGCCTTCTGGCCGAAAGCAACACTTCCATGACGTCATCAGGGAGGTCCCAATCCTTGTATCTCAACCTTTCAGAAGCCAGGCGTGAAGGTTGAGGGTTCTGATGTCTGGATGGAGAACCTGACCTCCCTTCTGTGAGAGAAGATTCTCCTTGAGTGGAAGACGAATTGGAGGGTAGATGGACATGTCCCGAAGGTCTGGGTACCACGTTCTCCTGGCCCAGTCTGGGGCAATTAGGATCATGGTCCTCCGGAATCTTCTCAACCTCCTGATCATTTGAGAAATGACAGCGACTGGTGGAAACGCGTACAGGAGTGGAAACTCCCAGTCCACTACGAACACGTCCCCTAGAGCTCCTCTTGGGGGGAATTCCCTTGAACAAAACAGATCGCACTTTCTGTTGGTACTGGTGGAAAACAGATCCACTTGAGGGGTTCTCCAAAGGGCGAAGATCTCCTGAAGGACTTCCTGAGCTAGTTCCCACTCGTGGGAGACTGTGCCCTGCCTGCTCAGAGCGTCCGCCGTCAAGTTCTTCTCTCCGGCTAGGTGAACTGACGATAGAGAGACTCAGAGCTGCATTACCTCTCTGCACAGTCGCAGTGATCCTACGCCTCCTCTTTTGTTGAGGTAGTGCATGGCCACTGTGTTGCCCGTCATTATCAGGACATTTTTCCCCTGTACAGATGCCAGAAAAGCTTTCAGCGCTAGTCTGACTGCTCTCAGCTCTAACAGGTTGATATGTAGTCTGGACTCCGATGGAGACCAACGACCGCTGATGGTCAAGTCGTTGGTATGGGCTCCCCACCCCGTGAGTGAGGCATCTGTGACTACTGTTATCTCCGGCCATGGTTGCCAAAACAGTTCCCCCTTCAAGATGTTTTCCTGGCAGGCCCACCACTGAACATCTCGAGCCACCTTGTCCGGAACCTGAAGGAGGTCTGTCATTCTCCCTGAGAACTGCGACCACTGAGTTCTCAGTGCCCACTGAACAGATCTCATTCTCAGGCGAGCCTCTGGCACAAGGAAGATGCAGGATGCCATGAGGCCTAGCAACCTCAAAAAGTCGAAGGCTGGGAGACGTTGGGCATTTTGAAACTTGGTGACCATCTGCAGAATATCCTGAGCCCTCACCTCTGGTGGCGAGGCTTTTCCCAGGGAAGTGTCCAGGACCGCTCCAATGAACTGGAGTCTCTGTGATGGTAACATCTGTGGCTTCTTTAAATTGAGGGAGAAGCCCAGTTTGTGAAGGAAGTGGCAGACAAAATCTAGCTGGGCCTGAGCTTGTTCCGAAAATACAGCTCTGATCAGCCAATCGTCCAGGTAGGGGTAGACTTGGATCCCTTCCCTCCTTAGACTTGCAGCCACTACCGACATTAGTTTGGTGAAGACCCTCAGGGTGGAGGTCAGCCCAAATGGCAGAACTCGAAACTGATAATGAGAGCCGCCAATTGCGAACCTCAGGTATTTCCTGTGTTTGAGATGGATTGGCACATGGAAATAAGCATCCTGGAGGTCCAGAGATACCAGCCAGTCCTGGAGCTGGAGGGCCTGAAGGATCTGAGAGAGAGTTACCATCTTGAACGTGTCCTTCCTGAGGAACTTGTTCCATTCTCGTAAGTCCAAGATAAGTCTCAGTCCTCCGTCTTTCTTCGGTATGAGAAAGTAGGTGGGGGGGGGGGAGGGATTACCAGCCCTTGTTCCTCTCCGCTACAGGTACCAGTTCTATGGCACCTTTCTCTAGCAGGTCTACAATTTCCTGCAAGAGGAGCGTATCTAGAACTTTCAGAGAGCTGTTCCCCATGGATGACTGAGGGATGCGTAGAAAGGGCAGGCAGTAACCTTAGGAAACTGTCTCCAATGCCCAAGCATCTGACGTAATAGCCTGCCATTCCGTCAGATGTTGAGTTAACCTGCCCCCTACTGGTGTCTTGTGAGGAGAGTCCTCAGAGCGGTTCGGAGGCGGCTGATGTAGATGCCGAGGGTAAAGAGGCACCTGCTGCTGCTGCAGCTTTTGTATTTTTACCCCGTCCACTTCGGGTGAATTTTTTCTGACCCCTTTGAACCGGCTGTCCTCTGCCTTTTCCGAATGCGGAATAAAAGCGAAAGGACTTACCTCTACAAGAGGTTCCTGAGGGGCAATATGGTGTCTGACAGATTGCAGCTCCTAGGGATTTTGCTGCTGCCTTTGGTGTTTGTAGTTTTTCTAAACTGTTATCCGCCTTCTTACCAAACAAAGAAGACCCGTCAAAGGGCATATTCAATAGTCTGCTTTGCACATCTGGAGCAAAACCAGACTTTCGCAACCAAGCAAATCTCCTGGTTGTTGTACTTGCCACCATGGCCCTGCTGATGCTGTCAGGAGAATCAATGCCAGTCTGAAGGGATTCGCACATTGCGTCCTTACCATCCTTAATGATGTTGAGAAACGCTTCCCTTTCTTCTCCCTCCGGGAGGCTGTCAGCCGCTGATGAAGCACACTCCCAAAGTGTGTGGCTGAACCTTGCGAGCGTACAAGTAGCATTGATGGCTTTCAACACCATGCTACATGCGTAAAAGACTTTTTTGGCCGTAGAGTCATATCTCTTATCATCCCTGTCCTGAGGAACAGTAGGGTAAGCCGATTTACTACCTGCTGAAGTAGCTGCCTGAACAACCAGACTCTCCGGAGTTGGGTGTTTGGATAAATATTCAGGGTCAGCAGAAGACACCCGATATTTAGCTGATCATTTTTTGTTAACCGCCGGGATTACCTCAGGTGTTTCCCAGTTTGCCAATATTCTCCTTTGTAATGCCGCATGAAATGGCACCACAGGATCCTCCTGTGGACTTTTGACCAAGATGTCTGTGAGGTCGTCTTGCTGAAAAGCAGGTGAGGGTGTGGACCATCCCATAAACTCTATTATCCTTGCCATCAAGGTTCTATAAGGGGTTTCAGCATATTCCCCTGGGTCTGGTGTGGCAAATTCCACTTCTGGGGAAGTGTCCAACCCACTTGCTTCCTGTAGGGATTCATGGAGGTCTTTCAACCTACCTTCCTCAGAGGTAAATTCCTCTGGTGGAGGAGTTGCAGATCCCAGCACCTCAAAAGGTCGTTCCTGAACCGAATCCTCCCCTTCTTCATAAATAGAAGATAAGACTCTGGAGTGAGCAGGTCTTGAAAATGGTATAAATCCCATTTCCAGAGCAGAAGGGGCCAAATTCGTCATGATTTGCTGAGAAAACGTCGTCGACGCAGACGTTAAAGGCTTCGAAGCCATCGAAAATGGCGTTGAGAAAGTTGGTAGAGGCCTCAATGAACTCGAGAGTATCGGGATTCTACTTGAGGTTGTCGACGACATTCTCGTGCTCGAGGCTCTGGGTATGGCCACTGGCTGCGAGGTGGCCGTGGGCGTCGACTCGACTGACCTGTGCGTCGAAGAACCCTTCGATCACGGCGTCTACGATCTATGTGTCGAAGGGATCTTCAACGACGGTGTCGAAGACGCTACTTTGCCTTTACTCTAGGGTTTGTGACGCTCTCGAGTGGCTTCTTTCGACGGGTCCTGCACTCGCAGCTTTTTGATTTTTCGGGTCTTTCACCCAGGGTATCACCCTCAGCAGTCTTCGAGGGGGTCGAGGCTGCTTTCTCGAAGACGCTTAGCATCTTTTTCCTGAATTCATCCCACTCAGCCTGAGAGCTAGGTTTTGTGGGGCAGGAGACCTTTTTTGAGGAAACGGAAGACGAAGACGGGGATCTTCGACGTCTCTTTTTTGAATGTTTAGATCTCGAAGAGTGATGGGAACTGCTTCGAGACCTAGAACGAGAATGTCTTTTGTGATGGTGAGGAGACGAATGTCTCGACTCCGCCGAGGAAACTTTCGAAGAAGTTTTAACTGCCTTACCTCTCTCGAGCTTCCCCTTACGCTCCTTCAAGGCTTTCGCCGTCAAGGACATGCTGTCCTCACACTCCGAACAATGGTGCTCGATTCCCAGGCACCACACACAGATCCTGTGAGGATCCGTCAACAACATTTTCTTTCCACAGTCTCGACATTTTTTGAAGCCGGACCGTGGAGTCGTCGGTTCGGGTGAGGAAGCCATCGAGTACAAGTTGGTATTCACGAGGAATAATTGATATATTTGACCGAAGAACTAAGCAACGTTATTCCAAGGCCCCACGAAGCGCGGAAAAACGGAACTGAGCAACGGACGCTGCGCGAGTCTATTTATACGCGTAGTGACGTCGGCGCCGATACGGAGGCCGTCGAGGGACGTCGACGCGCAGCGCCCTCTATTGAAATTTTTGTTACGAGGCCAGCAAGCTGGGAGATGATCTATCAAAGATAAGGAATACGTCGGAGGACACAATCCCTTTGAAATAGGATTTTCAATCAATCTCTATATAAAAACATTTGAAAATCAATGTGCAAGCGTGGATGGCCTACCCAAAATCTTCATCCTGAAAGTTGCACTGTTGATGATGGGGATCGGATGTGGAGTATTTCGACACACCGACTAGTGTAATGCAATATCTTTATTGTACTACAGCTCTAGGCCACCTGGGTATCATCTTTGTGCAGTCATCTATTAACAGTTTCTCTTACCAAAAGGACGCTTCACCAGATGCAGACAGGAGACGTGGTAAGCCTTGGTGCAAAATTTCTTATCACATAGCACAAGTTCCCCTCCATCATTACAACGGAAACAATAATCTTCGGACGCTTTCTTTCCTTCGCTTTTTGTTTTGCGTTTCTTTGTTTTTTTCTTTAATTTCTTTACTTTTTCATCTGATGAATGAGTCGCAGAGGTCTGGAATGGGTTTCAAAATGTTGTAAAAAAATACATCATAAAGTACAATAGAAGCAGCAAGTCATAAGAAATATTTGTCAGTAATGGTGGGTATCCAGTGTGGCCATTCTCGTGTGTAGCTACCTTATATTCATGTACTTAGAATATGTGCAGGCTACATTTCTACAACTCACTGGAAAGCATGGTCTTTGGGCATTTAATAAACATTCACACTTTATGGAAAGATTTACATCACTTTCCCAGAAATGCTGTTTGTTCTATCTCTCCATTACCACTTTGGTATGAGGTTCTTTAGAAGGAGGAAAAGCTAAAGCTGGGAGGCCTGTTATAACCAAATTACCAGAGAACGGAGCATGTACTATAAAGTATACGCAAGAATGTAGGCATGGATGGATTTTTTTAAGCAGGTGCAGCGCCAAGTTAACAAATATATCTGACAACTGGCTTGACATGCGAGTGCAGAAAATTATGTAACTGAAGAATGATCCTCAAAAATTTAACAAAGAAATGTATTACGTTAAGTTACTTGTAAAGTGCAAGTACTGTTAAAGGCTTTTGTCGTGCTGGTGTTAAAACCAAAGATGTACACGACCTGACAACTAAAATCATTAACAGGGCAAAGACATTAGAACAGGAACGTTTAAGTGTTTTCGAAAGGTGATATGGTCCAAATGAGCTCATATTGCATAAGGCAAAGCGTTCCACTAGGCAGTTGCATGGGCAGGGAATGATATGCCATCCTTTCGGGATACAATTCTGACTGGCGTTGCAGTTGAAATTAAATGAAAAAACAATTCTGCCAACACGTATCAGTGTGAGTAGACCGCTGGGAGAGGTATTCATTTTGGCCTGTCATAACAAAATGTCCCTTTGCAATATTCTCCACTTCCTAGACACATTAAACCCCAATTTCGTGTAGAACTCGGGGAGTACAAGATGCCACATGTGAAGTACCATTGGGGGAGGCTAATATAAGGGTTATACAAAATGTGCGTTACAGTTGGGGTTGGTTTTTACTATCAATAATCACATAGCACTTTTGAAGTGCTTGTTTTTTCGCATGATTAAAATACTGTAGTACGCCGTGTGCCGAACTAACCAAGAAAGTGATAAAACATCTGGAACATTTTGCAAAATGCAGCTGCTAGAAGACTTAAGGGTGCGAAAGATCATTCATGTGTCACAAGCTCTTAGAGCCTTACATTGGTTGCAGATACAGAAATAATTACCTTTAAAGAGATATTTTATATTTTTTGCATATCAGAGCACAAATATCAGACATCTAGGCTAGTTACAGAAAGTGCGAAATACATTTCGTTAAGTACAAGAACCGCCTTAAGCGTTACAGACAAAGGCGGCATGTGTGCACGAACTGGCAACTCATCACCTCATGGTATGGAGCTAAATCCGGCGTGGAGACAAAATGGGTGTGTGCGCACAGACTGAAAGCCTCAAGGGCCACATCAGGTGTGCGGTCAATGATAAGAAGGGCATAGTTCAGCAGCATTAATGACAAGTGGATGCCCAATCTCTAAGCCTCTCCTTATAGTGCAGGGGGCTATAAATGTAGTGAAACGTGAGCAACAGTAAACAGCTAAGGAATGACAAGATGAGTAAACCAAAGCAAGTAGGGCCGGGCAAAACTCAATTTACTGCAGTTACATTAAAGCGCCAAGGAGTACGTGGCGTTAACAGGCAGTCAGGGGTGTAATACACGATGGTTAAGACGAAGAACAATAAGGGTTGGGAAACTTGTAAAAAGGAGGGTCACGGTGGACCAAGCTGGTGAATCAGCGCCAGGCATTGCTCGGCTATTTAAGTGGTGCACAGATTTTGTGGGAGGGTTAAACCAAAGGTAGAGAAAGTTTGATAAAGTCAAATTACGAGCAGTGTCGAAGAACAATTCCTGGAGGCGAAGTACGCCGAGTGCGCGGCACAAACCGCGGGGGCAGCAGTCTCAAGAATAATCTATAGGAGGAGATTTGTAGCGGGATAGCATATTCGTTTCTGGTCCATAGTAGTAAGCTGGTGAAGCCACGCTCAGCAAACTGTAGATTACATCAGCATTAAGAAGCATTATAAGCAAACTAGAGTGGCAAGCTTTCAGTGCTTGAGGGTGCTACAGGTGGAAGACATGCAGGGATGATGATGCTCTTACTTGGTGGGTTCCCATTTGGGCACAAGTCATGAGAGGCAGTACGAGAATGTTTGGTGCGGCAGTCCGGAAATCATGGTGGAGAAAGTACATCAGTAGAGTAGAGGCAGTGTCAGGAGAACAAAAGTGGGTCGGCGTGCATGCGGCCATTGGCGGACAGGGCCAGAGAGAGAATAAGATATCAGGCATTACAAGTCTGCCTTTACAGTGGACCGCGTTGCCAGCCCGCACAGGCCTCCAATCGCGTGCGGCCTGAGGAAGGTACAAGGGAGCGGCCGTAGGCAGGCACAAGGGAAGGCAGCCTGGAACTGCTACATTGGTCGATGGCGGCCATTTTTAAATGGCATGGTAAAATTATTGTTTTACAAACCCGGCAGGGCTTACCTCCATCGTGGCTTCCCTCAGATGGGAGCATAGAGGCTTCAAAGCGTGGTTTCTGCATCTTGAGGCCTTCCTTTGGCAAGGTGTTCATTGTACTGGGCGAGACAGGGCATAATGTATCGGGTATACAGATATGCAATCTGTTTAAAGAACACCTACATTCAGTGGCCAACGGAAATTGGAACCGCACCACCACCACCTAAGGTAGTCAAAAATCTGGGAGTCCTGATGGACAACACCCTAACCTTAGAACCACAAGTAAATGCAATAATCAAGAAATGCTTCTTCCGCCTTTACACGACAAGAAGAATTTTACCTTTCCTCTCTTTCATCCACAAAACACTCACAATTGTCACCCTCATGTCAAGAATCTACTATGCAAACAGCCTCTAGGGATGCCAGAATACCTCCTGAAGAAACTACAACGCATCCAAAATACAGCAGCCAGCCTCCTCCTTAAACTATCCAGAAGAGACCATATCACTCCAGCACTAAAAACACAGCATTGGCTCCCAGTCAAACATTGCATCACTTTCAAAACAATGTGCATAACACACAGAGCAATCAGCGGACAGGGAGCTGAATTCCTATAAAAGAAAATAATCTACAAGCCAACAAGACCCCTCAGATCAAGCAACGAAATCCGCCTGGAACAAATACCATACCTTAAGAAAAAACTTGGGGGCTCCTCCTTCTCCCACTTAGTCGCAAAAACCTGGAACATCCCGAAAGAAATAACACCAAAGACCGCCTACAATTCAGAAAACTACTAAAAACCTGGCTCTTCAACATCACATATTGAAATTGAAAAAGCTAAACAATCAAACGGGAAACGCAAAGAACAGGATGACAGCATTTAGGATGACACTGACAACATCCAGAACCGACTAAAGGAAACTACTACAACAAGAGAGACAATGCTATGTCAAGTAGGACACAAGCAATACCCATGAGGACAGAAATCAGCATCCCTAGCCAACTCCAGCCAACAACCTCACCCGCTCCATAATTACTACCAGGTATCATACTTGAATAGAGTTCTGTGAATGTTAGCACTTGCCACACTTGAACTAAGTTGTGGACATTGGCATGGGCCTAGAACGGATGGAGTTGTGAATGATGGCAGGTGCCGCCCCTGGACGCAATTGCAAGCATTGGCATGTGCCACGCTTCGGTTGGGCTGGGAGCGGTAGCCTGCATGAGCTACTGAATAAGATGATGAATGCCGACCTCCGCCATATATGGATGGAGTAGACTTGGATGACCATTGCCACGCACTTACTGGACTGGGAATGCTCTCTGGGCCAGATTTGAAGGGACGCACAAACGCCTGCTTGCCCTGCCTACAGACAGGTTTGACGTAGGTGGCCAGGGTCGAACTTAGGCAAGGTTACGAATGTGAGAGGACGCCGTGTGTGAAAGAGACTGAGTATCCGATGGTTCCAGATCTGGACGGAGACGTAGAGATGCTCATACACCCCACCTGGAGAGAATACGGAAGTTTAGCGACTCGCTTCCAGACAGCAATGACAATTAACCAATCCACTAACAATTTCACCCCCCTGCATACACCTCTCAAACTCTAACTAAACACAACCACAAGCCTATAACACAACAATCTGCACAAACCTCACTACACTGCACCAATAAAACAATCCACACAGACTCGCACAACAGCACACGACTACCGACCAGGAAACACCCCAAGCCCAGCCAACGGAGTTAACCGGGTTGAGGTCGCCAACAGCACATCACTGCTCTATAGCACTTTTCCAGCTTATTCCCACTAGCTCAGCCCCCCCCTTCCTTTTCAGAGTCGCAAGGGGACAACTCGGTAGTGTTAGTGCGCGGTACAAATATCCTTTAACATTAATACTCACTGACTGTCCCCATTTTCTAAGGGGCAGGCCATGTAACCAAGTATGCTTTTTATCTCTAACTAGCAATGTTTTGTTTTCTCTGCAACAGCGCCATGATGCCTGAGGGCGGTTGTGCGCTTTATAAATGTTATTAAATAAATAAAAAAAGGCAATGCCTGCAAGGAGCTTTTGATACACGAATGCCTGGATGCTCAAACCCATGAAATTCAAACTAAATGCAAATAACTTGGTCATAACAGGACTCCTAGCTGCAGCTGTGCCACCTTATAAAGAACACCATTAAATTAAAAGGCAGTTCTGTCAAGTGGTGAGCAGTGAACCGAAGATAAAAGGAGAGGGAAATATGACATATTAGTCAAAATGGAAGGTCTTCAGTGTTTTACTGAAGTTCAGACCATCTGATAACGTACTTGTGGGAACTGGATATGATTCCAGGTCTCAGTTGCCTAAAACCCAAATGAACACCCACCTAATGCTGTTTTATCTGCAAGTGGTTTGGTAGTGAAGAAAGTTCTGGCCGATGAAAAGTGGAAAGGATTCATAGAAAGCACAGTGGACGACAGTCCGATTTAAAGCTACTCTGTTGGTCTGGTAGCTAATGCAGGAATTTTAAGGCTGGGAGGATATGGTCTCTGCATGACAGACAGCAGCCATGCTGTCGCATTTTGTTAAAGCTGAAAATTACAAGTTACTCACCGTAGTGACTAACATACTCTTAGTCCATAGTCCCCTCCCCTTTCCTCCATACTGCATGGGCGATTACAACTGAACGTAGCCCCAGGGTGGAGAGGTGACCCTCCTTAAGAAATCAAGCTCCTTAATACTGCTTGCCAGAATGCCGCGTCTGACCTGGAGCAGGCATCCCAACAGTAGTGCTTGCAAAAAGCCAAGGGAGTGGCATAAGTGGCCGTCCTGCTGATGACCTGCCATGGTATGTGTCTCTGGAAAACGAATGCCGTGGCCTTGGCACTGAATATGTGGGCATGCATGTTTGCGGGAAGCGGTTTGTGTTGCCCAATCTCGGCCTCCTTAAGGCGGCCACCATTCACCTTGCCATGGAGGCCCGATATCCTGGCCCTGACCCTCCGAGGGTGATATACAGAGCCTCAGATTTGCAGAAGCTCTTGGTCCTGTCCAGATAGAACTTTGGCACTGGTCTAGCATGAAGGCAGTGCTGAACCCTCCGAGAATGGTCCTTAGGGTCAGCGAGGAAAGTAAGGAGTACTCTCTCCTCATTTAGATGGAATGCAGACACTTCCCCAGGTAAGTACACAGGATGTGTTCTGAGGACCACCCTGTCCAAGGTAGTGTATGGCTCGGGTGCTTTCAGAGCTTGGATTTCGCTGACAGAGCGGGCATACGCAAGACCCACCAAAAGGGCTGTTTTATTGGTGACTAGCCAGATGTCCGCGGATGCCATTGGCCCAAATGATACATGCACTAAGACTCCCAACACCATGTTGAGATCCTACACGAGGTGTGGCTTCTTGATGGGCGGGTAGAGCCTGCTGAGGACCGTCAAATGTCTTTTAACCACCGGATTGGCAGGTGAGTTCTGAGTTCTTGTAGGCTCTGATTGCCGCCAGATGGCTTTGAGGGCAAGCCAGATGGCCATCAACTGGAGCCAGTTGATGAGGACTGCCTGCACCTGACAGACGCCTCTCAGTGGACACTCTAGCTGTCCAAGGTAGCTTCCCATTCTGCGTGGGGATGGTAACCTGCGGAGCTGGCTGACGAAAGGGCCTGCATATTCGTATGTTGCTGTCCATGCTCCACCAGACTAGGTCGTGACAGAGATTTAGTGAAATGCTGCCCGGCTCCATCCGGGAACCCCTCTCCTGACTCCAGGAGGATGCACAATATAATGGTAATTTAGGCGTTGGTACCACCATGCTGAGGTCACTGTTCTGCTGAGAAAATGGCTGTGACCCGAAAATTCTCTTGGAGCTCGTATCCCAATGAGTCCCAGGAACGTTAGAGTTTGCCTGGGCTCCAGCAGTGACTGCCTGAGATTGATGGAAAATGCCAACTCGTGTAGTGGAAGCATAAGGCGGAGGCGGTGTGGAGGACTGCTTCCGGAGACTTTGCCCTGATAAGCCAGTCTAGGTAAGGATAGGCATGGTGACCCTGGGACCCAATTAGGGCTGCCACGCATTCATCCGTCCTGTACAGACCTTAGGGGCCGGATCGAGGCCCAAGGGTAGAAACTTAAATAGGAAATGGAAAGCGCATGATCCTGACCCTATGAAAAGTCTGATGGGGTTGGAGATCGGTACGTGAAAGTAAGCATCCTTCAGATCCAGGGACCACATCCAGTCTCCCGTGCACAATATCTCTTCAATACTCGCTGGGGTAACCATTGTATGGCGAAAATCCGTGAATAGAAGCCCAGACCCCACTGGGACTTCTTCCACTGCCTGCCTCACTACGTGCGAGCGAATTTCCACACACAGTTACTGTCCAATCTGTGGGAGCGGAGGGGAGGAGAGTGGCGGAGGAGGGAATCGGTAGGCAGAGGACGCTGCAGGGATAGGATATGATCATTTATATAGCGCCTATACACAATGTGTTTCAAAGCGCTTCAAGGCAAGGGAGGGAACAAGGGAAAATACAACCACATTCTTACAGGCCATGAACAGTAAGGATGTGAAATGAACTATCATACTCGGCCTGACGACAATTCAGATAGACAATTCTGATAGAGTAAGTGCATAGAAGAAAGTAAGGGGAGGAGTTAGGAAAAGGGAGAAGGGAAAGGAGGAGAGAAAAAAGAGTAAGCAGTCAAAAAGAGTGGAGAAGCAAGAGTGGAGAGCGAATACAATTGCAGAAGTCAGTAGTAACACATAATGTTGCAAGCCAGGATACAAGATGAAGATGGGAACAGCATGATTCAGGGCCACCATGAGCACAAGATGCAAAGGAAGTCCAGCATGAGAGTTGAGAAAGAGTGACACACCGTGAATGAATGAAGTCCATAAAAGTCAAATCCAGCATTGGCCACACGACAGTGATGGTGAAGGAAGGCACCATGTGGGCGGTGCTTGCTAAGTGGTGAAAAAGAGCAGCAGGGAGGAGCCAAGAGTCTGCGATCCTTGTGCGCCAGCATGGCCGTGAAGATGGATAAGGATTCAGCTGTCTGGGAACTGTTCCTTCTCTTATAAAGTTCCTAATCCGTGGTAGAACGGAACAGGTTGCCCCAAAGGGAAGGTCCAGTATGCGTTCCTGGGCGTCCGGGTTGAATTTGGTTGCCCGCAGCCAGGCAGTCCTTCTCCTGCCAGTAGCAGTTCAAAACGTACCGCCTGAGGTGTCAATGTGCGCCAAGGTGGACTCCATTATGTCATGCGCCACAAATTTTGGCCTCCACCAGCCCTACCTTGAAGCGTGCCAGCGCTGCACCGGAAGTGGCTGAGAAGTGTGGCTGTGAGAGTGCCAACAGCAAGAGGGGGCCCCCTCCAGCTGTCTAAACGTGGCATTGTGGCGACCTGCTGACCCGAGCCGGCTGCCAAGACCGTGGGAGCCGGTGTTGTGGGTACTGGCCTGCGAAGCTGGGCCTGCACAGGAGCCGGAGGCGCTGGAACCAAGGGTGGAGTGGCCGTGGGTGCTAGCCACCAAACCGGAGGGAGTAAGTCCCTGAGGGTCATGGCTCTTCAGGAAAACCTGTCTCCACAGGCCGGTGGAGCGCTTGGAGGCGTGGGGCCTTGAGGGTGCTGCGGTTTGAACCCACTCTGCCTTACTGTCTGTGGGGTGCATTGGTCCTGCGACGATGAAGGGTATGCCGTGGACCACGTACTTAGTGAAGACCACTCCCACCTGGAAACTCGTTCCCCTACCTGTTCCCCAAAGGGGGATGGTGTCGGACGAGCCGCCATTTTATCTAGCCCGGCGGCCATTTTGTCGGGCTGCATGCCGCGTGCGTGTGTCGTGGTGCTTGTCGCGTTGGGCCCGCCTCTTCCAAGACTCCTGGCGGTGGAGGTTGAGGCCTACCCTGCACCTCGGGACGGGGCCTGGTAGGCGGATTGCTCGCGACGATGCCACTGGTAGCGCTGCGTACATGCGTCTGTTAGGAAATATTTCCATTTATGTGTAATTTTCCCTCCATTTGTGTACCCCCCCAACTTTTTGCTGATTTTAAACACCATAGTGTGACTTTAACAGGAGCCCAGCCTTCTGCTGCATTCCTCTGGGCTTTTCACTCACTTTATGGGGAAACTGACATGCCCTTAAGACAGTCAGTACTGGGAGACTGTTTCCTTTAGTCCTTTCCAATGATGCAACCTTTCTGCAACATGTAACAAGTGTACAATGTATCTTCCTGTAGAGTGCACTTGGGTCTATTAGTCATTTCCAAAGGCCCTAGATACTCTAGAAGGATTTTTTTTAGGAGATGTGTCTTGGACAGGGCTGGTGGCAGCTTATAATTTCGTATATTTTTAACCCTTTCCTGCCAGGTAAACCGTGATTACCGCCTTTGGCACGAACAGGTGGCATGGCTCCAAAATGACCATGCCACGAGGTTCTTTGTCCTGTCCTTTGGCAATCTTGCCCCTTCATCTTCGAGCCAACCCGGGTCAGTCCTTATTTGTTCATGCATTCTCCCGCGAAACGCCAAGCTTTCGCTGGCTTCTGCATCCTTGTGAGAAACTTGGCTGGACTTCTGAAACTTTGCCCACCAGGTCAGAGTTCAGAAATCCGTCTTAACAGCGCCCCCTCAGACATTTGTCTGCTACTAGGGTGTAGCCCTTCGGGCCTAACCCCGGTGATAGAAACTTGCAGCCCCTCCGCTCATTCACCAGTAGGATCTTGCGACCCCTCCGCTCATTCACCAGTAGGATCTTGCGACCCCTCGGCCTGGCGACCGGTAGCTGTAGTAGTAGCCTTGGTACCTGCACTGGTACAAGAACCTGGAAGGTCCCTCCCGTGCATGTGCCTCCTTGACAGAGACAACTTTGCAGGGTGCGTGGTGCGTACAGGCACCCCCTCAGACATCTGTCCGGTAATACGGGGTAGTCCCTCTGGTGTAGACCCAATAACTGAACTTTGCAGCTCCTCAGCGCAGTCCCCAGTAGGATCCTGCCACCCCTCGACTTGGCAGCTGTAGCAAGCAACCTTGGTACCTGCCCTGGTACCAGGACCTGAACGGTCCCTCCCGCTCCTACACTTCCTGGGGGAGGAGCCGCTTTTGTGGTGTACGTGGTGTGTACTGGCGCCCCCTCGGACCTCTGTCCGGTACTAGGGCATAGCCCCTCTGGCGTAGACCCGGTAATAGACCCTTGCAGCCCTTCAGCACAGTGTCCGGTAGGATTTGGCGACCCCTCAGCCGGACGGCCGATAGCTGTGGCAGTCTTGGTACTTGCACAGATACCCAGGACCTGAAAGGTCTCTCCTGCTCCTACGCTTCCTGGGGAAGGAGTCACTTTTGCAGGGTACGTTGTGCGTACAGGCGCTCCTCTCAAGACATTGGTCTGGTACTAGGGCGTAGACCCGGTAATAGAACCTTGCGCCCCCTCAGCGCAGTGTCCAGTAGGATCTGGCGACCCCTCAGCCTGACGGCTGGTACCTGTAGCAGCCTCGGTGCCTACACTGGTACCAGGACCTGAAAGGCCCTTCCCGCTCTAGGTGCGGATGAAAAAACAGTGCCCCTACCTTGGTCCTGACAAAGTCCTTTAAGTCCTCTGGAGGCAAACTTCCAAAGAGGCCCCCTCCCCCTACCTGGGCTAGCCTGTTCTTCATAGCGTGTTGCACGTGGTACAGGACTCCCAGTCGTGGTCAGGGGCAAGGTGGCGGAGAGCATGGGGGGTCAGACGTGGGGGAGCCTGGTGACGTCCAACTGTGCCGGGGCGGAGCGTGGCGCCAGAGGATAGAGGTATCCGATTAAAGACAAGAAGAAGACAAAAAGAAAACATGGCATTACAAGGCCAGAGGCCTAACCCAGGAGTGCTGGTGAAAGGGGCCCACTCCCATCGATGCAGAAAAGAGGACTGAGGAGTGGCGCCGGTGGGCGGAGTCAGGGGAGCCCATGCTCCCAGGGCCACGCGCACCTCTAAAGTTAAAGGGGAAGAAGATTTTTTCTGGTGAAAAAGGTTCCATCTCCCGTCCCTAGCGAGGGACGCCCATGCAGTATGGAGGAAAGGGGACGGGATGCAAGAGTAAATATATTCCAGAAAGTCGAGATAAATATGGTTATTTATTGGTGATTTGTAAGACATCAAACAAATCCTCAGGAGTCCTTGCCATGTCACTATCGGCAAAAGTGGGGGCTTCGCGTGGGGTGAGGTTAAGACAAAAGGAGGGTAAGCAAAGAAACATAACAGATCATTTATTCAAAGGTCTTGGAGGATTCAGACCCTATATTGTAATCTACGTTTTAAGAGACGAGAGATTGCTTTGACTCAATGGATAAAGGAAAGCAGTAAGACATTCTCGAACCACGTCTGAGAAAGATGAATACAGTTTAGGAACATGTGTAATTTAAGGGTGGCTAAAGATCATTATCGATTTAGAAGGACTCCAAAATACTTCACTACTGTTAGAACGATGATTTTTCCATAGCTCTGTAGTCATGGAGTCATGAAACCATCTTACCTGAAAGGCTGTTTGTAATTATGATCCATTATCCCTTTGGTGTGGGGCGCTTTATGAGGCACAGCTGAAGCTAGGAGGCCTGGGTAAAACAAGGTTGCAATGAAAAGGTAACATGATCGCTCTATAATGGTAGCTTTTGCATAACAGCCAGGATTAACTCAATGGTGGTAGAAGACTGGTAGTAAAGAATAGTAAATCCACTCAAGATACACCACCTGCGTAAACTTTAAAATATACACTTAATAAAATCACACACAGGAAACCTATTAGATTGAATAACTGCTTTGGGTTAAACATAACAGTAAGTAAAAACACACTGCATGCATGAAAACAGTAACGATTAAGACATAACCTAAACGGGTTGCCCACTACCCATGGGTAGGCAGAATACCAGTTTAAGGGATGGGAAGAAAAGGGAACTCTAAACCATATAAAAATACATTTATAAAAGTAATGATCCAAACACAAAATGCCACACAGAAATAAATTCCTCCAACTCTATACATAGTAACAATTTATTTTGTGCGGAAGCCCGCAGGAATCGCAGCGCACGCCAACACAAAAAGACACTAAATAAAAGTCAGGAAACTGAGTTGTTCAAATAACCACGTTTTTAGACCTTTCCGAAAGGAAGACAGATTCCTTTCCTGCCCTAAGTCAGTAGGCATGGAGTTCCAAGCATGGCCAGCCTGGTACGGAGAAGACTGGCTGTTCCCCTGCATACGCTTAGCTCTAATACACACCAGAAGATTGATGTTACTAGAACGCAGAGCTCTCCTTGTGATACAAATACACACCATACATAATATGCAGAGCTTAAGGGAAAACAGGGTTACCACTTTAGCATTCAAGCCCAGAGAGGCACCAAAGGTCAGGGTTAGATTAGACTCATAGTACTGATGGATATAGTCTCAGTACATTCCAGAAATACAGTAATACAAATGTAACCAGAAGTTAAACAAGTAGCAAGACATTTCTCTAGAGAGGATTGTAATATTGAAATGAGCTTAGCCTGTTACAGGCTAAAATACAATTTATTTGGCCTAAAATTCGAAAGACCTATCAGGGACTCAGGAAAAATGTCCAAGTACATTAGAAGTCGCTATTGAAGAGTTTAGGAGAGTTCAAAAGTTTCCCCTAGGAATACACAATACAAATACAATACAAAGTCTGGAGGCACAGTCATAGTTCTGGAGAAAAGTCAAACTCAACAGGTGTGTAGAAGGCAGCTGCCTACTCCAGGGGACACCAGGAGACCCTCAAAAAGTACCAGGTTCAAGACCCAGAAGTCCCTGGAAGCACAACAGGATTTGTGCCAATGGAGGTCTATGGCGAAATGCGGTAGAAAGGGACTTGCAAAAATCCCCGATAGCAAGAATAAAAGGGAGGGAAGGGGTTGGTACAGTCCAGGAAGCACACCCAGTGGCCAAAAACAAATCGAGTAATAGCACAACTTCAAGGCAGCAATCCTCCACCAGGCAGACAAGTTACCTACCAAATTCCCAGCAAAACCGAGGAAGAATTAGGGTCTCCCTACAGCGTATATAAGCTAGGTGTCAATAATGACATTCGCCAGTGATGTTCAGTATATGCTATGTTTAGAGTCACATCAGTTGGATGTTTGGAATTGGATTATTTGGAAGTAAGGGACAGTAAAATATAGGGACTACATGATTTTGTTTTTGAAGCAGATTAAAGTCTTGCCATGAGAACAATTTGATAAAAGTAATTATGGATTTCCTTCAAAAGAAAAGAGGAGTTTGAATATTGACTCATTTGCAAACTTACTCAATTTTGTATTTGAATCAATGTTTGCTATATTTAACATGCTTTTAAAATAGAGATTACTCCTTTTCATTATTGGTATTAAAACGTAACCGCAACTGTGACCCCACATCTTTTAAAGGTTCCTTGGCTACACAGGATTCTGAGACCACGATAGGCACTTCTTAGTCTCTGTGCCCCAATATTTGTTTTGTTTTATTAGTTTATTACAAACCTTTAACAAATATCCAAACATTCATAATGTAGATACATCGACAGCCAGTCACAGACAATTCATCTGAGTGTTCCCATCCTCTTGTGACTGGCTCGTGAGAACTTGAATTGCATCACATCACATTCTCAGTAAAAAAGTTCATTTAAAAATGTGACCACTACAAATATTAAGGACTGGCTTTTGTCCAAACAGATCTTGAGCCACCATTCGTCTGCTGTTAGCGTGGGGGCCATTCGGATGAAGGATCCCAGATAGTGGGTACGTCATACTGTAAATCCCACACAAATGTTTTAGCGTTTCGGGCTCCCCTGATTTTGAGCAGAACCTGCATGTTATAAGGCTCTTATCAAGCTGCTCTTGTGCCACCAACACCTAATTAGTGAGGAAGAGATTGAGACGCATTTGCATGAAATACCCTCTAAATGCGGGGCACAGGAACTTCCTCGGGTATTTGGGGACCACTTTTAGTGCCCTACATTCCACTGCATAGGCTTTCATCAAAGATAGCTGGTTTCTTTTTTCCTGGGTTAATATCCAATTGTTGTTGAAGTTTCTTTTTCACTATTGCAGGATTGGATATTAAGAGCTCTGTAGAGAAGTTTAATTCAGTCAAGCAGCCAGCACATCACTTCCTCCAATTAGTGATGGGGCCAAGCCTTAACTCCTGGTCCTGATGCTCAGGATAGACAACTGGGGGGCGGTGTGTGCCAGTAGGGATTTTCGAAATAGGGTCAGAGTCTTCCAAAGCGATACAGAATAGAGGGATAAAAGACGGATGTCAAATCTAATACAGGCCATTGCGGGGATGCTTGGAAGTCGAAGGACTCGCTTCCAAAAAGCGCCCTTCAGAATTTCCCATATCTGCCACGCTAGATTGAGCCCAGACTCGGCTCCATATGACAGGATTGGAATTACTAATCAGAGCAGTCATGGAACATTTTCCAAACCGCTGATGTCAAAATTAATCACATGGCAGCTAGATTTTTTACCTTTGATCTTAAAAGACTGGCCCAAGGCGTTTCCGCCAGGCTCTGACACACACTGGCAAATAGATGGAGTCAATGCATTTGAGGGGTTCTTGGCCTAGTTGCCATCTTAAATTGCAGTTTTGCTATTTGGATTTTTTTTACTTTGACCCTCAGATCATTCTGGGACATGTACACTTGGAGGGCCTCTATGGGGTTCTGTCCAACGGGATCAGATCATCTGCGTGCATGATCCATGGCACCAGCATTCCATTGATCTTAGGAGGGAATCCTCTTACCTTATTTTGACTTGCTCCCATATCTGAAATATACAAGTTAAAGAGGATCGGTGCAAGGGAACACCAGAAGATTGATGTTACTGACCAGATAGGGGTCCCTGTTGATTTAAGCGGACTTGCATCGTGGTGCCTGTATAGAGCTCTTTCATTGCCACTATTACGTCAGCCGGACAGCTCCAGGCCCTCAGCTCGGACCATAAACGTTCCCAGTTGACATAGTCAAAATGCCTGCTCCAGGTCCACAAAATCCACATACAATTTAGTATTTTCTCTAATGGACTGGAGCTTGAGCAAGTTCAAAAGACAAAGATTCAAAGAGGTGCCTATGCTCTTAACAAATCCTGTTTGTCTGGGATCTTGATGGCCTGAATCACTTGCCCAGCTTGCTTAAGTGTAATAGAAGAAAAGATTTTCCCTTAAGGTGTCAAGTAAGGCTATCGGGCGGTAATTTCTGGGATCATTTCTTACACCCTTTTGAAAATCAGTATAATCACAGCCTTTTTCCACGACACAGGCACCCTTTTTCCTCTCAGAATTTGCCAAAATAGCTAATATGCAGATTCAGTCCAATCTCGTGGGGCTTGCTTTAAGATGCAGTTAGAAAGTCGTGGCCAGGGGCCCTGTAGGTACTCCGGTTCAAAATTAGGTCGGTTAAGGATGGTTGTTCGGGTGCCTGGCTCTTCTGTACCGAAAAAGAGTTCCAAAATGGTCCAGCCATTGCTGCTGGGAATCAATAGGCTTCCTGGATGGGGCCTACCTTATTAATCCACTTCCCATGTCAGCCTAGAGTACTTTTTAAAAGAACTTCCAGCATGTTTTCTCCTTCAGTTTGTATACGCTCCGCTCTGAAGCTACGTAGCCAATTCTTATATTGCTGCTTGTGTTTTTTTTTTTACTCCACAATCGGCTGAGTAAGGGAGTGTGCCTAAGAGCTTTCATATCAGCTCTATATTTCTTTTGTTCTTTATCCAAATTTATATTATACCTGTGTTTCCGAACAAACACTGGCTTGGCCATTCGGTGATCTATCTGATGGTATTTTGCCAGTAAGGGTGCGTAGTTTAGGTCTGTGACATTTGTTTTCAGCCTCAACTTTAAGATTGCTGTCATATCCAAGACAGCTTGGGAATTCAAACAGAGCCTGTTTACGGCCTTGTGAAACCTGGACCTCCAAGCATTTAGTCTCCAGCTTATTTTTGAACGAACAGTCCCGGTTAAGCTTCAGAAGCGAGTGGTCACTGGACTACATATCCATAACCACCAGTGACTTGACACCCTTCTGAACATTATTTGATACAAAGAAGTAATCTAAAGTGGCCATAGCTAGGCTACCTCTCTATGTACACTTAGCAGGAATGTCTCCATCAGTATGGTTATTCAACAAACAATTCTCATGCTCACATTTCTTACAGCCATGCATTTGCTCTTAATCGCTTAATATTATGCGATTTTCCCCGAGATTTATCTGGGAGTACATCTGAATTGAGACATCCGATATTCAAGTCCCCACAAAGTATAATTAATGAATCTTCAACCTCTAAACTGGCCTGGTCAATCCCACCCATTACGCCACTCAAATTGGTCCTTCCCCTCTTTTACCGTATTCCAATACCTGTTGATAAGGACAACGGTTGATGACAGAGTTGATTCTGCACACACAAATTCAACCGTCAATATTTGGGACCAGAGATTGGGGTACAGTGTTTTAGGATTTTCATTCCCGATCCCATTTTAATGAGCGTCAACAGGCCCGAAACAGGTCTACCGCAACAACCCTTTTTCGCTGGATTTTAAAATGGGATATAGCCACTGCACAAGGGGATCTCACGCAATCACGTCTTTTGCGGTCATATGTCAAATGAGGACCAATCCATATTGTCTTTATTAAGAAGGTGGGCAAATCTCCTGGTATTCCAAGAGCCTATCTGAAGTGTGGTCCTCGTCTCCGTAAGCCTGGTGCTAATTTTCTTTCAAGGAAGCTAACGCTGTCTGGATCCAAGCCCAATCTTCACCATTTGCTGAATCCAAGCTGCAGTGATTATCCAATTCCACCATCCGATGATCTTTGCTCAACCTGGAGAAGGTGATTTTCATTGGAATAGCCTTTTTGGCCACGTTATTTGGCTACATTTCTTTCTTCTCCAACCCATTTAGAAGTAGCCCTACTTGGGGCTTTCTGCCACCTTAAACATTCCAGTTTGTTTTGTGTTCATCCCTCTGGAAACCTCTTGGTTCATTTGTTGGCTCCCATGAGGATTCTCTGAAGTTAAATTCTTGGGTTAGATCGAAATCCAGTGACCAAAACATTGAGGCCGCTTCCCACAGTTTTTTTATTCTCCCGGATCTTACACCAAGGGGGTGGGGTCGCCTTTCTTCTAAGCAGAGGCGTTGCTAGGGGGGGTGGCTAATGGGGCTACAGCCCCAGGTCTTTTGGCTGTAGCCCCGGATAGAAGCTCAGGGGCTACAACCAAAAGGATATAGCTAGCCCCGAATGTCGCCAGTCCTGACATTAGCTTAGCCCCTAGTTTTCTCCAGACCTAGCAACACCCCTGCTTCTAAGAGACACCTTTCAATATCTTTGCTCTCACAAGCCACTTGATGAAGGTGAATCTCTGATAGTTAAACAACTCTTACATTTGCTTAGCAGTGTTACCAGCAATAAGACCTCTGTGGTCCTGCTGGGTGACTTTAATCTCTGGGCCAATTTCCCGCCTGACAAGGTAGCTCAATCTCTGCTGGCTGCCCTTTCTGCCATCGGCTATACTCAGCAAGTGACTGAGTCCACTCATGTACAGGTTCATACCCTCGACTGGGTCTTGTTGCACGAAGTCTGTGCCTCTAGCCCAATCATTACCTTATGTCCTTGCTCTGATCAATCCTTGCTCAACTTCGCTATCACCTTGCCCATTGCCTTTCCCAGAGTCGACAGTTCACCTAGACACTCTATGACGACCAGATCATTGAAGACAGACTAGGCAATATGTCAAATTTTGAAAGCGCTTCTGATATTTCAGTACACATAAAAAACACACTAGACTCAATCATAGAGGACCTGTCCCCTATGGGCACTAGGCTTATTAAACCTGAAACGCTCTCAAAGCAGCGGTTTAATGACAACATTATTGAGCTTAGGCACTGTAGGCGCGCGACAGAGTGTTCCTGGTGGAAACAACCCTCTCCTGCTCTGCTAGAAGCATATAAATGTGCAGTAAAAGAGTTTCAAACCGCTGTTATCCAGGCAAAATCTGCCAATTATAACAATCGCATTGTTCAAGCAAAATCTAGCTCCAACAAGCTTTTCTCAATCCTTCGTGAGTTCAATTCTAATACGCAGATTACTGCCCAGATATCGCAGGACGCTACTTGGTGTCAAACCGTTCACAATGCGTTTTCTGCAAAGATTGTCTCCCATCTGGAGGCCAGTGCTTCACCACACAACAATGATAAAGTGTCTCCATCCCCAGTTTCTGCCTCTTTGATTACTGCCATGGTCGAACCGCTCACTTCCTGCAGTCGTCTTCAGCACTACCACCCCACCCCTGTAGATTCCAGCAGGCAATATATCCGCCCAAAAGCCCTCTTTCTCTTTTACTCCCTGCACTGTTTCCGAGGTGACCAAGATTATTCTAAATATGAAGCCCACTTCATTTAAGGGTGATGTGTGCTCCTCTAGGCTGTTGTTGCAATGTCTTGAGACCATTAGTCCTTGGGTGACCAAACTGATCAGTCTTTTATTGAGTGTCCAGTATCTACCAACCTTAAGGAAGCCTGGATCACTCACTTGCTCAAGAAAGCCAAACCTGATCCGCTCCTGCCTAAGCACCATCGGCCGATAACCAACGTCCCTTTCTTATTGAAGGTTATGGACCGTGTTGCCCATCTCCAGCTACAAAAATGTATTGACTATAATGTCATCTTGGGACCTCGTAAATCAGATTACCGGGCCCGTCATGGCATAGAAACAGCCATGCTCGATTTAAAATCTAAGCTGGTGTCTATTATCGACCATGGCCACCCATCGCTCCTGATGTTGTTAGATCTTTCCCCCCTGTTCGATTTAGTCGACCACAAGCTCTTAGCATACAGGCTGCAATCTCTTGTCGGCTGTACCAAGCTAACAATGGCTGGCATCCTTTCTAGGCCCCCCCGTAACGCTTGTGTAGTCATTCACAACTCCTCGTCAATTCCAACCTTACTGACACGGGGTGTCCCTCTGGGATCTTTTCTATTCCCCACTCTCTAACATTTATATCCTTTCTCTTCTCTTGCTGCTTGACGACCTGGGTGTCCTGTACACAAAGTACGCAGATGACACCCAGTTCATCCTTGAGCTCTCTGGCTCCTACTCCACTGACTCAAAGGCCATCTCCGTGATCTACTCTCTCACACACTCCTGGATGAGTCAGAACTCCATGGCTCTGAATGCGGATAAAACTGATATCCTTATACCAGCCTCCACTCACATGCTAAACAATCTTTCTGAGGACTATTCATCATTCTTGATCGCCAATGTATCCATCCCAGTCGCTCAAAGTGTAAAGACGCTCGGGGTTACAATTGACGACACACTCTCTATGTGCTCCCATGTGGCTAAAACTCGTGCCACATCTGCTTGGATTAATAAGCAACTCTGTTCACTGCGCCCTTTCTTATCTGTTAACAATATGTCTCTCCTTGCTTGCGCTCTCATCAACTCAAGGCAAGAATATTGTAACAATCTTCTGGCAAGTACATCCTCCGCCAATATCGCTGCCCTTCAAATCACCCAAAGCGGCGCGGTTAGAGCTGTGCTCCGCTTGTCAAGGCGGCATTCCATCACTGAAACTTGGAACATTGGCTTCCCATCAGGCATAGGGTCTCTTACAAGATTCTTACACTCACGTTTAAATGTCTGAATGCCACTGCACCCAGCTATCTTGCAGAACGTATTCAACGATACGTCCCAGGGCGATTGCTTGGGTCAATCGAACAAGCCAGGCTCCGTCAGCCCCGCTTTCGTCTGGCTAAATTTGGCAAAACCAATTTCAATGTCATCGCTGTACCCTTGTGGCATCCTCTTCCTACGCACCTTAAATCGTCCACCTCCCTGGCTGACTTTAAAAGGAATCTGAAGACCTACTTCTTCACTGCTCCTTAGGTTTTGTTTTGCTCTTCTCTGATCCAGTCTTCTTTACTCGTCTCTGATGGTTTGTCTTGGGCTGTCTTTTTGTGCACCGTGAGGCCTGCGGCGATTTGGCGCTCTATCAAGAATAATATAAATTTAAAAAAAATTACATGTAACATCATCCAGTCAGTTTGTGATTCTTTAACAAACGCCACTACAGAGATGTCATCTGAAGTTAGCGCACATAATGTGGGTATACGGTTCAGTATAAGATCCTCATTTACTTTGGATTGCCTCTCTAAAGCTATCGTTATTGTTTCACCTTTCTTTTTTGTTACATTGGGGGCTTCTTTTCTATTTTCCACCATCGATCTTTTTTGTGCCAATGTTAGGCACTGCCACCCCTCAATGGATTAGCACCCCTGCTCCGCGTTGGCTTGGATATTAAAGGAGGCCCCTTCCTGTTCATCTCCAGGGTGTCTTCCCGCTGCAGATCATCTATCGATTCTTAGGTCCTTTCAAGGGCCTCACTGGTCAATTCAATTGAGTAAATCCATGCGAGGAAAGTGACTCATCTACCTTCTCCGGGCTAGACGGTCTAACCTCCCTCGATTAGCGATTTCTGGGCTGGATGGACAGTCCTGTTTCAGCCACGGAGAACTTCACTGTCTTTGCATTACCAATAATCTCTGGCTTGGTCAACAGGCTAGATGATTGTGGGAGAGTCTTTAGGTTGCGTATCAAAGTCCCAGAAGCGTTGGATTTTGGCTTTCTAGTTGAAACCATATTTTTGGGTTTCTTCTGTTGGAAGGGCAGGTCCAAACCTGTTGATTTCGACTTTCCCACAGAAAGAGCAAACACTGGCTCCGGGACAATGGTATTGCCTTTCCTTGCTCTCCATTCCTTAACCTGGATTGATTCTGTGGGTCTCTCATCTGACCCCTCCATGGTGTTTGGCAGGGACGGTAGTATAAAGGTTGCATCACAGACATCTGGATTTCTTATTATTACATTGGGCGCTGGGTTTCCCCAGTCAGGTTTTTGAATGGATGGGCTTCCTGCATTGACAATAACCTCCTACGTTGAGGCCACGGTCAAGGTTACTTTGTTTCGGGATGTAGGTCCTGAGTTTTTGAGTTGAGGCTTCCGTTTCTTTCCTACATCCCTTTTAGAGGAGATTGTCAGACTTGGCTTTGTGCGCTGGCTCCCCTTTGCACCCAGAATCAATCATTATTCTCTACTCTTGTTATGTCGCAGAGTCTATTTGGCCATTTGTTAGATTGCTTTGCTTCATAATTGAGTCTAGTTTGGATTGTTTTTGTGAAAGCCTCCAAGTAGAAAAATGTTGAATGTACCATCGGCTAGGAGAGTAGCTTGGTGCGTGAAAGCATCATTGGTTGATTCAAATAGTTTGATGAAAGGAGACAGGGATATTGTCAGTGCTGACATAATATTCGATTGTATTTGAGACATCCGGGCTCCTCCTCCTCGATGCTCTTGAACTGGGATGTCTGGTGAAAAAAAAAATCATTAAGGCTAGACAACGACGTAGCAGATGTGGAGTTAAATGGAATGGCTGAGGGCAGGGGGGATCACCGCAAGAAAAAAATCAGGAAGGCTGTAGCCCTGATGGCGAAGAGTTGACAATGCGAGACTCCACTTCCTCAGTCTCAGCTGCATTCCTGATGTCTCGGGAGGATAGCTCAGGGGCAACAAGCTCGCCTTGGAAGCAAGAAGACAGAGCACCACAGGTTTGATCCCTGGGTCTGCGCTTAGAAACCTCTGGGTATTAAGCACGTTATAAATAACCTATCATATCATAACATATATCATAAACTGGATTCACCCTCCAGAATATCCCCCACTCCCAAGACAGGGACCGTTAAGGCTGATTAACCTCGCCTCCCTTGGGGAATGGGAGATGCAAGCTCAGTTAGCAGGTCTGTGACCTGTGCGGAAAGTTTATTCAGTTTCCAGTTGGCTTTATTGTTCAGGGAGACCTGAATGAAAGCAATGTTGTGCGATAGCCTTAAGGCCAACATAGAGCTTGATGTTGCTTTGGGCGTTTCGTCCCGCTCTTTCTCAGTGAGTTTTAGCTGTGGGTAGCTCATGGACACTTGGGAGTCCTTTTCAAGGGAGTGAAGTTCCTCGAGGTCCACAGTCTTCACTAGCTTCTCTCCACTTGATCTAGAGCCTCACTTTCCACCTTATTTGATTTGTTTAAGGGCTTAGTTGCCAGTTGCAGCAGATGTGATGCATGGAAAGATGTAGAACGTGCTCCCTCAAATTCCACCGGGAGACCAGTAACAGGATCTTTGGTATTTAGATTTTCCATAATGAGAGCCCCTCCCGATTTCGGCTGGGTATGCGGAAGAAAGCCCCCCCTGCCCCTCCACTCTGTACATCTAATCAGTGATATCTAATCGGGAAGTCACGGACCTCTTAAATAGTTCCAAGGATATTACCTTGTTAAGTGCCATGGGTGGGTTAGAGCGGTTGGGAGGGGTCTCGCTTCTTAATCCGGATTAGAGATGAAGCAGTGTCTGGGTACTCCATTCTGGGTGTAGATACAAGGGTAGACACCTCGACTTGAATAAGTCTGCCGTCGTATTAGAGCATTCGTTGTTTCTGCTTCAAGCTCCGCCATGTCAGGCGCGCGGTTATCACAGGAGCCAGCGGACAGAGGTGAGGCCGGAAACTGCCACTAACTGCAGACTCAGTAGACTCTGTGGCGCTCCACGCCTGAAAGGGGTTTTAGTACTGTCTCCCTGCAGCACCAGTAGCAAGCAATGAAAACTGACTGCAGCACCAGGACACCAACACCTTCTGCCACTAACTGCAGACTCAGCAGACTCAACCCAATATTGATTTCTATTAGCCCCTCACACCCTATCCCTCTTACCAAACACCAAGGTCTACCCACACAGTATGCTTTTTGCCCTATCTAGACCCAGGGATTGGTCTAAAGTAGTTCAAACCACAAAAGAAGGTGCAGGGCTGGATTTAGAGTGAGCTCATTAGCTCTTATTTGTGTAACGCCTAGTTAAAGCCTGTCTCATGGTTTCCCAAAATAAAGCAATGGCCCAAAAACAAAATGGCTGATAACAGGACTTAAAAAGCACATAACCCAATGCAGTAATGTTGTAGCTCCTGGTGCAGCTAAAACTAAATTGCAGCGGACCCCAGCCTATCTAAAACCAGCCATTTTAGCATGAATGTTTACAGCAACTGTTATAAACGAACAATAAAAGAGTGCGCTTCTGATTAGTGCTTCAGACGAGTGCTGTGGACAGAGCATAAGTCCAATATAAGGACAAAGAGTCTCAAATCCCCTGTATCGGTGCACTTTATGGAATCCAGGCACTTGATAGCCCAATTGAAATGCTTAATTTTAGAACACGGGAAGGTTGGCCCTAGAGGGGGTGACATCCATAAGAAACTGCTTCAGAGAGAAATCATATGGATCGATTTGTTAGACTGTCTCACTCCCCGTGGTATGAATTGTGAATTTGATCTGATGTGCTTTCTATGATGCTGCAGGTGTGCAAACAGAATTTGGCAAACAAAGGTGACACTGTACAGTTCAAACAAATATGCTGGACTTGTGCACCAAAGTTGATTATCCACAATCTGGAGTATATTAATGTCATTCATGAATATGTTTGTTCCTACAGAATGTGAACGGCTTAGGGACCGTCAGCATAATAGCTGTTTAGACAGGTTCTAAACAGCGATATGTTCGAGTACCCATGACTTGCGCCAATTGGTCAGTCACCACACATGTACACACCCTACAGTGTATTTTAACGTTTTGACCCACTTAGGGATGGGAGCTGACTTGATTGCTTGTTCCTCACCCTGGATCTCACTTACCTTGCACGAGGTGGGGTGCTCCACAGTCTTCTACTCTGATGCCCCCCCCCCTCCTGCCCCCTAACAATTTTTAAACACGACAGCCCATATCTACAATTCACTGTTCTCTTACCCCCCCCTTTCCATTTACTTTGATCCTCTCGATCCGGCATGGTCTCTTCATTATCATTACATTGACAGGCGCAACTCGCCTGTGTGCGGAATATGCAGTATTGTTGCGGCCTCGCTCGCAACACTGCACTCCGTACGCCCCGACCGGCTATATTCCCACTCCAACATGGTGCCCGCTGCGCTTACGCGCATGCGTGGCGTCCCTAACGACCACTTTATCAGGGATCATTTGCGAGCGACCCGTCTTGGTGACGGGACGCTTGTGGATTCATTCTCCATGCAGTAAACAAGTAAGTGCATTTTACCCAGCCGGTTACGATCTCTGTCACAGACACGATACCGTGTCCTATTTATAATAGCTACGATCATTTTTTTACACTAGAGAAGTTTTAAACTACGGAATTGTGTTCGATTTTTCTCCATTATGTTAGAATTACAGGGACCTTTTGTCCCTCTAGCCCATATTTGTGAGCAATTCGCGCATTCTGAACACAGTAACTTCTTTACAACAGGTCCTCTACCTCCCATGACAGGGGTTTTTCATTCTCTTGCAGATTCCTGCTAGGGACCTGCATCCTGCCACCACTTACCTGCGGTCTGGCGGTTAGGAGACTCACTCCAGACCCGATAATACCTCATGAGCCCTGCTTTCTGGACCCATTAGGTTAGTATATCTTCCAGTTAATTCTTTTAGCCTGGAATATTATATACAACACCAATTGAGTTTATTTATATATTTTTTAGGACCCACCCAGAGACTACACTTTGAATATATTTTGAAACATGAGCACATCCAGTCCTGAAGATGGATTAATGTAATCCGAAACGCGTTGACACTCAACACCACCTAGGAGTGCTTATTCTATGTTGAAAACTTGAAAAGATTGATGTGGAAAGTTCTAAAAGTTATCATCAATGATGTAATTGTGATACAACCTGTAACACCCATTGGATTGACCTTATTTTGGTTTACACAATCTTTTACAGCTCAAACTGTACCATTGTTGTTTTTTGAATCACTGTCTTGTGAGAATGTTTTACTATTCTTTACTGTTTACACACTGCACTGTGGAAATTAACAGTGCAACGCACAGAGCCTTTTAAATATAAACATTTGAAGCTTTCTGTTGAACCTGCCTTGAGTTAGTCTGGTTGTTTTCCTTTCTCTACTCTAGCAGACAGACATATTGAAAGAAGTGGATACTTGAATGATTGTAAGATTTTGTTAAATTGTGGAGCACCTTGACATGGTACTCGCCACGAAAATTGCAACTTTATTGCTTCAACTGTTGTGGATAATTGACTCAGTTGAGTCTTCTTTCTCACGCTAGTTGAGCTAACTGACCTGGAATACTATCCCGTTAGGAGTGCGGCATTGGGCACCAACGTCCAGGGTGTGTTTTGTGCCTCTGTATTTTGGATCTCAAGTGGCCTCGAGATTTTCCCAGCTGCACCTGAAATACTATTTTACTTTATTAAACATATTAGTGTACCACCCTATACATTTACACGGTTGTTCCATTGAACATGTATTTGTAACATAGCATTCCCCCCGCCCCCCCCATTTTCAAATATGTGACCCAGCCATGAGCAACAGCCATGGCTCGCATAGCAAAAACTAAAAGCTTTCTCCCAACTTGGCAGTCATCAAATATCAGACGAGGAAATATTACTATGCCGCACGCAAGGCACATTAAACATCAGAGTTGCATGCAGCCCAAAGCTCAAAAATTAAGGACACATTGACTATTTCCCAACCAGAAAAAAAAATCAAAGTGACGATCCATGCCCAAGACCCCTCAACGCAGATGAAATATTACTCTGATGCTTTAAAAAATAACGCTGACATCCGTTCTACTGGAACCATGAATAAGGAAGCTGAGGTACAAAGCTTGTGCGAAATCAATGACAGTAGATAAAAATGGCGAATTACTCACCGAAGCAAGACTAAACCAAACAATTCAGGAAACCCAATTAGTACCCAGCATAAACAGCGATTTCAATTTGTATCAAACACCCATCATGCACTCTGCCTCCCCTAACAGAGAACTCAATTCCACGGTTTCCTCTGCTATATGTCCTTTGGTAGGCCAACACCAAGACCGTAATTTAGCCTAAAGCACTTTCCAACACAAGCGTATGAGCAAACTCTGTCTGCAATGAATAGGCTATTCTCAATCTCCAAACTCTACGAACACAACATAAAAACAGACAAATACCAACTTGTTAAACAACATTTCAATTCAATTTGAACTATTTGCAGAAATAAAATCAACTAAACCTTAGGTTACAGGAAATTTGGGAGCAAATAAGAGAAAAAGAGGTGGAAAAAGTCTAGGAATTAAGCCTCACAGATAAAAATAGCTACCAAAATGATAATCATGAAAACTTATCAAAGGGACCAAACCATAAAGGTCCATAGAACTCTGATATTCAACCAATTGCGGACTTTGCTACAATGGAGTGAAAATAAGAAAATGCAACCTATAGGAGAAACCATATCGCCTAACGCAGACACAAGACACAATCACAAATCAATCTTCCATGACACAAGAACCTGTACTTGAAGTTTTCTTAAAAACAAAAAGGAAACTTAAACGTAAGACAACAAAGAGAAAAACAAAACAAAAAACTTGAGACACAAAAAACGCCAACATCAAAGGCACCCAAAAAGTTCATAAATAGATTGACCACGCAACCCTCCACCGAAACCAACCAATACACACATTAAACCTTGCCTACCTCCAATAAACCACAAAGAGGTAATGGAAGAGCCAAAAAAGATGGGCTTTCACAAAGAAGAGCATACAAAGGTTGTTGCAAAACAGACAGGAAGAAATTGAAAATGAAATCATGAATCTCAACTTACTCTATAACATCACTTCCTGAAATAAATGACGAAGAGACATTTGTGTGGGACATCTCCACAGATATACTGAAAGCACTATCCAAGGACTATAACAAAGAAGACATACATTTTCGAACTTCGAATAGGGACGTACGGCACTTTATCAAAAATCCACAACTGAGTTAGTCAATAGTCTAACCAACAAAGATCAGGACAAACTTACCAGCAGAAACCACTATGGGAAGTCCATCAACAATGCAAATGAAGGAGCAACGATATCATCTCAGAAAGCCAAAAATTGCTTAGATTCCATCCTTAAAGCATCCGATAACATAACTACAACCATAATTGAAAGAGGAAGAAGAGATCCTTATCCAAATTGCACCACTCTGTTAACCATATTTGGAAACAACTGCAGCCTCAACCAAATAAGATCCAAAGACATCGAAACTCTGTACCTAACTAGAAACAGAAAAATGAATTTGGTGGTAATGTCAATACCATTGCTTGCTGTAAAGCAAGTGATTTGGAAAGAAAAAAGAAAAAAAACTCGCCAAATATGGATTAGATCGATGAGCAAAAGCAGCAAAGATAAAAAGAAAAGCTACCCTAGCAAATAGTCACACAAAGAGATTGTCAAAATTACAACACAAAACATTAGACTTGGTCATTAAATATAGATAATCTAAATCATTAGGCGCAAGAGAAGACATCAAAGGAAGAGAATCCAATACACGACACAAAAGAGAAGTATATTTTAATGATGAAAGCTTAACACAAAATGATTCCAAATGGTCATGGTTGCAACAAACCATAAAACCAAATACTGTAACCCAAAAGGAATAATGCCAGATCACTGACTCACCAAACCAAAGACCAATCCCCAGCCCTCTAATCTGGTCTCCCCTACCACGACGCAACCATTAAAATCCACTTTAAAGCCCAGTAACTAGGAAGAAAACCAGTCCATACCTGTCCTATGAAAAGCCAGACAGTACCGCCTAAGAGTACAAACCCAGCATCAAGCGAACTATCACATATCTTCCCATACTCCAACTACTTCACTCTCCAAATCACCACCAAGTATCCACCAGACCACTTCCAAAATCAATCCGAAACTAAGCACTACCACTAGACCCATGACCTCCAAAACAGAAGAAACCTCCACACTTAAACCTCCATCCACACTCCAGTGTGCCCTCAAACGCCCGCTCCTTAAGAGCCCATGCTATAGAAATACATGACCTCATCTCAGCATCACAACTCGACATACTAGTTGTCACGGAATCTTGGCTTCACCAAGCCTCTGGTCCCCTCCTCACCATAGCCATCCCTCCCAGGCTATACCATCCTCAAAACTAATAAGACACATTCACATGAAGGTGAAGTTGCAATTACCGCAAAAACTGAACTCCACCTAAGATCTTGCCACATTGAAAGCCTAACAGGATACGAACACCTGCTAGCCAAACTCCCCATAAATGGAAAAACAACCATAAATTTAGTAGTCATCTACAGAGCACCCAATTCCAAGAGTCAGCCAGAGATTGACATCCCATTACTAATAGCTCCTTACATCAAGCCCAACACCAAATGTATCATCCTGGGATATCTGAACTTAGGTTTCAACGACAGTCACGACCACAAAGCAGAAGCACTACACTCTTCCATGAAGGACACGAGTTTCACTCAACTAGAACTCCCCCATCCACATCAAAGGACTCACCCTTGATTGGGTCCTTTCGCTCAACACGGATATCTCTATTGATTCCATAACCCCATTAGACTGGTCAGATCATCACAATATCATGTTCACCATCAATACATCCAAACCCCTCGCAACCACCCCTAAAATCTCCAATTCTTATGAAACCAGAAACCATTGTAAACTCACTCCTGAAAACCTAGAAAACTGCTATCCAAAGCGTTAGACACCATTCCCATCACGGAGGACAGTCCCAACACACTAGCAAACGCTTACCACAACTGCCTCTCGTCTACCATCAATGCAGGAGCCCCACTCACCAATAAAATCAAATGCTCAGAAAAACAATTGTGCTTCTGGTTCAATGAGGAACTTGTCGCACTCAGAACCAAACGTGCCCATGAACACACTCGCAGAAAACATCCCACTCCAGATACCGAATTAGCCTACCAGGAAGCTAACAAAATCTACAAAAAAGCCATCATCACCCATAAAGCCAATGCCTTTAATGCTCGGATCAGCAACGCTGCATCTGACTCAAAAGAACTATTCACAATCTTAAAAGAGTTGGAAAACCCAATACCAATCACCAATTGTACCAATCCCAGCAAAGAGTGCTGTACCACTATCCAAGATGTTCTCGCTGCCAAGATCAACCTCCAACAAAGCAAAATCGTATAAATAAATACAACTTCTAGTAGAGAAACACCAAACCAACTTTTCAGTTCACCCCAGTCTCACAAGAACTAGTGTTTAATACTATTTCCAAGCTTAAAGCATCCAACTGCAAGGGAGACTACGTCCCAACGAAAGTAGTCATATCATGTGCCCATACTCTGACACCCATTATAAATAAATTCATAAATGCCTCCTTCGACAAAAATGTGGTGCCAGCTATTATCAACGACGCTTGGGTCACACCATTGTTAAAAAAAAAAAAATAATAATAATAATTAAATAAAATCCTTGACCCCACGGTACCCACTAATTATAGGCCTATAACAACGGTCCCGTTTTAACAAAAAAATAAAATCGTAATAAAATAGCCTACAACCAATTCCAAACACACCTGGAACAGAACCAACTCCTCAGCAGCAGACAATCAGGCTTCCACCCCAACCACAGCACGGACACAGCCCTCCTGGATCTCAAAATCCAAATGGATACCTTTAGAGATTCAGGAAAGCTCTGCATCCTACTCTTACTGGATTTATCGGCAGCATTCGACCTGGTGGACGAAAACAAACACTGCGCTACATTAGCTAACGATTTCAATTTCTCCAATAATGCCATTACATGGATCAAATCCTTTCTGGATGAACGTACATCTAGAGTATCCATAAGCAAAGAAGCTGCAGATCCCATACCAGTGCCTATAGGCGTCCCACAAGGATCCTGTCTATCAGCCACACTTTTAACTTCTATACGAAGCTTCTTTCCTCAGCACTGGGTGATATGGGTGTCACCTACACTAATTTTGCAGATGACACCCAGATCTAAGGATCCAAAATTGGATGGCTTTAAACAGCGTATACCTTAATGGCAAAAAGACATTCTTATCGTAGGCTCCCAATCCAAAATAAATGCTCTTCACCCAGACTACACAGCCATTAACATAGATGGCACCACTATTCCAGTACTCAAACATATAAAACATTGAAGAGATGCTTCAATATCGCCTGGTAAAATCTAGTTCGCAAATATGGAACCTGCTCAAAAACGGGGTTAAAACAGGATCAACGTCTCACTTATTGAACACTGTAAGAGAACCTGAATGGATAGGCCACTTTACCCTCCTTTTCAATGACAATACAGACACCAAACCCCCAGATTATCTGTGGCAAAAAACTCATGATAAATTGACTATAGATAAAACGGATATACCGACGCAAATAAGAACACTGAGCACACCAAGAGCTCTGGGGCTGGATGGCATTTCAAATGCCTCAATCAAAGCAGATCCCGATTTGTGGTCCCAAATATTGATGGTAATATACCAAAATATAGCCAGAACAGCAGGCTCCAAAGCTAAATTCTGGAGCCAGTTAATACTCATTCCAATCTACAAAAAAGGCAATTCTCTTGAAACAATCAAACTAGCGACCCTTGGCATTACTAGACACTAAAAGCAAAATATATGCAAGATTACTATTAAGGGATCTAACAAAATGGCTTAAAGAGAAAAAACTTGCTGGACCCTCAGCAAGCTGGATTCATTAGCGGGATAGTCACTGCCGCCAATTTAATGATTATATCCACGCTCTTGAAAGAAGCACCAAGAAAAACCCAAAAACCTCTATTTAGCATTCCTCGATTTCAGACGAGCATTCGATTCAGTCTCGAGAACAAAATTGTGGAAAAAAAACTAACCTGCAAAACGTCCCATATACATAATAAAAACGACATCAATTCTATAGTGAAACATACATTTGCACAAAACTACACAATGAAGGGTTCTCTAAGCCCATCCAAACATCTCGAGGACTAAAACAAGGCTGCCCTCTTGCCTCTAAACCTTCTATATAAAAGACTTACGAGAAAACCTAGCAACTGTCAGAAACTTCTCACTGAAACTGAATAAGCAAGAAATACCATATCTCTTATATGCGGATGACTTAATCATGCTGGACCAGACCCCCATCGGCCTCCAAAGATCTCTCAATGCTGTAGCAAATTATGCCTCTCAAAACGAATTAGAGATCAACATCCAGAAATCCAATATACTAAAAGCTGGAACCATAAACAAACATAAAAATGAAAGGTTTGAATGCTATATTGACAACATAACACTAGCAATACCAAGAATACAAAATTTTTGGGAGCCAACGTAAAACCACAAAACAGATGCTCAATACAAATTATAAATTAAATCGAAAATGACAACTCTACGTTCACAGGCATCCCTGATTCATCGCAAGTATGGAAGATACTCCTGCCTGCCCGTTCTCATCTTTTACAAGAAAAAAGTTATACCATCTATAACGTATGGAGCGGAATCCAAATATGATGTAAACCAGCCAAAGTGGTCATATTTGGAAGGATACTTTTGGAACAACATACTCTTGTTGTCCAAAAGTTTACAAATGCAATCATAAGATGCAAACTAGGATGAATATCCTTAAAGGCAATTGTAGAATGGACCACACTAGCACTACATAGAAAGAGCCACATGAAAGAGGAATACAAAAAAACATCATAGCCTGCCTGGCACAAGATCGAAAAACTTCACAATAACAAGCTAAACTTAAATGCATGCAAGAAAAGTATGGAACAAGCAAGCATAGACCAACAAATGCAGATACTAAATCCTCAGAGAGCGTTAAATGATTGGATGGAAACAGAAAATCTATGTAAAATATATAAAATGAAGACATCTTCATCCTGAAGCGATTCAATCAGATACCCAAATAACTACAAAAATGAATTCTGAATACATATCACTGACCATGAGAATTTGCTTTAATTTATGGCCGTCATTGCAAAAATAAATCAAAGCAACAAAACAGTATGCAGATTCTGCAACAAACTGAACGAAGAAGAAACTATTTAACACCTAACCACACAATGCACAGCTCTAATTAACCAAGGAAAGAACACTTTCAAAAGCATTTTCTAGCCTATAAAACTAACTTCGGAGACAATGTGGTCAATAATATTAAGCGCTCAATACGTGTCGATAAGCATAGCAGTAATAAGGCTTCTAAAAAAAACTGCGTTTGGATATAGAACCTGGAAACTGTGAGACATTGCAACCTGTTATTGCGATGACAAAAGTCTTGCTAGTCTCCACACTATCTAGGTATCTTATACAGAACTAATCCCAAGACTAAGCACATATGACAATGGATCTCTATCTCAGACTTCTTCCCTGTCGCTAACACTAATAGACCTAATTTTACAAAAATTGAGATGATGCTCTAATGGCTTTATGGATGTTTTTTTTTTTAAACGACTCATATCTACAATGAAAGCACAAAGATGTATGTAACATTTATAAAAGTTGATTTTTCAACTACAAATTAATAATACAAAATTAATAAGAGAGCTGTCTCGAAGCCTGTCATTTTCCCGTTGAGACTACATCCGGTCTGAAAGTAAACACAGGGCCACATTGTATCACTACACCGCACAATAGGCAATATGCATATAATCCTGAATCTATTGTTTCACAGCAAAAGCCATTTGTTGTCAACAAACTCCTTTTGCAGAGCGCAATTTACTGTCAATCCTAATACAAATCCAGAATCTATGTTCAGTACTTTATTGTTTTTGTTTGTTTATTTCTAATGCACACCAAACCCGGAGGTAACAGGGCGCAGCAGTACGAAGATGCAAGGCTTACAAGGTTGCAAAATAGTTTGCAGTACGACAGAATATACTTACAGGTCAAATTACAAGGCAATGTAACAGTATCTCACAGTGTAGATATAAATGTGCAGGTAATATACAGGTAAGTTCCACATTTCTCTAGATTTCAATGGTGGGCTAAAGCAGCCTAGATAAGGCAAATGCAACAGTATAACTGACAGCGTAAAAATAGCCAGACCTCCCTTTGATGCACAGCCAGAATCGCCTTATACAGCCAGTTTTTATTTGTGATGAACGGAAAAGCAACATATATAGACACAAGTTTGAAAGTCTGATTAGTTTATTTCTAGCTATTAGCTGTTGCACCATAAAATCAATTGCGTCACAGCCAGACTTGCTGTATAGTCGGATACGTTTTACATCATTGAGTCTATTTACTTTCTTCCGGTAATTTTCTTCCCGATGGATGTTGGTCCCACATATTCCTCATCTTAGATATATTCTTCCTGCTTTAGCAGATCTAGTAAACTTTTTCTGGAGAAAGGGGCACCGTGCGACATTGGCATTGCGGTCTATCGGCGCGCTCCTCCCTTGAGGCCAGACGTGAAGTCGGTATAAGTAACTTGCGCCACACCCATGACTATGCTCAGCTCTGTTGGGGAATTTGTGAACATGAACATTGTTTTGAGAGACAGCTCTTTATCAGAGGGTCAGGATGGGAGGGTGATGAATCTGGGAGGAGGGCTGAGGGGAAAAGTAATTTGTTCTTCTAATTGATTGTGTCCTCCCACAGTTCCCTCATCTTCAATAAACTCCAATAGCAGTATGGCCATGTTAGAGGAGGGAAGGCAAAGGCCAATTCAATACATTTTGCAAGACTGCCCACACAAAATGAGGATCATGATCAGAAAGAGCAACCAGGTAGTAATCCTCTGTGGACGTATATATCGAGTATATATGGCAGAAGTCCTACATCAGACTCGTTTTTGGAGTGCTGAAGTAGTGGCCATCTCTTTCATCAAGAGTGCTCTAAAGCCCTCGAGAATCTCCTTCCCTGGAACGGAATAGCATCCAGAGACACAAAGAATATCCCATCTTGAGAATGACTGTTTCATCGCAACAAAAGGAGCTCAAATCAGGTAAGTCAAGGGGGGTGGGCGGTGGCCTGTGAGGGGTAGCATTGGTAAAGCGGTTAAAGAATTGCATCACAATTGGCATCATAAAGTATGATCTTTGTTCAGGTGTGCGCTTAAAAATGGAAAGCACAGCTAAGTATCCCATAATATACTCGCTGGTAGCCCAAGTTGGACTGGCAAGACCACCCCCCCCACCCCCACCCCCCTCAACGGCTTTGGTTGCCGGCCATCTGGCCAAAAGCAACACCTTCATGATGTCTTAAGGAATATCCCAGCTCTATGCATCAATTTATAAGAAACCAGGCAGGAAGACTGGGGGTGTTGATGGTTGGATAGATTATTAGGCCTTTCGCTTATGAGAGAAATTAAAGTTACTCACCCTTTATTTCATCCTTGTGGGTGTCTTCCAACATGGGGATGGTAACGAAAACCTAGGCAGCAGAAAATTGAGCTTCTCTTTAAATTTAGTATAGCGCACAGCCTCGGGCGTTGGACGCCCCGACGAGGCACAGCCATCGGGCGCCTCACCTCAGTCCCCTTTGAACACATCGGACACTTAGATACCTGGCTACTCTTAGTACATATTAGCCCATAGTAGCTGGGGAAGGCGGGGGGGGGACGTGCGGAGGAAAGGGGACTAGGAGTACTCCAGTCACTAAAGTGAGTAACTTTAATAACTCATATGTTCCGTCCCCTTTCCTCCATCCTTGTGGGTGATTGCACCAAACAAGAACATAGGGTGGAGCTGCGATAACCTGCCTCATAACTAGGACAAAGCAAAAAAGGTTGTTCAGAACCGCCCGACCAAACTCTTCAACACGCCTGGAGCTGCTGTCCACCGAGTAGTGCTTACAGAAGGCCGATGGAGAGGCCCAAGAAGCTACCTTGCAGATGACATCACAAGAAGCATGGCTCTGAAACGCGACGGTCGTCACAGAGATGGCCTGAACAATCCAACGGGCGATAGAAACATAGGAAGACAGAGCTGGGGGAGGTGCCCCTAAAAGTCACAAACAATGCCTCAGACTTCCTGAAGGATTTCGTCCGAGAGAGAGATGAAACTTGGACCCTCTTGAAGTCCAAGGCATGCAAGGCCCTCTGTGCTTCCGACTGCAGGTTTGGAAAGAGCACCGGCAGGCAGATCGCTACATTGAGATGAAATGGAGAGACCACCTTAGGCAATGTTTTGGTGAGTATGCAAAATTACCTTGCTGTTGTGAAACATGGTGAAAGGCTCACACTAGTACAACGATTGCAGCTCACTAACCCTGTGAGCAGAGGTGAGAGCCACCAATAAAACTGTCTTTAGTGTCACCAAGCGGATGTCCACAGAGGCCACCGGCTCGAAACCTGTGCTGCAAAGCTGCAAGAACTACATTGAGAAGCCAGACCGGGTACAGCCTATGCAGCCCCTTAAGGTGGGACTTAACCACTGGGTTGGTGGCCAAAAAAACACGCTATGGGGAATTCTTGAAAGCCCCAATGGCTGCCAAATAAATAAGTGCAGCATGTATCCACCTGAACTCCAGACCGAACAAGGTGTGCTGAAAAATCCAGTACATCATCCACGGGACAGGGTCCAGACCCTTGTCATGAACCACATGTAAGAACATAGTCCATTTACTCTTATACTTGGACCAAGTAGAAGGTCTCTTGGCCTGCTGAATGGTGCCCCAGTTGTCATCTGAAAATTGACCATGCTGAAGCCTCAGCGTGTCAGGAACCAGGCAGTCTGGTGTTCTTCCCGAACCTGCAGTCTGAGGCAGACGGGGCCCTGCGTTCATTGGACCTCAAGAGGATCCTCAAGTTTGAGATGGGCACAACGTGACTTCCTTTGGTTGAAGGAGAACCCCCAGCTGATGAAGGATATCCTAATTCTCTGGCAGGAGAGCACCACCCTTTCGGGTGATCCCACGCACACCAGCCAGCCATCCAAATAAGGGTACAGATGATGGCCCTCCAAGTGGAGAAGGCCCGCCACTGCGTTCATCAACTTCGTAAAGACACGAGGAGCAGAGTAAGAGGAAGGGCAGCATCTTTTACGGAAAGTGGTACGACACAAACTAGAACGGCAGAAATGTTCAATGTGGTTGTTAGATGGGAAATTATGAGTTATTCACCATAGTGACTAACGTACTATTAGTCCCCTTTCCTCCATACTGCACGGGAACCCCTTCCAAAGGATAGGAGATGGAACCTTTTTCACCAGAAGAACCTTTTTCACCAGAAAAACCTTCTTCCCCTTTAAATTTAGAGGTGCCCTGGTCCTGAGAGCATGCGCTACCCTGGCTCCGCCCACCGGCACCACTCAGTCCCCATTGACGCATCAACAAGATTTAACATTGCCTAATGACACCAGGATATTAGGAGGGATGATGGTGGGACGTATGGAGGAAAGGGGACTAAGGACTAAGAGTAGGATAGCCACTACCGTGAGTAACTAGTAATTACTCTTACGCCCCGTCCCCTTTCCTCCATACTGAATGGGTGATTACAACTGAATGTAGCCCCAGGGTGGAGAGGAGACACCCCCTTATGCACATAAGTTCCTTAGAACCGCCTGTCCGAAGGCCACGTCTGATTTAGAGTCGGCGTCCAAACAGTAATGCTTACAGAAAGCCGAAGGGGTGGCCCAGGTAGTCGCTCTGCTTATGACTGGCCACGGAACATGCCGCTGGAAGGCGATGGCCGTGGCCTTGGCCCTGACCGCGTGAGCGTGCATGTTGGCTGGCAGTGGTTTGCGCTGCCCCTCATAGGTCTCTTTGATGGCCGCAACCATCCATCGTCAATAGAGGCCTTGGATGCCTGTAACTGGGTCTGGAGCCCCCAAAAGGTGACAAAAAGTGCTTCCGACTTGCAGAAGCCCTTGGTCCTGTCCAGATAGAATTTCAGAGCACGTTTGATATCCAGACAGTGCAAGACTGAGCCTCGTACTTGGGGTTGGCGAAGAAGGTAGCTAAGACCATTTCCTCGTTTAGATGAAAGGCAGAGGGTACCTTTGGTAGGAACGCCGGGTCAGTCTGCAGGAACCGCTTGTCCCTGTGGAAAGTGGTGTAAGTTTCTGAGGCCAGCAGAACCAGGACCTCGCTGACTCTGCGAGCGGAGGTAAGTCCCACCAGCAAAGCAGTTTTAATGGGGACCGGCCTGATGCCATTGGCTCGAATGGTTTGTGCGTCAAGGTGCCAAACACCACATTGAGGTCCCACACGGGGTGTGGCCTCTTGATGGGCGGGTAAAGCCTGGACAATCCCGCCAGATGTTTCTTGACAATCAGGTTGGAGGAGAAGACCTCCTCCTCTGAATTTCTGGAGGCGGCTATGGCTGCCAGGTAAGTGCGACATGAACGCCTGAGTGCACGAGGTGCGCTGAGCAGGAAAGCACGTCGTTCAGCGTGCATGTAAGGGGGTCGATCTCCTTAGAGTCCTCTCAGAGACAGAACCTGCTCCATTTGCTTTTATATTGGCTCCTGGTAGCCTTGCTCCTGGTGCACTGAATGATCTCCAGGTTAGCATGTGATAGGCTCAGGTGCTTGAGGGTGATCTGCTCAGGAACCACGCTGCGAGGGCTAACTTCTGAGGCGCAGGGTGGAGGACCCTGCCCCCCCACACCCTGCTGGGACAGGAAAGGTGCCGGACCCGGCTGAAGGTGAATGGGTGGCCTGTCCGTGAGGTTGAGTAGTTCGGAGAACCACAGTCTCGCTGGCCACCAAGGGGCTATCAAAATGGTGCTGAGGTGACAAACTTCCTTCATCTTGAAGAGTATCCTGAGGATCAGGGGTGTGGGAGGAAGGGATCAGGGGTGTGAGAGGAAAGGCATATGCTGTCATGCCTTTCTATTGAATCTGCAATGTGTCTCAAAGGAAGCCAGGGCACAGCCCCTGCCAGGATGCAATCTGATGGCACTTCCTGTTCTTCCAGGAGGCAAATGGATCCACCTGAGGATGGCCCCATGTGTTGAAGACCACCTGCAGCACCTGGTAATTCAATTTCCATTCGTAATTGTCTATTCCTAGCCTGCTGAGCCTGTACGCTTCCAAGTTGGCCTCCCCCGGGAGGTGGACGGCCGTGAGGTAGATGTTTTCCAAGGCCCATTCCCACATGCTGACCGCTAGGCTGCACAGCCGAGGAGACCTGGTACCTCCCCTGCTTGTTAACATAGTACATGCTGGTGGAGTTGTCGGCCTGGATAAGGACGGTCTTGCCCCCAATGAGCGGAAGTAAGGCTCTGAGGGCTAGCCAAATGGTCCTGAGCTCCAGCCAGTTGATATGTGACTCCTGCTGGGTACAGACTCTGTGGACGGTGTGGCTGTCCAGAGTGGCTCCCCAGCCCTCTAGGGAGGAGTCCGAAGTGATGATGACCTGCGTGGACGGCTGCCGGAAGGGCCTGCCCGTCTGCAGATTGCAGTCCCCGGACCACCATATGAAGTCAGAGTGGAGAGAAGGCGGTATGCGGACCAGCTCCACTTGGGAGCCCTTCTCCTGATTCCATGAGGCTGCGAAGTGCAGCTATAATCTCCTCGTCTGGAGCCTCGTGTGGGGCACAGCCAGGAGGACTGCTGCCATGATAGGTAGGTGTTGGTACTACTAGGCCGAGGTCACTGCTCGGGTAAGGAAGTGCATAGTGGCCCTCTCGAGTGCCGTAATCTTGTCCTCCGAGGGAAATACCTTCTCAGAGCTTGTATCACAGATGAGGCCCAGGAAGGTGAGGCTCTGCGTGGGCTGCAGATGAGATTTCTTGAGGTTGACAGTGAACCCCAAGTTGTGGAGTGTGTTCATAAGCGCAGAGGAAGTGTGGGTAACTCCCTCCGGGGATCTCGCCATGACGAGGCAGTCGTCCAGGTACGGGTAGACATGGTGGCCCAGGGCGCTAAGGAGGGCTGCCACAGCATTCAGGAGTCTGGTAAATACCCTGGGAGCTGAGTTGAGGCCAAAGGGTAGCACCTTGTACTGGAAATGACAGCCCAGGATCCTGAAGCATAGGAAGAAGCGATGAGGCTGGCAAATCGGGCCAGTAGGTAGGTGTCCTGATCCAGGGAGCACATCCAGATTCCCTTGTCTAGTGTCTCCGCAATGAGTGCTGGCGTAACCATCTTGAATTTCTGAAGAGGGAGGGAGAGGTTGAGGATGGATAGGTCCAGCACAACTCTCAGGCCAGCCTGGTGGTTCTTTTGTATGGTGAAAATCCTGGAATAGAAGCCTAATCCTCTCAGGGAGGCTGGTACTTCTTCCACTGCTTGGGCTTTCGACGAGCGCCCGGATCTCTGCAAGCATAGTTGCCATCCCAATCTGCGGGAGTGGAGGGGAGGAGGGAGGAGAGGGAGGTATCGGTAGGCGGTACCCCTTGGATAATACAGAGAGGATCCAGGGGCCCGCAAAGTTCTGGTGACAGAAATGCATGTGAGAGGCTAGCCTGCCACCCATTGGAGACACGTGGACCCGAAAGGACACGGCCTGCCTTTTTACTGTCTGAGGCTGCTGCTGGGGAGAGGCACTGGAAGAAGCCCTTGCTTCCCCCACTTTTTTTGCTTGCGCCGGTGCTGACTTGGCGAGCGGTCAGGTTGTCTCGACTTCTGTTCCTGGAATCCCCGGACCCCACCAAATGCCTGCCCCTTGTTGGAGCGTTGATGCGACTGGGTGTACGCCTTGGGCATGGCCTTCTTCAGGATAAAGACTTCACAGTTTGCGAGCTGTTCTTTTTATCTAATTCCTCTGTAGTAGAGTAGAAGAGGTCACTACCCTCGAACGGAAGGACCAATATGCGATCCTGGACGTCGGGGTTAAACTTAGTAGCCCGAAGCCAGGCCGTCCTTCTCGTATCCGTGGCGAGGCTGATGGCCCGGCAAGAGGCATCGATGTGGGCCACTGTGGACTCCATGATGTCCTGCGCTACCAGCTTGGATTCTCCTAGACCCGCCTTGAAGCGTGCTTGGCTCTGCACCGGAAGTTCCAGATGGAAGTCTGCTATTTCCCCCCCACAACCTCTGGTTAGCAGCTGCTAGCATGGCACCTGCGGTGGACCGACACAGGTGCAGGGAGGCGTTACAGTACAGCTTTTTCCCATACGCCTCCAAGATTTTCTCCTGCTTGCCTAGCAGCGCAGAGGATGAGCTGGCCGAGGACGACTGAGGCTTAGAGTAGAGTGACGCTGCAGCGATCACCGTAGAACGCGGCTGGGGGTGCGTTGATACCAAGTGTATCCCCTTCCATCTGTCTATACTTGGCATTGAGGCGCTGATTGACAGGTTGGGTTGAGTGTGGCTTGAGCCACCCCTTCCTGGCCAGAGCCACAATGTCCTTTTGCATCGGGATACCCGTTTTGATACGGGGTTGTAGGGTGAGGTCTTCTCCCCTCCTCAGGCTGCTCGACCTCAGGTTGAAGAAGGCCCACATATTCTGCCAAACCTGTAAACCTATCATGGGAGGCTTTTGCTACAACAGCGTGTCAGGGTCCTCCTCCTCATCAGTGTCCACCAGGGTGTCAGCTGGTCCGGAGTGGGTGGCGGAATGCTGGGAACCGTGGGCTGCGGTGTGGAGACCAGAGCCGGAGGCTGCTGCGGAACCGCCTGTACTGTTGGAGGCAGGGGAGCCGGAATCGAAGGAGCCGGCAGGGGCTGCGCTCGGGCCTGTGGTGCCAGAGCCATGGGAGGAATGACTATGGGCACTGGTGGAGTAACCAGAGGGAGCAAGTCCCTGACTGCATCCCGTAGGTTGGCCCCATTCTGGGGAGGATGGGGGGTTTGCATCAGCGCCAGGAAACTTTCTAAGAACCTGTCTTCGGAGGCACAAGAGGAGGCAGGTGATGTTGACAGAGTGGCTGGGGGCTGCTGGGGCTCGAGCGCACTCTGTCTAGGTAGCAGGGGAAAGCTGCCCAGCTGATGGATAAACTGTAGGCCACGTAACTGGTTGACACCATTCCCACCTTGAAACTCGTTCACCCGCCTTCTCTGTTCCTAGGAGTGGCATTAGACATGCGGCCATGTTTTCTGGCGCGGCTGCCATTTTGACTAGCTGCATGCCACGTGCCAATGTCATAGTGCATGACTCCCTGGCCTGGCCTCCTCCAGGACTCTTGGTTGTGGAGCATGAGGCCTACCCTGCACCTCAGGTCCGGGCCTGGAAGGCGTGTTGCCCTCGGCATTGTCGCCGGTAGTGTTGCGTGCAGGTGCCCCCTCAGTCATTGAGCCGGTAAACGGGCGTTGCCCCTCGGGTGTACACCCGGTAAAAGAAACTTGCTGTCCCTCAATACTGATTACGGAAGCATCGGACGACCCCTCAGCCGTGAGGCCGGTAGCTGGACTAGCTTTGGTGCGTGTGCTGGTAGTAGAACACGAGAGGTTTCTCCAGCTTGGGCGTTTACTTGTGAAGGAGTTGCCCTTACAGGGTGCGATGGAAAATAGCGGCCCACCTTTGGGCGTCGATCTCGTCTTGAAGATTCTCAAGTCCTGTGGAGGCGATCTTTCTAAGAGCTCCCTCCACCTAGCTAGCCTGTTCTTCAGTACACGTGGAGTCAGTGTGCTGCACGCGGTACCGTCTTGCCAGCTGCGGTCAGGGCCAAGGCAGCAGGGGTCAGACGTAGGAAAGAGCCCCTCGCAGGCTGGGAACCTGCTGAAGCCCGCTGAAGTTGACATGCGCTGGGGAGGAGCGTGATGCCGGAGGACGAGTACCTGAATGACAAAGAGAAGACAAAAAGATAGGAGAATAATTCAGGGAAGAGCGCGTGGTTTGGTTGCACCCAAACCCAGGAGCGCTGGTGAAATCGGCTTGTCGACACGGAAAAGGGGACTGGGGAATGGTGCCGGTGGGTGGAATCAATGTCGCACATTCTCCCAGGGCCGCACCCCGCGCGACTCTAAATTAAATGAGAAGACGTTTTTTCTGGTGAAAAAGGTTCCGTCTTCCGTACCATGGAAGGGACACCCATGCAGTATGGAGGAAAGGGGATGGGACGTAACAGTACATGCAGGTAGGCATCTTTGAGGTCCAGGGAACGCATCCAGTCCCCAGGACACAGAGCCTTTGCTATGTGCGCGAAGTAATCATCTTGAAGCGTTCTAGGGGTAATAACAGATTTAGAAATGACAGGTCCAGGACAACCCTCAGGCCAGCCTGGTTGTTATTGGGTACCGCAAAAATCCTGGAATAGTACCCAGAGCCTGTTACAAGAGGAACCAGTTCTATAGCCTGCGTTTCCTTGTGCGAAAGGACCTCCGGTAAAAGAACTGGGAACCCGATCTGACAAAGAGGAAGCGAGGATGGTAGAGGCAGAGGAAATTAAGCATGTGGAGACTACGGATGGGATCCACAGGTTGCTGAAAATGTGCATCCAGGTGTCCTGGAACAGAGCACATGGCCACCCACAGGCAAGCTGTGTTCCCTGACCTTGATGGCACTGCTGTTTAGCGTCCGATACGGGAGCAGAGGAGGGGGAAAAAACTGTGCAACGTCCTCTGCTGCTTCATTCGGTTGTCGCTGGGCGACCTGTCAGGCCTCTGTGTACCGAGGTGCCGGAACCCCTTGAAGCTGGAGAAGGCGCAGGGCTTGAACTAGGTCCTGCCCTGGGACTGAGGAAAGGATTTCTTACCTGGTTTTGTTAGGATGGCCAAGGACTTGGCGGTTTGAGTGGACGTTTTCTTCATCAACTCGTCATCGGCAGACAAATGAAAGTTCCACGCCCTCAAAGGGCAGATCCAGGAACCATTCCTGCATGTCCGAAGAAAACGTAGTGGCGTGCATCCATGCCGTCATCCTCATCTTGACCCAAAGGCACAGCCCTCTGCTGGCTGTGTCGATGTGGGAGACCGAAGGCTCAATGAGATCCTGCGCAATGGTCCAGGCATCTGCCAGCATGGCCTTGAAGGAGGCCCGCTTGTCTGAAGGGAGGTCGGGCAGAAATTCCCCCAACTCCCGATGCAGCTTCTGGTTAGCCGCGACCAAGAGGACGTCTGCGTTGGCTTGTCGCAGATGCAGTACTGAGATGGAATAACAGCACTTTCCCAAAGCCTCAAGGACTTTGTCCTCCTTGGGGACACAACTGCAGGTGGTTCCCGTGAAGGAAGAGGACTAAAACGATGAGTTTAGAATACAAGGAGGCCACAGCCACCATTGAGGAATGCGGCTGCGGGTGGTAGGCAAGGAGGATTGGCCCCCGGTGCGTCCGCCTAAAACTTCTTTTTCTTCTGGGCGCTGGCCCCGGGCTTCTCGCAGGCCTTTCACGCAACCTGCAGAACATCCTTCTGGAGAGGGATGCCAGACCGGATCATGGTGTGCTACCCTCAAGACCTCTGTTAGCACTCTCGACTCCCGGGCAGAGGGAACCCCAAAAAATCTGCCAGGCCGTCATGAAAGGCCTTAACGGATGCTGAGGATTCATCACCTTGGGCGTCATCGTCCTCATGGTCTCCCCTAGCCCCTTTTCACAGGCCAAGGGGAATCTGGGCCCTGGGACACAGGTGCCAGCAGCCACCCCGCCCCCCAAAGGTCCGGAGCTGCAGACAGCTCCTACGTCTGTTGAGGGGGAGATGTTGGTGGTACAGGAGGTGGAGGGGTCAGAACAACCGGTGGGTCATGGACTGGGGGAGGGACCTGCACTGTAGTAACGGTAGGAGTACCCAGAGGAAGGGGGCCAGGGCGCCACCTGCGGGATGACCTCATTCACATTGCCTTACAGGAGCCACTTCATCGGAGAGGAACGCATGAGGAAGAGGAAGTGCATGAAGAAGCGGTCCTCGCAAGCTGTAAGGTCTCTAGGGGCACGGCACTCCGAGGCGCTGGGCCTTCGCTCAGACCAGAAAACTGCACCGCAGGATCCGCTGCCACTTCCAGGGGCAAGGGGGCTGGGATCATGCTGCAAAGCCCCTTCAATGAGCGAAAGCACTGGCAGGCCCTGGGCTGGATGCAAGATGGCTGGCTGCCTGGTAGGCTCTGCCACGTGGCTCACTGCCATTTTAAAGCCTTGCACCACGCCATGGGCGGGAGGGCATGGAGGCCCTGGGCCAAGAGAAGCCTCAGGCCGCGGAGGATACAGCTTGGGTCTTGCATGCAAAGCAGATGCATCAACGTCCGAGATCCCTCTGGTAGGAGCTGAGATCTCAGCCGGATGGTCGGTAGTCATAATGCCCTCACCACCTGTGCTGGGAGCCATGTTGGATCTTGCCAAGGTCAGACTCTTGGAGGTGGCACTCAACGATCCTTTACCCCCCCTGGGATAGAAGAAGAGGACAAACTTGATCACTCCTCCGCAGACAGCCCAGTAGAGCCCCTCACCTTTGGATCTGGTATCCGGGACGGCCTCAGGTCTGTCCCTGGAGCCCCCGGAAGAGCCGCTAGACCCCTCGGCTTGGGAGCCGGTAGCATTAGAGGCCTCGGGCCTGCCAGAACCTGAATTCAAAGAAAGCCAATCCATGGGACCTCCGGCGAAGGAGTTGCCGCGCTGAACAGAGGGCCTACCTTGTCTTGACGGGAGGTCCTGGAGACAAAGTCCTTAAGCTGTGGAGGAGGAGAAGTGTGGGAGATCTGGCAGAGAAGTGTGGGATATCTCCATCCACTGCAACAACCGATTTTTCAATGCCCTGTGACCGAGAGCGCTGCAAGCCGAACATGCGAACCAAGACTGAGTGCATGGGGTCAGAGGCCAGGAACGAGCGTCACATGATGTACATCTTGGGAATCCTCCTGCTGCCGACATGCGCCGGGGAGGCGAGGCACCGAAAGAAAGTTAAATAATATTGACAAAGAAAATGGGGAGCAAGCGGAAAGCTAAAAATGTCTCTGTGCCAGCTGCCAGATCGGACACCGTCCGTGCGGGGAAAAGGGACTGAGGTGAGGCGCCAGAGGACAGGGCTTTCCCACCCCAGAGGCAGCGCCCCCGCATGCTATACTTTATTTTTTGCTGCCAAAGGTTCTGGGACGAATTAGTACTTTATATGTCACACAGTGCCTGGCTGGTTAGTGAACCGGGCCTGATTAAGGGACATTATAAACCTAAAAAAGGGGCATATGACCCAAATGTTGAAAGGATTACAGAATTGTATCTGCGAAACAGGCTGGAAGGATAGTAAACCGGGCCTGAGCAAAGAAACATAATCCTGAGAAAGGGGCCTTGGACCACCACAAGCGGAAGGCAAGACCAAGGGGAGAGATATACCCTTTTTGCGAAAGAGAAAAGAAGAGACGATCAGGGCAGGTGAACGATATCCTTTGCCAAAACCACAGAGATCATTAGGAATACTAAAAGAGAGCCTGAGAAAGGATTGGTGAAGGGAAACGTATTCCCCCCATCTTTTTGGAACTGTAGTAGTTGCCTAAGAAGACGTGGGGAAGGGAGATCTCCCCATTCACCTGTGTGTAACTACCTTGCAAGGTCTAGTGACAGCCAGGGGAAAAAGGAGATTTCCCCAATAGTCACAAACTGCCAAAACCCATCCAGAAGGAAGGAATCACCTTTCTGGAATCAGGGTGAAGCTAGTATTAGTTTTCTTTTAAAGTGTGAGGGACTGAAATAGGTTTGGGACACTATCTTTCTTTTGTCGGACATTCTGACACTAGAATTACTTTTGTTTGAGGCAGCCAAGAATGTTATGGTAGGTATAAAAAGGTTTGAAAGAAAAATAAACCTTTATGCATGTGCGAGTGCTGTATGTGCTATCAACTCCGTTGCCTTCTTGTGCTTCCAGCTACGGATTGAGGAAGAGAATAACATTGTTACTTGGCATCCACTCACTGGATAATCCTGGCAAGTCTAACTTTTACTGTGTTACTAATCTGTTAGAAAAAACATAGAACTATTGCCAAGAAACTATTTTCCTTACAGCGCAACGTGGGAGTGTACGCGTGAAGGCTATTCGGCTTTTCAGCTGACCAGCCCACCCGTGATTTTTGGTTCATAGTTATAATGAAGGAGGTACTCGGCAATAAAATGGAACACAAGGCAATTCTGATTGGTTCACTTAGCTCAAAGACTGACATGATTGCAAATCTACTATCAGCCATAGCTAACAGATTGCAAAATACCAAAAACAACATGGCCAATCTCAACACCTGACAGTATCAGTATCAGACTACATAACTGTTCAGGACACAACTATAAACAGACGAACCTGAACCGAGGTTCCAAGCACCTTTAGAAGCCCCAGCCCGGGTCGCTGCAGCAATACCAAATGAAAACATAATTAAAAAAAAAAGGAAAAAAAAAAATCAAAGAAAATATCCAATCAATTAGACCTGAAGAAAACGAAAAAACAACCAAAAAAAATTAAATAGAGTAAAGCGAAACAATTTATTGAGGCATTATCAACCCCGCCAAAAGTCTAGACAACTAAAAACAAAGGCTACAAAACAAAGTACAATGACAAACCTGCAAGTTAAGGGTACACCTAATATACAAGATAGCACAGCCACGCCCGAACACCACATCAGTACCACTGAAATCAGGGAAGATTCATGTGACGACGACGAACATTTGCTGAACCTCTCAACGTACTCTGTTACTACAATGCCAGATAATAACTGGGACAGGCGTAACTCAGACCATGAAGATAACATATTTCTATCAATTAATTCAGAAAAAGATAAAAATGACACCACTAATTTTGCAACAATAGAGCAAAAAAGATTTAAACGGATACTCAGGCAAACACAAACAAACATAAGAAAACATATTCATCACGAAACAAAACAGGGAAACAATACAAAGACACCAGCATGAAAGCAAAATAAAAAGACCAAACGATTATCTGAACAAGTGTCAAACCATTAAGAAATTAAAATGAAGGAACAGAAAGTAACTATGATAACTGGAAAAACTGGGCGTGAACATGAAAGAAAAAGAAATGGTATCCTGGATACCAACCAATTGAGCCATGAGGACACAAACATATTGATGCTGGATAGGCAAAGGAACGATCCCTATCCGAACAGGAAAACTTTCTTTGCAATTATGTGCCAAATACCAAAACTAAAAAGGATAGACTCAAATGACATACATGGTGTGCTTCTGCAACTTTCACGGAACAAGAACAATGCGAATTTAATAATCAAGTCTCAATTGACAAAGGACACAATATGGGAAGAAAAATCTGCCTTTTTGCAACTAGGTATCGTCTTAACTTTAACGGGAATAGAAACTAGAATAAATGAGAAAGAACGAATGACTCCTCAATCAGCTCGAGAAAACACCCACCTCTACAACATTATTGCTATAATGGAACCCAGAGGCTTTTGCCCACCTTATGACTCCTGCATCAAATAGGCATCTAAATACATACGATCTGCTAATTTTGCAGGAAACATGGATAATAAATAACCTATACGGCCACCTTTTGAAACTAACAATTCTGCCCATTAAACAAGCAAAAGGTCGACCAATGGCAGGCCTACTGCTTGGTGCCAAACAAGAATTAAAGGCTAGACTAAAACCATGGCAAAACCCCCATCCTTGTATACAACTAGCAAAGCTAGATCTGCTCAACGCTGAAAACATGCAGTTCTCACATATAGCAATACTGAATCTCTATTTGAATTCCACCTTAATTGGTGATGATGAATTCTTTGAGCTGATAGCAAGAATTTTAGACAGCATAGGAAATAAGACTATTACACACAGTCCTATTAGTAGGGGACTTGAACATAACATGCATCAAAGAAAAAGAAAATTCAATAAGACCCAAAGTCAAGAGATGGCTAGCCCTAATGAAACAAAGAAATTGCACAATGATAAACAGAACTTTCGAAGAAGACTGTTCACCAAAAGCCACGTGAATTTATAATAATTATTTATAATAAACAAAATACAGGACCTTCATAAAAAATTATAAAGCATTGAACATCAAGAATGAGCATGATTGATTTTAAGATCGCATATGGGATGTTGTTGGAAGTAGGCCGAAAATGTTCAGAAGTTTTTTCTTTAAAAATCATTAGGGTTTGAGTGTAGTCTACGCCTGATTACTCGATTTGGCTCGTTTACGCAGCAGATGGTCGTTAGAAATGTTTTTAACTTACGTACAGACCATTTAATTTTATTCCATTGCTTCGTTAATGTACACTGGGATATATATATATGGTATTGGTTTTCGGCTTGCATACAGTATTTATACTTGACTGTTAGTATATTATGAACGCTGATAGATGGGTGAATTATGTTGAATTGTCTTACCAGCGTTCTTTATTTATTTATTCATATTTTTAAAGCGCACGCTCAGCCCGTGGGCATCGTGGCGCTGAATTATTAGTTATTGCATTCGTTGAGATAAACGCATAATCAATAATCACACAAATTGGGAGGAATGTAATAGGGAATTTCTACTCAAAAAGAGCGAATACAGAACCTACATACTTTAAGAAATTTCTTCGAATCAAGAATATCATACAAAAATAATGTGCCTAAGATTCAACTCATGGCCAACGAACGCTGTGTTATCAACAAGATCTAAGGGAAAAATGAACACGTCGAGTCTGCAAGCTACCTGACAAATCTGAATCTCTACAACACCTTATAACAGAACGCAAAAAACGACACACCCTCCGCCATGAGTATCTCTACAAGATTTTTAATCAATACAGTCTTATCGATCAACGACTGTGGGAGATGATTTTTAATGCTGTAAAAATATCACTAAATTTAGCTATAATAAGATATTTAACAAGATTAAAAATCGAACCAATTTCGTAACTGGAAGATAAATGATACAAGATCTAAAAGAGCCCTATGAAAAGTCGTATAAATTACATATTTTGCTTTTCTCTGCTTACTCGCAAACAAAGTTTTACTGTAATGATGGCTAATCCTATAGACATCCCTGCGAAATACAATGTGCAAGGAAATTTAGAATTGATTCTGTGTTTTATAACATGATTGTGCCCTTCTGTGTATCCTTTCTCTTTGTTTCTTCTTCATTCCTATTCTAGTCCAACCTTTTTTTTTTATAAATAAAACATTTTTAAAACACAAGTGGTAAATACTAAAATCTAGAACAACCAATTTCTGTTGATCTGTGAAGTTGTATGGCAACTAAACCAAATCTTTTTATAATTTCAACAAAAAAAATAACCTTTCATCTGAAATGTAAAAGTAGCATAGACCATTTGAGCCAAGTCACACATTCCACAATGGTTACATGTGATTATAACTAACCAATAAATAATGAACACGACTTTGGTGTAAACATTTACAACCAACAATATCAATTTTTTTAGTTAGGGGATGGGGGAGGGCTAACCCCCCCATTTCACGTCATTACTAATCCCACTCCAAACCCACAGATATATTTGAAATCATTTGACATTTCTTTTCATTATAAATGTTTAGATCAAATTGTTGTTCATTATTTCTATTCTTTATAATCACTGCATACCTTCCAGCAATGCCACCTAGTAGCCATCTCCAGTTCTGAGCCACAACAGCAAGGCATTGTGGGTATGCAAATTAGCCCAAATGCAAAGGTTTTCTCCAGGAAATTGTCTTCGTCTTAGAGGGCAGTGCTGCTTTATAAATATCTTAATCAAGCCAAGAGAGACATTTTGCAAGGTTATCAGGACAACTATGTATCTGGTTTCACACGCTTATTAGGGATCATCAGTGTAGTATAGTCCTGATGGCCTTGTGGGTTGAAGCATTGGGTCATGTTTTCGAAACACCAGTAGGATAGTCCCTTGTGCCCCCCCTTCTCGCACACAGGTGTTGCCTGTTTTGCTTGATTCTTCTACCTTACTCCCCGCCTCCCCAGCCTACTTCTGCAGGAGTCTGTTCCGATACATTCTGGTTTCACCATCACCGTCTTGCGGCCAATGCTGAATTGGACTTTTATGGGTTTCATTGATTCACGGTGCATCACCCTTTCTCAACTCTCATGCTGGACTTCTTTTGCATCTTGTACTTATGGTGGCCCTGAATCATGCTGTTCCCATCTTCATCTTGTATCCTGGCTTGAAACATTATGCGTTACTACTGACTTCTGCAATTGTATTTGCTCTCCCCTCTTGCTTCTCCACTCTTTTTGACTGCTTACTCTCTGTTCTCTCCTCCTCTCCCTTTTCCTATCTCCCCCATCCTCCCCTTACTTTCTTCCATGCACTTACTCTAACAGAATTGTCCCACGACCTAGTATGATAGCAACGTTGTCTGTCTCCTCCATCGTCCCCTTAATTCTCTCCTCCCCCTTCAGCACTATCTGAAATGTTGTCAGGCCTAGTCCCATAGTCGCTTGTTTTGTTCCTCCCCTCCCTTTCTGCACCCCACTCCCTCACCTTTTGTTTTACTCCGGCTCTGCCAAAAATGTCGTCAGGCCTAGAACGGTAGTCGCCTGTCTGTTTCCATTTCTTTCCCACTCTCCCTCTCCCTTTCTTATCTATGTCTTAGCTCTTGCACTATCGGAAATGTCGTCAGGCCGAGTACGATAGTTGATTTCACATCCTTACTGTTCATGTCCTGTAAGAATGTCATTGTGTTTTCCCTTGTTCCCTCCCTTGCCTTGAAGCGCTTTGAAACGCATTGTGTATAGGTGCTATATAAATAAACTATCATATCATATCATTTGAGCCAATTCACACATTCGAAAACGCAGCCTAGTAGCCATCGCTGGAAGTTCACAGTCAGTTTTGATTCAAAACAGCAAGGCATTGTGGGTAAGCAAATTAGCCCAAATGCAAACCTTTTCTCTAGGAAATTGGCTTCCAGCGATGGCCCCTAGGTGGCGATGTGTAATGTGTGACTCGGCTCAAATGGACTATCCTGCTATGTGTGTTAGGCAGAATCCTGTGCAGTGCCCTTAGGGACCACTACACACAATTAAGACTACAGGTGGCAATACAAGTTTTACCTTTGGTACAAGCCTGTACCACTATGTTAAAGTGGTAGCAGTAGCGGAGCAGCCAGGCTTATCTCAAGAGCATATGAGCAGTAGCAGAGATTACACAAAGTGACCACAATTACTGTGACTCAAGCAAACACTGACTCAAGGTTTCAGGTAGAAAAATATAAGTACATTTATTTTTTAAACCATTTGTTATAAACACAACAATTCTATTAAATTCAAAACCAAACGTAAATACACTACAACTAACCAATTCACTTTGTACGGTATGCCTCAAGGTAAGTACCCTGTGTTTGAATGGACCGGTGTTATGAAACAAGACACGTTACCGTGAATACGATTGCTATCACTTTTTGACAGTTCGGTCTACTAAATAAACGCGTATCCGTAACAGGAAATGCTAACGGGGCAAAAACACACTTGGCACCTGAGATACCCAGAGGGAGTCGGAGGCAAAAATCATAGGCAATATTATAGTTAGGCAGACAGAATCGCAGAACACTCAGACAGGAATTACGCCCAGTGTAAGGTTGATTAGCCAAGGGTAAGGTTAAAACATGCCTGGGGTATTTTCCACCCTGGCAGGGTTTTTCCGCTGCGGTAGACAATCTTTGGAAGATGGCCAAGTTGCGCCAACTGGGGGAACGCCGGCGTACGAGATGTATGTAAAGCATGGTGTGGGTGCGATAATGTTCTGTGAGATTTGGCATAAGCAAACCAGAAACCAAGAAGATGTTCAGTGGCCGATTAATGGGAGTTTTGAGATTGAGAGAATAGATAACTTGGAGAAGGTGTTCATAAAAAAGAAAGCACGTCCCGCAGCATTCGATATCCTTAGGGACTGGAGAAGACAAGCTATGCTTCGTTGGAAAAGTAGAGAGGAACATGCACGCAGGCATAAATCAAAAACTGAGAAAGCGGAAGAAAAGGAGGAGGAGTGGATTGAGAGTCTGAGGACAGGTAGACGTGAACAGCTGAACATAGAAAGAATATACCCACAACGAGAATTGCATATAGCAGATGATTTAATAGAAAAAATGTTGACCGATACAAAGCGGAGTCCAAGACCAGAAAGTAAAACAAACGCGTCAGGAACCACTGTTCAGCCGTCTCCTGTTGCCCCCGCAACCCTCCCAATTGTTCAAATCCTTGCACAGCCACAGACTGCGCACATAGCACCTCCCATTAGCCAGCTAGTACCACAACACTCACTTCCCGTTCCTGTTATCGCATCCGCACCTCCCGCCCTAGAAACAGACACAGTCCCGTCCGTCCCACCCGCGGTTGAACTTGAAATTACGGATGCGAGAGATGGGACTGTACAAAGTGGATGCACAAGAGTGACCCGCAGTGCGATCAGCAAGGAGAGGAAGCGGGAATTGCAAGTTCAGGCAGAGATGTATATAGATGGGAACGATGGGATGGCAGCATTGGACTCGATGTATGACTTCCGAAGAAGCAATGAAAGACAGGTAGTGTTGGAATGCATGGGTGAATATTTAGTGAGAAGATGGAAACAGTTAATTGGGAAATTACCGCCACAACGATAGTTAGATTTAAATGCATTAGCACGTTGTAGAGAAAAGAGATGAAGTAAGGGAACATGTATATGGACTTTTTGAGCTTAAATTAACTTGATAATGAATATGCTGAAATGTTTACCCCACCTGGGTATAGAAGCAAGGACGCCGGGAAAAGGGGGCGGGGGGACACAAAAGGCGATTGTTGATGAGTTATTATTGTTAAAACAGGTGGGGGAAGATTTGAGAGCATGCTTATTGAAGACGAGAGTGCTACTTCAGCAAGTAGCAGGACACAACATAGGGAGGGGGAACGCACAAGGAAGGAGTAATTCAAATATGCATGGAGGACCGTTGGGGCAGAATCAGTGTGCATACTGCAAAGAGGAAGGGCACTGGAGAGCGCAATGCCAACTTTTGCAAAATAGAACTGGGGGTGGTCAGAGAAGACAGTACCGGGGGCACCCAGGAGCAAATGGACCGAATAGAAATAATATACAGCAGCACCAAAGTAACCAAGGAGGTCAGAATCAAGCTCAGCATCAGAACGCTAGCAACCAGAGTCAGGGCCAGAGTAATCAACAACATGGGAATAACCAGAATAGGGAGCTAGAGGAAGGGATGGGAACATTTTCGATAAACAAAATGCGTATTACAGCAATAGCAGTGATTACACATCGGACAATGTGTTATTCCCCCAATAGGACAGCCCAAGGCAGGGGTCGGAACGAATGTCTATTCCCGTGAATCAGAAAGGACCGTATGTAGAGATGAGAGTCGGGATACAGAGCGCTGTTTTCTTGTAGATACGGGAGCGCAGAAGTGTTCAATAGATCATCACTTGGTTCCAGATATACCACTGTCAGGGCAAAATAATATTTCTGTAGGGTTCGCAGGTACACGAGTAATTAACCCAGTGTCCCAATCAGTCCCAGTAACAATAGGTCCATTCACTGAGCATTGTCCATTTCTCTTAACAGATAATTGTGGAGAAAACCTTTTGGGATTGAATTTATTGAAAAAACTAGGTGCAGTTATTCATTGCACTCCCAATGGTGTGTTTTTAACAATTTGGCCACAAGATGCACACGTGTCTGAATTTTTGTCTAAACCCTTGCTAGGAGAGGTGAGTAAGGTGCCAATCTGTATATGGGCAATAAATGATAATGATGTGGGATGCTTAAAGATAGAGCCAGTAAAAGTGATTTTGAAAGAAGGGGTCACGCTGCCGCGTATTCCACAGTATAGAATTTCAGCCGACGGAGAGCAAGGATTGAAAAGGATTGTTTCAGATTTGGTGAAATTAGGGGTAACTGAGGAAATTGCAGGTAGTACATGCAACAGCCCCATTCTTCCGGTATACAAGAAAGGAGATAACGAGGTACCCTATCGTTTCATAATTGATTCACTACCCTAGAGAGCATTGTAGAAAGCAAAAGAATCCCCTACAACTCGGCACAAGCCGCAAAAATAATAGCCTTGACCAGAGCCTGTGAGATTTCTGAGAATTTAAACGAGAACATATATACTGATAGCTAGTACGCTTTTGGCATGGTTCATAAATTTGGCCGACTCTGGGCGGAGAGGGGTTTCTCGACATCACATGGGGCTAGAATCCAACATGGCCCTTTGATTGTACGATTGCTGTCTGCACTCACGTTTCCAAAGCACCTACCAATAGTGAAATGCGAGGCGCATAAAAGAGTGACATGTAAAGTGGGAGAGGGAAACGCATTTGCAGACAGGATTGCGAAACAAACTGCCACTGATTTAAATACCAAAATGATGACAGTACAGTCTGAGGAAGTGCCTTGCATGATAGAAGATGGGATTGCCACTGTCAAAGAAATGCAGGCCGAAGCTACTACTCATGAGATATAAGGGTGGGCACCCAGATGGCGTGGCCCCTATCAAGTATTTCTGGCAACGCAAACGGCGATTTGAGTGGATGGGAGGAAGGCGTGGACCATGCCACGCACGCTAAAAGATCCCACCGACGCTGAAAGACTTGCCTGACCGAGATGACCAGAAAGAAACAGCAGCTCCAGAATCGAAAGAAACTGTTGCCAGTCCCTTATTACAGAATCTGCCTAAACCTGAATTGAAGCTGGAAGGGAAGCCTGGAAGGATTGCTTTAAAGGAGAAAGGGCAAAGAGTGCTCCAACGTTAGCCAGCTGAATCTGCATCACTGCGGGCCAACACAAAGCGTGTACCACTTTGGCGCCCACCAGCATCTGCCATTGTGCCACTGCCTGAAACGAAATCTGCATCACCGCTGTGGCGCCCACAGCCACTTGTTATTGCGCCACAAGACTCAGTCTGGGAGTGCACCGGCACTATTCATTGACCACACTGTACCAGGAGCTTGTCGGTACAATCTGTGGCTTTCGAAAGAAGGAGCGATCAAATCTGCATTTCATTGATCTTTCATCATTGCCTCTGGCATCACGGATGGAGAGGGAACTGGAGGTCTAGAGGAGAGAAGCGTGAGAGTTGTGCAAATCGGGCAACTCAAGACTCGCGGCTCCTCGGTGCGATCATAAAAATCCATGTGTCCGGAACCTGAGTGGACAAGCGGGGTGCACATGGTACAAAGGCAATTGATAAACTGCTCTGGAGTTCTTTTGAGCAACATGCAAATGCATAATGATCTTGCCTAAACGAGTAAGCAATCCAGGCTGCTAATAGCTGGCAGAATGAACTGTTGACATTTATCGAACTTATTGACATTCGGACGAGTGCCACAAGGAGAGATATTCACGACGACCATTGCGGAAGGAGGACTGTGAGAGAGAGAATGCCAGAACCAGCTTTAGCCTCCTCCTGCACCGCTGCTGATAACAAATTAGGTATAAAGACTGAAAAGTTAGAAAAAACGCATTGTCGAAAAAACTGTATGCTGATCTTAACGATAGTTGTGTGTTACGAGTATATTAGCACCAATAATGACAGCGTTGATACTATGGTACGTGAAAGCAATGCACCCATTGAATATGTTCTTGCCGGTAATTAATATCTCCACCAGTGAAAGCCCGGTTCATGTAATTACTTACACCTTGTCCCCAATGGAAGAGAGGCACAAAGAAGGATATGGGAATAATACCCTATTGCTCATAATGAACATGACACATCGAATTTTAAAGAAAAATAATTGCTGGGTATGCGCCTATTTACCGCAGCATGCTGGGAAGGGAATAGGTTGGTATGTGCAGCCATTACCATTAAGTTCTGTATGCAGTGCATCACTGAGTGCATTATTTTATGGGAAATGGAATAAGAGTGATACGGGTCAATTGGATAAAACCAACATGAATGAATTTGAGGAAATAATTATGAAACCCGTAGGCTGTTCTATATTTCATAAAGCACGAATGTTAATACAAAAACCTACGCCTAAACCTGCACGACGAGATAGATTGTCTCCACCATCCAAAACATCAGTAATCACGTTTCGTGTTGGAGCAGAAGAAAATAAAGATGCAATGCCCCCTTCCTATACAGTGAATTATAGCCCACGAACTATCCCTTTTTGCCTAAAGAAGAAAGGCTCCTATTCAGTAGGAACGTTTATTGGTTGCATGAATACAGCGGTTCTCAAAAGAGAAGTAGAACCAGTGTATGTAGGTGATGCCGTTTATTTTATATGCAGAGAAAAAGCGTATCCCTGGTTACCTAGAAACTGGGGAGGCACATGTTATTTGAGTCTACTGTTCCCAGGGGTGTTCCTCTTGGAGACAGCAGATGTAGCTAGGCTATCCAGATCTAGGCCACGAAGAAGTACAGAAGACGCTTTGATTACAGAAGACTTAGCAAAATCATTCATACCATTTCTGGCCCAAGCAATAAAGTCCTATAACATAAGACAACTATCCAGACTATTAGACAATACAATAAACATAACAGATATACTATGCAACATGACGCTAGAAGAAAAGGGGATTAGATTAATGACGTTGCAAAATAGAATGGCTCTTGATGTAATCCCGATTGATCATGGGGGGGGTTTGCAAAATCGTGGGATCAGCCTGCTGCGTATTCGTAAATGACTCCTCCCCTACGAATTTTGAAGCGATAAGAAAGTTACACGTCCCGAGTTCTGAACTCCATACCATGAATGGGAACTGGGAGGCAGGGTCCTGGTTCTGGGAAATATTACGTGCGTGGGGATGGAAGTTAATTGGAATACTAGTACTAGTGTTGGGAATATTTATGACTTGCTGTTGTTGCATACACTGTCTGCCCCTAGTTTGCACTGAGATAAGTGAAGAGTGTATGCATATGGTAACCCAAAAACAAACATGGCCAAGATCATAAAGATACTCATGAAATGAAAACAATAGAAGAATTCATGGCCATAAATATTGGAGAGAATGAAGACGCATATAGTGGCATGCAAGATTCAGGTTCAAATTCAGATAATTCAGACACATCATCAGAGGAGGATGCAATGTATGGATAAGGCGTTTGGCAATCGGCCAAAAGGAGGGGTTTGTCAGTCTAGAAAACTAGATACCTCTCACAACCAATGGCAATGTATCATATTGGCCGACGACCAACCGTCTCATGCACTAAACATCAGAAATACAGACTCATAAGTTTGACCAATGTGCGGCCATTTTGATGTAGCTAGAATCGCCATTTTGTTCACTAACGTTTGCTCATTGCTTTTTGTTTAAAACTGCTTAGCCGAAAGCTTATTCTGCTTCACTGATTACCTTGTTGTTCAAAGCGAAAGAGCAAGGCCGCGAGGCCGGAAGTTATTCGTTGGAACATAACGTAGGCAGCCCCAGAGAGGAATGCCCAATTCCCTCCTGCATATAGCCTTGGAGGAGAGCAACACGGCATTTAATCATTTCACTGATGCCAGCCAGTCTCGTTAATATGGTAGAAATGCTAGAAAGAAACAGCTAAAGGCTTGAATTATGCTTTTCTTATGGCCTGCTTACCTAAGCCCAGGACACGAATAGCAAATAGGAGATAGCAAGGCCTGGAATGCGACTCTTCCCCTGTATGCAGCTTGCCTGCAAGAACAGAAGCACTGTGTTCTGTTCAACAAAGAAATATGTCTCTAGACTCGCAATGTTGCATATTGTTGATAAAATAGATATTTGAAGGCGTCATATTCGTCGAAATTGTCAATCATCAGACCCAGTTCAAAGAAACTGTACAATGGGCGTAATGACCATGTCATGACTGATTGCAGGATGTCCATTTTGTATATATGTAACTGATGTACGTTATTTGCTCTCTGGCTTCCCTCGAGGTCTGGAGACACACGTTGTGGGGCATGAGACCGAGTTGGCCAGCTGAGACTTTTTTGCTTTGCAATAAACCCTAGCTTTTGGGAATACAACCTTGTGTCTGACATGTCAGTTCGTGTGTGGTGATTTGCCTTGTTTCCACTACGCGAGGGTTCCCTAGGGGCCCCTTCACAGAGGTTTGAATTCCAGTCCCACGCTTACAGACTGGTCTCTGGTATTAGGAGCGTTATTAATTTTTTATTAATTACAGTAGAGTAACTTACTCTTCAAGAGGTCCTCAGGATCATTGATACCTCAGATAAATTACCATCATACACATTCCTATTTGAAGCAAATGCAATATATTTTTTATTGTGATTTAGTTTATCACAAACCTTTTGCACATAAATAAGCACACATCTCAAAATGTCATCATTTTTTGACTTCCTAAATATTTTACATTGTTGTTTTTCATTTTTGGTCCATTAAAAGCATATGAAAGATCCTATTCACTTATTGTGCCCATATAGTGATTTTCTAATATCTTATCTAAAAAATCTACTCCTGCACATACTCGTGCAAGATTTTCTAATAAAAACACACTCCACCATTCTTCTAGTGACAATGTCTTGACATTTAGGACATGTTCCGACATGTAAATTGCTCTTTCGGCGGTCAGTGCGGTCATAAGATGTTTATTTCAACACAGTCCAGATGTGTACAGAACCGGCAGATGGAGTCAACAGTTTTGTTGTTTATGAACATATAGTCGTTCCTTCGTTGCATATAGCTTTAGCCTCAAGCGTAAGAACTTGTTTCGGTGATGTAGACTAGGAAACTTTCGCAAGTATTTCAACATAGCATTTAGTGTGCGAGTTTCATGTGACAGATTCAGCGCTAAATTGTATTGTGCTCTCTGTTCTTGGGTTTCAATCCAGTCCTGTTTTCTTAGTTTTGGCTTTACAGCACAAGGGTTGGTCATCAATGTTTCTAATGATGTCTCCAAGTGGAGCAGATGCAACATACATTTTTCGTACCACTTCTTTAAAAGCCACGAATAGGGTCCAATTTGCAGAGATCTTTAGGGAGTTGCTGCATTAGATACAATGATTTCCACTAGGAAAGATAATGATTTCCAAAACAACGATTGATTGTAGGATTTGTAACCCTCGTTCTGCACTAATGGCAACGACTAGTAGACTTCTTGGCAGTTTCAAGTTTGGTTTTCAGACTTTTCCCTCAAGAACGTTGTAAGTCTTCCATGAGATATTTATACCTGCTTCACCTCTGTATTTTAGGATGGGCAACACTTTTTGTAAAATGTAAGTAGAGGTACCATGATAAATTTACCAAATCTAGCATGTAGAATTGCCCTCTTTCTTGCTAGAATTTTGGTTTTAAATTGGAGTTCAACCAGCCACATCTTTTCTCCAGTTGTTTTATTGCATCCAATGCCAAGGTAGCGAAATGAATCTACCTGTTGCAGTTGTTAACAGCCTATTTTCCACTTGAAATCTTTTCCTTTTTTTGCCGATGTTGTAGGTAAAAGATATAATTTTAGATTTCTTGGTGTTAATTACCAGGTAATTGCTCAGCATATATTTTTGCAGAGAATTTAGCAGACGGAGCCCAATTTGCGTCTGAACAAGCAAGACTAAGTCATCTGCATAGATTATCAAGGATAGAGACAGGTTGATCTTTGATGAAAAGAATTTTATAGCTTTTCGAGCTAGAGGCAAACCTGCTAAGTACAGGTCGAAGAGTTTTGCTGCCAATGGCAAGCTTGCTTAACACCCCTCTTTATCTTGATCTCTCTTGATAGTTTTCCTTCGTTATCGTGAATATGCATGGTCATTTTTGTGTGAAAAGCCTCAACAGCTTGTAGCAGATCAGTTGGAAACCCCCAAACTTAAAGTTTCGCCCATAGCTTTGCTCTGCTCACGCTGTCGAAGGCTTGTTTTAGGTCAATAAACACTAAATGCAGGTTTGATTTGTTTTTAATCGACTAGTTTCAAAACATTGAGGAGAAAGGTTAGGGTAGATGCCAACGCCCTTTGTGAACTCCGTTTTGTCAAGGGTCGATATCTGCCATAGTCGCCCATCTCATCAGTTTTTTTTTGTAAATTTGACGCAAAAGGTTTGCCCATTACATCCAGTAACGCTATTGGTCTGAAGTATGATGGTTCTGCTCTGTCCCCTTTTTTTGACTATTGGGACGCTGATGGCTGTCATCCATGATGCCGGTAACTTTCTCACAGCTATAATGTGGTTGAATAAAGCAGAGATACTATTTGTCATAATTGCATCTCTAATATCACCATCGATTATGCAGAAGCTCCAAGCTTTGGGCAATGTTTTTATAAGTTTAGTGTGATTTCCAGCCAGGTGTGCAAACATATTAGAGTAATGGTCAACCCAACGCTGTTCGGAAACCCCACTTCTCGGATGTGCTTGTTGATTGAGAGTCGTCTGATTGATGAGTAACCAAATATCTTGCGTTTGGATTGCATATCGCTTTGAGCATTATTTTAGCCTGTTTTTGATGACGAAAGAATTTGAAGTCGATCAACCAATTCTTACATTGCGGTTTCCTTTTTTTAATTTCATCTTTCAGGGTGATCTTGGGGATTTTCTTTAGTTGTTTCAAGTCAGCTCGGAGACGTTTCTGCTGTTCAACAGCTGAACTGAATTGGTAGTTCGGTTTCATGGACGGTTGTTTGAGGCCTGTTTTTACTACCTTGTAACTTGGAAAAAAAGGGCATAACATAAGCCAGATTTGTGGGCGTCACAAAGCTCTAAATACTGGGCAGTAATCGACAAGATGAAGTTTTGTTTGATTTTTAAACGATTTCCCTCTTGGTTTATTCCGATTTTTCCCAGCTGATGGATTGCTGGGTGTATGCCTTTGAAGTTCCAGGTAAGTATAAGGGAATCATGATCACTACTTGTCGCATATTATCGAGCCTCTCAATGTTGTGGAGGAACTTTCCAGAGGACCATATGTAGTCCATTGTTGAAGCTAATTGTTGCTTCTCCAAGTTTCCTTTCCTGGTATATCTGACAAGTGTCTGACCATTTAGCATGTAACAATCTCGTAGGCTAATTTCTTGCCTCCACATTTGGCTCTTAGTGGTCAACACAACTGAATCTGGCGATGTTGTTTTTAATGGTTTGCCATCTTTGTCGAGAACTTTTACATTTAGATCTCCACATATTAAAAAGTGGGGATTACTTAAAGTTACGTAGGACTCAACAATGATGTTGCATACAGTTTGTAGGAACTTGGCTGGAGAAATCATTGCTGGATTCCAATACAGATTTATCACCACCTTATGAGAGGGGTAATTTTCCTCAAGGTACTTATGCTGGAGAACAGTCCACTGGACGAAGGAATTTGAATTAAGAGTCTTTACCACTGGTAGACTTTGGTCAGGTTTGATCATAGTAATTAGACCGGCATATGGTCTTTCTTGCTGACCTTTTTCTGCAAGGCTTATGAGAATTGTATAACAATCTCGTACTGGTGGAGTGCAAAGCCAAGTCTCTGGTAGGCAAAAGATTGTATGAGAATTCAAATTCAGAGTTGTATTATTAAACAAATATTTGAATCCTTGTGTGTTCCAGGAAATCAAACTTCCACATTTCTCAGTCTGGTAGCTATCTAGCTGATGTTGATTTGGAACTAACAGCGCTTTCATTAACCAAGCCCAATTGGCTTTATCATCTGAATTCTTTATGAGGGTATTAAGTTCCACTACCTGCCCAATGTGCGCATTGCTTATTGCTGCTGGTAACTTTCAGAGGGCCGATGTTTTGACAAGGCTCTCTTCAGGGCGCAATGGTGTAGTTATTTAGCACCAGTGATTTAATGTTTTACTTTCATTGTGTCTTGTGCGTTATTCGATATTAAGTGATCTCTCTGCTCGAATCCAAAGGGCAGCAAGGCGGAACTAGCCTCTATTAGCGCATTTTTGATGATTTGGGACTTTGCATGAAGGATCACTCCTGGATTCCTCTACATATTAGACTATCGTAATGTCATCCGACATGATGGTTCTAAGTGCAGGCACACAATGAAGTACATCACGTTTCTTCGTTTTAAATTTACTTAATTTCTAGGAGACCATATGCTTTCTAAATTAATTTTCTCCAGTGATGCCTGTGAGCCAGCAGATGTCCTCGCAGATCTGTGAGGAGATATTACCATTGGCTTGTTCCTCTCTCGGGGCCCTCTTGGATTTAGATCATTTGGCTTATCCATTTTGTTGTATTTACTTTGATACTTACTCCTGGTTACATTATATAGGAGACATGGAAATTTGGTGAGCTAGCTAATTGGTGTAACTTCTTCTTTTCCTTCCTTTGCTCAGGTATTAATCGCAGCGCTTTGTCTGAATGTAGGCATGGCGGTCCCCAAGCTCTGACTTGTGGCTCAAGCGATGTGTCTTGTGTTGTATCTTTAGGGCCATAGTTTCTAGATATTGAGAGAGATCATCTATTAGGTCAATGTCCTCGAGATTGGTCACCTCACACAATTGTCTAGTGCAAGCCTTGGATTGTTGTTCCTTTGTTGTTGCAGGCTTCAACTGCGTTATCAGTGCAATATTCCCTTGAGTCGAGTGCTCAAGTGCCTTAGGTCTGCACATATTTCTGTTTTGTTGATTAGTATCATCAGAGTTCGAGCGAACAGGCGGTGTTGTTAGGCTCCTAAGGAATGCACGAGAGCCGTCTGAATTTGGCTTGACATCACCTCTGACATTCTTTGGTTTCTTTTTTGCATCTGCGAGAACGGTACCTTTGCCGGGGCAAGGAGGTTCTACTGTACTTGACGGAGTATTTTTTTTTAAAATATTGAGAACACTTCATCCTCCTGTTGGCAAAGGTCATGTTGTCCAATGATGTTGAATGTGGTGTTTCTTGCAGTGAATTCTAGGACATTGTGCATATCAACATTGTTTTGCACCAAGCCGGTTCTTGAAGATACTTTCTTCGCATTTGTTACTTCTATCTCAGAGATAGGCTCATCGACCTGGCGGCGCTCACTCACGTTAGGTACAACCGTGTGGTTAATTTTGTACCGCTTTGGCTCCGCGAGTTCTTTTTGTGGGACGGGCGTCTTTGTCAGCTCAATCGATTTATCTCTAATAGATCTGCAAAGAGATTGCTCCTGACGTTCAACATCGCCAACTGGTCCACCTTTCTTAGATGGGTTCAATGGTCTAAGTGCTGCCGCCCCGTTGAGCTGTTTTCGAATCCATTTTGTGGAATTCATCAGGGCTGCCATCATAATTGCTTTTTCAGTATGGTCGCCACTGGCCAAGTCTCACAGACGGGCTTGCCACGTCGCTGAGGTTTCTGCCTCATGGTCGAGTATGGCTCGGAGTTAGTAGTGAACATCTCCAAGTAGAGCAGTTTTGTATGCCTCATGGCAAGCAGTGTTGCATGGTCTTTAATGTTGCCATGGATTGTCTCAAAGCTTTAAGAATGGAGCCAGTGAGATGGATCGGGCCATTATGTTATGGATTTGTATGCCTGCGGCTACTGACAACTGAGCCTTATCTTTATTAATTTCATTATGCTTATGGTAATGCCGCTCACTCGCTTCAGTCGAGTTGCTCAAATCACTTGGTGGAGGAGCAATTGTGTTCAGGCGGTCATTGTGGCTCAGGCGATTGGGCTCCCAGTTCAAGTGCTGTTCCCGCACAAGATGTGTGTGCGGATAGCAGTTTCTCACTTGACAGCTTAAGGTTGGGGTTATCTCTTTCCTGGGGTTCCCAGGCAATATATTGGTCTGGCCTCACATTGATTGTTGGCAAGGCATTTCGAGTGGGTGGGTTATTTGTTATTTTTTCCGCATAGTTTCAATGGTTTCAGCCAAGTTCAGCAGTGCTACGGCATCTGGCATGCCTGTTTTTACCATTGTGTGCTCGTCACATGCTTCAAACTCTACTGCAAGAAAAGTTTCATTTGTGGCGTTGAAAAATGTTTTATACTTTAGCACAGTGCTTGTGGGGGTGGACACCTGTCGTTGCCATGTACTCGGTGAGATAATAGCAGAATTCAAAACAGGAGCTCTCAAAGATGTACGTGCTGCTGGTCGCTGCTCTTGCCCTTTACCATTGTTGGTAGTTGTGTCTGAGGTTGTGTCTGTACTTGATGTCAGTAAAGACAGTTCGGTCGTTAAATAGGTCCTTGCCTTTGTGGATTTAACCGCCGGGTCACATCCCTCTTGGGGTTCCAGCAGATCTGTAAATGTTCCATGAGGCAGGATCACAGAGCTATCCATGAGTGAATGCAAGGCCTCGCCATGTATTAAAGCTTGTGCGCAACACTGACCGTCTTGTTTAACATTCCACACCGGTGGAGCTTGAGATGTTTGTGGAAGTAATGGTGGTGACTTTAGGGTATGCACATGCTTTACAATGTCAGTTTTGACCTCTTTTTTCGACGGGGACATAGGAAACGCGTCATCAACGGCACTATCTGCTTCAAGCTGTTCTGCATCAGTGATGTCGTGTTGGTTGTCATTGCCTGTTTGTTGAGCATGGAAGGCATGTGTTTAAGTAGGATTTCTGGAGCAGGCACTCACCTCTGCGGGAGCGACTAACTCACCTGTATTCTCCTCTCATGTGCCTCCTTGTAGCCGCTGTTGATGGTGTGTTCGAGGACCCATGTGCACAGTAGTAGGGGAAGTTGATAGAGCCGGCATCTTCGCTCTCCTATCTGGCTAGGTTTTCACAAGTGAAAACAAAACAAAGACGCCGCGTTCCAGGATGCTCAGCCTCGGACTCCCGTCGTGTCTCAGGAGTGACTGGACTCTCACTGGACTCTCGCCGGACTCATGCGCCAGCGCTATGCACCTCTTGGCCCAATTATAGGAGTTTCCCCATTTCCTTAAAGGAGCATGAGCAGCTTTCAGCAGCATAGAGTACAAACCAATGCCAACAGACTGGGAAAGACCGGACTCCCGCAAATACAATGTGCACTTCATAGAGAAACGGTCTCCACAAAACCTCTTGCTTGTTCAAAATCGCTATTGATCTGAACCTATTAGGCACTTGCTACTTCTATCTTATTGATTTTATTTAACTTATTTCTATAGCGCGAAACAAAACCCCGGAGGCATAGAGGCGTTTAACATGATAAAACAATCAAACAAAGCAGTAAAAAAAAATATCATCGGCTCATGGGCAGAATATGTCAGAACAGGAGAACAGACTATCTCACAATGTCACAATCGACAGAGTGACGCAGCCTTCACTTTTTGTACAACATGCACAGTGAATACCTAGAGTTTTGCAGATCTTTAAGTGGCTAGCAATATTTGGTCACAAACTTAATTTTGCGGTTTTCTCCACTCCAAAATACTTAAAGTGGCACTGAAGCATGTGTACATTTTTGTATGATTTAGCTATTCCACCTCTATTCCCATCAGCAACCTTCTGACTTTACTGAAACTATGTTACAATTGGTTCACTTGTTTCACAGTTTTCTGAGTAGTAGAAAATGTAGCTTGGGTAAACACAGTCAACAATCTCACACTATCAACTAAAGGTAGAGCAAAACAGTAATGTGTAAGAAAGAACGTTACTGTTCAGAAACGTACAAACTTTTTTTGGAGAATAATTGCGAGAACTGATTGCACCCAATAATGCCCTCAGGTGATTTTTAGAAGGAGAAAGCACACATTGGGAGTCCACCCTCCTTCTGGAAATAGGGATGGTCAGGCAGGATAAAATACAACAACTTATATTCATGCTTGATTGAGGTGAAAAGGGCTCCATCAGCATGACGTTTTTATGGGCATATTTTAGGCACTACAGGTACGAAAGGTACTCAGATAAGCACCTCAATGGCAACGTACAATGAAGAACTATGGTCACCTACAAAATGGTGTCCTTTAAATGGGGTATAATGGGAGGAGGGGTACACAACGAGTATAAACATGTTCAGTTCAATTGTAAAGAAACCTGGCAGAGTACTGTCCATCAATGCTTAGCGCTTTTGGCAGGACATATTGACATTTCTCATTCCAGGTAAGAAAACAAATCAGCCATGTTAAAAAGAGCAAACAATCTGCAAGAACACAGAGGTAATATTGGTCACTTGGCAGGAGGAGGTTTAACATCTGCATATCAGTGGGGCACTCTTCGCATACAGAAACTAAACCCAACCAAAAATTCAAACAAAAACAAATCAAATTGTTTACATTAACGGAGCTATTTGAATGTAGTAAGAATTTGTGAGGGCGTTGCGTTAACCTTCGGCAACCCAACCCAAAATGTACACAAAAGCTACCAGTAATAACAGTGAATACCAAGCTGTGGAGGTAATGGGGACGGGGAATATTTAGTTACAAGAAATTGGGTCTCTTAAAGAGCAGTAATGAAAATGATAAGCGTGTGTTAACTATATAGTGCTTTCGCAAAAGCGATTTACATAGAACATATTTACATACAATATCACCCGACCGAAGTTGGTATGAGTTGGGTGAATTGGGCAGCGCCACTGCAAGTGCAGTTGGCACAAGTATGAAAAACGCTGGCCATATTCTGCAGGACGTTGAGCTGCTGGATAATATAACAGTACACTGCAATAAAGAATATTGCAGCAATGTGTGCACTAATATTGGCCTCGGCAATGGCTGCACTGAAAGTAGGGGCCTGATTTTGTGAAGCACCATCAGGTCAAAATGAGTTTTTATTTTTGCACTGGGATAACCTTTGGAGATATTAAGAGAGTGGAGTTCAAGGTCATGACCAAAGTTTTAACATAGGTTTCAATTTTTATAGTATGAACTTCAATATGCAGATCAGGCTGGGCACCCAAGGATCTAGCGATCTTGTAGGGAGAAGCAACAATGCTCAGTTTTCTCCTGATTAAGGCCAAGCCAATTTTTAGCTATCTGCTGTTCGATACAATTGAGAATAATCTGGATTTCTCTTTTAATATTTGCAATCTGAAATGTATTCACTTATCGTCTTGCTTTTAACTTAACTGATTTGTTTCTGTTTTTTTTCTGTAAATAATTAGGATATATTCTTATGGTTGATTTGTAAATGGATTTTGTATGTGTTTATATGTCTGTTTAATTGATTGTCTAATGTGTAAAGGTTTAATTTAAACCAAATACAATGTATAAAAAAAAGAAAATGTCAACTGTCAATGACAAGTACTCTACTACAATCTGATGAAGCTCCTCAAAATCGTTCTGAAAAGCTCTCACAGTAAAAGCTGCTTTTGTGATCTGATCTATTGCTAGGTGGGATGCTTGAAGCATAAGGATTTAAGAAATTGGCCAATACTATATTTGTATTACTAGCATACAAAGGTGAGCGGGCGATGCAGCACTGTTTATACAGAACATGGCCATAATATTATACATCACAACCGTTCTGCAGAGTGGAAATGAAGGCCATCAATGCCAGGAAAATGGCATAGAGCTTCTCTTGCACATTAACATGCTCTTTATGGCTTGAAGGTTTTGATATAGAGGTTTCTGAAGGTGCCACTTGGCCAAATTATCTAAGAGTCAGTTATTTGTTGCAATGAGAAATGGAAGCAGAAAACTTAAAGAGGGGCTCAGGATAATCTGTGGTCTACCATGATCCAATTAGTACATTTTTTTAAAAAACTTTTATTTTAGTTGGCATGAGTAGGCAGCACAACTACACAACAGTCAGTCACATACCATGTACAGAGCATCTTACATATCAGTACACAGCAGTACATTGAGCATAGTATAACACAACCTGTGAGCCAGATACAATGACACATCATCATACATCTGATAAAGATGACAAAGGGGGAGAGGAGGACAGAGCTTCATCATTACATTTGTGTAGGTAGCTACAGAATGCTGTCCATACATTCTTTGGGCGAGATGCCATTGGTCGTGATGCAATACACTCTTCTTCCCATGTTTGTGTCCAGGTGAGAGCGTTCAACCATATTGTGAGAGTGGGTGGCGCTGCATGTTTCCAGTTCAATAATACACACTTTTTGGCTACCATAGTACTTCTATTAAAAAATGTTGCAATTTTTTTAAACATCTTCATTCTCCCACACCCCATATGGTACACCCAACGGAGTAGGATCTATTATAGTCTCCGCTATTTCGGAGAGCACACTCAGGATTCCACTCCAATATGTGTTCTGCCTCGGGCAGGACCAAAACATATGTATGTGATCTACGTCTTCCAGGCGACATCTAGGGCAAGCATGAGACTGATGTCTAGAGATCCTATTTAGTTTGTGTGGAGTGTACTATACCCTATTGAGTAATTTATATTGCATGCAGCGGAATCTGAAATTTATGGATAGCCTGCGAGTATGTTCACACATCTTCCAGAGGTCATCTGCAATATCAAAGCAGAGTTCACATGCCCATTCACCTCTGGTGTAAGCCAGTGTATGTGGGGATTTAGCCAATGACATTTTATTATGGTGGAGACAATCAATTAAGTAATTTAAACGTGTACAGTCCGAGAACATGCTTGCATGGTTTCATCAGATAGCTAGATTAAGTTGTAAATGCCACATTTGTTGACACTGCTAGGATGCAAGGGGCTATGAGATATCTAATTACCCGGTGGTGGTTGACACAGCGGACAAAAAGTGTTGTGCTGCACTCAAAATATGTCACTCCAAAATCGGTGAACCTGAATCAGAAGTGTCCCAGACTAAGGCAGCCTTTGAAAGGCTGTCAAAGTACTTTTTTTTTTGCATGGACTGAAAAGATGAGGTCCGGCAATGACACAGACAGAACCAGCATCCACAGGGCTGGCTGCTCAAACAAGTAAGTTTGCTTGGAAATAATTTCCTTTTGCTGCTTAGCTCCAATGGACTTCTATGGGACACCCTTTCTTTTTGTTTGACTGCCAACATGATCTTTTGTAAGTAAAACACTCAGTTTTACGCTCATTCTTACAGGGAAAATGATCAGTCCCTAAGACTATCAGTACTGAGACACTGTCTCCATTAGTGGTTTTTTTATATGTTTAAAACTACACACATGACATTAAAGAACAAATGACTTTCCTCAGAAATATTTCTGATGAATGTTCCTCTGACGAATTCCTCATCTTTGATATCTCCCAGAGCAGCTGCTTTTTGAAAACTCTTCCGCCACCAGCAGACGCATCTACACGCCCCACTCCAATTAGGACGTCAGGGCCAGCATATATTGAGGCGCCGTGTCCCATGACTTTAGTTGCACCCTTTTTCCCTCGCAGCCCGACGCTGAGGGGCCAAAAGTGTACTCGCTATCTGCCAAGAGGGGCAGGCAGGGTAATGGCGAAGGAATCCATGGGAGGAACATCCATCAGAAAGAACATTATCTAGAGGCAAGTCATTTATTCTTCTAATGGATTCGTCACTCCCACAGATTTATCATCTTTGATGAAGGGAGGAGAGCAAGGGCCCCACCTAAACCAGAAAACTTGAGCACGGTTCTACCAAAACAAGCATCCTGTTCTGACAGAGAATCTAAGCAATAATTGTTAGCAAACCTGTGCAGAGAAGCCAATGTAGATGCCGGGTAAATGTCCAGAACAGAGACTCAATGTTGCAGAGCCGAGGTGGCACCCAGTCCTCTGGTAGGATGAGCCCCGAGACATTGAGGCATATCCTTACCAGTAAGATAATAGCATTTCGAGATGCTGAGGATGATACACATCAACCTTGTCTGCTTCACACAGCCCTGCCAGCATGGGCACCAGCATAACCAACAAAAAGCTGGTCATCCTACCTGGTCTCCCTCGTCTGAGAGACTAGAAGATGAGAGCCTGCACAAGGTCCAGCCTATGGAATTGTCCCTCCGCCTCGAAAGGGTGAGGCATAGAACAAAAAAAACAGAAACAAAAAAAAAAAACAAAAAAGACAGGAAAATTGATCTTACGGAAGAGATGGAAATCTGAGACCACATTCAGGAGGAAGGATGACTTCACTCTCAATGTCACCTTCTCCTGGGAGCTTCCTCCCCCACCTAGCCCAAATGATGGCGACCAGGAAAGTCACCTCACCTAAAGGGCTAGTAATCTTAACTAACAAGAATCGAGAGTGCCAAATGGAGCGCACATAAGAAACATTAACACTAAATTGAAGTCTCATGATGGAACATCAAACTGGCGTGTGGAAAACCGATTACATATTCCCTGGAGGAATTGCATGACCCAACAACACCCGACCAAGGAATAATCACAATGAGCGCACATACCGGCGCACAGACCTCACAGTACTGTGCTACTGTTAAAAGATGCCAGCCCAAATGCCGGCTACCCACACACTGTACAGTGCTCTGCTGCTCTCAAGCAAGGGTTGCACTTTAAATAAAAAAAGAAATAATGATCCTGGGGTTTGTGTAAAAGAGCTGGGCTCCGGGGTCTTCTTGAAAAGCGAAATGGCAGTAAGATACCCCTTCATAGTGCCAATCTACAGGACTGTCCGGACCAATCAAGCAGAAAATCCACAACTCAGGATGTGTAACAGGTAAAAGTATTTCGAAGCGTATCTTTGACTATGCTGGATAGGACGCTAGCAGTTGTAGTCACAAACATCTGTAGAACAAAAGGTTGCAGACCCGTGACTTACGTGCATAAATGATTATTGTGGCAGATCTCATAGTAGAGAGCATGTTCGGGACGTTCTCTCTCAAATCTCACTCTTTACCTCAAACTGTCAGCAGCTAAGCATGAAAGCTGTTGGGGTTCGGATACAGGATTCCTCCCTTTAAATGGGAGAGGAGGTCCAATCTCTGCGAAATACATCAGGGAGGGCAGATGGACATGTGCAGCAACTAAGGGTACCATGTTCTCTGGGCCCTGTCTTGAGGGATCAGAATCGTAGTGGACCTGAATAGGTGTAGAACCGGGGAACCAGCAGTATGACTGGGATTGGCATGAACGCATAGAGTATGTCTAAATCTCCCGGGACCATCAAAAGGAGTCTACTAGAACTCACTGTTGTAGAAGTTCCCAGGAGCAGAACCACATGCACTTCATGTTCACACTGGTCCCACAGAGGTCCCTTTGAGTACCTCCTGTAACAGGAGAACGCTTTTCCAGAGCTTCCTGACACTCATGAGCTGTCGCGGTCTGTCTGCTCAAGGCATCTGCTTCACGTTCTCTCTGCTGGCCAGATAAGCTGCCGTCAGAGATGGACTGTTCTCCAGAGCCCAGAACTAAAGTCACATTGCTTGTCTGCACAGAGGCAAGGAGACAACACTACTCAGTTTGTTGAGGTAGTGCATGGCTACTGTGTTGTCAGTCAGGGCCAGTACATTCTTGCCCCGTACAGAAGGGAGGACAGCGACCAGTGCTAGCTGATCGCTCTCACTCCAGGAAATTGTTTTGTTCTCGGCACTCAGTAGAACATAGGACGCTCACCATCAGGTCTTGTAGGGGAAGCCACAGCCTTTCAGTAATGTGGCCATGACTAGGGTCAGTTTGGGACAGGGCAGTCGAAAGGCTGCCACCTTCAGCAGGTTGCTTCGCTGGGACCACCATTCTAGGTCTCCTAACACTCACAGAACCCTGAGGATCTGAGGTGTGTCCCTGAAACAGAGGCCACTGACAACTGAAGCGAATTATTGGGATAGATTTGCTTTTAGCACCTTTCCCTTCATAGGTTTCAATGGAACCCCATTCTTTTTGCTTGTGTTGAACCCTGTCCAGGCACTTTGTAGGTCACTAAAGCATTCCGCTTTACTTACCCTTCCTGTTTTGCTAATTCTTGTGGGGAAACTGACTAGTCCCAAGACTGATAATACTATGTCGCTCTTTATGAATTCTTGTATTTTTACAATTGTGCTCATCAGTAAAGTGCAGTTAGGATACTTTGTATCCTTATAACTTACTTTTTTTTTATAATGGCGCTCTGGATGCTATGGCAGCTGTATGATTGACAATTTTTGATATTTTACTTGTGCACTTTTGCAATTACAGCAAATGGCTACTAAAAGTGGCTAGCACCAAAGAGGACCGTACAACGACAATGGTTGCTTGTTTTTTGGCCATATTCTTTTTTGGCCTTCTTCATGTTTTCTCTGGTCAGCAAATGCCTTATAAGGAATTCCCCTGACGGGGGAAATTACAAGTTACTCACCGTAGTGACTAACGTAATCTTAGTCCCCTTTCCTTCATACTGTACGCGCGTCCCTTCCTAGGGATGGTAGACAGAACCTTTTTCACCAGAAAAACCCTCTTCCTCTTTAAATTTAGAGGCGCGCGAGGGTGCTCTTTGGGAGCATGCGCTCCCCTGACTACGACCATCGGTGCCACTACTCGGTCCCCGTTGACGCGTCAACAATATTTCTCATTGAATAATGACACCTGTCTTATTTGGGGTGTGGGGGGGGGAATGGTAAGAAGTATGGCGGAAAGGTGACTAATCGTCACTATGGTGAGTAACTTGTAATTACTCTTATGTCCCGTCCCTTTTCCTCCATACTGTATGGGCGATTGCAACTGTATTTAGCCCCAGGGTGGAGAGGAGACCCTCCTTAAGCAAGCAAGTTCCTTAGAACCGCCTGTCTGAAGGCCGAGTCGGCATCCAAACAGTAATGCTTAAAGAAAGCTGAAGGGGTTACCCAGGTAGCTGCCCTGCTTATGACCTGCCAGGGAACCTTTTACTGGAAGGTGATGGCAGTGGCCTTGGTTCTGACGGCTGCTTACGCTGCCCCTCATAGGCCTGCTTGATGGATGCAACTATCCACCTTGCGATTGAAGCATTGGACGCCTGATAACCAGGTCTGGAGCACGCAAAGGTGACAGAGAGCGCCCGACTTACGGAAGCCCTTGGTCCTATCCAGATAGAATGTCAGAGCGCGTCTGACATCAAGACAGTGCAAGACTCTCTGAGCCTCGTCCTTGGGGGTCCAAAAGAAAGTAGGAAATACTATTTCCTCGTTCAGATGGAAAGCAGAGGGTACCTTCGGTAGGAATGCCGGGCGAGTCTGTAAGACCACCTTGTCCCAGATGTTTCTTGATTATTGGGTTGTAAGAGGAGAAGACCTCTTCCTCCGAATTTCTGTAGGCCCTATGGCTGCCAGATAGGTGCGACATGTGGCCGTACAGGTGGACACATGCAGAGTGGGCAAGGTGTGCCGAGAACAAGAGCACATCGTCCTGCGTGCACTTCGGGGAGGGGGGCCTGGGAGGGGTCAATCTCCTTAGACTCTGCCCAGTGACAGAAATTACGCCATTTACTCTTGTATTGGCTCCTAGTGGCTTTGCTCCTAGAGCCTTGGATGACCTCCAGGTAATCCCCAAAATAGGCTCAGGTGCTTGAGGGTGATCTGATCAGGAACCACGCTGCAAGGGCTAACTTCTGAGGAGCGGGGTGGAGAACCCTGCCCTCCTGCTGGGAGGGGAGAGGTGCTGGTCCCAGCAGAAGGTGAATGGGTGGTCTGTCCAAGGCGCTAATCAATTCAGAGAACCACTGCCTCGCTGGCCACCGAAGGCACTAACACTATGATGGTGAGGTGACAAGTTTCCTTTATCTTGCGAAGTACCGTCGGGATCCGGGGTGTGGGAGGAAGGGTATAGGCGGTCATGCCCTCCCGTTGAATCTTCAAGGCGCTGCCCAGGGAGCCGGGGCCCTGTCCCTGCCGGTTCACAAACTGCTGGCACTTCCTCCTTTTCCGTGAGGCAAATAGTTCCACCTGAGGATGGCCCCATGCGTTGAAGACCACCTGCTGCACCTGGTCGTTCAATTGACAATCGTAATTGTCCGCTCCTAGCCTGCTAAGCCTGTCCGCTTACAAGTTGGCCACACCCAGGCAGTGGACGGCCAAGAGGTAGAGATTGCTTTCCAGGGCCCAGTCCCACATGCTGACCACTAGGTCGCACAGCGGAGGGGACCTGGTACCCCCCTGCTTGTTGACGAAGTACATGCTGGTGGAGTTGTCGGGTCTGGATCAGGACAGTCCTGCCCCCGATGAGTGGAAGTAAGGCCCTGAGTGCTAACCAGATGGCTTTGAGCTCCAGCCTGTTGATATGCGACTCTTGCTCCTGTCGGGTCCAGACTCTGTGGATGCTTTGGCTGTCCATAGTGGCTCCACAGCCCTCTAGGGAGGAGTCTGTAGTAGTGGTGACCTGCAGAGCCGGCTGCTGACATGGACTGCCGGTCCACAGAATGCAGTCCTTGGACCACCACTTGGGGGCAGTATGCTGATCTGCTCCGCTTGGGAGCCCTTTTCCTGATTCCATGAGGCTGCAAAGTGCAGCTGCACTTTCCTCATCCGGAACTTCTTGTGCGGCACAGCCAAAAGGACTGCTAGCATGATACCCATTAGGTGCTGGTACCACCAAGCCGAAGTCACTGGTCTGGTAAGGAAGTGCGTAGCGGCCTTCTTGATGGCCATAATCTTGTCCTCCAAGTGAAAAACTGCTACACCAGATGAGGCCCAGGAAGGTGAGAAACTGCATGGCCTGGAGCTGAGACTTGTTGAGGTTGATGGTAAACCCCAGGTTGTGGAGTGTACTCATAAGTGCGGTGGAAGTGTGGACCACCCCCTCTGGGGATCTCGCTCTGACCAGCCAGTCGTCCAGGTACGGGTAGAGATTGTGGCCCTGGGCCCTGAGGATGGCAGCTACTGCATTCATGAGCCTGGTCAATACCATGGGGGCCGAGTTGAGGCCAAAGGGTAGCACCTTATACTGGAAATGACAGCCCATGATCCTGAAGGGTAGGAAGGAGTGATGGGGCTGCCAAATCGGGAAGTTTAGGTAGGTGTCCTTCAGATCCAGGGAAAACATCCAATCTCCCTTGTCTAGTGTCTCTGCAATGAGTGATGGTGTAACCATCTTGAATTTTTGAAGAGGGTGGAAGAGGTTGAGGGTGGATAGGTCCAACAACTCTCAGGCCAGCCTGTTTCTTCTTTTGTTATATTGCGAAATCCTGGAATAGAAGCCTAAGCCCCTCTGGAACGCTAGTATTTCTTCCACTGCCTGGCTCTTGACGAGTGACCGAATCTCCGCCAACAGAGTTGCCGTCCCAATCTGTGGGAGTGGAGGGGAAGAAGGAGGAATAGGTAGGTGGTAACCCCTGGATACTACTGAGAGGATCCAAGGGTCTGCAAAGTTCTGGCGCCAGAAATGCACTTGAGAGGCTAGCCTGCCCCCCCACTGGAGACAAGTCATGCCTTTTCATTCACTGTGACTGTCGCTGAGGGAGGGGGGACTGGAAGAAGCCCTTACCCCCACGCCCCCCCTTTTGTTGCTTGTGCCGGTGCTGACTCTGCGAACAGTCAGGTTGTTTCTTACTCTGTTCCTGGAATCCCCGGAACCCACCAAACGCCCACCCCTTGACGGAGCATTGATGCGACTGGGCGTACGCCTTGGGTGTGGCCTTCGTCAGGATAAAGACTACGCAGTTTGCAAGCTGCTGTTCTTTTTATCTAATTCCTCGTCGGTGGTAGAGTGGAAGAGGTCACTACCCTCGAATGGAAGGTCCAATATGCGATCCTGGATGAAGGGGTTAAAGTTAGACCCCGAAGCCAGGCCACCCTTCCCATGTCCTTGGCGATGCAGATGGCCCGGCAAGATGTATCGATGTGGGCCACTGTGGACTCCATGATGTCCTGCGCTACCCGCCTTGAAGCATGCCTTGCTCTGCACTGGAAGTTCTGGAAGGAAGTCTGCTATTTCCCGCCACAATCTTTGATTAGCGGCTGCCAGCTTGGCATCCGCATTGGCCTGACGCAGGTGCAGAGAGGCATTCGAGTACAGCTTCTTCCTGTATGCCTCCAAGATGTTCTCCTCCTTGCCTTGCGGCACTGAGGACGAAGTAGCCAAGGAAGACTGAGTCTTAGAATAGAGTGATGCCGCAGCGATCACCGAAGAATGTGGCTGGGGGTTCGTTGATAATAAGAGTGTATCCCCCTCCATCTGTCTATACTTGGCCTTGAGGCGCAGATTGACAGGTTGGGCCGAGTGAGGCTTGAGCCAGCCTTTCTTGGCCAGAGCCACAATGTCCTTCTGCATCGGGATACCAGTCTTTGTAGGGGGTCGTAGGGTGAGGACTTCTTCCAGAAACCCCTCCGCTGGCTGCATGACCTCATGTTGAGGAAGGGCCAAATATTATGCCAACCTTGCAAGCCTGTCGTGCAAGGCCTTCGCTGACTACTGCGTGTCTGGGTCGTCCTCATCAGTGTCAACCAGGGTGTCCAGCTGGTCCGGAGTGGGTGGTGGAGTGCTGGGCGCCGTGGGCTGCGGTGTGGAGACCGGTGCCGGAGGCTGGTGTGGAACCACCTGTACTGTGGGAGGTAGATGAGCCAAAATCGGATGAGCCGGCAGGTGCTGCACTGGGGCCTGTGGTGCCATGGGGGTGGAGGGGAGGAATGACTATGGGTGCCGGTGGAATGACTGGAAGGAACAAGTCCCTGACTGCATCCCTTAGGATGGGCCCCATCTGTGGGGATCGCATCAGCCTCAAGAACCTTTCTAAGAACCTGTCTTCTGAGGCCGAAGAGGAAGCAGGAGATATTGAAGGAGTGGCTGGGGGCTGCTGGGGCTGGAGCACACTCAGTCCGGGTTGCAGGGGGATCCGACTGATGGATACACTATAGGCCACAAACCTGGATGACACCAGTCCCACCTTGAAACTCTTTCAACCGCCTCCTCTGTTCCTAAGAGTGGCCATGTTGACTGGCGCGGCGGCCATTTTGTCGGGCTGCGTCCCACGTGCCAAAGTAGTGGTGCATGGCCCTCTGGGCACAGCCCCGCCCAAAACTCTTGGTGTTGGAACATGAGACCTATCCCGCACCTCGGGTCTAGGCCTGGGAGGTTAATCACCCTCAGCATTGTTGCTGGTAGTGCTCCGTGAAGGCGCCCACTCGGAAATGGAGCCAGTACTAGGGATTGGCCCTTTTGGTGTAGACCCGGTAAAAGAACTTTGCAGTTCCTCAGCACAGACCAGTAGGATGCAAAGACCCCTTGGCCGTAAGGCCGGTAGCTGGGTTAGCCTCGGTGCGTGTGCTGGTAACAGAACCCGAGAGGTTCCTCTCGCTTGGGCGTTTACTTGGGAAGGCGTCGCCCTTACGGGATGCGATGGAAAATAACTGCCCTCCCTTGGGTCTCGATCTCTGCTTGACAAACTTTTTCAGGTCCTCTGGAGGCGACGCTTCGAAGAGCTCCACCTAGCTAGCCTGTCCTTCAGTGTGCGTGGTCAGGGAGTTGCATGCAGTGCAACCTTCCAAGCCGTGGTCCGGGTCGAGGTAGCAGAGGCAACGAGCGTGGGGGTCAGACATGGGAAAGAGTCCATCGCAGGCTGGACATCTGCTGAAACCCGCTCAAGTCGACATACGCCGGGAAGGAGCATGACGTCGGAGGACCAAGTACCTAGATGACAATTAAAGACAAAGATGAGAAGAATCTGGGGAAGAGCGCGTGGAATTATATGGCAAGGCCAAACCCAGCAGCGCTGGTGAAATCGGCCCGTTCCTGTCGATGCAGAAAAGGGGACTGAGGAGTGGCGGCCGTGGCCAGTCAGGGGGAACGCATGCACCCACGGCTGCAGCCCCACGCGCCTCTAAATTTAAAGGGGGCGGGGGAAGGTTTTTCTGGTGAAAAAGGTTCTGTCTGCCGTCCCTAGGAAGGGACGCACAGAATATGGACGAAAGGGGACGGGACGATTTCACCTGGCTTTCGTAGGCAAGGGGGCTTTGTGTGTGAGCCAGAGGAAGGTGCTGGGACTGTCTGGTCCTAGTTCACATCCTCTGATGCCCGAAAGTCTGTTTCTGGACGGATTTGGTGGCCAGTGGTTGTCCAGGCTTGGACAACCCCCGACTGTTTGAATGGTGCAGATCCTTACTATTGGTGGGCTTACTCGAAGACTAGCAGCCTACTTACGACACAGACGACCACTGCAGCTGACCAGCATCAACTCCAGGGATTGGCCCGGTGATGCCCTGCTTCTCACCTGATCTCATAAGACCCTTATAGTGGGTGCTTCGACCCTTAGGAACAACGAGTCACGACGCCTGCTTGAAGTTCCGTGCTTTCCGAGCCATCGGAAGTGTTCCTGGACAACCTGGTGGATCGACCAGCTCTCTCTCCTGGGGTACCGAACTGCAGCAGTTCCGAGTAGACCCTTGGAAATGTGCAGATCCCAGCTTGTGCCACAGGTCACCTATCCTTGGAATTTCAGCCGCCTTACTTCAAGTCAGGCAATGCATGGGCTGCTGCTGTGATCACCGCTGTACAATAGCCTGGCACCGCCTGACCGTGGCAACATTTGTTGGAACACTTTCAATCCCACGAGGTGTCTTGAGGTGGTCTGCACTACAGAGGTCTTCATCTTACTTTGTTTTGGGTCTTCTTCTGGAAGCTGAGGAACTGTTTGCTTTGCAATGTGACCGACTCCAAAACTTCCCAAAGCACGACCACATCCCACTGCATCATTTCTGAATACATTACCTAAAGAAGCTATATATTGGTCGACCTGTGGCATTTGGCACAAGGCCCCATACCATGTAAGGGCTGGACTTCATAAGATTGTGGGAAGCTTACTTGTTCTTATTCGGACTAATTTGACCTATTTTCCTTGCATCCGACTACTCACCGGTTCAACACAAGTGACTTATTTATATGCGATTCTATATGGTTTTGAGTAACAATGCTTAACTGTGATTTTTATACCTCCAGTGTGTAAGTAATGGCCTAATAAAGCATTTTATTTTATAGATTACTGCCTAAATTTAATTATTAGTGTTGCTCTGTGTGGACTCATTGGAGCCCTAGACGAATCTCACACTGAGACTAAGCTTTAACTGCTCGCCTACCTTACCTTGATTGGGTTTTGGCTAACCTCTAAAAGGTCTTTCCCGTTTAGCATTAAATCCATTTTAACACTACTACAGAGAGCTCATGCTCATCAGAGCTTATGGCACTGCAAGAAGAAATTCTAAGTTACTCACTGTAGTGACTAATGTACTCCTTATCCATAGTCCCCTTTCCTCTATACTGTATAGGGAGTGCCTCACTAGGGATTCGAAACAACTTTTTTCGCCATAGAAAATGTCTTCCCCTTTAAATTTAGATGTGTGGGGGAGCAACCCTGGGAGCATGTGCTCCCCTGACTCAGCCCACCGGCGCTACTCCTCAGTCCCCTTTGACGCACCCACAATATTATGATCGCCTAATGCCACTGAGACGTTACGGAGGAGGATGGCAGGCGTATGGAGGCAAGGGGACTAGGAGTACATTAGTCACTACAGTGAGTAAATTCATGTACTCCTACGTCCCGTTCCCTTTCCTCCATACTGTATGGGCAATTAAAACTGAACGCAGCCCTGGGGAGGAGAGTGCCCTTCTATTCAAACACGTTCTTCAAAACTGCCTGGCCAAATGCTGCGTCCGATCTTGCGCTGGCATCCAAATAGTAGTGTTTGCAAAAGGCTGATTGGGAAGCCCAAGTGGCCGCCTTGCTGATGGTCTGCCATGGGACGAGTCTTTGTAAAGCCACCGCGTGGTCTATGCTCTGAGAGCATATGAGGGGCAGGCCTGTGCTGCCCCTCATATGCCTGTTTGATGGCCATAATCATCCACCTTGCTGTGTGTTAGGCAAGATTGTATTCAGTACCCTTTGGGTGCACTACAACAACCCTGACCTCCTGGCAATAGAAACACAACCTTTGGTAAAAGTCTGTACTACACAGGTCGGTAGCATGATTGAGCAGCCAGGCTTATCTCAAGAGGGGTCAATGTGAGCTGTAGGGGAATTACACAGAGATTCACAGTGACAGGTATTCACATAAACTCTTACACACAAGGTTTGAATAAACAATTTATCAGTCAGTTAGAGTAAGCCTGCTTCAGAAGGGAGCAATATAAAAGTAACAAATATACTTCATAACTATACACTCTTAATATCTCTAAACCAGTAAGTACCCTGTTGGGATGGCCCACAGATAAACCTACACCCTCAGGTGACTTCAGTAGCTCGGATGCTGGGGACATTAATATATCACTGTTCCATTTTCGAATCACTTACGTCAAAGAAAAGGTTATTAGAACATAAAAGAGACCCAAATATTCTTAAGCAGGCAAATACGTTTAGATCCCCTAATAAGAGTCATTCAGTGGAACAGGCTAAGCCAAAGTCAATGGGCAAAAGTCTATATGAGCTAAAGCCCTTCTTTTCGGGTAAGTAAGAGAAGTCTTTGCACAATGTTTTAGAAGTCTTTCAAAAAGAAGAATCAATGTCGGCCCACACGCTGTTAGACTTGTGAGTAGCAGAAGATGCAAGCAACTCTACAGCAAGAGGTAGGTTCTCTCAGACTTTGACAGTACCTCCTCCTAGGAGACCAAGCACAGGGAGTTTCAGGCACCTCTCTCACTTCCTGCCACCACAGACACCCTGGAGCCAGAGGCAGGCTTCACTTGTGAATCCCGCCAAAGGCTAAGCAAACTAAGGGACCAAACTTGGTTTTGCGCGCAGAGTAAATCTCAAGAAGGACCATTCCACAAAGGTGAAAAAAGATGTTAGGCAGAATTACATGCAGTACCCTTTGGGAACACTACACACATTTAAGACTACAAGTGACAGTACAATTTCACCTTTGTTACAAGCCTGTACTACACAGTTAGCAGTAGTGGAGCAGCCAGATTTATCTCAAGAGTAAGTGAGCAGTACAAGTGTTTACACAAGGGACAGCAATTACTATGGTTGAGGCAAACACTGACTCAAGGTTTCTAAGTAAAAGAATACATATTTATTTATTCAACAGTTGTATAACATTTCACTATTATAAGCAAGATAAAAATCAAAATAAAAAATAAACCACACCACTTCCCTTAAATTCTAGACAAGTTAGGCTCAAAAAATGAAGTGTGAGCAAAATGGCACTCCAGCAATTTAAAAGGGAGGGAAAGACAACATTATTAGAAATTAGGCAAAACAAACAGGTAAGTAAGCAGGGCAACTGAACAAGAGAGACTACAAGGGTAAAATCAGATAGAAAAGGCTTAGGGCCAAAGTCAATGGTTCAAAAGTCTTTTGCTCAAGATAATAGGTTCAGTGTAGGTTGCGGTAAAGTTTGTGGCACAGATTCTGGACGAGATTGGTCGGTAGAAAAGTTAGGTAAAAGAGAAAAGAAGGACAAGCCCTCGGATTGGAGAAAGATTTCAAACACTTTCACCGCGGCTGAGCAAAACGCACAACCGGATTTGCACAATACCTTAAAACGGTGAGGGAGCTGTAGCTGAGGCGGACGTTCCTGGTGGTTCCTGCAGGCTCACGGTTCCTGAAGTGACTGTCGGACTGACAAGAAGTAGGAAGACTGCAGGGTCCTGCGCCACACAGGGAAGAAACCAGCAGCAGAGCAAAACAACGACTAAAAGGTGCGCTCCTTAAAACCAAAGCAGGATCCGACCTTCCTGGATATTCGGCCCACTGTAGCTCTGTACAGCTAATTCAACCAGAGGAGGGGTCCTGGCTTGTAGTTTGGGAAAACTGGTTGGTCCCACCAGCTCAAGGGAAGATGTTTCCTGGAGGATCTTCTCTTTCGTCGGATTTGGAGATTCGGACCTGCAGCAGGGCTCCACCATGTGGTTCAGTCGGTGTAGGGGTTCTCTTCTTCCAGTTCCTCGTTGGTTCTTTCATTCCTTTCATTCCAGTGGCGACTCTGCTCTCCCAGTCGCAGAGACCTGCTTTTTATGCAGTTTTCCCCCATTCATACAGCCTGGTTGTCAATCACACAGCAGGGTGGCTGGCCTGGCAAGGTCCAGTCCCCTTAGCAAATCTGTGCAGAAGCCCGCAAAAAGACTGCGAACAAAGGAATCTTCCCCAGTTTGGCGCATAGAGTAAAACACGAGAAAGACTAACAAAAAGAAATGGAGAATAAACCCAGCCGGAACCAAAATAAAATGTATTTGGTCAACGGGTTTATGTTTGAGGCTACAATAATAGCCTAAAACAATACCACGTTTATATAGTATAATCGCGGTAGAAATGTTCGGATAGATACCACTGCCACCAGCCAAGTCTTAATGTTAAGGGAGCAAAACAAGGCTCCAAGAGGCACAGAAAAAAGGGATAGGAGTTAACTGTTAGGTAGAATTCTCATTCTATGGCTAATTTCTTTCACCTAGTGAGACCCCTAGCAGCTTTGCCGGATTTCTGGAGTTTATTTTTTCATCTTGGTAAGAGTGTGAGCATTTTTCGCACTCTTACATGTGTTTTGCCATGTGTATTTATACTGTTTGTGTGATCTTGGGCTCTGGAGCACACCACTCCATGAGCCCCACACTGTATGTGTGTTACATAGCAGCTTTAGTGCAGTGACACAGGGTTGTCTTTCGAGACTTCCCCCTGACTCCATTTTTCTGGGGCTGACTACTGTCCCCCAGAAACAGGTAAAGTTGCCATTTACTTTATGTAGTCATTTAAAACTACAGACCCAGTACACCCCATCTTACATGGAGTACTGGGAAGGGTTAATTCCCATCCCTTTTTGTCTGTGCCTCTCTGAGCTTTGTTTTGCCCAACATTTAGACTTGGCTGGTGGCAGTGGTATCTACCCTAACTTTTCTACCGCGATTATACTATATAAACGTGGTACTGTTTTAGGCTATTATATTAGCCTCAAACATAAAGCCGCTTGACCAAATACTCTTTCTTTTGGCTCTGGTCGGTTTTATTCGCCATTTCTTTTTTATTAAAGTCCTTCTTGTGTTTTACTTTGCGTGGCAAACCAGGTTTGCCTTCTTTGTTCACCGTCTTTTGGCGGGCTTCTACGAAGAAGCCCTCCTTTTGGCGCCTGTGTGTAGAGGTGGGCTGAATGCGAGGGTGGGGTGTAGTCACCCCCTGCACAGGGTCTCCTTGGAAACTTTGGGATGTATTGACCCACTAGGCTCTGCCCTGTGACATCAGTGTGTGCTGGTGGCACCAGAACCAGCGAAATGGCCGCAAAAGCCCTATGTGCGCTAAACCCATGCAAATTGCACAGTGAAACCGGAAAAGTTGGCTGCCAATCTACTTTGCCTGTGTCAGTGGGGGAACAGGAGACAACACTGCTAAAACATGTCATTGGGCTGCCCACAGAGTGAAAAGGGAAACTACATGAAAGGAAGTGCTTCATTGCAAGGAAACCCAGAAGTGCTCTGAAATCCATGTTTCCTTGGTTGCTGAAATTACAAAACAATGGTTCTTAAACACTTGCAGTACCGCTGGCCGTCTGTGTGACAGCTGTCAGTGAATTACATTGGAAGCTTAACTTGTGCAGTTAAAATCACATGGTTGAAATTAAGTGACTTGCTATCAAAAACAATATGGGTTTCAACTATTTAATCTCTATGTTTAAAAAGACTGGAATTGGAGATATGTTTGCCTATTTTGAAAATGTAAGTTTATTTTATCAACGACAATTTTAAACAAATTGACTTTAAAGTAAATCTGATGCCAGCCAAAGAGCCTCAAAGCAAATTCCACAGTTTGCTCCAACAAAAGGCATCCCTCCTGCTTCTCATTAAAGCCCAGGAACTCCCAGTCAGGTGTTAATGAAGAGGGGAGGGGATTTTGCTCTGCTGCTCTGGGGAGAGACAAAGGACTCCCTTGATTGACATGATATGCAGATGCAACTGTCAAAATAAACTCCTGCCAAAGGAAAGAGGCAGGGATTGCTCTTGACCCACCAAAACTTTGGGGGCAGGGACAGACAGTTATGTGTATTCTTAAAGCACAAGAAAGTATATTTTTGAAAAGGACTGAGAGGACTGTGCAAAATTGTAAAAATTGTAAAATGACAGTATTGTTAATATGAAAATTCTGGTCACGTTGTAAAATTACTCAGAACTATGTGCTATGTTCAGGGACATGACTACAGAATTTGTGGTTTTGTAGCAATTGTGGTGATGCCAGAAACATGAAACTTCACATGATTATGCCCAGATATCATGCACACATGTGTAAAAATGTGGACTAATCTGACATTGGGTACCGGACAAAAAGTGCGAAAAATTGCCAAATCTAGACCCAAGCTCTCATGATGGGGCTCGGGTGAATACTTGCTCCACCAAATCTGTGATATCAATATTCTGTTGCTAGCAAGTTTGTAAAATTGTAAATATGTCTTGTATGAGAAATCGATTTCATGTGCAGAAAGAAAGGGGAAGTTCTCCCTGGATCACAAAATACAGTGTCATCATGACACACTGTTTTCTTCTCAAATCAAGGGAGAGGAAATACCCTAACCAATAGAATATCTAGGGGGTGTGCCTTAGTAGAAGTCAGCATACCCACCCTTTTAGAAAATACATAAATAGAGATAGCTGAGGACCTAGACACACACACATTCACCCACCATCCGATTGCTGGCGGAGCACTTTGCAAGAGAAATCCATATTCCAGACTCCAGAACTTTGAAAGCAGAAAGGCCCATTCCCAAAGCTGAACCCTTCTCAGCTTGGCCTTGAATAAATCCCGAAACCAGATTTTAACCCAGACCTCCAAGGGAGAAGGAAAAAAAAAATAAAAGAACAGCCTGGCTGTGCTGTTGCTGCTTTCTTGCTAAGAATTATTGCCAGAATCCAGAGATCCGACCCAATAGAGCAGAGCTGTGACCAGATAGCTGCGAACCAGAACCAACTCATCAGATCCAGTGCTAAGTGCAGAACCAGAGCGCCTTGAGTCCAGTCTGGTGTGCCAGCTGAATTCCTATCCAGAAAGTATCCCTGACCAGATCTCTGACGGGTCCATTCCAAACATTGGTAGTAGTATCCATAGCATAGGATTGTCGCTAGCAAATATATTATCCATAAGTAATCCTATCCAAACCCATTCTATTATATCCAGAACCGCATTGTAGAATCTTTGTCTTACCTGAATCTTTCTCTCATCCCTATAGTCCTTTGTAATAATAGTGTTAAAATCATCTTTGCGCTAATATATTTGCTGAAGAAAGGCAAGCGTCTCGGCGGGCAAAAACCATCCATGGGCTGGTGGCTGTACTGGCGTGTAGTTTGTGGCTTCATAGTCTCCCTAGTGTAAGACACCTTGTTTGTAATTTTAAAAAGCACAACCCAAAAAACAACCTCCACAAAAACATTCATAACTTCTTCACCGTGTATGCTAGAAACGGAAAAGTTTGCCGCTTATTTTTCGTTTGGCTCAAATCTATCATGTGTGAAACAGCTGTACATCCGACCTCAGAATTAAGTTTTCAACCTGATAATTACTCAATCATTGCTAGTGTTTATCTGAAACTATACAAAGCGGCTCCCACTAGTATTGAAACCTTTTTTGTGAATTAAATCAATTTTTAGTGTTTTCCCATCCATTCAAAGCCACATTCAAAACCATTTTGACAAGTTGCAATCATTTTTCTCTGTGTTTGCTGGGGAGAAATTGGGATTGATACTGTATTCGTTGAGTGTGTATCCCTGAAACCTGTTTTCTCTCCTTTCATCTCTTTATACTGCATATTGGGGGGATTGAGTAGTGTGCAGGGGGAAAGAGTAATCACATTGCATTTTGATTGAACCTACACAAAGTATTTTTTCTATGCTGCATTATTTTTCCTATCATTACTCCGTATGATTAAAGAGATTTATAGGTGACATCACCCCATTTATGATCATTGTATAAACCATTAAATAGTGTGATACCTAAAATAAATATTTTTAACTTTGCAAAACGCCCTGAATTCTCCCTAACACCCACCAGAGATCTCTGGATCTGGAGGGCACCGTCACAGCTTTTTAGCCTCTGAAGCCGGTGCCTGGGAGGGGGACTGGAAAAACCCCTTGCGCAAGGATTTGTGCCGCTTGTGCTGGCAAGGAAACCAGTCGGCATGTCTAGCGCATCGCTCCCGAAAGCCCCTGAAGGTACGTGTTCTGTCAGAGCGTTGGTGATTTTGGCTGTAGTTCTTAGGTGCCGATTTTGCCAGTATTAACAAGGAATTGCGCAAGGTTTGCGAGCCATTTGTCTTGTCAAGTTCCTCGTCCGTGGTCAAGTGAAACAAGATTCCCCCCCTCAAATGGAAGGTTGAGAATGCGCTCCTGCACATCAGGGTTACACTTGGTCGCCTTAAGGCAAGCTGTCCCATCAGTTGCGATACAGATAACCCTACCAGCAGTGTCGATGTGAGCCACTGTAGACTCCATGATATCCTGGTCCACAATGTTCGCCTCTGCGAACCCAGCCTGAATCGTGGCTTACTATGCGCATGGAGCTCTAGGACAAAATCCGCAATCTAACGCCAAAGCTTTTGATTCCCTGCTGCCAACATCACATCAGCGTTGCCCTGGCGCAAGTGGAGCGTGGCATTAGAGTAAATCTTTTTGCCGTAGGACTCCCAACAGATTTTCGTCCTTCCCTAGGAGTGCTGATGTGGGGGCAGATGTAGAAGGCTGTGGTTTGGAATAAATGGATGCCGTTGCTATAAAAGGGGAATGCGGTTGGGGTCCACTGACAGTATGAGCAAGTTCCCCTCCGCCTGCCAATACTCTGCATCAAGGCGTTTTATTGGTAGGCTGTGTGGAGTGCGACTTCACCCATCCCTTCTTGGCCAGGGATTCTACATCCTTCTGCCAGTTCTTGTGGGGCGGATGGTCAACACCTCGGCCATGACCACTGCCTCAGGTTGCTCAATTTCTGTCTGCGGGTTTCCCCCAGGTATTCTGCCACACCTGCCAGCCTCGTGTAGAAAGCTTTGGCTGATGAGGGAGTATCCTGATCCTCGTCATTCTCACCCGCCGTGCTCTGCAGGTCGGAAGCTGTCGGAGGAGTACTGGGTGCGGGCAGCTGTGGTGTGCTGACTGGCAGTGCCGGGGGTTGCGCCAGAGGCAGAGCCACAGTGCGTGGTGTGAGCACAGGAACCAAGGGCACAACTGCAACCGGGGTCTGTATCACGGTCGGAGCATGAGGTGGTACCGCAGGGAGCAGGTCCTTGATGGATGGTGCCCATCTGCAGGGATTTCATGAGGGTAAGGAACCTTTCGAAGAACCTATCCTCGCATGCAGGTGAAGAGCCTGGGGGCGTAGGAGCCAGGCCCTGTGGCTGCTGAGGTCTTGCTGGTCCTTGGCGCAACAAGCTGGGGGCTGCGTACCGCCCCAGTGCCAATGTGGTCGGGTATGACGTGGACCAGGTAACTGCCGCTGTCCAGTCCCATCTAGACGTGTGTTTCCCATGCCTGCTCTCCAGAATGAGGCTGCTCCGGGTGAGCCGCTATCTTGTCTAGCCTGGCGGCCATTTTGACATGCCCCGCATCTGCTGCATGGTGCCCGATGAGCTGGGCCAAGTCTTCGCCAGAACGCTTAAAAGCAAAGGCTCGGACATTCCCTGCACCTCAGCTAGAGACCTGGGTGGCGGAGTGCAACTGCTGTGTATAGGCGCCCCCTCGGGCGTGAGCCCAGTGCTAGAGCAAAGACCCTCTGGGAGGTCCCTCTTAACAGAGCCTTGAGACCCGCTCAGTGGTGGGACCCAGAGGATCTTATCCAGTGACACTGAGCAAGGAAATCGCAGTCAACCAACTAGCAAATATACTTTTCTGAATAGGGGAACACAGATACAAGGAACAGTATAAACCTCTACTACTTTTGTGATAACACACAGTTATACTAGGCAAGTAAGACCTTTTTGGTGTAATATACAATTACAGCTGCTTTTCAGCTCAGTGGGGCACAGGCTAAGACAAGCTAGAACTCTTTGCACTAATTTTGTATGCACCAGGCAAATCAAGGTGTTAGCTACATCTAAAGGAACACTTTTCAGGAATGGCACACAGCTATTCTAGGCAGGTAAGACCTAATGTAACCTACAATTACAATGGCTTTTCAGGTCACTGCAACACAGATTGAGATAAGCAATAACTAACTTGTTTTAGGATGGCACAGGTAACACAAGGTGAGTAAAACCTTTATACGTTAAAGGGGCTATCAGCAACTTAAAAGTTAAGTATAACCTTAGGCAGACTTATTCTGGACAGGCTAATAGCAGGTCAGGGTAAGCAAGACCCAATTGGGCACATTCATATATTTATCCTAAAAGGAATAGTAAAGTGAAACCAACAGCATTACTTTTGGGGAAGAGGCACAACCAATCCACAGGCGAGTCAATGAACCTTACATATACGTTTCAGAATAGTGCAACACACATTCAAGGTAAATAAGACATTTCATAACTGTTCACTCTCAAAGAGTTATAGTTACCAACCAACTTCTTTTACAAGTAAGTAACTTTTGAACACTTGTTATTCTTTTCAAGGCAGAACCCTTTTCTTATCCAGTCCTTATTTTATTTTATCGCATGAGTTCACTCAGAGGCAGTAGAGCGGTCTAGGTGCCAGCTGTAGGCAGGGTGAGATAGGGTTCAGTTGCAGGCAAAGTCAGAGTTCCAGAGGAAGACTGCTCAAACAAGTAATGTATTACACTTTAAAGTTAGTTGAGGGTCCAGGGACTTCAGAGAAGACGCCCTAGGAGGATTCCGCAGTGGGCCTGGGTGAACTGAATGAGTGGCCTCTGTGAGAAACCAGAAGGCGACTCACCCACTAGTCTCAGCGGATCTCTCTCTCAGGTGGCCAGAGCACTACCATCTCTATGGATCTAGACCCAGGGGGTGGACCAGTGCGGGAGGATCACCTGGGTGAGGGGTCTTCCGGGAGTGGAATACCGGACGGCGAGACACAGTATCCCCTCCCTCATAACACCTTCATCCAAGGATACATGGGAACCTTAATCCCCCCACCTCCTTTTCCTTCTCCAACACTTTCACACGGACAGCCCGCTCTGGGAGTAAAAAGACTTTCACCCAAGCAGTGTACCTAAGATGTACCGCTACTATGGTCAGGCGAAGTCAGGCAATTACTAAAAATCACTCACACCTGACTTCCATTAAACTTCCCCACATGTATAAAAGGCGGAGCACGAGAGCATGCTCTGAGCACGGTAAAGCACACAAAGGAATAGCAGTTTCAAGTCGGCAGCTAAATGAGGGGCAAAAAACGAGAAACCAAGAAGGGTTCAAAAGTAAGGAAATACCCTTTACCTTCTCGGCCAGAAACCGTTACTTTCACAAAACCTTTGACGCAGAAAGCACAAGGCCAGGAAACCAGACTGAAGAATCCTTCACTGTGTGTCGGAGATACCGAAGGCCCTCCCGCGTAACTGATCAAGGCGGAGAGGAGCAGCAGCAGCCGCTGTGGTATCGTCCTTGTCTCCAAGAACAAAGAAGCATCAGAGATCAACACAGCCGGTGAGTTGGGGAGACCGATGCAAGACCAGTAAGCAGGCAACCTTGTATGACGAGCGCTGGAGCGAACATTGTTAGATGCGCATGATGAAAGATGCGTGTAAAGCTAAACTGCTGATCGATGTTTGAACTAGGGAAGGGAAGATGCGATACCGCTGACAGAGTGGTCCGGCACTGTGAATGTGTTCAATCGAAGGTCTTTTTAAGGTATCCCGCCAAAAGGAACAAAAGTAGAAGATTGTAAGAACATTGTGTGAAGCGAATCGAAGGGGTCCTGCGACGGTTTAAGCAAAACCATGACACATTTGAAAGTCGTTTTTGGTAAAAAGAGGATCTGAGCCCGAACGAGGGAAGTCCATGGTCCGAACCTGAACGAGGGAGACCAAACGTAAACATTGAAATATCAAAAGGATCTGAGACCGAAGGAGGAAGATCCATGGTCCAAGCCCAAATGATGGAGACCTTGATGAACATTAGAAGAGAACTTGTACATGTGAAAATCCTAAAAGGAATGGAACTTTGATTTGTTTCTTACGACAGGCCCTCTACAGTAATTTCTTTATTTATTTATTTGCATTTATAAAGCGCACAGGGCTGCCCTGAGGCATCGTGGCGCTGTTACAGAAGGCTTGATCTTAAGATATCATAACATAAAACATAGCATACGTGGGTTGTAGCATTCGATAGCAGTACACGCAGTGACAAGTGTTGAGGGACGGTAGTGCTTTGCTTCGGTTACATTGCAAACATAACTTGAGCATGTTGGTTTGAGAAAAACATTTATCGGAACATAAATGTTTTTAGGTTTTTGCGAAAGGTTGTGTAAGATTCTTCATTCCTGAGAGAGGTTGGCAGGGCATTCCAGTTTTTGGGAGCGAGGTGTTGGAAGCTAGACCCTCCCGCTCTGGTTCTTTTGAACGTGGGGACATGGATCTGATTGGCACGGTGTGCTCTGATGGGTCTATTGGAGGTGTAGATGGTGATTCTTTCGGAGAGATAGGGTGGGGCATCTAATGTAAGGCACCTGTGTGTGATAGCCATGGCTTTGAAAAGTATGCGTTCTTTTACCGGTAGCCAGTGGGCGTCTTTCCTGGCTTGGGAGATGTGTTCCCTATTGGGAATGGTAAGCGCATCCCTGAGGGCGTTATTTTGTGCGATTTGGAGTTTCTTTATGTTGTTGCTAGAGGTGCCTAGGAAGAGGGCCTAGGAACAGTAAGACTGTTAATGGAAAAGAGGCTTAGACAGAAGACCCTGAGAACAGCGTTTTGAACTGTTGCCTCGTGGCCAAAAAGCCAGAGTGTGTGAAGCTCAACGTGCCGCCTTGTCCTGTGCTGAAAACATGGGGAAGGGGAAGCCAACTGCTCAACCTTCATGACCCATTTCTTGAACACTTTCCTTTTTGCATACACAAATGTTCCACACCCTTTTGTATTTAGAATTAAGGATTGGCAATAGGTTTATTAGTATAGGCCCTTTTATTTTGACAAAGACTCCACTAGGAGTGCTTTATTTTTATTTGCTGGTTGTAGCTTGCTACCATCCTTAGATTTAGATAGGCGTTCAACCAACCGATTGAAGTTCAGTAAACACCCTTGAACTGTGATCACTTGTGTCTGTCTTTGATTCCATGCCTTCCTTACACCTCCCAATCACAGAAAACACCCTAAAGCTATACAGAAATCACAAAGACTTAAGGTAGGTAAAATACCCCAGCCAACACAGTACCTCAGTACAGATGAAGAGTTGCAGCAGGAAGACTTCAGGCTCTGCAGCCAAAAATACAGTTGATGGATTCCTTTGTCAAGAAGATGAAGACAGGACTTTGGAAGGACGTTTCGAGCAGGAATCACAGGAGACGGCTCCAGGCAAGAGTTTCCCTGTCGCTGGATGTGGCTCTGTGGATTTGGCAGCTTTTCAGGAGCAGTGAAGACGACAGAATATCGCAGGTTAGATACTCGTCGTTTGAAAGGTCCAGCACTCGGATGAGGGGACTTTTCGGACCTGAATCGTGCCTCTGAAGATCTAGCAGGATGCCAACAAAGTTTCAGCGAGATTCTGAATTCGGAAGACTGTGCACCGCACAATGGCTCGAGGTCCCAGGGTATTGCATCCCCGCAAAGTTGCAGCACGGCGTACGATGGCTCAAAATGTAGGTCTTCTTGAGTCTAGTGGGTATCGCCAGTCTCTGGGACGGGATAGTCGTTTTCAGAGTCTGCAGGTCGATTAGAAGGAAGGGCTACAGCAGGCTCCAGGTACAAAGCAGGATCGCTGGTCGCTGGAAATCGACTCAGCTGCAGTTTCTTCATATTCCTCTTTGGTTCCAGTGATAGACTACCTCTTCAGCTCTCAGGATCAGACTTTTGTGCAGGAACCCAGCGAATCAAACTGCTATGCAACATTCAAACTTGGGGGGTTAGCAGTCCTTTCAGGACAGAAAGCCTTCCCGTTTGAACTGGATTCTCGCAGTCAGGCTGGAAGACAAAGGGCTGCAGAGATTTGGACTGCTCCCTAGGTTCCTGCCTTCACAGACACTCTGGAGCCTGGGCAGAGGGTCCACAGGACTCCCGCCTAAGATAGAAATCACACAAAGGAATTTCCCGCCCTGGATGTCAGGCGAAGGAACAAGAAAGGGCAAGAAACACTAAAATGGCGAAATAAGAAGACGGGCCATTTGGGTAAAATGAGCACCCATTGAAACAGCCTGGGGTAAAGGTGCACAGAATTAATAAAAAAGGTTCACTGCCACCAGCCATTAAAGGCAAGATTGTTCTTGTAACATAAATGTTACATTTAGAATGAGAATGAGGATAAACCATATCACCCCCCCCCCCATCACGCCACACAAGTTGGGGGGTGCTGGTTTCACCTAACAAAAAGTTAAAGGGATCCAAAGACCTTTTCTACCCTTGGGAACTGTAGTTCACACAAGGTTAGCCAGAGAAAGTTAAAAGGGGAGCCCCTAGGGAAACCCAGCAACAATAGGTACTTATTGCCAAAAAGTTGTCAAAGAGGATAACTTTGAAAGACAGACACTATGGAGAGTCTTAAAAATAACACCCATAAAAAGAGAAAAAGGCTGAGCGTGGAAAACGATTCCAACTAGGGAAAAATCTACCAGTCCAGCAAAAAGGTCTGGGCTTGACAGAGGTCAGGAAGATTTCTCATTGATATGAAAATCTTACCCAATAATGGCATACAGGACAAACTAGATAGACAGCTTAACTGTGCCCCTCAAGAATAAGTAAGCCTCATCGGGCAACATATTTCTTCAATGGGGTTTCGTAACTAGAGAAAATAATCATGAGAAGACCACCTAAAAGACGTTGGAGAGGAGGCCAAACTATTCCCCCTGTCCTGAGAGAGACCCCAGCCGGAAGAACCACCAAAGACAATATGACTGCCGATTGCACAAGCTCACGCCAACCCCCACTGCACCCACGATGGACAAGTACCATGAGAAGTATCCTCTCAGCTGCCCATACAACCCCAGAGTAGTACGGAGACTACCCGACATGATGTGTGCATCGCTTCCATTACCTATATGTGTTTGCATGATACACCATCGCAACAGCCACTGGCATAGCGGACTTCAGTTGTTGAGATTAGTTGCTCACGGTGTGCACTCCAGGTATTTTCTTTACGTGCGTGCCAAGCCTAGCGCACTCTGTCATGTGAGCACCTCACTCCGGAAAGGTGCAACATAAACAAAAGCAAAAGCACAAATGCGCACACATAGCATACGGTTCCAGAACATTCCCATACTTTACGACCAACACTTAACTGTTGCACAAGCTTTATTTTGCTACAGAAATATCACAAGAACGTGTAAGGTGGCTGCAATCACCGCTCTTATTTTGCAAACAAAATCCAGTGTGCAATGCCGTCTGTGCACTTCTGTCCTTTTGTTGTTGTCTAGCAAAGTGGAAAAAGGAATAATGTAAGGTCCTTGGTGGCCCGTGTGAAAGGCAGCATTTTATTTGCAAGTTAAAGAAGGTACCAGTTGTTGTCTCTGTGATGCCTTATATCCAATAGGTTTGCAGGTTGGTTCCTAAGGCCGGAACTGCAAATGGACAAACAGGGCCATATCGGTCGGCCCACATAACAGAAAACACCTTGCTTATGGTAATCTTGATATGCTTGGTCCACCACCCGTCTGTTGGAATGTGGAAGGCGTGGCATGCGCAATAGGGTGCCAGGTATCTAAGAAGAAACAGGAATAATAATAGATGCAAGTAGGCGTTATTAGTGGCAGCGTATAGGACAAGAGTTTGCTGGAAGGATGTCGTCATAAGTGGCTGCCTCATGGACAATGTAGTGAGTGTTATTGAGTAGTGTCATGTTAACCCACTGCTTTGCTCTCTGTTGTGTACGTGATAGTGTCACCTTGTGTCCTTGTACGGTGCCACACAAGCAAAATGTATTTCAAATGTTCCCACCAGACGCTCCTTGCAGGAGTTTCCTTTTTTATAATAAATGACAGTGCTAGCGAGTGTTGTTAGACCCACGCCACAATGTCGCTGTGTGTCCCCACAGGAAAAACCCCCATGGGGGTCCCTTTGGATTGCATGAGAATGCAGGAGCTGGTTTGCTAAAACTTGCAACATTGAAATGTGACCTGCCCAAGCTTGTGTGCCGGTTGACTGCTGAGTACACCTCTGGCCGTTATTACTTTGACTACAATGAGGGTGGGTAGAACTGGCGATTGTGACAAAGGGCATAGTGAAGGCAAAACAGGGAATGTAGCATTGCACGAGTGAGCATAAGGGGTGCCGTTTCACAGCATGAAATGAGTTCCCTTTTCATCTTGCCTTTTGTCTTTCGATTCGCGAGGGCTGAGGAAGAATGGCAAGAAAACAAAGTTAAATCACAGTTGCATGCATGGGGAATGGAGGAGACAAGGCACTGTGGCGGCTCGTGAATACTGCCGTCACAAAACTCTGTGCAATGCACATAGAGAAATTGTCTGGTATTAATGGTAATACACATGTAATGTGAAGTTGTACTTGCATAACTTCGGGAAACTTCCATGCTTGTATTGAGTGCACAACAAATTGCGGTGTACGGCTTATTCAATCGTTGCAGACTACCTCTGGGGCACATGGGCAGAGCAACTTCAGTGTAAGTTAGCTTTCCTTTTTTTGTACAATTCCATACAATTTCTGCCCCTGGCGCTAATCATGCTTCCCACTCAAGGCTGTTTTACAATGAGCAATTGTCCTGTTCAACGAGAGATATGTTAGGTTTCGCTTTCTGAAGATGATGCTGGAAAAGGATCCAGGTGGCAACATGTTTCCATTGTACCATGCATTTCCGAATGTTGGTAGTGTCATTACGGTGAAGTTAGTACAACGTATAAGGAGACATGTTGGTGCCGTACACATGCTGCACTGAATGCACAGATGGCAAAATACATCAAATGTGCATTTACAGTCCCTAAGGAATACTTATATGTGCAGTGTGTTACGAGGCAACGGTGGACGATGGCAGACTGTGTGTGCCCTGGATCGGTGTACGTGGGTGGGAGGGCCATCATACGCAGTTTGGGGTCTTAAAAGCATGAACATGTTTGGAACTGTAGTTAGTTGTGGGCAGGGTCTACAATACTGAGTGCATGGCTGGAGCCTGTACACTGTACTGGGTGTATTGAAGCGTGTCGAGCGTAGCCACAAGCTGTGTAGTGTTTTATAGGTGTACATTGCAAATTGTGGCATTGGTATGTGCATTGCAGAAGTAAGTGCCCACATTGCACTGTGGATATTGCACAGACGTATGATGGCAATAACTTCATACTTACTGATTGGATGGGAGAGGACCTGGTTATTTTTTGTGTATGGAATGTGAAATGTAGTACTCGTTGCTGCATTATCTGTGGCGAACGAGAACAGAATATGTTAGAGCATGTATTTCGTTACTTTGTAGTGCACAACAATGCATATATTTGTTTAGTTTGTGGACCCTTATAACTAGTACTTCATAAGTACTATACTTTGCTACTGGGCAATGTGCGCAGTTCCTGTGTTTCTTTGCATAATCATAGGGATTGTGGAATTTGCATAGTCAAAGGGACTGTGGGGAAAAAAAAAAATCAATGCTGCATTACAAAAACCACCTTCCAAATTTCGTTGCTGCTGTGCTCTTGAGGTAGGAGGAAATGTAAGGGTTTACGATTTCTGGCATATACATGTGCGTAGGATGGGTGGCGTTGTATAGCAGTTGGTGTTTTGTAAATGTTTACCTGCTTCCTTTTTGCAGCACTGTTTATTTATGCATTTGGTTGCTGCTGGTGTTTTGTCACAATTCCAGTGCGGGTACAAGCCAGATGGGTCAGGGCCAGGAAGATCCCCTCCCCCCCATGACAGTGTAGGAAGCCGATAGGTTTGTGGGATGGCTGGCTGCCAGAGGCGTATATGGAACAAGGCGGCAACACATCCCAACATGGCTGCCAAAGAGGAACCCACTGTGGAACTCAAGACGGCCCCGGATAGATACATGGATCTGACATCCTTGGTGGTGTACTGCTGACAGGGCGCGGTCCGCGGCTATAATACCACGCCCGAGGCACACCCTGTGCTTAGCGTTTCCTCTGCTTCCTAACAGATCAGTGTTACGCTTACTGCTCCTATTTCTTCTGCACGTGCGATCGTAAGTGAGTTTGCTGCATTCTCACCCGGAATTGAATAACTACTTGCCCCAGTGGCCTACTGCTCGTGTTCGGTCTTGACCCTTACATTGACCTCAGGACACTTCTGGCGTCACATCCTTGTAACCTGGTGTCTCCGGTCCCTCGTCTGCAGTCCACAGTAATCACAGCTCCTGGGAACCTGAAATCAGAAAAAGACAATAGTACGAGACTGAAATACCACGTACCTCCCAGTTCCCGTCCCCGGTTTAACTTGGACTCACTTGCATACAAATTCCAGCTTCTTCGCTCCGCTCTGAGTACAGACGGCTTGCCAGTGTTTAGCCTAGAAGTGAATAGACTTAATATTCAACGCATCTACAAAGACATTGCACATACAAGCTTTGTTTTACATTGCGAAGCGGTCAAGATCTAGAATAACGCCTCACCAGAACTTGCCTGCTTATCATCCGTATCCAGTGCGTCATAGCCGGAGTGGACCACTAGTCTTCAGCAAAGTAACTGGAGTCGGATACCTACCAGCTATCCTTGCCCTTCAGACTCACTTCATTACTGTGAGCAAAATCCGTGATGTGCCAGTCACCCACCTATCTTAGGAAAGGGACGGGGTGGGAGAAAAAGTAATAGAAACCAATAATAATTACATACACTTACCTTTAGGTTATCCAGACCCCCCAAACGGCATTTTCCAGAGAAACCAAGTTCCTAAAGGTCCCTCCCAGCGACACGTTCCTCTGGAGGTTAAGCCACCAGCAGACCGCTGAAGAAAAGAGTGGGTGGGGTGTTCTTGAGTGTAAAGGTAACCCGAGTGAGGGGGTAACAGGTCAGAACAGCCGGGACCAGTCACTTGTGTAGGGCACCAGAGGTCAGCGTTACAGAACGCTAAGCCCACGTCACAAGCCGTGCCTGAGTGTCATGGAATCAAGGGTAGACCAGTTAGCAGACCTTTTGGGGGACTTGCAAGCAGACGTTCAGAAACAAACTCAGTGAGAAGGGAAGCAGTGCTTAATAGACAAAGAACCAATGACTTGGCCAAATGCCTATTGGAAGCGCAAGCAGGCCAGGTGCCACTACCTCATTCATCTGATGAGACCATAGCTGGGACGCCTCATATCCATTTAACCATCCCACCTACCGTTCCCCTGGCTCCTCCTGAACGATTTCTAGGGGACCCACAAAGGTAGGCTATTTTTATGAACCAGTGTAGATTACATCATTTGTGTGGGCCAAGGGCCTTTCCTATGAAGCAAATAAAGGTGGCTTTAGCGTTGTCATAGTTGGGTGGCCATGGCGCTATTTGGTCAGTGCATTTAGTGAATCGAGACGACCCCCATTCTGCATAATGTTGGTGAATTCCAACTGGTGTTAGACAAAGTATTTGCTCGCAGAAGCCAGGTGCAAGCATTACAAGGGGAGTTGTTGGCCTTACGGCAGGGACCACAGAAATTGCTAATATACATCACTGCATTTAAGCGACTCATCGATGAAACCAATTGGTCCGAACAAAAAAGAAGCACCATTTTCTATCAGGGTCTGCGTGGGGAACTTAACGATGTGTTGGTGCACATGGTCAATACGCCATAACGATGTTGAGAAAACAGATATAGTAGTACAGCTAAATCACCAATTGCAGGACAGACCAGAGCATGCCTGGTCAGACAATAGGCCATTATACATTCGCACAAGTGAAACGCAACCTTGTGCTCAGGAGATTACCCCAGAACCCATGCAGTTGGGTAGTGTGAGGGGGCCACTATCCAATGAGGAAAGAGAGACGTCGGCAGGATCAGTTGTTCTTATATTGTGGCAAAGCAGGCCACTTTCTGAAGGACTGTAGTAACAAACCAAGCAAACGGCCCTTGGGCAGCTGAGGTGCTCCCAGGGAACACAAAAGGTCCCACTCCACTGTCGGAAAACTCCAAGACTCGACAAGAGTAGGGATCGGCTTGTCGAGGGAGGAGAAATCAACAATGGTCTCACACCTTACAGTACCCGTCATCCTTATTAGACAAGAACCCCCCCCAAAAGATTTATGCCTTGGAAACCTATATCAACTGCGGTGCAATGAGTAATTACATAGATATGAAAGTGGCGCAGAGAATCAGAATACCGGGGCACCGAAGGAAGAAGGTGTACAACAGTCTCGGTAGATGGTTTGCCATTGTCATCTGGGTCAGTGACGCAGTGTATGGAAGAGGTCGAACTATTGTGCAGAGGCAGCAACTGAGAGCCTATAACCTTTGACCTGATTAATGCACCCACAATTCCAACTTATGCTTGGCATGCCTTGGTTGGAGTACCATTCTCCTGTTAACTGGAAAACGCATACGGTAATCTTTCCATCAGCGTGCCTTCGCAACCGTTGCCCATTTGTACCTGTTGTGGCCAAGGAGCCAGCGTCTAGAACACAAAAGTTGGGGGCCGTGATACAGCCCAATGAAGAGAAAAAACGACGTGCTATATGCAAGGAATTTGAAGACGTGTTTCAAAAAAGAACAAGCCACAACCCTTCCTCCTCACCGGCCATATGATTGCCAAATCGATTTGATACCAGGCTTGCAGGTTCCATGTAGCCCCATTTCTGTTCTTACGCAAAAAGAAAACCAGCACTTGCGACAGTACTTGGACCAGTTCTTGGCAAACGGATTTATTCAACCCTCCAAGACCCCAGCTTCTTCTGCTGTCTTTTTCACACCAAAGGAGGAAGGGGACCTCAGAACGTGGATCGATTATAGGGGACTCAAGATAACGGCGAAGAATAGGTACCCTCTACCTTTCATTCCCGTATTGTTGGACCAAGTTAAAGAGGCAAAGATATACAGCAAATTGCATTTCCGCAAGGCTTACCATTTAGTCTGCATAAAGGAGGGGGATGAGTGTAAAACTGCTTTTCACACCAAATTTGGGTTATTCGAAAATACAGTCATGCTCTTTTTCCTGTGAAATGCACCGGCGGCCTTCCAGTTGTTTATGACAGAAGTTATACGAGAACTCCTGGATGTTTGTGTCATTGTCTATAACGATGATATATTGATCTACTCAGCCACCAAAGAAGAACATGTGCTTCACGTTAAAGCTGTCCTAGCAAAATTCTGCGAACACTGTTTGTATGCAAAGTTGGAGGAATGTTACTTTCACGTGACCACAGTGGAGTACTTAAGAATCTTCTTAACGCTGCACGGCATCCAAATGAACAATCGCAAGGTGGAAGCAATCTTAAAGTGGCTCTTGCCTACGTCTGTGAAAAACGTGCAAAGTTTCTTGGAATTTGCTAAATTTTGTAGGCAATCCATACCCCACTTTGCGTATATTGCACACCCCATCACAGCATTACTGAAAAGGAACAAAGCCTTCATGTGGACCGATTAAGCTGAACAAGCGGTTAAACAACTCAGGGCACAGTTTACCTCAGCGCCGATTTACAAACAACCAGATCCTCAACTTCCATTCATCGTTGAAATTGATGCGTCCAGCGTGGCGATGGGAGCTGTATTGTCCCAACGAGATCCGACCACTAATCGATTACATACTCTGGTGTTTTGGTCAAAGAAATTCTCCCCTGAGGAACTGACTTACACAAATAGTGACAGAGTTGCTTGCCATTTAAGCTGCTATCTACAATATCCCAATCTACAATATCTGCGAACAGCACAAGTGCAAACTCCCCGTCAGCTTAGATGGGCCCAGTTCTTTTCGGACTATGACTTTGTCATAACCTTCCGTCCAGGAGTCAAAAACGGAAAGGCGGAAGCCCAATCACACATCGGATGGAATCTGGAGGGAAGAGATGTTTATGCAGTTCCAGACCCCGTGGCTATTATCCCAGGAAGTAAATTGTTGGGATTGACAAGTTAAACGCTGCCTCCTTTAGAGCAAATGTGCATTGAAATTAGGCACTATCTATCACCAGTTACAGGTTTGAGTGTCCCAAGACCCTCAACGGACCATGGAAGATGGCCTACCGTACTATGGAGGGCGCCTGTACTTACTGGAGCCAAACCTTCAAGACAATGTTTTACACAAATACCACAATGCTTTAACCGCTGCCCATCCTTAAAATCCCCAAAACTCTAGTGCAAATTCTGCAACATTTTTGGTAGCCTAAGTGGCGAAAGAACGTCATCCAATATGTAAAGACTTGTGATGTGTGTGCCCGCAACAAGACTTCCAAAATGGAACCATCAGGATTAGAATATTGTCCATACCACCTGCTCCATGGAATACAATATCACTGGACTTTATTACCTATTTACCTCCTTCAAACGAGTAAAACACCATCCTGGTAGTAGTAGACCTACTAACCAAGATGGAGCATTTCATCGCGTTGAGTCTTACGAAATGCAAAGATTGTTGCTCAAGTTTTCCTAACAAACATTGTAGGATTACATGGGTTTGCATCCCGGACCCACGGAGTCCATTCGTATTCAAATTTTGGAGGAGTTGTGAGAAGGCTCAAATTAAAATACGACTATCCACCAGCTATTACCCAGAAACCGATGGTGAGACGGAGAGAAGTAACCAAACCTTTCAGCAATACCTGCGTTGCAGGTTTACCCAGGTGGACAGTTGGGATAATCTGCTGTGGGCAGTGGAATATGCATACAACAGTATTCCCAGTGCCACAGGTTTTTCACGGTTCCACTTTTTACATGGAAGGAATCCACGTACCACAGCTCTTGATCCGACTACTGCTTTGAAAATGTCAGCTGTAACATTTCTGCATACTAGTATCAGAGAAACTTTAAGCAAAGCCACTAGAACCCTGCACGATGCCAAAGCTGTTCAGAAAATATTTGCCGATAACAAAAGAAGAAATGCACCAGTTAAAAAGTCGGCAACGAAGTCTGGTTCTCCACCAAACATTCTGTTAAAAGGCCCCAACAGGTTTCACCCTAAATTCATTGGTCCCTACCACGTAACAGCCATCATTAACCCTGTTTTACTTAAAGTGGGGCTACCCTCCTCATTGAAGCTCCACCCTGTCTTCCATGCATAGTTACAGAAACCAGTACACCCCGGCACATGAAACTCAATCTCTAATCCTTTATTAGCCAATAATTACATTACCTGGGGGATTGGAAGGGGTGCATCGATTTCGATTGGACTTGGGAACCAGTAGAAAACATTCATGCACCCAGTTTGTTAGCCCTTTACCATCATAATCATCCCACGAAGACCGGGGTCGGCCCTTCTTGGGGGGGCGTGGGGGTCGTTGTAGGGGAGTGCTGTCAGGATTGCAGTGCAGGTACAAGGCTGATGGGTCAGGGCCAGGAGGATCTCTCCCCATGACAGTGGTGTAGGGAGAAGATGGATTTGTTGGATGCCTGGCTGGCAGGCAGAGGCGCATATGGAACAAGGCAGCACCCCATCCCAACATGGCTGCCAAAGAGGAACCAACTGTGAAACCCAACATGGCACCGGATAGATACATGGATCTGACATCCTTGGTGCTCTAGTACTGACAGGGTGCGGTCCGTGGCTATGAAACCATGCCCCGGACCACTCTGCCCTTAGCGCTTTGTCTGCTTCCTAACAGAGCAGTGTTACGCTTACCGCTCCTGTTTATTTTGCATGTGCGAATCGGCACCTAAGCGAGTTTGTAGCATTCTCACCTGCAATGGAAGAATTACTTTCCCCGGTGGGCTTCTGCTTCGTGTTCGGTCTTGATCCTTACTTTCACCTCGGTAGACTTGGGGCGTCCCATCCTGGTGTGTCCGATCCTTCATCTGCCATCCACATTAATCACAGTTCCTGGGAACCTGAAATAAGAAAACGACAATAGTAAGAAACTGAAATACCACATATTTCCTAGCTCCCGTACACGGTTTAACTTGGACTCCCTTGCATACAAGTTCCAGCTTCTTCAGTCCCCTCTGAGTCCAGACAGCTTGCCGGTGTTTCGCGTAGAAGTGCCGAAATAAAGAGATTAATACTGAACGCATCAATAAAGACTTTGTACATACAAGCTATGTTTCACATTCAGAAGCGACCAAGGTCTAGAATAAGTCCTCACTAGAATTTACCTGCTCATCATCCGTATCCAGTGCGTTGCAGCTAGTCTGGACCACTAGCTTTCAGTGAAGTAACTGGAGTTGGATACCTACCAGCCAACCTTGGCCTTCAGACCTCAGTTCATTACGGTGAGCAAAAGCCGCAACATGCCAGCCAGCTAGCTACCTCAGGGAAGGCGAAAGACGGAAGGAGGGAGAGAAAGAAATAGAAATCAATATTAAATACATACACTTACCTTTAGGTTATCCAGACCCCCTGAAGACCATTTTCCAGAGGAACCAAGTTCATCCAGGTCCCTCCCAGCCTCACGGTCCTCTGGAGGTTAAGCCACTGGCAGACCGCTGGGGAAGAGAGTGGCTGGGGTATTCTTCAGTGCACAGTTAACCCGAGTGAGGGGGCAACGCGTTATAATAGTGCGGTCCAGGCACTCCTGCAGGGCACAAAGGGTAAGCGTTACAATTTTGAAAGTATTGTGCCATTGTACTGTGCTTCTGCAGAATTGGGACGGTAGTTCCGTACCTGTTGGCGTACTGTAACTGCTCATACTTTGGAAGTGTTTGAGGATATGTTTGTAGCACAGTGGTTGTTGAAGGTTGGGTTGTTGTAATGCTGCAAATAAAATTGTACTATGCTTTAATTAGAAGTTACTCACCGTAGTAACTAACGTACTCTTAGTCCATAGTCCCCTTTCCTCCATACTGTATGGGCGTCCCTTCCAAGGGACGGAAGATGGAACCTTCTTCCCCTTTAAATTTAGAGGGGCGCGGGATGCGGCTCACGGAGCATGCACTGCCCTCACTCCGCCCTCCGGCGCCACACCTCAGTCCCCATTGACGCATCGACAATAGAATTAACATCGCCTAATGACACCAGTATTATTAGGGGGATGGTGGAGGGACGTATGGAGGAAAGGGGACTATGGACTAAGAGTACCTAAATAACTACAGTGAATGACTTAGAATTACTCTTACGTCCGACCCCTTTCCTACACACTGTATGGGCGATTACAAATGATTGTAGCCCCAGGGTGGAGAGGAGACCCCCGTTAAGCAAATAGATTCCTGAGAACCGCCTGCCCGAAAGCTGCATCAGATCTAGAGCCGGCATCCCCACAGTAATGCTTGCAGAAAGCCGAGGGAGAGGCCCAAGTGGCCGTCCTTCTTATGGCTTGCCAAAGACATGGCGCTGGAATGTGATGGCCATTGCCTTGGCCCAGACTGCGTGGGCATGAATGTTGGCCGGGAGCGGCTTGTGCTGGCCCTCATATGCTTCTTTGATGGCAGAGTCCATCCAGCGGGATATGGAAGCCTTAGAGGCCTGATACCCTGGTTTTGAGCCTCCAAAAGTGACAAACAGGGCGTCCGATTTTTGGAAGCCCTTGGTCCTGTCCAAGTAGAATTTCAGGGCACGTCTGACATCCAGGCAGTGCAGCTCTCTCTGTGCTTCGTCCTTGGGATCGGGAAAAAACATATTTCCTTGTTCAAGTGGAAAGCAGACAGAACCGTGGGCAGAAATGCCTGGTGAGCCGCAGGACTTTGTCCTTGTGAAAGGTAGTATACGGTTCCGAGGCGACCAGCGCCTGGATTTCGCTGACTACGAGCCGAGGTGAGGCCGACTAGTAAAGTCGTCTTGATGGTGACTAGCCTGTCGTCCACGGTCACCAGTGGCTCGAATGGTTTGTGCGTCAGGGTGCCAAGACTATGTTAAGGTCCCACACCGGGTGCAGTCTCTTGACGGGCGGGTAGAGCCTTCAGAATCCCGTCATAAGTTTGACGATAGGATTGGAAGAGGAGAAGATGCCTTCCTCCGAGTTCCTATAAGCCTCAATGGCTGCGAGGTATGTGCGGCAGGTGTCCAGGAGGCAGGTGCATGCCAGGGGGTAGATTCCCTTTGAGTCTGCCCAGTGGCAGAATCTGGTCCATTTGCTTTTGTACTGGACCCTGGTAGCCTTGCTCCTGGCGCCCTGTACGATCTCCAGATTAGCCCGAGGGAGGCTGAGGTGCCAAAACATTACCTGCTCAGGTAGCACGCTTTGAGGGCTAGTTTCCCTGGCGCCGGGTGGATGACTCTGCCCCCCTGCTGTGCCAGAAGGTATGCTGGGCCCGTCGGGAGGTGAATCGGTGGCACTTCCGAGAGACTGAGTAGCTCTGAAAAACATGTCATGGTCGGCACCACCGAGCTATTAGAATGAGGAGGATCCTTGATCTTGCAAATTACCCTGTGAATCAGGGGTGTGGGCGGAAAGGAGTAGGCTATCATGCCGGTCCACTGGAGGTGAAATGCATCGCCCAGAGAGCTGGGGCCCTGACCTTGCCAGGATGCAAACTGGGGACACTTCTTGTTGTGCCAGGTGGCAAAGAGATCCACCTGGGGGTGACCCCACCTGTTGAAGATCTCCTGAATAACAAGGTTGCTTAGTTGCCACTCGTAATTGTCCGCGCCCAGCCTGCTGAGCCTGTCCGCTTCCAGGAGGAGGACTGCCGTGAGGTACATGTCGTTTTCCAGGGGCCACTCCCACATGCTGATCGCCAGTCTGCACAGAGGAGGGGATCTGTTGCCTCCCCGCTTGTTGACGTACATGCTTGTCGAGTTGTCCGTCTGGATGAGGACAACCTTGCCCCTGAGAAGTAGTAGGAAGGTCCTGCGCACCAGCACGATGGCGTTCAGCTCTAGCCAATTGATGTGCTATTCCTGCTCATGTTGAGGTGCCGTGGACCGAGAGATTGTTTAGGCTGGCTGCCCAGCCCTCGAGCGAGGATTCCATGGTGACGGTGGCCTGTAGAGTGGGCGGACGGAAGGGCTTGCCCATCCATAGGTGGCAGTCTCTGGACCACCAAGTTAGGTCCGGGTGGAGAGATGGAGGAACATTGATCAGCTAGGATTGAGAGCCCTGCCCCTGGTTCCATGAGGCCGCCAAGTGCAGCTGAATCCTCCTCATCCTTAGTCTTGTATGCAGGACGGCTAACAGGACAGCTGCCATTAGACCCAGGAGATGTTGGTACCACCATGCCGAGCTCACCTCTCTGCTGAAGAAGCAGGCGGTGGCCCTCTTCATAGCCGAGATTTTTTTCCTCCGAAGGAAATACCTTCTGGGAGCAAGTGTCCCAGATGAGGCCCAAAAATGTCAGAGTCTGTGTGGGTTGCAGCTGCAACTTCTTGAGGTTGAGCGAAAACTCCAGATCGTGTAGAGTGTTCATAAGGGCATGGGAAGAGTGGTGAACGGCTTCCGGAGATGTAGCCCCGACGAGCCAGTCGTCAAGGTATGGGTAAATGTGGAGGCCCTGTGCTCTTAGGAGAGCCGCCATTGCATTCGTGAGCCTGGTGAAGTCCCTGGGGGCCGAGTTGAGGCCAAACGGAAAGACCTTGTACTGAAAATGGTAGCCCATGATCCTAAACCGGAGAAAAGAACGATGGGGCTGCCAAATCAGGAAATGCGGTAGAAGTCGACATGCGCCGGGGAGGAGCGGGACGCTTGAGGACCGAATACAAAAAGACAAAAAAAGACGACAGAGTAGAAGTAACCACGCGCGGAATTTCATGGCCGAAGCCAAACCCAGGAGCGCTGGTGAATTCTGCCCGTTCCTGTCGATGCGGAAACGGGGACTGAGGTGTGACGCCCGAGGGCGGAGTCAGGGCAGCACCTCTAAATTTAAAGAGGAAGAAGGTTTTTTTTCTGGTGAAAAAGGTTCTGTCTCCCGTCCCTTGGAAGGGACGTCCATACAGTATGCAGGAAAGGGGATGGGACGTAAGAGTAAGGTACATACCAGGTGGCATATTCTAACTGTTTACAGTGTCCCCTTCCTGTAGGGTAGGTTTACAAACTCATGCATTCATTTTGCATTCATGTTGCTACTTTCACATCTGTGTACATTCTGAAGTGGTGGTGTACCACTATGGATTTACGTAGTGATAGTTCAATATGTATAGCATTTGTATGCGTATTCTTAATGATATGGTGACTCATTTGCCTACTTGGTTTCAGAGGTTACTGAGGTTAGTTTTGAACCCTCATACTTAGTACTTTCCCTTGTAAGCATCATGTGGAAATTAGTGCTACTGACTTTTGTGTACACGTTTTGTTTGAGTGTACTCATTGGGTTCACTCGGGATAAAATTATCGAACACACACTTTAATGCATTTCTTGAATGCGTGCTGTATGGTAACTTGCTTTAGGGTGACAGTGTGGAAGGTAATTCTTTATTTGTGCCTTTACAAGAGTACTGGTTCCTGTTGGGGATTAAGGTCTAGAGGTTTTGTAAATCAATGACTACATTTCGCCTTCAAGAACATTAAGTAGGTATCATTTCCAGGTACTCGCTGCTTTCCAGGTACTCGCTGCTTTGGAATGATGGACGTATCATTGCATTCCCACCATGAACATTGCTTTGTAATGTATGCGATACACTGCCCTCCACTGGTTGTGTCGCCTGTGTGGTAGATTATGGATACTGTTGTGAAGGTTTTCTTGCTAAGTGATACCTGGCCATGTGTGACGGCTGTACGTTTGGGGTTGTTTTTGGCTCCATCGCCATTGTATCATAAGAGCATTAGAATTCCATATTGACTATGTGAGAGTATATGTACCGTCGACCGATTATCAGAATTGCACGATGTACACAATATGCCATAGTTTGCATTGTGCAATAGTTGTTGAAATGGAATGGAGTCACAGTTAGGTATTGGTACATACACAGAGCATTTGTTGGGGACTCGCCCCTGACTGAGATGGTTGCAGAGACTGCATGTATGTCTCCACATGTAGAAAATGTGAAAGACTTCATTTAGGAGTATGTTTCTGCTTGCCAGTATTTGTAGTGAGTACATTACAAATTCCTGTGGATCTTCTTGTCGGTTTAACGTGCATTTCACCATTCCAGCACAGTAGTCCAATTCTCTCCTTACTTCTGAGACACTGTAAATGTTGTCAGGATTACTTGCTGCATTTTTGTGCAGGACGAGCATTAGTAAACACAACTGGTCTGGGCCATTTAAAAAAATGCTTTGCGCAATTGCTGGAATTTGTACTACAACATTTATTGTGACATTTGCATAGCAATTAACACATGTTGTATTAGACAATTTTATTGGACCAGTTCTTTCTGTGTCCGAGTACTGTGATGGAAGGGTACGTGGTGTGTTTGAAGAGGCACTTTTTTGTGCATGTGCAGCTGGGTATGTCTTGTCTTCCTTACTCCTTTTGTGTGTTTTTGATAGTTGCTGTAGTATGAGCTCATTTCAATTTATTTGGTGGTACTGTTGGAAAATCATTTACTGCTGTGTCTTTCAGAGTTTTAATGGGCTTCTTACAACAAAGGAAAAGAGACCTATAAATTCAGTACCACTTTACATATTACCCTTTATTTGCACACATTCATAGCCACTATTCGGAAATGGAAGGGGGACCAGAAACAGATACATATATTGGAAATGTTGACATTTCTACAAGTTGGTGGTGAGGGGAGGAAGGGATGGAGGTCTCATCAAAGCGTCTCTCATGACACGCAATTTGCGGAGGAGGAGGGCTGGAAAATGGGTAAGGCGGCATGTGCAGATGGGGCACTGGTATTTGATTTTCTACATAATATGTTCTTGTACAAAATTATGCAAGGCAGAAAATGTGTTCAGCAATTCATCCATGTTGGCGGCCAGGTGGTCTACTTTCATATTTAAAGCATTTCCTTCGGTTTCTGTGGCCGTATATTGCTGTGGAAGAGGGGCCGCTTCTGGTCTACTCCTTTGTATTTCCTTATGTTCTTTTAAAGAAAAACAAATGTTTTTAGTATACATGAAGCAATATATTGTAATTGTGTTACTTTTCACACTGCATTCCCTACCTATGGGGTTACTATGGTCACTCATTTCATCATGTGGGAAAATCTCCTCCAGCCATTCTAGGGTGATTGCACTTGCAGTAATTATTTCCCTTTTAACCGTGCATTGCCTACCAATGGGGTTATTGTCCTCATTCATTTTTTCATGTGGAGAATTCTCTTCCACACATTCTAGGGTAGTTGCTATTGCCGTGCACAAAAAGAAACGATTATGCTTTCCTACTATTGCAGAATACAGGACCTGTGCACTTATAACATACACTTTAGTGTATGTAGTACGATGCATTTACGTTCTGCTCTACGTAGTTGGCATCCCTAACTCTGCCTCTTTGTCATTTGTTGGAACGGCTAACATTAAGATATCTTGAAAGTCCAAGACCCAGACCTCAAAGATCAGCCTAAACAGGAGTCTAGTGACTGTAAGAATACATGTAATTTAGATAGCTTTTGTGAAAGTAACATAAAATTGGTTTTTGTTTTTCACTTCCGGCAATAATTCAGTCACAACTCTGTCAAAACTGGAAATGATCTAGGAGATTTCGCCACATAATGAATGTGGATTCTTTATTTGACTTTATTTTTCAGTTTTTTTATATATGTGACTGTAAATATGTAATTGTAAATAATTAGGGTTGTAATTATGTCTTTTTTTGACTACACAATTGAGTACAAGAAGATGAATGTGATTCTTTGTCCACACTCCATGTACGTGCCATTGTTAATAATTGTTATTGCACCACATACTTTAACTGTTTTGATCTCTCTTTGCTTTACTTGATCTATTTGCATATAAAGCACATATTATTGTACGTTTGGCTAAAGTTGGTTCAATTAGCATACTCAGACTTAACGAATGCATAGAAGTGTGACTAGCTCATCAATAGTCCCATTTCCCACCACTGCTTGACGGTTTTAGCAAGGGCAGGGTAGGAACAAGCCTGTGCCCCACCTAAATACAGGAAGGGCACCATTAAAAATTTCTAGGGAAAAGGGGACAACTTGTTTTGTTTAAAAATTGTTGAAATGGAAGCAGGTGTGCAGGAGTATTGTTGAAGGCAGAGGTTAGTTCTCTTGTTGCTGCATTCCATTACGCTAGATACCCTATGCCTTTGCGCTGTTTGTTTCGAAAGTACCGACTTTGTGCACCTACTACACTGTCCCTTACCATTCCCACATTTGCTCCTGTTTGTATATTTTTCTGTTCTTCGCTGCATGGTACCACTTTGTATGACCACCCCTCCCTTTATCAGCAGGTTGGATGCCACTCTATGTCCGCGATCAGACGCACTGTTATCAACCACCGTGGCTATTAGTATGGCGGAACCAGCTTTAGTATATCTATGCTAAATAAGACTATCCTCTTAAAACCTATGAAATTCAGTGACAAAAAACATTATTCAAGGGATGTTATGGTTACTTTGCGCTATTAAAAAACTCTCACCTTTACTGACAAAAACTATGCTAAAGGAACGTTCTGGTTACAGTGCCCTACTAAAAACCTATGCAATTCACTGACAAAAAACGTTGTTAAAGTGACGTTCTGGTTAAGTTGCACTAGTAAAAACCTATGCAAGTCAATGGACAAATGTTGTTACAGGGACGTTATGGTTACAGGTAAATTCGAAAAACCCCAGTTATGGTATGCTAAGCTACCATAACTCGCGCCACCACTGTGCACTGCTAACACTAACATCCATGACATGAAAGATGACATCACAAATGTCATTGATGACTTCACATGTGCTTGTCATGAAAAACCTCCACAATTATAATGTTGGCATAACACTATCAGAGTTCATTGGGAGAACTATGATAACATACATAGTTCATTAAGCAATGCATTGCTATAAAGACCATTGCATTACAAAGTTCTTTCTATTACATGAACCTACTTGTGTAGAAACGTAGGCATTGTCTGCAGCATGCACCATAGAGGTGCAATATTCAACATCTTGCCATGTTGGATAGTAAAATGATGAATGCTTTCGTTTCAGAGTTTTGCGTACTGTAAACATGTCATAAGTAGCTAACAATGACTCACTTACCACATAATTGTACTACTACACACAGAGAGACCACAACGCATACAAATATGAGCATACACAGGGAAAGTAAAGTACGCAAAAAAGCAGCACTATTACCAGAAACTGGTCATAACCTAACTGATTATCTTCATGCACAGAAATAATTGCTGTGTTTCACCATGATGAAACTAGTGTAAGACCATATCAGAAAGGTAAGTGCTACAAATGTAGTACCATTTGACTGTTTACTTGCTGACTGTCAGTGAAGAAAACCACCTGGCCTAGATATGTCTGGTTATATTTGGTAGAGTGATCTGAGCTGCAATGCAAGTACAATCGTTTTTTTTATAACATTCGCCTTCTACGCCAAGCATTACCCTATGTCCCCGTCACTGACCATGCTGTGGTTGTGGGGGCCCTAGTAAATTTTAATAATAATTTTATTGTGATTTAGTTTACAATGAAACTTTACACATAAAATATACCTTAAGTAAGAACAAAGTTATAACGAGAAAAAACATCAGTAATTAACAAAAAACATTGCATAAGAAATTACCAAGAAAGGCAAAACATTAAATTATCTAAATATACATATCCTAAAAACCATATAAAACATCTTCATTTTAGATTCACATTTACAATAGTTCTGGAACCGGATCTTGCCACATACTACCACATATTCTCCAATGAGAGTTTCAGATGGAATAACAATCTAATTTCAGTATTGTTACAATTCCTATAAAAATAGGGGCCTGTATTGGCCAACAACACCTCTTGGATTTCAACGATGGCTATACATCAACTCCTCTTTATATCCTCCTATATGGTTATGTTAAGGCTAATTTCCACCTTCAGCCAAACAATGTACAGTGCCATCAGGAGCCTTATACTGTTGGAATACATACAGTGATGCCAGAATAGCTCCTCTTTGATGTAACCTTGGTTATGCACAAGCTTACCCAAGCCAAGGTTTATGGTACTTGACATTTTGTGACATTCAGTCAAAACATGTCTGGCCGTCTCTAGCTGATTCACTCCTTTACATAACCGGCAAAGCCGTAATTCTGGGGGGATCATGTCTCTTCTGCCCGTTGTTGTTAAAGTAGGTAGTTGTTCTAGCCTTAGAAGTAAAATAAAACGTCTAAGTCTCCTATCCGGGCACAAATTGAGATAGCTCTGCGGATTTTTGTAGTTATACAGTCTATACTGGACAAACTGATAGCTTTTCAGCTTCTGGAGATGAGCGTAATTCTCCAGCCAATCCCACAGCTCTATGCGTTTGACCAGAGCCCTTTGCATTTCTACAGTGACACTGCCCATCCTAATTTGCCACCCAATGGTCATCAGGAATTTAGACATTTGCTGCTTCAAGGGGCACGAGGATTTATCCTTCGGAATCTCTAGGTAGACTGCATTGAATAGCCCATTCTTAGTCTCACCCCTCATTCTCAGGTAGAGTAGGGCTCGCTTTTTTAGTACTAATCGCTTTTAATGAGGTCAGCCCCAGTTCCAATCTTAATATTGCCATTGGGATTCCCGGTGGTAGGCCCAGGATAGAGCACCAGAATTTCCCCTCAATCACCTGCAACCATTTCAGGTCAGAGTTGAGGAGGGCTTCCAGACCGTAGGTGATCATAGGGGATAAAACCTGCACGTACAGTTGTCGCGTACCCCAGATGGTAAATCCACCCTGATTTACTGTAAATCTATGGAACAGTGCAGTCAGTTGGGTTGCCTTTACATTGCGTGACTGTTTGCAGAGTCCATAGTCGCCGATACTCTCAAATTCTATACCTAGGTAACGATAATGAGGTGAATAGGCAATGGTATCTGAACCAACTCTGAGCTGCACACGAGTGGTATTCTTGTTGGTAAATCTCATTGCCTTAGTTTTTTCCAAATTAATTTTAAGGCCGTTCCTCTCGGCGTATTCCCACAGAGCGATGGCCGACCTTCGTAGCCCACTAACAGTGTGGTCCAGTATAACCAGGTCGTCCGCATAGGCAAGGACAGGACAGATGGAATCTCCTATTTTCGGTGGGCAATTTGTCGCAGCCCTAATGGCCTCCGGGATGTCATGTACGTACATATTATAGATCAGCGGGCCGTAACATAACCTTGTTTGACCCCCCTATTTTGGAACACAGTTCTAGTAGTGTGTCCTTCCTGATCTAATTTTACTTTGGCAGATGTATTCTGATGGAGTAGTCTGAGATAATAAGTCAGGCCCTCCGGGCAACCCATTGCTTTTAACTTCTGCCAGAGGGCCTCTCGTGGAATAGAGTCAAATGCCGCCGAAAAGTCTATATAGAGGGCATATAGTGGTGGTTGCCCTCCTGATCTGGCTCGTGTTCTCAAAAGGTCCAGCACCAGGATGTTGTGTGCCGTAGAATACCCTTGCCTAAAGCCACTCTGGAATTTACAAAGTATGTCAGATTGCTCCACCCAGAGCTGCAGCTCCTTTAAAAGGAGAGAGGCAAATATTTTGCCCGTGACATCCAGCATTGAGAGCAGTCTATAATTGCTAGGATCCGCTCGATTACCCTTCTTAAAGACTGGTATAAGCACCGCTGTTTACCAGGATCGGGGTATTTTCCCTTCTTTTAAGATCTTTTTAAACATTATAGCTAACAGGGATGCCCAGAATTCAGGATGCAACTTCATCACAATATTTGCTAGGCCATTCGGGCCCGGGGCTCGGGAGGATTTTAATTCTGAGATTGTATTCAGCACCATTTGATGTGTCACATTAAATGGAGGGTTTGACGGCCTATTAATCAATGTATAGGGGTCCTCTGTATCTGCCTTGGAATTCCTATTCGAGAAAAGCTATCCATGTTTCAGCATTAATAGGGTTAACTAATGTGCCTTGTACAGTACCTTGCGCATCGCCCAACAATGCCCAGATATTACGCGTTTTGCCTGTACAGATCGTGTTTACTAATCTTTGCCAGGACATAATTTTATCTAATTTCCGTTTGGCCTTGATCATAGCTCTATATCTGTTTTTAACGCTCCTAACCTTGATAAAATATAGGTCTGAAGGGTAAGCTTGTCTCTTGGCCAGCCGGAGTTCCGCTCTGCACTCTCTCTTCAGGTTTCTAATAACTGTCAAAGGGCGGCTTTTCCCTACCACAGCTAATCATAGACCCCATACGACAGACCGCATGTTTCTCAGCAAAGGTACAGATCCAGTTTTCAATGCATTCACTCGACATCTCCTGGAAGTTCGATAACAAATTTAGATCATTATTAGCCAAAGCTGCCACAGCAAAAGCGACATTTTTATCTGACCAGCTGATCCTAGTGCCAGCTTTATTTGGCATGATGTTACCCATGTTAATACTAGGAGGGGCTTTTGTCCCGATATTCAATTTGCATATGAGTGTAGCATGATCACTCCACTCATTAGGGGTTATTTGCATATCCTCCACTATCTCATACAATCTAGGGGAAACAAAAATGTAGTCTATGGTACTACTCGAAATGCCATTGGACCAGGTATGATTACCTGGAGAGTCGCTCACGGTTTTACCATTAAGCATTTCAATGTCCCATAGATCAAACAAATGTTTCCATCCTTGGCCTTCGGGATCATTTCTTTTGGTGTGTTGCATATAATTTTTAGCTTTTAAGTTAGGGTTATAGGACTTCCCTATGTTACCGCTCATGTGGCAGTTGAAGTCTCCAACCACTATTACCCCAGTATTACCAAGTTTTAGCAGCCAGGTAGCCAATAGATTATGTAAGGCCTCCTGGAGTTGTTCTCTTATTAGTGCACCCGGGGGGTTATATAGACTAACTAGTAGAAAGTGATCCTTTCCTGTCTGGTTTTTGTAATCGACCTCAACTGCCATCAAATTACTGGGACAGTCAGTTTTCACTAATTTAGAACCAAACATGTTAGCCACCCCTGTGATAAGTCCGTCATAGGGTCTTCCCTTTGGACCTTTATTAGCTGCCATTTGATAAATGACAAAGCCATCCAGAATAAATGGCTCCATTGCCCAAGTTTCTTGAAGGCAAAAACAACTATGTTTATCCAAAATCTTGATAGAGCCCTCAGTTGACACCAAATGAGCAAAACCCCTGCAGTTCCAGGACAGAATAGTCATATCTCATTGCTTTAACAGCACTTCAGGTAGTGAATCCGCAAGCCATTTTAATACTTGTTGTATGTCTGAAATGTCCACATTTTTTCCTTCTGAGGAGGCGGGGGTTGGTTTCAGCTGTCAGATCTATCTTTGCGGGCAGCTGTCTTAGGTCTGGTTTATTTAGATCGGCATCAACCTCCACATCAACCGCTTTCAATTCGGTCTTATAGTTCGTTAACAATGTCGCGGTAGATAGGAACTTACAATGCAATGCTGAGACCTGAGGATTGGGGCCTTTTAATGGTTCCACGAATTGGAAATCGTCTTACTTGAGGACCCTCAGTTGTGATACATAGCTCAGTCTAATTAACAATTCTGAGCGAGAGAGCCATTTTGAGTTTTCACTTAGGTATACATTCTTTATAAGGCATATATGATTTCCTTCTGTGGTAGATGTAGATTCGGTGGGAGGAGTTGATGCTGATAACTCTAATGAACTCCCGAGGTTGTCCTTGTCCACAGTCACCGGCCCTTCACTCATATTCTCCCCCTCACATATATCCTCCACCTCCTCAGGCTCAATCATTTTTTCTCTGTCAGATATTAGCCAACTAGTCAAGCAGCCCTCGCCACTGTTCTTCCTTTTCTTTGCTCTGGCTGCCCGTTTTTTGGCTTTCTTTGAGGGGTGTCCAGCGGATTCCTTAACAGACTTGGAGATGGCCATTTCTTTAGCTCTTTTAATCCCCGCCGCCCTCCTGGCCATTCTGCGTTGCTTATGTGAAAAGAATGGTTCTTCGTTTTCTTTGTCTCCACCCCCGGGCTTTGTGACTCTTAAGAGTGATGTTCTTCACTTACATCAGCCAGTTTTATGGCTTCCGAGAGATTGGACTCTGCTGACTGATCAACTTCAGCAGTACCCTCTACTTTCTCTCTCACGGCCATCTCTAAGGTTAGGGCATTTGAATTATCCAGTATTTATTTTCCCCGTCATTTTCAGTAAAACCTTAAGGGCAAATTGCAGTGATGCAACTGAGGACTGAATCTCAGCAATCTCTGTCGCCCCCGGATAGGTATCAGCCAGGCATACACTTTCAGCTACGGGGCTATCTTCCATAGAAGCCATTGCCAAGTTTGGTGTTGCTGATAGTCTGCCCATGGATTCAACTGGAGTAGGGGATACAAATGGAGTATTTCGCTGCTTATTGGCATTGGCGCAGTCCATGTTGGTAGGTATCGATCCTGGGGCAGGAGTCATTTTCCTTTGAATATTAAGACATAGCTCCAATAATGAGTTATTGTCAATGTCATCATAATTAGAGGCACATAAGGACCCTACATTAGAGGGCACTAGAGCCAAGGCTTCCTCAATAGTGGTAGAATTAGTTTCAGGAAGTGGGTTTTGTGGAAAGAACTCAGTGATCATTCCCTGGTCCGCAGGTATGTCGTTCTTAGCTTTCTTTATGGGTTTTACCCGCACAATAGGGTTGTTCGAGGGACTCTTAGCTGTCTCCATTCCCTTGGTTCCTCTAAGGTTGTACTTTCACTGTGTAGTTCTCTTCTTCGGAGGCATACAGGTTTTCACCAATTAGCGCCCTCCGCACTTAGATATCACGGGGGACAATATCAGGAAAAAGGTATAAAGACTAGTGGAGGAGAATTATCAATCCCTTTACCCCTGAGAAAATGGAGAGGGATTAGCCACAGTTATCCAGGCAATCCCTCTCACCTGGCGCCAGAGGGATTGCTCAACACTCACAATAACACAACACGCCCAGGATCAAAGGCCTAAGCCCGCAGTCTCCTGTGCGTATGACCTTCAGGCCCGATTGCGTATGTTGGGCAGCACTGGCCCCACTCCTCAAGTTTAACAGAAATGGTCTCGAGGTAGGAGTATGGGATCCAACAATACTCCCACGAATGCCCCACTGAACAAGGTAGGTGGAGGTTTGCGCACAGCTGGGGGTTAATAGGGCGCAGAAACTCTCCACCAGATTATTGTATTATCACAGCTGGCACTCTGATTTTACTGTGCTGACAGACGCATACATAGTGACCAATGAGCCTCAATGGTGACTATGTGAGGATCAGATGCGGAGAGCGTAAGATGCAGCCCCAGGGATATGCCTCACAACTCTCCACTCACCTCCAATATTAAAAGCAATGCCCTCGTAATGCTGTACCACCAGATTCCGTGTGTATGGGAGTCAGCAAGAGAGAGCACGGTACCCCGCCTCCTTATTCGGCTCCGGCACCCCCTCACCGGGTTCGTGGTCACCATCCCCATCCTTTGACCACTCCGCCAGCACAGTGGCTCCCGTGGGCGTAGGGGGACAGAGGACCACGCAGTAACTCGTCACGCAGTAACTCGTCTGCTGCCACGGAATTTCGCAGCGTCCGTGTCCCAACCAGCCGCTCCTCCGCCGCTCCGCGTTCCGTTAGAGGAAAGGACCCTGCGGCGTGGATAGGGCGTGCATACACGAACAAGGAAGCCGTGTCAAGCCGCACCTCGATTCAAGCACAGCGTACCCAGAACAGCGCTGTGAGAGGCCGCTTCCGACAGGGCTTTCTACCTTTTAATCTAGACTACTGTAATGGACTTTTGGCTGGAGCCCCGGGTAAACCGATTCACCGCCTTCAAAAAGCACAGAACACAGGAGTAAGGCTGGTTTTTCATGTAGCCAAGAATACCCCTATCTCTGGCTAGCAGTGGAAGATGAGATAACATTTAAAATAGGGTGTTTGGTTTACATATGTTTGGCCGGGTCCGCACCAATTTATTTGATAAATCAATTGAAGCACTAGCGACCAACCCGGGCTCTTAGGTCTGAAGGCCAACTTCTTCTCATTATCCCTACGACCAACTGTGTTTCAAGTGGAGATGGCAGCTTCTCAGTTGCCGGATCAAGACTGTGGAACAGTCTTCTACTGATCTTAAGAAAGGAAAACTCTTTACTGAGCTTTAGAGCAGGTTTAAAGACCTATCTGTTTAAGTAGCTATGGCGACTATGGCTTTTTGCTGAATTTCTGTGGCGTCAGTCTTTATTAGGCTTGATTTTCTTTTCGATTATATGATACCCTCTGCGCCAGGACTCGTACGTTTTTTGAGTGTGCGATATAAATTCTTCAAATTCAAATGTAAAGGAGCTTCTAGATCATTTGCTTAACATGGGTGAATATGTTACACTCGTGTGTCTCCATCCTGACGGTAGAAATCATGATCCAAGTATCAGGTGCACAGGGTGACTGCAATCATTTCCAAAGCCATCTCGAGGTAATGCCTTTGGATTGAAGATGAGGCTTTTTATTCCTTGCGGCCATATGTAAGGAACAAGTTACTTGGCTGTAACTCCTGTTCTCAAGTATTGGTATCGTTCATGGATTCACATGCAATCCTACCTCTCTATCGTTCTTGATTGGTTCCTAATGTCACTTTATATGTGCTTTTAAATCTGAACATGGTCACAAGGGGTGGGGCATAGGAGGACCCCTGTCATTGGTTGAGACAGTATGACCCAAAGTGACAGCAATAGCTATGTAAGTACCAAGCAGTTTTTTAAGTTGAAAGCAAAAATACTTTATTATGATCGAGGATTCCCAGCCTGATGGGGAATGAGCATGTGAATCCATGAAAGATCCAATGATGGAGAAAATAGGTTTTTAGCTACTTTTCAAACATTTTCGGTGAGACTGGGGCAATGTCTGGGGAATGGCAATTTAATGAATTTGAGAATTAAGATTGTGCATGTGTTAGGTCAAAACAACAACAGCGAATGAAACAAATCGGAATAAAACTCTGAAAACATCTTTAAAGGTGCTGAATGAATGTTTTGATTCTGTTTTAAAGGGGGCTACGATTTGAAGTATTCAAAATTGCAAATCCATATACATAGTTACCTTCGGTCGGTCCCCAAGAAATCCACTGCAATTAGGAGCACCACACCTACACACTGTTTTCTCATTTCCCAGACAGTCCAAATTGTAATTAAAAGTAAGTTCCACTCCTATCAGAAAGGAAAAAAGCAAGTTTAATTGAGAAATGCGCAGTGATGTGATGTTAATCTTCTATTACAGTTGTGTCAGCTAAACTATTTCTAAAACAAAGATCAGAAAAAACAAACCAAAAAATTACAAGTTTTCGATTCAAAATACAGAACTACCTTAAAATGTGAAAGTTACTTAAGTGTAATACTGGTTCTCCATCACGAGAATCTTCACTGAATTCCTAAACCTTGAATAAATCAGACGTGCAGGATCGAAAAAAACCTCTACTTAACAGTGGCGTAAAAACAAATTTGAAGTATGTTAATTTCGTATTGTATTCATGAGAAGCAGAAACTAGACTGAGTTGGAATCCACCTTGAAATGAAACCTGTCAAGTTGAGAAGAGAGGTTTGTTTCCTAATTTGCTGCATGTAGACAGCTTATATGCCATGAAAGTCAAACCTTCGCTGTGCTTTTGCATTTCATTTTGAAAGTTAAAAACTTAGCTGTGTTATTGCTTTTGCTTAGGCTAAACCCAACTATGCTCTTGTACAGACTTGCTGTGCCCTATGCTTGAATTGCATTACTTCTCTGTAACTTGCTGGCCCAGTGAGTGCCTCATACTGCCGTGCCTATCTTTTCTTCCTGCTGCTCCTCTCTCTACACACCTATAGTGCTTTCGGTTTCTACTATCTGTTCCAACTGCTTCTCTATCAACTATCCTTCCCCTCTCACTAGGTCTGGTAGGAATACATTTAAAAAGGACATCTTGGCTGCCAATCCAGGTCTCCCTATCGCCGACACCTATTCCAGCACTTCCTCCAGACAGACCCTTACTGACATCCTCTTCACGTTCCCTCGCCAGATCTATGGACCTGTCATATGATCTCTGTGCCCTTTCATGTCTCTTCCTCTTCCATGAATGGTGGCACTTGCCTTATGGCTCCCTTTGACTCCTCCAAGGTCATGATTAATGTCTACCTAAATGGCACTGTCATGGTCCAAGGCCCTCATGCCAATCTCCTCCTCTTTAATGGGCACTTCCCTCGCCTCATCAATTTAATCTCTTCTCCTGCTGTCCCCTGACCCCCCTGGCTTCCTTGCCCTCTCTTTCCTCCTCACCTCCACAGGGCACAGCTCTGACTTGTACCCCTCCCTGAAAGGCCTTTAAGGCTGGCAACCTTCATCTTGCCACCCTCAACTCGCTCTGCCGTCTCCGTCTTACCAAGACGTGGTTCACGGCCAGCTCTGTCACAAGCTTTGACACTCTCCTCCCTGATGGCTACAAGAACCTCTCTGCACCAAGATCCACTCGGCCCAGAGGGGGTGTAGCCTTCATCCTTCCCGAGTGGATTCCTGCATCTATCATTCCCTTTCAGACATACTCCTCTTTCAAAGTCTCAACGTCTCTCTCTCAAAGTATCTCTCTCTCAAAGTCTCTCTCTCTCCCAAAGTCTCTCTCTCTCTCTCTCTCTCTCAAAGTCTCTCTCTCTCTCTCTCTCTCAAAGTCTCTCTCTCAAAGTCTCTCTCTCAAAGTCTCTCTCTCTCAGTGGGCTGACATCTCCTCCTACCTCCTGGCCTCAACCACTCAACTCCTCCTCCTTGGTGACCTCAATATTCACCTAAATTCCCCTTGTTCCTCTTCGGTACTCTTCCGTAACATGTGTGAGTCCCTCTCCCTTTCTATCCTCCCCTCTGACCCGACTCACTCTGCAGGGCACACACTTGATGTCTTTATTTCCTCTCACCCCCCTCCATCCCTCTGACCATTCCTCTATCTTGGAGCGATCACTCCCTCCTCTCTACCCCCCCCCCCCCAGGCTAAGCCAACCTCAACACTTCCACCTACCTTCTCGGATATAAGTCTCATGAAGCTTGTGTCAGAGGTTTTCGCTGCAACATTCTCTCCCCCACCTCCACCTGACTCACACCCTGACACAGCCCTATCTATGCTCTACTCCTCCATCGCCGATACTCTTGCCCCTGTCATGAGGATCCATTTGAAGCCCAAAGCCAAGTGCAATTCATGGTACGACTCGACCTAGCTACACTTAAACGTAAGTGTAGGGCGGCTGAGAGGAAATGGAGGGCTTCTTGCTCATCCTCTGACAAACTGGCCTGTCGCCTGCTCCAGAGGCAATACCGACTCTGTCCAGTCTCTACCCCTCCTGTCGCTTCCCAGGCCCTTTGCTCTGCCCTTGCCTCTCACTTCATCTCTAAAACCCAGGATATCTTGTGCACCCTCTCGTCTCCGCCCCTCTCCTGCTTTGAACTCTGGCTCTCCTACAGCCACCCCCCACCCTTTCTCTTCCTTTCCTCTTCTCCCCTGACAAGGTTTCTAGACAATCTGATCTATGAAAGTCTCATCAAAACAGGTTCATCCCAGTTCTTCCAAAACCACCAATGACCACATTGACACCCTTGCTCCTGCCCTGGCTGATTTCTGCAACCTCTATTCTGCCTCAGGAGCCTTCCCCTCCCCTCTGAAGCACTCTTGTGCACCCCCTCTTATCAAAAAACCCACTGCTGAGCCCTCCTTCCCGGCTATCACTCTATCTCCATCACTCCCTTTCTGGGTAAACTCCTGGAAAAGCATGCCATCTTGCAGCTTGACCTTCACTCTGATTTTGTTGGTTGTCTCCATGATCATCAATCTTGCTTCAGACCTGCTAGGAATACAGAAACTGCTCTCCTGAAAATCTGTGAACATTTGATCTCCAACCTTGACTAATATCCCCTCTGTCCTCATCCTACTCTATCTCTCTTCCACCTTTGACACGGTCATCCATTCCATCCTGCTCATCCGTCTCAACCTGGGTATCACCATCAGGCTCTGGCTTGGCTGACCTCTTTCCTCTGATTGACCCTCCCAGGTCCAACTTGAGTCCTTCCTTTCATCCATCTCCCTCTCTACCCGTTGTGTTCCCAAGGGGCACAACCTCTCACCCTTGCTTTTCAACCAGTACCTGGCAATACTCGCCCACTGCATTTCCATTTTCTGCAGCAATTTTCAGTGTTATGCTGATGACAACTCATTTTCAGGCTCCCCTCAGCCACCTCCTCTCATCTCTGACCCTTTATCTGCCATTCAGGATAGGTGTGCTGCCAACAATCTCTGCCTGAATGCCAGCAAGACGGAGATCCTCCTCATCGGCACACCTTCACCCTCCTTTCCCGTCACTCTCTGACCAGCCTCCCTTGGCCTTCCTCCTACTCCCACCTGTGAGGCTAAGAACCTAGGGGTTATCTTCTATTCCACGCTCTCCTCTGCCCACATCTCCGATGTATCAAAAAAGTCAAACTTCCTACTGCCCCTCCTCAGAGGTATTCTGCCTTTCCTCTCCTTCCCCAGGCGCTCACTGTCTCTCAAGCCCTGGTTCTCCCTAGGCTGGATTATAGCAAAAGTCTCTTTTTACAATCTTCCTGCCACCACTCTCCGCAACTTATCCAGAACAGGATTGCAAGACTTGTCCTTGGTCTCAAGCCCTGGGATCGTATCTCTCCAGCCCTGAAATCTCTCCATTGGCACCCAGTGGCTGCAAGGATTAATTCCAAAACGCTCTGCTTAGTCTTCAAGGCTTTCCAGGGCCTGGGTCCAAAATACCTTCAGCTTTCCCTCTGTAAATACCTTCCCTGCAGAGCCTTTTGCTCCTCTACCTCCAACTCCCTCAGGGTCAGCCGTTTCTATAACAAACAAGTTGGGAGTAGATCTTCGGCTGGGGCCTGCCTCTGGAACAGCCTCCCTGCCACTCTGAAACTTGAGGAGAACCATCTCCGGTTCCGGAAGCACCTCAAGACCTTCCTCTTTGCTTCTGCCTTCGTTCCTCCTCTCCCCTGATGATCGCACTGCTCTTGGCATCGTGCACCTGGCTTACCCCTCTGACTCTCGGGCCTGGGTACCTGTTCACCCTGCTACCCACCCGCACTGCCTCCTGGTAATCCCTTGCACTAGGGGTCTGTATCTGTAACCATTCAGTTCCACTCACCTTCTTCTCTGCACGTATCAGACACAACCTGTGTCGCCTCCTACTTAGCAGGTGCCATTTTATGTTGGTTGCACTACTTTTGTTTGTTGCTTTTACTATTTATTAATTTATCTGTGTTATCTGTATTCTTTGCTCAGCACTTTCCACTTCGACCCTCAACTCCCCCCCACCCTGCATGGACTTGCGCATTCTCAATGTCACTGGGCCTAGTAAGATTGTTGTTTTGTACTCCCCTGTTCCCCTTCCTTGCCTCGCCCCGCTCTGAAACACTTGTGTACGAGCGCGCTATGAATAAAATATCAATGAAGTGAAGAACAGCATTTATTGGATAACGTCTTCCGCTTCTGTTAGTTTGCAAGGACGGGCTTCAAAGCTAATTAAGTACTTCCCTTGCTTAGCTGCAAGTTTTAGCTATCCACTGTGTATCTGACCTGGGGTAACAAGGTTTCAATCTAACAACAAATGCATTAAGACATTAGTATCGCTTGGATGAGGTAATAGAAAATTCCACTTATCGATCGAATCCTATTAGATCACGAATGTAGAAAAATGTGTTTTCTGTACAGGGGTCTCTGCTCTGAGTCTGTCTTCCACAAAGCTGTACAATGAAGATATTCCTGAATTGGCCTTACCCAAAACTAATTAAGTATGATTTAAGTGACATCTGTTAACTGTGCGTCAGATCCATTGGCCAGAATGGATACCTCTGAAGTCCTCCTGCAATTTCCCCAGTCACCCTCTCTGAAGGAAAAGCCTGTGGGTCGAGTGACGCTAGGCGGTCAACTGGGAAATTATCTGCTTTTTTCTTAACGTCAGCTGAGAGAAATTAAATACTAAAACGGTTCCATTGGTCTTGTCTATGCCGTCTTTTGTTAATCGTTATCCTGATCTGTTCTGGTAGAACACACTTGAAACTCCACCAGAAGCTTTAACCGATTAAAATAAACAAAACATTAGCATCCTGGCACTACATAAAGTTTTTTTTTTTTTTTTAATGGTGGGAAATCGGAATCATTTTAGCACATTTGTTACCTTCATTGAAAGAGTTGGCTAGTTTTGTCCGATTTTGATTATTTGTTTTGAACTATATGGTTCACCTAAAAATTCAAAACTGTCAGGCAACCTGCACATCCATCTTGCCAGTGCCACAAGGCATCGTAACTCGGAATGGATTACTGCATAGGCCTGACAGCAGAGAATACGATATGATATGGTATTTGTAACGTGCCTATACACAAGTGTTTCAAGGCACGATGAGGCAAGGGAGGGGGAACAGAGAGAAGACGGACAACGATCCTGGGCCATAGATCAGAAGGTGGCCGGGTAGCCAGTGCAGTGTCAGATTCAGTCAGGAAGTCAGCAGGGGAGAGAAGGAAAAAGAGCAGAAGCAAAGAGAAAGGTTTTGATGTGTCTCCGGAACCAGAGAGGATTCTCCTAGAGTTTCAGGGAGGCTGTTCCAGAGGGAGGCCCTAGCAGAGAAAAGAGATCTACCACCAACTCGTTGCTTGGAGAAGCGACTGATCCTGAGGGAGTTGTAGGCCGATGAGCAAAGGGCTCGAGAAGGAAGATATTTATGGAGAGTTTAAGTTAATGAGCCCACAGAAGGTCTTGTGGACAATGCAGAGGGTTTTAAACTTAATACTTGCAGCCACTGGGAGCCTTTCAGTCCTGGAGAGATACAATGCCAGGGCTTGAGGCCAAGGACAAGTCCCGCAGTCCTGTTGTGGATAAGTTGCAGAGGGCAGAAAGTAGAGGCAGGTAGATTTAGAAAGAGGCTGTTGCAATAGTCCAGCCTAGAGAGAAACAGAGCTCAGGAGACAGTGAGCTTCTGGGGGAAGGAGAGGAAGGGAAGAATACCTTTGAGGAGGTGCAGTTGGTGGTGTGAGTTCTTAGAGATGTGAGGCGAGAAGAAGAGTGTGGAGTCAAAGATGACCCAGACGTTTTTAGCCTCACAGGTAGGAGCAGGAGGTGGGCCAAGAGAAGCCGGCCAGAGAGTGATAGGAAGGGGCGGGTGTGCTGATGAGGAGAATCTCAGTCTTACTGGCATTAAGGCAGAGATCATTGGCAGCACACTACTCCTGCATGGCGGACAGTCAGAGATGAGAGAGGGCAAAGAGGTGGCTGAGGGTAGACTGAAGATGAGCTGGGTGTCATCCACATAGCACTGGAAGTTGGGGCAGAGTGCTGCAATGCAGTGGGCAAGAAGAGCCAGGAATTGGTTGAACAGCCAGGGAGAGAGGTTAGACCCCTGGGGAATACCACAGGTAGAGATAGAGGAGATGAACGACCCAAGTTGAACTTGGGAGGGTCGATCAGAGAGGAAAGAAGTCAGCCAGGCAAGGGTCTGACCAGTGATACCTAGGTTATCACGGAGACAGTTGAGTAGGATGGCATGGTTGGCTGTGTCAAAGGCAGAAGAGGGATCAAGTAAGATGAGGACACAGTGGGTGTTGGAATCAAGATAGTAAGATGAGGACACAGTGGGTGTTGGAATCAAGATTGGAGAGCAGGTCTTCACAGATGTTCAGGAGAGCAGTTTCTGTGCTTCTGGCAGCTCTGAAGTCAGACTGATGATCATGGAGACAACCAACAGATTCAGTGTGAAGATTGAGCTGGTAGATGGCCAGCTTTTCCATGAGTTTGCCCAGGAAAGGAGTGATGGAGATTGGGCAATAGTTGGCCGGGCAGGAAGGGTCGGCAGAGTGTTTCTTGAGAAGAGGGTGCACAAGGGAGGGCTTAAGGGGGGGAAGGGAAGACTCCAGTGGAACAGGAGTAGTTGCAGTAGTCGGCCAGAGCAGGAGCCAGGGAGTCAATGTGGTCCTTAATGGTTTTAGCGGAACAGTGATGAACCTGTTTTGACGAGACTTTCATAGATCAGGCTTGTCTAGAAACCTTGTCTGGTGAGAACAGGGGAAAGGCAGAGAAGATGGGAGGCGAGGTGGCTGAAGAAGGGCCAGAGGAAGAGCAGGGAGTAAGGGGAAAGGAAGAGAGCGAGAACAGGATGTCCTGAGTTTTAGAGATGAAATGAGAAGCCAGTCCTGTGAGAGGTAGAGACTGCGGCAGGATTGGCCAGTTCCTTGCAGATTTTAAAGAGTTCAGCCAAGTTGTTAGATGCCGCAGACATGCAGGTTTGGAGGCGAGTTCTCTTCTTGGTGCAGACAGAAAGCCGGTATTGCCTTTGGAGCAGGCGGCAGGCCAGTTTGTCAGACATGTACATGAAGTACGCTATTTCCTCTCAGCCACCCTGCACTTATGTTTAAGGGTGAGGAGGTCTGAATCAAACCAGGAGTTGCACTTGGCTTTGGGCTTCAGGCGGATCTTCATGACAGGGGCAAGAACGTCTAGAGTCTCAGATGGCGGAGTGGAGCATGGAAAGGGCTGTGTCAGGGTGTGAGTCAGCCAGAGTGGGTTGGGGGTGCGGGGGGCTTACAGTGGGGGGAGAAAGCGGCGGCGAAGGCCTCAACTGACACGCGCTTCATGGGTCGGATGACCGAGAAGGTGGGTGGCAGTGATTAGATGGCTTGGCCTGAGGGGTAGAGAGGGTGAGCTTGGAGGACAGGAGAAAGTGATCACTCCAGGAGAGAGGGGAAGGTCTGAGGAGATCAGAACATCCTGTGTGTGCCCTGCAGAGTGAGTCGGGAGAGAGGGAGAGAGGGAGAGAGAGAGAGAGAGAGAGAGGCAAAGGTTGCGGAAGAGTCCAGAGGAAGGACAGGAGGCATCAAGGTGGATGTTGAAGTCTCCAAGAAGGATTTGTTGAGTGGTCGAGACCAGAAGGGAAGAGGAGTGGTACAGGATACTGTGAGAATGGCAGAAAGACTTGTAGAAATGCACGCCTTTAAGGTGGTTTGTCGATCCTTACTCCAAATCCAATATACATGTACAACCATAGCTTTGATGCTCAGCACATGTGAAGTTGGTGACATTTTTTACCTCGATTTGTCCTAGATGCTATGGTCGCCGCAAGGGAATGTTCATTAGTTGACAATCCCATTTCTCTTCAAACTTTCCCTTTCCCCAAAATGTTTTACGTCTTTCTATTTATACCTTAGCAATAGGCTTTGATTTTCCACCCCATGTCTTTATGTAACCCTACCTCCTTTTCCTTATGCCAATCACTGGAGTGTGATCTGGTTATAAACAGTGTCTTGGAACAAGTGTGGTATATATGGTTATAAAGCGGCAGCTACAAACTGTTGTCTGGTCTGAAACACTGTCTCAGAGCAATACCACGGGGTATTATGGAGGAGCAGCAAACATTCCTTTACAAGTCATTCCTTGTTTTACCTTTGTGAGAATGGGAAAAGGTCAGCCAAACCAAGTGCCACTCCCTGTTAAAGGGAATCCATGCATCTAGACTTTTGAAGTTTCTGGATCAATAGCACTATTTTACAAGAGGGGAAGTCACACAATTGTCCAGATGCAGGCACAGATTGAGACAAAAGGCTATGGAATCCTGTGGTGGAATACTCATCAAAAACTTTGGGAATTCTTTTTTCATTGCCACCAAATGACACACTTTAGCAAAAACTAAAGGTACATGGGAAAAACTACCAAATCACGACTTTAGGGCAATTTGGGCTATCCTTAAACAAGAAGGCATATAGCCTGCTATATCCATCACTGCAAACATTCGTCCACCTTAAGAATCTCCCAAACACATTGACTTGGAATTTTACTGCCTGAACCTAGCACCCAATAAGCAACAACAGCAGGTATCTGTCTGCAGCCCCTCACCAGCCCCATATACAGGCTAAATTACACAGCTTTGTTTTTACTTTGAGTGAACTACCAGCATACAGCCAGTCTACAACAGTACAATTGCAGGTGAGCTGTGACACAGGATCACTCAATCTCAAACATGATTGCACCTTCTGCAGAAGCATCTACTTTGATGAATTAAGTTAGTCCACAACTCCAAAAAGCTCATTAGAACTCTTGTTACAATTACTGTGAATACACTAGTTCACACCCAGAGTACCACCATAGATCTTTTTTTAATAATATTTTTTATTAAGTCCAACATGTACATCATACAGTGTAACAACCGTTATGCAAGTCAATTCTCTCCTACAATTCCATGTTGTATTTCCTCGCCAACTCCTCCCCCAGTCCCCTGAACCTACCAAACATTCCAACTGTATTAATCATCGGGCGTTCCTTCTTCCCCGCTTGGAGGGCCCCCTTCTTCTTGACTTGACTGGTCAGATCCGGACAGTGTCGCTACTATTTGTTTCCAGGCCATCAGCATGTTCGCTTCCTCCTCCCCCCTCTATCTACTGCCTCATCCGACACCGTGGTCTTGGCATTTGCCCATTTCTAAAGGTCGTACCACATAGCCTCGGCTCTCGGTCTCCTACTTGCTTTCCAGTCCATTGCTATTCTGCGCTAAGCCAGTATATATACCAGGTCTTTAAGTTTGCTCACATCCTTAAGCTTACTTGGCCTGGGGAACCCCCCCACAACATGCATGCCCATCGGGAGTTCACATCCAAGTTAATCTCCTTCATTGCCATAAAGCGGGCCACCTCTTCCCAGTACTTCCTTATTTCGGGGCATGCACAGAACATAGGTGTCATTCTGGCGTTCAACTCCCCACATTTCAGACATGTTTGTGCACCAGCATTTTTAAACTTGGCTATCCTCTCGGGAGTCATGTATGCTCTATGGGTGACGTATAGTTGCACCTGTTGCAACCTCACATTCCTTGATACCTTCTTGTGGTATCCCTGCACATTGACCTACAATCCATCCCCCGCTCTGTTCCCCCCACTTCCTACTCCCAGTCTAGCCTCGTCTGGGTTATCTCCTTCCCCACTTTAGACATCACATCAGCAGCTCATATCTGGGAGACCTCATGGCCCCCCATCTGATTTATCGTAAAATGTTTCGAGGCTGTCGGGCCAACTCTGCGTCGGACCATGTATCCTATCATCCTGACCAGCCGAGCATACGTAATGGATTGTCCTGGGTGTAATCCTGTGTCTGCCAACAAAGCATCAAACCCTTTCACCTTCCAGTCTTGCCACACATCCCCCATGGTCACTATGCCTGTTGGTTCACATTTTCCCCAGATAGTCCTCCTCATTTGTTCATTCACTCCGTTCAGTGCCAATAGCGGTATCTGTGGAGAGCATGGGTACAGGCTCTCCATCAACTGGCAGGCTCTGCGCCACATCTTACCCTGACACCCCCCCCCGCTTGCCTGCCCCCACCCAAGTCCAGCAATCTACTGCCCCCCCTCCCATTGCAAGTTTGGCACCACATCCATTCATTCAAGAAGTGCAGGGTGCAGTCAGCCCTCAGTAGATTGGATTCCGGTGTGGGATCCTCCGACAGCCACCTTGCCACATACTGGAGCTGGCTAGCCAGGTAGTACCTCGAAATTGGGCAACCTGATGCCCCCCTGTTCATATGGGTTCTGTAATTTCCACAACGCTACCCTATCTCTTGAGTTGTGCCATTTAAACCCCCTCCATATACCTTCTACCTTGGTGAAAAACCGTTTGGGTACCATGTATGGTATATTTACAAAGTAATGTAACATCCTGGGCAGTACCACCAACTTTAACAGTGCCACTCTGCCCATCATTGTTAAGGGTAGCTTGGCCCAGAATATCATACTGTTTTCAATCTTTGACACTGCTCTTTCAGTATTCTGCTTGTGTTCACTATCCGTTTTGTGGTATATATCCATTCCTAAGTATCTAAACATAACTGTTTCCCATCTTATCTGTAATACCGGTAGCTTATGTTGTGGTATCCCTACTTATCTACCCAGGGGAAATATGCTTGATTTCTTGGGGTTCACTGTTATGCCGGACAGTATTACATATCGTTCCATAACATCCAGGATATACTGCAGGTTCTCTTCCAGGTACTTCAGGTACAGCAACATGTCATCGGCGTTCATCGATATCAAATGTTGCCCTCCTTTGGTGCCGATACCAACTTCTCCATATTGCCACCTCAAGTATGCCGCCAGGAGTTCAAGTGCTAGAATGAAAAGCATCGAGGACCACATGCATCCCTGTCTGGTACCTCTGCCTAATTGCCACTGTTGTGATTTGGTCGTACCCGTAAGGGCTAGCGGTTTATCATACAGTAACTGAACCCACTTTAAATACACGGGCCGATACCGCTTTCTTTTAGCACAGCCATCAACCACGCCCACTTGACCGAGTCAAAGGCTTTCACCGCATCTAGCGAAACTATTGCCGCCTCCTGGGGGCTTCCCTGTGTCTGTTCTATAACGTGATGGAGTCTCCTCAGGTTGTCAGATATACTCCTGCATGGGACATACCCCGTTTGGTAAGAATGTACAAGTTTGCTTATAACTGGTCTCAGCCTATTCGCCATCACTGCCTTGAGTATCATGCTGTCTTGGTTGAGCACCAAGAGCAGTCTATAGGACCCACATTCCGTGTCCGGTTTATTGGGTTTGAGGAGCGGAATAATAATCGCTTCTTGTAGGGACACTGGTAATGTGCCCGTGTTGAACACTTCATTTAACATTGCCAGCAGCAGGGGGAGTAATTCCACCCTGTAAGACTTATAAAACTCACTCGGGAGTCCACCTGCCCCTGGGGCCTTGTTAGTGGGTAGTGACAATCACCTGTTCTAGCTCCTCCAGCGTTATTGGGGCCTCTAGGTTCTCCCTCACCGTCTCCCCAAGTTTGGGGAGGGTAATCTATGTCAATGCATCTTGTATGTTTATTTCTTCGCCCCCGGTGATACCTGCATATAGTTCCTTATAATAATAAAAAAAAACATTTATTCACACCTTCCTGGGTATCTCGTGTCTGTCCATTTACCCTTGCATTGTTCGGATTGTTTGTGTAGGGGTCTCGCTTTTATATAACCAGGCTAGTAGCCGGCCTGGTTCATCTCCTTCCCTGTGTTGCCTTTCCACATATTTCCTGTAATTTAGGTTACATAACCTCTCCCAGTGGTTCCGGCATTCTTGCTGTAGTCGAAATAGGATTATTTATTTTATTGTGTTCCACAGTACAAATGTACTTTTAACACAGTGTTTAAAAACCATAATATAATCAAAGAAGAATTAACAAATCCAGTACAATTTCAGATTCACATTTCAAAATACAGGTCAACCAACTTCAACAGCAGTATAGTCAACAAATGTTCGATCTTTACAATTCATACTGCGGTGAAAACATACCCCAATCTACTAAAAAGATACTGCAACATTCTTTAAAAACTCCAAGACATGAATACTCAGACTCAGTTCATTACAATTTAAAATCCTCATCCACAGCTCATCTTCAGAGGAGTAAACTATCCCAGATACAATTTGAGTTCTCAAAGTTTCCAAAATGGGGAACCCCACACATAGATGCTTTAAAGCCTCAATCTGTGTCTTACAATGGCGACACAATCTCTGATCCCGTGGAATGTTAAGCCGCTGTCCCAGTATTTCATTGGTTAGTCGCGATATGATCCCGGCTTCCTCAGAAGACCCTGTGCACGCTCGCATCATTGGTTCCAACCTCTTCGCTGAGTCACGGAAGTCCTGTGTTATGCCGCTTTGCAGTCCCATCGATTTCATATCGTCCCCCTCTTCATCACCACCTTAAATGCCTTCCATAACGTCCCTGCTGATTCTACACTACCAGTATTGTGTTCATAGTATTCCTTTATCCCATTCCTCAGATCTTCTGTAAATGCTGTGTCCTTCAATGTTTAAAGATGTGAAGGCAGGCGCTCTGTTACCAGTCTTTAGCTTCTCCTCCTAACGCACGTTTTCATGACTTCATCAATCTTCAGGGAGGCTGGGTTTCTTTGTTTTTTCAGGCGGGTATGCATTTCTGTTTCAGGTGTGACAAGTTAATTAGCTCTGAGGATTCTGGTACTTGTATTTTTCGCACTTGATATTGCTGGCAGGTGACTGGAAACAACTCCCTCCATAGCACAAATCTTTAAACGCTGTGTCCTTCAATGCTTCGGCCCTAAACCTCCAGGTCAGGATTCCCACTCTGGGGGTGGGGGTGTGAGATCTGCCATGTTACTATCAATGGTGCGTGGTCTGAGAGGACCATAGCCTTATATTCTCTCCATACCACTTCTTGTGTTATCTCCTGTCCGATGAATATGTAGTCTAATCTAGTGTACAAGTTATGTGGGGCTGAGGAATGTGAATATTCTTTCGTCTGTGGGTGGTGCGTTCTCCACACATCCACCAATTGAAAATCACGTAATAGGTCCCGCAGGGCCTTCGCCACTGGGGCATGTTTGCCGCACCATAGATCTGTTTAACGTTGTTCAATGTATCCCTAAAATGAGGGATGCTCCAGTCGAGTTTCAAGGAGAACTCAAGGTGATAATTAACATGTAACTCGACTTGTCCGGATTTAAACCAGTTTCTTCGAGGTGCAACTCCTCCAGACAAATCTAGCCAGACAAAGATAGAACTGGATCTTACAACGTCCCCTGCCCAGATGCAAATACACTGGGGACTTCTCTGCAGTTTTAGAAACTGTCCCTAAGAAAGCAGACTGAACCACGGCCAATGACTGCAAGCATTGCAAGAACGAGAATCCAGCAGATAACCTTGAAATTTGAAAATGTGGCTTTGACCAGTACACCATGAAATGAAACAGTACATCAAGGTATGGGGTTTGCATTTGAAAAGGAACTGCAGCCCCAGATTGCATTTGAGATCACACGAGTACTCGAAGTTAGGGAAAAGGAAAGATTATAACATATTGCAGACTGCCTAACATTTTCATGAAAAAGCAGAGGGGGAAAGAAGAAACTAGTTAAGCTATGTTAATGGAGTTATGGATTCAGCCATTTCAACCCTCTCAGAAGACAGCAGGGTACAGAGTGTCACTTGCACACATGGAGAGGGTTACAGAGGGGTCATCCTCCCAAATAGGCAACATGCCACTAATCCATGCAATGACCAGTGTAAATATTGCAAGGGGTGTGGGTCATTGGAAGTCAGAGAACCCAAACTGACCAGCTCAGACAGCCTGATTCTTGCCTCCAATTCTTTCATCAATCTGGAGCCTCCTGCTCTACACCGAAAGCTTCAGAAGGAATAAGTTACTTACCTGTAAAGGCGCTTCTTCAGCATTGGTATCTTTCATAGATTCACATGCTGTGAATATTCCATGTCAGGCTGGGAATCCTCTGTAACATAGAACAGTTTTAACTTAAACTGAAACCTTTTAGTCACTTTTGTGCCCTAGTAGTCATTTTGGGTCATAGTGCTCACAGCCAATAGGAACCCCCCCTTAAGTCCTCGCCTGTCGGTCATCTTCAGATTTGGCAAGCGCACGGGAGTGGCAGTAAAAGCCAAAAGATGAGCCATGCGGGGTAGGGTTGCATGTGAATCTATCAAAGATACCAATGCTGGAGAACCGGAGTTACAGTCTAGTAACTTATTCCTACTCAAGCACTGGATCTTTCATAGGTGCACATGCTGTGAATCAATTACGAAGCAGTATTAATAAACAATACCTACAGGCAGAGGCAAGCTCCCAGCACAAGTTAACACTGGAGACTTACTAGATCCTCAGAACCGACCTGCCAACTCTAGATTCTTATGCAGAATCTCTTGTTGACACAGTAGACGCTGGTGAATATATGCACCGATCTCCAGGTGGCTGCACAGCAGCTGTCAGGCAGCAGGATCCCGGAGAGGAATGCAGTGGTAGCAGCCACCGCTCTGGTGGAGTGAGCCCGGGGCTAGCCTACAAGTGGACAGCCAGGCCTGAATGGCAGAAAAAAATGCAAGCTGCAATCCACCTTGAAATGGAACACTTCGACAGAGCCTTCCCGGCCCAGTAGGTCTAAAGGACACAAACAATTGATCAGTAGAACGGAATGACTTAGTAGGTGCTACATAGTACTTGAGGGTGCGCAGCATATCCAGCGTGTGCAGTGCTTGCTCCGCTGGAGATGTCGGGAGTGCCGGAGAACACTGGCAAAACCACTGGTCGATTCAGATGGAAAGACAACCGAACCTTAGGCATAAATGATGGGTTAGTGAGAAGGATAGCCTTCTCCTTGAGAAACGTCAAATAAGGCGCTAAGCAGGAAAAAGCCTGGATTTCACCCACCCGCCTGGCCGATGTTATAGCCACCAAGAAAGCGGTTTTCCAGGAAAGATGCTTGATGGATGCCTGGTGCATAGGTTCAAAAGGCGGTTTCATGAGCAGCACATTTAGTTCCCACGCTAGAGCTGAGCGATGGTTGGGCCCTCTTGGCAATCTTGTGGAAGGGACAAGGATACAAACTCTAGGAACACAGGAGCCAGACTGTCAAGATTGAGTGAGGCAGGGTGGTGGTGCAGCACTGCCCCTTGGTAGCCTGGTGCTTTGCACCGATATAGTCTGAAGGTGTGGATGACTCTAGGCACCAGTAGGATCAGAGGAAATGCATTACAGGAACTTTCCCTTCCATGGAAATGCAAAGGCGCCCCCAAGCTCTCCAGACGGGGCAGGGAAGAATTTTTTTTAAAAAAATTAAAAAAAGAAATAGGCTGGCAAAAAGGTCGATCTCTGGTGTGCTCCAAGTCTGGAACAACAGGTGAAGTTGATTATCGTGCAGCTCCCACTCGTGACAAGAACGCCGTTCCCTGCTGACGGAGCCTGTTAGGGTATTCCGAATCCCCGGCAGATGGAGGGGAATGAGAAACATTTGGTGCTGCAGCGCCAGAGGGCCTGAGCTTCCTTGGATAGCTGTGGGGACCTGGTTCCCCCTTGCTTGCAGACATAAAACATTGATGTTGTATTGTTAGTGTATAGCCGTACAAGGTTCCACGCCAATAGGCAAAGGAAGGACTCCATGGTCCAGAAGATTGCCTGCAACTCCAGCAGGCTGATGTGCAGGCTCTTTTCCTCTTTGGACAGAGGCCTATCGTGTGTTAGTCCTGACAGTGGCCTGATGGACTTGCAGCCTGAACGTGGCACCCTTAATCAGATGTTCACTCACCGACCACCAGTGAAGACTCTGTTTGAACAACTGTGTCAGGATAATGCGATCGTCCCAGGACCCTGATGCCTGTACCCATCGGGCGTCCAGGAATTCATTTGGAGCCGGCAGTGAGTGATCAAAGGGATGCTCGATGACATCATGCCCAGAAAAGACTTATAATTGTGGACTGGGGTCACCTGGGCACTGCCAAGGCAGTGTGCCTGTTAGGGAGAATTCTAAGAAATGTGCTAATTCCCTCTACCTTAAGCGACCCCCAGCAACTTTGCTGGATTTTGAGGACTAGATTTCTTTAACCTGCCGAGAGTGAGACCCTTTTCCCCCACTCTCTCACGTATTTTAATGTGACTTTGTACACTGTTTCTTGTGGTTGTGGAGTCTGACAAACTAGTGCATCATCTTTCACATTGTGTCACACAGCACCTTCAGTGCAGTCACACAGGGAATCTTTCAGATTTTCCAAAAGGTTTAAATACCTTATCTGGGATGAAATACTGTTTCCCAGAGCAGTAAAGTGAAATTGACTTTACTTACATTTCTTACTTTCTAGACCCAGCACACACTATCTTACAATAGGGTGCTGGAGGGGTTACTTAGTATCTCCTTCTGACGTAACATTTGTATGTTACCCTTTCCTCACTGAATGGCTGGCGACAGTGGTTTACTTTTTACTACCATTATGGGATTTTACTGCGGGCTGCGTTCGCAGCCACGGTAAAGCATCCATGGGTGCCATTTTTGTCAAAATGGCCCTGGTCTTTTTTCACCATTTCTTTGTGGAAAGGTCCTTCTTGAGGTTTGGTCCCTTTGTCCTTTGGCGGGACTCAAGAGTGAAGTCCGCCTCTGGCTTTTGGGTGTCTGGCGGGGGTAGGAAGCAAGGGAAGTGCCCGAAACTCACTGTGCTTAGTCTCCTAGGAGACAGGAATGCACTCTTAGGTGATTGGCCGACTGGCTGTCCGGCAAGGACACCAACCCTGCTGGGTGACTGACAGCTGGGCTAGAATGAATGGGACCAAGCTGCATAAAAGGCGCAGCTTTTTGGCTTGGAAGGAAGAGCCGACCACTGGACAAAGGAATCAGAAGAACTTGAAGAGGACGATTGCTGCAACTCCTGGACAGTTTGTTTGCCCAGCAAAGCCATGCTGCTGTGCTGAAACTCCTTCTCCCTTTGAGTTGGTGGGACCAATCAACTCCAAAGTAAGCCACCTGGACATCCTCTCAAAGCTGGTCGAGTTTCCACTGCAGTCGCTGCTGGAACCGGATAGCCAGGAAGAGGAACACCAGTTTGTGTGCATTGCTTTTAAGCTGGTCAAGAGATTCAGGAAGATCCTCTGGACTCCCAAGAAGCAGGACTGACCAAGCCTGAGCCCCCTCAACAGATTGCGGGACCCCAGATGCAAGGAAAGCCAATCTCAACAGCCAGGAACCGCTGTGTTGCTATTTGCAGTTGACACGAGGAGCTGAAACACTGAAGTTCCACTTGTTTGAAGATTGTCGGTTGCAAGCGGTGACCATCCCATTGCAGTGTAGGAGTCCCCAGAAGTCCTCCCTCTTGTTCCCACAACTGAGGCCCAGGAACAGTGAGATTTGCAGAGCTGCACAGGAACAGAAGTCATCTGCTGCACTTTGTCTTCAACCTAAAGGTACTGTATAAAGTCGAAGAGAACTTACCTCTTGTTGTGTAGCCACTTGTCCTCGTTGGAGACTTGCTTGGTTGCATTTATAGAGTTTCTATCAGCTTCTTTATTGCACAAGCCTAATCAGCTTGAGACCCTACTGTGATTTCTTCTATTCTACAAAAACTTTTTAAACATTGGAAAAGACTTTCTACTTACTTGCAAGAAGTGCTTCAGTTACCTTGACTTTTGCTAACTTAACCATGGCTGGCCTGGCTCCCTGAATGACTCTCCTCTCTTCTGCTTATGTGTTTTGCCTTCCTTCCAGGAAAGGGTTAACAGACTTTGCATTGGGGAGAGGGGGGGTTGTTTTGAAAGTACTTACCGACTTAATAATAACTGTGTGAATACTTGTTTCATTCTGAACCCTCTTCTCTTTAACACTACTCCCAAGAATATTATGAATGCAACAGTGATATATTAATACCAACAGCACCCTAGCTATTGAAGTCACCCGAGGGTGTAGGTAGTGCCTGTGTGTCATCCCAAATGGGTATTTGCTGATTTAGAAAACTAAGAGTGTATTTTTAGAGTGTATTTGTGTGTTGCTTTATATTGCTGCCTTCTGAAGAAGGCTTACTGTGACTGTTAAATACATTATTAATTGTTTAATCAAGAAAGCTTGTGTGTAGGAGTTGATGAATATGTGAATACTTGTTACTGTGAATCTCTGTGCAACTCCCCTACAGCTCACATTGACCCCTCTTGAGATCAGCCTAGCTGCTCAACATGCTACCAACCTATGTAGTACAGACTTGCAGCAAAGGTTGGGTTCATATTGCCAGGAGGTCAGGGTTGTTGTAGTACACCCAAACGGTACTGCATACAATCTTCCCTAACAGTGCCTTTGCCATAGCACTGCCACCCTCTCGAATGAGGGCCTTGCAGAGCAGATTTGGGTGTTGATTTTCGCTCCGAGGTAGTGTGACTTTGGGAAGTTTATGTAAAATCTGAGCTGTTGCAGACATTGGAGGATGGACGCAGCGCTGACTTCAGCCAGTGGGCAGGAGGGGGCTCTCACTAACCAGTAGTCCAAGTAGGGGTATACATGGATGCCTCTCCGCCGTAGGTGTGCCACTACTGGAGCGAGGCACTTGGTAAACACCCATGGAGCAGAACGCAGGCCGAAAGGGTAGGGCCTTGAATTTATAGTGTACTATTGAGATCACAAAGCGTAGGTAATGCCGGTGTGAGCGGCAATATGGATGTGAAAATAAGCGTCCTCGGGGTCGAGGGCCACCAAGACATCTCCTTGTTGTAGCTGGGACAGCACCTGTTTCAGCGTCACCATACAGAATGTTTGCACCTTCAGGATTCTGTTGAGCACCCGTAGATCCAATATGGGCCTCCAACCCCCTGATTTGTTGTGCAGTGCTTTTTTCTTAACAGAAAGTAGCGGGAGTAGACACCTGTAGCCAATTGGTCCTCTGGCACCTTCTCCAACGCCCCTTTGGATGCACTTCTTGCATAAGAAGGTGCTGTAACTTCTCCGGCTCGTATGCGTGTGGAATGTCCGGTGGAAAGTGTATGAACTACAGCGAGTGACCCTGCTGGAGAAGGGATAGCACCCATTTGTCGGATGTGATTTTTACCCATTCCTTGACGAATCTTGACAGTCGCCCTGCCACTGGGGTGCTGAAGCAGGAGGGACTGGGCCCTGGGCTGGTCATGGTTGCTTGCCAGACTGGCCCATTGATTGGGAGGAGCCACAGCGGTGCTGAGAACCCCTGTAGGACTGTGACTTCTATCTGTACTGGTACACTGAGGAGTACAGTGACTTGTACAAAGACTATGACTGGTTCGTGGAGCAGTTGTCCTGCAAAGTTATGGAAGAGCGTCCTTTTCCAGAGCAAAAGTACTGGTGCCTTTGCTGTAGCATGCCCAGGGAGCAAACACTTGCGTGCACTCTGCAGCACCGTGTTGTCTCAAAGGTAAGAGGCACCCCCCCAACTGTCAGCCACTATTCCCCCTCTCTAACACCTTCCGAGTGCTGTCTATACCACTCTAGTGTGATAACCACCCATCACCACCACTACGAACCTGTTGTGTCTCTATTGTTGCAATGCCTGTCCCGAGTGCATCCTTGCAACCGGATGTCAGGGGGACCCGATTCCTGTAACATATGGAACCTTTTATGATTCGTCTCTGATCCACCTCCCTTACAAAAATAAACTCCTTGACATTGGAACCCTACACAACGGACATTTCCAGTTCTTGTTGCCAAAAAGAAAATGTACATTTCTGCTTATCAACTCTGTCCAGTATTGACGTTACTCGGCAATAACTATTATGCAACTCTCCTCCTATATCTCTGGAACGACTCGTTTCACTTCCACCTTTAACGCATCTGATTTCTTCATTTGCCAACCGTATTAATCTCACGCTAGTATCTATACTTGGTATGCAGCGCCCCCTTTGCCTATGCATACAGATCTTCCCTATTACCACCTGTAGGAATAAGTGAGTTGCAGAAATTCGTGGCCCCCGATTCCATGGGTTTACTCACCTTAGCAACTCGATAGCTGTCTAGACTGCTCGCGTCTTTTCGAGATTGCTCCTATGCGGATGCTTGCATTCTTATGTGTATGCTCTCCTCTTTCTGGTCGCCTGTACTATTATTGTACTCTTATGTAGGCGTCCCCATTGATTTGACTACGCAACTGTGTGTAGTTGTCGCCCTGTAATAAGGGCTGGCACCATGCTCCCGCCTCCTGATCATGACATTGCTTTTGTACTTAGCTGCCGCCATGCTACATGCGGCTGGCACTTTGCAATGGCTTACTGATTGTGACACAGCTTTGTTTGTTGCTGCCGCCATGTAATTTATGTCTGGCACCATATAGCTGCCTTCAACCTTGTGCCTTGTTTATGCCCACTGAATTGACTCTCGACATTTGTGTGTGCTGCCGCCCTGCAACATGCGGTAGGATCCACGTTTATGCCCACTGAAATGACTCTCTGCACTTTTGTGTGCTGTCGCCCTGCAACATGGGGTAGGCTCCATGTATGTACTTACCCTGAACCTTCTTTTGCACTTGTGTTATATTACCTCTATACGCCCTATTATGCTATAATCACCATACTCGCTTCCTTTCTGTAACCTCAAGCACTGTAACCACTTTCCTAAGTAGGAGCGCCTAGATACCTCTGGGTTTTGCACGCTATACAAATTATAAACAAATAAACAAATAAACAAGCAAACGGTCTCCATGTCTGTTTTAATAGATTGCAAAGCCCCATTCTTTCCGAACAGATCTATGCCACCAAAAGGCATGTCTGCGACGCGGGAATGTACATCGGGCCGAAAGTGTGTGGCCCTGAGCCACTGTTGTCTGCCAAGAACCGCCCCATTACCAAGCTGGCGAAATCCAGTGTCGCCAATATCCACTGATACTGTGATGGCATGGTCTCATGTCAATTTGCCCTCATGGAAGATGTCCATAGCCTCTTGTCATCCAGCATAAATTCTAGGATGTGGCCCAGCTCATACCGTAACTCGCCATCATATCGTGCGAGAATGGCACTGCGTTTGCAGCCCCAATAGATGTGGCTGCGGTGGTAATGATTTTCTTGCTGAAGGCATCTGGGCATTTTCCCTCCTTGTCCGGGGGAACAGAGCAGGACGACAGGTTGGCTGATCTCTTCCTGGCAGCAGCAGAGGCAACCGAAGGGTGGTGTAGGTTGAGTGCGGAGGCAGGCGGGAGCGCTGTCCGGGTCTTGTATTGTTTGTCAAAATGCTCCTCCTTTGCAGGGCTATACCAAGGGGACTAGCTTTCCTCCAAGAGGGCAATGGACACGACGGATTCTCTTCGTTGCTCTATACTCTCTACGCTGGTACAATACACTGTTCTTGCGCTGCTCCGCTGGGGTGAGGCGGAACATTTTGGCCATCCTGGCCATGAGTGCGTGGAACGCCTCCACCACATTTAGGGGAGTCTCTCTAATCAGGATCTCATCAGCCACAAAGAACTCTTCAAACTCGTCAGTGTGAGACTTGTGTTGACGCCACATCCTCAAGGTAATCTGGATCTGTGTCCGTCTGACAGTTGCTGTGGCCCTCACTGGAGTTCAAACCTCCTCAGTGGTCACGGAGTGTCACCCTCCTCCCTGGATGGCCCAGGGACACCTGCGGGAGGCGGGACCAGGGACGGAGACGGAAGCCTTTGTTGTAATGTAGCCACCAGCATAGTCAAGGTAGATAAAATGTCCAGTGACAAGTCCCTTTGGGTAGGCAGTGGTGCAGCTGGCTGCACCGGAGGCAATTCTCCCCCCACAGGGGGATGGATGCACGGGTGGCAATACGGGTAGCCTTAAAAAGGCTTACCTCACCACATGGAGAACTAAGCTGCTTCCTAGGAGGTGGTGTTCTGCATTGCAGGGAAGAGGGAGGTGACATAACCGCCTCCAACTCACGTTCCTCTACATTCTCAGAGGAAGAGAGACTTGGCTCCACTACAATGGTGCCCTCTGGGAGTACCTCCACTCTGATGTTTGGGTATGATGCTTGAGGTAGTGCGGCTAGCGCTGACACCGTGTTGGTGGGGGTGGCAGAAATGCTTGTAACAATTGTGGTAGTAATCATGTGAGAAAACAGTTTTACCCATCATCGGGGTCGTCGACGAGGGTACCACAGTCGACAAAGTATTCGTCAAAGGGGTAGCCTTCTTGCTGGTCGTCGACAGAGCGCTTGTGGACAGTGTCAATGGCTTTGACGTAGATGATCTGGAGGAAGGTTTTGGCGTCTACGAGGACTTACTTGGCGCCGATTTTGAAGACGACCGTGAAGCTTTGACCGTCGATGACCAAGTGTGGCCACTAGACTTCGAAGTGGACTTGCTTGACGGGTCACTTCCATCGGGCAGTGGAAAAAACCCGGGCTGCTCTTTTCCTTAGACACTCCCTAGGTACTGACCTTGGCCAATGACCAGTCCTTGTGCAACGATCTTGGCTCGTCGTCAGAAGCTTCCCTGTGCTTCTTTCTTCCTGCTGCTGGCGTGGACTTCGTGCGACTCAGACCTCTTACTGGAGGTGGTTCACTGGGCCGTCCTGCTGTCCCATAGAGGTATGGCTCTGAACAGAAGAAGAGTCGGAGGCCCCGCTGGCATCCTTGAGCCACGCAACAAGACGCCAGTGACGATACCATAGCGTTTTGTTGGAGAAAGACTGGCCGATCTCAGGGTCCTGTATTACGTGATTCGGGTGAAGACAGTAATCGTGATGGTCTTTAATGTGGTAATTTTTGAGCGCACAGCCCGCACAAGCCTTGAACAGGCTGTCCTCGTGGACTCGGCCATGAGGTAGGCCCAAACTATGCAGACAATGAACGCCGAAGATTACCGGCGGTGGGAATGGTCTACAGACTCCGCAGAGTTGCAGTCAGCGCCGGGTCGATGAGTCGTCCAAAAGTCGAAAGTTATCGTCAAAACTGTATTAAAAGTGCATTTTTAATGAAGATTACTTGGAGAGAAAATTTGAGAACTCCCAACATGAACGTGCGGTAAAAAACTGAAGATGGCCGACGGGAGGAGTTCCTATTGGCTGTGGGCAGTATGACCCAAAATGACTGTACTAGAGCTCAAAAGGGACAAAGTTTTCAGTTTAAGTTTAAACTGCTCTATGTTCTCGAGGATTTGCAGCTTGGCAATGGGGAATATTCACAGCATGTGAATCTACGAAAGATACAACGCTGGAGAATTTCAGCATACCCCATGTTCAGAAGAATTGATAAATGCTATGTGGAATGGTGGACAGCAAAATACCACAGTTACATAGCATTTGACTGCTACTCGGGATCTTATCTCTGAACAGGATATGCTTTTCTGCTCAGCCCTTTCACAGCAGTGAAGCTTATTGGAGAAGATCAGATCTAAAACATGGCCTGCACTATTTACTGTTTCCCCAATGGAATGTATTTGGTTGTCCCTGCACGTAGGCAACTGTACTTTTGGCAGTTACAGGATACATCTACCCTGACAGACGGACTGTGGAAACACTTGTCGCAACACGGATGGCTGGACCAAGTTCCACTGCAATTATGGTTGTCATGTGAAGAGAGTTTGGGCGCATAATGAATGCAGAACCTGTATTGTTTACACTAAACTAGGCAAATCAAATTCCCTATATTCCACAATATTCTATTTCGAGAGAAGCAGAAGATACAAAGCCTTTAAGGGATTGTTGCACTGACCCGTAGTGTCTGCAAGTTAAGAAACCTTGATGGGGGACTTACTGATTTGTACAAGATGTCCATGCTGTGAAAGCAGCCCTCTGCCACCTTTCTCATTGCCCTAAATACCACCGCAATTGCGTCCATCAGAAGCAACTAATTAATCAGTGGTAGATATGCGTTCAGCATGCTTCCCAGTGCTCACACATCCCCAAAAGTCAGTATTTGTTCATCTTCATAAAAATGTGCAATATACTTTCACGTACGTAGATAATCTGCTAGTAGAATCACCATTGTTTGAAGCATTGCTGCAATATTCCCATGATCTGTTAACTAGACTTTCTCTGAGGGACATAAAGCTCCTAGGGAAAACCCCAACTGTGTCAAACCAGAATTCACTACTTGGGGCATATCACTAGTGCCGGGAGACATCTCTCTTGTATTTGAATTGATGTCATCCTCAGAGTTCCCAAACCTGTAACCCTCAAACAGATGGGTTTTCTTGACATGGCCTCATACGGCTGGCAGTGGATTGTGGGTTATGCCTCCATTGCATAACCTTTACTATTGATTAAAACCCTGACCTACTTCCCTGATATTATAGGTTATTTATAACATGCTTAATACCCAAAAGGTATCTACGTGGGGAACCGGGGAATCGAACCTGTGGTACTCCGTGTCGTCTTGCTTCCAAGGCGAGCATGTTGCCCCCAAGCTATCCTCCCTGGACCCAGAAATAGACCAGGTTTTCCCCAAGATCAAACAAGCATTATCAAAACCCCCTGATACGTGTCTGCCCAATTACCAGAAACTATTTAACCTTTATTTTGATAAATGTGATCATATTCCGTCAGGAATTCTGACTCAATTGAACAGTGACAAATCCACCCTATTGCTTACTAAAGCTCAACTATGGAATCGGTTCCAGCAAGACCGCCACCCTGTCTTCGATTTGTTGCTGCAACCTTTCCGTTGGTGAAAAAGGCAGATACTCTGGTCACCCAGTAAACATGGCAGTACATCATGCAGTTACTTCTTTACTCCTGATATTGAACATTTAGACCATTTCTAATTCCCGTTTGAATATATATGATAAACTGCCATTTTCTGCTACTAATGCGACTATATATCGTCATTCTATTCAGAAACCTACTTCAGAAACCTTATTATGGTGACCTCAATGATTAGTTGTTACAAAACACATCTTAGCCCCAGATTGATGTGCACCTAAAGAACCCAGACTCAATTCTCTATGCCGATAGGTCTGTGAACAACCACCAGTGATAAACTATAGCAAGGTATTCTTATGCTTGAACTAAAATGGCGCTGGTGCGCAGTTGTTAGGCAGAAACCTGTGCAGTTCCGTCTGGGACCACTGCAAAAGATTTAAGACTACAGGTGTTTGGCAGTAAACCCACTTGGTAGCAGTCTGTACCACACAGATTCACTTGGTAGCTGTGGCTGAGCAGTCAGACGTCCCTCAAGAAGAGTTAGGCAGTATACAGAGTATTCACAATAGGTCAAAAGAACACAGTATAACAAGCAAACACTGACCAGAGCTTGGTGTAAAAGAGATATTATTTATTTAAAACCACATCTAATAAAACACAGGCACTAATTTTAAGCAGTTCAAAAACATGGTCACTAAAAGATATACACTCCCATAAAAGAATATTAGATAAGTCTTAAGTAAAGCTCCACTTATTTTCAGACAGCTGTGAGCGCTTAACGAAGATGGCACTCTTATAATTCGTTTTAAAAGGAAGAGAAAAGCAGCATATAAATTGAAACAGATCCCAACACTTTCACAAGAACACAGCAAGAGAGGAAGGCAGAGTCAAACTGTGAAGATAGAGTTCAGAAAGCCGGATCTACTTTAAGAGGATCAGAACGAAATGTGTCCAAGGTCACGCGGTTAAAAAGTGCACAAAAGTCTCGAAAAGGTTCAGAAAGAGTTGGACCAAAAGAAAGGGGACCAGTTAGATGGTCAAGGCGGCCAGCCCAGTCCAGAAGGTTAAGGGATTATTATTACCTTGTAGCAATCTTTAGAAAGGGAGGCCTGGCGAACACGGTACCTTAAAGTGGTGAGAATACTCCAGCGGGGGCAGTTGTTCCTGGCAGCGGATGCAAGTCGGTACTACGTCCGGGGGAAGAGAGGATCTCGTCGGGGAGGAAGACAGGAGTCTGTTGCACTGCCAGGGAAGATACCAGCCGCAGAGTTCTCAGTTAAAAGGAGCGGTCCTTTGGTTCGCGGTCCAGTGGTAAGTAGCTATCCGGTTGCCGGCGTGCTTGGCAGTGTTAGGCAGAAACCTGTGCAGTTCCCTTAGGGACCACTGCAAAAGATTTAAGACTACAGGTGTTGGCAGTAAACCCACTTGGTAGCAGTCCGCACCACCCAGATTTACCTGGTAGCTGTGGCTAAGCAGTCAGACTTCCCTCAAGAAGAGTTAGGCAGTATGCAAATTATACACAATAGGTACCCAGATACAATAATACAAGCAAACACTGACCAGAGCTTTGGTATCAAAGTATATAATTATTTATTTAAAATCACACAGTTTGAAACACTCCAGCACTCTTATTGTAAAATGTTCTAAACACAGTTACTATTGTAATATATACACCCCTTTTCCCTTATCGGATAAATCACAGTAAAACACCACTTATTTTCATACAGAGGTGAGCGCTTAACTAGATTGCACTCTGATAAGTTTGTGAGAAAAGGAGGGAAAAAGACAGAATATGGAAAGGTACACCACTCTAAGATTCAGGAACTCTGATAGCAAGGCAGAATAGCAAAAGTCACTGGTGAGCCAAAGTCCAAAGGCTGGGCCCCCTCTTAGAGAGAGCAGAGCACAAATGTGCCGAAGATCACACAGTTACGCTAGGCTTAGAAAGTCTTGCAGAGGGTTCAAAAAGAGTTGAGAGGCTTAGGAAAGTTTAGCCAGGGTGTCCCAGGCTAACCCAGGTTCGAAAGCCGGGGGCTAAATCTACCCCGTACAGTCGGTAGCAAGGGAAGCCAGGCGGGGCACGGTACCTTAAGTGGGAAGGATCCTCCAGCGGTGGCAGTTGTTCCTGATAGTGGGTGCAAGTTGCGTCGTCGTCCAGGGAAAGAGAAGATCTCGACTTGGAGGAAAGATGAAGGTCGTTGCACTACCAGGGAAGAAACCAGCAGCGGAGTCTTCCGGTTAAAGGTGGTACCTTTGATTCGCGGTCGTGGTAAAACGTGGTATCCCGGTTGCCGGGGTGCTTGGCACAGGCAAGGCGGCCACGAGGTACGTCGGGAAGGCGAAAAGACGGTGAAACTGGTTATCCCCACCAGTCAAAGGAAGAAGATTCTCCGGCGGGAGATCTCCTCTGTCGTTGGGAAAAGTGGTGAGACAGTCCAGCAGGGCTCCTCCGGTGGTGGTGTCGTGGCAGGTCGGCTCAGCTTCTCCCTCGTTGGATTCTTACGTCCTGTGGCGACTTCTGAAGTTCCAGTCCCCAAAGCCCTGCTTTTATGCAGCACACCCCCATTCACACAGCCTAGCTGTCAATCAAACATGCTAAGTGGTGAGCCAGCCGGCTCACCACTTGGGCCAATCACACAAGAGTGCGACTTGAGTTACTAAGGTAACTCAGTCCAGGGTGCCTAAACCCCCTCCGACACCCTCTGTGGTACCCAGACAGAGTGGCACCACTTTTGGAGGCTTCTGTGGAGAAGCCCGCCAAAAAGTGGAACAAAGGGCTCGACTTGGGTTGGAGTCACAGAAGAGAACACAAACGCCATTTTAGATTAGAGTCCTGGCAAAAAATACCAACCGGCGAATTAATATTAAATAAATAAACCGGCGGTATGTTCGAGGCTATGAGAATTAAATAATTAAAGTTGGTAGTCTCGAACAATGGGAAAATCCCATAGGGATATATTCGCGGTCGAATATAAAAAGTAGTATCCACTGCCACCAGCCAAAACTCGATCAGGGGGGACGGAGACGTGCCCCCTCGACTAACAGACCCCGGGGCAATCGAATTGCCCCGGCCAGTACGTCCACAATATCATGGTTTGCACTGGTTTCTGTTCATAATTTGGGACTAGTGAAGCCAATGGTGACTTTACATGCCTTGGGAGACAGTAGTCAGTCGCAGGGTATGGAGTCTATGGTGGGGTGTCACTATGAAACCCCTGTGTCACTGCACGGAGGGTGCTGTGTAACACACAGAGTAAAAACACATGAGACCCTATGGAGTAAAGGACCCCATAGCCCATAAAACACATTAACAGTCAAAGGAACACCATAAATCATGTCCAAGAGTCTCACTCTTGGCAGGAGAAAAAAAACAAACTCCAGAAATCCAGCAAAGCTGCTGGGGGACTCACTAGGTTAGGAAATCCAGCCTAAACAGAGAATTCTCCCTAACAGCAGTGCATTCTGGGAGCGCTCGGAGCCATGATGGATATTTACTTCATGCCGCAGTGAAAAGCTGCACACATTTTGCTGAGTGTTAGATTCACGGTGCTGAAAAAACATGCTTTCCAAACCTGGTATGCGGTCAAGCACATTTCTGCTGGGAAAGCTAACTTTGTTATGGTTTGCTATGAGCGTGTTTTTAGAGGAGGGAGGCACTCTGCTCCTTGAGGGTGGCTGTCGATTGACCCAGCTGGCAACCAACGGCTGCTCATCAATGCGCAAGTGTCATTTCAAGAAGGTTTGAGAATCGCCACCTCTTTTCGGATTGTTCATATATGCGGGGCACCGGGGGTGGTCAGGTGAGACTTCGGCCGGAGGAGGACGCTTAAGTCCGGCATTCCTGTGAGCTGTTGTGCTCTCGGCCTGGCTGTTCCCGGGGTCTTCCAGCTGCTTCTGGGCGAGATGAGGAATCCAGTTAGGCTCACAGTGATGTATTTCCTTTTGAATTCTTTTCTTCTTCAGTTATTTATGTCTGTTACTTCTGTGGTTACTTCTGTGAGTTATTTCTATGTTATCACTGGTTGCTTCTAAGCTTTGAATAAATAGCTGTACAAGTACTCATTATTTCTCTAAGAGTGTGTGGTTGCGAGTTATTGAGTCTTTCTGTGTTCAAAGTATTTGCTCTGTAGTTGCATTGGTGATTTATGATTTTACGTGCACTCTGGGGAGAGCAATACAGGTATGCAGTTTGCACACAGAATTCATTGTTAGACGCCTATCACTTGCCAAATGCCTGTTCTGCACAAGATGCTATGCTGACTGCTCTTACCGGTGCCTGCGCTGTAGCAAAAGACAAGCCTGTCACGCTATGCCCATGGTGTTATCTGCAGTCTAGGCATACCGTGGAAACAGCAAGGCTTTATAATCTAAGCCAGAGCCCCTATATTCAATGCGCCTTATGTAACCGCTTCATTAGATGCCCTATGGCTTCCTTCTGCCCTTGCAATAGTTAAACACATTGCACTTAAATTACCCGTTTATGATGTTGCTCAAGGAAACACTGGGCTGTCAAATCATCCAGGAATGCAACAGTCTGAGGACTTTTGACTCCTAATGATGTCCTTATTTCTTTTTCAGCTAACCACTCTGACTGCCACTCCTTCCAGTCTGGCGGTGTTGCATGATTTAGCTCCTTAACAAGAGGTGGTGTATGGGTCCCGCAGAAATTATAAGCTCAGAAGTGATAATTTATGGCAGAGCAGTAGCATCTAGAGCCCTTTTGCCCTACCTCATCAGATTGCTTTTAATAACCATGAATGGCTTACTCCTTACTTACCTACTGTAGCTCACCATTATTATAGCATCTGCCTGCAATGCAATGCAATATTGGACAGGCTATCAAGGCTATGCCTTCCACACAGCCAGGCCCTGAAGGTAGGTTCCAGAATATCCATATAGACTTAGTCTTTACCCACCCTGAAAACAGATCTGGTACAAACAGACAATTATAGGATAGATGTTTGGAAAGTTGGATAACGACCGATTCTTGTAGAAAGGTAGAGCCCCATCAGTGGCGAAAGGCTACTCCTGGAATTCATTTGCTCAGTGGTCTCTCAATAGACCGTGGCAGTGAACCCACTTCACTGGTATCGGCAACGCTGCAAATATCACGCAGCATTTGCATGGTGCCCACCACCCACAGTCCGATAGTATTGTAAATTGTCAAAATGGCAATACTAACATAACCCCTTCTAAGAATTGTGAAGAGAAGGGTCTAAAGTGTCTCAAAGCAGTGCCCCTTGTTCTGCTTCATATTCACAATGACACCATCTCCAAACATGGGTTGTCACTGCCTGAGATACTTACAAAGCGACATATAATATTTATCAAATCATGCAATTAGCAATGAATTTGACTAAATCAGCCTTGAAAAAGACCTGTCAAAAAAACGTGCTGGCTTAAGGCTTAGCTCAACATGACTGGTGTAGGAGCTTAACTAGTGGAAGAAAAAATATTGGATGAGGCAGAAGTTGTAAAAATACAATGATATCAATGCAACATATTGATAGACATTGTTCTACTAAATTGTTGAATGCGTGAGAAACCTGAGGGTATTCTCCCTCCTATTCCCCATAGATCCCCTGTGCAGGTGGCCAGGGAAAGGCCACTGCTCTTGGATCCTGACCCTGGGGGTGGACAAACTAGGGATCATAACCCAGGTGGAGGGTCTGTGGGGACTGGGAGCGGGATTCCCCTTGGGAGAGACATGGTACCCCCCTTCCTTAACACAGACAACTTCCCTTCCCACATTCTTCATGGGCTATTTACATGTATGCCCTATCTTACCCCGTAAGTGCCCACCAAGTACTGAGAAGAGGAAGCTATGAGTAATACACACTTTCTATTACCAACACAACTCTAGTACTGGGAAGAAAACGAGGGGTATGAAGGTATCCAATACTGAACTGGTGGGTGCCAGAACCAGAGCCTTTAAACTGGAAGGTGGGCAGCTGTGTTGCCAACTGAAGAGCGAGAGAGCCAAAGAGGTCACCCGTATCAAGACCCAGAGGCGGTTGGAGCTGCAAAAGCAGCCGAGGGCAGGGGAGATGCGTTCTGCTGTGAAGAAGGAGGCTGAGAACTGCAGTCAGGACGTGCCCGATGACTGTGGCCGTTTGCTTCCCCGCTACGGAGGTGAGCGACAGCAACAGGAGCAGCCGCTGAGGAAACCCATAGCGGCAGTGTGAGGAAAGATTTCTCTTTACTGCACCTTTCCTTCCATTTCTATGGACTCCCAAACGTTTTACTTTTATTTTTGTGCCTGGCCTTTTCTTTTTTACAGTGCAGTGAAACTACACTGGATTTTACTCATGTGTTATGGGGGAAACAGACAGGCCCTTCATTGTTTCCCTTAGTCTAGTTACTTTGTTACTACTTTTAGTAACTTTTTACCACTTGTGGTAGTTCTCATTGTACAATGCATCTTACAATGCAGTACAATGGGGTCCACTTTTTGTTTTGCCCTAGACTAACACTCAGAGGATTTTTGGTTATTCTAGGGGTGCTAAATGGACAAGCTGGTGGCAGCAGTGAATTTATTTCAATTCTTTGGTGCATTTAGTTTTAACCTTACTGCGTTTGGCTACTAACTTTGGCTAAAGGTCAAACAAGGCCATGCCACGAGATTTTTCGCATGTCCTTTGGCCATCTTGTCTTTTAGCCATCTTCCTGTCCTGTGAGGCTAGGAAAATCTGTATATGATCTTCCAGTGCCCGGGAAAGCAGATGCTTTTGGCGGCCTACTGGAGGGCTATGTGTGTTTGCTGCCAGGAAGCGGTCTGGGACTGTCTGGTCCCAATCCACAAACTGGTGCCAGTGTGCCCGACTGGCATGCATGAGTTTTGCCACCAGTGGTTCGGATTGGACCACTGCTGCGGGGGGCACCTCTCATTTGCTAGTGGGAGCTGCTGCTCTTAACTGGTTTTTAGGATAAGAGGACCCCTGCACCCACTCTAGAGAGATTCCGGAAGAAACTGAAGGTGCCAAGACTCCTGTCTAGCTACAAGACCTGCGAGAAGACTGTGTACCCATCGGCAGACTTGGCGACCAACGTCTTCTGCTGCCCTGGTAGAGCTCTATCCCGTGGAAGATCGCCAGCAGTCCTGCGAAGGAGCTGCAAACCTTGGAGTGGAGGGATAATCCATTATCTACAACAGCTTGGAGTCCTACAAATAAAAAGCTTTGAAGTGCCCCAGAACCCCCCTGTGGCTGACCAGCTCAGAGTTTGGTTTGGGCTACCGTATTGCAGACATCGCCGTTCCGGGTTGAGACCTGGAACCTGGGGGATCGTCAGCTTGTGCAACACTACTTACCTCTGTGAAACTTTGTGGTCCTAGCATCAAGGGGACCAGATATAGGAGGGAAAGTCTGACTGCTGCAAGTGAATCCCTTTGCGTTGCCGTGCATCAGTGGCCATCGTCCGAAACTACTTACCTGCGTCCATTCCTGTCCTGAGAGGGGCCCTGTATAGATTTCTGCTGCATTCTTTAACTGGGAGACCTTGCACCAGCATTGGACATCGAACGGAGAGCTGCTCGAACCTGCAACCCCTGGGCTTAGGCTGATGGCCGGAAAAGTGACCTTGGACCATCTTCAATCAACCTGCCAAGTCCTGCGAAGTATAGGAGTATGGGGGTGAGTTATAGCAATACTTACCTGCTCCTAAACTCCCTTTGAAAACTTTGGATAACTTTTGGAAACTTTTAGATTCCTTTGGCTTTGCCATTGCTTGCTCACACAAGCGCTCCGAAGGTTGGGAACGCGTTTGTTAGCTACTTTAACTCGTCCCCTGAGACTTTGAACTGTTCACTATAAGTGATTTCAACCCGGCACTTCACCTAAGTCAATGCCTAGCGTGGGATGCACAATTGAAACCCTTAATTATTTATGTCTATAAGTTCTTTTATTTCTGAATGATGTACCCTTATATCACGCCCCTCTTTTTGAACCCCCCACTGACCCCGATCACACTGAACCAGGAAGCAGGCTGTTTTGCAAAGTTAACAATATTTATTTTATGTATTTCACAATCTATATATCACACTATTTTAATGGTTAAACAACGATCACCAATGGGGTGAAGTCACAATAATCTCTTTAATCACACAGAGTAATGATAGGAAAAATAATGCAGTATAGAATGATACTTTGGTGTGGGTTCAATCAAAATGCAATGTGATTACCCTTTCCCCCTGCACACTACTCAATCCCCCCAATATGCAATATAAAGAGATGGAAGGGGAAAACACAGGTTTCAGGAATACAGAATTCAACAAAATAGTATCAATCCCAATTTCCCCCCAGCAAAACAGAGAGAGAAACAGGAAGGATTGCAAACTTGTTAAAAATGGTTTAAAGTTGGCTTTGCATGAATGGTAAAACACTGAAAATGGATTTAATTCACTAAAATGGTTTCAATACTAGTGGGAGCCGCTTTGCATGTTATCAGACAACACTAGCAATGATTATTGAATAACTAGCAAGTTGAAAACTTAATTTTAAGGTCGGGTGCAATGCACAGCTGTTTCACACGCAATAGATTTGAGCCAAACGAAAAATATGCGGCAAACTTTTCCACATGCAGTAAGCGCGATTGTGGAATAACTATGGAGTTGGGATGCGGTTTTGGGTTCGTTGGAAAGCTGAGGACGTTATCATCAATTGGACACTTACATTTCTAGCATGAACAGTGAAGAAGTTGTGAAGGTTTTTGTGGAGGTTGTTTTTTTTAGAAAGAGGCAAAATAGCAAAACAAGAAAACGCTTTTTAAATGAACAAACAAAGTTTCTTTACACTAAGGGAGACAGACTATAAAGATGCAAACTACACGACAGCACAGCCACCACCCCAGGATATCACTGGTTGGTTTGGCCTGCCGAGACGCTCGCCTTTCTTCAGAAAATATATCAGCGCAAAGATGATTTTAACACTACTATTACAAAGGACTATAGGATAAGAGAAAGAGTTCAGGCAAGACAAAAGATTCTAACAATGCAGTTCTGGATGTAAGAGAATGGGTTTGGATAGGGATGACTTATTAACAATACATATGCTAGTGGCAATCCTATGCTATGGATACTTACTACCAATGTTTGGAATGGACCCGTCAGAGATCTGGTCAAGGATACTTTCTGGACAGGAATTCTGCTAGCACACGGGACTGGACTCAAGGCGCTCTGGTTCTGCAATCAGCAAGGCACTCTGGAAACCGTATGGTGGGACTGGACTGGATCTGACGGGTTCTGGTTCGCAGCTATCTGGTCACAGCTCGGCTCTACTGGGTTGGATCTTTGGATTCTGGCAAGCATTCTTAGCAAGAAAGCAGTACCGCACAGCCAGGCTGTTCTTTTTTTCCCCTTACCGGTCCGGGGGAGAAATCTGGTTTCTGGATTTTTAAAGGCCAAGCTGAGAAGGGTTCAGCTTTGGAAATGAGCCTTTCTGCTTTCAAAGTTCTGGAGTCTGGAATCTGGAATATGGATTTCTCTTGCAAAGTGCTCCGCCAGCAATCGGTTGGTGGGTGAATGTGTGCGTCTCTCTAGGTCCTAAGCTGTCTCTATTGCCTACAGGGGTGGGTATGCTGAATTCTACTAGGCACACCCCTAGGTATTCTATTGGTTAGGGTCTTATCTCTCTCTTGATTTGAGAAGAAAACAGAGTGTCATCATGACAATGTGTTTTATGATCCAGGGAAAACCTCCCCTCTGTTTCTGCACATGAAATCTACTTTTCATACTAGACATATTTACAATTTTACAAACTTAATAGCAATAGCATATCTATATTACAGATTTTGTAGTATTCATCCGAGCGCCGTTGCGGTGAGAGCTTTGGTCTAGATTCAGCAATTTGTCGCACTTTTGGTCTGGTATCCAATGTGAGATTTAGCCACAATTTTACACATATGTGCGCATGATATCTGGGCATAATCATATGAAGTTTCATGTTTCTGGCCTCAATACAATTGCTACAAAACCACGATTTCTGCAGTCATGTCCCTGAAAATAGCACAGAGTTCGGAGTACTTTTAAAACATGACCAAAAATTTCACATTAACAAAACAGTAAATTTACAATTTTTACAAATTCGCACAGTCCTTTGTTAGTCCTTTTCAAAAATATGCTTTTCTGTGCTTTAAGAATAAACAAAACTGTCTGTTCCCACCCCCAACGTTTCTGGTGGCTCAAGATCAATCCCCGCCTTTTTCCTCTGGCAAGGGCTTCTGTTGACACTTGCATATGCATATCTTTTCAATCAAGGAAGTCCTTCTTCTCTCCCAGGAGCACCAGCCCAATCCCCTCCCCTCTTCATTAACACCTGAATGCGAGTTCCTGGGCTAGAGAGCAGAAGGGAGGTGCCTTTTGTTGGGGCAAGCTGTGGAATGTGCTTTGTAGTTCTTTGGCTGGCATCAGGCTACTTTAAAACTCAATTTGTTTACATTTTTCATTGATTAAATAGACTTACAATTTCAAACAGACAAACAAAACTCTAATTCCAGTCTTTTAAAACATAGAGATTAAATAGTTGCAACCTATGTTGCTTTTAATGGCAAGTCACTTAATTCCAACCATTTGATTTTAACAGCACAGGTTTAAGCTTCCAATGTAATTAAGTGACAGCTGTCAAACAGGTGGCCAATGGTACTGTGCCCATATTTGACAGATTTTCCCAGGAAAGCACATTTTTTAATGTGGATATTCTGCTGAAAGCTTCTGTTTTTCCTGACATTGTGTGCTCATCTAGATTCCTTAAATGAGGACAGGTAACACCCAGCAAGGATGTTGGATATTTTCTGATGTTTGGAACCATTATTTTGTAATTTCAGCAATCAAGAAAAAAAATAAAATAATAAAAAAATAAGGATTTCAGAGCCTTTCATGTAGTTTCCATTATCACTCTGTGGGCAGCCCAGTGACCGGTTTCAGCAGTATGGTCTCCTGTTGCACCACTGACAAAGGCAAAGTAAATTGGCAGCCATCTTCTCCGGTTTCACTGCGCAATTTTCATAGGTTTAGCATGCATAGGGCTTTTTGCTGCCATTTTGCTGGTTATGGTGCCACCAGCACCCAGTGATGTCGCAGGGCAGAGCCTAGTGGGTCAGTACATCCCACATCACTGGACTCCAGAGACCCTACCTTCATTTTTATGTAGCTTCACAAAACTATATGGAGCTTTGCTGAACCTTTGGGCACAAGGCCCCATATATCCTTGGGAGGGACCTCTAAGTAAGGCTTGACTGAATATCTGTGGACTAGTAGTAATACTAATCCGTAGCTTTCTTTTCAGGTGTTTGATATGTATGTTTCCCTACTCCAGTATTTGTACAAGTTACTTACTGGTAACTATTGTTCTCCAGCATGGGTCTGGCATGGATTGACATGCTCATGAATGGCAATCAGGCCCAGATTTTCGAAGCACGTAAAGTGGCAGTATGACCAAGAAGAACAGAAGAGGGGCTTGAGGGAGGGTTCGCATGTGAATCCATGCCAGACCCATGCTGGAGAACAAAAGTTACCGGTAAGTAACAAACATTTTCCAGCATGGGGTCTGGCATGGATTCACATGCTCATGAATTTCTAATACACAGCAGTGTAACATAACCACGGGAGGTGGCAAGGCTCAACAGAAGCGATTCATTCTTACCTTTGGAAAAGACTCACCTCATGCGTAGCACTGCTTGGTCGACTCTTGACTCCCTAGAATCGCTGTTGATGCAGTAGAACTCCGTGAAGGTGTGTGTAAACCTCCACGTAGCAGTCCTGCAGATGTCCAGCAGGGGCACACCAGAAAGGAAAGCCGTTATCGCAGTGATCGCTCTGGTGGAGTGGGCTCTCAGACGGCCAACCGATGATGGTGCATGATGCAGCCGGAGAGCCACCTTGAGATGGAAGCCTTGGACAGGCATTGCCATGGTTCACAGGACCAAAGTTCACAAATAACTGAGAAGTCTTCCGAAAACTCTTCGTCCAGGTCACATACAACTTCAGGGCACGAGCAATGTCCAGCGAGTGCAGGCCTTTTCCGCCGAAGACAAAGGTTTCAGGAAGAACACAGGCAACACCAAAGGTTGAGGTGGAATTCCGACAGAACGTTTGACATGAAAGGTGTGCGTATACAGTACCACCCTTGATTTGTGGAAAGGCTGGTACGGTGGCTTGCAGGATAGAGCTTGAATCTCACCCACACGTCCGGCTGAAGTGATGGCATCAAGGAAGGCAGTTTCCCACGAGAGAAACTTGAGTGGGGTTTGATGCATAGGCTCGAAGGGGGGCCCCCATGAGCCTTGTCAGAACCATGTTGAGCTCCCACGCCGGTGCAGGAGCCTTCACCGACGGAAGGATCGGACGGGAAAGTCCTTTGAGAAACTCCTTGACGAGTCTGTGGGACCACAGAGGAATTGCCTGGGGATCTGGTGTAACGTATGATGGCGGCCAGATTTACCTTGATGGAAGCACGAGCCAGTCCAGCTTTCGCCAAGGACAGCAAGTACAGAAGGATCTGTCGTACCATGACCCTCAGAGGGGTAATCATCTGCGACCGGCAGCGCATAGTGTTAGGGAGAATTCTCATTTATGGCTAATTTCCCTCACCTAGTGAGTCCCTCAGCAGCTTTGCTGGATTTCTGGGATTTATTTTTTCCTCCTGGTAAGAGTGTGAGCCTTTTTTTCCCACTCTTACATGCGTTTTGCCATGTGTATTTCTACTGTTTGGTGATCTTGGACTCTGGAGCTACACCACTCCATGAACCCCACTTTTTGTATGCGTTACAAAACACCTTCAGTGCAGTGTCACAGGGTTGTCCTTGAGACTTCCCACTGACTCCATTTTTCTGGGGCGGACTACTGTCCGCCAGAAACAGGTAAAGTTGCCATTTACTTTATGTAGTCATTTAAACTGCAGACCCAATACCCCCCAACTTACCTGTAGTATTGGAAGGGGTTCATTCCTACTCCTTTTTGTCTGTACTTCTTGGAGCTTTGTTTCGCTCCCTTAACACTAAGACTTGGCTGGTGGCAGTGGTACCTACCGCGATTATACTACATAAACGTGGTACTGTTTTAGGCTATTATATTAGCCTCGAAGATAAACCTGCTTGACCAAATACTTTTTCTTATGGCCCCGGTCAGGTTTAGTTGCCATTTCTTTGTTTTAATATCCTTCTTGTGTTTTACTTTGCACGTAAAACTAGATTTGCCTTCTTTGTTCGCTGACCTTTGGCGGGCTTCTACGAAGAAGTCCTCCTTTGGCGTCTGGGTGTCTAGGTGGGCTGAATGTGAGGGAGGGGTTTAGTCACTGCCTGCACAGGGTCTCCTTGGAGACCCACGTCGCACCTTGTGTCCATTGGCTGGTGGGGTTGTCCGGGCTGGACAACCCTCCTTCTGTGTGATTGACAGCCAGGCTGTATGAATGGGGGATTTTCGCATAAAAGGCAGAACTCTTGGGTTGGAAGTCAGAGTCGCCACTGGAACTACAAGAACCGAAGAGGAGCGGAGAAGAAGACGGCTGCTGCAACTCCCGAGTCCCGGTGAAGCCCTGCTGCAGTCCTGAGCTGATTACCCTTCAACGACAGAGAAGATCCAGTCCGGAGTCCTCTTTCCTTGAGCCTGGTGGGATCAACCAGCTAACCTTTCTACATTCCAGAGAATCCTAACCTGGGTCGAAATCGCTGCACAAAGCTGTAGTGGTCCGGATAGCCATCAGAAGAGCCCTCTCCTGTTTTGAAGGAGCACACCTTTTATTCACTGGAGCTATTGCTGCTGCTGGCCTCATCCCTGGGTAGTGCAGATCGCTCCAAACGTCGTCCTTGTCCCCACGACTGAAGCTCCAGGAACCGTGAGTCTGCAGGGACTACCAGGAACAACTGCTGTTGCACCAGCTTTTCTTCAAACGAATAAGGTACTGTACACATTTGGTCGTTCTCTACGTCCGACCTTGAGAAATCAGGGTGGACCCGGTTTCTTACCAAAGGCTTGTCCTTTCTTCCTTCCCTCTTATAACTTTTACCTCCCTTTGACAATATTTAAGTACTCCTGGCAACGCTGATCTCGAACTGTTCTGCCGTGGGATCCTGGGCAACCAAGCCCTTCTCCATTTGACACTGGCGCAGGCCTATTGACTTTATCTGCATTGTTGAACTCGTCTTCCGATTCTAGTGCCTTGACAAAAGTATTGCCTATGATTTTTATCCCCTTTGCCTTGGTTTTTATTAAATGTGCCAAGTGTGTTTGACTACCGTTACAATTCTTCCCGCGGGTACGCTATTCTTTCGTAAGACCGAACTGTCATTACTGTCACAAAGTGAGCGTTTCTTAACCCCCGGTAATGTCTTTTGTTTCACAACACCGTCAAATCTAAAGGTACTTGTCCTAAACCAAGGGAATTGGTTGTGTCTAGTATATTTAAGAGTGTGGTTTTGTTTAATAGAAGTGAAGTCTTTTGTGAACAGATGGTTTAAAAATAAATGTACTTATATTTTTTAACCAGAAACCTTGAGTCAGTGTTTGCTTGAGTCACAGTAATTGTAGTCCTTTCTGTAATTCCTATTACTGCTCATTTGCTCTTGAGAAAAGTCTAGCTGCTCCGCTACTGCTACCACTATAACTGTGTAGTACAGGCTTGTACCAAAGGTGAAATTGTACTGCCACTTGTAGACTTAATCACCTGTAGTGTTCCCTAAGGGTACTGCAGAGGATTCTGCCTAACAAACACCATGGCAAGGACGCCCCTGCAGTCCGCTGGCAATTCAATCTCCAAACACTAAGGCTGCAGGAGCCAAGCCATCAGGTGCAGCGATCCAGGGTCATGATGCAGGATTGCGCCTCCTTCTCTGGTGAGCATAACCGGTACCACCGGCAACGTTGATAGGTCAAGAAGATCCGAATACCACAACTGCCTCGGCGACACTGGGGCGATGAGCATCATCCTGCATCAACACAAAGTGTGTTGATGACACATAGCAGGAGAGGGAACGGGGGAAACGAGTAGAGAAACAGCCCTTGCCAAGGGAAGAACGCGTCCCCTAGGCTCCTCGGCTGATGGAATCTGCTGGTGAGCTTCTGGCATTTGGAGTCAGCCGCCGTGGCCAACAGATCGATCTGGGGTCTGCCCCACTAGACGAACAGGAGGTCCACCTGATCCTGACGAAGTTCCCACTCGTGGCCGGAGCGCAGTTCCCTGCTGAGGGAGTCTGCGATGGTGTTCTTGATTCCCGCAAGGCGGAGAGGCATGACGTCGAGTGCCAAAAGTCCTGTGCTTCCTTTGAGAGCACCGGGCATCGTGTGCCCCCTTGCTTACTGATGTAGAACATGGTGGTGGTGTGGTCCGTGAAGATTCTCACCACCTTGCTTTTCAGGGACGGTAGACACTACTTGAGGGCCCAGAACAATGCCCGCAGCTCCAGGATATTAATGTACAGATCCTTCACCTCCGGCAGCCCCAGGCCTCTGGCGTGCAGACGTCTGGTGTGCATCCGCCAACCTTCCTGAGAGGCGTCTGTGGGGACTGTGTCCTGGTATGAGGAGTTTTGAAATCCTGTGCCTTGGTCGATGTGGGCACGGACTCCCCACCACTATCGCCTTCTTGAACGTCTTGATGAGAGGGATCTTGTATGTAAAACATCTGGATACCGGCATCCAAGAATTCCTGTAGGGGTCACATCTGCAACCTACAGAGAAGAAGGAGGTAGATGCAGGACGACATCATGCCCAGTAATGACTTGATGGCTTGCACCGTAGCCGTTTCGCTGATGAGAAGCACTGCACCTTTCTTTGAATGGCTGCTATCCTCTCCACCGAGAGCGATGCCAGGCAAACCACCATGTTGAGTCTGGCGCAGAGGAACAGCGAGTTCTGCAATGGCGTTAAGCAGGACTTCGGATAGGTGGCGGAGAGTCCCAGATCCGTCAACTGCCGGATGGTTGCTGTCGTGTGTTCGCTGGCCAGTTCCCATGAGCAGGCACGTATAAACCAATCGTCCAGGTACGGGTATACATGTATGCCCTGTAAACTTAGTTGGGCCGGCGTTAGGCACTTGCGAACACTCTTGAGGCCGACTTCAAGCCGAATGGTAGGGCCTTGAACTGGTAGTGCTGTCCCTGCACCACAAAAAGTAGAAATTTCCAATGTTTCTTGTGAATGGGGACATGGAAATAGGCGTTGTTAGGACTGATTTTCTATACTCTGGCCTAGTGGACAGATGAATAGACGTCCAACCTATATTGTGATAGGAACAACTCTGGGAAGCTGTAGCCAAACCAGTTTAGGTAGCACTGACAGGTCTTCAGAGGTGGTCAGCTTGTAAAGGGTCCACAATGAGGTGTCACAGCGGGAATCCCAGATTACACTTAAATAGGATGTATAAAAATACTGTTATTTATGGCAAAAACATTTATAGGAAAATGACTATTCGCAGGTAGATTTATCACACAACACAAATATATATATATATATGCAATCAACCAAAGCACAATGAAGAGGCCACCAAAAGAAGGTGGTAGAACTGAAATAATCAATGACATCGAGGCATTGGCAAATTTGGTTGATCTTGAAAAAGGAAAAGAAATAGAACTTGACACAAATCCAGAATTGATAACAATACATTTAGAGAAATTAAACATAAGAACAGACTGGACGAAGAAGAGCAAGTTAAAACAGAAGTCAAAGTTTAATCCAATTAACAACTTGGGGAACAATATCGAAGCATTCGAGACACTCATGATCGAAGATCTAAAGAAATTCAGGAGAAAGAAAAGATCGAGATATAAAGACAATTTATCGGTTGGGGACAGGGTGGCTCTGAAAAAGTTACAGACCATTGAGACCTGCATTATAAAGCCCTCAGATAAAGGACGTAATATTGTCCTCATGGACAAAGAAGATTACATTAAGAGGGCATATAAGCAACTTAACTATAAAAAGTGTTATGAGAGAGTGCCAAATAACCCGAGTCAAGAATTGGAAAACACACAAAATAATTTCCTTAAGAAATGGGAAGAGAAGGGCATCTTAACAGATGAAAATTGTAAATTCCTTTCAACCCCGAATGCAACAATTCCTACAATATATTTTCTCCCGAAGATACACAAGGACCTGAAAAAACCTCCAGGGAGGCCCATAGTCTCATCCATAGGTTAAACGTTTGAAAATATGTCAAGATACATAGACGAGACCTTCTTTCCCTTCGTGTCATCTCTTCCATCCTACTTAAAAGACATAACAGACTTTCTCACACGTATTGAAAACATACCTTGGGACACAAACTATATACTGGCTACAAAGGATGTCGTTTCTTTATACACATGCATAGGACACGAATACGGCATCAATGCATGTGAAAGCTTTTTAAACACCAGATCATTAAATTACCTGGAACACACAGAAATGATTCTTGAAATGATCAATTTGTGCCCCACAAATAATGTTTTCTTATTCAACAAACAATATTTCAGACAGGTGCAAGGCACCGCAATGGGCACAACATTTGCCCCATCGTATGCAAACCTGATAATGGGGGCTTGGGAAGTATAAGAAATATGGTCGGACAAGAACCAAATATCCACGGAAGATGTTGTATTATGGCTAAGATACATTGACAACCTTTTTATAATTTGGAAAGGGTCAGAAAAAGTCTGGGTAGACTTTGTGAAAACGCTCAACAAGAATGAACATAATTTAAGGTTCACAGAGTCGTACCTTTCTAACCTTCCTGGATGTGAACTTAAGGATTGTGAACCAGACCCTAACAACTGACCTGCACAGGAAACCTACTGGAACCAATACTCCTCTGCATGCAACAAGCAGACATTCCAAGAACTTGGTGTGGAGCATCCCATATGGGGAGTTTATAAGAATTAGGCCTAACAGCTCCACCCTAGCAGCATATGATCAGGACAGTAAAAGTGCAGCATTCGGCTTCCTTGAACAATGCTACCTCAAAAAAGTCATAGAGAAGGAATACATGAAAGCAAGAAAACAAGAAAAATCGGAAATCCTCACAGGATCATGCAAGCCAGTTGAACTAATAAACGAAAACAAAACTACAAGAATGATTCTAACCTTCGATAATGAGGTAACAGAAGTAAAACGAATATTCCGTAGACATTGAAGGATCTTACTGGCAGATAAGGATTTGGCTGCAAATCTGAAAACGAATCCCGAAATAAGCTACAGACGTAATCGATCGCTGAAAGACAGTTTGGTACAAAGTTTCATGGCATGGGATGGTCCATCCACAAAAGAAACATGGCTAAAAACACAGAAGCCAGGCTTCCGAAAGTGCACTCGATGCAACATTTGTAAATTTGCAAGAAACTGTGTCCTATGAACATCCGGTGCTATGCAATTCCATCACCATTCAGGAGAAGATCAGATGAAGAACTATACACGTTCCTGGGTTAATATTTGAATTGTTATGATGCAAGGAGACCGATATAATTTTAGCCGGAGTACTGATGTGGACCATGATATGAAAGCAAACTTGCCCCCCCCCCCCCACCCCCCTCCCCAAGAAGATTGTATCCAGTATGAGAAGAAAGGATTTCCTGTGTTGTAATAAGTCCTTTTGCCCTTTTGGAGATCTTGTCTGTCGTGTTGGTCTTTTGTTTCCCACCTTCTCTCTTCTCCAATATCGGGTTAACAGTAGAGACTGTGTAATTTTAATTCACTTTGGGATTTGATGGGTTTGGGTGATCCAACTCACAATGATATTTGTAGGGTTTTGAATGGATGTGACAAGTGGCCGTTCATATTGAGATTTTAAACCTTCTTATGATTTTAATCTGTATATATAGAGATTGGTACCTGTCCTTGGTAGAACTATAGGCACTTGCAATTTCTGGAGGGAGAGACGAATAGCACTTTTTTCAAAATTGCTGCTAGCACATTGCACTTTGGACCAAGGTACGAGTACGATGTGTATATATAAACCGAAGGCCATTCGGTGACGGTTTAGCCAAATAACGGCCAACTTTTAATATCAAGTATGGCAGGCTTTGTGAAGGACCATTTGGACTTAGCAAATATGTGCACTATGCACTTTATGGCCATGTTGCTGACATTATGCACTTTACAGCTATGCTGCAAGTAATCTGCAATACTTTGTTGGACTAAGTAATATGTGCACTATGCACCTTAGTTATAGCACTATGCACTTTTTAGCTATGCTGCGAGTAATATGAAATGTATTTCATTATTTATAATTGCATTGTATTCCTACCACCATTGGAATTACCAAAGAGCATCATCTGTACAGGGTTATGCAGCAGGTCATGTGATCCCCACCACATAATGAAGAGGCAACGACAAGCACTATGCTGGGACACACAGACCTTATGTAAATTACTAGTACCTTCATCAAATGGGCTTTACGACATGCTACCCAAAAGGAGTGCCGAGATATATGTAATACGGGCTAGTAGCCTGGGTTTGGCAAACCCATATGATAGAACAGACCCGTTTTTCGACAGATTGGGTAGTCCTCTCTCTATGTCTGTCCACATGTCACATGGGTATTTTAACCCTCTCCAATGTTTGGGTCATTAGTTGTGAACAAGCGGTCAGTGGGCCGTGAAACGCGTAGACTCCATCTACTATGTGCCAGCTACCTTGAGAGGGCCACAATGTGAGTGGCTTGTGAAAACTTTTTCTTGTCACGATGATGTGCAATGATTTTATGGATTTTTCTTTTTTGATACTTAAATAAAGTGGAACAATTTTGCATTTTGGTTTCCTGATTCCGTAAATTCTTTTGGGACCAAGGAGTGCGCCTCCACCAACTGCGGAAACGACAGCTGAAGCAAGATATATAGATGTAGACTATTTCGAATTAAATCATTTCGAATGCCAAAATGTTGAAAAAATTATACCTAAAAAAAAAAAAAAATATTTAAATGTCTTTTTTTAAAAGAATTTGTTTGAAAGGGGGGGGGTTTCTCCCCCAACCCCGACTTTTTAAAAACCCATTTGTTTTACTCGCGAAACAAAAAAAAAACATGTACATTAAAAAAAAAAGATTTGAATGTTTATTTTTTTAATATATTTTTTGTTATAATTTTTTCTACATTTTTGTAATTCGAAATTATTTTTTCGAGATATTAACATATTAACTGGATACTTATATATATATATATATATATCTAAATATAAGTAATGAAGCAGGAAAAAATGCAGAAAGGGTCTCTGGGGTCCAGTGAAGGGTTCAAGTTCTATGCCCAAAAGCAGCCCCAACAATCAGATGTCTTGCGCAAGCAAGGAATGGCAAAGACAAAAGTCTTAGAATTAAGCTTTATTATAAGCCAATTGACTTCTAATGAGAGTATAGGGGTAGGTTAGAAGCTCTGTAACTTACCCCCGTACTCATTCTTCCTCAGACATGGCAGGACAAAGGAAGAGGGCCCGATGTTGCTTTTCTCGATGAAAGTCGCAGTCATTGATTCACAAGGGTTGCAGGTTCGAGCGGATTTCTGTTTGGTGTCTTTCACTGTTACAAGGACTCGATTGAAGAATGCAGCAAAACTCGATGCAGTAACCCTCTCAGGACTGGACTCGGGTCAGGTAAGCTATTTCGGACGGTGGTCACCGCAGCAGGGCGACGCAAAAGGACATTTCCCAGAGGGTAGCCTCGTAGGGCCAGCTGAGGATCCCCCAAGTTTCTGGCCGAAACTTGGTACAGTGACGTTGGCAGCACGGTAGCACAAAAACTTAGCTAGTCAGCCACAGGACGGTTCCAAGGCACTTCTGAAGGCTTCCTTTGACAGAGCACAGAGCAGACATCAGGAATGGATGGTCCCTCCACTCCAAGGGACGCAGCTCCTTCGTTGGACTGGTAAAGATCACGAGCAAGACAGTGCTCCTCCAGGACAGCAGCAAAGGTTGGTTGCCAGGCCTCCTTCAGACGGGTCACAGGTTTCTTCGCGGGTCTCACAGCTGGACAGGATACTTGGCTCCTTCAAGTTTCTTCAGGATCTCTGGAAATGGGTGCAGAGGTCCTCCTCTTCTACTAAAAGCCAGGTAAGAGCGGTAACTCCCACTAGCCAATAGCAGGAGTTGACCCCCCCCCCCACCCGAGCAGTGGTCCAATCAGGACTACTGGCGAAAACATTCATGGATACCGCTCAGACACACTGAAACCAGTTCGTGGATTTGGGTCAGACAGACCCAGCCCACATCCTGCCAGTAAGAAGGCAAAAGAACAAGCTAAGAATCTTGTGGCACAGCCATGTTTGACCAGTAGCCACAGTTAGTAGCCAAACACGGTAAGGCTAAAATGAAAATTCACAAAAAGTGGGAAAAAGTCACTGCTGCCACCAGTTTATCCCTTTAGCACACCTAGAGTAACCAAAAATCCTCTAAGTGTTAGTCTAGAGCAAAACAAAAACATACCCCATTGTACTGCAATGTAAGCTGCATTGTACAATGATAAAAAGTTACCACAAGTGATACAAAAGTAACCAAAAGTAGTAACACGACTAAGGGGAAACAAAGTACTGACAGCCTGAAGGACATATCAGTTTCCCAATAACATATGAGCAAAGGCCAGTGTAGTGAAGCTTCAAGCGTCACTGCACTGCGAAAAGTACAGGTCAGATTCAAATATAAAAGCAAAAAGTTTGAGGGTTCCATAAAGGTGGAAGGAAAGGTGCAGTAAAGCGAAATCTTTCCTAACAGGCGTCCAACGACGTCAAGAAATCCCCCCTTTCCAGCAGGCCGAGCATGTGCTGCAACGTGACCATTCTGACTTTTTGGGATTTTAGGTATTTGTTCAGCCATAGCAAGTCCAGGATGGGTCTAAGCCCCCTCCCCCCGTCTTCTTCCTGACTAGAAAGTATCTGAAACACACTCTGGAGCCACTGTGGAACTAGCTCTATTGCCCCTTTCCGTAGCATGGCTCGTACCTCTTCCAGGAGCTGAGGGATGTGTTGCTCCTGACAAGGAACCAGCGCAATACAAGGACACCTGCGTTGGAACTCCAAGGTGTGTCCCTGGGCAAGAGTGTCCAGCACCCATCGGTCGGTGATCTTCCTCCACGCGCTGACTAACCTCGTCAGCCGGCCTCCCACAGGGGTGCACGAGTGGGGGCCTGACATCTTGGCCAGTTCAGGCTTGCTTGGGTGCTGGCGTCCTGCCCGGCAGGCGACAGCAACCCTGTCCTCCACTACTGTAGGCCGGGGAGCGGCCCCTGTAGGCTTCTTGCATTGAGGAGTGGAGAGGCTGTCTGTAGGATGTGGAGAAACCCTTTAAGGACCTGCTTGATTTTTCCCTGGAGGAGCAAAAAGAAGTTGAGCGGTGCTGCTGAAGCGTGCCAAGGGAACACGCAGTCTCCATATCGGTTTTGATGGCCTGGAGAGACTTGTCGACTGCCTTCCCAAACAGATCCTCGCAGTCGAAGGGCATGTACAGCACCATCACTTCGAAATCCTGATGGAAGTTAGTGGCATTCATTTTATTTATTGCATTTGTTGGTAACGCCCAGACCCGGAGGTATCACGGCGGAGGCATCATCCATTCCTGCTGAGGAAGGCAGACACTGTTCCCCATTTGCGGGAAACCCACGTGGGTGACGTCCAATGCCATCACTGATGGCATGGTCCGATGCAACCTCCCTTTCCTGAACTAGGGCAAGGGCTTCCATCTTATCTGGGAGGAATTCCAGATCAATCCTAGCTTGTACCACAATTCCGTGTCGTACCTGGCTAGGATCTCCAAGGCGTTGGCCGCTTTGACTGTGGACGCAGCCGTGTAGATCTCTTTCTTGTCCATGGCGTCCATCCCCTTTCCCTCGCTGTTCGGAAAACTGACAAAGTCTGGTTAGCCGACTGTTTCCTCGCAGACACCACCGAGTCCGGTGATAGTTGCGATATCAGTCAATTGGGTGCAGAGTCCCGCACTCTATGCTTCTCATGCCTATCCCACTTAGCTAGAGCCGTGTAAGGGTTCTTGATGAGGGCCAGGCCTTGTTCCCAAATATCGACAGAAAAGGTACTGCCATGATGGTCTTCCTTTTGGCCTCTCGCCTTTGATACAAGAAGCACTCCTCCTTGGTCGCCTCTGGCACCAGCTGGAATAGCTTGGAGGCCCTGGGAATCACGGAGTGGAACAATCCCACCTCGTCCAGTGGGGAAACTAGGAGGAGCAATTCATTGTCCGCTGGGACGAAGTCTCCGTCTTCGTCGGTACTCGTGGCCGTATCCGTCCAAGTACCCGGGTCCACTGGGGAAGTTGGGGCCCGGCATGGTGGAGGTTGATACAGGGGTGTCAGATGACGCCTCCTCTTTTTTGGCAGCGGCTGATCAGGAGCCTGGGTACTCCCAGATGAGGATGCGCCCGATCTCCAACACCAAGGTTGGAGTCTCTATAGAATGTCCAAGGAAATGTCTCTCGGCTGAGAAAGTATGGAGGGGAAAACTAGGCCCTGCGCTGCCGTCGTCCTCGTGGACCGTATGCACAGACTCTTGCTAGTCGTCATCCGTGGACAAGACATCCATAGGTTGAACAGTGACCTGGGGGGCCTCCTCGCTCCCCTTTTTTCCTCCCTGAGATGTCTGAACTGGAACATGGCCCGGTACCTTTATCCCTTCTGGAGTGCTTGCAGCCTTTGTCAAAGCCTCTGCGCTGGTGTCGCGTCATGGGGACAGTGACACCTTTTACGCTGCGGGAGCCACCCTTGTAGGATCAACGCCCTTAGCTACTGTAGTAGTCCTAGATGTCAACGAAGTTGCCTACAAGGACTTTGTCTGTGCCGCTAGAGCCTGCTTGGGCTGTGCGCCCTTCTCTTCTGTCCTTGGCTTGTCAAATTTCTCCCATCGCTTAGTCGGGTGGATGACTTCCTCTTTGAACAGGAGCTCGATGGTAGGCTAGCTAGCAGATTTTGGCCTTATCTTGGACCCCATTCAGATGGGGCTAGAAGACCGCTCCTCGGACCAGCCGATCCTGGACGAAGCATGACCTTGCTCGGAGCACATGGCAGAGGCCTTTTCGAGTTAAGCCATGCCGGCAACCTACTATGCCTGTCTTTTGTTGTCTTCTCAGAGAAACCTAGGCATATTTCACAATCTACCTCCTTATGGTCCGGGTGTAGGCAGTAGAGGCATTGCAGGTGCTCATCGTAGCCCGCATTTGGTGCAGGTTCTGAAGATGAACCTTCCCTCCTCCTCCGTCATGGTTGGAGGCGGCAGAGTAGGCCCAAGATGGCCTTCTATAAGCTTTGGTGAATCTTCACCCTAGAGGGGCGCTGAGCTCCACTGACAACGGATCCCTGTTGCCGGCAGATGAGGAAAAGAGCACACAGGCTATTTGGAATAAAAAATTTACTTTTCTCACTGAAAAACTCAAAAAAAACATGCAAATAGCTCAGAGAGCTATCTGAAGATGGCTGCCAGAGGCAGGGCTTAGGGAGAGGACTGTCATTGGATGGGGGCAGTATGACCCAGAGGACAGTGACTGATTTAGAGGAGGAATACAGTTTTAAAGTGAAACTGTTTTTCTTTTAATCGAGGATTCCCAGCCTGACAGGTAATATTCATGAGCAAGTAAATCTATGCCAGACTCCTTGCTGGAGAAGTATCTCATTTTTAGTATTGAGTTATATATTAATAATATTACCTATTAGTCATTTTCCACCGTTTTATTTGGCCATTAGTCAAGAAGTATTTTTATACCTGTTTGTCTATGTGTTCCTTGACTGCGTCATTCTGTGTACCCCTTACAAGCTCACCACCTCTTGAAACTTAGCCTAGACCACTCGCCTCGCTACCCTGAACTGGTTTGGCAAAAGCTCCCCGAGTTGTCTCTGTCAATACTAGGTTAGCCTTCTATATATATGTCCACCAGGCTACAGCATAGAAAATCAGTCCTAACAGCTGGTGTCAGAGGACACAGGGAGACCAGAGCACTCCTGGGACTGCATGCAAGTGACGGTCCCACTGAAAGTAGAGTATGGAACAAGTTACTTACCTGTAACTGTTGTTCTCCAGCATGGGTCTGGCATGGATTCACATGCTCATGAATATTCCCCGTCGTCAGGCTGGGAATCCTCGGTAAAGAAAAAAACCAGTATCAGTTTCGTTTCTGATCTGTCTTTCGTAGTAATAACCAATAACTGGTCTCTGCGTCATACTGACCACAGCCAATGACTGCCCTCTACCTAAGCACCGCCTCTGGCAGCCATCTTCAGATTTGGAAGCACGTGAAGTGGCAGTATGACCAAGTGAAGAGCCGCAGAGGGGTAGGCGGGAGGGTTCGCATGTGAATCCATGCCAGACCCGTGCTGGAGAACAACAGTTACAGGTAGGTAACTTGTTCCTTCTCCAGCATGGGGTCTGGCATGGATTCACATGCTCATGAATAAAGAATACATAGCAGTACACACATGCACAACCACGGGAGGTGGCAAAGGCTCAACATTAAGCATTACATCAAACTCAACATTAAGAATCTTACCTCCTCACCAGGCTCACCTCAGGCGAACAGGTTGCGCAGCACTGCTTGGCCGACCCTGGACTCCTCCCTGGAATCCCGATTGACGCAGTAGAATCTCGTGAAGGTGTGCGTCGACCTCCACGTAGCAGCCCTACATATGTCCAGCAGGGGCACACCAGAAAGGAACGCCGTGGTAGCTGCGATCGCTCTGGTGGAATGGGCTCTCGGACGGCCAGGCAGCGGTCGGTTTGCAAGCCGATGTCAGTACATGATACAGCCGGAGAGCCATCTGGAAATGGAAGCTTTCGAGAGAGCCTTCCCCTGATTGACAGGTCCAAAGTTCACAAAGAGTTGTGACGTCTTCCGAAAACACTTCGTGCAGTCCACGTAGAACTTCAGCACTCTAGTCACATCCAGCGAGTGCAAAGTCCTCTCAGCCGGCGACGAAGGCGACGGGAAGAACACAGGCAACACCAAGGGTTCGTTGAGATGGAAGTCCGACGGTACCTTGGGCATGAAGGAGGGGTGCTTCCTGAGCACTACCCTCGTGTCGTGAAAAGTCAAGTACGGGGCCTTGCAGGAAAGGGCCTGGATCTCACCCACCCGTCGTGCAGAGGTGATGGCCACAAGAAACGCTGTTTTCCACGACAGAAACTTCAACGGGGCCGAGTGCAGAGGCTCAAACGGAGGTCCCATGAGCTTGGTCAGCACCACGTTGAGCTCCCACGCCGGGGCCAGAGCCTTCACCGGCGGGAACGATCTGAACAATCCCTTCATGAACTCTTTCACCAGACGATGAGACCACAAGGACGTCCGCCCCGTGGTTCTGGTGTATCGGGAGATCGCAGCAAGATGAATCTTGATGGACGCGTGTGCCAGACCAGCTTTGGCCAGCGTCAGCAGGTACGGCAGTACCTGGGGAGCCGTAATCCGAAGAGGGTTAATCTTCTGTGCGTGGCACCAGACAGAGAACCTCTTCCATTTGTGTCCGTAGCATTTAAGAGTCGAGGACGCCCTGGCCTTTGCAAGAACCTCTCTGCAGTCGGCCGGTATGTCGTATCCCCCAAACTCTAGCGCTGCAGGAGCCAGGCCTGCAAGTTCAGCGATTTCGGGTCGTGGTGGAGGATGGCGCCTCCTTCCCTGGAGAGTAGATCCGCGTCCACCGGCAGCTTGATTGGCGGGGACGCTGACAAGTCCAGAAGGTCCGGGAACCATATCTGCCTCGGCCACGCAGGTGCGACGAGGATCATCCTGCACAGTGACCTCTTGAGCTGGTTGACGAGCCGGATTAGCAGTGGCAAAGGAGGGAACGCGTAGAGCAACAGGCCCTCCCAGGGGAACGAGAAAGCATCGCCCATGCTCCTCGCCTGGGGAAACCTGCTGGCGAATCTCCGGCACTTGGAGTTCGTCGCCGTCGCGAACAGGTCGATCTGTGGTGTGCCCCACCGTCGGAAGAGGCGATCCACTAGATCCTGCCGTAGTTCCCACTCGTGGCACGAGCGCAGCTCCCTGCTGAGTGAGTCGGCGACGGTGTTTTTTATCCCTGCCAGATGAATTGGCACCAGAAGGGGCGACTGCCCAATGCCACAGGTCCTGCGCCTCCTTGGACAGTGCTGGGGACCTGGTTCCGCCCTGTTTCCCGATGTAAAACATGGTGGTGGTGTTGTCGGTGAAGATCCTCACCACCTTGCCCTTGAGGGATGGAAGGAAGGACCGGAGGGCCGAGAACACTGCACGGAGCTCCAGGACGTTGATATGGAGGGACTTCTCCGTCGGGAGCCAAAGGCCTCTCGTGTGCAGATTTTCGGTGTGCGCTCCCACCCTTCCAGGGAGGCATCCGTGGTCACTGTCTCCTGGTGGTCTGGGGTCTGGAAGTCCATGCCCGCCATCAGATGCGTGCGGGTGCCCCACCACCGGACCGCTCGGCGGAAACTCTCGTCGAGTGTGATCCTCTCCTCGAAGCCACCCGTCGTTTGGATCCAGCGCGCGTCCAGGAACTCCTGCAACAGGCGCATCCGGAGCCTGCGCATGGGAATGAGGTAGATGCAAGAAGACATCATTCCGAGGAGGGACTTGATGGACCTCACCTTGGCCGCGTCGGAAACCAACATCCGCTGTACCTTGCCCAGGATGGACCTGGTCCTTTCCTCCGACGGGGAGGCCAGAAGGGACACTGTGTCGAGCTTCGCTCCCAGAAACAGTGCGTTTTGCGCGGGTACCAGGTGGGACTTGGCGTAGTTCACGGAGAATCCCAGGTCCGTGAGAAGTTGGATGGTCCTTGCCGTGTGCTCCACGGCGAGCTCCCTCGTCTTGGCTCGGATTAGCCAGTCGTCCAGGTAGGGGTAGACGTGGATCCCCTTGCGGCGCAGCTGCGCCGCCACCGGTGCAAGGCACTTGGTGAATACCCTGGGTGCCGACCGTAGTCCGAAGGGGAGGGCTTTGAACTGGTAGTGACGCCCTTGGACCACAAACCTGAGGAATTTTCGGTGCCCCTTTAGGATGGGAATATGGAAGTAGGCATCCTCCAAATCCAACGACGACAGGAAGTCTCCCCCCTCCAGCTGACCCAGGACGTGCTGGAGGGTGACCATCCGGAACTTCTCCGCCTTGATGAACTTGTTCAGACGTCGCAGGTCTAGGATGGGGCGCCATCCTCCCGTCTTCTTCTTCACGAGGAAGTATCTCGAGTAAACTCCGGAGCCCCGAAGCCTCTTTGGGACGAGTTCGATGGCGCCCTTCCTGAGCATCGCCCTTACCTCCAGGAGAAGCTGAGGGACGTGAAGCTCTTTCCTGGCCACAGGGGGGACGCGCGGGCACCTTCTTTGAAACTCGAGCGCGTGGCCCCGGGCTAAGGCGTCCAGCACCCAACAGTCGGTGGAGATGGACTCCCACACGCTGACGAAGCTCGCCAGCCGGCCTCCCACCGGGGTGCTTCGGTGGGGGCCCGACCCCACGGCCGGTTCAATCCTGTTTCGACGAGGCTTTGCCGCCTTGACCTCCTTGGCGACGACGGCGGGGTCCGCCAGACTTGCCTCGTCCTCTGTAGGCCTCCTGAGACGACGAGCTGGCCCCTTGACGGTAGGTGGAGAAACCGCCGCCGGAACCTTTGGAGGCGCCCTTGCCTCCGCTGCTCCGAAAGGGCGTCCGTCGTTGCTGCAGAACCCCAAGGGACCGGGCCGTCTCAGTGTCCGCTTTAATGGCCTGAAGGGAATCGTCCACTGTTTTCCCAAACAGGTTGTTCCCATCGAACGGCATGTCCAGGACTCTGGTCTGTACGTCTTGACGGAAGTCCGTAGCCTTGAGCCAACCACGCCGCCTAAGGCACACGCTGTTGCCCAACTGGCGAAACACAGTGTCGGCGATGTCCGTCGCAATAGTGATGGCGTGGTCCGACGCCACCTCACCTTCCTGTAGGATCTCCAGGGCCTCCGCCCTCTTGTCGTCCGGTAGGAAGTCCAGCAGGGGAGCCAGTTTGTACCATAGCTCCCTGTCGTAGCGGGCAACGAAAGCCAAGGCGTTGGCCGATTTAATCGTCGTCGCTGCAGACGAGATGACCCTGCGTCCCATAGTGTCCAATTTCTTTCCCTCGCGGTCCGGTGGGGAAGTCGATGTGGAGGCCGCACCCCCCCCGCTTTCTTCCTGGCCGTCGCGGAGACGACAGAGTCCGGGGTAGGCTGCGCCCGGAGGCACAGGGGGGCCGCGTCCGGGACCCGGTACTTCTTCTCGTACCGGTCTCTTCTAGCTGGCGTTGTGGAAGGGTTCTTGAGGAGGGCGAGGCCCTCATCCCAAATGTCGTCCAGTAGAGGCACCGCGAGGACCGTCTTCCTCTTGGCCTCGCGCCGTTGATAAAGGAATCCTTCCTTTTTCTTCTCCTCAGGGCAGAGTTGGAAAAGCTCGGATGCCCTGGTGATCATGGAGTGGAACGATCCAATCTCATCGGGCGGAGAAGCCCTGGTGGGAGGTGACGACGGTAGATCCTCGTCGTATACCTCGTCGTCCGTGCCCGTCGCTGCCGTGTCAGTCCCCGTATCATCCCCTCGGGTGGACGGGGAGGAGGGCTGGACGGGGCGCGAAGGCTGAAAAGGAGGTGGAGGGTGAATCCTTCTTTTCTTGGGCGGGGGAACACCAGAAGGTCCCGGTTCAGGATCCCCCGACGGGAGAGGTTCCTCCGTCGGCAACGGTAGTCTCGTCCTTTTCTCTGAGCATAAGGACTGTATAGCCAACAAAATGGCCGCCGAGTTGTCTTGCGGCGCTGGCAGAGGGGAATCAGACGGGCGATCAGGGGCCCCGTCGGCACCCTCGACGATATTGTCGTCACCTGCGTCGGGATCCATCCCGACGGGCCGGTCTTCTTCCACGCCAAGGCCCTGGCTTAAGACCTCGATCAGCTCTTCCTCCGAGGTTGAAGCCGAATCTACGACGACGCCCTGCCCCCCCTTTTTCTTCCCCGCCGGGGATTTCACGGGGGTCCTATCGATGGGTACAAAAGAGGACTCCCTCCGAGGTGGCAGGGAGACTCTGAGCCCCGATGTCGCCACCACTGGTGTAGCCTCCACAGGCTGAGCCAGGGCCGCCGTGACAGCTTCGATAGAGGGCTTGGCCGGATGGATTAAGGCCTTCACCACCTTAGGTGCGCTCACCACCTTATCCTTGAGGGGGGGGGGGGGGGGGGGGAAACTGCCTCGCTCCCCCTCCGATGGGGCCTTCGAGCTCGACCGGGGCCTCTCCAGGAGCTTCGCCGGGTGCTCGCCCTTCCTCTTACCCAACCCAGAGCGTTGGCTCGTGGCTGAAGGTGCCGGGGAGGGTGCGCCCTGCCTGGCGCCCGTAGAGCCCGACCGTTCGGCGCTCCCGGTGCCAGCGGACTCGCGGTGCTTGGCCTTGTGTTGGACCCCCGTCGCCGGCGCGTCCTCAAAGGTCTTAGAAGACCGCTCGGATTTCTTCCTCTTCTTCTCGCCTGACGGGCTCTTCCCTTCCAGCCAGTTGGCGTGACGTTCATGGCGGTCCTTCATGGTCCGCTCCGACATATTGCCGCAAAACGCACAGTCCTTCTCCACGTGCGTCTTGTCCTCCTGTAAGCAGTAGAGACAAAAGGAGTGTTCGTCCTCCTTAAAGACGTTCTGCAGCTGGCATCCAGGGCAGACCCTGAACAGCTTTCCGGGCGTCGAGCTTCCCTTCTCCTGGGCCATGTCCGGGCCTGAGAAGCTTCTGGAGTCCTCCAAAAGCGTAGCTCGACGAATTCTTCACCCTTGAGGGGCGCAGACGAATCTGACACGGGTCCCCGTTGATCGGATGGAGAGTCGGTGGAGCTTGAGGCTCTTTTGACCGAAAAAAACGAAGTTTTTGAGAAAAAATGTGAAATAATAGCACTAACGCTCGAGAGCAATAGCACGAGGATCCCAACACATGAACGTGCGGTAAAAATCTGAAGATGGCTGCCAGAGGCGGTGCTTAGGTAGAGGGCAGTCATTGGCTGTGGTCAGTATGACGCAGAGACCAGTGATTGGCTATTACTACGAAAGACAGATCAGAAACGAAACTGATACTGGTTTTTTCTTTACCGAGGATTCCCAGCCTGACGACGGGGAATATTCATGAGCATGTGAATCCATGCCAGACCCCATGCTGGAGAAATTGAATACCAAACTGAATTGAAACTCCTGATTGATTATATTAAACAATGAACTGAATGGAAAATGCTATTTAAATATGACCACAGCATATTGAACACTGACCGACCATTTGAATTTGCACTGTGGGCAAAATGAAAGCATATGGAATAGTGAACCATAATTTAAGTATTCTAACAATCAGTATGAGAAAAGCCCACAAGTCTATGGTAAAATAAAAGACTGATGCAAAAGAGTTTCACAATAACCAAAGTTCATACAAGTGTGTGATGTCAAAAGCCTGAGACAGAAGAGCCGGACAAGGGGCCAAACTAGGTTAAGGGAACTCATAGTTGCCCAACCTGTAATGGGTGGACCCTGTATTCTGACAACTGCGCCTAGACCAGGGAGCTCCCCACTATTAAGATCACAGACTTCACAAATCAAGTTAAGGAGAAGCAGAGGGTTCCTGGTAGCATGTCCTGTAATGGGTGGACGCTGTGGTCTGACAACTGTGCCTAGACCAGAGAGCCCTAAATGATAACCAACAAAGGACATTGGAAATGATTCATGAAAACCTATGAAACAACTGGTGAAGAAAGTCAGACAGTGGGTCAAGTAGACCTATTGTTTTCTTGTACTGAACACTACGCAGATGAAAGTATTAGTGATGCAGTGAAATCTTGGGGAAAGGAACTTCAAGACCTCCTTTTTGTATGAACTATATTGTATTGAACTTGGGGAAGGGAGCCCAAGAAGGACTTTGAACTAAGAACAGCAGATACTTTATCTTTTAATACTATTTTGTTGGCAAAAACCCCACACCACGGTTTCTAGATGCGAGGAGAAGCATAGGTTTTGACACAGACTTGATTTGGATTTACAGAGACAGACATCCCTTAGTTTCCTTTAGACTGGATAACTACCTACCTTAGGTATAGGGCAGGCTAGGCCTTATACCATCCTGACATTTGAATTCTTTAAAACTAGAGATCTGTTGTCTGTGTCATCTCTCGATATCATGCCTATCTAACAACTGATGCAGAAAATGCATTTGATTGAAATGTACTGGATTATAATTGGATTGGAATATAACTAGATTGAATTGATTGTTTTGTTGACCAAGAAATATCTGATTTCACAAAAACCTAAGAATGAATACACATTGAAAAAATATGAAGATTGGAGGTGTTAATACGATCAAAATGTATAGCGGAGCAGGTTGTATACAGGGAAATCCTATAAATGTTTTTAGATTGGTGGATTAGGGCATAAACATTTAATGTACACTCGCACAGCAGCCATCCTAATTTGATTTAATTAGACTTTTGGTGCTACCAATGTGTGTGTACACCCAACCCTTATACTAGGAAGTTTACCACACCACGTTGCTTGCAGCCGAGAGTAACGCTGTGATACTGCCGGAGTAAGGGCAGGAGCCGCCCTCCTCCTATCAGCTGTAGGATCAGCTGTTCAACGCAGAAAGCACTGACACTTTGTCTGCGCGCCACGTGCTACATTGGACTCCATTGCGGTTCCCATTTCCAGCCAAAATTCTCAGGAAGCCCTCCTTTGGCTCCCCTGGTGTCTACAGCCCTTGATTATACACAACGCTTGATTCCGTGTGATCTCTTGCACCGCGTGCTTGTGTTGGCCGCATCGTGAGCAAAGCTGCAGAAGATTGCCTCTGCCCTCTGTGGCTTTGTTTATTGTGTTGGGTTGCCTAGCAACAACCCCGGACCTCTCATAGGCTAGGCGGGTCGCCGGCTCCCCACACCTAAGGCCCTCTAACCGAAGGCCAGTTCCTGTCTGTCCTCATTGTCATGCTGCCGGAGTAAGGGCAGAGCCCCCTCCTCCAAACAGCTGTAGGATCAGCTGTTCGACGCAGAAAGCACCAACACTTCGTCTGCGTGCCACGTGCTATATTGGACTCCATTGCGGCCCCTATCTACAGCCAGCATTATCAGGTAGCCTGTCTGCTCAACTGGTTCCAAGGGGGCGCCACCCAGCAGCTGGGTTTCAGATGTCCCTCCTTGCGATGCCCAGATGTGACCAGCGGAAGAGTTTTGCCTGGAATACAGGTAAGCTATGTTCAGGACTGGGCAACCGGGGTAAACAGCCTCCCACCTCCCAGTAGGTCTGCGACCCTTCTGGACTTCTCACCTTGTTTTAGATGTTGGCAGGTTCTCCGTCCTGCTGTCTTGGCAGGGGCGCGTTGAGCTTGGTGGGCAATGGCGATCGAGTTGATTCACTGATGCCAGCCCGTCTTGAGTCTTTCAGGTAGGTCTCATTGCTGTGAGCATTGCTGTTCTTGCATGCCTTTTAAACAATGTCTTTCTTCCTAGGTACGCGGAAGTCCAATATGTGGCAAGGCGGAATGTGTTTCTCGCCGGTAAGTATGGGTGCTTTGGAGTGCCTTGATGCAGTGAGTAGGCGCTATGCGCTGCGCTTAAGGTGCCTTGCCTTTGCTAACCCGTTATCTTTTCCTCTCCACAGGTCGCGGTACTCGGCCGGAGTATGGAATTTCCGTCGTGCTGCTGATTGAGGAGCGGCCGGCGAGGTAAGCCTTTCGGAACAGTTTGTTAATTGTACAATGTCTAATGCCTTGTTTCTTCTCTTTTACAGGTCTGTCGATCCGGGGGAGCGCTGGTTCCAGGATGATGGTCGGAAGAGCTGCGGACTGCTGGCAATGAAGTTCAGGTAAGCTGCTGCCTTTTTCTCACAATGTCTTCTCCTTTCCTTTGCAGGTGCTGTCCTTACGAGGTTTGTGGCTGAAGCTGAACACGATGAGCGTAACGTTGCAGTAATGCAAACTAACGCGAGGCGTGTCAGTCTATTCGGGTGTGGTTTAAATAGCTTCAAGAAAGAAGTCCAGGTAAAATGGTCCCCATGGAACCACACCCAAAAACACTACACAGCAAGCTTGGTTTCAAGGAGCCAGGTTATGAGGATGCCTCCACATGACTGGCATTAATGAAAAGTAGTTCCCAAGCACAAGTCCATATTCAAACATGAGCCTGGCGCCGAAGGCGCCAGGAGTGGCCCCAAGAAGGCCTATGCTGCAATTTCTTGGGTTTAGTGGGGGCAGGAATCAAGACTCTCCCTGGCCCATATGTTGGCCAGGGGGTCTTCAGAGTGTGGGTCGTGACATAGCCCTCCTTTGGCTCCCCTGGTGTCTATAGCCCTTGATTATACACATTGATTGATTCTGTGTGATCCCTTGCACCACATGCTTGTGTTGGCTGCAGCGCGAGCAAAGCTGCCGAAGATGGCTGCCACCCTCTGTGGCTTTGTTTATTGAGTTAGGGTGCCTAGCAACCACCCCCAATGACCTCTAAATTGCTAGGCAGAAGCCGGCTCCTCACACCCAAGGCCCTCTAACCGAAGGCAAGTTCCTGTCTGTGCCTGTCCATGCCTAAGGGCCGTGGGCCCACTAACTCTGCCTCATTATATGCCCAATTATGAACTGATCGTCAGAACTGGACACTCATGCCCTGTAAGTACACCCCCTTGTGAAGTATGGCACTTTGTCCGCATAATACGCACCTTATCATATGTCTGCCCCCATCGGAGGTCCCAACGAGGAGGGCATTACAATAGTCTAGCCTTGACCCGATAATTGCCCTGGCAATGGTGAGGCAGTTATGAGGGGACAGGAAGGGCCTGGTGGCGTTGAGGACTTTAGAGTAGTATGCTGAGGAGGCGGAGATAGCATTTACCTGCCTGTCCATAGATAGGTTGGAATCCAGGTAGACTCTTAGCGTCTTCACGTAGCTGGAGACCTTAATGGCAATGTTATCGATGGTGAAGGAGGCGTATTGATCTCTGAGGTTGCCCAGCATGAATGGGGAGCCTATGAGGAGGAGTTCAGTTTTATCACTGTTAAGGCAGAGCCAGTTCTCTGCCATCCAGGATTGGATGGTGGAGTAGATGGAGGTGAGGGTTTTGGCGTCAGCTAGGTAATCTCCGGTAAGTGGGATAAGGACCTGTGTGTCGTCCGCGTAGTTGGTATATGAAATGCCAAGGGAGTCGAGGATGTTGAACAGGGGCCTTGTGAAGAGGTTGTAAAGCGTGGGCGCGATACAAGAGCCCTGAGGGACACTGCATGTGATAAGGCTGGGAGAGGCGGATGCTGAGTCAGAGAAGACCTGCATGGCTCTTTCTTAGAGAAAGGAGGTGATCCATTGACACGCTTTGGTGGAGAAATTGGCTTGGGTGGCTAGATGGTGGCACAAGGTGTTGTGGTCCACCAAATCAAAGGGGGCGGATAGATCCAGGAGCAATAAGAGAGCAGGTTTGCCTTTGTCTCTGAGATCGTACATTTGGTTCTTTAGGTCAAGGAGGGCCGTCTCAGTGCCATGATGTGGGCGGAACCCAGGTTGCCGCAGGCCGAGGAGACGGTTGTCTTCCAGGAATTTTTGGACTTGCAGGTAGACTGCTTCATCCAGAATTTGAGCAGGAACGGAACAGTCGTGATGGGCGTGTAGTTCCCAGAGACTGTTGGGTCTAGTGAAGGTTTTTTAAGGAGTGGGCGTACCCAAGCTTCCTTAAGTCCAGACGGGACATGGCCTGACTGGAAGGAGGAGTTGATAAAGGCAGTAAGGAATGGGGCTAGGGTGCGTGCCGAGTCTTTGATGAGACTAGCTGGGCAGGCATCACCCTTACAATTGGAAGGTTTAATGGAGTTGAGTAGGGCAAGGACCTCTGGCTCAGAGACATCTTTGAAGTCAAATAGCGGGAAGGGGGTGGTCTTGCTGGGTGGTTTAGCGTGCAGATTGGCTATAAGGTTGGAGAGGGCTTTTTGGTGTCCGCGAATTTTAGTTTGGAGAGTGTTGAGCTTCTCTAACATGGCAGATTGGATGCTATTACATCACTTGTCTTTGATGACTGATGGGGGGAGGAGGGGGAGCAGGTGGTTTTTCCAATTCCCTAAAGATGGTGAATAGTTCCTTAGATCCCGACTTGGCATCAGTGATCCTGGCGTTGAAGGAGGTAGCTTTGGCTATGGTAATGTTTGTTTTTATATGATTTTGAGATGGCTTTGAACTTTTGTTTGGTGGCTTCAGAGGGGTTGGCTTTTCATGTGGAGAGGGCAGTCCTCTTTAGGGCACGTTGGTCAAGGAGTTCTTTAGTGAACCATGAATTGGCATGTTTGGCCTTTTTTGCTTTTTTGAGGGTCAGTGGGGCGATGGCGTTCACGGCTGACGTGATGACTTCCTTGAAAGCGTTAGCTAAGGTTTCGGGGTTATTGGAGGACGGGGCCTGTAAGGCTGGGTGGAGAAGGTAGGGTGCTAGATTCTCTACTGCGATTAGACGTGAGCTCCTTGTGTAGGTGGCCGGGCACGGCGGGGGGTGGGAGGGGTGGGGGGTTTGAGAGGGCAACTTTCTTGGTTCCAAGGTTGAATTGGATGTAGTGGTGGTCGGACCAAGGTATGGGTGTGTTGGCGGTGATGAGAAGGGAGCAGTTGTGGTGGCTGATCCAGTCAAGGGTGCGACTTTTGAGATGTGTGGGGTCAGATATAGATTGCGTGAAGCCGAGGTTGGACAACGCCTTCTTGAGGGATTTGGCAGGGGAGTCCTTGGGGTCATCAAGTCCTAGGTTGAGATCTCCCAGAAGTATAACCTGTGATGTCTTTTTGATGTTGTTGGAGAGTGCAGGGATGAGGGTGTCGTGGAAGTCGACATATGGGCCTGGGGGTCTGTACACAATGTGCATAGTTATGGTGCAGTTAGGGGAGATGTTAATTTTTAGTGGGAGGTAGTCGCTGTTGTTGTCAAGTAGTCCATCGACTACTCTGATGGCAAGAGTTTCCCTAGCGATGAGGGTGACGCCTCCACCTCTGAGAGGTGATGTCTTTCCTGAAGATGGAGTATCCAGATGGAATGGCCAGCGATAATGCTGGGCCTGAGCTCTCATTGAGCCATGTTTCAGTAAGGATGGGGAGGTCAAGGTCGTTCTTGATGAGCAAGTCAATGTCAAGGGCGTGGGCAGGTACGGACCGTGCATTAAGCATGGTGCAACTGAGTGTGTAGGGAATAGGGGGCTTGGAAGTAGGTGGGCTGGTAGACGTGGACGGTGGCTCAGCTGAACTGAGCGTGGGCATTGAGCATGGTAACAACATTAGGCAAATCATTATCAGCAGTAGACAGGGGAGCAGCCACATGTGCAGTGAGCATGGGAACATCATTAGGCATATCATCATTAGGCATATCATTATCAGCAATGGACAAAGGAGCAGCCACATGTGCAGTGAGCATGGGAACATCATTAGGCAAATTATTGTCAGCAGTAGACAGGGGAGCAGCCACATGTGCAGTGAGCATGGGAATATCATTAGGCAAATCATTATCAGCAGTAGACAGGAGAGCAGCCACATGTGCAGTGAGCATGGGAACATCATTAGGCATATCATCATTAGGCATATTATTATCAGCAATGGACAAGGGAGCAGTATTGGGCTTAGCAACGGGCTTGGCAATGTCAACAATGGTGGGCAGGGCAGCAGTATGAGCAATGAACAAAGTGCTAGCACTAGGGTTGGGCTTGGGTGGTGCCGAGTCAATGCTGTAGTTGGACATAACGTTCGTGGTGGGCCCGGAATCGAATTTGGTGTTGTAAACATGACAAGACTGGCGTAGCGTGACTGCAGTTTAGGTGGCAGCCCTGAACTTCAAGTTAGTCTTGGTGGCGGTTCGCGAGTAGCGGGAAGGCTGGCATCTCAAGCCTACCCTTACGTTGCGATGACCCAAGTCGGGTGTATAAGTATTGGGGATGAAGAGGTGGGTGCGAGACCGTAGACGTGCATTACGGTACTGGCAGGGCACGGTGCGCAGGGGGATGATCTGGGTCAGCTAAGGAGGAGGGTGAGGCAGGCAGGTAGTGAGGGCCTTACCTTGTGCGGGCATGAAGGAGCCTGGGCGCGTCATCTGCGCCGTTGAGCAGCGGAGAGCTGCTGAGAGGGTGTTGGGCCTTTTCCTGTGGCCTTTGCCGTGTGGCGGCTTCGCCTGGCGGCTGTCCTCCTCTCCCTTTAAAGCGGGAGAGGAGGGGCTGCAGGCAGCGTCGGGCGAATCAGCTGGCATTGTGATGTTGGTTTCCATGGAGCCCAGACACGGCTCCTCTAACGTGTTGCTTGCGGCGGAGGCCCCGTGGGCTGCAATGGCAGCCGGGGCTGGTCTGGTGGGGGGGGGGGGGTGGCACAAACGCATCCTGGGTGCCGGTGAGCTTCTTACCCGCAGCGGAGCTGCTGAGAGGGTGATGGGCCTTTTCCTGTGGCCTTCGCCGTGTGGCTATACCTATCTAGCACGCATCTTCCGTCGCCGTAACCAGTGTATTGTAACATTGGCCTTTGCCTCGGCATACGCATGCACTTATCCTCGGCTACAGCTTCTAGCCTCCCACCTGCAACCAAGCAACAACTCCACCATGCACATATCCAGCAGAGACTGCACCTCGCTATTACTTTAGCTATCCATGACTGCTGATGTACGTTTCGGCTCTGCACCTATTTCCCCCTAAGGTTGCAGGTACTCCCTCTAAACCTAATTGCTCCTTATCACGGCTCTAACTGCTCTTCCAATGCTGATGTATGTACTGCCTCGAAGAATATGATGTATGTATTACCTTTGAACTTGCTTATTCGCTAATGTGGTAGCATCCCGATTCTAGTTGCTCCCTAATATTTAAGCACGTATTGCCCCCTGAATATAACTGCTCCTTATAATTGCTCACAGGAGCCGTAACGCCCAAGGCAAGCGTACCTGAGTACTATCATAGTGAATACTACTGTACTGCCTCCGCCTTGCTGTAGCATATCATATTTGCTCTCACACTGTATTTTTCAATCTGTAGACAACTACAAATGCGAAATTGTATACATGTACCACCCTCAATGAAAACCACTGTACTACATCCCCAATAGTAAACTCCATGCCTACTGTTATGCCGGCACTTTGCCTTTAACTTTACCAGCGTGCATTGCCTTCGATCCACTGCATGCTGTGCTCTCGCTTTGCCACTCACCAAAAACCTCTGTATTCCACCCGTATTTGGTATACAATCAACGCAATGTTCACAGTGCTACATCCACACTGTACTAACTTAATGTGCTGACCCTAGCGTTACCCCGTACCCCATGACCTTACCTCATTGCCTAAGAACCACACTTGCATTGTATCCATTACATTGTTCATAGCGCTGCACAGATACCGATAGCTTTGCTCCTAGCGTTGTGGTGACCTATTGTGTTGCTCTTAGCCTTGCACTGTTACTGTGTTGCCCCTAGCTTTATATTGAGATACAGTGTTGCTCCTAGCGTTGCACTGTTTTACTGCAAATCGCCAGGATGGAATAGTCACAAATATGCATTTATAACCGATTATCATTCTATATTGACTTTTCATGCCACGAGATCTCCACATCCACTACTGTACAGCGCTTCCATAGTATGCCACTACCTCACTAGGATGGAATAGCCACAAGTATGCATTATACTAATTACTATTGTGGTGGGATTATTCTGATTGCCATTACCTACTATAGTTCAAAAACTATATGCCCCAAATCAGTAGCCACAGTATTGCCAGCCAGATCTGTAGATAATCACCTAGCTAAAAAGAAACGCTCACCTAGCTAAAAAAAAACGCCCATCTCATTCAGTCCTGGATTGACTACATCACATTGAACCAACTGGATTTTGTGCCCATATATGAAGATTGGCTCAACCCAGTTTCTGGACCTGCTGTAACGTTAGCGCTTCCTGACAATTACACCATCATCAGAGCCGGTAGAGCCACAGGTAAAGGGGGCGGCATGGCCTTTATTGCCAAAACCCACCTCTGCTTGAGAGAGTTCTCCAGCACACCACTACCGTCTGGCGAGCTACTCTCAGTTAAACTACCTCTTACACCCAAACAGAAATTACTTCTACACCTCATCTACCGGCTGCCCGGCCCCATATCCTCCTTTGAGGATGATATCTCCATTCTCCTAACACAGAACACTAAACCAAGCTCATAGATAATCCTACTAGGTGACCTAAACCTTGGATTTCACGACCCGAAAGATATGAACGCATCCACTCGAGAATACTATCTCCCAACTTGGATTCAAACTTATCATTACCGAGCCAACCCACAATAAAGGAAGGACTTTAGATTGGTTGGCAGACCTCAACTGCCCTACCACGATCCTAAAAAGTGAACCACTTGCCTGGTCAGACTCCCATGGCATCACATTCTCTATACAGGAGAAACCCTCCTTCAACACAGGGGTAACCCTTGCCCCTTCCACCCTGTCCAGGAACAAGGGCAACAACTATAGCACACCTACTGCCACTGCTACAGCCCATCACTAACTCACCCAATGTTGACAAGGCCACCGCCCTTCTAATGGAAAGGTACACCACCACCCTGGAACAAGTAATAAACAAGATCGCTCCTCTAAAGCTTTGAAAATCCAAATCTACAACCCGCCGAAACTATTTGGAGAAAATCTCCCTCCACCACCAGCAAAGAGAAATTTGTTGCTACAGCCACAACCTATACAACTGCCATTCATAACACAAAAAGGGAAATCTACAATGAAAGAATCCAGAACGCTAAATCAAATACTTAGGAACTTTTTACTATACTCAGTGAACTAGAGTCACCGGCTCCTCCTGCTGACACGTGCCTGAAAGATACCGCCCGATGTGCAAATATACAGAAGACACTATCAGATAAAAAAAAAGCACTATTACGAACTAAAATTGAAAAAAAATAATAACTTGCCCACTAACGCAAACCTTGTCACTGCATCCCACGTACACCAAAGCCCACTGCGTACCCCCTTCCAATTTACACCAGTCTCCATCAAGGAAGTAGAAAACATAATTCTTGTATATAAAGGAAGTATAAAACCCGCCAACTGCCAAGGTGATCTCTGCCCAGCCTCGATCATCAATGATGGCGCTCGAGGACTAGCACGATTCATTACAGCTCTGATAAACTCATCCCTTCAAAAACTGTTCAGTACCCGATAATCTCAAAGAAGCATGGGTCAGACCGCTTCTAAAAAAAAACAATCTAGATCCAAGCATCCCCATTAATTATAGGCCTATAACTACGGTCCCCTTCCTTCTGAAAATTCTAGACCGCGCAGCCTATCTTCAAATTCAGAAACACTTGGAAGATGATTTATTAGGTCTACGTCAGTCTGGTTTCAGACCCAGACACGGCACTGAGACAGCTCTTTTAGATCTAAAGATACAGATGGACGAATCAAAGGACATGGGCAAACTAGCCATTCTCCTGCTCTTGGATCTTTCAACAGCCTTTGACCTTGTTGACCATAAAATCCTGACTAAGCACCTAACCTTAGCAGCAGCCTTCTCACTGAACGCCGCTAGCTGGATACAATCCTTTCTCTCAAACAGAACTACTAGGGTCTTTTCAACGTCAGCATCTGCCCGCCAGAGCCCATAAACTGTGGAGTTCTGCAAGGATCAGGTGTCTCCCGCACACTCTAATACATTGACCAATCCTCTTTGATCGTCTTGACAATCTGGGTGTCACCTACACTAATTACGCAGACAACACCCAGATCCTCATCACACTCACTGGTTGCAATATAAATGATACAAAAATTATCAATAACATACACCTAGAGATCCAAGCATGGATGGCCACCCACAGTCTTTGTTCCCAAGCCTGCCTTAACCAACTAGACAAACGCTATTCTGCCTTTATCATTGATGGAAACACCATAAAAGTCTCTAGTGAAGTAAAAACATTGGTGTCTACTTGGACTCCACTTCATCCTTTAAAAAATAAGTGAACACCACAGCATCCACTATGGCCTACACCAGCAAACTTATAAATTCCTCTAAACCTTACCCATCAACCAATAGCCTCTTAATACTAGCCAGAGCGCTGATCCTCTTGAAACTGGACTATTTTAACACCTTATTCCTAGTTTCCTCCTCACGGAACCTAAACCCCAAGTTCTGCAAAACAATGCCTTAAGATCAGCTCTGAATATTCCATGTTCCAGGCACATTTCTTCCTTCAGGAGGGATGCACTCTGGTTACCCGTATGCAACAATCACATTACGATCTCTAGTCATCACACACAAATGTCTCTAGAATCCAGTCTGACAGACCCACTAGATCCAGCTAACTGAACCGACTCACCAACCCCAACTTCAACCTAAACGGCTGGAGGATCCAGCTTCCCAGTGCTCCCAAGTGCTGGAACTCACTTCCGCCAGCCATCAGATCTGAAACCTCATTTTGGGCCTTCAGAGACAATACCAAATCTTGGCTTTTTCCCCAAACTACTATGTTGCACACTTGACAAGTTTGCACATTGTACACTGTGTATATATTGTATATACTGGATATGCTGCACACACAAACTAAACATCTTTTTATGATTATGCACCTTAGCTACTGCTGACTTACAAGTACTTGGGTTGATTGTAACTTCTTTTGCTAAATGTCAGAACCTGCCTGACTTAATCTTTCTGTAAATACATAATCTATTGTGTTGTGACTCTGCAACTCTAATTGTAAATCGGTTTATCAATTGTATTCTATTATGTAACCTACTGTGTAAACTGCTATGTAACCTACTATGTACAAGTGCCCACTTACCTTTGGGTTAGGTGCGCTATACAAGTAATAAAACAAAACTAAACGCAAAGATATAATGGCAGACTATAAATTAACTAAGGATGAGGACATCAGAGCACTTTTCGCACCAAGAGGCAGTATGTGCAATGCTTTTAGATACAATTCAAATACAGGAAACCCTCAGACCAAACTTAGATTAGAAAGGCTCTCTAAAAAAGAAACAAATATTTGGAGAAGGGAACAATGAGGAACTGTTTAGACAATGGAAAACTACAGGAGGCCTGAGAATGCGCATCTTTCCGTACTTCAGAGGATATGGACCTAGCACACAAATGGGAAGACAATCTTAATCAGAGCTCCAAAGTAATGATAGAACTCTCAATTGAACATGCAGAAAGAGCATGTGAGAAGTAAAGCACAAATTGCCATCCTTAACAGAGAACTACAAAAATGAACACCCCAGAAGTGACTAAAAAAGAAGAATTAGAAGACCACGATTGAAACTTTATAAATAAATCAAGATGATGTCAAACGTAGAAAATCCTGAACTTTCGTCCGGGATGACAGGCACTACAGAGAGAATGTAAGTTATAGCTTTCAAACAAAATATGAGATATTAAAGATGAACTCATGAATGGCACACCTGCCTCATGGCCCCAGGTAGTTATGATGTTGACAGTTATCAGGAGAAAACTGATCAGCGTGAAGAGTAGCAGGTACGCCTATCTTGTTCATTTAGAGAAAACAAATTTATCAGAAAGGGAACCATTCACCATCATTCTCCCCAAAGGGCCAGAGTATAGTGCCATTACCCCATTATAAAGCCCTTAATGCTTGAGGAACCTGCAGAAGGGTACTTTGTAGTGGACCTCAGCGCCCTGTTGATTGTGAAGAGAATTAGTTTTCAAAGTCGCATGAAGGATGGTAACAACGGAGTAATTAGGCTCCTCAACTCTGTTTTAATAGAATACTTTGTTGATGGGTACACTTAAATATGTTCATGCGCCCAGAAACCGAAAAAGAAGACAAAAGAACTCAATTTTAGGTGATCAGTGGTTTTGTATTATTGTTAACGATTGCCCTGTGTGAGGACACGTGTTTCGACGGTACTTCCGTCTTTTTCAAATCAGGGCTGTATACATAAATCAAATAATTGTATAACAAAAAACAATGGTGAAACATACATGGATTAAATAACGTGAAAATACATCATGAGCTGTCGTCATTTTAGTTGAAAAAATGAAATCATATTGCAATTTAACCAGTCATTGCATAGATCAATATGTAACAGAAATGATTGTCCACATCCCAAAGAAAGGTAAAGTAGACGTTGAGGGAGGGGTAGAGGGTAGGAGGTTTAAGTGTTTCTTGGCGCATGAACATATTTAAGTGTAACCATCAACAAAGTATCCCATTATAAAGCCATTGCTCAGATTGGACTTGTCCATCACTGCATTCAAGAAGGACCATTTGACAAGGTCGAAGGCCTTTCCCGTATCCAATGTCACCAGAATAGACAGGATGTGCTTTTATGGTGAGCTATAGCCCATAGATTTATGATTTTCCCAACGTTAACGGAAGCCCACCTCTTTAGCTACAAACCCTGCCTGCTTGATCCCTATTATAGTATGGAGATTTGTTTTCTGTTCTATGAACAAGAACCGTAGCATATATTTTAACATCAAGGTTCAGCGCTAAAAGACACTTTGACCAGGATGTGGACTGGGACGAGACAGTCCCAGTCCCCACATCCAGCAACACATACCCCAGCTTTAACCAGGAAAGGGCTTAACACACATGGCAAATCCAGCCGTGAGAGTGTAGGAAGAAGGTTAAGACACACGATAGCTTAAGGACGGGGCAAAATCTTGTGTGACATCCATTTTAGAATATATGGTCCTCTAAAAGGCATTATGTGGTAAACTTCAAAAGAGCACGTGAGAATGTCAAACACATGGTAGGAAATATCCGCAGTCACCAGTCTGCCCTAGACATAGCATACAAATAAACAAAAAAGTTACCAAAAACAAAGTGAAAGATACAAAGCATCCCTACCACATTTCACTGTAAGGTGATGCGTACAGTGCAAAAACACCATAGAATGTCAGTGGTCACTCTGCACGGATGTATAAGCACTGATCAGTACCCCCAAGACATGAGCTAAATAGGATGAGAAACCAAAAAGGCTTTACTTAGCTCAAAAAGCCAGGTTAGGTTCAAACAGCAAATGTTTGGGGTTCCATAGAGGTAAATGGAAGTAAAGTAGCAAAAAGAAATTGTTTCACCAAAGAAACCATCAAAACCTGTATACCTGGTGGTCCAGGATTTATTCTAGCAGCAAATCAACTCTTCACAAAATAAGAGTTTGAGCAGGTCCAGCATGGATTGCCTATGAAGGTACTAATTTTTCACACTTTCTTTGAAATGTATGTTTCTTCCAAACAAGAGTATTTTTTATTGGTAGAGCAGGTAGGCTTGATAGAGCAGATGACAGGGGGGTGTATGAAATGCACAACAGCGCAGCATTGGCGCCAACAGATATGCCCGCTATACATACAGGTGGAGGCTTGTGCCCCATCAATTAGTTCCAGAAATGTATTTCCCCACTAAGATGCAGAGGAAATGCAGCACTGTCACAGATTACAAGTTTCCATTTGGGGGCCAAGGTTGCGAGAGGGTGAGAAATATGTGGGAGGAATGAGTCCATTAAAAGAAAAAGTAGCTAAACATTTCTGATAGCTAAGTCCTTACTATGAAACCTTCTTGCATCCACTGCTTCCCTACCCTTTTCAGATTTGAAGGACTTCAAAAGCAATACAGAAATGGAACGAGAAAGAATAGCTAGGAATCAGAAGCATGCACAACAGAAATCTGGGTATCTTTACCAGCCAAAGACTCCAAAAAGCAATACTTTGCAAATGCATCATGCGAGGGATTGCCAGACTGATTTAGGACTTGCACATCTCTCTGATGGCAAACATTGTCGACACACCTGAAGTGGAATGAGCCTGAAAAGGTCTTCGACTTTGGTCTTTTCACCCTCCTAGGACAGCTCAACTTTCTCCAGGTCACAAGGTCTAGCAAAGGCATCCCATGCAAATTTGCTGGGTTTGTGAAGCAAGTGAAAACTATTCGCCACACCCTCCTTTATTGTCCATGCCCAGAGGGAAGACATGACAGGAAGATGAGTGTTAACGATCCCTTCTGAGCCTGACAGAGATTTCATAATTGAGGCTTCTGTAGGCAGGAGGGATCCATTGGTGAACAATTTATTCTGGAGGGCACAGAGGGTCGATGACTTCAAAAGGGAATGGTTGCAATGCTTTGCAATATTGAAGGCAAGCAAATATCTGAAAGTAGACACTGTTTTTTGCTGGTTTACTAGGTACCTTTTTTATATTATCCTTCAACTTCACACTTTCATAGACATTCCACTGATCTAGAGCACCCGATTATTTTTGGAAGAATGTTTGTTTACCAACAATGGGATTGTTTATTATAACACTAGTCCATTAAAGATCCGGTGATGGAGAACTTTTAAAAATGTCTTTTACAGCCACTAATTCAGAAGGAAGTTCTTTAAGGCATTTTCTTTTTAAATAAATACAACACATTTGTAGGATATTTAACTTGAATGCATCCAAGCAAGGTAACCTTCTGCTATAGAAAAGAATTAGCAAAAGAAAGAAAATGTTGCTTATAAACACAAGGATACGTCCGTGTCTTGCTTCTTACCAGCAGGTATGTCACAAACAGCAAACAGGCCCACACGAGTATTTCCGTTTACCGTCCATTTCTGGGTCTCGCAGTTTGGCTGGCAGCTGTGATTCATAAAACGAGAATAGTTTCCTTTCGGACCAGCGTCAATTATACGATCCTAAAAAATAAATATTACGGTCAGTGAATGCAACACAGTCATGGGAAATTCAGCAAGTCAACTGCCATTACACCCATTCGTGTAGTATGATGCAAGCATTGCACAAGCTTGAAAAAGGTGTAAATCATAACTTTTAACAGCAGCTTTCCGCATGAGATGTTCTCCTGTACTTATGTTAGGATTCTCTGTACATTTAAAGAAAAGTCAAACGTTTAACATTATCCAGCTTGCGTTCTACTGGAGTGATCAGTTTAACTTAAGAGTATGGAGTCTTTGCCTTCCGATGTACATATTCCAACAGATCGGAGTTGAACTGAAATGGTACAACGCATCTCCACTCAATCACTAAAAATATAACATTTTGCTGATGAAGGCGCACCATACTTTCTGGTGGGTTCAGATGGTGATGAGTGCCTATGGATTATAGGGGTTTGTCTAAAACAAACTGCATAAGCAAAACGGTGTAAGGCTCGGCTAAGTAGAAGGTCTCAGTGGTGTTACTCTACAGAGGTCACACATCTCTCCTGGGAGATGTGGCTGTCATCAGTTCTCTAGAATTAACTCCTAAGGTGTATTCTCAGAATTCATGTTCTTGTTAAGAGGGGGATGAGGAAAAATGCATACAGAAATTGGGGATTTATCTACAACAGAGGTTTCTATATTTGAACTGGCTATGCAAAAAGAACTGGGATGGGTGAAATTATCAGGTGTTATGGCTGCCTCGCTCAACCCACACTCCAATAGCGACACAGTTTGTCCCTCCGCATTCCAACTTTGTAATAGTTAGGGATATAGCGTCAAGCACCCTCCCTAACAGTCACAGAGATATGGTCCGCAGCTTGCTATTTTGTAATCAACCCAGGGTGCTTGTCTCAGTTCTTAATCTAAGGGCGTCTAGCCTACTCCCAAAGTACATAGTGCCCGGCCACTCAGACATAGGGTGTTCGGCAGTCACAAGTTCCTTTCAGGAAGGTCAGGCCCTCGGGCTCCTTAGCAGGCTTGTAGACATCAGCTTAAGTGGGCCGTCAAGCTTCTTTAGACCCCTCTGCAGCTGTAGTGTTCTCACACCTTTCATCTTTGACAAGCCTCTCAGCTTCCTTGTGTACCTCAGTTTCCCCAAGGCCTTCTGGTGCCTGCAGTGCGTTTTCTTACTGATTGACATTTTGCTGTCATGACTAGGCTCTATACAGATCTCCTTCCTCAGGCTGAGACTTCTAAAATTGTCTGATCACTTGTCCTCCAGTTTGGATTCTGTCAAGCCCCCAGGAAGACTACGCTTTACTAGGATTTCATTTGGTGCAGTTTTTGCAGGTCCGCTGTGAAACAAGGCTTTTAAAATCAGTGCAGAGTTTTGAGTGGAAATCCCACCCCCTCGCTGTGGTCCCACTTTCTGGGGATTGAAATCTTCAGTATCGCTTCAGAAGTCAGCTGCTTCATGGCTCTCCATGTAATGACATTGCCTCCATGTTGGGTGAGTGTTAGTAGAGATCTTTGGAACTGCACAGGCCCCCATAACTTTACATTAGAGAGCATTTATTTCCCACAATTCCTATTGCTGGGCTCCTTATTCCTTTTCCTGGAAACCGTCTTCCCCAGAAATGCAGGACTCCAAGGTGCTTTGTTGGGATTTACTTGCTCTCTTCTTCCGTAGCCTGATTCTTAGGGAAAATCTCTATAAGGGGATACCACTGACTAGTTGTACACATACAGGGTGCCCCTGCAGTGATTATTACCCAAGGAATCAGGCTAAAGAGGAAGAGACTTGGCAGGCTGTACATAGCCTCACTCCCTTCCCCGATTTTTGGGGAAATAATCTTTGTGGGTCCCCTACTGAGAATCAGGACCCCACGAGGAAGGTCTCAGGGGTCCTGCAATCTCTGAATATGACCAGGAGCTGTTCAAAGGGATACGTTAAATGGTTTCACAGGCCTTTGAATCCTTATCTTCTGACTTTATCAATAAGCAAGGCCAATGTAAGTCTTCCCTTTCTCAAACTGACTCATCAGGGTCAGGAAGAGTGCAGGGATTTGGAGGTGGAGTCTACAGTTCCAGTCCTGTACTGCCTTCAGGTAGGTGGTTTGAGTAACACGACCATGCTAGTCTGGATTCCCTTGGGCTGCAGAACCCCCTTCAAATTTTGGGATGGGGTCAGGTGCTTGACTGACAGAATTTGCTAATAATTTCTGAATACTGGACGACAATTGTCATTAGATTAAGTTTGGGAACCATTTTTATTCACCAAGGACAATTATTGAAGGAGAAGAAAGGGGTTATTAACTGACGAGCAAAACCTTTCATGTTTTATGATAGCTACAAAACATGTATGCGACACATTAGCTTAATAAATAAATGCAATTTTCTCACAAGCCACCACCTGTGTCTTGCAACCCTTTCCCATTCCACTTAACTATGCAGCAATCAAAGATCCATTTAATGTACCATAGAACTTCGAAAACAAATGCATTTCATAGAGGTTATGGGTATTGCAAGATTAATCCAAATATCTGGCTTGATGGGGTTGTAGATGAGCAACAAACCACTGTGAAACTATCTCTGGGAGGTGTGAGTAGAAAGATATGTTAAAACTACTTCAACAGATAAACTACACAATGCTCCACCTATAATATTCACCAAAACATCGCTACCCCACAATACTCTTCATAAATAGTAAAAATAATGTATCCATGATACTTGCACACAATATAACTACATCAAAAAGTACCCTAGCATATCAAAGATTCAACTAGCAATAAGGAGGTAAGAGATATTCCAAAGGTTAGTTACACAGACATATTTCCAGAGCAGAGGTATTCCCCAGGTTATCAATCTTGTTAAACACATTCGTGCCAGTGGCATCTAGGAAAATTACAAATGACCACACAACTGGCCCCCTGAATGCCTATAATCACTATATGGAAAGAGAAGTCAAGGACCATGAGCGTGTAAAAGAGGAAGGCCAGTATCAGTCACGCAGCAAGGAGAGTATTGAAATCTTCAACATTTCCCCTAGAGATCCCCTGCTTTGCCCCAGCCAGGAAGCAAACTGGTGGCATCTCCTGTTGCTCATGGTGGCGGATAGGTCTACTAGAGGGTGGCCGCACCTGTCGATCATCCCCCACTCAGGACCTCTTCGTTCAACTGTCACTTGTAGTTGTCCATCCCCAGCCTGCTGAACCTGTCCGCTTCCAAGTTTGATTCCCCTGGAAGGTGGACTGCGGACGAGTAAAAGTTGTTTGACAGTGTCCATTCCCAAATGTCGATGGACAGCCTGCAGAGCCGAGGGGACCTGGTACCTCCCTGCTTGTTGATGTAATGCATGCGCGCGGAGCTGTCTGGATGCAGACAGACTTGCCGTTGACAATGGGGAGGAATGATTTGAGGGCAAGCCAGATGGCCATCATCTCGAGCCAGTTGATTTGTTCCAGCTGTGACCATATTCCATGGACACTGTGGTTGTCCAGTGTAGACCCCACACATCCCTCTAGGGACAGGTCTGTGGTAATGGTGATCTCTGTAAAAGGCTGCCTGAATGGCCTGCCCGCTAACAGGTTGGTCTCTGCAATCCACCAATCCAGGACCTGGTGGAGGTGCAGTGGTATGCTGACTAGAGCTGCCTGGGAGCCCGTCTCCTGATTCCAAGAGGCTGAGAAATGTAGCTACAGCCACCTCATTTTGAGTCTTGTGTGTGGCACAGCCAGTAGACAAGTCGCCATTATCCTGAGCAGGTGCGGGTACCACCTTGCTGGGGTCACTGGTCTGCTAGAGAAAATGCCTCGTGGCCTTCCCGATTGCCGTGATCTTGTCTGCCAAGGGGCGGGGGGAGATCCTCTCCGCCCTCATATCCCAAATTAGCCCCAGCAATGTTAAGACTGAGTGGGAGTAACTGACTTCTTGACGTTGATGGAGAACCCCAGATTGTATAGCTTGTGCATAACTGTAATGTACTGCCTCGGCCAACTCCGCTCGAACGAGCCAGACATCGAGGTATGGATAAAGGTGGTGGCTTTCCGCCCTGAGCAGGGCTGCTACCGAGTTAATTAACCTTGTAAAGACCATGTGGGTCAAATTGAGGCCAAAAGAGAGGACTTTGTATTGAACATGAAAGCCCATGATCCTGAACCATATGAAAGAACGGTGGGACTCTCAAATCGGGACGTGCACGTAAGCATCCTTCAGATCCAGGGAGCACATCCAGTCTCCCTGACACTGTGTCTCTGCAATGAGTGCTGGAGTAACCATCTTGAACCTTTGTAGGGGTAGGAAAAGGTTCAAGGAAGAAAGATCTTGAACTCCTCTTAGGCCAGCCTGGTTCTTTTTCTGTATGGCGTATATCTCAGAATAGAAGCCCATGCCTCACTGTCAAGCCGGAACCTCCGCCACCATCTGACGCACAATATGAGAGTAGATTTCTGCCAGAACAGTTTCCGTCCCAATCTGTGGGAGTGGAGGGGAGGAAAGGGGAAATGGAGGTAATGGCAGCCAGAAGCCTGTGGAAACTACAGAGAGGATCCAGGGGTCCGCGACCTTACCTGCCAGGAATGGATGTGAATGGCAAGTCTGCCCCCCGCAGGAGACTTGTGGATCTGGATGGTACTGTCACAGTTTCTTACCCTCTCAGGCTAGTGCATGAGAGGGTGACTGGAAAAAGCATGTTTGAGAAGATTTGTGCTGCATGCCCCTGTGCTTCCTAGGAGACCTGTCAGGCTATCTAGACTAGAGCATCGCTCCTGAAAGCCGCCAAAGGTACGACCTCGGACTTCGCTGTTTGCAAACTATTTTTCTTTATGTCAAGTTCCTCGTCTGTGGTTGATTGAAACAAGCACCCCCTAGCCCCCGCTCTAATGGCAGGTTGAGAATTCACTCCTGCACATCAGGGTTACGCCTTCAGCCAAGCTGTTCTCCTCATATCGGTGGCGACACAGATAGCTCTGTCCACAGTGTCAATGTGTTCCACTGTGGACTCAGTTATATCCTGGGACACTATTTCTGCCACCGCCAACCCTGTCCGACTATGCGCGGGAAGCTCCGGGAAGAAGGCCGTAATCTCCCGCCTAAGTTTTTGGTTCTCTTGTGCCAACATAGCATGGCACAGGTGGAGGGTGGCATTAGAGTATATCTTTTTACAATATGACTCGAACAGCTTTTCCTCCTACCCTAGGAGGGCTGACATAGGGGAAGATGAAGGCTGCGGTTTAGAGTAAATGGAGGCCGCAGCTATACCAGAGGAATGAGTTTGGGGTGCACTGATAGTATGAGTGAGTCCCCTTCTGCCTGCCTTATACTTGGCATCAAGGCGCTTATTCGTAGGCTGCATGGAATGCGGCTTTACCCAGCCCTTTTTTGCCAAGGATTGTACATCCTTTTGTAGAGGGATACCAGTACTTGTGGACGGGCGAATGGTCAACACCTCAGCCAAGACCCCCTGCATCAGGTTGTTCCATTTGCGGCTGCAGGGGGCTGCGGTATCCCCATGTACACGGCCACACCCGCCAGCCTCTCATGGAAAGCCTTAGCTGAGGAGGGAGAATCCTGATCCTCGTCAGTGTCACTTGCTGTGTCCTGCAGGTCGGGAGCTGCTCGTGGTGTGCTGGGTGCAGTCAGCCGTGGTGTGCTGACGGGGAGTGTCACCGGGGGCAGAGCCACCATGACTGCTGGGAGCGCAGGAACCAGGGCCTGAACTGGAACCGGGGTCTGGATCAGGGTCAGAGCTTGAGGTGATACAGGAGGGAGCATGTCCTTGATGACCCCCCCCCCTCAGCCCCTCAGAGGATGGTGCCCAACTGAAGCGATTTCATGAGGGTAAGGAACTTTCAAAGAACCTATCCCTGCATGCTGCTGAAGGGCTTGGCTGCGTAGGAGCCGGGCCCAATGGCTGCTGTGCTCTTGCAGCACTAAGCTGGGGTCTGTGTACCGCCCCTGTGATGCTGTGGTTGGGTATGACGTGGACCAGATAACTGGCGTTGTCCAGTCCCATCTCGACGTGCGTTTCCATTCCTGCTCTCTCGATTGTGGGGGCTCCAGGTGAACAGCCATCTTGTCTGGCCTGGCGGCCATTTTATCACGCCCCGTGCCTGCTGCGTGGTGCCTGGTGAGCTGGGTCCAGTCTCCGCCTGCACGCTTAGAAGCGAAGGCTCTGACCTTCCCTGCACCTCAGGTAGAGATCTGGGAGGCAGAGAGCCCTCGGCCATTACGCTGGTAGTGCTACTGCTACGTATAGGTGCCCCCTAGGGAGCGATCCCAGTAGAGCAGAGCCCCTCTGGGAGAACCCCCGTACTAGAGCCTTAAGGCCCCTCACCCTGTTGGCCGTTAGCTCTCAGAGCCTCAGTCCTCTTACTGGTCTTAGGCTCTCCCACTTGGATGCTTGCGGGGTGCAGAGGAGTACAGGGCACCTACCTTGGGCATGGTCCTCCTCATGTATGTCTTGATGTCTTCTAGTGGTGATGCTTCAAACAGCTCCAGCCACCTGGCTAAACGATTCTTCAGTGAGAGCGGCGTCTATGCGTTGCATGCAGAAAAGCCGTCCCAGCCATGGTCGGGGCCAAGACACCGTAGGCAGAGTGTGTGAGGATCCGACGTGGGGAAGGAACACTTGTAGGCAGGACACCTGATGTTGACATGCGCTGGGGAGGAGCGTGGCACCAGAGAGAGTATTATCTCTGATAAATGCTATGAAGAAAAAAGGGAAATGAAAATCTCCCTGGGAAGAGCACATGGAAATTCAAGGCTGGAGGCCTAACCCAGGAGCGCTGGTGAAAGTGGTCCATTCCCGTTGACGCTGAAAAGAGGACTGGAGAGTGGCTCCGGCGGGTGAAGTCAGGGGAGCAAATGCTCCCAGGGCAGCTCCCCTATCTAAATTTAAAGGGGGAAGACATTTTTTTCAGGTTGCGTTTCAAGTCTCTAGCGAGGGACAGCCATACAGTATGGAGGAAAGGGGAAGAGACGTAGGAGTATCACATTCATTAGAGAGGACATTACCAAAGGGAAGTTGTATGTGCCTATAATGGATACCTTGCCACCCACATATTGCTGAACTTCTGAAAGACTTTGAAAGTCCTAATTCACAATGAGAGTTACAAGAAACAGATACCCTTTACAAGTAACCAGTGTAAGCAAATCTGTCCAGAACAGTCCTGCCCGCCTGCCAAAGTGTCCAGGTAATACAGCTTAATGTAAATAAATGTGGATATTCACTGTCCGCTGCAACAATATCCTCATCATCCGCCGTGGCCGTACCCATCTCCGTACCATGTCGGGATCTGCTGGGGAAGAAAGGACCCAATGTGGTTACGAAGGTAGTAATGGGGGCGTGGGATGATGCTTCCGCTTCTTCACTGGAGGCTGATCCCGGACCTGGGAAACCACAGGTACCAGAGCCATCTGGATTTCAGACACTAAGGTGTGTAAAGTTGACAAAATATCGAAAGAAATGTCCCTTGGTTGAGATGGCAGAACAGGAAAACTAGGCCCAGCGCCGCCCTCGCCAACCTCCTCCTCAACATCCTGGTGGTCCGTGTAAGGACTTCTGGTCTTTGTCGTCCTTGGACGGGACCTCCATGGTTTGGGTGACAGCCTGGGAGGGGTGTTTTAGGGCCTCCTCACCCCGCCCCTATTTTTACCCCCTAGGGTCTTGAACCAGAGCCTGAGCCAGTTTCCACCTTATGGCATGCCTGCAGATGCTGACAAAGTCACTGCAGCGGTGTAGCGCCTTCGGGGTAGGGACACCTTAGCAGTGGGGACTACCCTCGTAGGATCAGTGCCCTTTGCTGTCGTGGCTGTAGCATACATGAGATTCGGTTTGCCCAGAGTGACAGGTAGCAGACTTGGGCAATCAAACACGGACAACCAAAGAGAGGGGTACTGGTACCTGGTGTCTTCCCAGACCAATTTGGGGACCGTCAGTATTACTTATTGAATGAATCAAAAACAGCCCGAAAATTCATCCGGTAAACACATAGGGAGGGGCAAATATACATATATTTGAAAATATAATTAATTTTCACAAATAATACATAGTTAAAAAAATATGTTTAGAGGGAAATTGGCAATTTTCTCACGTGTCCCTGGCTGCCAGAGGTGGGGCTTAAGGAGAGGACGGTCATTTGATGGGGGCAGTATGACCCAGAAGACAGTGATTAGTTTAGAGGAGAAATGCTGTTTTTAAGTGAAAGTGAAGGGAGTAGTTTCTTACCTGTAACTCCATTTCTCCAGCGTTGGTATCTTTCATGGATTCACATGCTTAGAATATTCCCCGTCGTCACGCCAGGAACCTCGGTATATTTATTAAAACGTTTTCCATTGGAAAAAACCAGACACTTGTGTCCTATCGACGTCCTTTTGGGACGCTTACGCATTACCCAATAGGACGTAAGGTATAAATAGACCCGCCCCCACGGCTCCCTTCAGATTTTAACCCACAAAGTAGGGGCAATACTAAGTTTGCATTCAGGGGAGGCCGGCGGGTGCATGTGAATCCATGAAAGATACCAACGCTGGAGAAGAACAAGTTACTCTCTTACCTGGTAACGTTCTTTCGATGGGATGGTCCGATGACGTATTCCATATCTTTGACAGTAATCACCACAGCTGATGACGTTGATGCGCCGTCCCTGAGGACCTCCTCCGACGGCCGACGTCACCCGATGTGATAAGTAGGAAGCACGACGCCCGTAGCCTCAGTTGTAGTTTTTTCCCCCAGAACGTGTGACACCAGTCTTCTGCCAGTCAGACACACAAGGCCTTGCGGAAACGTAAGCTGCAATCGCATAACAAATTCGGCAGCAGGGAAGGTAGGGAGGGAGCGATATGGAATACGTCGTCGGACCATCCCATCGAAAGAACGTTACCAGGTAAGAGAGTAACTTGTTCTTCGAGGGGATTGGGTCCTCCGACGTATTCCATATCTTTGACAGACTCCCAAAGCAGTACCAAAGCAAGGAGGTGGGAAAAGAATTTAGAACACAAATTTAGCATGCCCAATCAAATTGCAGAATAAAGGACTGCCTTGCCAAAGGCCAGATCCTGTCCTTGGATGGAATCGAGGGAGTAGTGACGTACAAAAGTATATACAGAAGCCCAGGTGGCTGCATCACAGATGATACGAATAGGAGCACCCCTCTGTAGGGCAGTAGATGCAGCCATACCCCTGGTAGAATGGGACCGGAAGCCAGCCGGTGGGTCCTTACGCGCCAAGCGGTTACACTCGGAGATAGCCAAAATAATCCAATGAGACAAAGTCTGTTTTGTCACAGCTTGTCCCAAACGCTTTCCAGCGTAAGCAATGAAGAGTTGATCGTCCACTCTGAGCCGGGACATGCGTGAAATATAAAAACTAGGATCAAGCCTATGGAGCCTCTCCTCTTCCTTACCAGGATGCGGAGGAGGATAGAATGCGGTTAGGCAGAAACCTGTGCAGTTCCCTTACGGACCACTGCAAAAGGCTTAAGACTACAGGTGTTGGCAGTAAACCCAATTGGTAGCAGTCTGTACCACCCAGATTAACCTGGTAGCTGTGGCTGAGCAGCCAGACTTCTCTCAAAAAGAGTTAGAGAGTATATAGAGTGTACAAGAAAGGTACCAAAATACAGTAGCACAAGCAAACACTGACCAGAGCTTTGGTATCAAGGATATAATTATTTATTTAAAGTCAGACTTAGAAACACTCCAGCATTATAATTGTAAGCAAGTTCAAAACACAGTCACTATTAATATATATACATCCCTTATTCCTTATTAGACACGTCTTAGTTAACACCACTTATTTTCAGACAGAGGTGAGCGCTTAACTAAAGATGGCACTCCAATAAGTTATCAAAAAAGGGAGGGAAAAGGCAGAAATTAGAAAAGCACACAACACAATACTTTAGAAGCACTCAGCAAGGCAGGAAAGTCAAAATCTACTTGTGACCAAAAAGTTCAGAGGCCCGGCTCCCTCTTAGAGAGAGTAGAACACCAATGCGCCCAAGATCACACAGTTTAAAAGGCTTGAAAAGTATTGCAGAGAGTTTAAAAAGGAATTAGTTCAGCTCAGAAAAGTTCAGTTAGCCAGCCTAGGGCCAACCCAAGTGGTAAATTGAGGATTTACAAGACACCCCACACAGACTGTTGCGAGGGAGGCCAGGCAGACAGTACCTTGAAAGTGGAGAGAATCCCCTAGTGGGGGCAGTTGTTCCTTGCAGTGGGTGCAAGTCGCAGCATCATCCAGAGGAAGAGAAGATCTCGACATGGAGGAAAGCTGAAGGTCGTTGCACTGTCAGGGAAGAAACCAGCCGCAGAGTTCTCCGGTTAAAAGGTACTACCCTTCTATTCGTGGTAGTGGTAAAACCTGGTATCCCGGTTGCCGGGGTGCTTGGCACAGGCAAGGCGGCCACAAGATGATCCGGGAAGGCGAAAAGGCAGGCAAACTGGTTATCCCCACCAGTCAAAGTAAGAAGACTCTTCGGGATGAAGATCTCCTCTGTCATTGGAAGAAGTGGTGAGTCGGTTCAGCGGTGTCGTTGTTGCAGGTCGGCTCAGCTTCTCCCTCTTCGGATTCTTTGGTCCTGTGGCGACGCCTGAAGTTCCAGTGCCCAAAGCCCTTCTTTTATGCAGAAAACCCTCATTCATCAGTCCTACCTGTCACTCAAACATGCTAAGTGGTGAGCCGGGCGGCTCACCACTGGGCCAATCACACAAGAGTGCGACTTGAGTTGCCGAGGCAACTCAGTCCAGGGTGCCTAAACCCCCCCTCCCACACATCCTGTAGACCCAGACAGAGTGGCACCACTTTTGGAGGCTTCTGTGTAGAAGCCCGCCAAAAAGTGGAACAAAGGGCTCGACTTGGGTTGGAGTCACAGAGGCGAACACGAACGCCATTTTAAAACCGAGTCGTGGCGAAAAGACCCAACCGGGGAATAAATATTAAATAAATAACCCAGTGGTATCTTTAACATTGCACCAAAAAGTGGTGCGTTCAAAATGAATGGGAAAATCCCATATTAAATATTCTTAAGGAATATTTTGCGTGGTAACCACTGCCACCAGCCAGAAACACGACGAGGGGGGACTGCAAAGTGCCCCCTCGAAAAACAGACCCAGGGGCAATCTAATTACCCCTACCAGCACTTCCACAATATGATGGTTTGTACTGGTTCTGTTCCCAATTTAAGACTAGTAAAGCCAATGGTGACTTTACATGCCCTGGGAGACAGTAGTCAGTCCCAGGGTATGGAGTCTATGTTTGGGGGTCACTATGACACCCCTGTGTTACTGCACTGAGGATGCTGTGTAACACACTTACCAAAAACCACATGAAACCCTATGGAGTAAAAAGACCCCATAGCCCATTAAACACATTACAAAGTCAAAGGATATCTCAAATCATGTCTAAGAGTGGGAGAAAGAGTCTCACTCTTAGCAGGAGAAAAAAATAAACCCCAAAAATTCAGCAAAGCTGCTGGGGGACTCATTAGGTTTGGGAAATTAGCCATAACAGAGAATACTCCCTAACAGGATGTTTTCTGTACAGGTCCAACATAAAAAGTCTTGTCGGACCCGGGGATCTGAAGAAGATCCGTCATTTGACCCGAAAATTGAGAACACCGAGTCTTTAGAGCCCATTGGAGGGATCTCATCCTCAAGCGTGCCTCTGGCACCAGGAAGATGCAGGATGCCATGAGGCCGAGCAACCTTAAAAAGTCGTAAGCCTGGAGATTTTGGGCATGTTGAAATTTGTAAACTATCTGAAGAATGTCTTGAGCCCTCGACTTGGGAGGCAAGCTCTTTCCCAAGGACGTGTCTAATACAGCTCCCATGTACTGAAGCTGTTGGGAAGGTGTCATCTGTGATTTCTTGAAATTGAGGGAGAAGCCCAGTTTGTGGAGGAAGTGGCAGGTGACTTTCAGATGATCCAGTGCTTTCCCGGCAGAACGCGCTCTGATCAGCCAATCGTCCAGGTAGGGGTAGACATGAATCCCCCCCCCTCACCTGAGGTGTGCTGCCACCACTACCATTAACTTGGTGAAGACCCTCGGGGCGGAGGTCAACCCGAATGGCAGGACTCGAAACTGATAATGTGAGTCGCCAACTGCGAACCTCAGGTATTTCCTGTGTTTGAGATGAATCGGCACATGAAAATAAGCATCCCGGAGGTCCAATGACATTAAACAGTCTGAAGTTGAAGGGCCTGAAGGATCTGAGAAAGGGTAACCATCTTGAACTTGTCCTTTCTGAGGAACTTGTTCAAGTTTCTTAAGTCCAAGATGGGTCTCAATCCTCCGTCCTTTTTGGGGATCAAAAAATACAGGGAGTACCATCCCTTGTTCCTCTCCGCTGCAGGTACTGGTTCTATAGCACCTTTCTCCAGCAGGGTTAAAACTTCCTGCTGTAGGAGCAGGGTTGAAGACTTCAACGGGTGTCTCCCTGGTGGATTGCTTTGAGGTTGCGTTAGAAAAGGAAGGCAGTAACCTTGGGCTATTATTTCTAGATCCCAAACATCTGAAGTAATGGCTCGCCATTCTTGCAGATGCTGTGACAGCCTACCCCTTACAGGTGTTTTGTGATGCAAGTCCTCAAAGCGGTTTTGTGGCGGATGTTGCAGCCGCTGATAGCAGAGAGGCTGCAGCTGGAGCTTGTTTAGCATGTTTTCCTCGTCCACCACGAGTGGCCTTTTTCTGGCCCCTTTGACCAGCCATTCCTCTCGCCTTCCCATATGAGGTGTAGTAACGATAGGATTGTCCCCTCCATGACTGTCCTTGCGCACGAAAAGGCTGAGGCTGCCTAATAGCAGCTCCTAAGGATTTGGCAGCTGCTTTTGAGGTCTGCAACCTCTCAAGGCTCTCATCAGCCTTGTTGCCAAAAAGATGAGACCCGTCAAAAGGCATGTTCAGAAGGCGGTTCTGTATGTCCGGTGCGAAACCCGACTTCCGTAACCACGCAAATCTGTGCATTACCGTGCTAGTGCCCATGGACCTGCTTACACTATCCGCAGTGTCCAATCCAGATTGAAGGGATTCCTTCATGGCTTCCTTTCCATCTCTAACGATGGATAGGAACCCTTCCCTTTCTTCCCCTTCTGGTATGTGCTCCGCCGCCATTGCAATGCACTCCCAAAGAGTGTACGAAAATGTTGCCAAGGCACATGTGTGTTAGGGAGAAGTCTCTGTTTAGGCTGAATTTCCTAACCTAGTGAGTCCACCAGCAGCTTTGCTGGATTTTTGGGGTTTATTATTTTCTCCTGCCAAGAGCAACACTCTTTTATGTGTTTTTGTGACGTGTGTTACACAGCACCCTCCGTGCAGTAACACAGGGGTGTCATAGTGACCCCCCAGTATAGACTCCATACCCTGGGACTGACTACTGTCTCCTAGGGCATGTAAAGTCACGATTGACTTTACTAGTCTTAAATTCTGAACAGAACCAGTACAATCATCATATTGTGGACATACTGGCTGGGGCAATTCATTTGCCCCTGGGTCTGTAAGTCGAGGGGGCACGTCAACCGCAAATATTTTCCTATGGGATTTCCCATCGTTTTAGGCTACTATATTTAATTATTTACGGTAGCCTCGAACATACCGCCGGTTTATTTAATTAATATTAATTCTCCGGTTGGTATTTTTTGCCAAAACTTGATTCTAAAATGGCGTTTGTGTTCTCTTCTGTGACTCCAACCCAAGTCGAGCCCTTTGTTCCACTTTTTGGCGGGCTTCTGCACAGAAACCTCCAAAAGTGGTGCCACTCTGTCTGGGTCTACAGGATGTGTGGGAGGGGGGGCATAAAAGCAGGGCTTTGGGGACTGGAACTTCAGAAGTCGCCACAGGACCTAAGAATCCGACGAGGGAAAAGCTGAGCCGACCTGCCACGACACCACAACCGGTGGAGCCCTGCTGGACTGCCTCACCACTTTGCCCAACGACAGAGGAGCTCTCCCGCCGGAGAGTCTTCTTCCTTTGACTGGTGGGGTTAAGGAACAAGTTACTTACCTGTAACTGTTGTTCTCCAGCATGGGTCTGGCATGGATTCACATGCTCATGAATATTCCCCGTCGTCAGGCTGGGAATCCTCGGTAAAGAAAAAACCAGTATCAGTTTCGTTTCTGATCTGTCTTTCGTAGTAATAACCAATCACTGGTCTCTGCGTCATACTGACCACAGCCAATGACTGCCCTCTACCTAAGCACCGCCTCTGGCAGCCATCTTCAGATTTGGAAGCACGTGAAGTGGCAGTATGACCAAGTGAAGAGCCGCAGAGGGGTAGGCGGGAGGGTTCACATGTGAATCCATGCCAGACCCATGCTGGAGAACAACAGTTACAGGTAAGTAACTTGTTCCTTCTCCAGCATGGGGTCTGGCATGGATTCACATGCTCATGAATAAAGAATACATAGCAGTACACACAGGCACAACCACGGGAGGTGGCAAAGGCTCAACATTAAGCATTACATCAAACTCAACATTAAGCATCTTACCTCCTCACCAGGCTCACCTCAGTCGAACAGGTTGCGCAGCACTGCTTGGCCGACCCTGGACTCCTCCCTGGAATCCCGATCGACGCAGTAGAATCTCGTGAAGGTGTGCGTCGACCTCCACGTAGCAGCCCTACATATGTCCAGCAGGGGCACACCAGAAAGGAACGCCGTGGTAGCTGCGATCGCTCTGGTGGAATGGGCTCTCGGACGGCCAGGCAGCGGTCGGTTTGCCAGCCGATGTCAGTACATGATACAGCCGGAGAGCCATCTGGAAATGGAAGCTTTCGAGAGAGCCTTCCCCTGATTGCCAGGTCCAAAGTTCACATAGAGTTGTGACGTCTTCCGAAAACACTTCGTGCGGTCCACGTAGAACTTCAGCGCTCTAGTCACATCCAGCGAGTGCAAAGTCCTCTCAGCCGGCGACGAGAAGAACACAGGCAACACCAAGGGTTCGTTGAGATGAAGTCCGACGGTACCTTGGGCATGAAGGAGGGGTGCGTCCTGAGCACTACCCTCGTGTCGTGAAAAGTCAAGTACGGGGCCTTGCAGGAAAGGGCCTGGATCTCTCCCACCCGTCGTGCGGAGGTGATGGCCACAAGAAACGCTGTTTTCCACGACAGAAACTTCAACGGGGCTGAGTGCAGAGGCTCAAACGGAGGTCCCATGAGCTTGGTCAGCACCACGTTGAGCTCCCACCCCGGGGCCGGAGCCTTCACCGGCGGGAACGATCTGAACAGTCCCTTCATGAACTCTTTCACCAGACGATGAGACCACAAGGACGTCCGCCCCGTGGTTCTGGTGTATCGGGAGATCGCAGCAAGATGAATCTTGATGGACGCGTGTGCCAGACCAGCTTTGGTCAGCGTCAGCAGGTACGGCAGTACCTGGGGAGCCGTAATCCGTAGAGGGTTAATCTTCTGTGCGTGGCACCAGACAGAGAACCTCTTCCATTTGTGTCCGTAGCATTTAAGAGTCGAGGACGCCCTGGCCTTTGCAAGATCCTCTCTGCAGTCGGCCGGTATGTCGTATCCCCCAAACTCTAGCGCTGCAGGAGCCAGGCCTGCAAGTTCAGCGATTTCGGGTCGTGGTGGAGGATGGCGCCTCCTTCCCTGGAGAGTAGATCCGCGTCCACCGGCAGCTTGATTGGCGGGGACGCTGACAAGTCCAGAAGGTCCGGGAACCATATCTGCCTCGGCCACGCAGGTGCGACGAGGATCATCCTGCACCGTGACCTCTTGAGCTGGTTGACGAGCCGGATTAGCAGTGGCAAAGGAGGGAACGCGTAGAGGAACAGGCCCTCCCAGGGGAACGAGAAAGCATCGCCCATGCTCCTCGCCTGGGGAAACCTGCTGGCGAATCTCCGGCACTTGGAGTTCGTCGCCGTCGCGAACAGGTCGATCTGGGGTGTGCCCTTGGCCCACAAACCTGAGGAATTTTCGGTGCCCCTTTAGGATGGGAATATGGAAGTAGGCATCCTCCAAATCCAACGACGACAGAAAGTCTCCCTCCTCCAGCTGACCCAGGACGTGCTGGAGGGTGACCATCCGGAACTTCTGCGCCTTGATGAACTTGTTCAGACGTCGCAGGTCTAGGATGGGGCGCCATCCTCCCGTCTTCTTCTTCACGAGGAAGTATCTCGAGTAAACTCCGGAGCCCTGAAGCCTCTTTGGGACGAGTTCGATGGCGCCCTTCCTGAGCATCGCCCTTACCTCCAGGAGAAGCTGAGGGACGTGAAGCTCTTTCCTGGCCACGGGGGGGACGCGCGGGCCCCTTCTTTGAAACTCGAGCGCGTGGCCCCGGGCTAAGACGTCCAGCACCCAACGGTCGGTGGAGATGGACTCCCACACGCTGACGAAGCTCGCCTGCTGGTCTCCCACCGGGGTGCTTCGGTGGGGGCCCGACCCCACGACCGGTTCAATCCTGTTTCGACGAGGCTTTGCCGCCTTGACCTCCTTGGTGACGACGGCGGGGTCCGCCAGACTTGCCTCGTCCTCTGTAGGCCTCCTGAGACGACGAGCGGGCCGCTTGACGGTAGGTGGAGAAACCGCCGCCGGAACCTTTGGAGGCGCCCTTGCCTCCGCTGCTCCGAAAGGGCGTCCGTCGTTGCTGCAGAACCCCAAGGGCCCGGGCCGTCTCAGTGTCCGCTTTAATGGCCTGAAGGGAATCGTCCACTGTTTTCCCAAACAGGTTGTTCCCATCGAACGGCATGTCCAGGACTCTGGTCTGTACGTCTTGACGGAAGTCCGTAGCCTTGAGCCATCCACGCCGCCTAAGGCACACGCCGTTGCCCAACTGGCGAAACCCAGTCTCGGCGATGTCCGTCGCAATAGTGATGGCGTGGTCCGACGCCACCTCACCGTCCTGTAGGATCTACAGGGCATCCGCCCTCTTGTCGTCCGGTAGGAAGTCCAGCAGGGGAGCCAGTTTGTACCATAGCTCCCTGTCGTAGCGGGCCACGATAGCCAAGGCGTTGGCCGCTTTAATCGTCGTCGCTGCAGACGAGATGACCCTGCGTCCCATAGCGTCCAATTTCTTTCCCTCGCCGTCCGGTGGGGAAGTCGATGTGGAGGCCGCACCCCCCCGCTTTCTTCCTGGCCGGCCGCGGAGACGACGGAGTCCGGGGTAGGCTGCGCCCGGAGACACAGGGGGGCCGCGTCCGGGACCCGGTACTTCTCGTACCGGTCTCTTCTAGCTGGCGTCGTGGAAGGGTTCTTGAGGAGGGCGAGGCCCTCATCCCAAATGTCGTCCAGTAGAGACATCGCGAGGACCGTCTTCCTCTTGGCCTCGCGCCGTTGATAAAGGAATCCTTCCTTTTTCTTCTCCTCAGGGCAGAGTTGGAAAAGCTCGGATGCCCTGGTGATCATGGAGTGGAACGATCCAATCTCGTCGGGCGGAGAAGCCCTGGTGGGAGGTGACGACGGTAGATCCTCGTCGTATACCTCGTCGTCCGTGCCCGTCGCTGCCGTGTCAGTCCCCGTATCATCCCCTCGGGTGGACGGGGAGGAGGGCTGGACGGGGCGCGACGGCTGAAAAGGAGGTGGAGGGTGAATCCTTCTTCTCTTGGGCGGGGGAACACCAGAAGGTCCCGGTTCAGGATCCCCCGACGGGAGAGGTTCCTCCGTCGGCAACGGTAGTCTCATCCTTATCTCTGAGCATAAGGACTGTATAGCCAACAAAATGGCCGCCGATTTGTCTTGCGGCGCTGGCAGAGGGGAATCCGACGGGCGATCAGGGGCCCCGTCGGCACCCTCGACGATGTCGTCGTCGTCACCTGCGTCGGGATCCATCCCGACGGGCCGGTCTTCTTCCACGCCAAGGCCCTGGCTTAAGACCTCGATCAGCTCTTCCTCCGAGGTTGAAGCCGAATCTACGACGACGCCCTGCCCCCCCTTTTTCTTCCCCGCCGGGGATTTCACGGGGGTCCTATCGATGGCTGAGCCAGGGCCGCCGTGACAGCTTCGATAGAGGGCTTGGCCAGATGGATTAAGGCCTTCACCACCTTAGGTGCACTCACCGCCTTATCCTTGAGGGGGGGGGGACACTGCCTCGCTCCCCCTCCGATGGGGCCTTCGAGCTCGACCGGGGCCTCTCCAGGAGCTTCGCCGGGTGCTCGCCCTTCCTCTTACCCGACCCAGAGCGTTGGCTCGTGGCTGAAGGTGCCGGGGAGGGTGTGCCCTGCCTGGCGCCCGTAGAGCCCGACCGTTCGGCGCTCCCGGTGCCAGCGGACTCGCGGTGCTTGGCCTTATGTTGGACCCCCGTCGCCGGGGCGTCCTCAAAGGTCTTAGAAGACGCTCGGATTTCTTCCTCTTCTTCTCGCCTGACGGGCTCTTCCCTTCCAGCCAGTTGGCGAGACGTTGATGGCGGTCCTTCATGGTCCGCTCCGACATATTGCCGCAAAACGCACAGTCCTTCCCCACGTGCGTCTTGTCCACATGTAAGCAGTAGAGACAAAAGGAGTGTTCGTCCTCCTTAAAGACGTTCTGCAGCTGGCATCCAGGGCAGACCCTGAACAGCTTTCCGGGCGTCGAGCTTCCCTTCTCCTGGGCCATGTCCGGGCCTGAGAAGCTTCTGGAGTCCTCCAAAAGCGTAGCTCGACGAATTCTTCACCCTTGAGGGGCGCAGACGAATCCGACATGGGTCCCCGTTGATCGGATGGAGAGTCGGTGGAGCTTGAGGCTCTTTTGACCGAAAAAAAACGAAGTTTTTGAGAAAAAACGTGAAAAAAATAGCACTAACGCTCGAGAGCAATAGCACGAGGATCCCAACACATGAACGTGCGGTAAAAATCTGAAGATGGCTGCCAGAGGCGGTGCTTAGGTAGAGGGCAGTCATTGGCTGTGGTCAGTATGACGCAGAGACCAGTGATTGGTTATTACTACGAAAGACAGATCAGAAACGAAACTGATACTGGTTTTTTCTTTACCGAGGATTCCCAGCCTATTCATGAGCATGTGAATCCATGCCAGACCCCATGCTGGAGAACCAGATTCACCATCTTTTCGCCTTCCCGACGTACTTCGTGGCCGCCTTGCCTGTGCCAAGCACCCCGGCAACCAGGATACGTTTTACCACGACCGCGAATCAAAGGTACCACCTTTAACCGGAAAACTCTGCGGCTGGTTTCTGCTCTGGTAGTGCAACGACCTTCCTCTTTCCTCCAAGTCGAGATCTTCTCTTCCCCTGGACGACGATGCAACTTGCACCCACTACCAGGAACAACTGCCACCGCTGGAGGATCCTTCCGACTTAAGGTACTGTGTCCCGTCTGGCTTCCCTTGCTACCGACTGTACGGGGTAGATTTAGCCCCCGGCTTTCGAACCTGGGTTAGTCTGGGACACCCTGGCTAAACTTTCTTAAGCCTCTCTAAACTCTTTTTGAACCCTCTGCAAGACTTTCTAAGCCTAGCGTAACTGTGTGATCTAGGGCACATTTGTGCTCTGCTCTCTCTAAGAGTGGGCCCAGCCTTTGGCTCACCAGTGACTTTTGCTCTTCTGCCTTGCTAATAGTGCTCCTGAATCGTAGAGTGGTGTACCTTTCCATATTCTGTCTTTTTCCCTCCCTTTCTCACAAACTTATTGGAGTGCAATCTAGTTAAGCGCTCACCTCTGTATGAAAATAAGTGGTGTTTTACTGTGACTTATCTGATAAGGAAAAAGGGGTGTATATATTACAATAGTAACTGTGTTTAGGATATTTTACAATAAGAGCGCTGGAGTGTTTCAAACAGTGTGTTTTTAAATAAATAATTATATACTTTGATACCAAAGCTCTGGTCAGTGTTTGCTTGTATTATTGTATCTGAGTGCCTATTGTGTATACTTTGCATACTGCCTAACTCTTCTTGAGGGAAATCTGACTGCTCAGCCACAGCTACCAGGTAAATCTGGGTGGTACAGACTGCTACCAAGTGGGTTTACTGCCAACACCTGGAGTCTTAAATCTTTTGCAGTGGTCCCTAAGGGAACTGCACAGGTTTCTGCCTAACAATGTGGAGTTGGCAGATTTTAATGCCATGCTCCCGGCTGAAAATACCTTCCGTGCCCAACCATCCACACGCTTATTGTCCCTGTCTGGAGGGATAGATGGGTATGCACGTTTGTTTGAAGCTGTGGCTGCCTGGATGACCAGAGTCTCGGGAGTTGGGTGTTTGGACAGATAGCCGGGGTCGCTACTGGCCGGGCGGTATTTTGAGGTGAAGGATTTATTTACCGGAGGAATAGAATCCGGAGTTTCCCCATTCTTGGCCACCCTATTTTGCAGGGCTACATGAAAGGGTAGTACTGGGTCTTTCGGTGGGACCATGGTCCAATATATCTGTTAAATCATCCTGGATGAATTGGGGTGATGGTGTAGCCCATCCTAAGTAATTTACTACCTTTGTCATTAATTGACGGTATGATGGACTGACATGCTCTCCTGGTTCTGGTCTGCCAAAGTCGTTTTCAGGAGATGGGTCAATGCCACTTGCATTGTGTAATGATTCCACCAAGTCCCTCATTCTGCTTTCTTCTGAAATCAAGCATTCTGGGACATTTGGGGTGCCATATTCCAGCCCAAAAGGTACATTCTCCTCATCAGATCTCTCCTGTTCCTCAAAAATTGAGGTCAGGGATTTGAAAAACTCCTTTCTGGGGAGAGGCTTGAAAACCTTCTCTGGAAGAGGAGGCGGAAGAGGTCTAGTCCCTGGCTCTGAGGACAATACCGGTTTTGTAACCATATCCTTCTCTTTTTCTGGCTTCCCTGGCTTGGCTGGAGCCTTTGGCGCTGAGGGTTTCGGCATTGACGTCGATAACGTGGTCGTCGTCAGGGTCTGCTTTGAGGGCGTCGATGACCTGGAGCGGTCAACTCGACTCAAGCGTTTTTCACTCGGCGTCCTGGAAGGTTCCCTATCCTTCCTTTTTCGATCACCCGGGCACGAGGGCGCGCAAGTGTCAGAGCGAGGACACTCCCGGCCGGCTTACGAAGAAGGCGCAGACGAGGCTTCGCTTTTTCAAACACCTCCATCATTTTGACCCTGAATGCTTCCCACTCTTCGGTAGATGAATGTTTCGTGGGGCATTTCATCTTTTTTGGAGACTCCTCTGACAACGAGGTGGAGGGAGACCTGTGGCGTTGTTTCTTCGATCTTTTTGACGAAGACGACGAGCGATGGGAATGGCTACGGGACCTCGATCGATGCCTTTCGCGTCGAGGAGAATTCTCCTTACGGGATCTCGACTCGACGCTAGAGGTTTTTCAACCTACCTGTAGCTTTCCTCTCCTCTCTTGCAAGGCCTTCCCCGTCATCGCCTGACACTTCGTACAGGCCTCCATGTCGTGGCCTTCTCCGAGGCACCACAAACACTCTCGATGCGGGACCGTGATCGACATTTTTGACCCGCACGATTTGCACTTTTTGAATCCCGATTTCGGGGTCATGGTCGGCGTCGATGACGAGGACATATTTCGTTATTATATATTCTCACAGAACTTGAGGCGCGCCGAATGTCCGAAGCAACGTATACTGCGGAAAAACAGAACTGAGGCCAATGGGCACCGCGCGTGCTACTTATACACCTGATGACGTCACCCTCGACGGAGGCCTTCGAGGGACCATTGACTCGACATCGACGCAAGGCGCCCTCTGCCGAAAAAATTTCTGAAGAGCAGCAAAGCTGGATGGAATACATCTAAAATGAGGAATACGTTGGAGGACACAATCCACTCGAAATTGTTTTTTTCTTTTACCGAGGATTCCCTGCCCATGGCTTCTATACATGCATATAAATTCATAAACCTAGCTGAGAAACCCTAACACTGTTCAAAGAGGACACATTTAGGGGGTTACAAGCACAGTGCAGGTGTAGCAGAGAAGTAAAGATGTGTGGGAGAAGAGGGGGAAAGTGACTTGACGGGGGACAAATAAGGTTGAGTGGAGCTATTCGCTAGATGTTCATTAAAGAGCAGGATCTTCATGTCTTTCCTAAAGTGAAAGATGTAGGGAGCCAGAATTCAAAGTATTGTCAACTTCTTCTAAAGACAGGGTGCATGCATGAGAAGGACAGTTTCCAGTGTTCCCCCTTCTTGCAGGTTTGTTTCCAGCATAGTGATGCTGTGGCTTCTGGTGGTGTGCTGGCCTCTAGAGATGGGTGGGGTTTCTCAACTTAGTTGTGGTGTTTAGGATGGCACTGCTTTGTAGATGATATGGTCATATTGCAGTGCCTTCAGGATATAGGTGCATAGGGGGATAATTCTGTTGAAATTCCTGCGTCCCAGACAAGGCATGCAGCAGTGCGCTAGATAGCTTTCAGAGGGGCAAATGTGGCACGTGGGACCCCTGAAAGTAGGGTATTGCCACTGACGAGTTGGGAGATGACCAGGGAGTAGGCAACTGTTTTGAAACTCGGTGGCAAGGATGAAAGGCTAGACTTTACTAAGGAGCGCAAACTGGCACTGTGCTACTTGTATTTTCTTGGCTTCTTAGCGCAAATATGTCCAAGGAATCTATTGAATCTTCTTGGGTTCTAAGAGCCATTATCTACAAACCATCCTAAAACCATAAATTATCAAGCATTGGCAATGCCAATGGTTTGGGCTTTTGTGCAGGCATGGGAAAGACACTTGTCTGGCACAGCGGTAGTGGTAAAAACTGGCCGTTGATGGTAGCAGGTGCAAAACGGTGCGAGTACCGAGGCATTTATTAGTGCCTGGCGAATCCCTAATACTTTGACAAGCCAAAACCGCCAGCTTTGCCAATGCTCGTTTTTAACAGGACTTAAGTGAAGGCTAGGCAGTTTATAGATTGAGTGGCTGAAGGCAGACCTGGTAAGACATTTTTATTACACCAGTAGTGGTTTAGAATTCCAAGTCATTACCTCCTAGAAGCCAGCTTTGGAAAAACATGGGCAGGCACTTTGAGTGCAAAGTTTGATGGGAAGGATTGATTATAGCGAGCTCAAAGAGTTCCCATGAAGAGATGGTTTTGGGCGGGGAGGGCAGGAACAGGGTGGGGAAAGGCCCTAGGCATTAGCATGGCCATGGGCAGTCAAAAGGTGGGCAAATAACCAAACACCTACAGGTTATGTGTCCTTCCTCATATGCCATTCCTCCCCATCTGCACTCTAATGTAACAGTTTTGGCTTATAGATGTTGCAAGCGACAGTCCAAACTAAACATGAAGGCTAAACAAGTCCACCTGCTAGATTGCACCTTTCTAACCACTAGCGGATGTGGATTCGCATTTCCTTTCTGAGGAACTGCAATGATGAGCAGGAAAGATTTTCTTTTTGCGGCTTTCCATCCATAGACATGAATGAGTCATCTCACATTTTTGATATTGTCTGTAACCTGTTCTGACTTTTGGAGGCAAGTGAAGCTTTTTTATCCACTTGCCTTGCAGAGTTCATCTGCTTTGGGACCACTGATCAGTCCCTATGACCATCAGTGCAGGAGAGATCCATTCTCCATTGTACAATTTCCTGCACAAAACACCTTACTGTGAAGGGCAGTATATACCAAAACGGCCGTTCCACAAGATTTTCATCTGTCCTTTGTCCATTTTGTAGTTTGGTCTTCCTGCCCTCAGAAGGCCAGAATTGCCATATCTGGTAAGGCTTTACCCAGGTAAGCCTCCAGCTTTCCTTGGCAAAGTAGAAGTGTGTCCACATTCATGCCAGAGTGTGTCCGTCGCTGGGCAGATGTGTAGCCAGAGGAAATCCGGTAGTGGATAGCTTGTTCTCTGGGGTGATTGCAGCTCGAATACTGGATAACAAGAGAACTTCTGCAGCCATTCAACAGTTTGTCTCTGGACCCAAAACCTTACAAAGTAGGGCATCCTGCTAAAAACTCAGAACTCATCGTCTGACGCAAACCAGAATTGCTTTCATCAACCACCCCGGTGAAGCTCGGCTCCTTTCCCGATCTCCAGAAGGCCTTCATCGTTGCACCGGTAGGAACAAGCAGCATTGACCCCCCTGCTTGAGGATCCTGCATTTGGCTGCCTCTCAAAGCATCCAGGAACTATCTGGGGTCTGACCAGCTTCCTTGTGGTGTAGAGAAAGTCTGAATCCTGGGACCACCCCACCCTCCTACCAAGTTCATGACAAGACGGAAGGACAGAAAACACTGCAACCACCCATTCTATTTCAGACGAATCTCAAAGGCACCAATGATCGACTGATACCCTGAGAGGTACCCTCTCAGCTAGCCATACAGACCAGGTGCAGTGCAAATCTATCCATGTGTGATTGAAGAGCTGAATACTATGGTCAGAGACAACTATATGATATGGACAGTCTGGAAAAAGCACCAAGCAGACATGTTGCCGACCCCATTAGAGACACCACAACATAGAGTTAGACATGAAGCACACGTTCAATCTGCACGGCACACCGGCGCGCGCGCGCGCGCACACACACACACACACACACACACGAATACATGAAGAACACGAGCATACAGTTATATATTTCGAGGAAAGATGCATATACATATTGTCATTGCTTTTATCATTTTTGCCATTAACCAAATGCAGCAACGGAGAAACCGCAAGATCCTTAGCAAATCTTGCAGATGCTTAGCGCGAAGTACTTAATGGCACTGCAGGAACACCTTTAGGACCTTACAGAGCCAAGTGTGACTAACTTATGGAGAATATAGTATAGCGTGGACAATGTAGAAACCACATTATAAGGTTTAGGAAAATTACAGCAGGCCACAAATCATCGAGCAGGAGACAAGCTGAGCCGATTGAGACTGGACAGAGAGCAAGACGCGTGAGACGATGTCCACAGCCAAAGACAAGAGATATGGAGACATTCCAATTCAGACTGTTGGGCAAGAATTGATGTACTAACCCTGTGGGAGACTAGACAACCCTTGTCCTCTTGGTATTCGGTAACCCACTTATTGGTATAGGCCTGTACTACACAAGTTGGTAGTGTGACTGAGAAGCCAGGCTTATCTCAAGAGGGTTAAATGAGAGCTGTATAAATAAAATCCACAAATACAAGTAGCCAAGTAACACTTATACCCAAGGTTGTTTAGTCAAAATAATTATTTGTATAACTGTCGTTTTAAATAAGCATTCTTTAAAAATGTCAATGTATCCAACAATCAAATTACTTTTCCAGAATCAACACAAAGCTAGTAGATACTCTTTCTTTTATTTATTCTGTTATTTATATAGCGCGCCGAACCCGTGGGCATCTGAGCGCTTGTCTCACATATGAGGAGATAGTTATCATATTGGTTACAAATGTACAAATTCAGATCACTTCATTAGTACAGTTATTTACATGGCAATACAGTAATTTACAAGGTTACATAAGACTTCCTGTATGGGCTAAAACGAAAACAGTTATTTACATAATCATAAGAGAGTACAGATGCTAACATGGTAATACGGTACTTTCAACGTTTCATAGGAACTTCCCGTATAGGCTTGTGACTATGCAATTGTTCACATAGTCTTAGGTAGATATCTTAGTTACCTCGGCCCTGTGTAAAGAGGTGGGTTTTTAATTGTTTGTGGAAGGTTGAAAAGGAGTCTTCAGCATTCAGTGTGACTGGCAGAAAATTCAATTGTTTGCTGGCTATTGTAGGGAAGATGCTGCCTCTTGCTTTCTGGAGTTTGAATCTAGGTGTGGCAAGTAGGTGCATGTATGCTGCTCTAGACGACCCGAGGGATTGGGATCTAGATATTTTGTCTGACAGGTATGTAGGTGCCGACTGGTGTAGCCATGTGTGTGTCAGGGCGAGTGTTTTGAATATAATCCGTTCTTGCACTGGGACCCAGTGTGCATTCTGTCTGGTTGTGGAGAGGTGTGTAGTTTTGGGAATTTTAAGTACAGCTCTTAAAGCCTTATTTTAAAGAACCTGCAGTTTTCTGATGTTATGAATCTTAGTGCCCACATGAGAGCTCTGGCCAGAGTAATGCAGCTGTCCCAAGACAAGAATGGTCTACAGGCAGTAATAAGTTTTCAAGTGTATGCTGTTGCAGATGCAGTAGCATTTACTTGTTTCGATAGTGAGAATGACAAGTGCAGATAAAATCCGAGAATTTATACTTATTTGGAAACTTTAATATTGTTACTATCAATGTTGAATGTTTTAAATGCATCATTTAGTTTGGAGAGCCGGAGTTGTGATCCTGTGAGGAGTAAATCAGTCTTTTTCGTCTTTCAGGCACAGACCGTGGGGAGCCATCCAGGCTTGTATAGTTAGATGGATGACATTAAGGGTGGCAGAATCGGTGACATGGTCACCAGTGATGGGAATAAGGATTTGGATTCCATCTGCATAGAGTAGGTGACACCCAAATTGTCCAGGCGGTCAAATAGAGGTTTTGTGAAGATATTGTATAATGTAGGAGAGACGCACATACCTTGGGGTACTCCGCATGTGACAGCTGTTGGTAGTGCTACGCTTTGGGTGAGAAGACCCTCATTGTACTGTCTGTCAAGGAAGATTGTATTCATTGAGTGGCATTCGGGGAGAAATGTGCTGCTGAGGCTAGGTGTTTACACAGCATGTTATGGCCCACAAAACCAAACACGCCAGAGGTCTAGGAGGAGTAGCAGTGCTAATTTCCCTTTGTCTTTTAGTTCGTCCATTTGGATTTTCAAATCCAAGAGAACTGTTTCTGTCACATGTCTCGGGTGGAATCCAGACTGTCGTAATCCGAGGAGGTGATTAGTTTCAAGGTACTTTTGAATTTTTAAGTATGCTGCTCTGTAGTATTTTCAGTAGGAAGGGCACTGTCATGAAAGGACGATGTTGGTTGGAATGTTTGGTACAAGCGTCTTTTTTTTTTTTAGTAATGGTAGCACCCAGGCATTTTCTTTTTTAGATCGCTCGGGACACAGTTGACATGGCATTGTTAAGGCTTGTGAAGAATGGGGTGAGTTGAGGAACACAGTCTTTGATGACCGCTGCAGGGCATGGGTCGCCTTGACACCTTGAGGGTTTAAGGCTAGTGATAATTTTGAGGACTTGGGGCGGTAGAAAGCTTATTAGGAGGTGAAGTGGATTGGACAAAGGTTTTTTTTAGCTGCAATTTTAGACTGAAGTAATAAGATTTTATCAGAGAGGTTTCTGGATGTTAAAACACCAGCTTTGCGTGCTTATCGCAACCTTCTACTGGGGGTGCCGGAGATTCTAGTTCTCTGAGGAGGGCAAAAAGTTCCTTTGTTTTGAAGTTAGCCTTAGTAATTCTTTCGTTGCAAAAGGTACTTTTTGTGAGAAGGAACTCTTGTTTCTACTCGTGGGCAGTTTTGGCGAATTCTGCTTTATTTAGTACATTTGGACATTTTTTCCAATTAGATTTGGCTTTTCTCTTAGAGTATAAGGCTTTTAAGGAGGGTGTGTACCAAGCATTAAGGTGTGCAAATGGTTTAGCTTTGCGTATGTATAGGGGTGCTAATTTATCTATGACTGCGGGAACAGTTTCATTATACTGTTTCACCATGATAGTAGGATTATTCTTTTCTGTGTTTTAGGGTGCCAAGATTGGTTGAAGCAAGGGTAGAAGATTGTTAGCCGTAATGTTTCGTTTGTTTCTTGAAAGGACAGCCGGAGCCAGCTGTGGGACTTTAGTAGCACCAAGCTTAGTAACGATGTTAAATGTCATGAGCTGATGGTCAGACCAAGGATAGGCTGAGTTCGAGGTGATGGCAGACTGACAGTTTAAGGTCCACAAGCCAGTCGAGGATACACCCTTTAGAATGTGTGGGATTCTGAACTCGGTGCGAGAAACCAAGTGCTGACATGGTGTTAGCTTGTCTAGTGGGTCGCTGAAACATAAATTGATGTCACCCAGGATAATGGTCTGGGAATTTGGTTTAGTGTTTGTGGAGAGGCCTTGGGCTACATCGTTCTCAAGAGAGAACAGGTCCCAGGGGTCTGTAGATCAGGTGGATATTCAAGGTGGCAGTAGGAGACTGTCAATTTTACTGAAAATAATTCCCCTGAGGGGAGAGAGGTGTTTGGTAGTTCTCTCATGTTAAAGGTGTTTTTAGCTGAAGGTCTGTCCATCCTACAAGAGTGAAGTTGTCTGGTGAAGGTAGGGCAAGGGCTGGGCCCCCTGCCTCGTGGAGCCATGATTCTGTGATGGCTAGGAAGTCAAGATTATGTGTGGTAATAGTGTCTGCAAGGTCGAGTGGATGGGCAGGTAGGGATCTAGCGTTGATGAGGCTGCCCTGGATATTTTTGTTAGATATGCTCTTCCTATTGTCCTATAGAGATGCTCGTTACACATTTCCTACACCATGAGGTGACTTCACTAACTAGGACAGTAATGGCATTTATATATCACTAGTACACTTTGTAAATTGAGGTTTGTAGAAAGGAACGGTTAAGTGAAGGAAAAAGGTTAAACAAGTTCTCAGAGTATGTGAGCACTTTAAATCTTCCAATGAAGTCTAGATAAAAACCTTTCCCAGCAATATTATTTAAAAACCAATGCATCACCAATGAGGGACAGTAAGTATCAAAGTCAAATGGAATAGAAGAGTCTGCAGGGAGTCGGAACAGCCAAAGTCAATTGGAGCAAAGTCTATGATACGTTCTGAAGCTATGTGGAACTATGATTGGGATGGCCGCAAAATGATATAAAAGCGGAGGTAGAACCGCCATCTTTAGTACATTAATGCGTCCTAGCCAGGAAATACTCGGGGGACTCCGGTCAACTAAATTTGATTTTATTTTCTCTATCAGACGGAGGTAATTTGCCCTAAAGAGTTCTCCTGTCGTCCTTGTAAGGTGTACTCCTAAATATTTAATGTGCTTACCTGCCCATCTGAAGGTGTAGGTATTTCTAATATATCACTCAGTGGATGGCGATGATCCCAGGCTTAGTATTTCTGATTTGCATGGGTTCATTTTCAGCCCTGCAACTTGTCCAAATTGGTCAAGTTCCTCACAGAGCGCCTGGAGAGATACCTTCGGGTCTATCAGCGTGAAAAGCAAGTCATCTACAAAAGGTGGCTACTTTATGCTCTTGCCCTCCAAACGGTATGCCTTTTATGTTTACTGTGGCCCTAATTGCTGCTAGGAAAGGTTCCAAATGGAGCAACGGGGAGAGTGGGAAACCCTGTTTTGTACCACACCCAACCACCACAGGGCCCGATATTCGACTATTGATTGCCAGTCTAAGGGTCGAATTTTGTTAATTAGCCATAACGCGGTCCATAAATTTAGGGCCAAACCCCATCCTAAAACATTGTGGCCAGGAGGAAGCTCCACTCCACCCGATCAAACGCCTTTTCGGCGTCTATTGCCAGGAGGAGAGCCGGAACCCCCTTCCTGTGCGCTTTTTCCATCAGGTGAGCTATTCTCCTTACATTATTGGCCGTCTGGCGACCCCTTATGAAACCGGCCTGGACTATTGTGGACATCTCCGGGTCCTTACCCTTCTTGTGTATAAGAATCACTTTTGCCTCCTCCATTGACCTTGGCAGCACCCCAGTTGCCCCTATGTGATTAAATAATCTAGTGAGGTGGGGGATTAGGATTTCCTTATGTATCTTGGAGAATTCAGCTACAAAACCATCTGGGCCCGGGGCTTTATTGGTTGCCAGAGTTGACGCCGCCTTTCTGACCTCATCTACTGTTATTTCCCCTACCAACCGGTCTCCATCGTCTTTCGTTATATGGCGGAGATTAACTCTTTCCAGGTATCTCTCGTGTGCTCTAGGGTTCGGATTGCGCGAGGAATAGAGGTTTGTGTAAAATTTGCAGAACTCTCTCTCTATCTCACTGTTAGAGCTGTATGTCTGAGTCCCCTCTCACCTAATTTTCAAGATCGTTTTATCCCTCTCATCCCTACGGAGCATCCTGGCTAACAGGCAATCTGTTCTATTCACCTTAACATAATATTCTTGACACAAGCGAAGCAAGATCCTTTCCGCTTCTCTAGAGTGGATGAGATTCAGCTGGGCCCTAAGTGTACAGACCTCTTTCAATGGCCCTCGTTTGCTTCTCGGCCATCTGTGCCATTGCGTCCTTGAGCCTACTACCCAGCCGCTCCTCCTCCAGTCGCATCTTCCGTTCCCTACTCGCTTTGATAGCTATTATTTCCCCCTTATCGTGGCTTTAAGGGCATCCCACCATATCTGTGGCGAGGTGTCCTCCCAGCTATTATCAGTGACAAACTCTTTAAGTTCTTGTTCAACTTCCCTAACCAGGATAGGGTCCTTAAAGAGTTTCGTAGGATACCTCCAATTCCACACGCCCGGATCCCCATGCGGCCCAGTGATCGCCAATTGGATGGGAGCATTGTCGGAGATCGGGATGGGGCCTAGTGTGATGTCTATTATATTTCCTAAGAGAGAGCAAGATACCCAAGCGTAATCAATACTCAAGCACCCTACTGCTATCATTGTGAGGCTTCCATGCCATGTTAAAATCCCCTGTTAAAAGGATGTGGCCTGCTTTACTCAAAAGCCATCACCAAATTTACTCAATTTGGTGAGGGCATTTATCATGAATGGATCCTGGCCAGTGTTGGGCACATAGATTGTTGCAACTGTATAGACCTCTCCACTGCCTTCTAGCATCACCCCCAAATATCTTCCCTGGAAGTCCCGCTGAGAGGCCTTAACCGCAAAGTCTACTCCATCTCGCACAGCAATGACCACCCCCCTTTTTTAGCGGATTTAGTGGCCTGTAGTAGCCTAGAGTATCCCCCACAGTCTTATTCTATGGGAGTCTTGGGTTCGAATATGCGTTTCCTGCAGCGTAACTACATGGGGCTTCTCCTTACGCACAAACCTCTCCACTTGTCTTTTGTGTGGGGAGTTTAACCCATTAACGTTCAAGGACAGTATCGTCAATTGCCCCATTTTAGAAGAAAGTGGTATATTGTGAGTTCATCCCCCATGCCCCTCGACCTGGGCCTCAGATTATTGCTGTTCCTCATTATAGGATTTAAAGTGCTTCTTGAAGATCACGGTCTCCTGGATCAGTGAAGTGCCCTCCCTCCTTATACCCCCCCCCACCCTCCGCCCCTCTGTTCTCCCCCTGGGCGAGCTCAACTGGCAAACTGCCCCTCTTGTGTCGTGCCTACGAGATCTGCGCTCCCGCATTTTCCCAGTTTTAAACAACATGGGATTACCCCATCCCATCCAAGATATTCTCCCTCCCCTTCCCCGCCAACACCTTATTGTGAAGCTGATGCCGGCCTGTGATGGTGCCCCTTATCTCACAAGTGCCCTCCCCGGACTTGCTTTGTTACACACTTTTCTCCTTCGAAAGGGCGGATCCAACGGAGCTCTCCAGCTGATCATTTTGAGCCCCAAGTGTAGTTTTCTTTTTGCACGTTGTGTCGAGCAGATGGATGAACCTGTTTCGCTGGGTGCTTAGAGCTTACTGTAGTCCATCCCAATGATTTGGGTGTTTTGTGGCGGGGCCCTGCCTCGGCAGTGCCTGGCGATTGCTGCTCCTCTATTCCCAGTAACTCCAAGCCTTGCTCGCATGTCGTTATCTTGTGCTGCTTGCCCTGCCAGGTGAAAAACAATTGAAACGGGTGTGACCATCTGTACTTTACTTGTTGTGCCCTCAGGTGCTTCAGAACCAAATTCATTTGCCTCCTTTTATCCAAAGTCACATGCGCTAGGTCCCGATATAGAAAGATCTCTGAACCATTATAGGTGATGCTACCCGCCTGGCTGGCCTTTTGCAGAATCTTCTCCTTAGTGACAAAGCTATGGAAAGCCACCAAGACATCTCTTGGCCTTGCACCGGGTTCAGCCCGGGGAATCCCCACACTGTGGATTCTGTCAAACTGAAGATCCAAGCCCGACTCGTCCTCCAGAAGGTCCATGAATATGGTGGTTAAAGTTTGCGTGAGGTCTTGGGTCTGAATGGCCTCCGGGAGGGCTTTTACCCAGATATTGATTTGTCTGGAGCGATTCTCCAACTCTTCTGCCTGCAGATCTAGGTTTTGAGTTGCCACCGCTAGGGTCTCCAACAGGTTTTCCATATTCCGCGCGTCTTCTGTCATCTCTTGTACGGCCCGTTTATTAATATCAACCCTCTCTTCCACTTTATTAATGTGCCGCTTGATTTCCCCGAGTCCTTCCACTAAATCCTCTCCCTCAGGGTATCCATCTGTCTTTGGCCTGCTGAAGTTATTTTATCTACCATTTCCCCCAAGAATTGTTTAAGCATTCCGTGCGTAACAAATGCATCTTGGGGGTTCTGGATGGAGTCCTGTGTTGTATCCCCTGCTCCTTCCTCTTCGAGCGGACCACCTTCCGCCTTCGTCTCCCGGGACCAGATTCTGGTGAGTTTCCCATCTTGGGGTCTTTTTCATATTCTTCACCGCTGAGGACGGATCTTTGATTTTATTCCTGGACATTAGGAGGGATGCTTATTTCCGATGCAGGCACCGCTCGTATTCTGGCTTTTAACGTCAGACCTCACACACTTCAATGAGCCTGCTGGCTTTAGTGGAGTAGAGGGGGGGTGCACCTGGGGTGGTAGATGGCCCAGTCTGTCCGGTGCACCCTTGCCGTGGAGTGGGAGCTTCTGAATCAGGACCCTTTAGCTAGCCCCCTCTTCTATAGGTTCTGATAGGGACCCAGGGGCCTGAGCTTTTCAAAGGGCCCGGTCCGATCCGAGCCTCCAGGCTGGGCTATATGGGTTTCTTTAGTGCCCCTCTGAGGTCAGTCAAGTGATGGCAGCTGCCATGGCCGGGGAAACCCGCGGCAGGCTAATCACCCGGCAGTCAACTTGGGAGGTCCGGAGGAGGCTAACTCTCCCGCGGGTATGGCCTGCCTCTGCCCGCAACCATGGGCTGCTTTCCAGAGTGCCCCCCTCCGTCACTCCTTACATGATTGCCAGCCTGCCCGGCGATGAGACCCGGTGACGGGGTGGGGGGGGGGGGAGGAGGGGGAGAGCAGGGGGACCTCCCCTTCGGCACAGCTCTTGCCCCCCGCCCCCCGATCAGGGGCTGCCTCCTGTCCGCTCTGTTTCCCGCTCCAGCCACCAGTCTCCGCTGGGGGGCTGCGCATCACACGACTCGGGCCGCTACCCTGGATGAGGCTCCGGGACCAGGCCACCACTGCTTCCCCGGATAGTCAGCCTCCCCGATGCCGACAACAATCGTTCCGCGGTCGGATTAGCGCTGCAGATCCTCCGCGCTGCCAAGGATCTCTCCGCAGCAGTAAGGTCCTTCTAATAGCTGACGAGGACCGTCCCGGATCGCGCGCCACCCCCACCAGTCTGAACGACCGTGGGGCTCCGCTGTTACTCCGAGGCACCCACCGCCTCCGCTGCAGACCGTTTCCAGGCTCACTGGACCTCCGCTCCACCGATAAATAAAGGAGGGATGCAAAATCAGCCGGGGAGGGCTGCTTACTGTTGCTGGCTCCCTGGTGGCACCGTAAGGGCCATAGCGGTTCAGAGAGCTCGGGCGTCGTGGTGTTCACCAGTCGGTGGCCATTTTGGAATCCGCTGGGAAAGGTTTTTATCTAGATTTCACTGGAAGATTTAAAATGCTCACATGCACCAGAAACCCTTTTTAACCTTTTTCCTTTCCTTACCCTTTCCTTTTTACAAACCTCAAAATCTACAAAGTGTACTAGTGATAGATAAATGCAATTACTGTCCTAGTTAGTGAAGTTGCAGCTCTCAAGCACAAAGAGGCCTTGCAGCTCCAGTTGCTTTGTTTCTACCACGTGAATCGACTTCCACAATTTCTTTGGAGGGGCAATCGCTGACTGCTGCCTTCATCATATCCTGGGGGTTCCCTGCAGTTGACACTGTTGCGGTTGTGCTCTCTTCAGTCTGGCAGTGGTGTCCAGCATTCAAAACCCTTCCATCAGATCACTTTACTAACAAAAAAGCTGGAACCAAAACCAGGCATAAAAAGTGACCTCTGCACCAGAGACCCATGGACTTCCTTCAACAGAACAAAGGCAAAATAGAGGGATAGGGGGTAGAAGGGCATCTGTACTCCTGCTCACTATATGGCAGATAAGAAGCACAGAGCGCCCCAGCCAAGGTTCTCTATTTGGTAGCTTGGACAAGCAACCAAGGTTTAAGCTCTCAGGAGGTGATGCATGCTGGTTCTTAAGTAAAGTGTAATCCCCAGGCATCTTATCTTTACAGCTCTGAAATCTCTTCACTCGCTCCCGTGGCTGCAAGCATTAACTTCAAGACCCTATGCATCTTCCACAAGCCTTTCTGGGGCCTGGGACTGCTCTACTTCCAACTTTCACTTCCAAAACATCTTCCTTCTCAAGCACTCCGCTCATCCACCTCCAACTCTGTCAGGGCCAGACGCTTCCCCAAACAGAGTTGGGGGCAGATCTATCTCCTCGGCTGGGGCCTCCCTCTGGAATAGCCTCTCTGCCCCTTTCAAACTTTAGCAGAACCACCTAAGGTTCCGGAAGCAACTCAAGACCTTCCCTTTTCGCTTCCGCTTTCTCTCTTCCTCTCCCCCGCTGATGCACCGACTGCTCCACGCACTGCTCACCCTCTGAATCAGGGCCCAGGCTCCTGAATGTCCAGTTGGCCTTGCGCTGCCTCCGGGCTCCCCAGCACTTAAGGATCTGTATCTGCAACCTTACAGTCCCTTCTCTCTTCACTTATGAGCCACCCACTGGCTGATTGCAAGAGTTAACTGTACTTCCCCATGGCACTTCTCCCATGCCCTCTTCCCTGCACCGTGATCTGAATGACAAGGCCTAGTAAGATTGTTATTTTGTCCTGCCTTTGTTTCCCCACCTTGTCTTGTCGTGCCTATAAACACTCATGTACAGGTGAGTTATAAAGGCCACATCATATGAATATTTCAAATGTGCCCGAGTAGGGAGTTCCAGATCGGCGCATGGACGGAGAAATAGGATCCACCAAGTCTGGAGGGGTTGTAGTGTGGTACCACTTGGAGAGATGATGTGCAAGATCAGAGTCTCCTTGAGGGGTGGTAGAGAGAGACTGTCTTGAAGGAATTCCGGGCTGGTGATGTGGATGGGCCGGTGGGTGATGCACATGGCTTTAAAGGCAGTGCGTCGACCGATGGTGAGCCAATGGAGGACTCTTAGTGTAGGGCTGATGTGTTCTCTGGGAGGTAGGTGAACGAGTAGGCAGGCAGCAGCGTTTTGGATTCTTTGCAATTTCCTTAGCTGCAATGCTGGTGCGCCTAGGTAGAGCCAGTTTGCGTAGTCTAAACGGGAGAGGATGATAGCGGAGAAACATTAGGGATTGGGGAGGGGGGCTAGGGATTGCAGCCAGTTGCGGGAGGAGCAACGTTTTCCCAAAGACTAGTTTAGTTTTCCCAGGATTGAGGATGAGGTGGTTGTCTGTCATCCAGTACTCAATATCCAAGAGGCATGACGACAGATCTGGACGGTTGGAGCCTGGAAATTTGGGGATTTTAACGATGATCTGGGTGTTGTTGGCGTAGTTGTAGCAGGTAAGATTGCGGGAGCGGATGAGTGAGGGCAGAGGGTTTAGATAGATGTTGAAGAGCAAGGGCGATAAGGAAGCTCCTTGTGGGACCCTTTTGTTACTGGCCGTGAGGTGGAGGTGAACAGGTAGAGGAGCATGATTTGTGAGCGATTAGAGATGAAAGAGGAGATACAAGAGGGCTATGTCTGATTCCTAATGAGTGCACACTGTCTAGGAGGATGGTGTGATCAATGGTATTGAAGGCGGCAGAACAGTCAAGAAGGACGAGTACAGTGCAGCCTTCTTAATAAGCTTTGTAGGTCATCCCAGACAGAAACTAGGGAGGATTCTGTTCCTCAAAGAGGTCTGAAGCCAGATTGCACAGGATCCAGGAGGTTGTAGGCTTCAGTGAAAAGGCCAAGCTGCTTGTATGCTGTGTGGTCCATGAGTTGGCCATGAAGCGGCTGTTGGAGACTGGCCAGTAGTTCTGGGAGAGGAGTGTGTCGATTTTATGTTTTATGAGGAGGGGTTTGATGTAGGATGTTTTTAGGGCTTCGGGGAAGGTTCCCGATGTAACGGAGTGATTGAGGATTGAGCGTGCGATACTGCCTGCACAGGGTGTTTTGACAAGGGTGGGTGGGTAGGGGTGCTCAGGGGAGCCTGAAGAGTGGCTTTGTGCTAGGAGCGAGAGGAACTCCTGGTGTGAGATTGGAGCGAAAGAGGTGAAGGTTTGTATCAAAGGGGGTGTCAGGCTGTCGGGCTGTGGGTGGGAAGGGGGCATGTTTTCCAATTTAGAGACGATGGCGGAGTGTCTGTCGATAGCGACATTGTAGAAGTGTTCTGATAAGGAGTCACATAGGGATTGGGAGATGGGTTGGGATGGGGGTGGGTTGGTGGACGTTTAGAGCAGGCCGGGAAGTTGAATTTGGAAATTATTCTGTGCTGTTCCTTGCTCGGGTTGCAAGACTAAGATTCTGTTACCATAGAATGCTTTCATGGTTTTTCTTATTTCCAGTCTGTATGTTCTGGTTAGTCTTGCTAGGGTGGTTCTGTTCTGGCCCGTAGGGATGGTTCTCCAGATCCGGACCAAATGCCTGAGGGTTTTTAGCGATTTGAGTTTGGTGGTGTACCATCTCGGTGTGGGTCCTGATCTCTCAGAGGTCTGTTTTGTTGGAGTGAGGGGTGTTAGGGCGTTTGAGAGCCAGAGGTCTAAGATTTTGATGGGGGTGGCCCTGGCTGGAAGAGAGTGTTGGCTGGATCTGGGGTGATAACTACTTTATTCCATAGCGGTGTGAGGGTTGGCGTTGGTCAGGTATGACCCTGGAGCAACAAACTACAGTGGTCAGTGGTACAGAGAAGAAGATTGCCGAGTGATCAGTCCATGATAGGTGGTGTGGAGGCAGTGTGGATATGTTTGCAGTGCTGAATATTGCTTTCAGGGTGTGACCTCCAGTGTGGGTGGGTGTGGAAATGCGTTTGGTTCAGGTTGAATGCTTCTAGGTTGTCGGAGAGATTGGGTCAAAGGGTTTGAGGGGGATTCAAACCAGATGTTGTAATCCCCTAGGATGCCAGACGTTGGATGGAGGTTGATGTTGGTTGTCAGAGCATCGCAGGGTATGTCTGCAAAGTTTTCATTGTAGCAAGCGGGTCTGTAGATGAGTAGGACGCTGTGCGAAGGGTGAGAGTTGGCGTTTCATCAGAAGGGATTCGAAGTCTGTGGTGTTGGCTTAGGTGTCCTTAATTATTATTGAGAATTGGTGTATGAGTAGATTCGCAAGTCCTCCACCCCTTCGAGATCTGTTCCTAACAGTAAGGTTGTACCCGGATGGGAAGGCCTTGTGCGGAATGGGCTAGTAATCGCCAGCAGATCAGGTGTCTGATGAATAGGACATCTGGATTTTCTTCTGTAATGAGGTCAAATATGTGGAATTCATTTTTGGAGACTTACCTGGCGCTGATGAGGGCGCAAGAGAGTTGGTGGGGTATGCCATCAAATGCTGGACGGGTATGGATGCGAATGGTAGCAGGAGTGGAGGGGGTATCCAGGAGGTGGGGGGAGGGTTTGAACAGGGGAGGGTGTTAGGTGAAAATTATGAGTTACTCACCGTAGGGACCAACACACCTCGTAGTACACAAGTCCCATTTTCTCCGTACTGTATGGGCGTCCCTCACTAGGGATGGAACCTTTGTCACCAGAAAAATCATCTTCCCCTTTAAATTTAGATGCGTGCAGGGGCGTGGCCCTGGGAGCATGCGCTCACCTGACTCCGCCCACTTGTGCCACTCCTCCGCCCCCTTTGACGTGTCAACAATATTAACATTGCCTAATGACACCAGTTCTATTAGGGGGGGGCAGTGGGACGTATGGAGGAAAGGGGTCTATGGACTAGGAGTATGTTAGTCACTACAGTGAGTAACTAATAATTACTTCTACGTCCCGGCCCCTTTCCTCCATATGTATGGGCGATTACAACAGAATGTAGCCCCGGGTGGAGAGTTGCCCCTCATATGAAAACAAGTTCTTCAACACTGCCTGGCCAAATGCTGCATCCGACATGGCGCTGGCATCCAGGCAGTAGTGCTTGCAGAAGGCAGAGGGGGTAGCCCACGTCACCGTTTGCTGATAGTCTGCCGCAGGACGGGTCTTTGGAAAGCTACTGCCTTGGCTCTGATGGCGTTGGCGTGCATTTTTGCTGGCAAGGGCTTGTGCTGCCCCTCATACACCTCCTTGATGGCCATAACCATTCACCTTGCTATGGAAGTCTGGGGGGCCGGATGGTAACTAGCCTGATGTCCGCAGACACCATGGGCTCAAATGGTTTATGCGCCAGGGCGCCCAGCACCACATTAAGGTCCCAGACCGGGTGTGGCTTTTTGATAGGTGGATACAGTCTGGTCAGAACGGCTAAGTGCCTCTTAACCACCGGGTTCGAGGACGAAAAGACCTCCTTGCCCGAGTTCTTGTAGGCCCCAATGGCCGGCAGATACATGCAACATGTTTCTACCAGCACCCCTCACTGGGAGAGGTGCGCTGAGAAGGGTAAAACGTTGTCCAACAAACAAGTCAATGGATCAATTTCCTTTGATTCTGGATAACTTCTTCGGAGTGGGGTGCACCACTGTGCATCCTTGCTGGGAGATTAAGTGGGTGGGGTCCACCGGGAGGTGAACCGGGGGCTGATCCGACAGGCTGAGAAGTTCTGACAACCAGGGTCTCGCTGGCCACCATGCTGCTATCAGGATGAGCCGAAGACTCCGTGACTACCTGACCCTGCAAATGACCCTGTGCACCAGTGGAGTGGGGGGAAAAGCGCACAAGTTTGTGTTGATCTGAACCGCGTCGCCTAACAAACCCCTGCCCCAGCCATGAGGCGTTGGCACTGGTGGCAAACGGATCCACCTGCGGGTGACCCCACCTAGTGAAGATCCCCAGCTTTTCATCCTTCCTAGGTCGATAAATGAGCACCACACACTGTGGGTAATAATAAGCAGCTCTCAGATACCTGAGTGTTCGAAGCGCTATATAAATGCTAAATTATTATTATTATTATTGGACCTCCTCGTTCAACTGCCATTCGTAGTTGTCTGATCCCAGCCTGCTTTCCCTGTCCGCCTCCAGGTTGGACTCCCCAGGAAGGTGGATTGCCGACAAGTGCACGTTGTTCGCCAGAGCCCACTCCCAAATGTCGATTGACAGTCTGCAGAGGGGAGGAGACCTGGTGCCACCCTGCTTGTTGATGTAATACATGCAGGTGGAGCCGTCTGTCTCAATGAGAATAGACTTGCCGGTGATCATGGGAAGGCTTTGAGGGCAAGCCAGATAGCCATCATCTCGAGCCAGTTGATGTGTTCAAGCTGCTCCGGACGTGGCCATACTCTATAGACACTGCGGCTGTCCAAGGTAGCCACCCAATCCCTCTAGTGATGTGTGGTAATGGTGACATGAGGTGCCGGCTGCAGGAAGGGCCTGCCTATCTGCAGGTTTATGTCTGTACCCCACCAGACTAGATCCTGGTGAGGATGTTGAGGTATACTGACTCGGTCTGCCTGAGAACCCTTCTCCTGATTCCGGGAGGCTGAGAAGTGCAGCTGCAGCCTCCTCATTTTGAGCCTTGTATGTGGCACTGCGATGAGACATGCCGCTATGACTCCCAACAGATGCTGTTATAAACATGCCAAGGTCGTTGGTCTGATGAGAAAATGGGCAGTGGTCCCTTTGATTACGCTGAGGGGGAAGATCCTCTAGGCCCTCGTGTCCCATGTAAGGCCTAGGAAGGTCAGACTGCGTGGGCAAGAACTGCAACTTCTTGAGATTGTTAGAAAATCCCAGATCGCAAAGCGTGTCCATGAGGGCAGAGGCTGTGTGCTGCACCATCTCTGGAGATCTCGCCCTGTTTAGACAGTCGTCTAGGTATAGATAGATATGTGCCCAGAGTAGAACTGCCATTGCAAGCCAAAAGGAGCTCCTGGATAGCTGTTGGTGTCAAGCTAACCAGGCTACCAAGGGATTGAAGCACAGGGATTGAACGAGGAGCTAAATAGCTGTGAGAAATATTGAACCCTGCTGGAAAGCAGCACTATGAAAACAGAGCACAATTCCAAAGGAATAAACCATCTAAATACATACATGATCGTCTTTCATGTAGGAAACAAGACACGAAACACTCCCCCACTATTGTACATTTGTGTTTAGATTCTGTGAACAATTTGTTTTGAAGAAAAAAAAAAACACTGATTGAACCTATGAGTGCATATCCTTCTGGCACAGACAACCAAGTGATTTTCCCACAGTGTGTGCTGATAATGTCAATTGAAAAGGCATGTTATATGTGCTCATTGGAGCCTGTGTCAAATAAGTGCATGTTAAACTAACAAGAGATTTTCAAAAGCAACAGGTTTGTCTTTTTTGAAAAATGTTAAAACCAACAGTGAGATTAAATTACTTTAGAACAACATCTTACAAAGTGTTCAGACTTGAGCAAGTAACCTGGAATAACTAAAGTAAGGAGTCCACTCCATGGTAGTATGCTCCAATTGGGCAGAAAATGCTATGCTATATTGCCCTCCCCTCGCACACATGAGTCCTATGCTGCAAGCCTAGCACTTTAAAGACATCTGGAGATGGATCACTCGAAGGCATGGATGTCCCTGAGCGGGAATGCCCACGGTCTGCATAAAAGTGCTGTTGCTGTTAGAGTGGTTGTATAATTCTGTTAATTATCAGAACATGTCTTTATAATGTTCCTAGTTGTCCAAGTCATCCCTCACAAGTTATATTTTCAGATTGCTTTTTCATCAGGTTTTACTACATTAAAAATATGGAGGCTTGCAAAACAAGCCTTTTCCTTTAAACATTTCTTTTTTTTATCGTGAATGTTGAGGACTGCAGCGTAGCCTTGTATCGTAAAAGCAGTTCAGTACTTATTTTAACACAGAAATGGTTCTGCATAGAGTTGTTACAATGGAATGTCAGAAAATGCATACATTGTATTTCAGTATGTGCTTGCATTTAAGACTTCTGTATGTATGACATTGCAAATACAGAATAGAAGTATTAGCTTTTTGATGTAGACTTTTTGCCAACTATTTTCAAACATACCACAGTAGTCGCGCATTATAATTAAATTTTAGACCATCTGACAAAATGGCGGCAATTTAAATTGTCTGGCTACCATTTTCTGGTTGAACCTTTTGAACTATGGCAGGGGCAGACCTCTATTAAGCCTAGAGATGTTTGCCGCAGATTGAATAATGAACATTCTTGTCAAACAGACAAAACATACATATTGTTATTTTTCAGCTAGCCTTGCACTGGATACATCTATTGAGCTCATCTTGTGAGAGCTTATCTGAGATAGGTTTACAATGACATGCGACCCAGTAATACAAGGTTACAGAAGTAACTGAAGTACTTCTAGTCCATAGCCCCCTTTTACAGTTCTTGTATCCTATTAGCTTGGCACACTCCGCTACCAAGCATAGGTTTTCCCTTTTGGTCTAAGAGTTCTTGACACCTCTTCATTCTTAACCAGACATGCTCTCTCATACTCCTGCTACTCCTCTAAGGGGTATTTTTTATACATTTGTACAGCACAAATAACCCAAAGGTACATAGGAGCTAAATTATTGCTTAAGGATATGGCTATAAATGTCCTTTCTTCTTACAATTATAGTTACATGTTTGCAAAGCTTCAAGAACAGACATTTTGTTACATATAATACATTGGTCAGAATATTTGCATACATTTCAAGCAGAAACTCACACAATTTTGCTCATTTATAAATTGTTACATATCCTAGTTTTAATATGTACAAAGTTGTTAGGTTGGTAGACTATAGCGGGATGTCAGACCTGAAGAGGAGAGTTTTTAGATTTTTTCTAAAATGACCAGATGTTGGTGAGGGAGGCCGTTCCACAATTTTGGAGCTATAACTGGGAAGCTCGAGCCTCCCGCTTTCTGTTTTCTATATCTGGGGGTAATAAGCAAGTTAGTGTAGGCAGACTGCGTTGGTCTATTGGAGTTGACTTTACAGATGAGGTTACTAAGGTATTTTGGCACCTTTTTCGCAATACATTTGTGCGTCATTGTTAGAATTTTAAATTTGATTCGGTCTTGGACAGGGAGCCAATGAATGTTCCTTCTAGTAGTTGAAATATGATATTTAAAGCCGCTCTTATGGCTTTGTATTGTACTATTTGTAATTTCTCGATTTTTCTGGTACTGGTTCCAGCAAAGTGACAGTTGGAATAGTCAATCCTGAAAAGTATCAAGGCTCTCGCCAGAGTAGAACAAGTTACTTTCGTACATGGTAACATTCTTTCGATGAGATGTTCCTCCGACGTATTCCACATCTATGACAGTAATCACCCCAGCTTTGCCGCTTTGGAAAGTTTTTCGGCGTCTGCGTCGATACGCCCCGTAAGCTGCAATCGCATAAGAAATTCTGTAGAGGGGCAGGCTGGGAGGATGCGATGTGGAATACGTCGGAGGAACATCCCATCGAAAGACGTTACCAGGTAAGAAAGTAACTTGTTCTTCGAAAGGGATTGTGTCCTCCGACTTTTTCCACATCTATGACAGACTCCCAAAGCAGTACCAACGTATGGAGGTGGGAAAAGAATTTAGAATTTTAGAATGCCCAATCAAATTGCAGAATAGAGGACCGCCTTACCAAAGGCTAAATCTTGCCCATGGATAGAATCCAGGAAGTAGTGTCTTACAAAAGTATGGACAGAGGCCCATGCCATGTGGCTGCTTCCCAGATATTACGAATGGGAACACCCCTCTGCAGAGCAGTGGAAGCAGCCACACCCCTAGTAGAATGGGCCCGTAAGCCTACCGGAGGGTCCTTGCATGCCAGACGGTAGCATTCAGAGATTGTCAAGATGATCCAACGGGACAAGGTCTGCTAAGAAACAGCTTGACCTAAACGTCTTCTAGCGTATCCAACAAAGAGCTGATCGTCCACTCTGACCCGGGACATCCGTGAGATGTAGAAACTTAAAGCTCTCCGAGGATCCAACCTATGGAGCCTCTCCTCCTCCTTACCAGGATGCGGAGGAGGATAAAACGCCGGAAGAATTACCTTCTGGCTCAAATGAAATTCCGACCTTCAGAAGAAAAGAAGGACGAACCCTAAGGACAACCCTGTCCTTATGGAACACTGTGAAAGGTGGCTTGGCAGAAAGTGCCTGCAACTCTCTCACTCTGCGAGCGGAAGTAACCGCAATTAAAAATACAGTCTTAAAGGACAACAGTCTCAATGGACAAGAATGTAAGGGCTCAAACGGAGCTCCCATTAGGAACTTTAGAACTAAGTCCAAATCCCATCCTGGCACCTGGAAAGGTGAAGGTGGGAACACAATAGTTAGCCCTTTTAGAAACTGAGAAATCAAAGGTTCTCCAGCATGGGGTCTGGCATGGATTCACATGCTCATGAATATTCCCAGTCGTCAGGCTGGGAATCCTTGGTAAAGAAAAATCAGTATCAGTTTCGTTTCTGATCTGTCTTTCGTAGTAGTAACCAATCACTGATCTCTGCGTCATACTGATCACAGCCAATGACTGCCATCTCCCTAAGACCCGCCTATGGCAGCCATCTTCAGATTTTTACAGCACGTTCAAGTGTTGGGATCCTCAAACTATTGCTCTCGAGCTTTAGTGCGTTTTTGCGCTTTTTCTTAGGAAAATTCTCTCTTTTTTCGGTCAAAAGAGCCTCAAGCTCCACCGTTTCTTTATCCGATCAACGGGGACCCGTGTCGGATTCTTCTACGCCCCTCAAGGGTGAAGATTCGTCGAGCCACACTTTTGGAGGACTCCAGAAGTTTCTCAGGCCCATCTCGGACATGGCCCAGGAGAAGGGAAGCTCGACGCCCGGATAGCTATCAGGGTCTGCCCTGGATGCCAGCTTCAGAATGTCTTTAAGGAGGATGAACACTCCCTTTGCCTCTACTGCCTGCATGAGGACAAGACGCACGTGGAGAAGGACTGTGCGTTTTGCGGCAATATGTCGGAGCTGACCATGAAGGACCGCCATCTGCGTCTCGCCAACTGGCTGGAAGGGAAGAGCCCGTCAGGCGAGAAAAAGAAGAAGAAGTCCGAGTGGTCTTCTAAGATCTTTGAGGGTGCCCCGGCGACGGGGGCCCAACAGAAGGCCAAGCACCGCAAGTCCGCTGGCACCGGGAGCGCCGAACGGTCAGGCTCTACGGGTGCCAGGCAGGGCGCATCCTCCCCGGCGCCATCAACCACGAGCCCACGCACTGGCTCGGGTAAGAGGAAGGCCGAGTACCCGGCGAAGCTCCTGGAGAGACCCCGGTCGAGCTCGAAGGCCCCATCGGAGGGGGAGCGAGGCGGTGACCCTCCCCCCAAAGAGAAGGCGGTGAGAGCACCTAAGGTGGTGAAAGCCTTGATCCGCCCGGCCAAGGCCTCTATCGAGACAGTCGCGGCGGCCCTGGCTCAGCCTGTGGAGGCTAAACCAGTGGTGGCGACCTCGGGGCCCAGAGTCTCCTGCCACCGCGGAGGGAGTCCTCTTTCATGCCCATCGACAGGACCCCCGTGAAACCTCCGACGGAGAAGAAAAAGGGGGGGCAGGAGGTCATCGTTGATTCGGCCTCAACCTCTGAAGAGGAGCTGATCGAAGTCTTAAGCCACGGCGTTGGCGTGGAAGACCAGCCCGTCGGGAGGGACCCCGACGTCTGAGACGACGTTAACGTCGAGGGTGCCGACGGGGCTCCGGACCGCCCGTCGGAATCACCTCAACCAGTGCCGCAAGACAACTCGGCGGCCATTTTGTTGGCTACACAGTCCTTATGCTCGGAGATGAGGACGAGATTGCCGTTACCACCAACGGAGGAACCGCTCCCGACGGGGGACCCGGAGCCAGGCCCTTCTGGGAGCCCTCCTCCTAAGAGAAGAAGGATTCATCCTCCACCTCCTTTTCAACCATCGCGCCCTGCTCAGCCCTCCTCCCCATCCACGACCCGTGGGGAAGATACGGGGACAGACACGGCCACGACGGGTACAGAGGACTAGGTTTACGACGAGGATCTCCCGTCGTCACCTCCTCCCCGGGCTTCCCCGCCCGAGGAGATTGGATCGTTTCATGCCATGATCGCCAGGGCATCCAAACTTTTCCAGCTCTGCCCGGAAGAGAAGAAGGAAGGTTTCCTTTATCAACGGCGCGAGACCAAGAGGAAGACGGTCCTCGCTGTACCTCTACTGGACGATATCTGGGATGAGGGTCTCGCCCTCCTCAAGAACCCATCCACAACGCCTGCGAGAAGGGATCGGTACGAGAAGAAGTACCGGGTCCCGGACGCTGCCCCCTTGTGCCTTCGGGCACAGCCGACCCCGGACTCGGTCGTCTCCGCGGCGGCCAGGAAGAAAGCGGGGTAGGGGGGGCCAGGGGGGATTCCTCTGCCTCTACGTCAACCTCCCCGCCGGACGGCGAGGGAAAGAAATTGGACACGATGGGACGCAGAGGCATCTCGTCGGCAGCAACGACGATTAAGGCTGCCAACGCCTTGGCTATCGTAGCCCGCTACGACAGGGAGTTGTGGTACAAAATCGCCCCCCTGCTGGACTTCCTACCAGACTACAAGAGGGAGGATTTCGCCAGTTGGGCAACGGCGTGTGCCTTAGACGGCGTGGATGGCTCAAGGCAACAGACTTCCGGCAGGATGTGCAGACCAGAGTCTTGGACATGCCATTCGACGGGAAGAACCTGTTTGGGAAAACAGTGGATGATTCCCTACAAGCCATCATGACGGACACGGAGACGGCCCAGGCTCTTGGTGTTCTCCAGCAACGGCGGCCGCCCTTTCGGAGCGCCGGAGGCAAGCAGGGTGCCTCCAAAGGTTCCGGCGGTGGATATTCCACCTACCGTCAAGCGGGCCGTTCGTCGTCACAGGAAGCCTACAGGGGACGAGGCAAGTCGGGCGGACCCCGCCGTCGTTGCCAGGGAGGACAAGGCGGCAAAGCCTTGTCGAAGCAGGACTGAACTGGCCGTGGGGTCGGGCCCCCACCGAAGCATCCCGGTGGGAGGCCGGCTGGCGAACTTAGTCAGCGTGTGGGAGTCCATCTCCACCAACCGTTGGGTGCTGGACGCCCTGGCCCAGGGTCACGCGCTCGAGTTTCTAAAGAAGTGCCCGCGCGTACCCCCGTGGAACATCACGTCCCTCAACTTCTCTTGGAGGTAAAGGCGATGCTCAAGAAAGGCGCCATCAAGCTCGTCCCAAAGAGGCTTCAGGGCTCCGGAGTTTACTCAAGATACTTCCTCGTGAAGAAGAAGACAGGAGGATGGCGTCCCATCCTGGACCTACGACGACTGAACAAATTCATCAAGGCACAGAAGTTCCGGATGGTCACCCTCCAGCACGTCCTGGGTCAGCTGGAGGAGGGCGATTTCCTGTCGTCGTTGGATTTGGAGGATGCTTACTTCCATATCCCCATCCTAAAGGAACACCGAAAGTTTCTCAGATTAGTGGTCCAAGGGCGTCACTACCAGTTCAGAGCCCTTCCCTTCGGATTGAGGTCGGCACCCAGGGTGTTCACCAAGTGCCTCGCACCGGTGGCAGCGCGGCTGCGCCTGGAGGGGATCCACGTCTACCCCTACCTGGACGACTGGCTCATCCGAGCAAAGACAAGGGAGCTCGCCGGGAGCACACGGCAAGGACCGTCCAACTACTCACGGACCTGGGATTCTCCATAAACTACGCCAAGTCCCACCTGGTGCCCGCGCAAGACGCACTGTTTCTGGGAGCGAAACTCGACACAGTGGCGCTTCTGGCCTCTCCGTCGGAGGAAAGGACGAGGGCCATCTTGGGCAAGGTGCAGCGGATGCTGGTTGCGGACGCGGCCAGGGTGAGGTCCATCAAATCCCTCCTCGGAATGATGTCTTCTTGCATTTATCTCATCCGCCTGTGCAGGCTTCGGATGCACCCGTTGCAGGAGTTCCTGGACGCTCGCTGGATCCAGACGACAGGCAGCTTCGAGGACAGGATCACACGCGACGAGAGCTTCCGACGAGCCATCCGGTGGTGGGGCACCCGTGCCCATCTGACGGCGGGCATGGACTTCCAGACCCCGGGCCACCAGAAGACAGTGACCACGGATGCCTCCCTGGAAGGATGGCGAGCGCACACCGAAAATCTGCGCGCGAGAGGCCTTTGGCTTCCAACGGAGAAGTCCCTCCAGATCAACGTCCTGGAGCTCCGTGCAGTGTTTTGGGCCCTCAGGTCCTTTCTTCCGTCCCTCAAGGGCAAGGTGGTGAGGATCTTCACCGACAACACCACCACCATGTTCTACATCAGGAAGCAGGGCGGCACCAGGTCCCCAGCTCTGTCCAAGGAGGCGCAGGATCTGTGGCATTGGGCCGTCGCCCAAGGGATGTTTCTGGTGCCGTTTCATCTGGCAGGAATAAAAAACACCATTGCCGACTCGCTCAGCAGAGAGCTGCGCTCGTGCAACGAGTGGGAACTATGACAGGATCTAGTGGACCGCCTCTTCCAACGGTGGGGCACACCCCAGATCGATCTGTTCGCGACGGGGACGAACTCCAAGTGCCGGAGGTTTGCCTGCAGGTTTCCCCAGCCGAGGACCATGGGCGATGCTTTCTCGTTCCCCTGGGTGGGCCTATTTCTATACGCGTTCCCCCCCCCATTGCCGTTGCTGATCCGGATCATCAACCAGCTCAAGAGGTCACGGTGCAGGATGATCCTCGTCGCACCTGCGTGGCCGAGGCAGATATGGTTCCAGGACCTTCTGGACTTGTCAGCGGCCCGGCATTCAAGCTGCCAGTGGACGCGGATCTTCTCTCCAGGGAAGGTGGCGCCATCCTCCATCACGACCCGAAGTCGCTGAACTTGCAGGCCTGGCTCCTGCAGCGCTAGAGTTTGGAGGTTACGACACACCGGCCGACTGCAGAGAGGTTCTTGCAAAGGCCAGGGCGTCCTCAACTCTTAAATGCTACGGACACAAATGGAAGAGGTTCTCTGTCTGGTGCCATGCACAGAAGATTAACCCTCTACGGATTACGGCTCCTCAAGTACTGCCGTACCTACTGACGCTGGCCAAGGCTGGACTGGCGCACGCTTCCATCAAGATTCATCTTGCTGCGATCTCCCGATACACCAGAACCACGGGACGGACGTCTTTGTGGTCTCATCGCCTGGTTAAAGAATTCATGAAGGGACTGTTCAGATCGTTCCCGCCGGTGAAGGCTCCGGCCCCGGCGTGGGAGCTCAACGTGGTGCTGACCAAGCTCATGGGACCTCCATTCGAGCATCTGCACTCAGCTCCGTTGAAGTTCTTGTCGTGGAAAACAGCGTTTCCTGTGGCCATCACCTCCGCACGACGGGTGGGAGAGATACAGGCCCTTTCCTGCAAGCCCCTGTACTTGACTTTTCACGACACAAGGGTAGTGCTCAGGACACACCCCTCCTTCATGCCCAAGGTGCCGTCGGACTTCCACCTAACGAACCCTTGGTGTTGCCTGTTTTCTTTCTGTCGCCTTCGTCGCCGGCTGAAAGGACTTTGCACTCGCTGGATGTGGCTAGTTCTACGTGGACCGCACAAAGAGTTTTCCGAAGACGTCACAACTTTTTGTGAACTTTGGACCTGTCAATCAGGGGAAGGCTCTCTCAAAGTCTTCCATTTCCAGATGGCTCTCCGGCTGTATCATGTACTGTCATCGGTTGGCAAACCGACCGCTGCCCGGCCGTCCGAGAGCCCATTCCACCAAAGCGATCGCAGCTACCACGGCGTTCCTATCTGGTGTGCCCCTGCTGGACATCTGCAGGGCTGCTACGTGGAGGTCGATGCACACCTTCACGAAATTTTACTGCGTCGACTGGGATTCCAGAGTGGAGTCCAGGGTCGGCCAAGCAGTGCTGCGCAACCTGTTCGCCTAAGGTGAGCCTGGTGAGAAGGTAAGAGATGCTTAATGTTGAGTTGTTGTATTGCTTAATGTTGAGCCTGTTGCCACCTGACGTGGTTGTGCATGTGTGTACTGCTATGTATTCTTTTATTCATGAGCATGTGAATCCATGCCAGACCCCATGCTGGAGAAGGAACAAGTTACTTACCTGTAACTGTTGTTCTCCAGCATGGGTCTGGCATGGATTCACATGCGAACCCTCCCGCCTACCCCTCTGCGGCTCTTCACTTGGTCACACTGTCACTTCTTGTGCTACCAAATCTGAAGATGGCTGCCAGAGGTGGGGCTTAGGGAGATGGCAGTCATTGGCTGTGGTCAGTATGATGCAGAGATCAGTGATTGGTTACTACTACGAAAGACAGATCAGAAACGAAAGTGATACTGATTTTTCTTTACCGAGGATTCCCAGCCTGACGGGGAATATTCATGAGCATGTGAATCCATGCCAGACCCATGCTGGAGAACAACAGTTACAGGTAAGTAACTTGTTCCAACCTTAAAATAAGAACACTCCTCAGACAAGCGCTTAAATATGGACAGCGCCGCCAGGTAACCCTTAATCGTACCCACTTGCAGTCCCTTGTGCACTAATGAAAGCAAAAAAGACAGAACCACAGGAATTGAACACTGAAAAGGATCCACATTCTGTACCCTGCACCAGTCGTAGAACTTTCTCCAACGGCACAGGGACTTTGTTTCGGGCCTTCTGGCCGAAAGCAACACCTCCATCACGTCTTCAGGGAGGTCCCGATCCTTATACCTCAGCCTTTCAGATGCCAAGCATGAAGGGTGAGAGACTTGACCTCTGGAGGGGGAACACGACCCCCCCTCCCATGAGAGCAGATCTTCTCGGTAGGGAAGACTGCGTGGAGGGAAGATGGACATGCCGAGAAGGTCCGGGTACCACGCTCTTCTGGCCCACACCGGAGCAATGAGTATCATTCGGGAACCGAACCTCCGCAACACTTGCGGAATGATAGGGACTGGAGGCACCGCGTTTAGCAGTGGGAAGGACCACTCCACTACGAACGCATCGCCTAAGGCTCCTCTTGGAGGAACTTCCTGCGAGAAGAATATTTCGCACTTCCGGTTGACACTGGTGGCGAAGAGATCCACTTGTGGGGTCCCCCAAAAGGCAAAGATCTCCAAGAGAACTTCCCGAGCCAGCTCACACTCGAGAGACCGTGCTCTGCCTGCTCAGAGCGTCCTCCGCCTCGTTTTCATCTCCAGCCAGATGAACTGCTGAGATCGAAATCTCCTGCTGGATGGCCCAGAACCAGAGCTGCATCGCCTCTCTGCACAGTGAGAGAGACCCTGCCCCCCCCCCCTTTGTTGAGGTAGTGCATGGCCACTGTATTGTCAGTCAGAATCGAGACATTCTTCCCCCGCACAGACGGCAGAATAGCCTTCCGGGCTAGCCTGACGGCCCTCAGCTCCAACAGATTGCTATGGAGTCTGGACCCTGACTAAGACCAACGACCGCTGTCAACTCGTTGGAATGAGCTCCCCATCCCGTGAGGGATGTGTCCGTCACGATCGTTACCTCCGGCCGGGGTAGCCAAAATGGAGCCCCCTTCATCAGATTGCCTTTGACGGCCCACCACAGAAGATCCTGGGCGACCAAGGGCGGTACCTGAACAGGATCCGACATACTGCCGGAGGACTATGACCACTGCATCTTGAGAGCCCACTGCAGAGATCTCATCCGCAGCCTGGCCTCTGGCACCAGTAGAATGCAGGATGCCATGAGGCCGAGCAACCTCAAGAACTTAACGCCGGGAGACTCTGGGCATGTTGAAACTTGCCCACCATCTGCAAAATGTGATGAGCCCTCACCTGGGGAGGCGAACACTGCCCCAGGGATGTGTCGAGCACTGCTCCGATGTACTGGAGCCGCTGGGTAGGTGTCAAATGAGACTTCTTTACGTTGAGGGAGAAGCCAAGCTTGTGTAGGGAGTGGCAGGTGACCGACAGATGATCCAGGGCTTGCTCGGGAGAGAGCGCACTGATCAACCAATCGTCCAGGTAGGGGTAGACGTGAATCACCCCCTTTCCTGAGATACGCTGCCACCACCACAATTAGCTTGGTGAAGACCCTCGGGGTGGAGGTCTATCCGAACGGCAGGACCCAAAACTGAAAATGCAAGTCACCAACCGCGAACCTTCCTGTGCTTGGGATGAATCGGCACATGAAGGTAAACGTCCTTGAGGTCGAGAGACACCAACCAGTCCTGAAGTTGAAGGGCCTGGAGGACTTAAGAGAGTAACCATCTTGAACTTGTCCTTCCTGAGGAGCTTGTTCAAACCACGCAAGTCCATGATGGGTCTCAATCCCCCGCCTTTTTTCGGGATCAAAAAATATGGGGAATACCATCCTTTGTTCCTCTCCGCTAGAGGCACCAGTTCTATGGCGCCTTTCTCCAGCAGGGATTTGATTTCCTGCGCAAGGAGCAGATCCAGACTCTTCAAAGTAGAGCTTCCCCAAGTGGATTGTCGTGAGACCTCTGCCAGAAAGGAAGACAGTAGCCGTGGGCTATGATCTCCAGAACCCACACATCTGAAGTAATGACACGCCACTCTACAAGATGCTGCGCCAGCCTTCCCCCAACCGACGAACCATGGGACATGGCCTCATGACTGAGTGGAAGCGGCTGCTGCAGTGCCTGAGGGCAAATAGGCAACTGCCCGAGCAGCTTTGGAACCTCGAGAACCTGGCTTTCCACCTCTGGTACTCCTACGTTGGCCCCTTTGACTGGCAGCTCCCCTCAATCTACCAAAGGAAGAGTAGTATCGAAAGGAACCTCCCCTCCATGGCTGTCCCCCAGGACGAAAAGGCAGAGGTTGACGTACTGCAGCGCTCAACGACTTCACTGCAGCTTTGGAGGTCTGCAACCTCTCAAGGCTCTCGTCAGCGTTGCTGCCAAAAAGATGGTCACCATCAAAGGGCATGCTGAGAAGCCGGGACTGTACATCAGGAGCATACCCCGACTTCCGCAACCACGCAAACCTGTGCATCACTATGCTCGCTGCCATGGACCAGCTGACAAAGTCTGCCACGTCCAGACCCGACTGAACGGATTCACAAATGGCATCCTTGCAATCCTGAACGAGGGCAAGAAAACCATCCCGTTCCTCCCCTTCAGGAATATGATCAGCCGCCAAAGATGCACAATTCCACAGAGTGCGAGTGAATCTTGCCAGGGCATAAACAGAGTTGGCTGCCTTTAAAGCCATACCCCCAGATGAAAACCCTTTCTTCGCCCAACCGTCAAAGCGCTTGTCGTCCCTATCCAGAGGGATGGTAGGGTACGCAGCCTGCTTTGCTGGGGCCTTAGCCGCCTGCACCACCAAACTCTCCGGAGTGGGGTGCGTAGACAAGTAGCAGGAGTTACCACTGTCTGGATGGTATTTTTTCGGTAGTGACTTATTCACTGCCAGGAGACCCTACCTACAGATAACTACTTCTTCAGCTCCCGCAAGGCCTTAGACGTCAAAGACTAGCATTCATTGCAGTCATCGGTAGCGTGGCTCTCGCCAAGGCACCACAGGTAGACGCTGTGCGGGTCCGTAAGCGACATCTTGGAGCTGCAGTCCCGGCACTTCTTGAAACCCAACCGCGGGGTAGAAGACGAAGACATTACACAAACAACCAAGTTCGAAGAACCGATTCAACAGGAGAAGAACCGAGGTGCACCGAGATTCCGAAGCGAACACGTTCGCGGAAAAAACTGAACTGAGGCTACGGGCGTTGTGCGTCCTACATATAACATCCAGTGACGTCGGCCGTCGGAGGAGGTCCTTGAAGGGGCGTATCGACGTAGAAAAAATGTCTGAAGCAGCACAGCTGTGGTGATTACTGTCATAGATGTGGAATACGTCAGAAGACACAATCCCTTCGAAATAGAATTTTCCAAGGAGAGAAAAGAGCGGCTCGCTCATCAATTTGGCTGTATACGTGGCAGAGGACACCACTGCATCGACCTGTCTATTTAGACTAAGTGCAGAATCAATGTAAACCCCGTAAGTTTTTAGCTCGTTAGCCACTGGAATGGTATTGCCATTGATGATGAAAGATTTGTAATGCTGAGGGAGGTTGCTAAATTTCGTTTTGTTACCTATGAGGATAAGCTCTGCCTTATTGTCATTGAGGCATAGTTCGTTAAGTGCCATACAGGCTTTGATTGCAAGGTATATTTTATTTAGATTTTTGGAAATTATATTGTAGCAGCCGGTGATTGGTATGAGAATTTGGGTATCGTCTGCACAGTTTGTATACACGATACCCATATTGTCCAGTTTGTCAAATAGGAGTTTAGTGAATGCATTGTAAAAGGTGAGACGCATGATCCTTGCAGTACGCCGCAAGTTACCGGGGCAGGAAGGGCTGCTGAAGTGTCTGAGAAGACCCTCATGGTCCGGTTGGAAAGAAACGATCTGATCCATTTAAGAGACTCAGGGGGGAATTGGGCTGCAGTCTCATGTTGGCAAAGGATATCATGCTTCACTAAATCAAACGCTGCAGAGAGATCTAGCAGCAGGAGGAGGATGCACAACTCTTTATCCTTATACTGATCCATTTGTGTTTTCAGGTCAAGTAAGGCCGTTTCAATGCCATGGCCTGGCCTGAAACCTAGAAGATGACTGTCTTCAAGATGTTTTTGGATCTGCAGATAGGCTGCACGATCTAGTATTTTAAGTAGGAAGGGGACTGTAGTGATGGGGGTGATAATTAGTTGGAATATTAGGATCTAGAGTGGGTTTTGTAAGCAAGGGTAGAACCCAGGCGGTTTTAAGTTATTTGGGATAGTGTTGGAGGCAAATGAGTTGTTGATGAGACTGGTAATAAAAGGAGCAAGTTCAACCATGCAGTCTTTTACTAGAGTTGCGGGGCAAATATCTCCTTTGAATCTAGAAGGTTTTAGGCTTTTGATGATATTTATCGTGTCTGAAGTTGTAAGAGGAGAAAAAGTGAATTTGGATGCTTCAAGGGCCTCTGTTGGAGAGTATGTGATTGATGAATTTTGGAGGCAGCGAGGAATAAGAAATGTCAAATGTTGATGAATCAAGGTAGGCATAATCCTTAGTGAAGGATATGTTATTAGTAATGGAAGGAGAGAGAAGGGCGCAATCTTGTTAAGAAATGGCGTGGGGCAAGGGATTGGGTGGAGCCGAGCACACGGAAGGCGGGCTATTCCATTGCCCAAATGGATGTATGCACCTGCGGTGCAGGACGGATCCATTGTGGAGGTCTGATATAGTAATATAACAGTGTAATAGTATGGATAATGTGCAGAACATGGGAAATGGGATAGGAGTTGGCATATCCTCCATCTTGTTAGGCAATGTTTAGGATGGCTCTCCCTCTCTCGCGCCTCTCCACCGCGTGTCGTTAAGCTCGAGCATGAACCTGTATGACTTTGCATCTCACGCGTCAGACTTATTTATCCATCAGAGCCAACCATTGGCCTTGGAAAACTAGACCACTCACTCGCCTTCTCACCAGTAATGCTTATACTCCTGGCCATAATCTTCGTCACAGTACCAGCCATAAACCTACAAGTATCACATTTTGTATTATCTAGCCCTTCAGTGTTATCTTGTAGGTGAGTTTGGTTAACTTGACAAATGTATTTTTGCTGTGTCCAGGGAGGGGGCAGGAGGGTTCAGAAGAGAGGTTGTCATGGTACAGTGGGGTGACACTGCGTTCTCTGGCGATGATGTCCCAATTTGCATAGGGGCATTCCTTCCCCACATGATCCTCCCTCCCTCCCTCTGTACACCACCCCAGGAAGACTAATGGAATGTGGACACACCATTCCGGCCCCATTGGTAAGGCATCTCCCTCCAGCGAAGAAGGGACACTATCCTCTGATTTGTCACACCAAATAAAATTCTAGTGCCCTGCGCACATTTAAACAATGCAAAACTGTCAATCCCAGATGTTGGATTTTAAAAGAAAGTAGGAAGTTCTATCTCCTGGTTGAGGTGGAAGGCTGAGACAACCTTAAGCAAAAAACCAGCGCAGGTTTTCAGAACCATCTTGTCTTTATGGAATACCATGTATGCCTCCTTTGCCGCTCACGCCAAAATTGCAGTTTTCCACGTGACTACTTTAATGTCAGTGGATGCCATTGGTTCAAAACGTTTAAGCAGCAGTGCCCCAGAATTATATTCAAGTCGTGCACTGGATGAGGACAAGAGATCCACGAGTACATCCGTGTTAGTCCTTGTAAACGTCTCTTGACCAGAGGGTTAGCTAATAGATGTAGTTTATCTGAATTTCTATATGCGCCGATGGCCTCTAAATAGGTTCGACAAGTATCCACCTGTAACCCTGACTGTGCGAGAAGTGTCAAGAAAGAGAGGACGTCATCCAGAAAACACTCCACTGGGTCCACATTGTTCTTAGTCAAGACAGTCGAACCACAACCATTTACTTCTATACTGTGACCTGGTTGATTCTTTGAGCTTTTTGAATTATCTCTAAATCCTGCAGCGAAAGTCCTAGCTGTCCCAGGGCTAATTCTTCAGGCACCAGGCCCTGATGGCCAAATTGTCTGGGGCCAGTTGTATCACTGATCCTCCTTGTTGGGCTAACAGGTGATGGTGCTTTGTTTGCAACTGCATGGGACTTCTGTGTCACATGTAGGAGATTTAAGTACCACACTCCGGCAGGCCATTTAAAATTTTTATTTTAAAATTCGGTTTTTATTTTCATTTCTAGGCAGAAACGGCAGTGCACCTGGACCAGTGCAGATAGCCAAATTATCCCTAGAATGTATTTCCGATAGCATCCTGAAGACGGGGGCTGACAACACATTAACATCAGGATTCAACCTGCTTATGTGTTCTTCTACCCCCAGAAACACGACTTAGTGTTGACGTGTCATGATAAATAAACATTGACTCATGATTACCAGAATCACCAGTGTTACTAACATCACACTTTTTGAATGCACAAAGCCGTATAAGCACAAAATCGTATGCAGACTTACTCCATTGACTGTGGTTGCTAAAATCATGTTTGTATGATTTATGTGATGTATTCTTTTGAAATCTTCTTCATAGAAACGCTGATTGTTCCAATGGCCCTAAGCAGGCCATTTTCTTTGTGTTTTAGCAGATTGTCCATGTGCCTCTTTAACACATGGTCTTTTTTTTATTACTGTGTATACATATTAAAATATGTCTTTTGATACCTGAACTGATGTTGACAGATACAGCTGAGTGACAGTTGTAATCATTCATGGAATACTCATTCCACGGCCTGTGTGTTGGGAAGGTGGGAAGCTAGTGATGAAGCCGTTTTTTAATATATTCAGCCAGTCCTTTCATGCCGTCGTGAAACGCCTATGCATAGTCTCTTCTTTCCACCTGTTCAGTGTCTCTTTGTGGAGACTTTCCCTCTTGGGTACCTGATGCTGAAGCCACATTCTGGAGAGTGAGCTCAAGTGGCTGGGTTGGTGCTGGCGGAGCCTGTTTCAAAATAGGAGCCAACTATAATGGTGGAACATACAGCTGTATAGGAGAAGGAATCCGTACCGTGAACTAAGGCTCTGGTGGAGGTCTCCGTCATTGAACCTGAGAAACTACTTGCATAATTAGATTTTTAACGAGGTCGGTCATTTGTTGTGACCTCATAAGCTGCATTAAACAACAAACAAATGTTCCTCACATGCTGCTTTAGGTGCAGATTGTGGAATAAGTGGCCGATGGTCTTTCTGAGATGTATCTGGAATGGTAGCCACTATGCTCAGTCATATTTCCAGAGGTTAAGGGACATGAGGTGCACCATAGCGGCAGAAGTTATGCTGTTCAATTCTTGCACTGGAATCTCCATGACCTGAAGACAGTAGCTGAGCATCTACCCTCGTTGGATAGCCCACTCAGAGGGATGAATCAACTGAATATTTTGATTTGTCCTCCGACATACGCCCTGGGCTGCCTACTTGTTTGCCTGCCATATCTGGGCAAGGTCTATGTGAGATAACATGTGGCTGTTTCCTCGGTGAGGATCCTGGACTTATTGGTGCACTCAGGAGTTTTCCTGGAATTATGAAAGACCTCGGCCATAGCTCTGGGAAGCTTGTTGCTTACAGGTATGCCTGGTATTAGAGATATGCACCCCCGTGGACCGAAGTCCGATCGAATGACCAGTTGGTCCCAGAACGCCTTACCAGGTAGAGTCAGACGAACCACCGATGCGTGCACAGGTTGCCTTGGGGGCCTCAGGCCGAGGGCTGCTGTCAGTCTCGAGGACTCCTCCCAACGGCAGAACTCTGTGCAAAGGAGTCCCCCCACTGGTCTGTCTTGACTTTTGTCGAGTGAAGGCCATGAGATCTCCCTCCAACTTGACAAACTGTTCTTGAGTGACGCTGGAATAAGTACAACACACACCGCGCAAAGAATCCCTCCGTGGTCAGCTCCAAACACACTATGCATGTGCACCTGGAAAACACACTTAGAGCTGACATAGGCCAGGGAGCCAGGTGCTGCAGGCCAGATAAAGACGAAAAACACGGGGGAAAAAAAAAAGATTTGCAGCCCAGCAAAAAAAAATGTGTGTTCTGATGCGAGGCAGCACAAATCCTGCTTGAGCAGAAAAAGAGGGCTGAGGCAAGGCACCGGAGGGCGAGGCTAACATGGCGCTGTTACACCCACGAGCCCTAAATTTAAAAAGGGAATAGAATTTTTTTGCAAGGCAAAATGCGTCCCGTCCCGTCCCGGTACCCGGAAGCCCATACAGTATGGAGGAAAGGTGATAGTATGTAGCAGTACGAATCTTACAGGTAGCAATAAAATAGAACAGATCCCTTATATAAGAGAGCTCATTGAGAAGAGGAAGGATACCCTATGCTTCGGCGGGCACGTAGGATAGTAGAAACTTGACAGTCTCTCCTGAAGTTGAAAGAAGCACGAGATACCCAAGTCATTTGATTGGACTAGAATATTCTGTAGTTCTTGGGAGATGATCAGAATTTTTAAGAATTGCTCGACTTTGTCGATTTCTTTGTCAAGAGCTGGAACTTGATGAGATTTTCTGTTAGCTCTGTTCATTATTTCAACCAGCAGTAAAGAATGAAGCGCACTTTATTTTTCTGTTCCATTTCTAAATTACAAAAATTCACAAATGTGCACCAATTTTGTTACGCTCACCTGGTATCCACAGGGACGCCACCCAGCCCTGGTTGGATGATTTGCACTCTCGAACCCTCTCCCGGTCCCTTGGTAAGGCCTCTGGTTAAAGATGGGTCTGCAATATAGGAGAGCTGGATTCAATACCAGATTGCCTATGTTTTCCCACCTCCCTTGGCCTCAACTCCCTTCCTCCCCCTCGGGCCTTCTCCTTACCTTAATATTGTAAGAGGTGGATTCTCCGTCCTGCTCCTCGTGGCAGGGGCGCGTAGATGTGGGGGGCGAGCAGCGACCAAGTTACTTCACTGGTGCAAGCCCCCTGTGGGAATCCAGGCCTGCTGCAACTCCGTAGGTTTGCTGCTTTGCAGTCTTTATATGCAGTTTTTATGTTCCTCTTAGTTCGAATGATAATGTCTTGCTTCTTTCCTTTTAGGTATGGAAAGGTATTTTGGTGTTGTCATGCAGTTTGAAGATGAGCATGGGCCGGTAGGCGAAAGCGCGGTGTGCGCGATGCTGTCCGGTGAGTAATGCGTGATGCGTGGCGCTGTTTCGCCCTTTATATTGCTAACCTGTGTCTTTTCTCTCCTTGCAGGTTGCGATGTTCCTCCCCGAGCGCCGTAGTGTTCCAGCAATGATACTGACCAGAAGATGACTACCCAGGTAAAAATTGTGTGGCTTTCTTCATTCGGGAGGAAACGTGCGTAAACTCTTACTAATGCTGTCTTTCTTTCTCCTCTTTCCAGGTTATGGTATTCCAGGATGCATGCGGTGCCGGATGATGGAGTTCGTACCTTCAGGTGAGTGGAACTGAAGTCAGCGGTGGATTGAAGACAGGATACTGTTCCAGGTAAGTTTCTTAGTGTTCTTTCTCTCTCTGCATGTCCTTGGTTTCAGGTAAACTGGCAAAGAACTGGACACGGTGAAAGTTACGCTGCCCACAGCAGAATAACGCAAAGCATGTTCTGCTGTTTGGGTGTGGTTTAAATAGTCTCAAGTAAAGTAGTCCAGGTAAAATAGTCCCAGGCCTGCCACACAAAAGACTAGACCGTATAGCTCAGTTCTTTGTAACTGAGCTGTCCGTGTGCCTACATGTCGGCTTAACCCCCCCTCCCACCCCCCCAAGTTAAATAGTCCCATTCTAATGTTGGTCTTCATGATGGTTATGAGCCTGGCGCCAAAAGCGACAGGACTGACTCTAAGAGAGTCTTGGATGAGGTTGTAAGGTCTTTGACCTGGCCCTAACTGGAAGGCTGACTTGCCAGTGAGGGCCAGGGGCAAGGGTCATGACAAATTTGCAAATAAAATTGTTATTTGACACACAGTTGATGATCCTGTGCCATAGCCCACAGATTTGTCTGTTAGATACTACTTTTTAGAATTTAATTTGGGGGGTTGGTGGGGGTGGGCAGTTGACGGGGGTCCCCCCCGCCCCGTTATATTTGTCATGACAGAGGAAGGAACTTGTCTTTTTTCCCCCCCATTTACAAAATCAGTAGCAAGAATACTGAGAGTATTAATTAGACTGTCAGGTTTCAAATTATCTTACACATGCAGTTTGTGAAGGGAAACAAGTTAGGTTAAAAACATCAGTTAGAATGATAGTACAGATAGAGGTTTCATAATGTTAAAACCTTTCTTGCAATACGACATGTTTCGCCTTTTTTATTTCATACATCCTTCTCTGTGACATGCACAATACAATTAATATTCATAAAGCAAAAAGTTATCTGAATAATATTTTCAGGTTTTATTATAAAAATGTACTCAAAGGATAAATGTTCTATAAAAGTACCAATGGTGGTTTCTCATGGCAACAAATTGTCCATGTACAATTATGAACGCAATGTACTGCATGGTCGATTCACTAATTTAAAAGTTGTTATAGATACAATCTGTCTGTTCTACAATAGAAATGGTAAAATATGACTTCCTAACCTTACCAACTTCTCTGCCACTGGGTTTTCATGCAAGATTAAGTCCTAAACTCTGCCGGAAATCAGGTGCAGCTGTGGGCAGGTTCTAAACTGTGTGGGGTGGAGGGTTTCGCTTTGGCATGAACAGGCTCTCAGAGGCAGATGCTGCTGCCTGTAATGGGGAGAGCCGGCAGTGGGTTGAAGAACTTCCTCGGAAATGCCAAACACCTAAAAGAGTTGGGCATCTGCAAAGCCTGAGTGGAGTGGATAAGACACTGATCATTCTAAAAAATATATTTTTTTCAGAAAATTCTCAATCACACTGAGTGTAACATGGCCATTGCAAATGATGTTCCAATAAAAATGGTGGTGTGGTGTTGGGTTATCCTCCAAATGCCCCAAACAAGGATCTTAATTGGGTCATACAGCTAAACAAAAATAGTGCTATCAATTTAGGAATTGGACTATCCATCTCGAAGGATTATACATTGAACCATCATGACATTTTAAATTTCATTATAAAGTAAAGACCTAAGAATTTGGATGAGCAAAGTAATACATTAATTGATTATGAATATATGGGAATCTCATACACTGAAGAACCTTGCTCATTGGAACAGTTTAATTGGAATACAGTTACATTTTGTAAAAGCAAATAATTGACAAGTCTACCAATTATAATCTGGTTGGTTACTGGGTTTTAAAGCATCAGGAATAAATCATATTGGGTCGTGACCATCCGAAAACCATTTTTGGCATCTGATGGATTCCAATTTATAAAGTGCTGAAAGTTGAATGAGATTGCAAGATCCTTAACACCCAAGTCCCCTGTGAGACAGGCATGGTATCAAGAGAGAGAGAGACTCAAGTGTTATAGTTCCTAAACCTTTATTCACTACAATGCTGAGACTGGTGTAATACCAAACTGCTGCTAACTCTAAAGTGATGGTTCCCTCAATTGATGTTTCTAAGGGCCATCGATGTCTGAAAGTCCAAAACCAGAATCCGTCTGTGCCTAAACCGATGCTTGCCATAATATAGGCCTGTACTACAGAAGTCGGTAGACTGGCTGATCAGTCAGGCTTATTTTAGGAGGGAGTTATGCGAGTTGTAGAGCAGTACAAAGAAATCAGTTCATACAAGGACTCAAGAAGACACTCTCTTAAAGTTATATTAACCCCTTAAGTGCCAAGGACGAGGTATCTTGTCCTTGAAATAACCTTTGCAGTGCCAAGGACGAGATAAGTCGTCCTTTTTTGCGCTTCACTTTGCAAAGCAGCGATTGCACAAAAATGTAATCCAAACACCGGGCTATGTGAGGAGGCGGTTCCTCCTCACGGCCCGGGGGTTTGACCGACTTCAGTTTCATGTCAGCGTGCGAATTGCACGCTGACGTGGCACAAAGTAAATTCACTGCGGCAGCCATTTTCGGCTGCCACAGTGAAAAGAGAAGGTGAGCTCACTTCTCCCCCGATCTCCGGCATTATTGAGCCGTGGAGATCGAGGAAGGTGTCGTTCCAACAACACCTTCTTTGAAGCATTGCTGGATGCAGATCGCTCAATCTGTGCCCAGCAATGCCACTAAACCACCAGTGATTATATGTAATGAAAAGGGGGTGGCCCTGTCCGGCACCCCGAATGGATGGGCATTTTATGCTAGTGCAATCAGCGCCTAGGAAGGAGTACATTAGATGCCCCTTCATCCATTTGGGGTGGGGGGGCTACCAGAAAACATTGGAATGACCCCCAAAAGCATGGGGCAGTACATTCTGCCCACCCTGGGGGCAGATGGGCACACTAATGTGCCCCTAGGGAAGGGGCAAAACCAAACAATATATTTCAGTTTTTCAGTTTTATTTATGATACATATAGCAAAATAAATGCTTTGTATAACATGATTGGCAATTCATCACCACTGTTAAAAACAGGTTAAAATCAAACAGGTTAAAATCAAACACATGTCTCATAATTCATAAATATACAATTCAGTGCGTTACATGATAAAATCAATCAAACAACGTAAAATCAATACAATCTGTCTATAAAAAGCAGTCATCTAGTATATCAGATTTAGGTCATCGCCACGCAAGAATTGGGGCCACAGTGCCTCTATTTCACTAGGGTCAAAATGATTGTTATAGGATTTCATGTGTTTGTACCGCACAGTATACAAGCTTTCACACACAATCAATAGATGGTGCAGTGTCTAAATTGTTCCATTTCCGCACAGACGACACATACGCTTTGTACGTGGTAACAATATATTTAACAAAAGTTGTTTGGGTGGGACACTAAACCACTATGGAGGTTTTAGTGGAAAGGGGGGTGGCCTCACCCCCCCACACAAATGGATGGGGGGCATATCATGTTCTCCTTCCTAGGACCACCAGAAAACATTGGAATAGGTGCCCCAAAGCATGGGACAGGACATTTTGCTGACCTTTGGGGTACATTGGCACACTAATGTGCCCATATGCCCCTAGGGAAGGGGCAAACCGGAAAATTGTTTTATAAAAATATACATGTGTTAGTTGGGGGGGGGGACACTAAACCACCAAGGATGTTTGTAATGCAAGGGGGTGGCCCCCTCTCCCCCACCAAAAAAAGGAGGGGGAGGCTCTCATGTAGCCCTGCCTGGGGGCAGATTGCAAGTGCAATCTGGCAATCTGCCCCTAGGAAGTGGCACATGTGTTTTTACTGGGGGGTGAGGGTTAGTAGACCACCATGGATGGCTTGAAAGTGGGGCCGTGATCGGAGAGTAGTAGTTATGATTTGTTTTTGCTGGGCTGACCATAGGTAAAATAAAATGTGTTTCATTTACAGCTTTTTCTACGGGAGCAGCTGCAACGTAATGCGAGTACTGTTTTTTATTACTCTACGGATAGGGCCCATTGTCAGTGGGTAGGACTGGGGCTGTATTGTTGGTGGTGTAGGCGAGAGTGGGCCGTCTGAGGAGGTATTTTGGTGGGCTGGGACACAATTGCAGGGGCAGGCCACAAATTGCCCCCCATGCCAGCATAACATTGGTGTTTCCCTGGGAGCGGCTAACTCCGGTGCTCACTGCTGCTGCACTTGGGGATGGTCAACCCACATGGGAGACAGCCGCCCAAATCCAGAGACATAACCCCGACTATCCTGGAGATCTGGCGGGCCTGCAGTATGGCTTCTCCCTCTGTGAAAAGATGGGGACCCTGCTGGGGCTCTGTGGAACTACCGCTGTGATTGGAGATGATAGACCCACATGGGGGGACAGATGCCCAAGGCCGGGGACATCACCTATAACCTTCCTGGAGTTCTGGCTGGGCTGCGTTACAGCTTTTCCCTCCGGGCGGTATTGGCACACTGCTAGGGCTACCTGGTGGGGAGAAGCTGTAACAGGCCAGCCAGAGATCCAGGATGGTTGGGGGTGATGTCCCCTGCCTTTGGAGCTGTCTCCCATCTGGGTTGACCGTCCCCAAGTGCAGCGGCAGTCCCAGGCAGTCCCGCCAGGATCCCTGTCCTTTCCTGAAGGGAAAAGCTGTAATGCAGGCCCAGCCACAATTCCAGGATGGTTGGAGGTGATCTCTCCGGTCTTGGGCACCTCCATCCCATGTGGGTCGACTTTCCGCATGCCCAGGCTGCACCTATGGCTCGGCTGCGTTACAGCTTCTCTATCCGGGAAAAGATTGTGACACTGCTGGGCTTCTTGGAACCGCCGCTGGGCTTGGGGACGGTCAACCCACATGAGGGACAGCCACCCAAGGCCAGGGACATCACCCCAACCATCCTGGAGCTCTAGTTAGGCAGCTTTACAGAATTTCCCTCTGGGAACGGACGGGGACTCTGCCGGGGCTCCCTGGGACTGCCGTTGGACTTGTGGACGGTCGACACTTTATTTTCAGCCCAGGTAGGTGCAACCACACGTGAGGTACTATTTCACCCGCACCCTTGTTGAAATGTAGGAAGGTAGGATATAGGTTGTTGGTGGCATGTTTCAGTAGTTTCCAAGTGGGAAAATGTCTGAACATTGTGTTTTTTGGTCAAATTTTGGACTTTGCCGGGGTTTGTGGGTAATAGATTCTGGGACGATTTGCACAGTCAGACCTCTGTGGATTCCCATGGGAGTCTTTTCGGAAATGCACAAGGTTCTCCGTTTTCCTTGGTGGCTACGAAACCCCAGGCTCAAATCTGTAGGTTGTCCACAAGAGCAAAATCTGCTCTTCTGAAAGACTTGGTGTTACCAATTTAGCCTTCTCTCTTTGCTCCCAGGTAGGTGCACCCACAAATGTCAGGTACCGTTTTTGTTGGGACACCTGTGGGAACGCACAAAGGTAGGACATTTGTTGTGTTCTCTTCGTTTTCATAACGTTTTCATACATTTGCTGCTGCACTTTGTTACACAACCCTTTCATTTCCCAAATGCAACCTACATTTAGTCGCTGCTTTCGGCACTATATGTTTTTGTAACCTGCACAAGTCACCTACCCTTCAAAAAGTCTGCCTGTGCGCTTTCAAAAAATGTATGCTTGCCATGCCTCACCACATTTGTTTTCCTTATTTACACATGCTAGGTAGGTCTATTTAGGCCGCAAGCATAACAATCCTGTGTACCATGGCTCAGTTTTTGGCTTGTGGTATTGCTTGTTTGTGAAACATTAGGAAAAATGTGTGATTTCCTAACTGGAAGAGTTGGGCGAATGTATGAGGGCATTGTTTTTCTCAAAATTCACAGAAGCCATTGCCTGAAAGGGCCAACCATGTCACCTTTTTTATCTGTCATTTTTCCAATTTTTCCCCAACATAGTTGTTGCCTGACCTGCGCAAATCACCCCTTCCTAAACTTGGAATTTAGTCTACTTTTCAGAAATGTATGCCTGTCTGTCTTCCAATTCAGCTTTCCTACCCTCCCTCTTCCATTCCGTCCACGCATGTCCTATTGGAAAAAAAAGGGCAAAATCGCCTACCTCTCACAAAACGGTTGGAAACCATATAAAAATTAGTTTTTTTGGTTTCCATTCAACCTGTTCTTGAAAGCCAGGAAAATGGCGAATTCAGCACAGCCAACCATTTGTTCCTAGCTCTTACAAGAGACCCTTGTCAATTAAGGTGTTAATATGTATTTATATATACACAAGAGACACACAACTAACAATAACATTGAATTAGAAATGGAATAAAGTTATAGAAAGGAACATAAATGCATGCAAGTTACTTTTCATATCCAGCACAAAGACTGAGGTCAGTTAATGTCAGTAAAAGCAATAATACGCATCAGAAAGTCATAATTGGCAATCAATTGGAAAGGACTTTGTTCTTTGGGCGAATTCAGTCTTAATTTTAGTGAGGATATATAAAGTCAGGGTTTGGTTGTCAGCTGAGGGTATGTACCGTTATCTTGATTACCAGAGATAAGATTTGGTAAATTCAATGAGATTGTTCATTCCCAATTGCGCCAATCCAAAAAATAGTATTCAACTTTTGTTGGCGAGAGCCATGATAGTAATTTCCACACTGCTTGAAGGTGTTTGAAAGTGTTTAAATACACACGTTTCACCCTTTTTAATAATCAAAAGGGATCCTCAGAAGAGTTTCAATTCTGTGTAGTCTTGGTCTGATAAGAGACGTTTTTATGGGAGGGAAAAAGGGCACTTGCCCAGGGACCCCACCTTGGAGGGGGCCCCACAAGGCTGCCTGATCTAAAGAAGAAAGATTCCTTTGTTCACCAGACTTAAATAGCACACTTCAGGATATTTTACGGCATGGTGCTGAGGCTCTAAACCTATCGCCTGTCTGTTTTGGCAAGTACATTCTGCCTCGAACAATTAATCATGTAATGCTTTCTGTGTTCACAGTGGTTTGTATAGTTTGTGTGTTAGTTCCTCGTGGCACAACTCCTGTAGCATCCTTTCCTTCCTGCAGGAATCATGTGCAATAGCCAAATTTGAAATGCATATTGGTAAATTTAGTGCCACAATGGTTCAAAAGTCAGCTCAGTGTGTTAAGCACTCATTGCAGAGAAATATGTTCATCAATGTACCTGCACCAGATAAGGGTTGTTGTAAAAACAAACATGTCATCCTTATGGTGAAGGTCTAGAAATTGGTCTGTTCAGATGGGATGTTGTAAAACCTAGGCAATCACCTCCAACAATGAGCATAAACTGTTAGTCCAAGAGATGAATAAGTATACAAATTTGGAACTAAAGCATTCATGTTTGTATCCTGGCTTTGCCAGCAGACAATACAGTGATCCTGGTCAAAACATCTAATATCTCGCACATTACTGTACTGTCTTCTGTGAAGTCTGCCTCCTCGCATGCTGGTGGCATCGTTTAGCCCATTACTTGATCTTTCTTCTTATGTAGGCCATTTGAGTGGAAGGGGTTGTAGACAGAAGGGAGCAGACCAGATGCTGCAGGACTCGGGCAAGCATATTTTAAAGCCTTCTCATTTGACACAAAAAACGCTTTTTATTTTTGTAAAAGTCAAAGGTTTTTCTGCACGTTTATAAATTACAATTTCACAAGCCAGTATTTTAGAACTATGTAAAGCTTTAAAATATTAACGACCATCCCAGATTTAATCTGTTAAATCACACTGATTGGTATGCTGGTACTGATATACTTCTCTAGATGATGGAGAGAATTAAGCTAGTATCATTCTGTGTTAAACCCTTCTATAATATTTTGTTTTAAAAAATTGTGATGTTTGGTGTACTTTCCAAGTCAGTATTATAAAAAGAGATTATTTTAGTTCATGGTAAGAACTGGTAATGAAAGTGTTCAAATACAGAAATTGCAGAGTTGGCACACATCCAAGGTTCACCCCATAACCAGTGTGAATAATGCTGTACATCCAATTTAATATTGTATTGCCTAACTTGTCAGTCCCTAAAGTTTTCAAAATTGTCAGCCCTTCAGAGAGCTTTCCTTCTCATGGTATAATCATCAAAACAGCCTCACTCATGGTTTCACTGGCTATAGTGTTGCTTCCACTATTATAGTGAACACTGATATATTGCACACCACATGCACTATATTCTTTGATGGCAACACTTTTTGAAAACCATGTCCCACTTATAATCTCAGTCTGTCTGGATACAGACACCTTCCTGGTAGTTTCTAATCTGCATCCACTATCGATGCTATGGTATGTGTAGCATTCTCCTTCCTACCAATTGGTCTCCTCTATTCATGCTTGAGCACGTTTGCGTTCTGTGAGGCAGCAAATGTCTATTCTAGGTTACATGTACCTTTTACATACAGTCCTGCATTAATACTACAGGCTGCATACCTTAATGGATTCTATTGAAAAGTCTCCTGAATCTATGCTACAACAGAAGTAGCCTCTTCGTAGACTGATAATGTTGGCTTACAAATGGTACTCGTTTATCATTCTGATTTGAGCAAGAATGAAGAGGGTAAGGGGACTTAAAGGGAGCAAACATCTTTATTTTTAATGCTGTGAGGCAGCATATTAACCTATGGGTTGTGATTGCGGCGGAGGGGCAGGGGCAGATAGTCTTGATCATTTAATTCCTTTGGTTTGGTGGTGTGGGGCTCTAAAGATGTCCGTGCCCAGGGCCCCAAAAGTGCTTAAGATGACCCTGGGTCTGATTAAGTAAATGAATTGTCATTTTCTTGATGAAATGAGAAAGTGTGCTGCAGGGTCCAGTATTTGGTACTCACTGGCCATTGAGGAGACAATATAAAGCACACAGTGCAACACCGGATGCGTCAGTTGAGGCTTTCGCCGCCACTTTCTCACCCTCCCCCCTTGGCTGACTCAAACCCTGACACAGCCCTTTCCATGCTCCACTCTGCTATATCTGATACTCTCGATGTTCTTGCCCCTGCCATGAGGATCTGCTTGGAACCGAAAGCCAAGTGCAACTCCTAGTACGACTCAGAACTCGTCACACTTAAATGCGAGAGGAAATGGCGTGCTTCTGGTACATCTGACAAACTGGCCTGCCGCCTACCCCCAAAGGCAATACCGCCTCTCAATCGGCACAAAGAAGAGAGCCCACATCCAAGCCCACGTCTCTGCGGCATCAAACAACTCAGCCAAACTCTTTAAAATCTGCAAGGAGCTGGTCAATCCTGCTGCAGTCTCTACCTCCCCTGTCCCCTCCTATGCCTTCTGCACAGCCCTGGCTTCTCATTTGAGCTCTAAAACTCTGGACATCCTGTCCTCGCTCTCTTCCTCTCCTCCGTCTACTCCGTGCCCCTCTTCTGGCCCTTCTTTGGCCACCTCTCCTCCCTCCTTCTCTGCCTTTCCCCCGTTCTCCTCAGACAAGGTTTCTAAATAAGTGTGATCTATGAAAGTCTTGTCGAAACAGGATCAACCATCAGGAACCACATGGACACCCTGGATCCTGTTCTGGCTGACTTCCACTCCCCCCTCAAGCACTCCCTTGTGCACCCTCCTCTTAAACCCTCTGCCGACCCTTCCTGCCCGTCTATCATTGAATATCCATGACTTCTTTACTAGGCAAACTCCTGGAAAAGATGGCCATCTACCAGTTTTATCTTCACTCTGAATCTGTTGGTTGGCTCCATGACCATCAGTCTTGCTTCAGAGCTGCCAGAAGCACGGAAACTGCTCCCCTGAACATCCGTGAAGACCTGCTCTCCAACCCCGATTTCAACACTCCCTGTGTCCTCATCTTACTTTATCTCTCTTCTGCCTTTGACACGGTCAACCATGCCATCCTGCTCAACCGTCTCCGTGATAACCTGGGTATTACTCATCAGGCCCTGGCTTGGCTTACCTTTCTCTCCGATCGACCCTCCCTGGTCCAACTTGGGTCCTTCCTCTCATCTATCTCCACCTGTGGTGTTCCCCAGTGGTCTTACCTTTATCCCTGGCTGTTCAACCAATATCTGGCACTTCTTGCCCACCGCATTGTCACTCTCTGCCCCAACTTTCAGTGCTATGAGGATGAGAACTCAATTTCAGGCTCCCTTCTGCCACCTCTTTTTCTCTAATCTCTGACTGTCTGTCCACAATCCAGGAGTGGTGTGCAGCCAATGATCTCTGCCTTAATGCCAGTAAGAGATTCTCTTCATCGGCACACCTGCTCCCTCCTTTCCTGTCACTCTCTGGCGGGTCTCTCTTGGCCCTCTTCCTGCTCCCACCTGTGAGGCTAAAAACCTCAGGGTCATCTTTGACTCTACACTTTCCTTCTCTCCTCACATCTCTAATGTCTTTAAGAAGTCACAATACCAGCTGCACCTCTCAGAGGTATTATTCCTTTCCTCTCCATCCCCCAGAAGCTCACCGTCTCCAGAGGTTCGCTTTAGGCTGGACTACTGCATCAGCTTCTTTATAAATGTGCCCGTCTCTACTCTCCGCCCTCTGGAACTCATCCAAAACAGGACTGTGAGACTTGTACTTGGCCTCAAGCCCAGGGATCGTATCTCCCCAGGCCTGAAAATCTCTGCACTGGCTCCCAGTGGTGGCGAGGATTAAGTTCAAAACCCTCTGCATTGTCCACAAGGCCTTCTGGGACCTCAATACCTTCAACTCTCTCTTCCCAAGTATCTTCCTTCTGCAGCTCTTTGCTCATCTGCCTGCAACTTCCTCAGGGTTAGTCGCTTCTGCAAACAGCGTCATCTTTCTTCTGCTGGGGCCGCCCTCTGGAGCAGCCTCCTTGCCTCTCTGAAACTTGAAGAGAACCATCTCTGGATCCGGAAGTGCCTCAAGACCTCCTTCTTTGCTTCTGCTGTCTCGCCTCCTCACCCCTGGTTCAATCTTAAAGTGCACTGGTCACCTGGCTACCCTCTGATCTCGGGCCCAGGTCCCCTCCCTACTAGTTGCACGCCTGCACTGCGCCTCTGGCAACCCTTGCACCGGGGACTGGTTCTGTATACCTACAGCCCCTACTAGCACTTGACACCCGATGTCTGCACTTACTCTTTCACCTGCTGGCTGCATTTTTATTGATTATTTATTGTCTTTATTTATTCTACTGTTATCTTACGTACTGCACGGCCCCCTCCCCTTTCCTCCCCAACACTTTTCCGCTTCCCCCCCCTCCCCTGCGTGATCTCAATGTCACCTGGCCTAGTCGGATCGCTGTCTGTCTTCCCTCTGTTTCCCCTCCCTTGCCTTGTTGCGCCTTGAAACACTTGTGTATAGGCGCGTTATAAATGCCATATCATTCTCTGCTCTTCAGCTGTAATAAGCAAAAACTCCCAGTAGGGGGCTTTTACTTCATTATTGCCACGAGAGCTGAGCTTAACATAAGCACAGGAGGCTCATTCATTTCACAAAATGGATGCCTCCTAGTGCTTGAAATGTTTGACTTTGAACACCATTTCCTGAAAATCTTACATAGGAACTTTCTTGAAAAATATTTTTTACATATATTTTTGATTATGGCCTATCTTTTGAGACAATAACATGTTTGAGTGAACTTACCCTTTAAGTAACCAGTCAGATTTTCTTGGAGAAAATACAGGAGCTCAAGGCGAGCCTTCCTAATAGCCATGCACTTTCCCCCTTCTTCCCTTTTCTATGGGCTTGCGTGTTCTCAATGTCACTGGGCATAGTAAGATCGTTGTTTTTGTTTCTCCCTTGTTCCCCTCCCTTTGCCTGGACGCGCTCTGAAACACTTGTGTATGAGCGCGATACAAATAAAATATCATATCACAGGCTCCAAGGCATGGACAGTCGAGTTGAGGGCCAACTCCCAATTGAAGAAAACAGCACTTGCAAAGCAAAGGAGCGATGCAAATGGCATAAGGTGGCATGATAAGAACTTTTTTAACTAGAACTCAGGACTCATTCTCCCTTTCTCTACCGTTTTTCTATTATTTCTACAGGTAGCATATCAACCATGCTCTAAATACAACATTTTGGTTATTTTTGAAAAGACACCCATCTTTATCAAGATAGGAGATTTGACATTGAACATCCAGGTGATTATTATCATAGATATGGTCAACAAAAAGAACATGACAGAGATTAAGATGAAAACTGAATATTGCATTATATATTATAGGTGAAGAACAAAAGAAGGAATAGAAAGAGGGCAAACAACTCTTGAAGAAGGGGACAAAACCAACCCCGAAACGCGTTGAGTAATATATGTTAACGCTCTCTATGATTAATAGGAAAGGTGTTAAACATACTGTGTGCCCACGAAGAATACTGCGCCTAAACTTAGTGTGACTGATAAATGTGTGTGTTCACGCTTAAGTTGAAATCGCATCAATATAGATGATAAATATCGAATGAATCAATATGCAAATGTGTAGCTTGTATTTGATAGCAACATTAAATTGATGGTTATTTTTTAACATAATCATTGTCCTAAATTGTTTCTTACAAACATTTTTTCAAAAATACATTGTTACAATCGTTAAATTATTGATTGTTTTCACAATTGATTGGGTGTGCAGGGGACGGGAGGGTTCCACAAAAGTGTGGACATCCGATGGTTCTACATAGGTTAACACAACCCAGTGTCAAGGTTGTTTTTCTCCCCGGCACCCCACTAATCTATCACCAACGTCTTGAAATAATTCAACAGAGGTGTGCGCTAGGCCATAGGTATATTGGATTCTTGTTTCTCTCCCCTAAAAATTACTTGGGGTGTGTCACAATAGCCATAGAAGCACCCATTAGGAACAAGTTAAAATAATATTTTCCCCTAAGGGATGTCTTTTTCAAAGATCAACACAATCACAGAAAAACATGCCACAACTTTGGCATTTAACGCAGAAGAGGCCACACGGATTTTAGGCCTTCTGAAAGAAATAGAAACTGCTACACCGACAGTCACTAGTCCCGAGAAACTAATAACACCTACAGAGAGTCATTAGAAGGTAAATAGCGCAAAAACTACATGCAACCACACTAGCGCAATACTATCGTGCACAAAGAATCCCGAGGGGTTTGAGAGTATATTTGAGACCCACTCTGTGCAAAGAGAACCCTGATTTTGTTAAGAAATGGGAGCAGATCTTAAACAAATGTTTGTTAGATCTTATACTATTGATAATTGAAGAATTATCGAAGTCAGTCAAAACACTTGACAAAGAAATAGAGGAGCGGACAGAACAGCTTTCCAAATTAAAAAATAAGGAGGAGTTAACAACCATCATAGAGGAAGTGAACATAGAACTAGATGATTACAAAAAGGACATAGAACAATGCAAAGTTCGAAAGTTCAGAAGACATACACTGGACTACCTACAGAATATAGTTTACTCCTGGCAGGAATATTACGCACAGAATAAGGCAGCACCGGATAGAAGACCACATCAGAATCGGAAAGCACCAACACCAGGTCAAGAAGCAAGTGGTTCAAGTAGTGAAATACCTACAAGTGGAGACAAAGTCATCAATTCAGAGAACAGAGGGACAGGACCAACGATACATACATCACAAGAAGCAACAACATCTAAAGCGCTTCCAACTCCATCTGCTTTTTTAGAAAAAAAGACAATGCAAAGAGGCAATAAGAAATCTAAGACCACAAAACAAACCAAAAAATAGTTGTTAATATTTCATCCAAACAACTAACCGAAGACCAAACTGATACACTGAATTTAGGCTTAACATTCATACCGACTCAGAATTCCAATTTACTGGAAGAGAAAATTAATCTACACAGACTAGCACGAAAAATGCGATTGAAGGTCTTTTTTGACTCACAAATGGGAGCAAATATTGCTCAAGAACCTCATGAGTATTTAGAAATTCAACCCAAGAGCCACTTTGACCCTCAGGTCAATAACATAACCATCGAAATGTTTGAAGAAGAGATGATGAAGGACCTGAATAGGGTTAACTTCACCAGGTCCAGAAACTACAACACCAGGAGAAGGCAGAATGAAATCATAAAAAATCTAGCTGATGACAGAAGTCTAACTCTTAAACCAGCGGACAAAGGAGGAGCCATTGTGGTTATGGACACTACTTATTATGAGGAAAAGATCTTGGAACTTTTATCAGACGATAACACATACATAATTATTGAACAAGACCCTGTTCGACACATTTCTGACATCATCGAAACAACACTTGATAAAGCTGAAAATCTAGGATGGATATCCAACAAGACCAAGCAATTCCTGTGTAATGAACACCCCCATTCACTCAGATTTTTTACGGGTTGCCTAAAATACACAAAAATCTGATGAACCCTCCCTTCAGACCAATAGTAGCAGGGACGGACAGCATCTTTAATCCTTTAGCAATCTATGTGGACAAAGCTCTGCAACCCATAGTGTATACAACATCTACGTACCTAAAAGACACCACAGACTTCCTCAACCATCTGGACACCTTAACAAACATTAATGGTGACGATTTATTAGTCTCATTTGATGTACAAAGCCTGTATACATGCATCCCGCATCAAGACGGTATGGAAGCACTTGAATGGTCTCTACTACAAAATGAATGCAAAGCCAACAAGACCTTTATACTGGAGTTAAGCAAGATCATATTAGTCACCAATTACTTCAGATATAAAACTCAATTTTATTTGCAAGCATCAGGGACCTCAATGGGGTCAGCCATGGCCCCTGTCTATGCTAATCTATTCATGTACCATCTGGAGAAGAAATGGATACTAATACCAACGAAGTACAGTGACAAAATCGTCACCTGGAAGAGATATATTGATGATGTCTTTGTCATATGGAGAGGAGAACACGCTGAATTGGAAGAATTCTTACTATACATCAATGAAGGCCATGAACGAATTAAATTCACAATGGAAGAGGGAAGCCCGAAATTACACTTTTTGGATGTGGAACTAGAGATCGGACAAGGAGGAATCATCACAAATATCTACCACAAACCCACCGATGTCAATAATACACTACATTTTATGAGTCATCATCCAGAACATTTAAAGAACAACTTGCCCTATAGTCAATTTCTTCGATTGAAGAGGATTATCTCGACCCCAGACACCCTTAAGGATGAGAATCTATGCATGGCAGAAAGGTACAAACAAAGAGGTTATCCTGAAACCGTCATTAAGAGGGCAGAGGAGAAAACACATAACCTGGAAAGAAAGGATATCCCCACACCTAAGAATAAATCAAAAGAAATCCCATTTCTTTATGCACTGAGATACTCAGCACAGAGCCACCACATAACAAGGATGATTAAAAAGAATTTGAGAATAATTAGCTTGGATCCCCAAATCAAAGAGACTATTTCCAGAACCACCCATTATTGCCTACAGGAGAGGCTGGAACTTTAGGGACAGTCTAGTGAAAGTCGAAAGACCACAAGCCGAGAGCCAATGTACACTCACAAAGAAGAAAACAGGCACTTATGCCTGCCTGAGCTGTGGTAATTGTAACAACATAATGAAGGGAAACTATGCGAGACACCCATCCAACGGACAGAAAATCCCTCTAAAGGATTTCGCAACATGTGACAAATTCCGTTATTTACGGTTTGAGTTGTCCATGTGGCATCTATATGTCGGACAGACACAAAGGAAAGCCAAGGAGCGCTGGAATGAGCACAAAAGCAACATAAGAACTAATAACACACACAACAGTAGCCAGACACTTTGCCCAAAAGAAACATAGTATTGCCCAACTAAAAGTGGTGATCTTGGAGATTGTAAACAAAGGTCAAAGAGGGGGGAATCATGCCAGGCGCATGAACCAGAGGGAGATCTTCTGGATAGAAAAATTGAACAGCCTAACTCCCAACGGGATGAACGAAGACTACAGTCTAGTTGCATTCTTATAGATAAGAGGCCATGGTGATACCCAATGAATAACCTTGCACCTAAGTCAATAGATTTGAACCCAACTTACACGCTTGGGGTACATGAAATTTATGTGATGATAACTCAGAGATGTTTTCGACTGTGAGAATTATTCAATATGGATCAAGGATAACATAATGGAGAATGTGAGCATGTTCTGTTTGGAGTAATAAGCACATGGATGGTCAATATCACTCCCCCCATGGGACTCGCACAAACGCCCAGCTCTGCTATACTTCGGCAGCTCCGGGATTTTAAGAAAAACACTAGGTGTTTCCAACACCCAGCTCTAGAAATCAATATGATATATTACACATTGGGCTTAGCTAGTGACAAGTTGATTTATCAACTCACGAATACTTATATTCAACCAGTACTTCTATCAACAGACCGTATTTACATGCGTAGGCATGACGATTTTCACGTCACACGTTGACGGTGTAAATACAATTACGTCATCACGCTCGTATGTGATGACATCACTACATAAACAGCATCCATTTTTGAGTGTTACTCGCGAGGAGCAACGCGATAAGCAGCATCTAATCCTGAAACGTCCTTTCCAAGAGTAAGGTAAGACAGATGCCTTGAGCATACATACTGTGTTTATATATGTCAGCGGATAGACACCATGAGAATATTAGCTATTTTTTCGACTGATTTGGCTACACCCGTTCAACATGGGATGTGACCGTGCTAGACAACATAGACCCACTGCTTCCGTAGAAACAGTTGTTTACAACCAGTGCCCATAAGTTACGTAGATCATTCTCTAACTATTATCCATGGTTTAATTTAAGTGCTAGATGGCTACACCTTGACCATCTATTACAACACATTTTTACAGATACATCTTGGAAAATCATCCAACCAAAATACTTCTCCTCCACGGGATTTCCCTGGCGGTCCAACGGTGACACTAACCAACTTATTGTGTGGCACCACAAATGAAGATACGGCAGGTAAATTTTGATGCACATGTTGCATGATAAGAACTTTTTTAACTAGAACTCAGGACTCATTCTTCCTTTCTCTACCGTTTTTCTCATTCTCCCTTTCTCTACCGTTTTTCTATTATTTCTACAGGTTGCATACCAACTATGCTCTAAATTCAACATTTTGGTTATTTTTGAAAATACCCCCATCTTTATCAAGATAGGAGATTTGACATTGAACATCCAGGTGATTATCATAGATATGGTCAACAAAAAGAACATGACAGAAATTAAGATGAAAACTGAATATTGTATCATATATTATAGGTGAAGAACAACAGAAGGAATAGGAAGAGGGCAAACAACTCTTGAAGAAGGGGACAAAACCAACCCCGAAACGCATCGAGGAATATATGTTAACGCTCTCTATGATTAATAGGAAATGTGTTAAACATACTGTGTGCCCACGAAGAATATTGCACCTAAATTGAGTGTGACTGATAAATGTGTATGTTCACGCTTAATAAGCAAAGTTGAAATCGCATCAATATAGATGATAAATATCTAATGAATCAATATGCAAATGTGTAGCTAGTATTTGATAGCAACATTAAATTGATGGTTATTTTTTAACATAATCATTGGCCTAAATTGTTTCTTACAAACATTTTTTCAAAAATATATTGTTACAATCGTAAAATTATTGATTGTTTTCACAATTGATTGGGTGTGCAGGGGACGCGAGGGTTCCACAAATGTGTGGACATCTGATGGTTCTACATAGGTTAACACAACCCAGTGTCAAGGTTGTTTTTCTCCCCGGCACCCCACTAATCTATCACCAACGTCTTGAAATAATTCAACAAAGAGGTGTGCGCTAGGCCATAGGTATATTGGATAAGGTAGGTATAACCCAAGCCTCACAGTACCTGAAGAGTGAAGATGAAAATGTAGCTGGTCCTCTTCTAGGCATAACGATGCAGACTCCATTCCTGTTCCTTGGCCGTTGTGAAGAAAAGGGGGGGGGGGGGGGGGCAGACGACATGTTGGCTTCTGCGGCAGCAAAGTTTTCAGCTCGCTCCTGCGGCTCTTTGTGGTTTTACACCTTTTTCTTAGCGACAAGAAGAAATTAATATCGCTGGATAGATTACTCTGCCCTCGGTCCTGAACTCTGAATTCCTGCCTCTGGAGGTCCACACGAACGTCTGCAAAATTTCATCCAGATTCAATCTTTGGAAGACTATGCACTCGACAATGGTCCAGGTACCCCGGGGAATTGGTCTTCTGCAGCCCAGAAAAGTTGCTGGACGTCGGCAGATGGCCCAAAATGAAGAGGGTCTTGAGGCTAGTTTCTCCCACCAGTCTCCCCCAGCAGCCCGCATAAGGTGGTGTGTGCTGGACCCGCAAAAGAAAAGTTAAGTAAGGAACAAGTTACTTACCTGTAACTGTTGTTCTCCAGCATGGGTCTGGCATGGATTCACATGCTCATGAATATTCCCCGTCGTCAGGCTGGGAATCCTCGGTAAAGAAAAAACCAGTATCAGTTTCGTTTCTGATCTGTCTTTCGTAGTAATAACCAATCACTGGTCTCTGCGTCATACTGACCACAGCCAATGACTGCCCTCTGCCTAAGCACCGCCTCTGGCAGCCATCTTCAGATTTGGAAGCACGTGAAGTGGCAGTATGACCAAGTGAAGAGCCGCAGAGGGGTAGGCGGGAGGGTTCGCATGTGAATCCATGCCAGACCCATGATGGAGAACAACAGTTACAGTTAAGTAACTTGTTCCTTCTCCAGCATGGGGTCTGGCATGGATTCACATGCTCATGAATAAAGAATACATAGCAGTACACACATGCACAACCACGGGAGGTGGCAAAGGCTCAACATTAAGCATCACATCAACTCAACATTAAGCATCTTACCTCCTCACCAGGCTCACCTCAGGCGAACAGGTTGCGCAGCACTGCTTGGCCGACCCTGGACTCCTCCCTGGAATCCCGGTCGACGCAGTAGAATTTCGTGAAGGTGTGCGTCGACCTCCACGTAGCAGCCCTGGATATGTCCAGCAGGGGCACACCAGATAGGAACGCCGTGGTAGCTGCGATCGCTCTGGTGGAATGGGCTCTCGGACGGCCAGGCAGCGGTCGGTTTGCCAACCGGTGACAGTACATGATACAGCCGGAGAGCCATCTGGAGATGGAAGCCTTCGAGAGAGCCTTCCCCTGATTGACAGGTCCAAAGTTCACAAAGAGTTGTGACGTCTTCCGAAACCCCTTCGTGCGGTCCACGTAGAACTTCAGCGCTCTAGCTACATCCAGCGAGTGCAAAGTCCTCTCAGCCGGCGACGAAGGCGACGGGAAGAACACAGGTAACACCAAGGGTTCGTTGAGATGGAAGTCCGACGGTACCTTGGGCATGAAGGAGGGGTGCGTCCTGAGCACTACCCTCGTGTCGTGGAAAGTCAAGTACGGGGCCTTGCAGGAAAGGGCCTGGATCTCTCCCACTCGTCGTGCGGAGGTGATGGCCACAAGAAACGCTGTTTTCCACGATAGAAACTTCAACGGGGCCGAGTGCAGAGGCTCGAACGGAGGTCCCATGAGCTTGGTCAGCACCACGTTGAGCTCCCACGCCGGGGCCGGAGCCTTCACCGGCGGGAACGATCTGAACAGTCCCTTCATGAACTCTTTCACCAGACGATGGGACCACAAGGACGTCCGCCCCGTGGTTCTGGTGTACCGGGAGATCGCAGCAAGATGAATCTTGATGGACGCGTGTGCCAAACCAGCTTTGGCCAGCGTCAGCAGGTACGGCAGTACTTGGGGAGCCGTAATCCGTAGAGGGTTAATCTTCTGTGCGTGGCACCAGACAGAGAACCTCTTCCATTTGTGTCCGTAGCATTTAAGAGTCGAGGACGCCCTGGCCTTTGCAAGAACCTCTCTGCAATCGGCCGGTATGTCGTATCCTCCAAACTCTAGCGCTGCAGGAGCCAGGCCTGCAAGTTCAGCGACTTCGGGTCGTGGTGGAGGATGGCGCCTCCTTCCCTGGAGAGTAGATCCGCGTCCGCCGGCAGCTTGATCGGCGGGGACGCTGACAAGTCCAGAAGGTCTGGGAACCATATCTGCCTCGGCCACGCAGGTGCGACGAGGATCATCCTGCACTGTGACCTCTTGAGCTGGTTGACGAGCCGGATTAGCAGAGGCAAGGGAGGGAACGCGTACAGGAACAGGCCCTCCCAGGGGAACGAGAAAGCATCGCCCATGCTCCTCGTCTGGGGAAACCTGCTGGCGAACCTCCGGCACTTGGTGTTCGTCGCCGTCGCGAACAGGTCGATCTGGGGTGTGCCCCACCGTCGGAAGAGGCGATCCACCAGATCCTGCCGTAGTTCCCACTCGTGGCACGAGCGCAGCTCCCTGCTGAGTGAGTCGGCGATGGTGTTTTTTATCCCTGCCAGATGAAACGGCACCAGAAAAATCCCTTGGGCGACGGCCCAATGCCACAGGTCCTGCGCCTCCTTGGACAGCGCTGGGGACCTGGTTCCGCCCTGTTTCCTGATGTAAAACATGGTGGTGGTGGTGTTGTCGGTGAAGATCCTCACCACCTTGCCCTTGAGGGACGGAAGGAAGGACCTGAGGGCCCAAAACACTGCACGGAGCTCCAGGACGTTGATATGCAGGGACTTCTCCGTCGGGAGCCAGAGTCCCCTCGCGTGCAGATTTGCGGTGTGCGCTCCCCACCCTTCCAGGGAGGCATCCGTGGTCACAGTCTCCTGGTGGGCTGGGGTCTGGAAGTCCATGCCCGCCGTCAGATGCGCGCGGGTGCCCCACCACCGTATCGCTCGTCGGAAACTCTCGTCGAGCTTGATCCTTTCCTCGAAGCTGCCCGTCGTCTGGATCCAGCGCGCATCCAGGAATTCTTGCAACGGGCGCATCCGGAGCCTGCACATGGGAATGAGGTAGATGCAGGAAGACATCATCCCGAGGAGGGACTTGATGGATCTCACTTTGGCCGCGTCGGCCACCAACATCCGTTGCACCTTGCCCAAGATGGTCCTGGTCCTCTCCTCCGACGGGGAGGCCAGAAGGGACACTGTGTCGAGCCTCGCTCCTAGAAACAGTGCGACTTGCGCGGGCACCAGGTGGGATTTGGCGTAGTTCACGGAGAATCCCAGGTCCGTGAGGAGTTGGACGGTCCTTGCCGTGTGGACCACGGCGAGCTCCTTCGTCTTGGCGCGGATGAGCCAGTCGTCCAGGTAGGGGTAGACGTGAATCCCCTCGCGGCGCAGCTGCGCCGCCACCGGTGCGAAGCACTTGGTGAATACCCTGGGAGCCGACCGTAGTCCGAAGGGAAGGGCTTTGAACTGGTAATGACGCCCTTGGACCACGAACCTGAGGAATTTTCGGTGCCCCTTTAGGATGGGAATGTGGAAGTAGGCATCCTCCAAATCCAACGACGATAGGAAGTCTTCTTCCTCCAGTTGACCCAGGACGTGCTGGAGGGTGACCATCCGGAACTTCTGCGCCTTGATGAACTTGTTCAGCCGTCGCAGGTCCAGGATGGGGCGCCATCCTCCCGTCTTCTTCTTCACGAGGAAGTATCGCGAGTAGACACCGGAGCCCCGAAGCCTCTTTGGGACGAGTTCGATGGCGCCCTTTCTGAGCATCGCCTTTACCTCCAGGAGAAGTTGAGGGACGTGAAGTTCTTTCCTGGCCACGGGGGGGACGCGCGGGCACCTTCTTTGAAACTCGAGCGCGTGGCCCCGGGCCAGGGCGTCCAGCACCCAACGGTCGGTGGAGATGGACTCCCACACGCTGACGAAGCCCGCCAGCCGGCCTCCCACCGGGGTGCTTCGGTGGGGGCCCGACCCCACGGCCGGTTCAATCCTGCTTGGACGCGGCCTTGCCGCCTTGACCTCCTTGGCGACGACGGCGGGGTCCGCTAGACTTGCCTCGTCCTCTGTAGGCCTCTTGCGACGACGAGCGGGCCGCTTGACGGTAGGAAGCGAAACCGCCGCCGGAACCTTTGGAGGCGCCCTTGCCTCCGCCGCTCCGAAAGGGCGTCCGTCGTTGCTGCAGGACTCCAAGGGCCCGGGCCGTCTCAGTATCCGCCTTGATGGCCTGAAGGGAATCGTCCACTGTTTTCCCAAACAGGTTGCTCCCGTCGAAGGGCATGTCCAGGACTCTGGTCTGGACGTCCTGCCGAAAGTCCGTAGCTTTGAGCCATCCACGACGTCGAAGGCAAACGCCGTTGCCCAGCTGGCGGAACCCAGTGTCGGCGATGTCCGTCGCCACGGTGATGGCGTGGTCAGAAGCCACTTCACCTTCCTGGAGGATCTCAAGGGCCTCCGCCCTCTTGTCGTCTGGCAGAAAATCCAGCAGGGGAGCTATCTTGTACCAGAGCTCCCTGTCGTAGCGGGCCACGATAGCCAAGGCGTTGGCCGCTTTAATCGTCGTCGCTGCCGACGAGATGACTCTACGTCCCATAGCATCCAATTTCTTTCCCTCGCCGTCCGGCGGGGAAGTCGATGTGGAGGCCGCACCCCCCCCCGCTTTCTTCCTGGCTGCCGCGGAGACGACGGAGTCCGGGGTAGGCTGCGCCCGGAGGCATAGGGGGGCCGTGTCCGGGACCCGGTACTTTTTCTCGTACCGGTCTCTTCTAGCTGGCGTAGTGGAAGGGTTCTTGAGGAGGGAAAGGCCCTCATCCCAAATGTCGTCCAGCAGGGGCACTGCGAGGACCGTCTTCCTCTTGGCCTCGCGCCGCTGATAAAGGAAGCCTTCCTTTTTCTTCTCCTCAGGGCAGAGTTGGAAAAGCTCGGAAGCCCTGGAGATCATGGAGTGGAAAGATCCGATCTCGTCGGGCGGAGAAGCCCTGGTGGGGGGCGACGACGGAAAATCCTCGTCGTATGCCTCGTCGTCCGTACCCGTCGCTGCCGTGTCAGTCCCCGTATCATCCCCTCGGGTGGACGGGGAGGAGGGCTGGACGGGGCGCGACGGTTGAAAAGGAGGTGGAGGATGGATCCTTCTTTTCTTGGTAGGGGGAACACCAGAAGGTCCCGGTTCTGGATCCCCTGACGGGAGAGGTTCCTCCGTCGGTAACGGTAGCCTCGTCCTTATCTCGGTGCATAAGGACTGTATGGCCAACAAAATGGCCGCCGAGTTGTCTCGCGGCGCTGGCAGAGGGGAATCCGACGGGCGAGCAGGGGCCCCGTCGGTATCCTCGACGATGTCGTCGTCGTCACCCGCGTCGGGGTCCATTCCGACGGGCTGGCCTTGTTCCACGCCTAGGCCGTGGCTTAAGACCTCGATCAGCTCCTCTTCTGAGGTTGAGGCCGAATCTACGACGACGCCCTGCCCCCCCTTCTTCTTCCCCACGGAGGGTTTCACGGGGGTCCTATCGATGGGCACAAAAGAAGACTCCCTCCGAGGAGGCAGGGAGATTCTGGGCCCTGAGGTCGCCACCACTGGCGCAGCCTCCACAGGCTGAGCCAGGGCCGCCGCGACCGTTTCGATAGAGGGCTTGGTCGGATGGATCAAGGCCTTCACCACCTTAGGTGCGCTCACCGCCTTATCCTTGAGGGAGGGGGCACTGCCACGCTCCTCCTCTGCCTTAGAGCTCGACCGGGGCCTCTCCAGGAGCTTCGCCGGGTGCTCGGCCTTCCTCTTACCCGACCCAGAGCGTTGGCTCGTGGTTGATGGTGCCGGGGAGGGTGCGCCCTGCCTGGCGCCCGTAGAGCCCGACCGTTCGGCGCTCCCGGTGCCAGCGGACTCGCAGTGCTTGGCCTTATGTTGGGCCCCCGTCGCCGGGGCGCCCTCAAAGGTCTTAGAAGACCGCTCGGATTTCTTCTTCTTCTCGCCAGACGGGCTCTTACCCTCCAGCCAGTTGGCGAGACGTTGATGACGGTCCTTCATGGTCCGTTCCGACATGTTGCCGCAAAACGCACAGTCCTTCTCCACGTGCGTTTTGTCCTCATGAAGGCAGTAAAGGCAGAAAGAGTGTTCGTCTTCCTTAAAGACGTTCTGCAGCTGGCATCCAGGGCAGACCCTGAACAGCTTTCCGGGCGTCGAGCTTCCCTTCTCCTGGGCCATCTCCGAGACCGGGCCTGAGAAGCTTCTGGAGTCCTCCGAAGTGTAGCTCGACGAAATCTTCACCCTTGAGGGGCACAGACGAATCCGACACGGGTCCCCGTTGATCGGATGTAGGATCGGTGGAGCTTGAGGCCCTTTTGACCGAAAGAATTGAAGTTTTTTGTGAAAAAGCGCGAAAAATAGCACTAACGCTCGAGAGCAATAGCACGAGGATCCCAACACATGAACGTGCGGTAAAAATCTGAAGATGGCTGCCAGAGGCGGTGCTTAGGTAGAGGGCAGTCATTGGTTGTGGTCAGTATGGCGCAGAGACCAGTGATTGGTTATTACTACGAAAGACAGATCAGAAACGAAACTGATACTGGTTTTTTCTTTACCGAGGATTCCCAGCCTGACGACGGGGAATATTCATGAGCATGTGAATCCATGCCAGACCCCATGCTGGAGAAGATGAAAGTTATCTTACTACTCTTGGTAACTGTAGTTCTCATATGAGAATGTAATTAAACATTAAAGAGAAGTCCAAGGGACTCCTCAGAGACACTGCACAGAGGGTGCTGGGTGTAACAAAGCAAAAAGCAAATGCCTGTATTAAACATATGGAGTTTAGCAGACTATGAAAAAACTGAGAATAAAAATCCCACTCAGAGAAAAAGAACGAGTGAGTGGTAAAAAGCGCCTCGCTCAGGAGATTAAAATAAAAAAAGTCCAGAGTTCAGCAAAAGTGCTGGCGGTCTCAAGTTAAAGGGAATTAGCACAGAAATTGAAAATTCTCTTTAACAGCAGGAAAGGGGGGAAAATAGACCTGGGAAACTATTTGCAGAAACGAATGATCCGATGTTACAAGTTTTCCTTTTCTTGGAAAACGGGCTTATCCTGCACTATGCATGAGATGTGTAAAGGGATGGAGCTTAAAAAGAGGATTTAAAGTGTGTGCTCGAAGGCATTGAGGTGGAGAGTTTACCCTTTCAGGCTTTCACTAACTCTAGAAAAACAAATACAAATGATTTTGCCCTGCTGTGTTCGGTGATCTTGGCCCGAAGCACAGCCCCTCTGGGAGTAGGAATACGGTCGTTAAACGTAACAGACTGATTCTGCAGTGGGCGAAGTCTCAATCTTTCAAGGTCGTATGCTCTTCTACAATAGATTAATAATGTTGAACAGTTGTATCTGTACATGCTGAGAAAAGTCAGAAGGGGCATTTAAGATTGGAAGCAAATGAATGCACTTGAGCACTGTCAGTAATTAGCAATCTAATCCGTTCTGGACAATCGGTTGGAGAAGCCGGAAGATGGTGTAGTAAAGAGTCAGACAGAGTGTTTCTTTGAAACCCTTTAGTTAGAAGGCACTCTAGCAGGTTTGTGCTAGGTGGCCGTAACAAGATTGCTCGGGCACTCATTGAACTGATAAACGGTGACCACCAAGCTTTTATATTCCAGGGTGCCTTTGAGTACATGGACCTTTAAATCACTAGTAGGGGCAGGTAAGTCTAGAGGCGCCACTCCAGTTGCAGAGTTTGGCAAATTGTCCTTCCCTCTGATGTTCCCGAGTAACCCTACTAAAACACCCAGATGCCCAAAGGCTGCACCAAAAGTGATGGCACAGATAAGGGACAAATGGAGGCTGAAAACAGAATAGACAGATCAGCACACGCTGCACCCGATTCCGAACCCCATCTCTAGGATGTGCAGTGGAGGGTGGCCTTTTGATGCAGTCTCCCATGAGGAGCAAGCAGACAGTATTGCTGACAAGGTCATGGATGTAGGTACCTGTTTGAACACTTTTCTACTCGAAAAGCATTCCATTCCTCAGTAGAAAAGAAGCATATTCCATTTATAAAAACTGTGTAAATTAAAAGTTGTCTAAATGAGGTTTACTTGTTAAAAAAATCATGCTGCTTCGATCTTCTTCATGTTACATAAATGTCAAAATAAAAAAAGAAAAGAAGCAACATGAAGGGCCACTGGACCTTCCAATGATCTGGACCACAGTTTTCTAGGAGAACTTGAATTCAACCAAAAGCTTAATCAGCAGAGCCACTTCTGATGTGAGGGAGGGTGGTTATGAAAAGAGGAGCCACTCTCGAAACATATGTGATTTTTCTTCTCTCTCTCCTCTGAAGCTAAAGTCTAAAACAGCATGGTCTGGGGAATAGACTTCTCTGGAGTGGACACGTGGGGCGCACTGAATTGCCCAATAACACAATCTTCAGTGTTGTGATGCTGACCCAATCATCATACAGCACAGGTCTGAGAACGACCGGTCTCCAACAGTCTTTGAAGCCAAACTTTACTGAGGTAGGCGGGGTGGTAAAAATATGAAGGTGGTCAACATGTTACTGACTGTCTCGAACACAGCATCATTACTGCATAAAGAGGAAATTGCTGTAATAGGGCATGTATGGTTCTGCATAGGAAACAAGGTCCCTTCTGGACCGAGAGGTTCAACCAGCTGTGACACTCGGTATGGAGATGCATGGATCTACCTACTGAGTGTGACAAAATGTTCTGGAACAGTCTATGTCTGGATGACATTTCATAGTGAAATCTGTAAGAGAAATGAATCGTTTGGCAATGTTGTACTGACTTCTATAGTGTCATACACACTAGAATGTGACACCCCCAAAGCAATACACAAAATAATCTTGCTCCAATTCTAACTGTTTCAGTCACGGCAAACGACTGGACAGTGTGTTAAGAGCAATTCGTCACCAGTTACCATGTTCACTCCATTTTTACAGTTGTCTTCATAGTGAGACTCAGGACATAGAAGTCAGACAATGTTTTCTGTGCGACTATCATTGCTTCATCAGTACAGTCAGGGTGTTTATTATACTCTTGTTGCTACCATACAATCTCATCTTCAAGCAATACATCAAGCACTCTGGGTTAACAGTAGTCTATGGGAAGTACAATCTAACCATAACTTGCCACCATCGCCAACCATGTAAACGCCTGCATAGACGTAACTACATACAGATATAGTGATATTGCCATGTGTCGGGAGGGGGCCTGCAAGACTCTGGGCGAGGGGAAGCCACCTGCTGCATGATGGAACTGGAGGCGCTATATGGGAAATCCCCTCCTCCCCCGCACCCAGAGAACGCCCAAAGTCTCTGCTCACTGCATTTCTAACATACTTCAACTATCACCCAAGCAGGGGAACCCACGCATTGTGACACAGGCGTTGCGTTATGTAGGAGGCGGGGAGGGTTCCCACGTTAAGAAGTACGATTGGTACTAGGGAGTAGGGACACTGGGGAATCGCAAGTATAGGGAGAGCCGGATGACCAGCATTCTACATGCAACAAGTCTTCTGCTCTCTTTCCACTCAATCCACGAATCAGCAAACTCCACATTGCAACACAAAGTCATAGAGGTTACAAAGAGGAGTAAGGACACCAGTCTAAAGAAAAACAGATTCTCGCAGAAACCTGGGAGAATCTAACAGGTGTTACGCACAGCGTTAGAAAGAAAATACATTTACAGACATTGCATACTTGCAGAACTGCCAGGCCAACAGGTTAGGTAAGCTTCGCGAAAATGGTGACCAGTGTTTTTGGACCCATGGGCACAATTATATAAACATTAGAGAATGAGGGTCGTAAGGAGAAACACGGCAGCAATTTAGCTAAGGAAGAACAGCAAGTATACTTCACAATTGTATCTCTATGAAAGATTCTTTGGGAATTAACACAAAGGGGCAAAGGTGTATTACATCTACTGGCTAAAGTAACTTCTACCAGAAACAACACTTTCAAGAAAGGTCTTTAAAGACTGAATAATGCCTGGGCCTAATTTCTTTGTATGCTTTTCGTTAATCTTCTTAGAAGGAGAAATAGTTTATTATTCTCATTAGCAAGTCCATTATTCACAGGAATAGAATTCAGTTAAGATGTTTCCTGTGACGGTCATAAAATGGACCCTTCAGGATGATTGATAAAGGAGAGGTAGGGTTCATCCCTTTTTGAAGTAGCACCTTATACATAATTCCTGCATCTTCAATACATAACATAGTTGTGTGTTCATTATTAATTCAAGCTGAGTGTGCATGCAAGTAGAACACTCGGCCATTGATACTGATACAATTCAGAAATAGAGCTGTCAAGTTGATTGATGCCACACTTTAGAGATTTTCTTTTTGTGAAAATTCTGGAAGGAAGGCCCTGCCTGTATAACAGCATAAACTTCTGCCATGTGTTAGGCAGAAACCTGTGCAGTACCCTTTGGGAACACTGCAAAAGATTTAGGACTACAGGTGTTAACAGTAAACCCACTTGGTAGCAGTCTGTACCACCCAGATTTACCTGGCAGTGGTGGCTGAGCAGTCAGACTTCCCTCAAGAAGAGTTAGGCAGTATGCAAAGTATACACAATAGGCACTCAGAGATTTAGGAACACTATTAGCAAGACAGAAGAGCAAAAGTCACTTGTGAGCCAAAGTCCATAGGCTGGGCCCACTCAGAGAGAGCAGAGCACAAAGGCGCTCAAGATCACACAGTTACACTAGGCTTAGAAAGTCTTGCAGAGAGTTCGAAAAGAGTTTAGAGAGGCTCAGAAAAGTTTAGCCAGGGTGTCCCAGGCTAACCCAGGTTCGAAAGCCGGGGGCTAAATCTACCCCGTACAGTCGGGACACGGTACCTTAGTGGGAAGGATCCTCCAGCGGTGGCAGTTGTTCCTGGCAGCGGGTGCAAGTCTCGTCGTCGTCCAGGGGAAGAGAAGATCTTGACTTGGAGTAAAGATGAAGGTCGTTGCACTGCCAGGGAAGAAACCAGCCGCTGAGTTTTCCGGTTAAAGGTATTACCCTTTATTTCGCGGTCGTGGTAAAACGTGGTATTCCGGTTGCCGGGGTGCTTGGCACAGGCAAGGCGGCCACGAGATGCGTCGGGAAGGCGAAAAGACTGTGAAACTGGTCATCCCCACCAGTCAAAGGAAGAAGACTCTCCGGCGGGAGATCTCCTCTGTCGTTGGGAAAAGTGGTGAGACGGTCCAGCAGGGCTCCACTGGTGGTGTCGTCGTGGCAGGTCGGCTCAGCTTCTCCCTCGTCGGATTCTTAGGTCCTGTGGCGACTTCTGAAGTTCCAGTCTCCAAAGCCCTGCTTTTTTGCAGAAAACGCCCATTCACTCAGCCTAGCTGTCACTCAAACATGCTAAGTGGTGAGCCGCACTTGGGCCAATCAGGACGGAGTGCGACTTGAGTTGCCTGGGCAACTCAGTCCAGGGTGCCTAAATCCCCCTCCACCCCTCCTAAGTACCCCAGACAGAGTGGCACCATTTTGGACGGCTTCTGTGGAGAAGCCCGCCAAAAAGTGGAACAAAGGGCTCGACTTGGGTTGGAGTCACAGAAGAGAACACAAACGCCATTTTAGAACCGAGTTTTGGCAAAAAATACCAACCGGAGAATTAATAATAATTAAATAAACCGGCGGTATGTTCGAGGCTATCGTAATTAAATAAATAAAGATAGTAGTCTCGAACAATGGGAAAATCCCATAGAGAAATATTCGCGGTTGAATATAAAAACTAGTATCCACTGCCACCAGCCAAAACTCGATCAGGGGGGACGGAGACGTGCCCCCTCGACTAACAGACCCCGGGGCAATCGAATTGCCCCAGCCAGTACGTCCACAATATGATGGTTTGTACTGGTTCTGTTCAGAATTCAAGACTAGTGAAGTCAATGGTGACTTTACATGCCCTGGGACACAGTAGTCAGTCCCAGGGTATGGAGTCTATACTGGGGGGGTCACTAGGACACCCCTGTGTTACTGCACTGAGGGTGCTGTGTAACACACATCACAAAAACACATGAAGCTCTATGGAGTAAAAGACCCCATAGCCCATTCAACACATTTAGAGTCAAAGAAACACACTCAAATCATGCCCAAGAGTGAGGGTAAAAGAGTCTCACTCTTGGCAGGAGAAAAAAATAAACCCCAAAAATCCAGCAAAGCTGCTGGGGGACTCACTAGGTTAGGCAATTCAACCTAAACAGAGAATTCTCTCTAACACCATGTAATGTCGATATGGTTTTCAACAGGGGAGGCCAGCCAAGTTTGGGTGAAAGTCGTATCCAGAAAGTGTCTGCAGGTGTCAGCAAGGGAATCCAGTGAAGCCAGCAGTGAACAGACACCAACAAAACTAAGTGTGGCATGGTTGGGGTGTAGAGCAACTACTCTACTCCAGAAAGCCCCTCCCACTCTACCTTACCTTCCCATAAAGTAAACTGCCATAGACTCACAACATGCTCACCTAGAGATTTATGACTACCAACCTAATTCTATCCATCGCTGGACTCTAAGGGAATAGTTTCTTACCTGTAACTCCATTTCTCCAGCATTGGTATCTTTCATGGATTCACATGCTTAGAATATTCCCCGTCGTCAGGCTGGGAATCCTCGGTAAATTATATAGACCTTTTCCATAGGAAAAATGTTGACACTTTTGTGTCCTATCTATGTCGTTTTGGGCCGCCTGCGCCACTAGGACGTAGAGGTATAAGTAGCCCTGCCCCCGCAGCTCCCTCAGATTTCAACCCCCAAAGTACTATGGGAGGACATTTAGTTTGCAAGCCAGGGGAGGCCGGCGGGCACATGTGAATCCATGAAAGATACCAATGCTGGAGAAATGGAGTTACAGGTAAGAAACTATTCCCTTCTCCAGCATTGGATCTTTCATGGATTCATATGCTTAGAATAGATTGTACAGCAGTATTCTCCATAGATGGAGGTGTGTAGACAAACCAATAACACTATAACCATAACACTATAACCATGAATGCATATTCGCCATGGCTAAACTTCAAATCAGAGTACATGAACAGCTAAAAAACAACACTTTAAAGTACATTATATTTACTGGGGCCTACCTTATTGAAACGGGTGTCGTAGGACTGCACGACCCATCTGTGTATCGTCAGCATGTTGTTGTTCGAGGCAATAATGCCGGGTAAACTTATGTGGTACCGACCAGGAAGCCGCCTGACATATCTCCCAGCGGAATCCCGGACCACAATGCCACCGACGACGAACCAGATCTCGTCGAATGGGCTCGTGGACGTCTTTCCAGCGGTTTCTCAGCTTTTGAGTGGCAAAAAGAAATGGTAGATGACACCCAGCAGGACAGTCCTTGTTTTGAGATTGCATTACCTTTAGCCGAAGGGCCATAGGCCACAAATAGCTGTCTCGTGTCCCTGAGATTTTGAGTGCAATGGAGGTAAAATTTCAGAGCCCTTCTCACGTCCAACGTAGGGAGAGTCCTCTCTGCAGCAGACAAAGGTGTTGGAAAAAACGTCGGTAGCACCATAGAAGAGTGCTTATGGAACATGGTAGGGACTTTAGGAATGAAATAAGGATTAGTAGCCAACACAACTTTATTCTTGAAAAACCTCAAATATGGTGGATCGATCACTAACGCTTATTTTCTGACAGACGTCTAGCCGAAGTAATAGCCACCAGAAAAGCCAGTTTCCATGATAGGAATTTCAATGACGACGATATCGGCTCAAAAGGAGCCTTCATTAGTGCTGCTAGAACCAGGTTAAGACTCCAGATCGGTGTAAACTTCTTCTTTGGAGGAAAAGTTCAGAACAATCCTTTCATGAAATGTTTAATCAACCTGTCACTAAATAATGGAGTTGAATGTCTCTTCCGAGTAAATCTCGAAATGGCCGCCAGATGCAATTTTATTGATGAAAAAGACAAACCTTTTTGAGCCAGGAGTAGTAAGTATGGTAGAAGCTGCTCCAGTGTGATGTGAAGTGGGGACGTAAACCTGGCTGATACCCGCACAAAATACAGAATCTCTTCCATTTGTACGTATACGAAGCGTTCTTGGACGGCGCCCTTGCAGCTTGCAAAATGCGACGACAGTCCAGTGGAATTGCTAACGTACCAAACTCAGAGAAATCAGAAGCCAGGCTGTCAGACTGAGGCTGTCCGGGTCGTGGTGCCAAACCGCCCCTTTGTCCTGAGACAGAAGGTTCGGGATCCTCTGGAACCTCATGGGCTCCGCTGCTGAAAGATGGGAGTAGATCGGAGAACCACACTTGTTGTTAGGGAGAATTCTCTGTTTAGGCTGAATTTCCCTACCTAGTGAGTCCCCCAGCAGCTTTGCTGGATTTCTGGGGTTTCTTTTTTTCTCCTGCCAAGAGTGAGACTCTTTTACCCTCACTCTTGGACATGTTGAAGTGTGTTTTCTTGGTTAAACCTTGTGTTGAATGGGCTATGGGGTCTTTTACTCCATAGGGCTTCATGTATTTTTGTGATGTGGGTTACACAGCACCCTCTGTGCCGTAACCCAGGGGTGTCCTAGGGACTCCCCAACATAGACTCCATACCCTGGGACTGACTACTGTCTCCCAGGGCATGTAAAGTCACCAAAGACTTTGCTAGTCTTGAATCCTGAACAGAACCAGTACAAACCATCATATTGTGGACGTACTGGCTGGGGCAATTCGATTGCCCCAGGGTCTGTTAGTCGAGGGGGCACGTCTCCGTCCCCCCTGATCGAGTTTTGGCTGGTGGCAGTGGAAACTACTTTTTATATTCGACCGCGAATATTTCCCTATGGGATTTCCCATTGTTTTAGGCTAACACATTTAATTATTTATTTACGGTAGCCTTAAACATACCGCCGGTTTATATATTTATTATTATAACTCCGGTTGGGACTTTTTGCCAAAACTTGATTCTAAAATGGCGTTGGCGTTCGCCTCTGTAACTCTGACCCAAAGTGGAGCCCTTTGTTCCACTTTTGGCGGGCTTCTCCACAGAAGCCCTCCAAAGTGGTGCCACTCTGTCTGGGGTACTTAGGAGGGGTGGAGGGGGATTTAGGCACCCTGGACTGAGTTACCTTGGTAACTCAAGTCGCACTCCGTCCTGATTGGCCCAAGTGGTGAGCCGGCCGGCTCACCACTTAGCATGTTTGAGTGACAGCTAGGCTGGGTGAATGGGGGTTTGCTGCATAAAAGCAGGGCTTTGGGGACTGGAACTTGAGAAGTCGCCACAGGACCAAGAATCCGACGAGGGAAGAGCTGAGCCGACCTGCTTCGACGACACCACCCGGTGGAGCCCTGCTGAACCGTCTCACCACTTTTCCCGACGACCGAGGAGAACTCTTAACGGAGTGGCTCCTTCCCTTGACTGGTGGGGACAACCAGTTTTCACCTTCTTTCCGCTTCTGGAGGTATCTCGTGGCCGCCTTGCCAGTGCCAAGTACCCCGGCAACCGGAACCCCACCACTTTTACCCCAACCACGAAAGTCGGTACAACCCTTTAACCGGAGGACTCCGCGGCTGGTTTCTTCCCGGGCAGTGCAACGACCCTCTTCTTCTGCTCTTCAGCGAGAACTTCTTCTCCCCTGACCGACGTCGAGCCTTGCTGCCACTGCCTGGAACAACTGCCACCGCTGGAGGATCCTTTCCGCTTAAGGTACCGTGTTCCGCCTGGCTTCCCTTGCCACCGACTGTACGGGGTAGATTTAGCCCCCGGCTTTCGAACCTGGGAGTGCCTGGAACACCCTGGCTAAACTTTCTAAGCCACCCTAAACTCTTTCTAACTCTTTGCAAGACTTTGAATCCCTAATAACAGTGTGATCTTGGGCACATTTTCGCTCCGGCTACTCTAAGAGTGGGCCCTGCCTAGTGACTTTTGCTCACCTGTGACTTTGTGCTTCTTTGAGCCTATTGCAAGTGTTCTGGACCTTAGAGTGGTGTGTTTAACCCATTTCTGTTTCTTTTTATCCCTTTCTTGAACCTACTAGAGTGTCATCTAACGTTAAGCGCTCACCTCTGTTTTAATTATGTGGTGTTAACCTAGAGTTGTCTAGATAGGAGTAAGGGTTGAAACTGCTTTCATTATAACTGTGTTTGAAGTGTTTTTACTATATCTTGCTAGAGTGATTTCAACTTGTGTGTTTAATAAATAAAAAAACTATATACTTTTGAAACCAAGCTCTGGTCAGTGTTTGCTTGTGCTATTGTATTTGAGTACCTATTGTGTATACTTTACATACTGCCTAACTCTTCTTGAGGGAAGTCTGACTGCTCAGCCACAGCTACCAGGTAAATCTGGGTGGTGCAGACTGCTACCAAGTGGGTTTACTGCTATACCTGTAGTCTTAAATCTTTTGCAGTGGTCCCCAAGGGAACTGCACAGGTTTCTGCCTAGCACTTGTCTCGCCCAGTACGGGGCCACCAGGATCACCCGACATGGATATCTGTGAATCCATTGCAGCGACCGACGTATGAGTGGAAACGGGGGGAAAGCATCCAAAAACGTGTCCGTCCACGGGAAGGAGAACACTTCCCCCAGTGAGTCTTGTTGTGGCCACCTGCTCGCGTATTGTAAGCACTTCCTGTTCTCTCTCGTTGCAAAGAGATCTAGAGCCGGACGACCCCACTTTTCGAAGACACGGTGTAGTTGTTGGTCGTTCAATTCCCATTCGTGTAGTCGATTCATCTCTCTACTGAGAGAGTCTGCTTGCACATTTTTGACTCCTGGTAAGTGGAACGCCAATAGATATATCCTGTGGAGGAGGGCCCAATGCCAGATCTCCTGGGCTTCGGTCGACAGAGTCCTCGAGCGAGTACCCCCCTGTTTTCTCAGGTAAAAACATTGTTGTCGTGTTGTCTGTCATTATCCGTACAACGGATCCTTTTATGCGTGGCAGAAAGGACTTCAGGGCCCAACGCACTGCCCTTATCTCCAGCACGTTGATGTGAAGGCTGGACTCCTCCGATGACCACCGACCTTGAACCTGAAGGGAATCCAGATGAGCTCCCCTTCCAGTCAGAGAAGCATCTGTCACCACAGTCAACTGGAACCCAGGTTCACCCCTCTTGTTAGATTTATGGAGATTCTCCACCACTGAAGTGCCTGCACGAGCTCGCGGTTGATGGTCAATTTGTCCGACCAATGACCTTGACTATGTGCCCATCGATCAGTCAAGAATTCCTGAATGGGCCTCATGAAGAGACGACAATTGTTGATCAAGGGCATACAGGACGCCATGGTCCCCAGTAGGTCTCACTGACACTCTGGTGTTGACGTTCCATTCCGATGCCTTGAGTCGTAGTTTTAGAACTCTTTCGACGGATGGTTTTACCAATCCTGACTGCGTCTGGAACTCCGCCCCCAGAAAGACCAAGGTCCTTGATGGCGATAAGGAGGACTTTGAGAAGTTTATTGCCAAGCCCAAGCGCTGTAGAAGGGACATGGTGGCATTCAGACTTTCCCGTGCCCTTTCCGGAGATAATCCCCTTACTAACCAATCGTCCAGATATGTGTACACATGATGACCTTCCTTCTGTAACCAGGCTGCCACTGGTGCCAAACATTTTGTGAAGGTCCTGGGAGACTATTTTAGTCCGAATGGGAGGACCTTGAACTGATAGTGGGTTCGCCCGACGACAAACCGCAGAAATCTTTTGGGTCGTCGACGCATCGGGATATGAAAGTACGCGGCTTAAAGGTCTAGCGACAACAAAAGATCTCCCGGTTGTATCGATCGGATAACCTCTTGCAGAGTAAGCATTTGGAACTTTAGATTCTTTAGCAGCTTGTTGAGAGCCCGTAGATCTAGAATGGGACGCCAATTTCCATTGGGTTTCTTGACCACGAACTAACGGGAGTACACTCCCTTTCCTCTTTTGGCCACCAGGACCAGTTCTATAGCCCCTTTCTGCAGCATAAGCATCACTTCCTGCACCAGTATCTGCAGATGGGATTGCGGCGAGAGCACTGGCGGAATGTGTGGTGGCTTGTCCTTTAACTGTAGGGAGTGACCCAGACGTATCGTGTCCAAAACCCATCGGTCCGTTGTTATGCGTTCCCACTCGTCGACGCGACGAGACACACAGCCCCCCAGGATGTCTCGAAACATGTCATTGCTGGGTTTTTGCCTGTCGATCCTTCGCCGACGATGAGTAGGAGCCTCTCCTTCTTGAGGACTGGTAATCTCTGCCTCTACGAGTAGCTTGGGCTGCTCCTCTGTAGCCTTGGGAAGAGTAGGAGGGCCGACTGAAACCTCGGTCTCTAGGTGATCCAAACCGGGAGTTTCCGGAAGCACCTCTGAAAGGACGAAAGGAACGAAAATTTCTGCCACTTTGGAGGGCTCCGAGTGACAGAGCAGTGTCAGAGTCTTCTTTCATGCCCTTCAAGGCTTCATCAACTTTCTCGCCAAACAGTTGTTCCCCTTCGCACGGCATGTCCAGCACCTTGTATTGCACCTCTGGTCTAAAAGTCGTGCACTTAAGCCAGGCTTGCCTCCTTAACACTACGCCATTATTAATTTCTTTAAAACCGGCCTCCGCCAGGTCGACAGCGATATTTATGGAGTCATTGGAAGCCTCTTCCCCTTCACGTACTAGTAGCATAGCGGACTTCCTGTGTTCCTCTGGCAGATGGTCTAAGATAGGAGCCAAAATATGCCACATCTCTCTATTTTACCGTGCCATAATGGCCAGGGAGTTGGCTGCTTTCACTGTAGTCGCACCGACTGACAATACCTTCTTTCCAAACGCATCTTGTCTCCTGGCATCGTTGTCCGGCGGGGTCGTGCATTTGTGTATCGACCTCGCTTTTCTGGCTGCAGCAGTGGACACCACCGAATCCGGCGAAGGTTGAGACGTCAAGCATTTGGGGGTTGACTCCGGAGCCTTGAATTTCTTTTCTAACCGTCCTTATTGCCGGTTCTGAGAAAGGATGACGCATGGTCCTCAACTCCTCTTGCCAGACATGGTCCAAAATGGGGATAGCAAACATCAATTTTCTTCTCTTGCCCATTTGATCGAAGAGAAAGCAATCTTTCTTCACTTCTTCCGGCGCCAGGCCAAATTCCGCACACGCTTTTCTCATCATTGCATGGAAGGCCCCGATGTCATCCGGCGGTGATGGTTGCGCCGGGCTCTTTGGAGTTTCCATCTCTGCATCCGACTCCCATGTGGGGTCCCTTGAGGGGGATAATGAGACGTCTGAAAAGGACCCTTCACATTCTGACTCCGGCAATTCTCCCTCCTCCGAGTGTGGGCGAGAACAATCCTCCTCCACCGGGCAAGTTGTAGGTATTCTGGTCGTCGAGCGCGGAGCCGGGCCTGGTTCGGCGACGACCGGCGTAGCCTGCGGTACCGTCGGGACACCAGTGTGAGGCAACTGCATGTCCAGACGCTGTAACAGCTTCTGTAACGTGTTCAACACCTCCAGGGACAACAGAGACTGGGGATTCAGCAAGGAAGAGGCGGTTGGGATGGCACTCCCACTCGGGAGTTCCCCCAAACTGATTGCACGTAACCCCAGATCAGTCGGCTGTACGATCGGACCACGGTCATCCTCCGCCGACGAGATGGAATGGGCCGCTTCTGGCTGCAACAAGGCCTCAGGCAAGATCGGGTCGAAAACTTCCAGCAGCAAAAACACTGAAGGTGCCACCGTCGACGACATCTTCTCCATAACCGCTGTTTGACCCGCCGATGTGATCGCGGGAAGAGCAGGCACAGATGGCAAAGAAGACTTTGACGATCTGACCGTCGTCGACAAAGTTTTTGGCGCAGAGCCTTGTGGCGCACTCGCCGGTTCTGAACTTGGCTTGTGGGTCGACGACACTCGACTCGAGGTAGAGCTATGGCGGTCTCCCGAGGAAGATTTCAATTTCTTCTCCTTTTTTGAGGAGGAGGAAGAAGAGGATGTTTTCTTTGACGAAGAGTCCCTCGCAGGATGTTTATCAGAGGGGTGTTTTTCCGATGAACGTGGTTTCTTCGTCGGGGGCTCTGCCGACGCACAGCGACGAGGGGACACCAGAGATTTAGATCTCGAGGCAGTAGAGCCTACCTGCAATGCAGGGTACGAACCCGCCCCGTCATTGAGCCAAGTCACCAGGCGTCTGTTTCGGTCCTTCAGGGTCTTCTGGGAGAAGCCTTGACAGATCTCACATGTGTCGGCTGAATGATGAGGGTGAAGACAGTAAATACAGTCCATATGCCCATCACCTTCATACACTTTAAGACTGCATGTAGCACACGGACGAAACAACGCCTTTCCATACATTTTCGAAGGAAGTCGAAGAAAAAGAACTCACAACCTAGCAAAAATAGCAGATACTCGAGGTAATCCCACTACTTTGGAAGACGGTTGAAATCTGAGGGAGCCGTGGCGGCGGGCGACTTATACCTCTACGTCCTAGTGGCGGAGGCGTACGCGGCCCAAAACGAAGTAGATAGGACACAAAAGTGTCTATATAATTTACTGAGGATTCCCAGCCTGACGGGGAATATTCTAAGCATGTGAATCCATAAAAGATCCAATGCTGGAGAAATGTTGTACTGCATAACACACTAACTTACTTGCCAATGTTAACTAGTGCCACACCTAGAAAGAACAGTGAAGATTAGCCAGCCTCACATTTAGATAGGTGTAACAATGTTAGCATGCGCCACACTTGGATGGTATTCTTAACTCTAGCCTGCGTCACATCAAGATAGAATTGAGAATGGTAGCACGTACCTCACTTAAACGCAATTGTGAATGGTAGCATGTGCAGCACTTAAGCTAATGTTCACGCTTTCCTCTCTAAGTTGCATCTAGATGGAATCGAACTGTCAGCATGTCCCACACTTTGAGATGAAGTCGCAAACATTAGCCTGAGCCACATCTAGATAGAAATGCAGAAGTTAGCATGTCCCACACTTGGGTGGAGTTGTAAACATTGGCCTGAATCGCATCTGGATAGGAATGCAAATCTAAATGTTAGCATGCCCCACTCGTGTGTCACTGTGTACCCTGCTTTCTGTTTCCCCATGCTTTTACTATATATCCGTATGCCCCCTCCGCTTGCTATAAAACAAGCCCCCTGTGTCTATGTGTCCGTATGTCGCTATGTTCCCTGCCATCCTGTTTACGTGTCTGGTCTCGGGCACTTCAGAGATAACCATCATATCACATCACTACGCTTACTCTCTTCTATACACGATCATTCAACTAGAACACAGCTATAGCCCCGATTATTTCGGCTTAGCTGTTCACATACGAGCACTACCCCATGAACACCTCATCGCTCTAATAAAACGCAGCTAGCCGAGCACATTCCGGCCTAGTCGCTCACTTATGCGTCCTTCAGGCCTAATGCAGCCAGAGCCCAGTCTGGGTGTCCACCCACCAGATCGCACACATCCAACTGATATCTACAGCACCACACCTAACTCTAGGATGCAGCTACCACCCGGCAAATACATCAGCTGCACACATATATGGTGCACCCACGTACCCTACGATACCATCTCGCTCTCTACTGACCAGAACTACGGTTCCCAAGGGCGTTCAACCTACCAGCGCTTTGTGGTCATACCAATGATATATAGAGCGCTATATAAATGGCAAGTAACATAACATAATACATTTCGCATGTAGACTCTTGTTGAGCAAACCAAAACAAAAATAAATGCCCAATCAAGGTAGCATAAAAATACACAACTAATGAAAACATTAATAACCCATGTGATAAAAAAAAAAAAAACACAGATGGAGATATTGGAATAAAGGGGCACTCTGGGTTTGACAACAAGGCAGACAGGCAATTTCAGCAGCAAGCAATCAAGTTCAATTAAGAGGTGCTTAAAAAGGTAAAGGGGGCTTAAAAGTCACTAGAGACCTTCAAGGCAGACCTGGGGGACAGGGCCATTTCAAACACCCTCAGCTGAGACTTTGGGACTCAACAGTGCCATGCCTGGCTTTTTTGGGGGTCAAACTGGGAGTTATTGGGCTTTTCGGACCAGGGTCAAATTGGTGAGCAGTAGCGACTGGTTCCAACGATGCAGTGCTGTTCAGCAGCGATGACCCTTGGGGATCGAAACAATAGTAATTAAAGTTAATTTCAGGACAGCAGTGCTGAAGACTCAGGACTGGGCTTCGTCAGTGAGAGTGCTTGACGGGCTCAACACAGACTTGTGGTACTCTAGCGACGACAGCTTGGAGCTTGAGGAAGCTGGTAAACAGGGAGGTGGAGCAGAGTTGGGGCCCAAAGAATACTTAGTGGGACTAAGAAGAGAAGACATCAGAATTTCGGCATTGAGCATCTAGGTCAAAGAGGACTGCAGTGGCTCCCTTGAAGCAGTTTTGACGGCATAGTTGATGGCCAAACCAGCATTAAGGCAGCTTGAAGATGCAGCGAGCGCCAGGGGCCACCTCATTTTCTTCTGTGGTTGTTGGGAGACCCACTGCAGAGTCTCAGGGTGAGGTGAGCCTATTCATCTGCTCTTCTCAAGCAGGAAGATTTGTAGAGAGCACTTGCAGGGTTCTGTTCACCGAAGTGTGCAGGGTTCTGGGTACCAGTGTCTCAGTTGCAGTAACCCATGTCCACCTTGGCATGGTTACAGAGAATCTGGAAGAGGAATTTGGAGTTGACTGTATGCCAAATTAGGTTCCAGCAAATTCTTCAAAAGTGCCTAAAATGAATCCCTGCCCCCATTACATACGCCAACGACTACAGTGGATTGGTCCACAGCAAACCTGTATGGTTTCCAATTTTGGCTGCTGCAACAAAAGGTCTTTGCCTGCTGATGTCACACCCAGTTGGGCCTTATCTTCAGTAGGTGGGGAGAGGGGGGACAGGAAGATTGGAGAGCCCTAGATGATGCCAACCCTCTGTGGTCTGAACCTCTCTGTGCTACTATTACTCTGCCCCCTTTCTCCTTTAAAAGGACTCCAGTAATCAGCAACCTAGTTTAAGAGGGCCATTGTCATTGCAACCAGTTCTTCAAAGACACAGGCTCCCAGGGGACCTCCGGGGTAGGGTTCTTGTTCACTGGAGGAAGGAGTATATTTTCCCGCGGGTTGGCGGGTTATCAACACAGGATTCCTGGGCTGGGTCCCACATGGTGGTTGTGGGTATACCCAGGCCAGACAACTAACATATACCATTTCATGAATCAGTCACGGCTCACCAAACTTTGTTATCAGACATTGAAACCTTATGGCTTTATAAATGTGTAAACCCATTAGCTGCTAAGTCAAAACAAGGCATGGCTTATTATTTATATATAAATAATTGCCACCAGGAGGGCTGGGATACATAATTCTTATTTGAACCAGAGGTGCAGATTGTTAAAAAGCCACCTCTCCCTGCTGGAATTGAGATATGGCAGATGTGTGCAGGGAGACATGTGATCTTTGAACCTGCCCTGCTCCTACGGTAGGGCAGTAGCTGGGGATGTCAGGAGACAGTTCCAGCAAGGAACAAGTGTACATTGTTTTTTGGCATTGGGCATTATGAAAGTTTTATTCGATATAGCAGATCTCACTTTCAGAAACAGAATTATTGCTTAATTCAATTATTAAAAAATGTATTTAAAAAGCTCAGGTTATCCCTACTCACTAGATGGTATTCTGTCACACAGACATCTCGAAAATTAAAAGGTCATGCAAGGTGTTTCAGAACTTAACATTTGGTGATCCCTCCCACGCACAAACAGGCCTCTAATGTACTTAGTTAGGTTTTCCAGGAGTACACCATTAAGGTTGTAGGCAATAATTAGAAACCATGTTGCAGGATGCGGTCTCCAATACCACAATTAGAAGCTAGCAATGCAACGTGTTCTTCAATTATAGTGTTGGATGATTTTTTAGGGAAAATGATGCAGTGGCCTTTTGATGAACATGTACCACATACTCGTGGAGTGCTGAAGCAAGGCCTGCACTCAAATAAGGGTGACATACTAAGACTACTGAAGAGCAAAGAAGTGTACTGCAGATTCGAACCTCAAGAGAAGAGAAGCCTGTGAATGTGGGTCAATGGGTGGTGGGGAGAGAGGCTGTTGCATGAACAAACTCAGGGCTTCGCTTAGCTTTGCTTTTAGGTCTAACAGACAAATGGTCTGGTCCCAGACACGTTATGGCATTCCTCGAGTGTGGCACAGTGGAGACTAAACATAGATTTACACTTTAAAGTATAGGAAAACAATGAACATTTGACACAACAAGTAACAGAAATCATCATCAAAAGAACGATCCAAAGAATGTTTATGGTGAATGGACACCATAAAATATACCTGCACCTTACGTCCATAAAAAAATTAAACCTATAAAGAAAATGTAGATGAGGGAATAGTTTCTGTTCCTAGGAAAATAATCAGATTTAAATCTCATGGATAACATGAGCCACTACCTGGATGATTTAATGTTAATGAATTAAAGTAGCAACTGTAACATACCTTGTCAACTGTGAGCATATAAAAGTGGCTTATGTCATTATCTTGTGCACGCTTGATTCTTGCCATACACTCCTCTTCATCTATAAGTTCACCAACATATTCATTGACAAACTCTCCCTGAAAGGAAAAGTCAGTACATCATAAGAGTTGCATGAAACTAGATAATTCACAGCTATTTATTAGTTACTTATATTCAATAACTCTGGATCTAATAGACGCGGATTAGAAGCAACAATGGCGCTGCTGTTCCCATTGCTACACAGGACTGTGCGATCTAAAACGTGCCGGTGAAACAAATTATCCACTCTAACTTCAGTTACCAAAGTTTTTCAATATTTCTTCAATGGATATCATTTCACCTGAATAATATCTCATTTTTTAAATCTGTCCAAGAAATGTTAAAGTTGGGACTGTAACTACTCCACATAGAAAGAATGTTCTACTTGGAAGATCTGTTCATCTACTGATTTTAAAAGCAGGACCTCTGTTGGGACATTAGAGTCAAGTTGAGTAGCTGCCTTGAAAATCACAAGCTAAAACAATTGTTAAAACACCATCTAAACAGTTGCCAGCTTGTATACCTGTACAACATCTTAATATTATTTGAGAATCAAGTCCATGTATTCTGAGGAACCTTACATAGAGCGGAACGAACATAGGACCCAGGGTGGTGAATATATTGGTGTAAAGGAGTCTAAAACAACCATGAGAATTAACATTTCACATAAAGAATGCAGAATGACAGCTATGCATTGTCATAAAAGGTAGACTCAACATTGAAGAAAGCACTAAAGTCACATCTGGTTGAGTTCTAGCATAATCAATACCAGAAGACATTCTATGGCCCTTTTAAACATGGAGCAACTATAGACATTACAAAAAAATGGAGCCTCCTTACTAAAACTTGAACCCTTCTACTTTTTAAAGAGGGAAAAAAAATATACATCTATAGCCACAAATATGACACCCTAACTCCTCCTTTTTCAGCAAAGTGCAAAACAAACACAAAAAACCAAGTCAAAGGCCACCAGATCATCGGCAAAGCCCCACCAAACGAAGGAATAGCAAACATTTAGGAGCATATATTTCTATTATAAAAACAGGTGTTAAGGGAAAGGCTTCGGGGCTAGAGGTTGCCATCCAAACGCATGCATAAGAATATGCAGGAATCTTCACAACCTTGGCTCCTATCCACTAAGGATAAACTAGCCCACCAACAAAAGTTTCCTCTGCAAGTTTCACCATGAGCTACACACCAAGTACCTCCAACCATCAAGCTAATCCGGAGTATGGCAATCAATCACAAGTCCAAACATGGAACCTAATGCCTTCAGATAAAGCAGCAAACTGGAAAAAGGCGTGCGTGTGTGCGCGCGCATGTGTGCGCGTGTGTGAGTGAGTGAGACTTGTTACCGGGTTGGTATCTTGAACCTATTTCAGTGTTTATCTATGGTACATATGTGACTCAAATTAAGAATTGCATCTATAAATTAAGTTTGCAGAGCATGGTACACCATTAGCAGAATTAAGAGAAGCCTTGGAAAGTGGGGGATTGGACTTTCTAACAGTGTTGAAAGTATTAAAGAACAACTTACTTACGACTCAGCAATGTTCTCTCTGGTAGATGCGCCTACCATGGATTCCTCATCTATGATATCCTATCAGTAGCACAGGTGTCCTCAGCAAACTGCTCTGACGCCAGCAGACAGTGCAGATCCGCCCTCTATGCGCCAGTGTTGTCTGGGCCCGTATATAGAGGCGTTGAGCCCCATGAGCTCCATTCTACCCTGTTCCACCTAGCACTTTGACACTGAGGGAAGTAATATTCATCAGACAGAACATTACCGAGAGTAACTTGCTCTTCAAATGAATTGTATCCTCCCACATATTTCTCAACTTTAGATATTTTCCCTTTCAGCACTAGCTGCTTCAGTGAAAATTCAGGAAGAGGGCGCTGTGCGTCGACTCAATGTCCCTTCGAGGGCTTCCATCTCGGAGTCGACGTCATTGTCGCTATATATAGCATGCGCAGCGCACGTTGGCTTCAGTTCCGCGATAGCCAATGCTTCGAGAACTACGGTGCGCTACCTTTTTTTCCAGAAAAAACTGCGATACTTGAGTACGATGGCCTCGTCTTCAAACACCATCAACCCCGAAGACCAGGATAAAAAGATTTCATGACTGTGGGTCCAAGATGTCCCTCACTAATCCTCATTGTGTGCGTCTGTGGTGCCATGGAGTGGAGCATAGAAAGGTGGACTGGGAATCGTGTCAGTCCATGATTGGTATTGCTCTGAAAGAGCTTAAAGGGAAATTAGTGGTGGGCAGGCCCCCTGCTCAACCCCCCTCGATGACTGTCAAAGAAATGCTTGTCCGACGAGTCGAGATGGTGATCCTCCACAAAGGAAAGGATCGAAAAAGTTGACGGTCCAAGAGCGGGTCGCACCATTCCTAGTCTTCATCTAAAAAAGATGAAAAAAGGTGCTATGGATAGCCTTCTACTTCATCTGATGCCTCTCCGGAGAGAAGAATATCACAGCCGACCCCAAGATCGATGCAAAAATCGCTGAAAACATTGATGCAATTAGCTTCTAAGCCATCAACGTCTAAGCCTCCAACGCCACTCGTGTCGAAGCCATCAACCTCTTTGCCCACTAAACCTCCAATAATTTCCAAAGAAGTTGAAAATTCCTACAAGCATTTGCCAAGGAAGGATTTTTTCGAATCTTTATCCTCCATTTATGAGCAACACAAGGCATCAGACTAGGACACTCCTTCCTTTGGTTTGGAGTTTGGCACACCTAGCGTCCCAGAAGCCCCAATTTCAAAGAAGTCAAGGTAAAAAGACCTATATGAGAATCTTCAATCAGCTAGTGGTATTGAAATCACCTGAACTTCAACTTGAGTTTGGCAAGCCAGACCCCGGCAGATTACTCTTACAGACCACTTATGACCTGAGATCTATTTTCTGGGATGTGGCAGACTTGCTCCCCCATTCGAGCAAGACGATCCGACAGACATCCTCGATAAAGGTCCACAGAAGGATCCCGTACTTCCAATTCATGTCACCCTTCAAAAATGGGTTGGGCAAATTGGGAGGTTCCGGAATCAAGAACGGCAGTGAATAAGATTAGCACCAAAAAGTATGACCCCCGACTATTTGTCGAAGCACCCTACACCAGAAAACCTCAGTTTAGGCAGCGACGACTACTTCCAAACCGGCTGCATACCGAACCATCCCACCAGACCGGGATAAGCATTATGATGCTGGGGCAAAGAAGTTATTTTCTGCCAGTAGCATGTCTCTTAAATCTGCAAATGCCAATTAGTAAAATTTACTTTCACCCTATGAAACTGGATAGCTATAGAGGCGGACCATATTCCCGAAGGGGAAGAATGAGACGGCTTCCTGAATATTTTAAGAGACAGGAAGGAGGCTATGTGCGAGTCTCTTCAGTCAGTACTGGAGTCGGCTGACAGCATCAGCAGAGCAATGGTAGCAAGCACAGTAATACGCAGGTTTGCGTGGTTGAGGGAGTCAGATTTTGCACTGGACGTGCAGACCAGGCTCCTCAACATGCCCTTTGAGAGCACTCAGCTGTTTATCAGCAAGACTGACGAAAGCCTGGAGAAGCTGCGGACCTCAAAGACAGCAGCCAAATCTCTTGGTGCCGCTATCAGACAGCCACAACCATCTCACCCCAGTGGACCATCTTGGAGGGTATGTCCTTTCGTTTCTACTCTTCAGTTGGAAGAGCAAGAGGACTGGCTAATCAAAGGTGCCAAAGAAGATTCCCACGTGCCTGAAGAGGGAGGGGTGCAAAGTCCCCCCCAAGCAATGGCTACTTTACCATCAGCCGCTGCTTCAGCCGCCTCAAAACCACTGAGAGATCTTAACCCACAAGACCCTGGTGGGAGGCAGACTCTTACAGCATGTGCAAGAATGGCGAGGTATGAATTCAGATGCGTGGGCGTCGGAAAAAGTAGCACAGGGTTACCGCCTCCCCTTTTTAAGAAGGTCTCCACACCATCCACAGGGGAGCCACTTGTTTGAAGTTCAGATCCGTTCCTTGGGCAGGAAATGTTAAGCCTGCTAGAGAAAGGTGCTATAGAACCAGTAACGGAGAGGAACAAAGAGTGGTAATCTCCTTATTTCCTAATGCCCAAGAAGGATGGAGGACTGAGACCCATCTTGGACTTCAAGATGGTCACACTTTCTCAGATCCTTCAGGCCCACCAGCTTCAGGATTGGATTGTGTCATTGGACCTTCAGGATGCTTACTTTCGTATGCAAATCCATCAAAAGCACAGAAAGTACTCATGATCAGTTTCCAGTTCTGGCATTCGGGCTGACCTCCGCCCCCGAGAGTTTCCACCAAGCTGATGGTGGCGGAAGCGAGTCTCAGGTGAAGCGGGTGGCCGGGGGGAGGGGATTCATGTCCACACCTACCTGGACAATGGCTGATCTGTGGTCTGTTCAGGGGAACAAGCCCTGAACATCTCAACAGAACTGGTCATTCTCTCAAGAGGCTGGGCTTCTCCCTCAATTACAAGAAGTCCCACATGATACCATCTCAAAAACTCCAATTTAACAGAGCGGTCCTGGATGCATCCTTGGGAATAACCTCACCACCTGAGGTGAGGGATCAACACATTCTGCAGATGGTCACACAATTCCAGAGTGCCCAGCGTCCCCCGGCCTTCAAAGTTTTGCGGTTGCTCAGCCTCATGGCATCCTGCATTTTCCTAGTTCCAGAGGCTCGTCTGAGAATGAGATCCCTCCAATGGGCTCTCAGGACAGAGTGGTCTCAGTTCTCAGGCAAGATGTCTGATCTGGTCCAGTTCCTGAGCAGCATCACACAGGATCTTCTGTTATTGGCCTGCGAGGACAATATTCTGAAGGGAGAACCCTTTAGGCAACCATACCCGGAAATAACAATAGTTACAGACGCCTCACTCACGGGGTGGGAAGCCTATGCCAACAATCTGACAGTCATCAATTGTTGGTCTCCATCGGAGTCCAAACTACATATCACTCTTTTGGAGTGGAAAACATCAGGCTAGCATTGAAGGCCATTCTGCCTGGTGTACAGGGGAAGAATGTCCCGATTATGAGGGACAACACAGTGGCCATGTACTATCTCAACAAGAAAGGAGGCGTAGGGTCACTACGACTGAGCAGAGAGGAACTGCAGCTCTGGTTCATGGCAATTCAAGGAGGAAACTCCCGAATGTCAGTTCACCTACCCGGAGAGGAGAACACAGCGGTGGACACTCTGAGCAGGCAGAGCACAGTCTCCCATGAGTGGGAACTAGCTCAGTAAGTCCTCCCCAGAGATTTTCACACATGGGGAACACTTCAAGTGGATCTGTTCATGACCTGTGACAACCGGAACAGCATACTGTTCTGCTCCAGGGCAATTCCCCCAAGAGGAGTTCTAGGAGACACGTTTGTAGTGGACAGAGTTTCCACTCCTGTACGCGTATCCTTCAATTCCCGTCATTCCTCAAGTTATCAGGAGCTTAAGAAAGTTCGGGAAATCCATGATCCTTATTGCTCCGGATTGGGCCAGGACGACGACGTCCACGGACCTTCTTTCGAGAAAAGAGGTTGGATTCTCCATCCAGAGGTCAAAACACTTAACCTTCATGCATGGTTTCTGAGAGGTTGAGATATAAAGATTGGAACATCCCGGAAGACGCTATGGAAATTTTGCCTTCGGTCAGAAGGCCAGCAAAGAAATCCTTGTACCGCTGCTGTTGGAATAAATTCTGCAGTTGGTGTAGAGAAAAGGAAGTGGACACTTTTCAGTGCAATACACCTATGGTGACCTTTTTTGTTGTATTTAGCAAATCTGGGGCTCCAGATTGGAACCATTAAAGGATATTTGGCAGCGCTTTCAATCTTCAAGTGCACATTGGAGGAGGTATATTTCAAGATGCCATTAATCATACAGTTTCTTAAAGGGCTCACTAACGTGTTCCCTCCTACAACTTTTCAAGTGCCTATTTGGGACTTGAATCTTGCCTTGAAATTTCTCATGTGTGCTCCTTTTAAACCTCTCCATTCATGTCCACTGAAACTACCAATGTTTAAAATCTTTCTGTTAGTAGCTTTGACGTCAGCCTGCAGGGCGAGTTGCAGGTCTTTATCTAGTAAGACTCCATTTACTATTTTCTACAAGGACAAGGTTGTCCTTCGGGTTAAACCACCTTTTTTGCCAAAAATTCTATCAGATTTTCACTTATCCAAGAAAATTGTACTACCATATTTTTATCCGCACCCTCATCCTGCCACGGAAGAGGAAAGGCTACATAGGTCTGATCCCAGAAGGGCTCTGAGCATTTAAATTTCACGGATGGCAAAAATACATCTACATGACCAACTTTTCAAAGGGTACGCTGGACACAAACTGTGACTACCCGTTACAAAACAAACATTGTCCAGATGGATAATTCTTGCCATTACGGAATGCTACAGATCCCACAGAAGGCCCAAGAGGTCATACCACGGCATGGCAACATCATCTGCTCTGCAAATAGGGCTGCCTATAAAGGACAATTGTGCGGCAGCCACTTGGTCAGGATTTGGGAAAGCTGTCCTGCATTCAGTCCATGACAAACCTTACATCTGAAAATTCTTACTCCCTCCTCCAAGAGGTAACACTGCTTTGGGAGTCTATACAAAGATGAGGCAATCGTGGGAGGACACAATATTAATAGTTATTCACTGTAGTGACTAACGTACTCTTAGTCCATAGTTCCCTTTCCTCCATACTGCATGGGCGTCCCTCGCTAGGGAAGGGAGACAACCTTTTTCACAAGAAAAAATCTTCTTCCCCTTTTAATTTCGAGGCGTGTGGCCTTGGAAGCATGCGCTCCACTGGCTCCGCCCACCCGTACCACTCAGTCCCCATTGACGCGTCGCAATATTTAACATTGCCTAATGACACCAGTATTTTTAGGGGGGAGGATAGTGGGATGTGTGATGCTGGAAATGCATTGGAGGGACAGGGCCTCCCTGTTCTTGTCCTGTAGTCCTTTTTCATTTGTGTTCTGTATTGTTTTCTGCCTAGTAGTCCATGTTGGACTCCTGGCAGTGTAGCTCTTCGTGTTTTTGGATTGGTGTACAGACCCATGTGATACCGTTGGGGCACCCATGGGTGTGGGTACAACCCTGTGCCCCTTGTGTATGTTTTTGGGCACCTGTGTGTGGCCCACGGAGCAGCGTATGGGCTGGTGGCAGCTCCATGCTGAATTTGACAGGTGCTCAGAGTAGCCTCCATTTTGGGATACCTAGGCCTTGCCATTGGAATCAGTCGATTCCCGATAGGAGAAACAAGATGGCCCCTGTGTGGCCTCTGGCTTTCGATTGCCTGTTACCTTGTTATCCCAAAGTCCTGGGAAGCCACGACTCTGTCCCTTCCCATTGTCTGGCTGTTAGTTCCATATATGGTGTTGTGAAGTCCAGGCCAGACAGGCTGGAGCCTTCCCAGTGACTGTATGTTGTGGGTACACCCTGTGGGTGGGACCTGGGTGAATGGTGTGTGTGACCAATATGCGCTTCTTGTTGTGGATGTCTAGATTCTGGTGTTTGACACAATGACTGAGACAGCCCTGCCCTAAACTGATATGAATGCAGTGTGTTGTGTTGAATGGCTGGGTACTTGTCCCAATACACATTCCTTGTTGTGAGTGTGTGAGAGGGAGAAGAATGGCCTGAATGCACTGTATGCCTGATTGGCTGACTGACTGCTGAATGCCCTCTAAGACTTTTTGATTCACAGACACTGGTCCACACCGCCGCCCACCTTATCCCGCCGGAGAAGGCCTGGCCGTCGACGCGCCTAGGAGCATCCGCCGATGGGTTTCCCGCCACCCAAAGGCCATAGAGACGTCGGACGACTATACGCCCTTGCTGGGCCACAGTTCTTCATAAACTCTTTGCGGTTCTGAACCATCGACATTGAGGTGCCCCACATGCCTCTTCCTTGCAGGACGTCTTCATACCTTCGTCGACGAGCACCACCGGGACCGAAGCTGCCGCCTCGACGCCGAGTATACTTTCTTTGAGTGATCTCGACGATTCGTGGATCCTGCTTTAAAGGGGGCCGCTCAAGAAGGATCCATCGACGACTCGTCGTCGAACTCTGCTATTCCAGGTACAGTGGGGTGGTAGAAACATTGTAGAAGGAAATAAGACTTATTGAGCAATATATGGACTGGGCTTGTGGTGTATCTTTATTTTACAGGTTGCTCAGGTTGGGGGTGGAGGGATCTCCACACAGAATTGTGTCTAGGTAACAGGACCAGTATTCTGCCAATTGTTCTAACCAACTGCTTTCCTCCTATATCTATTGTTGGTTACCTTTATTAAATGATTTGTGTGCCATTTCACCAAAGTGCAGTTGATGCCCTTCAATGAGATTTGATAATAATTGTGGTACCACATAGAACTGTATATATCTGACATTGTAGGTTTACTGAGCACCAATGGAGTTATTGAGATTGTGTATTTAACTTTGAACCTTAATTATATAAAGACTGTTTTAATTAATACAGTGTGTGGACATTCCTTTGCGGGTGCTTGGGGACTACACCATACTTGCTATCAACAATAGAGAATGTTGGCTGGGGTCCTTTGTGCCTCTCCTCTACCATATAGAGAGCAGGAGTACAGACGCCCCCCTCTGGTTTTTAAACGGACGTATGGAGGAAAGGGGACTATGGACGAAGAGTATGTTAATCACTACGGTGAGTAACTATCAATCACTCTTACGTCCCGTCCCCTTTCCTCCATACTCCGTGGGCGATTACAACTGAATGTAGCCCCAGGGTTGAAAGGAGACTCTCCTTAAGAAAACAGATTCCTTCCAACCGCCTAACCGAAAGCCGCTTCTGACTTGGAGCTGGTGTCCAAACAGTAGTGCTTACAGAAAGCCGAAGGGGTGGCCCAGGTGGCCGTCGTGCTGATGACCTGCCATGGCACCTGCAGCTGAATGCGATGGCCGTGGCCTTGGCTCTGACAGCGTGGGCTTGCATGTTAGTTGGAAGCGGTTTGTGCTACCCCTCATAGGCCTCCTTGATGGGCGCAACCATCCACCTTGCTATAGAGGCCTTGGATGCCGGATAACTGGCCCTTGACCCCCTGAAGCTGACAAACAGACCGTCCGACTTGCGGAAGCCCTTGGTCCTGTCCAGATAGAATTTCAGAGCACGTCTGACATCCAGACAGTGCAATACCTTCTGAGCACCGTCTTTAGGGTAATCAAATGAGAGGTAAGACGTTCTCCTCGTTTAGACGGAAAGCAGAGGCTACCTTCAGTAGGAACGCGGAGTGTGTTCTCAAGACCACCTTATCCTTGTGAAAAGTAGTATATGATTCTGAAGCCACCAATGTCTGCATCTAGCAGATTCTGCGAGCAGAAGTGAGGCCCACCAACAGAGCTGTTTTAATGGTGACCAACCTGATGTCCGCAGATGCCATTGGCTCGAAGGGTTTGTGCGCCAAGGCGCCCAACAAAACACTCAGGTCCCGCAAGGGGTGTGCTCCTTTGATGGGCCGGAAGAGCTTGGGGAGGCCCACTAAGTGTTGCTTAACCACAAGGTTTGAAGAGGAGAAGACTACCACCGAATTTTTGTAGGCCCCTATGGCTGCCAAATAGGTGCAGCATGTATCCACCTGCACGCCCGAGTGAGCAAGGTGTGCAGAGAAGGAGAGCACATCATCCAACGTGCACTCTTTAGAGTCCGCCCAGTGACAGACCCTAGTCCATTTACTCTTGTACCGGCTTCTAGTAGCCTTGCTCCAAGCGCCATGAATAATTTCCAGGTTAGTCTGTGTTAGGAAAGATTTCGTAATGGTAGGTAATTTTCCTTCCATGTGGCAACCCCTAAACTTTTTGCTGTTGTTTTTCACATTGTTCTCGACTTTGCCAGAGAAGTGCAGCCTTCTGCTGCACTCCTCTGGGCTTTCGCTCCTTTTCTTATGGGGAAACTGACATGCCCTTAAGACAGTCAGTACCGGGGAACGCTGTTTCCCGTAGTTTCTTTTATCATGTTGTGGCTTTAGTGCAACATGACACAAGAGGGCACTGTAAGCTAAGTTACAGCTCTCTTGGGTCTCTAGCCTTCTACGGGCCCTAGATACTCGTTTAGGATTGTATTTGATCGGTGCAAGTCATTCAGGGACTGGAATGGTGGCAGCGATCGTTTTGTGTATTTTGAGCTCCTTTTGGCGTTCTAAGCGCGTTTTTCGCGCTGAACCCAAAATGGTGGCCTGGCTCCCAAGATGACCAGACCACGAGGCTCCTTTGTCCTGTCCACTGACCGTCTTGCTCCCTTCACCTTCCCCAGGTCGAGCGACCCGGGGCCTTCCTTATTTGGGCATGTACTTTCCCGCGAAACGGGGTTGCTTTCGCGGGCTTCTACATGTCTTTTGTGTGCCTCCAGGGTGTGGGCTGGGATGTCTGGTCCCAATACACATCCTGGGTGCCAGAGAGTCTAGGGTGGTGTGAATGCCTGGGACCACCGTGGTCCGTGATTGGTCCACGTACGGTGTGTGTGTTGATGAGCGGATCTCCCATTGGCTCCCCTCCGTTTTGGCGCGAAGGGAACCGTGGATAAGAGGGGGCTGCAAACACCACTACCATGTCGATCTCCTGAGTTCTCACGAACGAAGGAATACAGGAGCCAAGTATCCTGCAACCAAGAGGCTGGACCGAGGAATCGCTGGTGACCCGCTGAAGGACTCCTCCTTTGAACTGCTGTCGTCCTGTGAAAGCCTTTCCTCCTTTGATCGAACCAGAAGGCCTGTACTGGTGCTTCGACCTTTGGAATAGCAGGAACAGCTATTCTCGGCGACTTCATCATCTCCTGCCAGTAAGCCTTCGGAAGCGTCTCTGGGCCATCCAGTTGACTGACCAGCTTACACGGGAGTCCTGCTCTGTAACCGCCGCCAGGTTGTGTTGTATTTCGAGTCCTGGTCACTCTCACACGCTTCGTACACTTGGCGTTCCCAAGTCTGAAGTGAGTAGTGTACATTTGGCTCAGATACACACGGACGCTCCGTTGCCCTGCTGTGGTGACACAACCGTGCAGGTTTCTTCGAGTGGGACGTCTTTTTTCTCTACACGACGACGAGGCATTCCCGGCTCTTCTGAACCTGCCAGCTGCTGAAACTAACGTGGAGAAGCCTGGGTCTGCTTGCATCGGGCACCGGTGAGTAGTATAGCTAGGATCTGGTCGCCCTCCTGCAGTAGCCCATTGCTTTTCCCCGCTGTGTAAAAACAGCACCCTTTTGTCCGTACTCGCGCTCTGCTTCTGCTCACTGTGGAGGCTGCGCTTGAGTCGCGGAACCTGTTCTTCTTCTGTTGTGCACTAACCCGAACTGCCTGACTTCCTCCGAAGAGCTTCTCCTTTTGCCCGTTGGCACCAGCGTGTGCAGGTACTTTGAGCACAAGGCTCCACTCTTCGCAGGGCTCGGACTTCCATCTAGTTAGGTGCCTCTGAAGGCGAACTGAGTCTAAAGCATTATCGCACTGCCTGTTTTCCTTCCCTTTCAGGTGGACTACACATTTCGTGCATATAACGCTTGCGACTGTCGTATTTGTATATATATAGTGTTGATATGGTATGTGTTGGCTTAATATTGTGATATTATGATTTTCTTGCTACGGTCATTATTTTAAAGGCCTTAAAATAAATGTGTATATATTTTTGATATAACAACTGTTTGGAGTAGTTTGTAAGTGATCTTGCTTTGTGTGCTCATTGCGGGCTTTCAGTCACCCTCACCCCTCTTGAGACCTAGTCTTGACCGCCGCGATCGCTACCTTGATTGGTCTGGCTCGTCCAGAGGTTACCCTGTTCCAAGTAATTAGGTTGGCCTTCTGAACTTCTTGTCATGATCTCTGCTTCCAAAAGGTCAGGGTTTTCCCAACTCCCTTGGAAGCAGATCCATAACCCAGGTTCCGAGTGCCAACCAGTCCCAATTGGGACCTTTTGGACCCAGTCCTGGCGCCAGTGGCACCAGGCTCATAAATATGCCCAGTCCCAGCGCTGGAAGCGCCGGGCTCATAATGCTTGGGTGGACTTACCTGCAGCAGACCATGCTGCTTACTTGCCTGCCAGTTGAGCCTCTGATCCTCTTCTGTTTGGAACTACTTTTCCTGTTGGGTGGGGCAGGAGCCACTCCCTAGATTCAGAACACTGGAACTCTTCTGGAAAGCAGGAACTCTTTTCTTACCTAGGCGTGGCTGTGGAAGGAGACACCTAAGCACTACAGGAGGCTATTTAAACCACACCCGATGGATGAATCTTGCTTTGCGTTATTCTGCATCCTCTGCAGCAGAACGCTCATCGTGTCTTCTGCATCTGATCCTGGGCCTAAGAAAAAGGCTTACCATCCTGAATCCAGTCTTCAGCAACACCTATAAAGACAAGAAAGAACAGGTTAGCATTACGGTCTTCAGTGACAGCTCTTCACTTACCTGGTCCATCGGCTGTCACCAACGCCTCGCGCTGCATTCTGGCATCTGAAAGACAAAGGCTTACCTACTCTTCGTGCGCTCCGGAGGTCTTCACACTGCATTCCGGCATCTGAAAGACAAAAGCTTACCAACTCTTCGCACGCTCCGGAGGCCTTCGGCGCTGCATCCCGCATCTGAAAGACAAAACCAGGTGCGTTTAAAGACATTGGGGAACTTTAATACTCACGTGCCATTACTCCTTTCCACATCTAACCCAGTGGGTATTCCGGCACCCTGCAGCCGCTCCGAACTTGTACCTGCAAAATAAAAAGACAGTTAGAGCGCATCGTGAAGCAGGCAACAAGCGCTTACTTACGTGCTTCCAGGCGCTTCTATTCATCACACGGGCTCCATCTTCAACTCACTTCAGCCCGTCATCCGCCATCGCCGGAACCCTGCAAAACAAGAAACATCATTACTAAAGACTTTAAAGACATTAGAATTACTCGAAACTTACCGTTCGTGCAGTAAACGACGGACAGCAGTCCTCTGAAGTCAAGAGGCCTGCTCCCCTTATCCAGTGAAGAAACTGGTTACAGCACCCTGCCCCGAGGCAGATGGCGAGCACGGCGTTCACTTACCTAAGGTGAGAGCGTTAACCTTTGGGGTTCTACAGGAGAAGAGAAAGGGAAGAAGAGAGAGACATTCAATAACCCAGTTCCTTAATCCCATATTTTCTATCTGCAGACATCTTCCCCTTCGAGTCAGACATACAGTGCACAGAGGTCCAGCCCAAAGAGCCAGCCGTGTGTTACACATCACCTTTGAAGATACGGTATACGCCCAGTCAAGACCGGCGCCTCTACGGGAATCAGGTGAGCGTTACACTTCTGCGCCACCAGGACAGAGTTCAGAAATCCGTCTTAACAGTCTGTAATAGACCCAGGTGTTTCAGCGTGACCTGCTCAGGAACCACGCTGCAAGGGCTAATTTCTGTGGTGCAGGGTGGATGACTCCGCCCCCCTGCTGCGCCAGAGGATGAGCTGGGCCCATGGGCAGGTGAATGGGAGGCCTGTCTGAGAGGCTGAGAAGCTCAGACAACCACTGTCTCGCCGGTCACCATGGAGCTATCAGAATGAGGCTGATGTGACAAGATTCCTTCATCTAGCAGATCACCCTGTGTACCAGGGGTGTGGGAGGCAAGGGGTGTGGGAGGCAAGGCGTATGCGGTCATGCCGTTCCGCTGCATCTGGAATGCGTCAACCAGGGTGCTGGGGCCCTGTACCTGCCAGGAAGTGAACTGCTGGCACTTTTTTGTCCCAGGAGGTAAAGAGATCCACCCGAGGATGCCGCCATCTGCTGAAGATCTCGAGCAGTACCCGTTTGTTCAGTTGCCACTAGTAATTGTCCGCTCCCAGTCTGCTGAGTCTGTCCGCCCCCAGATAGGACTCACCCGAAAGGTGGATGGTGGTCAGATAGATGTCGTTCTCCAGGGCCCATTGCCACATGCTGATCGCTAGGCTGCACAGCAGAGGGGACCTGGTACCCGCCTGCTTGTTGACATAGTAAATGCTGGTGGAGTTGTCAGTCTGGATGAGGGCAAACTTGCCACCAATGAGCGGAAGGAAAGATTTGAGAGCTCCAGCCAGATGAGACTCCTGCAGGAACCAGACTCCATGGACACTGTGGTTGTTCAAAGTGGCCCCCCAGTCTTCCAGGGAGCAATCTGTGGTGATGGTGACCTGCGGGGCCGATGTTAGGCAGAAACCTGTGCAGTTCCCTTAGGGAACACTGCAAAAGATTTAAGACTACAGGTGTTTGGCAGTAAACCCACTTGGTAGCAGTCTGTACCACACATATTCACTTGGTAGCTGTGGCTGAGCAGTCAGACTTCCCTCAAGAAGAGTTAGGCAGTATGCAGAGTACAAACAATAGGTACAAAGACACAGTATTACCAACTAACACTGACCAGAGCTTTGGTGTAAAAGTATATAATTATTTAACACACACTTACAAAACATACTAACACTAAATTGGTAAAATAAGTTCAAAACACAATCACTATTATCATATGTACATCCCTGATTACTTGTTGGACAAGTCTTAGTTAACACCACTTATTTCCAGACAGAGGTGAGCGCTTACCGTTCGATGGCACTCCAACAAGTTAAATAAAAAGGGAGTGAAAAGCAGAATTATGTAAGCATACACACTAAACACTTTTCAAAGAACCACAGCAAGTTAGGAAGGCACAGTCTACTGGTGAGCGAGGAAGTTTAGGTGCCAGGCCCACTTTCAAGGGAGCCAGGCGGAAGGTACCCAAGATCAGACAGTTATACAAAGTCTTCGAAGTTTGTAGAGGTAGTTTGAAAAAGGTTTAGTTCAGTTCAGAAAAGTTAGCTAAGGTGTCCCAGGCTAACCCAGGTTCGAGAGACGAGGATTTAATACACCCCGTTCAATCGATTGCAAGGGAAGCCAGGCAGAACACGGTACCTTAAATGGAGAGGATCCTCCAGCGGGGGCAGTTGTTCCTGGCAGCGGGTGCAAGTCGCAGCTTCGTCCAGAGGAAGAGAAGATCTCGTCGTGGAGGAAAGATGAAGGTCGTTGCACTGCCAGGGAAGAAACCAGCCGCAGTGTTCTCTGGTACAAAGGTACTACCCTTTCGGTTCACGGTAGTGGTGAAAACGGGGTATCCCGGTTGCCGGGGTGCTTGGCACAGGCAAGGCGGCCACAAGATGCTCCAGGAAGGCGAAAAGAAGGTAGACTGGTTATCCCCATCAGTCGAAGGATGAAGACTCTCCGGGCTGGAGATCTCCTCTGTCGTTGGGAAAAGTGGGGAGAAGGTTCAGCAGGGCTCCACCGGTGGTGTCGTCGTTGCAAGCCGGCTCAGCTTCTCCCTCCTCGGATTCTTAGGTCCTGTGGCGACTTCTGAAGTTCCAGTCCCCAAAGCCCTGCTTTTATGCAGCATACCCCCATTCACTCAGCCTAGCTGTCAATCAAACATGCTAAGTAGTGAGCCGGCCGGCTCACCACTTGGGCCAATCACATAAGAGTGCGACTTGAGTTACTAAGGTAACTCAGTCAGGTTGCCTAAACCCCCTGTTAATGACTCCAATCAAGCATTCCCACTAAGTCAGTGCCTTGTCTGGGATTGCTCAAGGGAAGCCCTTATTTATATATTTTTATGACAAGTTATAATCAGGATGATGAACCCTTGTATAATGCCCCTCTCTTAGAATCCCCCTGACCCTACTGAGCCAAGGAGAAGGTTTGTTTTGCAAATTAAAAAGGTTTATTTGAAAAATAAATTAAACAATAGATATATATCACACTTTATAATAAATTAATATTTGGTATCACACTTATTAGTATAATGTCGATCAACAATAGATAATGTTATACTAGCACACTTAGTTTATTACTTAGGATTTGGTATGGAAAGAACAATGTAGCCGGGAATGCTTTATGGTTTCAAGGAGATGAAAAGATGAATAAAAGGCAGTACAGAAATAAACTTGATATGATTTCAGCAAAAGATAATATAATGACTTTTCCCCTTTTGGCAATTCACCCCCCCACGCTTATACAATATAAAAAGATGGAAAGGAGAGCACACAGTTCTCAGGAATACAATCAAATGTAGTTCAGTTCCCCCCCTAGCAAGCTTAGATCACAGGGATGATTTTAAAACACAGGCAAAATACTTTAAATGTGGTTTGCAAAGAAGGGAAAAATATGCTCAAAATGATTTTAATTCCCTATAAGAGATTCAGTGTGGGTGATAGCTACTTTTAATTAGTTCAGGATCACTTTAGCAATGCTCTATGAATGATTGTCAGGTTGCAAACGAATTTCAGCAAAGGAAGGCTAGAAGCTGCTATTTTGACAAGTGAAGAAATTTGAGCCAAATCGCAAATCGCAGCACTTTTTCCGAGTGTGTCGAGCGCGATTACGGAAAAAGTATAATGAATAGAAAGTCGATTTAGAGCTTGTTGGAAACGGTTCAAGAGATACGGACGATTTTATGAAGGTAGTTTTTCAGAAATGAAATAATGATTAAAAATGGCAAATGACACTTTTACAGGTTTAAAATCGGAGAAGGGACACACGATTCTATGATGCAGTTTTGGACAGGTTAAATGTTTTGAATCAGATTATTTTAAGCTAAGAGATGGGTTCTGCACAGTTCTAGCTGGGTACTCACACTATAAATTTGAAAGGAATGGCCTTGTCACGGATCTGGTCAACAAGTTTAGCTGCGGTACTCTCTGCTCGGCGGGTCAATCAGGCACCGCTTCTGTTCACAGTGGTCTGGTCTGCGGTTCTGGATACCTAGGACTCTTAGCAAGCAGCAAATCGCATAGCCCGGCGGTTGAATAGTTTGCAAAAGATTTTGAGGCCTGCTGAAGAGTTCAGCTCTTTGGAGTTTTTGTTCTGGAGTTAGTCTGGATCTCTGGAGTTTTGGATCCTGGGGTTCTCCGTCAGCGTGCTGTGCAGGAATTCAGTTGAAGGTTGGAAAATGAATCTCCCTGTCTGGCTTCCAGTGGCTCTTATTATGTCTTTTGAAAATGGGTGTGGATGCTAACTTTCTGTGCCCACCCCACTCATGAATTGATAGGTCAAGGATTTCTCTTTGACCGGATTTGAGAAGGGAGCAGTGAGTCAACAGGTGTCATCTTTATGGCATACATAAAGAACACTCCCCCTGCTTTTACCTTAGAAAATCATTTTCATAACTAAACACATTTCCCAGATACACAAGTGGTTGACAATACATATACACATCATATATCACATAAGGTAGTTTCTGTTCCAACTCTGATGTTTCTAAGAGCTTGGATTAAGAAATGACAACATTGTGCGCTTTTTGGTTGGTTTACCAATATTGGATTTTTACCAAAAATGACACAGATGTACACCGCCTTTCTACACATATTCCAGTAAATTTTCATTTTTCTAGCGTGAACCCCGTGTCTGCAATCTCCATAATTCATGGGGTTTTGCCTCAGAACATGGTACAGAGTTCTAACACCTCTTAATAATGTGCACGGAAAAATCACAAAAATAATGATATTAATTATATAATTTTGACACGTCCATACTATGAATTATCCATCTTTTTAAAATTATGCTCTGGCCCAGAGGGGTGTGGTTTCCCAAAGCACATGGTGGAATTCTGGTTTGTCCACTTCCTCCAACTCAAGTTGCTCACAGAGGCACTGCTCCTCCCCTAGGAGGAAGCCATTTACGACCCCCACCTAATTTAACATTTTCCTGAGCCAAGGAAGGCTCATTGTTCAGTTTCCTGCAGTCCCCAGCTGCTACTCCCGTAATCCAATCAGGGAGGTGTCATCTCCTTTTGGTGGGGGCAGCAGAATGCAGCCAGGCCTGGGAAGAGTGGCTGAGCAAGTTTCAACTCCTGTCGGGAGTAGTTGCCGGGCAGAATTCACTCTCTTCAAGCCAGGCTTCAGCCAAATGTCACTTTTGTTCCCAGTTTTTCTTCATCCAAACAAACTTACAATTTTTACACATGCAGCTAGAATGCTGATTCTAAGTTCAAAACTATAACCTTTAAACAGTTGCAACGTATGTGACACTCAAAGTAGGTCACTCATTTATTTTAAACATTTCGATTTTAGTGGCTTTAAGTCCAATTTCACTACAGCTGCTGACATCCACAGCTCAGCCAGTTTCATTATGAACATTATTTTATGCTCTTTCTTTTCCCAGATTTTGTATGCACACAAGTCTACCTTCTGCCAAATGTCTGCTGGTGTTCATTGAGATTTTTGAATATCTTGCAATGTTTAAAATTTTGCATTTTTAGCTTGCATTTCAGAGAAACAAAGGTGATTTCAAAGCGCTTTTTGAGCCAACCGGCACTGTTTTTCCTTTGGCATGCATTCCACTCATGGCACTCCTGGCCCATCACGCTCGCACTGGTGGGTGGTAGGTCAGGCGACCATTTTGGTGTGCGCAAAAACTGCGTGGTTTTCCTGGACCCTGGCGCAAATGTGGGCTTTTCCGCCATCTTGGATTTACTAAGCCCACAGCACCAAATGTTGCAGCATAATAACTCGAACATGGGTCAAAACCCCCAACACCCCTCCCAAACCCCCAGTGGTAGAGTGGCACCACTTTTGGAGGCTTCTGTGGAGAAGCCCACCAAAAAGTGGAACAAAGGGCTCGACTTGGGTTGGAGTCACAGAAGAGAACACAAACGCCGTTTTAGAATCGAGTTCTGGCAAAAAATACCAACCAGCAAATTAATATTAAATAAATAAACCGGCGTATGTTCGAGGTTATAAGAATTAAATAATTAAAGTTGGTAGCCTCGAACAATGGGAAAATCCCATAGAAATATATTCGCGGTCGAATATAAAAAGAAGTATCCACTGCCACCAGCCAAAACTCGATCAGGGGGGACGGAGACGTGCCCCCTCGAACAACAGACCCCGGGGCAATCCAATTCCCCCGACCAGTACGTCCACAATAGGATGGTTTGTACTGGTTTCTGTTCATAATTTGGGACTAGCAAAGCCAATGGTGACTTTACATGCCCTGGGAGACAGTGGTCGGTACCAGGGTATGGAGTCTATGTTGGGGGGTCGCTGCGACACCCCTGGGTTACGACACAGAGGGTGCTGTGTAACCCACATCAAAAAAACACATGAGACCCTATGGAGTAAAGACCCCATAGCCCATAAAACACATGGAAAGTTAAAGGAACACCTCAAATCATGTCTAAGAGTGGGTGCAAAAAGAACCTCTTTTAGCAGGAGAAAAAAAAATAAACCCCAAAAATCCAGCAAAGCTGCTGGGGGACTCAATAGGTTTGGGAAATTAGCCTTACAGAGAATTCTCCCTAATAGCCGAATGCCGGAAGGGCTTGTCCGTCCGCAGGTTGCAATCCCTGGACCACCATGTGAGGTCCTGGTGGCGAGAAGGAGGAATGCTGACCAGCTCCACTTGGGAGTCCCGCTTCTGATTCAATCAGGCTGCGAAATGCAGCTGTAATCACCTCATCTTGAGACTCGTGTGGGGTACGGCCAGTAGGAACGCTAGCACGATACCTAATAGATGTTGGTACGACCAGGCCGTGGTCACTTCTCAGGTAAGCAAGTGAGTAGTGGCCCTCTCGATGGCCGTGATCTTGTACTCCGAGGGGAAAACTCTCTCGGAGCTTGTGTCCCATAAGAGGCCAGAAAGGTAAGTCTCTGCGTAGACTGCAGCTGAGACTTGCTGAGGTTGATCGAAAACCTCAGCTCATGGAGTTGTGCAGTAGGACCCCAGCCTGCCCATAGAGCTGGGGGTTTCCCAACAGCACTTTAAGATGAGAAGCAACACCCTCGAGATGGATGGGTATGCAGATTAATACTCTTGCATCAAATCAATAATGACAGCTCGATAGTTTGACAAAGGGAGTCTGTTTAATGACAAGTACAAGAAACGGGGAGTTCATGAATATCAGCAATCGCTTGATCTTCCTTCTCGCTTCAACTCATGAACTCAAAACATAGTATTTATAACAAAAACTCATTATCACTGACGTGTAACTCTTAAAAACCTTAGCATATCGGCCGCCAAGGGGCGCACTGATGTGGATCTCGTCCGTGTGAGCTCCGACCCACGGGCCTCAAAAAGTGGCTTGAGCCCCCACTTTTGACCCCCCCCCCCACACCCACGCAACAACGGCTGTCCAGGTTGCAGGAACCGGACTCCCACACACCGGGCGAAAATCAGGAAGAAATCGGAGCGGTCTGCCCCGAGAAAAGTCTCCCGGCCCGTGCCTGCCCCTCCAGGCCTTCTGCCCAACACCCTCATCAAGCCCCGTGACCTGCAGAGGCCCGGGATTATCGGCTCTGCCCACCGACCTCTCGCAGAGTGGGGGGACCCTGGGTGTGTGAGGAGGGGCCGCCCTCTCCGCACTGTGGCCTACGCGGTAGCAGCCCCGGACGCTACACGGACCGAGGACCGACGATCATACGGGTGAGTGCCCTCCTCCCACCTGGCGACGCACGGGCCTGTCCCGTGAACATTGGGCCCACTCCCCTGGAGGCGCGCCTGGCCCCGACTCCACAAGCGACCGGCGCTGCTCCATCCGCAAAGGCGGACCTGAACTCTCCCCCACACCGAAGCCAACACAGAGGGTTGGGCCCCCACTCGTGGGGCGTGTGCCCTCCTCCGTATGCTCTTCCTGAACCTCTGCTAGGACCTAGGCTTTCCGCCCTGAAGCCCCCTTCTACACAATCCTAACAGGGCCTAAAAGTCGACCCCCCATACCGCTGGAACACCTCGGACACCGCATCAGAGTGGAAGGCTGGAGCCAACGTGAACAGAGGGTGACACAGTTGGAGGGTAGGTCCCCTGGTCTCAGGGCGTGTGCCTCCTCCCACCATAACACCCTTGCTCGCCAGGACACACCGGACACTGCTCCACAACACACCCCAAGACCGGTCTACTGCATCAAGTGCTGAGGGTAGTGCCTCCGCTTTATGGGCGTGTGCCTCCTCGCACCGATACATCATATGAGCACCACCAAAAGTAAGCGAGCCAGATACGCCTACACTCCGCCACATCCTGATCCTGAAATTAACTGCACAATGTCGGCGGAACCCTCGGGGACGGGAGCGACAGCCACCAAGGGAGACATAGCCACCCTCCTGAGCGAAATCAGAAACATGGGCGCCAATCTGGGTGGCAAAATTGACAAGATGACCCAGAGGGTGGATAACATCAAGGAGAGACTAGAGGGCGTCGAGAACAACCAAGCCTAGATTGACACACTAGAAGCCCAACTGGACCTCCGAATGCGCAATATAGGGAAAAGAGAGGAAGACATCCGTCTGACGATAGACGATTTAGAAAATAGGGAAAGGCGAAACAACCTGCGATTCTTCGGAATTCTGGAACGGGAAGGAGAAACAGAAGAGGACCTCAAGCATACTATACATGACATCATCAGAATCCTAACCGCAGATGAGAATATTGACGAACCCGCAATAGAAAGAATACATAGAGCTGGTGGCCCTTCAGGGGGCCCCGAGGTCGGTCCCGGACAGATTTCATAGGTACCAAGATAGAACAAGGATACTCGGGGAGCCCAAATAACCATCTTCCAGGACCTATCTTTGCTCACCCTGGCCCTGCGACGCCTCTGCAGCCCTCTAACTAAATGGCTCAAGGACCAAGGCACAAGTTATAGGTGGGGATACCCCTTCTCGCTCACGTTTGAACATGGAAGCAGGAAGATAACACTCCGCTCTGAAGAGGAAATTCGAGACAGTATCGCAGATCTCCTTGGCACTGACCCCAAAGAAGGACCACAAGATGAACAAGCACAGGATAGAGCACGATGGGGACCTCAAGGTCCGAAAAGGAAGAAAGTCAGGGGAGCCAGAAAATACAGACGACCTAATGATACGCCGGACAGTGCCAAATGACGCGGTGCACACAAATATCTTGACCTGGCTAGGTCTACTCAGGAATCATGGTTCGGAGACTCTTCAACACGCTGGAGACCGGCACACTACAGCCACCAGGTCCGGCCCACAACGAATTTTCCATCAGAGCTATAACAGATGATCGGCTGGCGGCCAATGAATCTGGAAACCGCATGTATCATTACATTTGATATTTCACAATAACAGTTGTTGCTTTTTAAGTTGTAACTCAAGTTGATTTTTCAAAGATGTGGGGGGGGAGGGGGCTCAAAATGTAAATATGATAATACTTGTGATGGTGGTCGCGTGGTTACGACCCTCACGAGCGGTCCGACAGTAGACCGGCTGCATGCACCTGGCACAACTCGGACGCCATCAAACTGGCACTCAGATCCTAGCTAGGAAAATGATGTGCGGAAAGCTAGAACTTAGGACAACGGGTATTATGTCCAATACCCTGAAAGGGGGTATGGGAGTGGGATACACAAAACTTCGAAGTCCCATTCGGCTCGGGACAGCTATCAGAATACTTCCACGGCAACGACTCTTGGCAAAGGACGATGTGACGTGATTAGCGAATCCACAGGACTTACCACTGATCAACGGTCGTGGCGACAGGCATGGCACTCTTAAAATTGGCACACTCAACGTCAAGGGGCTTAATTCCCCCAGCAAAAGGTCGCTAGTTTCCCGAGAATTCAAGAGAGCGAATCTAGACGTACTTTTCTTACAAGAAACCCGATACAGCAAAGGAGAAGAAAGGAAGGTATTATACGCCAAACTAGGCACAGAATACTGGGGCTCCGGCCCGCTGAAGAAAGCTGGAGTTGGTATTCTAGTGAACAAAACAATCCGATTTGAGCTCTTGAGGTCCTGGTCAGACGTGAGTGGTAGAGCACTTGTGTTGGTTGGCAGGATACAGGACACCATCATCACACTCGCTACCGTATATGCACCCAACACTGAACAGTCCTGGTTCCTTCAACAAACAATCCCCAAGTTCATGAATGAGGCAGAGGGGGAAGTGATACTAGGAGGCGATCTCAACACGTGGATGGACCCGGATATGGACAGACAAGCAGGCAACCCGTACACAACCTTTTCACCAGGCGCTGGACGCTCGCGGGTTACAGATATGATGGGCACCTACAACCTCACGGATGCATGGAGACGCATGAATCCGAACCGGACAGGCTTCACCTTCTACTCTACACCACATGCCATGTACTCCAGAATTGATTATGTATATGTAACCTCGGCACTCGCCGCAGCAACAATCAAAGCAAGCATATCACCCGTTACGTGGTCGGACCATGACATGGTAACGGTCACCCTCAATCGGATGGCTCTCCCTCGGAGGAGCTCCAAATGGCGATGCAAGGACACAATTTTTCGGGAGCAGCTTGAACAGGACATCACCCAATACAATATAGGTGAAACCCCCCATTAACATTGTCTGGGAAGCAGGCAAAGCCACATGGAGGGGAATTCTCATCAGGGAGGGAGAGGCGAAGAAAAGAGAATGCCTACTCATAGAAAATAGACTTCGAAATGAAATGACCCAACTCGACCTCATGGCCCAATCGGCAGACACAAGATCAAACAGGCCAACGCCAAGAGGGAAGAACTACGGCAACTAGAAACAAGTAGCATTGTGCACAAACTCCAATGTCTAAAGCAAAAGCACTATGAGCATGGGGACAAAGCTGGTGCCTTACTCGCTGCAAGACTCCGCGGCCAATGCCGCGAGCGATGGGTGCCCACGGTGCACGATACAGACACACCCCACGACCATCGTCCCCCCAATATTCGCGAAACTTTTGCCAATTTCTACGAGAGATTATACACCTCGCAGGCCGCATCGCACTCAGAGGCGATCACAGACTATTTAACCAAAGTAGCCATGCCGACCCTCCCTTTGGAAATTACACAAGCCATGGATGCTCCCATCACGGGGGGAAGAAATCGAGGAGACAATCAAAAGACTCCCAGCGGGGAAGGCTCCGGTGAATGATGGATACACGCAGGGTTTTACAAGACTTTCTAGAATGCACTGCTTCCGTTCATGGTTGACCTCTTTATCAACATCCTCCACTCCGGTGTGGCACCCGAATCCTTCTCTGAAGCGCTAATAACTGTAATCCCCAAAGAAGGAAAGGACCCCAAGCAATGTGCCTCCTACCGCCCAATATCGCTCCTGAACATCGACGCCAAGATCTACACAAGGGTTCTGACTGCACGTCTAGAGTTGCACATGCCCGCAATAATCCACAATGACCAAGTAGGCTTCATCCTGGGCAGACAAGCTGCAGACTCCACTCGCAAGACCCTCCACCTAATACATTAGGCCAGAACATCGCCGAACATGCCAGCACAGTTTTCGATTGATGCTGAGAAGGCGTTTGATAAAGTTGAATGGCATTTCTTGGAGGCCACGTTAAAGCAAATAGGTCTGGGCCCCACTCTTCGACAAGCGATCAAAGCTGTCTATACAGCCCCAAAAGCCTCTGTAGTAGTGAACGCCCAGTTCTCCCGCTGGTTTCCCCTTAGATACTTTTCGCACTCTCCTTGGAACCACTCGCCCAAGCCCTCCGAGCAGACACCTCCGTCGAAGGAATGCAAGTCAATGGCAGAGAATATAAACTGGCTTTGTATGCAGACGACATCCTGCTCCATGTATTAAACCCACTGTCATCAATCCCAAGGGCGATACGCCTCAGAGGAATATGGGACACACTGGTTTCGAAATAAATAAAACCAAATCCATCCTCTTTCCACTCCACGATCCCTCCCCAGAGCAGCAGATTGCGCTCCAACACCTTGGCCTGATCATCGGGGGCAACACACTGAGATACCTAGGGATCAACCTAACAAGAGATCTAGCACAGCTCTACGAAGCAAACTTCCCACAACTCCTAAATGCTCTCAAAACTGATCTCGCGAAATGGAAGTCGCTTACAATCTCCTCGATGGGGCATTTAAACGCAATGAAGATGGTGAGCCTCCGGCGTTTCCTATATCCCTTCCAGGTCCTGCCCATCTCGATACCGGATCACTTTTTCAGGCAGATCAAGAGGGTCATACTTGAATTCTTTTGGGACGGAAAAAAAAAAAACGGATACCATACGATATCCTGATACTTCCGAAGGAACTGGGGGAGGTGGGCCTCCCGGACATAGCGCGATACTACCAGGCAACCCAACTCAGAATCCTGATCCCACACCTGCGCGATAGAAAGGACCTCCAATGGGTCCAATTAGATAATGATAATCTGGTCCACGTAACCCTCGCCGAGTGTCTATGGGTCCCCAGATCAAAGCTCACGAAACGCCTGTGCGATCACCCAATACTGGGCACTAGGTGGAACATCTGGAAGAAAGGGAAAGGGATGACTGGAATCACGACGTGGCCTTCCCCCCTAAGCCATCTCTGGCCCCCCGGGATCTGAGAAGAAATCCCCGAACATGCCAGGTACCAGGCCTTGTTTGATGCCGGACTAGAGAGGGTTGGCCAACTGTGGAGAAATGGAAAATTCATTTCGATCTCGGAACTAGAAGAAGCCCTCCAAATTCACCTGATTCCGATTTTCTTGTACCTGCGACTGAAAGGGGTCATATCCAGGAGAGAATGGAAGGACACCACACAAAGAGAGCTTACGCCCTTTGAAACTATCTTGGACACGACCAACTCAACTAAAGGTTTAATAGCCCGCATGTACAAGACCTTAATCGCTAAAGACCAAACTCTAAGAGTGTCCGCCTCAAAGAGCGATGGGAAAAAGATTTCAACAGAGAATTCGACCAACAAGCCAGGGACAGAATTTGCGAAACGCCAGCCAAAACGTCAATTGCCACCCAGTACAAATTGCACGCCGTAAAATTACTCCACCGGTGGCAGTATGATCCACAAACACTGTCTAAAATGTTCCAAACCTCCAGTCCAAAATGCTGGCGACAATGCGGCATGGAAGCGGATTACTGGCACATGTGGTGGAAGTGCCCCAAGGTATGCATTTATTGGCAAGTGGTCCTGTGATGGATAAAGCAATTGGATGGCATAGAAAGGGAACCATCCCCTCTTCTGATCCTATTTGGCCTTGCAGAAGACGACGAATTGGTGCGCGTAAAAGGACTGGTACCCCCCCCCCCAGCTACTAGCAGCAAGAGCAGCCCTAGTCATCAAATGGAAGTCCCCACGCCTACCAGACGAAAAGGACTGGCTACAAATTGCCATGAACATATATACAATGGAGAAAACTGCGGCCCTCCATGACAAGGCAGCGTGACACGAGGAAACTTGGAGTGACTTTACGGAACATTACATCACAGGTACTGTCGCGCGTGACTCCCCGCGCCAATAAAAATATCACTCACTGTGCCCCACCAGGAACTGAACACCGAATACCATACAGCCTAATAACCATGCTGTCACAAACTTTGCCTGTAACTCATAACACCAACAACGTTCAACGTCACACCGCCCACTATAGCTCACTACAGCAAACGCCGAGACCTGGAAGTTTTACGAGAAAGGACAAAGGGAGGAGGGGTTGGGGGGGGAAAGGGGCTTATATTGTTCATCCATTAAAGGTGAACGTGTATGTTATTGTTAGAATATTATATAGGTGGATCGCAGTAATCTTGTGACGTAACTATGTATGCTCAGCTATTTATTTTATTTATTTGCATTTCTAAAGCGCACAACTGCCCTGGGGTATCGTGGCGCTGTTACAGCTTGTTCACTTGGCAGGCATACATATAAGTAGCATCTTATTCAGTTGGTAGGCAGGCATATCAGCACATTTAAGCAGAATAGATGACAGGCATAGGACGTATAGAGCATGCATATTGAGCTGTCACTAGGCAGCATAACTATGCATGATGGTTGGTCCTAGCGGAACAGTGTAGTTTTCAGCATTTTCCAGAAGGAAGTGTAAGAACTTTCATTTCCGAGTGTGGTGGGTAGGGTGTTCCAGTTTTTGGGAGCCAGGTGTTGGAAGCTGGAGCCTCCAGCTTTCACTCTTTTGAAGGCTCGGACGTAGATCTGGTTAGTCAGGTGTGCTCTAATGGTTATGTATGAGGAGTTGAATGTTATTCTTTTCGATAAGTAGGGTGGGGCCTCGGTGGAGAGGCACCTACGTCTGATGGCCAGAGTTTTAAAGGGTATACGTTATTTTATTGGAAGCCAGTGAGCTTCTTTCCTGGCCTGAGTGATGTGGTCCCTTTTCGGAATGCTTAGGGCTGCCCTGAGGGCGTTATTCTGCGTGACCTGTAGTTTATTGAGGTTTTTGGCCAAGGTGCCTGAGAGTAGGGCATTGCAGTAGTCCAGTTTGGTACCTACTGTGGCTGTGGCAATGGACAGGCAGTTTTTTGTGGAGAGGAAGGGCTTAACAGCATTTATCACCTTGGTGGTGAGTGCGGCCGAAGAGGCTATAGCATTGACCTGCCGTGTCAAGGACAGTGAGGCGTCGAGGTATACTCCGAGGGTCTTGACTGCTGCTGAGACTGTAATGGTGGCGGTATCTATGGTGAAGGTATTGTACTGAATAGGAAGCTTATTGAGTGTTTCCCTGGTGCAAACTATGAGGATCCCAGTTTTATCACCATTTAGGCAGAGGCCATTGGCTGCCATCCAGGTTTGGATAGCTGTGTAGATTTTGGTTAGTGCTGCGGGGGGAGTAGTACTTGAGTGTCGTCAGCGTAGTTAGTAGATGCTATGTTACGATAGTCAAGATCATTGAAAAGAGGGAGGTTGAAAATATTGTATAGTGTGGTGGTAGTGCACGAGCTATGCATTCACCCGGCTGTTCACCTATGATGTTAAAAATCAATAAAATTGAATTTGAAAAAAAAACTTTATCATGCAACTATTGGTTCTAGGAAGGTAACTTTAATATAGGCACTATATCTGTATTTGGTACCAGGGAGTGGGGATTGGATAAACACTGTCAGGTGGGGCATCTGAGCCCTTATTTCAAAATGGCTACTGTAAACGTCACTAAAGGTATGACATCTCATTGGTTCTATTAACTATAGGACCCTAGATTACCTGGGCCACTATGATTGGGTTGGCATCAACCCCACTCATACTTTCCCACTTGCTTAGCAGCGTGCTGAATAGCCGGCCAGGTGCAGGGAGTTAGTCTCCACCCTCAGCTTCCCTCCAATTATTGCTACAATCAATCATCACTTCAGTGGCCATGTGTCAATTATTTCTTTGTGGTTGACCTCGAGACTGCTTCTTGGTCTGGAAAAGTTAAGGCATCTGCGCATGGCAAGGATCCATGCGTGGATGTGAAAGGTTCATCCCTGCCTGCTCGGCTGGTCACGTGATTGACACCGTGAAATCGTCTTAGTCTTCATGCAATTTTGTGTACTTGATTTCATTCTGCCAGCCATCTGTGGTTTATCTTGACTTTTCTGAATAGGATACTCTGTTCTTCTCTTCATTAATTGTGTCAACTGTTGGTTTATTTCAGCCGATACGACCTTGGCTTCTTGGCACGATTTACCTTTGTCTGAATTTCTCTCAGTCTTTAATTCTCGATTTGTTTGCTGCGGGGCTTTCCTCTTGAGACCTTTAGTAACCTTTGGTTGATTTTGCTCTTGTGCATAGTGGAAGTATACTTTTATAAAGTGCTCCTTTTGAGGTAGCTATGTATAGATGGTGCTTGCCGCAATCTATCTTACTACTAAGCATAAGCAAGCCTTACGATTTCTGTGCTTCTTGTGGTTCCTTGCATATGTACACGTTTAAACTAACTGAATATCTTCATTGCGCATGTGGTATAATATCTGACATTGTGACCTCAATTATTTCACTTTAGGCTCAGGATGTCAATTGTCCATGGTGTTTCGTCTCTTTTCATCATTCACAGGTCGTCATATCTTCTATATGTCAGTCAATCCGGATTCTTGTGATGGCACCATTCGTCTTCCTTCAGTATTTTTTTTAGCTTCTTCAGGGATTGCATTCTGACAATCGTCATTCTGTCTCACTTGTTGAAATGGTTTTCTCAATGGGTACCTTACTGTCCAGGTTTTCTTAGGTGCCGGTACTTCCAAGGTGCTGTTATTCTGATAGGTACTGGACAGAGCCCCAGTGCAGCTCTCTGCTCGTTTATTCACCATACGTCACATATTTTGGCGTGAACGTTCCTGGGACCACAAAATGGGCGGTTGGAATGTGAATCGAACTTGGAACCTCCTCTACAGAGTTAAGGAGGAAGCGAGGTGCACCGCCTCCAGAGATCTCGCCCTGACGAGCCAGTCATCCAGGTATGGGTAGACATGGTGGCTCTGTGCCCTGAGGAAGGTTGCCACTGCATTCATGAGCCTGTTGAATACCTGGGGGCTGAATTAAGGCCGAAGGGTAGCCCCTTGTATTGGAAATGGCAGCCCATGATCCTGAATCGCAGAAAGGAGCGATGCGGCTGCCAAATCAGGACCTGCAGATAAGCGTCCTTCAGATCCAGGGAGCACATCCAGTCTCCCCTGCACCATGTCTCCGCAATGAGTGCGGCCGTAACCATCTTGACATTTTGAAGATGGAGGAAGAGGTTGAGAGGTCCAACACAACTCTCAGCCTAGCCTGGTGGTTGTTTTGTATGGCAAAAATCCTGGGGTAGAAGCCCAATCCTTACTGGGAGGCTGGGACTTCTTCCACTGCCTGGCTCTTGATGCGCAACCGAATTTCTGCCAACAGACTTGCTGTCCCAATCTGTGGGAGGGGACGACAGGGGAGAGAGATGGATCGGTAGGCGATACCCCGTGGATACGACAGAGGATCCAGGGGTGCGCAAACTTCTGGCGCCAAAACTGAGCGTGAAGGGCAAGCCTGCCCCCCACTGGAGACACGGACCGGAAGTGACACGTCATGCCTCGTTACCCTCTGAGGCTGCTGCAGAGGAGGGGAGAGGGGACTGAAAAAAAAAACCTTAGCCCCCACCCCCTTTGTTGATTACGCTGGTGCTGACTCATAGAACAGTCAGGCTGCCTGGACCTCAGTTCTTGGATCCCCTGAATGCCCGCCCCTTGTCGGAGCATTGATGTGACTGGGTGTACACCTTGGGCATGGCCTTCGTAAGGATAAAGACTTTGCCGTTTGTAAACTGTTCTTTCTTTTTATCTAGCTCCTCATCGGTGGAGGAGTGAAAAAAGGTTGCTGCCCTCGAATGGAAGGTCCAATATGCGTTCCTGGACGTCTGGGTTAAATTTAGTAGCCCAAAGCCAGACAGTCCTCATGTCCGTGGCGACGCATATGGCCCGGCCAGAGTTGTCAATGTGGGCCACAGTGTATTCCATGATGTCTTGCGCCACCATTTTAGCCTCTGCCAGACCCACCTTGAAATGCGACTGGCTCTACAACAGAAGTTCTGGAAGGAAGTCGGCTATTTCCCACCAAACCTCTGGTTAATGGTGCCAGCAAGGCAACCATGTTGGATTGACTAAGATGCAGCGAAGCGTTGGAATAGAGCTTCTTCCTGTACGCCTGCAAGATCTTCTCCTCCTTGCCTAGCAGCGCCGAGGACGACTGAGGCTATGATTAGAGTGACCACGCAGCAATCACTGAAGTGTGCGGTTGAGGGTGGGCTGACAGCAAGAGTGGAACCCCCCCACCCCCCCATTTGCCTGTACTTGGCGTCAAGGTGCCGATTGACAGGCTGGACTGAGTGGGGTTTTAGCCACCCATTCTCGGCCAAGGCAACAATGTCCTTCTGCATCGGGATCCCCAATCTAGCTGCGGGGCGTAGAGAGGACCTTGGCAAGAAACCCCACCTCCGGTTGTTAGACTTTGGGTTGAGGAAGGCCCAAGTACACTGCCAGAACTGCGAGTCGTTCGTGGAAGGCCTTGGCTGATTATGGTAAGTCGGGGTCTTCTTCCTCGTATGTGTCCACCAAGGTGTCTGGCTGGTCCAGAGCAGGTGGAGGAGTGCTGGGCACCAAGGGCTGAGGTGTGGAGACCAGAGCCTGCAGCGAAGGCTGGTGCGGAACCGCCTGAACTGTGAAAGACAGGGGAGCCGGAATCGAAGGAGCTGGCGTGGGCAGCAAGGGCTGTACCGGGGCCTGCGACACTGGAGCCTTAGGAAGAATGACTATAGGCGCAGGAGCGGGGCCGGAGAGGAGAGGAGAACGTCCCTGATCACATCCCTAAGGATGGCCCCCCATCTGAGCAGATCTCACGAGAGTGAGGAACTTTTCAAAGAACTAGTCCTCGCAGGCCGGTGGGGTGGCAGTTGATATTGACAGGGTAGTGGGCAGCTGCTGGGGCCGGTGCGTACTCTGTCTAGCTGGTTGCGGGGTAAATCTGGTACCTGGTTGACACCAGTCCCACCTTGTAACTCGTTCTCCCATCTGCCCCGTTCCTCGGGCCAGTATCGGACTAGCGGCCATCTTGTCTGGAGCGGCGGTCGTCTTGTCGAGCTGCATGGCACAGGCCAAAGCCGTGGTGCTTGGCTCACTGGGCCCGGCCTCCTCCAGGACTCTTGGCGATGGAGCATGAGACCTACCCTGCACCTCAGGCCGATACCTGGTAGACGTGTCACCCTCAGCAGTATCGCCGGCAGTGCTGCGTGCAAGCGCTCTCTGACATGTTGCCGGTACAAGGGCGTAAACCCGGTAACAGAACCTTGCAGCACTGTCTCCAGAAGATCTACAGACCCCTAAGCTTGGCGACCGGTAGCTGCACTAGCCTCGGTACCCGTGCTTGTGAGAGAACCTGAAAGGTTCCTCCCGCTCGGGCATTTCCTTGCGAAGGAGACGTCCCTGCAGGGTGCGCTGGAAAAGAGCGGCCTTACCTTGGGCCTTGACTTATGTTTGACAAAGTGGGTCAAGTCCTCTGGAGGCGACTTCTCAAAGAGCTCCCCCCACCTGGTCTATTATTAAGAGCACGTGATGAAAGTGCGTTGCACGCGGTACTACCCTTCCAGCCGTGGACGGGGCCAAGGCAGCGATGGGAAAGAGCATGGGTATCAGATGTAGGAAAGAGCCCCTTGCAGGTTTGACACCTGTTGAAGCCCGCTGAAGTCGACATGCGCTGGCAGGAGCGTGGTGCCAGAGGACCGAGTACCTGATTGATAATAGAAGACAAAAAAGATAGAAGAAAGTATCGGGGGTAGAGCGCGTGGTATTACATGGCCGAAGCCAAACCCAGGAGCGCTGGTGAAATCGGCCTGTTCCCATCGAGGCGGAAAAGAGGACTGAAGAGTGACAATGGTGGGCGGAGCCAGGGGAGCTTATGCCCCTGCACGCCTCTAAATTTAAAGAGGAAGAAGGTTTTTATCTGGTGAAAAAGGTTCCATTTCCTGTCCCTAGCGAGGGATGCCCATGCAGTATGGAGGAAAGGTGACAGGACGCAAGAGTACCATTCGCTGGTAACATTCTTTTGACTGGATGTTCCTCCCACATATTTCGCATCACCCCTCCCAGCCTACCCCAATGTAGAATGTATTATAAGTTACTCACCGTAGTGACTAACGTACTCCTAGTCCATAGTCCCCTTTCTTCCATTACTCTATAGGCGATTACAACTGAATGCAGCCCCAAAGAGGACAGCTGCTCCTATTAAAAAAACAAGTTCTTTAAAACTGCCAGGTCAAATGCTGTGTCAGACCTGGCGCTGCCATCCAAGCAGTAGTGCTTGCGAAAGGCCAAGGGGGTAGCCCACGTAGCCGCCTTGCTGATCGTCTACCATGGGAGGCGTCTCTGGAAAGCCAGAGCCGTGGCCTTGGATATGATGGCGTGGATGTTTGGTGGCAAAGGCTTGTGCTGCCCCTCATATGCCTCCTTGATGGCCATAACTATCCACCTTGCTATGGAAGCCTTGGATGCTCGACAGCCTGGTTTTGATACTCCAAATGTGATGAACAAGGCGTCCAATTTACGGAAGCTCTTAGCCCTGTCCAGATAAAATCTTAGAGCACAACTGACATCCAGACAGCGCAATACCTTCTGCGCCTCAACCTTTGGGCCGGCAAAGAATGGTGGGAGTACCGTCTCCTCGTTCAAGTGAAAGGTGGCAACAACCTTAGGAAGAAAGGCAGTGTGCGTTCTAAACACCACCTTGTCCTGGTGAAATGTTGTATAGGGCTCTGAAGCCAACAGGGCCTGAATTTCGCTGATACAGCATGCCAATGTAAGGCCCATCAGTAGAGCAGTCTTAATGGTAACCGGCCTTATGTCCGCGGACGCCATGGGCTGAAAGGGTTTGTGAACCAGTGTGCCCAGCACCACGTCAAGGTCCCAGAACTGATGTGGACATTTAACCAGTGCATATAGCCTAGTTAGACCAGTCGGGTGTCTCTTGACCATCAAGTTGGAGGATGAAAATATGTCATCACCGAAGTTCTTGTAGGCCGCTATGGCTGCCAGATACGTACGGCAGGTATCTACCTGCACACCTGAATGAGGCAGGCGTACGCACTCATGTTGTCCCACGGGATCTGAAATGCGTCACCCAACGAGCCCCTAGCCTGCCCCAGCCATGAGGCAAACTGGTGGCATCTCCTATTGGCACTGGTGGCGAAGAAGTCTGCCTGAGGGTGGCCACACCTGCTGAAGATCGCTTGGAGGACTTCTTCGTTCAACTTCCACTCATAGTTGCCCTTCCCCAGCCTGCTGAACCTGTCCACCTCCAGGTTGGAATCCCCAGGCAGGTGAACCGCTGACAAGTGAATGCTGTTCGACAGTGCCCACTCCCAGATGCCGATCGAAAGCCTGCAGAGAGGCGGGGACATGGCACACCCCTGCTTGTTGATGAAATGCATGCAGGTGGAGCTGTTTGGATGCAGGCCCATGTGGTATTGATCATGAGGAGAAAGGCTTTGAGAGCAAGTCAGATGGCCATCGTCTCCAGCCAGTTGATGTGTTTCAGCTGCTCCTGATGAGACCATATTCCATGGACGCTGTGGTTGTCCAGGGTAACCACCCCCATGCCTCTAGGGACCAGTTCATGGTAATGGTGATCAGTGGTAATGACTGCCGGAATGGTCTGCGTACCCAGCAGGTTGATGTCTGCACCCCACAAAACTAGATTGTGGTAGAGATGCTGTGGTATGGTGACTGGCTCTGCCCCTTCTCCTGATTCCACGAAGCTGAGAAATGAAGCTGCAGCCTCCTCATCTTGAGCCTCATAAGCAGCACAGTGAGGAGACGTGCCACCATTATTCCCAGCCGGTGTTGGTACCACTAGGCTGAGGTTACTGCTCTGCTGAGGAAATGCCCTGTGGCCCTCTTGATTGCTGTAATCTTGTCAGTTGAGGGGAAGAGCCTCTCGGTTCTCATATCCCATATACGGGCCAGAATGTCAGTGTCTGCATAGGCAGCAACTGGGACTTCTTGAGATTGATGGACAATCAAAGACAGTACAGTGTGTGCACGATAGTGGAGGCTGTGTGATGTACTGCATCCGGAGACCCAGACATACAAGCCAGTTATCGAGGTATGGATAAATGTGGTGGCCCTGCAGCTTGAGTAAAGCTGCCACTGCATTCATTAGCCTTGTAAAGACCCTTGTGGCCGAGTTGTGTCCAAAGGGTAGAACTATTCAAAGTGAAAACCCATGATCATGAACCGTAGGAAGGACTGCTGGGGTTCCCAAATCGGTACGTGCAGGTAAGTATCCTTCTGATCCAGGGAGCACACGCAGTCTCTCCCCCACAAATTCTCCACAATGAAGGCTGTGGTAAACATCTTGAAATTTTGGAGGTGAAGGAAAAGGTTCAAGGAAGAAAAGGTCCAAACACAACTCTCATGCCAGCCTGGTTCTTTGTGTTTATGGCGAATATCCGGGAATAGAAGCCACTGCCTCGCTGTGAAGCAGGAACTTCCTCCACCACTTGGCTCGCTATGAGCAAGTGGATTTTCGCCAGAGTTGCCGTCCCAATCTGCAGGCGTGGAGGGGGAAGGAAGAAACTGAGGAATTAGTAGCCGGAAGCACGTGGACACCACAGAGGATCCATGGGTCCGCGAATCGTGTACGTGAAGGGCAAGCATGCCTCCCACCGGAGATCGGGGTGGACCTGTCACAACTTCTTTCTGTGGGACTCCTTGTTAGCCGCCTTCTGCTGCTTGCGTCTGTGCTGGCTCAGAGACTTGTCAGGCTGCCTCGAACGTCTCTCCTGGAAGCTCCTAAAGCCCCCAAAGGCCTGACCCTTGGCCGAGCGCTGGTGAGCCTGGCTGTAGGTCTTGGGTGTGGACTTTGTTAAAATAGACAAGGATTTAGCTGTCTGGGAGCTATTTTTCTTGTCGAGTTACTCATTTGTGGCCGAGTGGAAAAAGTTGCGCCCCTCAAACGGTAGGTCGAGGATACGTTCCTGCATGTCTGTTTTGAATTTAGTTGCCTTGAGCCAAGCCTTCCTCCTCATGTCGGCGGCGATACAGATGGCTCTGCCCGAGATGTCCATGTGGGCCACCGTAGAATCCATTATATCCTGGGCCACAATCTTTGCCTCCGCCAAACCTGCCTTGAACCGTGCCTGTCTGTGGGCAGGAAGCTGTGGAGGGACATCTGTAATCGCCTGCCACAACATTTGGTTAACAGCAGCCAACATGACATCAGCATTGGCCTGACCTGAGCGTGGCATTTGGATATATCTTTTTGCCAAACAACTCTAACAGCTTTTCCTCCAACCCCTGGAGTGAAGAAGCAGATGCAGCCGAGTAAGACTGCGGTTTGGAATACAGCGATGGCACTGCTGTCACAGAGGAATGTGGCTGGGGGTGCAGGGACAATAAAAGGGAATCTCCCTCCGTCTGCCTGTATTTGGCATTCAGGTGCTTGTTGGTAGGCTGGGTGGAGTGTGGCTTGACCCAGCCCGTTTTGGCTAAGGATTCAACGTCCTTCTGAAGAGGGATGGCAGTTTTCGTGGGAAGACGAAGTGTAAGCACTTCAGCCAGGACACCCGCCTCTGGTTGCTCCGTCCGAGACATGCCTAGATACTCAGCCAGCCTCTCATGAAACGCTTAAGCCGACGATGGTGTGTCCGGATCTTCCTCCTTGTCCGTGTCCGCTGCTGTATCCTGCAGATCTGGGGGTGCAGGAGGAGTGCTGGGTGCGGGAAGCTGTGGCGTGCTGACTGGCAGTGGGCTGAGCTGCCATGATTGGAGCGGGCGTGGGAGCCAGGGGCTGAGCTGGACCCAAGGCCTTGACAGGAGTTTGAGGCAGTACCAGCGGGAGCATATCCCCAGATTACATCCCTGAGGATGGTACCTATCTGTGGTGATGTCATGAGGGTGAGGAACTTCTTGAAGAACCTATCCTCGCAAGCAGGTGGGGCGCCTGAGGGTTTAGGGGGACCGGAGGGCATAGGGGCTGAGCCCTGCAGCGTCCTTGGTGGTCCGTCTTGCCAAACTAGGGGATGCGTACTTCCCGTGCGAAGCAGAGGGATAGGACATGAACCAGGTAACAGGCATTGCCCAATCCCATCTGTATGTGCGCTCACCTGCCTGATCGCCATGCAGATAAGGCACTGGGTGAGCTGTCATTTTGTATGGCCCGGCAGCCATTTTGTCCTGCTCCACACCACGTGCCCGAGGAGTGGTGCTTGCTGAGCTGGGTCCAGTCTCCACCTGCATGTTGAATAGCGAAGGCTGAGACCTTTCTTGCACCTCAGGTTGAGGCCTGGGAGGCTGAGTGTCCTCGGCCATGGTGCCGATAGTGGTGTGTACAGGCGTCCCCTCGGACATGGGCCCGGTACTAAGGCGAGGCCCACCTGTGGCCCCACAGTGGAGTGACCGGTAGGATCGTATGAACCCTCAGCCCGGTAGCTGGAGTTGCCTCGGCCCCCTTGCTGGATTGTTTTGATGTACTCTGGGGGTGATCTTTCGAAGAGCTCTCTCCACCTGGCCAACTGATTCTTCAGAGTGGGCGGGGTCAAGGCCTTGCAAGCGGAACAGTTCCGGTCTGGCCCAAGGCACCGGAGGCAGAGTGTGTGAGGGTCGGACGTAGGGAAGGAAACCTCGCAGGCTGGAAACCTGCTGAAATCCACAGTCGTCGACATGCGCCAGGGAGGAGCGTGACACCAGAGGACAGAATAGTACCTGACAATTGGAAGAGAAAAAAGAAAAAGAGAACTCTTCTTACGGGGAGGAGTATGTGGAATTACAAGGCCAGAGGCCCCACCCATGAGTGCTGGTGAAAGTGGTCCGTTCCCGTCGGTGCGGAAAAAGGGGACTGAGGAGTGGTGCGAGGGACACCCATACAGTATTGAGGAAAGGGGACAGGACGTAGGGGTACCAGGCATTACACTTTACGCTCTTTCAAAGTCTGGAACTGCCTGGGACTCACTGATGCAGGTAATTCTGCAAGAGGAATGCTTAGAAACAACTGAAGCCAACGGGCCCTGCGTGTGCTATACATACCGACGAGGACGTCGACCCCGAGATGGAACCCCTCTTGGGATATTGAGTCGACTGCATCGACGCACAGTTCCCTCTGCCGAAAAAATAAAATCCGAAGCAGTTAAAGCTGGAAGAGAAGATATCAAGGGTAAGTAACTTGTTCTTCTAATGGATTCCTTCCTCCCACAGATTCCTCATCTTTGATAGACTCCCATAGCAGTACGTGAATCTGGATGAGGGCAACAACACTACCTATACCAGAATGAACTGGAGGACTGCCTCAAAACCTTCCACCCATCAGTTTTGTGGTCACAGTATGTCTCACTATGTGAGAGAGGGTATGCCCAGACGTGGGTCTCTTGCTCGCTGCGCCATAGGGAACCAAGCTGCACCTCACTGAGGAGGCCCAACAAGGACGAAACATGTCTGGGGTTGCTTGTGTTTCTGTGCAAAGTGGACCTGGCCTAGCAGTTCGGGCTGGGCTGCTACCATTGGTGGCAGTACCTGACTGATTTGCATATAGCTGGACCCCTTTTGCAATGGCGCAAACTGGCTAAAAACGGTGGTGTGGAAGGATGCCCAGAGCAATGCCAGTGGTTCAGATTCATTCAAAACCTTCCACCCATCACTTTTGTGGTCACGGACTGCCTTACCAAAACAGGCCTCCTGGCAAACCTATGCTGCAAGGTCCACATAGCTGCTTGACAAATGTCCAGAACAAGGAGCCCTTCTACAGGGCAGCTCGAGATCTTCAGGCACATCCATCCCAGACAAATTATAGAATTCCAAGATGCAGAGAATAATCCACCGTGACATATTCTGTTTGGACAAAGCCCTGCCAGCACAGGCACCAGCATAACCCAGAAAAAGCTGGTAATCTTTTCATACAATCCTTGCCTGAGGAACGTAATAGCTGAGGATCTGTACCAGCCAATGGAATCGTTCCTCAGCCTTGGAAGGATGGGGCCAAAGTAAAAAGACAGGTAGGTGGATCCTTAAAGAGATTACATTCTGAGACAATTTTCAGAAGGAAGGTCTCACTCTCAAAGTCACCTCTTTAGAGAAGACTAAATAAGGAGGTTTAACAAGACGCCAAGAGCTCACTCATCAGTCTAGCGGAAGTGATGGCCACCAGGCAGATTACCTTAAGGATCAGTCTAATCAAACAAGAATGCAGGGGCTCAAACAGAGTACCCATAAAATAAAATAACACCAAATTCAAATACCACGTCGGGACCACAAACTAGCATGGAAGAAATTGGCTGCACAATCCCCTTAACAAATGCTTCACTGTGGGGAGGCAAAGGTGGGCAAAAGGCTGGATCAGAGCAAGCTGGACAATGTTTTCTTAACAGCTCTCTGTTGACTGCAGGTGTAGTTAGATCTTTGAACCCGTAGACCTAGGGTAATTTAAGACGAGGCAGCAATACTTCGAGGTGGATGGGGATGCAGAAGTTACTCAAACAAAAATAATCAAAATGACTCAGTAAGTTGGCAAAACTTAGTTCTGTTTTAATTTTAATATCTAAAACGGAGTTACAACGGACATCATCCGAGGGTCGTTCGTGCTCTCAATGCATTAGAGAAAAAACAGAACTTTTATAATCAAAATTCGTCATACTACACGGCAAACTACAAAAACCTACTTGGGGATTTGATAGGCTCCCATGGAACATCTACATATATGTTCCATACTAATGGGAGTAGTGATTGGATCTCTAAATCAGGTGGGCTTCTAAGCACATCCCTAGTGACTAGTCATCTTCATCGTTCTAAAAAACATACCGATTAATTGGTTACACAAACTATAGGGCTCCCTCATATGTGGCCATATACGATTGGTTGGCACGCTTCTGGAATATTCCACACGCTAGCAGCACGCAGGCTAGCATCCCAGGTGCATGGATGGTCGGCGTGGTCTTGCCTCCCCACACGATTAGCCCACATCTATCATTACTCCTACAGTCTGCCAGTCAATTAAGGCTTTGAACTTGGCTTTCAAGAAGCTCTCTGTGCCTGAGAATTAAAGGGAATCGCCTTGTCTTCTAGTTTCGGTGTAGCTTGACCCAAAGCTATTTCGCTCTCAACCATGTGACTGGAGACCACTCTGAGTCTTTTGCAGCATATAATACTATTAAATGGTTAACTCTTGACGCCTTCAGTGATTTTTCATACTGCTTCAAACGGTTTCTTTCTCACGTTCATTGCAGCCTTTTGACAGACGCCCAACTCACTGTGGCCTCGACTTCTTGGGGCTGGGACAGCCAAGCCTTTCTTGGCTTTCTCCTTCGCAATCAGTAAATTACCAACGGCACCACACTGAAATCTCTTCTAATCATGGGGTTTCAAGCATTGCTAAAGTGCACAGAGGAATATCCAGTTTCTCTTCATTCCTCTATGTATACATTGGCGCACTGCCGCAATCTTTTCACTACGTAGCCAGCCTTACGATTACCTTGTCTGCTTGCGTTACTGCATCTATACAAGAGTAAAATGACTTTGCATTTTCTCTGGTGCGTCATTGCACGAGCATCTTCATTTCGATCCCCAAATGTTGCTTAATCTACACTACTTCATCTTCAATTTCTAAAGAATGTTTAGATCTTCTAGTCTTGCATTTTTTTCAGAGTGCGTCAGTTCTATTTCGCATGACGTCACCTAATCTTTCTTGTTCAGATGCACACTTCCTCTTCCTCTTGTATGTGTGTAGGGTTTTCTCAATGGGTACCTTGTCTCAAGGATTCTTTGCGTTATAGGCATTAGCACTGGAACGGCATGTGTCACCATTTCTGGTTACCAACATATAGCCAACACGGGGTGGAGCTTTGATGGGGGTACTTAAAGACTCCAAGAAACTTGAAAATGTTCGCCATCTATTGTGGAACCAATGCAAAGATTGAAACAAACCAGCTGTCATCAGCAATGCCTTTCACTTTGTCTATAATTTTGACATGCAGGCTTGTCAGCATCGTTATGGCGGTCTATCAAGGAGCCATTCTCGTCGTCGTGAGTAGGTATGATTGTGCAACATGATTCTCCGATTTTGGCACAAACACCTCCATCCATAGCTGTGATTATATCAAGGGCATATCTGTTCTGGAGTGTCAGTCGTATGGCTCTCAACTCCTCCTTGATCACATCAAGTCCCTTTATGGTAGTGATTGTCTGCAGAAGCTCCCATCTGTTTATCTGTAGCCATTTGGTATTCACCATGGTCTGGATTCCAGGCATAAAGATAACAGAAAGACCTGCTGAAGTCTGGCTGAATAATCTGTGTTCATATGGAATAGCATCAAAGGCTTCCATTGACTTGGCTGAGAAATAATTTTCTATCTTCATCCGATTCAAAAGTTCAGAAGATCTCCTCTTCCTCGGGTGAGCATCTGCTTTTGGGAACTCACCGATGTTCAGGTCACTCTTTGGAATCACCAATGCTGGAACATGGACAATCACTAAAGAACATAGTCCGCCCCAATCTCTGGGCAACTTCATGTAAACTCTGGATCCACAGGCTCAGTAGTGATCCATTATCACTGCTGTCCCAGTCTTCATTCCTGGGACATTAAAGATTCAACCACACTTTTGATTCTCTCCAACTTATCTTGTGCCATTGTTTCTGAAACATAGCTTTGAACTGTCCAAAGGCACTATCTGTAAAGGACCTCTATTGTCTTCGACCCATGTCAGTAGTTTTACAACTTTCGGCCAGAGAGGTTTGCATCCTTTTTCCACACGGTCAATAACTGGTTGATGATGAACAGTCACTACCAACGCTCTGCATATGACTACACCTTCTTCCCAGCCATCTGAAGAATGTACTGTTCACCAGATCTGCATCTGGCCTCTTTCCTTGCAGCTTTGAATTGCTTCTTTGGTCTTTCCTTGACAATCAAGTCTTCTATTTACTTCCCATCTGATTCCAGCTCCTTTCACTCCTGGCTGTTCATATCTTATCACATGATTTCTGGTGTGTGCTCTTTCCCTCATCTTTAAGTCTTGAACATAATCATCTTCACCCGGGGATGAACATTCTGTCACCCACACCAATGATGCTGTTCAGCTAATGACCTGACCTCTTGCCAAGCACAGTGCTATACAAGTTAGGCAATGAGTTGTTTGGACATCTATTTCAATAGCTATGAATACCTAAGATTTTCCCATACCATAAGGCAGGAGTGCACATACATAGCAACCCCCCTCCGAAGTTCTCTTGCCCACCTCTTTCATGTGCTGATACCACATGTTCCCCAAATGTGCTGTACTGTCTAGATAATCATTTAATTCATGATCATTCTCGCTTACACTCCTCTTAGCTCTTTGTTTCATTCTTGCCAAAGAACAAGCTACTTCTTACCCGGTAACGTTCTTTCGACGGGATGTTCCTCCGACGTATTCCTTATCTTTGATAATACGTTTCCAGCTTACTGGCCTCGGAAATTTTTTCTCTGTAGAGGGCGCTGCGCGTCGACATCTGCCGAATCGATGTCCCTCGACGGCCACCTTATCGGCGCCGACGTCACCATGCCCATAAATAGCCACGCGCTGCGTCTGTTGCTCAGTTCCGTTTTGTAGCATAAGAAAAGTCATGCCTGAATTGGTTAGTGACCTTGAAGGAGCGTAAGCTGCGACCACAAGGGAAGTTATCACTGCGGGGATGGTTGGAAGGGGCGATAAGGAATACGTCGGAGGAACATCCCGTCGAAAGAACGTTACCAGGTAAGAAGTAACTTGTTCTTCGAAGGGATTGTGTCCTCTGACGTATTCCTTATCTTTGATGGACTCCCATAGCAGTGGCATGTAATTGGAGGTGGGAGTGATAGTGTTATGTATCCCTTTAGGGATGAACCGAATGTAATACGGCCTTGCCAAATCTGGTCTCTTGAGCAGTGGAGGAATCCAGATTGTAAAATGTTGTGAATGTATGTGCGGACGACCATGTAGCAGCCGCACCTAAGTCCCGGACCGGTACCCCTCTTTGGAGAGCCGAAGAGGCTGCGATACCTCTGGTTGAATGAGCCCTGAGATTTTGGGGTGGCTCTTTCCCTGCTAGTCTATAACATTCCAGGATGGCCAAAATAATCCACCTGGGGATGGTTTGTTTTATTATGGGTAGTCCCAACTTGTGACCCGAGTATCCTACAAACAGTTGGTCTGCTTGCCTGATCCTAGCCATTCCGCTGATGTAAAACCTGAGAGCTCGCCTAGGGACCTGCCTATCTAGCCTTTCTTCCTCTTTCCCCGGATGGGGAGGAGGGTAGAATGAAGGCAGGGTAATTTTCCGAGTAATATGAAATTCAGAAACCACCTTTGGGAGGAAATTAGGCTTCACCTGTAGGACAACTGTGGAAAATTGTATGTGGGGGTTTACAGGAGAGAGCTTGTAGCTCGCTCACCCTCCTAGCAGATGTTAGTGCTACCAATAGGACAGTTTTAAGCATGAGAAATCTCAGCACGCAAGAGTGAAGTGGTTCGAATGGAGTGCCCATTAAGAAGTTTAAGACTAAATTTAAGTCCCATAAGGGAACCTGGAATGGTTTTGGAGAGTAAACAGTTAGTCCCTTGAGAAATTGTACCACTAGAGGAATTTCGAAATATGATGGTTCCTCCGCAGTGCGCTTGAAGATAGAGAGCGCTGCCAGATAGCCTTTTACAGTGCCCACTTGAAGGCCTGAGTTTGCCAGAGTAGAAACGATAACACCGTTGGTGTACCACATGAAAAAGGGTCGATATTCTGCTACCTACATCAGCTGCAAAATTTATTCCAACGGCAGCGGTATAAAGACTTTGTTGCTGGTCTTCTGGCCGAAAGCAACACCTCCATGACGTCATCAGGGAGATCCCAATCCTTGTACCTCAACTTTTCAGAAGCCAAGCGTGAAGGTTGAGGGTTCTGGTGTCTGGATGGAGAACCTAACCTCCCTTCTGCGAGAGAAGATTCTCTTTGAGTGGAAGACGGATTGGAGGACAGATGGACATATCTAGAAGGTCCGGGCACCACGTTCTCCTGGCCCAATCTGGGGCATTAGGATCATGGTTTTCCGGAATCTTCTCAACCTCCTGATCATTTGAGGAATAACAACAGGGACTGGTGAGAACGCGTAAAGAAGTGGAAACTTCCAGTCCACTACGAACGCATCTCCTAGAGCTCCTCTCGGGGGAAATTCCCTTCAACAAAACAGATAGCACTTCCTGTTGGTGCTTGTGGCGAACAGATCCACCTGAGGGGTTCCCCGAAGGGCGAAGATCTCTTGAAGGACTTCCTGAGCTAGCTCCCACTCGTGGGAGACTGTGCTCTGCCTGCTCAGAGCGTCGACTGTCAAGTTCTTCTCTCCGGCAAGGTGGACTGCCGATAGAGTGATTCCTTCTTGGATTGCCCAAAACCAGAGCTGCATCGCCTCTCTGCACAGTGGCAGTGACCCTACGCCTCCTCTTTTGTTGAGGTAGTGCATGGCCACCGTGTTGTCCGTCATTATCAGGACATTTCTCCCCTGTACTGATGGCAGGAAAGCTTTCAGCGCTAGTATGATCGCTCTCAGCTCTAATAGGTTGATGTGTAGTCTGGACTCCGATGGAGACCAACCACCGCTGATGGTCAAGTCGTTGGCATGGGCTCCCCACCCCGTGAGTGAGGCGTCTGTGACTACTGTTATCTCCGGCCATGTTTGCCAAAACAGTTCTCCTTTCAATATGTTCTCTGGATAGGCCCACCATTGCAGGTTGCGGGCTACCTTGTCCGGAATCCGGAGGAGATCTGTCATTCTCCCTGAGAATTTCGACCACTGACTTCTCGCTGCCCACTGAAGAGATCTCATTCTCAGGCGAGCCTCTGGCACAAGGAAGATTAAGGATGCCATGAGGCCTAGCAACCTCAAAAAGTCGAAGGCTGGGAGACGTTGGGCATTTTGAAACTTGGTGACCATCTGTAGAATATCTTGAGCCCTCACCTCTGGTGGCGAGGCTTTTCCCAGGGAAGTGTCCAGGACCGCTCCAATGAACTGGAGTCTGTGATGGTATCATCTGTGACTTCTTTAAATTGAGGGAGAAGCCCAGTCTGTGAAGGAAGTGGCAGACATAATCTAGCTGGGCCTGGGCCTGTTCCGAAGATACGGCCCTGATCAGTCAATCGTCCAGGTAGGGGTAGATGTGGACCCCTTCCCTCCTTAGACTCGCCGCCACTACCGACATCAGCTTGGTGAAGACCCTCGGGGCGGAGGTCAGCCCAAATGGCAGAATTCGAAATTGATGATGAGAGTCGCCAATTGCGAAACTCAGGTATTTCCTGTGTTTGAGATGGATTGGCACATGGAAATAAGCATCCTGAAGGTCTAGAGATACCAGCCAATCCTGGAGCTGGAGGGCCTGAAGGATCTGAGAGAGTTACCATCTTGAACTTGTCCTTCCTGAGGAACTTGTTCAATTCTCGTAAGTCCAGGATGGGTCTCAGTCCTTCGTCCTTCTTTGGTATGAGAAAGTAGGGGGGGGGGGGAGTACCAGCCCTTGTTCCTGTCCGCTACAGGTACCGGTTCTATGGCACCTTTCTCTAGCAGGTCTATAATTTCCTGCAAGAGGAGCGTATCTGGAACTTTTAGAGAGCTGTTCCCTGGTGGATGACTCTGAAGAATGTGTAGAAAGGGTAGACAGTAACCTTGGGCAACTGTCTCCAATGCCCAAGCATCTGACGTTATAGCCTGCCATTCCGTCAGATGGTGAGTTAACCTGCCCCCTACAGGTGTATTGTGTGGGAAGGCCTCAGAGTGGTTTGGGGGCGGCTGATGCAGATGCCGAGGGTAAAGAGGCACCTGCTGCTGCTGCGGTCTTAGTACTTTTGACCCGTCCACCTCGGGTGGATCTCTTTTGGCCTCTTTGAGCAGGTTGTCCTCTGCCTTTCCTGAATGCGGAATAATAGCGAAAGGACTTTCCTCTCCCAGAGGTTCCTGAGGGGCAAAAAGGAATCTGGCGGATAGCAGCTCCTAAAGATTTTGCTGCTACTTTAGAAGTCTGTAACTTTTCCAGACTGTCATCAACCTTTTTCCCGAATAATGAAGAGCCGTCAAAGGGCATATTCAAAAGTCTGGCCTGTACACATCAGGGGCAAAGCCCGACTTTCGCAACCACGCATGCCTGCGGATTGTTGTACTTGCCGCCATGGCCGTGCTGATACCGTCAGCAGAATCAATGCCAGTTTGAAGTGATTCGCACATGGCATCTTTGCCATCTTTAATAATGTTAAGGAAGGCTTCCTTTTCCTCTCCTTCGGGTATGCAGTCAGCCGCTGATGAAGCACACTCCCATAGTGTGAGACTGAACCTGGCGAGCGTACAGGTGGCGTTGATGGACTTCAACGCCATACTACAGGCAGATAAGACTTTCTTTGCCATAGAGTCGTACCTCTTGTCATCTCTATCCTGTGGGACAGTAGGGTAAGCGGTCCTACTGCTAGATGAAGTTGCCGCTTGAACCACCAGGCTCTCTGGGCTCGGGTGTTTTGACAGGTATTCAGGGTCAGCAGCCGCTACCCTATACTTGGTTGACAATCTTTTATTGACGGCAGGGATAACTTCGGGAGTTTCCCAATTAGATGCAATTTTTCTTTGTAAGGTTGCATGGAAGGGGACCACCGGGTCCTGCTGTGGGCCTTTGTCCAATATATCTGTTAGGTCATCCTGTTGGAAAACGGGTGAAGGCACAGACCAACCCATAAACTCAATTATTCTTGCCATCAGGGTTCTATATGGTGTTTTGGCATGTTCCCCTGGGTCTGGCTTAACAAATTCCACTTCTGGGGCAGTGTCCAGCCCACTTGCCTCATAGTGACTCCTGTAGTTCCTTCAGCCTTCTTTCCTCAGAGGTGAAATCCTCTGCAGTAGGCAGTGTGGTCCTCTGTAACCCGAATGTTTCCTGGTCAGAATCTTCCCCTTCTTCATAAATTGAAGAAAGTCCAGGGTATTCTGACCTCTGAAATGGAGTAAAACCCATTTCTAAGGCAGAAGGAGCCAAACTCGTCATTATTGGACGAGAAAACATCGATGTCGTCGACGCCGATGTAACAGGCTTCGAAGGCGCCGAAAACTGCGTCGAAAAAACTGGAAGGGGGTCTCGAAGTCGAGAGGATCGGGATCCTACTCGAGGGCATCGACGACGGTTTTGGCACACCGTTGGCTGTGGGGTGGCCTTGGTCCTCTTTTTCATCGGCGTCGAGTCAATGGACCGATTCGAGGAATCCTTCGACAACGGCGTCTATGGCGCCGATCCGTGCGTCGAAGGAATCTTCGACGACGGCGTCAGAGTCCTTGACGACTGTCGAAACGGTGCCTTCTTACCCGATGGCTCGTGGCGCTCTCGGGTGGAATGTTTCGCCGGGTGCTGCTCTCGTTTTGATTTTTTGGGTTTTTCACCCGGGGTATCACCCTCAGCTGTCTTCGAGGGGGTCGAGGCCGCGTTCTCGAAGACGCTTAACATTTTCTTTCTGAATTCCTCCCACTCAGCTTGAGAACTGTGTTTTGTGGGACAGGAGACTCTTTCTGGGGACACAGAAGACGACGAGGAATGGGACCTTCAACGTCTCTTTTTTTGAGTGTCTTGATCTCGACGAATGGTGGGAGCTGCTTCAAGATCTAGAATGTGAATGTTTTCGACGGCGAGGAGACGAATGCCTCGACTCAGCCGACGAAACTTTCAATGAGGTTTTGGACTTAACTCACTCGAGCTTCCCATTGCGCTCCTTCACGGCTTTCGCCGTCATGGACATGCAGTCCTCACACTCCGAACAATGGTGCTCGGATCCCAAACACCATAGGCAGATCCTGTGTGGATCCGTTATCGACATTTTTTTACTGCAGTCTCGACATTTCTTGAAGCGGGATCGCGGCGTCGTCGGTTCTGATGAAGAAGCCATCGAGAACTATAAGGAATATTCGAGTAGAAATAGATAACTATCCTGACTGAACTGAGCAACGATGTTCCGAGGCCCCACAAAGTGCGAAAAAACGGAACTGAGCAACGGACGCAGCGTGTGGCTATTTATGGGCATGGTGACGTCGGCGCCGATACGGTGGCCGTTGAGGGACATCGACTCGCCGGACGTCGACGCGCAGCGCCCTCTACAGAAAAAATTTCCGAGGCCAGCAAGTCGGAGGACACAATCCCTTCGAATAATTCTTTCTATAGTGATCATAAAGTAAGTAAATAATGGACCTCCCTCCAAAGGGAACCGTAGGGTCATTCGTCACAGGCATAGGTACCTCTGCATGAGCCACTCGAGTAGGAACAATCACATAAAACCTAGGCTTTCTTGCAATATCTAACTCTGCATGAGTTATTGGAATAGGACAAATCAAAGGGACCACTGCTTTCTTTGGACCAATAAAATACACAGTGTAAATCAGCAAAATCAGAAAAACAACGATAAACCGACCAAGCATATATTATGCACAAATACATTATGCTCCACCAACAATGCCTCTCCACTTGTTGCGGTCTTAGCTTTCTGTCTGGTATTGCAAGGTAGTTTATAGACCACATGATTTGCCTGTAATTACTTTTAAGGAAGAAAAACTCTTTATTCAGGCACTCTCATTAGACACTCCAGTAGTCGTTGAATCTCTTCAACAATCTCCTTAAGTAACTGACTGATTGACGGACGATTTATAGGATCTCGCATGAACACAAAAGTGTTAGTGTTCCTATAAACAAGATACAGATGAGCTTGAATCAAATAATAAAAGATCCTGGCAAGTAATTTGTGGGTGTCCTCGTCAGATAGAATAATTTGCGCGCTCAAATAAACGTTCAAGTAAATGTCTAATCGGGTCTAGAATTGCTGCCAGTAGTCGTCTAATCGTTGGGCCATTGTTAGGATCTTGTACGAAATAGCGCACATCAACAAGAGCAGGGTAAGCTCTGAGTATGAAAATGAAGACAGCAAGAAGTAGTCTGTGTATGTCAACATCAGTGAGCCCCATATAGCCCACCAAAGAGAAGGTCAGTAAGAAATGAGTCCGGTAACTGCTCTCTTCCAATCATCAAACAGAAAGCCCAAATCTGGCATTCTTAGCTTTGCGTTCCAACTCTAAATTTCAATGTCAACAAACTCCTGTGGTTCAAAAACAGTAGTTTTCACACTCCTTGATATAGCAATCACAAAGAGTGTTTCAGGGGAACCACAGTCCAGTGTACTCTCATCTGTCTACTGGACAGTTTCTGCGTCGTCCTTCCTCTTTCATGCTGAGCTTCTCTTGGACTTGCTTCCGAATGGGTTGGGGGTAAGTCGGCCTTTCCAGCGTAGACTTTCACATCTCCTTGATGAATCCAAGCTCGTCTTCCTTGTACTTTAATTGCTGATGGAGTGATATCTTCTAGAATGAAAATCGGGGCTCATGCCACTTTCTTGCCAAGTTCCTGATTAGCCCCTGATCTCCAGGAAAAAGTCTAGGTACAGGTAATTCTTGAACTCTAGTTGCTGTATGGACTTCATCTGTCTTCTGAGACAGACACCCCGTCCGCTTGACTTGATCAGAAATGACAGAGCTACTAGCGTCATACATTTTAAGTACGCACGTAGCTCATCGAACAATTCTGCAGTTGTGTGCCATCTCTCCTAGTCCTCCATGCAGGAGTTAGAGGCGTTTGTCATGCTCACCTGGTCTCCACGGGGGTGTAGCACGTAGTCGTATGACCGATAGCTGTACTGGTGTAGTTTTGATGGTATGATGGTGTCCTCTCCTCTGTTATCTCCCCAGGAGGCGTTAGCCTGTGTTAGGGAGAATTCTCTGTTAAGGCTAATTTCCCAAACCTAGTGAGTCCCACAGCAGCTTTGCTGGATTTTTGGGGTTTATTTTTATCTCCTGCTAAGAGTGAGACTCTTTTTTCTCCCACTCTTAGACATGATTTGAGATATCCTTTGACTTTGAATGTGTTTGATGGGCTATGGGGTCTTTTACTCCATAGGGCTTCATGTGTTTTTTGTATGTGTGTTACACAGCACCCTCCGTGCCGTAACACAGGGGTGTCATAGTGAGCCCCAAACATAGACTCTGTACCCTGGGACTAACTACTGTCTCCCAGGGCATGTAAAGACACCATTGGCTTTACTAGTCCTAAATTGTGAACAGAACCAGTACAAACCATTATATTGTGGTAGGGGCAATTCGATTGCTCCTGGGTCTGTTGTTCGAGGGGGCACTGTCCAGTCCCCCCTGAGCGAGTTTTGGCTGGTGGCAGTGGATACTACTTTTTATATTCAACCGCAAATATATTCCTATGGGATTTTCCCATTGTTCGAGGCGAATACTTTTTAACATAGTCTCAAACATACCGCCGGTTTATTTATTTAATATTAATTCACCGGTTGGTATTTTTTGCCAGAACTCTGTTCCAAAATGGCGTTTGTGTTCGCTTCTGTGACTCCAACCCAAGTCGAGCGTTAGTTCCACTTTTTGGAGGGCTTCTAAACAGAAGCCTCCAAAAAGTGGTGCCACTCTGTCTGGGTACCACAGGGGGTGGGGGAGGGGGTTTAGGCACCCTGGACTGAGTTGCCTCTGCAACTCAAGTCTCACTCTTGTGTGATTGGCCCACCACTTAACATGTTTGAGTGACAGCTAGGACTGATGAATGGGGGTTTTCTGCATAAAAGCAGGGCTTTGGGGACTGGGACTTCAGACGTCGCCACAGGACCAAAGAATCCGAAGAGGGAGAAGCTGAGCCGACCTGCAACGACAACACCACCGATGGAACCCTGCTGAACCGACTCACCACTTCTTCCAACAACAGAGGAGATCATCATCCCGAAGAGTCTTCTTCCTTTGACTGGTGGGGATAACCAGTTTGCCCGCCTTTTCGCCTTCCCGGATCATCTCGTGGCCACCTTGCCTGTGCCAAGCACACCGGCAACCGGGACACCACATTTTTCCACTATCGCGAATAAAAGGGTAGTACCTTTTTACCACAGAAATCGGCGGCTGGTTTCTTCCCTGGCAGTGCAACGACCTTCAGCTTTCCTCCACGTCGAGATCTTCTCTTCCTCTGGACGCCGCAACTTGCATCCATCCACTGCCAGGAACAACTGCCCCCACTGGAGGATTCTTTCCACTTTCAAGGTACTGTGTCCGCCTGGCCTTCCTCGCAACCGTCCGTGTGGGTTGTCTCGTAAATCCTCAACTTACCACTTGAGTTGGCCATAGGCTGGCTAACTGAACTTTTCTGAGCTGAACTGATTCCTTTTTAAACTCTCTGCAAGACTTTCCAAGCCTTTTAAACTGTGAGATCTTGGGCGCATTGGTGGTTTACTCTCTCCAAGAGGGAGCCTGGTGTCTGAACTTTTTGCTCACAAGTAGACTTTGACTTTCCTTCCTTGCGGAGTGCTTCTAAAGTATTGTGTTGTGTGCGGTTTCTAATTTCTGCCTTTTCCCTCCCTTTTTCTTAACTTATTGGAGTGCCATCTTTAGTTAAGCGCTCACCTCTGTCTGAAAATAAGTGGTGTTCACCAAGACTTGTCTAATAAGGTATAAGGGATGTATATATATTAATAGTGACCGTTTTTGAAATTGCTTATAATAATAGTGCTAAAGTGTTTCTAAGTGCGTCTTTAAATAAACAATTATATACTTGATACCAAAAGCTCTGGTCAGTGTTTGCTTGTGCTACTGTATTTTGGTACCTATCTTGTATACTCTATATACTGTCTAACTTCTTGAGGGAAGTCTGGCTGCTCAGCCACAGCTACCAGGTAAATCCGGGTGGTGCAGACTGCTACCAATTGGGTTTACTGCCAACATCTGTAGTCTTAAGACTTTTGCAGTGGTCCCTAAGGGAACTGCACAGGTTTCTGCCCAACAGCCTGCAATGTTGAAAGAAGATGTTAGCTAATGAGTGGGTTGGATTGGTCCCACTTCCTGCAACCTCCTGATGCCCGACTCCTCTCCTGGTCACCTTTGAGTTTGGGGAGGTTGGCTCTCCATCCTGCTTGATCTTCAGCAGGGGCGCAGTAGGTTCAGTCTTTCTCTGGGCACAGTTACTTCACTGTTCCTGAGTGTCTGTTGCTCTGTTTCGGGAATGCTTGGATTAATCAGGTAAGTCTCTATCCCAATGACAGCTTGGTATAGATGCTCAAAGTCTTATTGTTCCAAGGTTTAAACGTGTTTTGTCTTTCTTGCAGACGCGGTTTCGTACGGAAGGTTAGAAGAATTGACTCTCCTAGAATGCTGAACTGGTTGCCTCCAGGTGAGTATTAGCGCGGATGAGTGGCGCTGGATGGCTGAACAATCGTTTGTTTGGTATTGTGCGCAGCTATCCTGCTGTTTTGTGTTCCCTTTTTGCAGGCGCGGCGCAGCCCCAAGAAGGATGGAAGAACCGCTCCGAAGTAACCCGGAGAAATGCAGAATCCAGGGAGAGTATTGGATGCATGCGCAGAAGTCCTTTCCCAACAAGGGCGGCGGTCGGAAGACCAGCTGGAGACGAGACCGATGGACGGAATTGCAGGTAAGGCCTTTGTCGCTGTAGTAACACCTGTTTTTCTCCTTTTCTTCTTCCAGACACGGATGAATGGAAATCTCAGACGGGCGTGGCTGTAGAAACTCGAGGACAGAGCAGACACGGTGAGCGTTACGCTGCAGGAGTGCAGAATAATGCGAAGCGTGTTCTGCCTGCAGGGTGCGACTTAAATAGCCTTGCAAGTAGTTCCAGGTAGAGTTGTCCCTTTACCACACCCTGTCTCTCGGGAAAAGTAGTCCCTCTGCCACACCCTGGATATACAGAAGGCTCAGCCTCACTAGGCAGATTAAGTAGTTCCATAAGTTCAGCCCATTTCATGAGATTGTCGCCAACGGCACCAGGACTGAGTCCATGAGGCTTTGGGGCACTTCCTTGGGGCCTGATAAGTCCTTCTGGGTGACAGGGACTGGGGTGAGCCCAACAGTTCCAGGGGTTTCAGAGCACGCACCATGACAGCATTCTCATTCGTCTCCCTGTGACTAGTTTGTGGGGTGTGAGGTGGTTTTATGAGCCAGGTTAATTTCTTAATTTATATAATGCAAGGGCCAGGCAACATAGCCACCCCTTTTTCAGTGTCCGTTTCAATTTGGCTATTCTCTCTTTGAGCAGACCGTTGAGTCTCTCACATATCCTGTTCGCTTGCAGGTAATCAGAAGAAACGTATGCTTAATGCTCAATAATAAATTTGTTCAAAAACCTCATTCACAAAATGGGGACCATCATCTGATCTCAGCACCTCACATACTCCCCATCTAGGAAATACTTCTTACACTAAATATTTTGCAGCGCAAGTGGCATCAGGGTATGTGCATGGACCCGCCTCCATCCACCTGGTGAAGGGGTACACATCCACAATCATATACCTGTATCTATTACAAACCTGCAGCATATCAACATAATCAATATGTAAATGCTGAAAAGGACCATTAGGTTGAGGAATTACTCCTCTAACTGTTCACAATGTGTGCTCAGCAATAAACTTTTGACATACGATGCAATTTACTACATAAAAAGAAACCTGTTCTAACAGGTTCAGTACGAACAAGTCCACCGCAATGGTTACTGCAAGGCTTTCCCTAGTGACATACGCAGGGTAGTGTAGCTGTTCTAACGCCATTAACGCTTATTAAGGCAACAGGCATCACCGGTTTACCAGTGCTGTCTGTTCGCCACAGTGCTTCGGTAGGAGATAAACAATACCCACTCCGTGTCCACAGATCTTTCTCCTCTTGTAGAGCATAACTCTGGATTTCCATCAACTGAGTTCTAGATAAGCAGTTAAAACTTTCATTCAGAATCATCATCACAACAATCTTCTCTTTTACATCAGGAGTGTCAAAACTCATGTCAGGTGAATATGCAACACCTTTTGCCTCTTCGTCCGCGGCTTGGTTTCTGCATGAAATAAAGTCAGTCCTCTTAGTGGGCGCTGCGCACTTAACTATTGCTATGGCTACTGGGAGTTGTAGTGCTTAAATAAGCCTATCCAATAATGCAGCGTGTTGCACTGCAGTGTCGTCTGCTCGGAGGTAGCCCCTCCTTTTCCAAAGTGATAGCCCTGCATGCATGGTTGACGCCACAATGGCGGAGTCACTGTACTTCCTGGTCTGCGTGATTATCAAGCGAGACAATAAGTGCCACTAATTCTGCAGCCTGTGCTGAAAAATGGAACAGTAGTCTTGCACTAATCATCACTTCAGATTCCCCATTAGCCTTGTGCTTTACTACAGTGGCACCTGAATGCTTTTCTCCATCAGTTTGATCAATCCTTGAAGAACCGTCAAAGAGAAACTCTCCTGCTGCTAAAACTTTTCCTTCACCCTCTGGATCTCATCGTAGAATTCCTCATAGTTTGAGCAATCATGTATATGCTCGTCCTCTGCCAGTGGTTCCGCTACAAACGTGGCAGGATTCACTATTTTACACCTGACTATTTTCATAGCTGGATTCGATATAACCACCTCCTAAGCAGAAGCTTTTTGAGATGTCAAAGTACCCTTAGGCTTCTCCAAAACAGCAAAGCATCATCAACAAATAATGTCATAGAACACCCCGGCACTATGCTGGCAGATTTATTGATCACAAAAGCAGCTGCAGCCAATGATTGTTCGCAAGGGAAGTGACCCCTCATTACTGGGTCCAAAATCCCACTGTAATATGCTAATGATTTGTACCCCAATGAAGTTCTCTGTGCGAGTAATGCTGTCATGACTGTTCCATTTGTGTGTGAAAACAAAACAAATTCCTCCGAATAGTTGGGAATTCCTAAAACTGCAGCTGTACAAATAGGCTTTTTTAATTCATCATACCCCTCTTCCATTTCCTCAGTCAATTCTATATTTTCTTGTTCACCTGTGCCTTCTTTAGGGCTTGCAGCAAAGGTCTCGTGTATGAACTATAATCCAACACCCATGCGCTCACATAATGACACAGTCCAACGAATTGTTGCATTTGCTTTATAGTGTGCGGTTTTGACGTTTTCATGATCACCTCAGATCTCTCCGGTTGTGAATTTCTTTCCTTCATGCGAAATTAACTTTCTATGTAAAACACATCTTGACAGTACTGTAATTTATCTTTATCCATTTATATCCTTTGTCTGCTAGGATAATCATTAACTGAATCAAGTCTTCTGCACTCTTTATTGTTCTGCAAACTAAAATCTCATCTACGTACTGTAACACTACACTTGGCAAATTAATATTGCTCAGGTCCACCTGCAGGACCCTTAAAGATTGATGGTGACTCACAATAACCCTGAGGAGTAAACGTGTACTTTTCAGCTTCGTCTGATGAAACGTAAATGACGTCCAATCTTGAGAATCCCTGTGCAACGGGATTGAGAAAAACACATTTTTCAAGTCAATTAACATAAAATATAGCGCTTCTGGGGGAATACTGCACAGAATCATTGCAGGATTTGGGACTAGAGGAAACTCTGCCTCTAAAATCTGGTTAATCGTCCTCATATTTTGAATTAACCACCACAACCCCCCCTGATTTCTTGATAGAGTACACTGTGATATTGCATGGTGACTCAGACGTCACAAAAATGCCTTGTTCCATCATAGCTGATATAGTCTTAAAGATCCCCTTGATTGCCTCTCTGGACATGGGATACTGCCTTACTCGAGGTAAAATTGCTTCAGCTTAATCTTAAATTCTCACACCCCCCCTCACCAGGCCTTGCGTCATAAGGGCCTGTAGTCCATAAGGAGATTGGCATCTTTTCCATGTCTTCAAAGAATGTGGGACGTTTCCGCAATATCACCATTCTCTGTGGGACCTCTCGTCTTTCTGTCCTGATGCAATAAGTGATGCTCATTTCAAACACCACTTCATCATCTGACAGGTCATCTCTAAACACATCCTCGTCAGTGACATCAGTCAGTCAATCTATATCCCTCCCCAATAGCAATTACTGTTCTCCATGGCCTGCCCTTGTCCCATCCTTCAAGCATAGCCAATTCCCCTTGTACAATGGCTGCCGGTAAATGCAAGGGAAAAACTAGTCCCCCTTCTTCGTCCTTCTAAACAAAAATTCATCAGGTATTCTCATGATCTTACCCACTAAACCTGGTAGCCATGTTAACAAAATGCGTACCCCATAGTGAAAAACCTCAGGTTCCAGTTGCATCCCTTGCAAAGCTATTTGCCCTGTAAATGCCTTGATTAATTGAATTCACTTACATTTAAATAGTGTATTCCTGGTATTGAACACACTATGTCTTCATCAGTGAAGGAAATTGTCATATTTAGCTTCGTCATTAAATCTCGACCCAGTGTGTTGACAGGAGTGTGTCTCGAATACAATAATGGCACAGACATATTGCATTCTCCTATAGAGACGGACAATTTTTCAGTAAAAGGAACTCTACTTGTAGCTCCAGAGAACCCTTGAGCATTCATGGCATTACCCGATAACGAAAATTTTCCCTCTCGTATACATGAGCGAGTTGCTCCAGTGTCTACTAGAAAAGAAAAGTATTTGCCTCATATGGTGACGTCAACCCTCGGTTCCTCTTGAGGATTGGGTGTTACCGACAATACTGAACACATCAAGTCACCCTGTGAGCTCTCCTATTGTGGGTACCTATAAAATGATTCCCACCCTCAATGGTGACACCTCCTACACTAGGGTTCAATAACTTCCTTGTGTTTCCACTCCGCAGTATCAGCATAGGTGAGTGCTGTGACTGACCTTGTGGCGGATTCAATGGTGCTTGCAAAGCCTGCTGTGTTTGTGGTGCTTGCATCTGATACACTGTCTGATCTTGGGCAAACCCATCCCTATTTTGTGGGCTATATGCTGGAGGATGTACTGTCCCCCCCACCCCGAGAATTGCCCATTCTGCACATATCCTTGGCTTCCACATGTTCGCGTGATGTTCCCTGTCATTCCACATGTCCAACATACAGGAAGGACTCTCCTAACTGCATGCCTGGATTACCACCTTGGTTATTCTGAAAGCTGCCTCGGCTACCCTGAAACTTTCCCCGATTATTCTGAAAGCCTCCTCATCCACAGAAGCCTTCTCTGCCTCCCGGCAGAAACCAGTTTCCTCCTTGAGCGAACTGCCGTTGGTTATTCACATGTGGCAAACCTGCTGTCTGCTGTGAACCTGGCCCTTCTCCACTAGTCAACATCACCCCTTCTATAGCATACGTGGACAGCTTCTTCTGTACTAATTTAGCTTCCTCTATCTTCCTAGTATCCTCTTTCTTTCGATTTTTCTTTTGCAACAATCAGCAATGGTGCGCTATGGTCAGCTGTATTTCTGGCCATGGCTTTGCCTCCATACCCACCAGCTTCTTGAGCTGTCTTGTACCTGATCGGGCAATCCCTGACATAGTATATGATAAAATACAAGTATAGATTTCCCCCAAAGCTCTCGAGTTTCCAAAGGCCGCTGCTATTGAAAATTCTGAATTTAAGCAAGCAGATCCTCACCTTCCTGCATTTTACGTGCCATAATTGCTCCCATATCTGACTTGTCAGGATATTGTACTCTGAGCACTTTCCAGCATGCCGCTCTACAATTATTAAACAGAGCGCCATTGTGCACTGTGTTCTGTGCTGTAACACTCTAATATCCCACTCTCGTCCAAATATCGTAAGCCCTCTTCCCAAGGATGTCGGCTAAGAGACCCTTAATGTCCCCTATGGCTAGAGTATTTGCTCAGGTCATCTTTTCTAACTCATATATCCATTTTCCCACACCCGACGTTAAACTGGGTAACTTGCATAAAAAATTATCTTTATCCATCTGGGGCCACAGTATATATCCAGTGTGACCCCTCCTTTCCCTAATAAAGGGAATTGTGAAATTCCAAAATCAAAATATGCTCCCATTGTCTGCCTATCCATGGTAGGGACAATTGTTCCTGATCACCTCCCTGGGAATGACCTTCGTCTGCTTACTTATGGTGGCGATTCCCCACTCTCACTATGGGATCGCCCTTTCGATCGTTTTATGCATGCCATAGGCTCTGGCATTCTTTCTTTAGGCAAGTCTAGATATGACCATCTAACTTTCTTGTCTGTCTGAAAACATCATTCGGGACCGCATGCATCAGCTCCCTCCTCCCCATGGAAGGTTTCTCTGTATTTGTCTGACATGTCTTGTCCCCAACTCGTATGGCTGTCCTCTTTCTAATCCCTATTTAGAGTCAGCTTGTCCAAGGACAACACTCAATGCTCTAGACTAAACAGACTTCCCCCTTTAGCCCATGACTGGGAAACCTCAGATTGATAATTTTGCCCTTTATTTTTCAATTCTCCTTTTGTTCTCATCTCTTGATGAGCCTTTTTGATTCCATCTCCAATATCTCCCATCTCAAAATCCTACTCTAGGTTTGCTCTAGAAGGCCCTGGCATCGGTTCTTGTGATGGAAAGAACCATTCTAGGTCCTCCCATGCCGCTACTGGATTTGGTTCCATCAACTCTTTCTCAATGCGATCTATGTTGCGTGCTCTCTGTCTCTTCCGTTCCATTTCCTCATCAAATGCCATTCGGTTTTTGCTTCTTCTCTAACCCCTCCTCATTTGCCTACTCGCACCTCTGCGTCTTTGCATTCATTTCTCTTTTAAATTCTGTTCTTCCTCTTCTCTTCTAGTCTGTCTCATTCTTCGATCGCACTCTGTCTATTGTCATATTTTCTTTGCTCCTCTGTCCTTTCTTCCTTTCAACTGTTCTTCCTGAAACATTTGCTCTCATCTTTGTCTACTCTTTTGTTTAGTCTCATTTTCATTCAATCGTTTCTCTCGTTACCTGTATTTTTTATCTTGCTCGTCTTGATCTTCTCTTTGCTGCACTTCAACACTCTTGCCATCAAGTTTGAGCAATATCTGACCTCCCATCCACTCATTCTGTATGAGCGCCATCGTCAGTTGTTTTTTTCTCCTTCCCATCTCTTAATTTCTCTTTCTATATCTCGAGTCACACTTGGTCGCTCACCTTTCTCTTTGTCCCGTGGGATTTTAGAGATCACATCTTTTTCGAGAGCTCTTGCTGGGATCTCATCACCGCTATAAGCAGGGGGTTCATACGTTGGATTGCTATATCCTGCAGCTTCTTTAAGCTCTCTTAGCGGATATACGCCATCTTTTGGACTATCGCCATTCACTTCAGGTGCGGTTGAGGGAGCAGAAGGCTCAACACCCCCCTCTTTAGACTGGTTAAGCATCCCATCGTCAAGAGGTGGATCTTCCCGTTCCTCTTGGCACATCTTCCAAAGTTCTAAAGCTAGCTAGCTAGCTAGCCTTTTCCAACTTTTTTCCCTGTGTACGCAGCGTGCAAAAAGACGTGGTCATGTGTTGTAAATCCGCTTTTGACAGTGATCCCCTTGTGGCCATGGCATGAACATTTTATCTGCTGAGCCCGTAACCCATTCTGCACTGTACTGCTTAGGTGCATGTTTTGGCAACCGTTTGCACAAATGTATGAGTGGAGTAACATCCTCCATTGTGACAAGTCTTACTTGACTGTCGATACTTACCCTTCTTTGTTTTACCACAATCTATTGGTTGTCGCTCTTCGACATTTCATCATTTCTTTAACACATACAATATACAGACAGACTGGCCAGCCTACATGTGAGTTGTCCTCTAACCGATCTATCTGTTTGTAGTTTAGGCATCCACTTGGATTCTAGAACAACTCCTTCTAGACATCCCTGGACGTAGGATTCTGGGCTTATCTTATGGATTGCTCCTCGTCCATATATCCTCACTTGACGTTTGTTATTAACTCAAAAACCCAACCAAACTTATGTTAATCTACCCCATCATTGCTTTCCCCATGCAATATTACTTTGCAACATTTCTCAATCTACTCACCATTTGATTGTCTCCTCCTCAACCGACCACCGTAATCTTCAGTCCACTCAGCTGCCTGTAGAAACCGGGAGGGGATTCTGTGAAAGAGGGACCCGTGCCACCTATCTTTTAGTGACTTGCAAGTTTTTACGACTGGCCGCTATTGACAGGGAGCCTCGCGGTCCTCCAGCAAAAGGGCCGAGAACAGCCAATAATCTGAGAGCCTTAATAGCTTACTGGACTGATGGGTACAATAACCATCCTCTGCTACCACGTGAACCCATAGACCTAAGGTCCTTTAAGACGAGGCAGCAATACTTAGAGGTGGATGGGGATGCAGAAGTTACCCAAACATCAATAATTAAAACAACTCAGAAAGTTGGTAAAACTTAGTTCTGTTATAATATCAATTATCCGACGTTCGCTCAATGCATTTCAGAAAAAACAGCTTTTATAAATCCAAATTCGTCATCACTGAAGTCATACTACACAAAGCTACTTGGGGATATGATAGGCTCTCAGGGAACATCTAGATATATGTTCCATACTGAGTAGTGCGTGGATCTCTAAATCAGGTGGGCTTCTAAGCCCATCCCTAGAGACAAGTCCTCTTCATCGTCATAAAATACACAACGATTAATTGTCTACACAAACTATAGGGCTCCCTCATACGTGTCCCTCTACAATTGGTTGGCACGCTTGTACCCTTCTGGAATATTCTACCCGCTAGCAGCACGAAGGATAGCATCCCAGGTGCATGTATGGTCAGTGTGGTCTTGCCTCCCTCCCCACCCAATTAGCCTACATCTATCACTCCTACAGTCTGGCCAGTCAATTAAGGCTTTGAACTTGGCCTTGCAGAGCTTTGTGTGCCTGAGAATGAGAGCGAGTGCAGCATTGCCTTGCCTTTTGGTTTCGGTGTAGCTTGACCCAAAGCTATTTCGATCTCGACCCTGTGACTGGAGACCACTCTCTGAGTCTGTTGCTGTATATAATACTATTAAATGATTAACTCTTGATGCCTTCAGTGTTTTTTCATACTGTTTCAAAAAGATTTTGTTTCTTTCTCACGTTCATTGTAGCCTTTTCACAGGTGCCCAACTTACTGTGGCCTCGACTTCTTGGTGCTGGGAAAGCCAAGCGCTTGACTTTCTCCTTCGCCATCAGTAAATTACCAACTGCGCCACAAACAAATCCCTTCCAATCATGGGGTTTCAAGCCTTGCTAAAGTGCACAGTGGAATATCCAGTTTCTCTTCATTCCTCTATGTATATGGTGCATCGCCGCAATCTATTCACTACGTAAACTTGCGTTACTGCATCTGTACAAGTGTAAAATGACTTCGCTTTTTCTCTGGTGCATCACTGCACCAGCATCTTAATTTCGATCCTGAAATGTTGCTTAATCTCCACTTCATCTTCAATTTCTATATAACGTTTATATCTTTTTGTCTTGCATGTTTTTTCAGGGTACATCAGTTCTATTTTGCATGATGTTACCTAATCTTCATTCTCGTTCAAATGCACACTTCCTCTGGAACGTCATCCAAAAGAACACTTTCTTCTTTTGTGCACGCATGTAGGGTTTTCTCAATGGGTACCTTGTCTCGAGGAGTCTTTGCGGTATAGGCATTCTCACTGGAACTGCACGTGTCGCCATTTCTGGTTCCCAACATATTGGCAACATGGGGGCCAAGCTTTGGATGGGGGTACTTTGCACCTCATCTACATCTTTCACACACCGAAACTGCCAAAGCTACATTAAGAAGTAGCAAGGTCTTCTTTTTGGGACCTTGTTAGGGGAGTTTTCCTAAAGTCTACCAACAGACTATCCCTTGGCATACACGTCCCAACTCTTAATAGAAGTCTGTACTACCTAAATGTCTGGTAGAATGACAGCCAGGCTCAGCTCAGAGGTTTTCAAAGCAGCCCCCGCTACAGAAAGAGCTTGCGCAGGGTTTAAATCCAGTCTGGCTTGCTACTACTAAATGCATGCCTGCTGCAAACTCGCCATCTCCAGTCTCAAGTAACCAGAAGTGCAGTCCAGTGCAGTCCTGTGACCAGAACCGCCCAGCTGACCTTATCCAGCCAGATGTGCCCAGCTGTCTTTGGTTAGACCTGATCTGTGTGATGACCAGAATCCTTGACGGTCCACAATCCTAAATTAAAGTGGACTAGTCCGTTTTTTGTTTCTACTGCCCGGATCCCCGCCTCCGCCAGCACACAGTATTTAATCACTGGTGCTAGCGCACCCGCGCGCGCACCCGAAGTGGCACGCAAGTGGGCTGTTGGGCTGGGAGACTCTGGAGCCACATTGCTTTTCGCTGCTTCGTTTGGACTAAAGTTGAAGTGAGTGAGTCTGCAAGAGGAAGCACAAGTGGACATTTGGCTGCGTAACACGCGGACGCTTGGTGAAATATTGCAGGCCATGCGCTGTGGGACTTTCTTTGGGACCTGTTTGGGAACTGGGACTGGGTTTGGGACTGGTACTGGTACTGGGATAAGGATAATAGGAGATTTCGCTTGAAATACTCACTTCCTCTTTCTCTATTGCTTCACAGTCTGTTTTTTGTTTCTACTGCCCGGATCCCCGCCTCCGCCAGCGCACAGTATTTAATCACTGGTGCTAGCGCACCAGTGCGCGCACCCGGAAGTGGCATGCAAGTGGGCTGTTGGGCTGGGCGGAGGTGCGGAGTCGGTGAGTGAGTCCCCTCCTCTCCTATTTCAGGGTTTAGACCCTAAATAGGCCATCATGGCGCAATGGGAAAATATGAGCTATAAAAACCCCCGGGCCAATCCCGGACGTAGATACAAAGGCCGCACAGAGTGACGGTATTGAGACAAAATCTAGTACGAGGTGGTTGTTAATCACGAAGCTATGACCTTGGGTGAAAGACATATTGATCAGAAAACCATGACTCCCTCCCGGGCTATTACTACCCAAGAGGAGATCTTAGAGGGGGTGAAAGTGGAAGAGGAAACAAAGGTGAATATGGCTGCTATTAAACAGGAAGTGGAATTTGCCTATATGCACTCGCAAATACAAACAAAAATGGGTGCGCAATTCTTGGGGGAAGAGAATATCTCTTTTGTGCCAGCGGGCCTCTCATTTGAGACCCAAATCCCTGCTCAATCAAGTTTTCTGAGCATAAATGACCTACTTGATCAAAAAACAATTGAGGGGACATAGAATATGCAAGAGGAAATAAATATTGATGTATCCATGATGGGGCAAGCAGTAAGACGGAATTGGGGAGGCATGCTAGGCTCTCAAGGGGCCCCTCGACACCTGTAAATGCCTCCAAAAATGGGTTTGATCAAGTACATCTATTTAAGACACTTCCGAAATCGAGTTCTGCTACATCATACAGATGCTAAATTCCCGCTACCATCTGCCTCAATTTTCACAGATACCCAGCAAGGTTGGGGGGTGGAAGAGAATAATGTTGTAGAGGTGCAGGGAACCACCATACCAAAGGGGAATCGGCTGATCCCTGTACTGTCAAACCATACTAACACTCTGCCAATTTTGGGAGCCTCCCTTACCAGTTCGCCCATTAATGACATTAATGCCAAATTTGAGGAGTCACTACCAGTATTATCTAGAATATTAAACCTCCTCGATAAAAGCCATGAGCTCACCCATTGGGAGATAAAATATCTGAAAAGGGTTGCTTTTGATACTCAATTAAAATTAACTAGAGTAGAAGGTTTTCTCATGGGCAAAGATGAAAGGATGGCGTTCTCAAAAGGGAAAGCACTGTACCGCTCACCTGGTTCCCACGGGGGCGCTGGTCTAGTCTGGATTGCTGTGGCCTCTTCTAGCGTGATGCGCAGGACCCGGAACACCGATTGGACAGGACCTCCAAATCGTGCTTGCCTGGCCCGTAGGAATATCCTTCTGCAGATGAGAAAGTGTGCTAGCTCCCCCCTTTCCCCCTTCGTTCCTCTCTAACTTCCTCCAAACCCCGGTTTAAGCTCACCTTATGGTTTGGAAGGATGAACTCTCCATCCTGCTTGTGGTGCAGGGGCGCGCGTTTGTCCAGTTACTTCACTGGTTTTCAGAATGGCGCTGGCAAAATCCACTTGACTTTCCTGAGCGATGCGCCGTAAGTATGAAAGTTCAAAGTTCAAGTGAGGCCCCCTTTATGTTGTCTTTCTAACCTGTGATCTGTCCTTTATTTCAGGTGCAGAATGAAGGCGATGCGTCGAGGGGTTAAACTGCCGTGGTGAGTAGTGATGAGGGCGATCCCTCTAAATGTCCTCATCATTCCCCAGAAATGTCTCTTGTCCTTTCCCCATAGGGGCCGGGGTACGGTACCTGCCAACTGGGCAGCGCCGACCCGAAATGTGGAAGAAAAGCCGGTAAGTATTATGGCTGTTAATCAGGCTTTCCTTCTGTGTTCCTTCTGCTCACCTTTTGTTTCTTCCTCTCTCCCCTAGGTGCAGAGATGTGGCGTCCGATGCTGACAGCCGCGATGGAGCCGGGAGATGTCTCGAGGACAGGTGAGTGAAGCGTGGCGCTGCAGCGAGCAACGCAATGCTTTTAAATGGAAGTCTTTCTTCAGGGGTGCTGGCGAGAAGAGAATGGAAGTCTTTCTTCAGGGGTGCTGGCGAGAAGATTCCGGATGCAGGTAAGAAGTTTGAAATAGTCCTTGGTTTTCACCTTTCTCTTCTCTTCCTTCCTTGCAGGTCTACCAGGTTCGAGGCGGGCGTGGCTGGAGTCCAGTAGCAGGAGCAGACACGGTGAGCGTTAAGCTGCAGGAAGCAGAACAACGCGAAGCATGAGCTGCTGTCTGGGCGTGGCTTAAATAGCCTCCAAAGAAGTCCCAGATATGTATCCTTCCCCAACTAGGTATGTATCCTTCCCTGGCCACGCCAGAGTGAAAAAATAGTCCCTATGAAAAAATAGTCCCTATGAAAAAATAGTCCCTTTCAGGTCTCAGGGAGGCCTGAAGCGTGCAGCATGGTCTGCATCAGGTAAGTGCACAAAACACCTCCCTTTATGAGCATGGAGCCTATGGCGCCAGGACTGATGTCCAACATGAGCCTGGCGCCAAAGGCCTGAGTCCAAAGAGCCCCTATAAGGGGCCGCTGGGCTTTTACCCGAGGGCATGATGCCTGCTTCCGGGGCTGCTGGGCCTGGCCTGGTGCTCAGGGGGTAGGCATCATGACAAGAACCCATACAAATCCCAAAAACAAATAATTCACAAAGCACTCAAACCCTGGTTAGTGGAAAGGAGATTGTGAGCTACGCTAGCGTGATACCTGTGGGGATTGCAATGAACCTACCAAAGGAAAATAAAAAGAACGATGAGAAAAAAGAACAGAAATTGGAGCCAGAAGGGGAAAAAAGGATAATAGAGGTCTTGAAAGAACTATCAACGAAAATTTCTATCTTAGAAAAGGGCCTGTTAGATCTACTGGGAAAACTGGTACCTCGAATGCCTGTGAGACCAGTAACATTCATTCAGGAAGAACATCCCATTCTCCCCTCTCCACCTGACAGTCCATCGGCACTTGCAAAATTGTTGTAATCTATTGATGGTGCAGGGGCCCTGGTCGATGAGACTGTAAAACAAAAGGAGGAGGGGAGTCCGATGGGTAACGGCTTCTTCCTCTCAAGAAAACAGAAACGACTGGCGTTAAAGGCAAGCAAAAGGCTGATGAAAAAGGGACGGATGCCTGCTAGACCCGAACCCCGCAAGCCAGAATCGAAGGCTTCCCCGAATGAAGTTGCACTATCTGATTTAAGACAACTCAGCGAGGAAAGTAGATGGCCTTACAATTAAATGCAACTGACATCTCAAAAAAAAAAAAAAAAAAAACTAATGGAAATAATGTAAATGGGAAAAACATGAAAAAAATGGGGAAAACAAACCCGACTCAGAGGGAAGTTTTCATACCAAAGATAACTGACAAAATTAATCGGAACCGACAACGAGAAAGTACAACTATTACATATAGATGGGGAAAATAAAGAGATAAAACAGTCACAGCTGTCTAACTTCTATAAGGTTTTGGAGAAGTCGACTGATCGGCAGATCTTACCACAAGACCTCTCCAACCGTTGGCAGAAAACCCTACCACCTGTAACGCTCACCTGATTCTCGCAGAGGCGCCGGTCTTGACTGGGCGACTACCGTATCTTCAAAGGTGATGTGCAGCACCCGGTTGGCTCTTTGGGCTGGACCTCTGTGCCCTGTATGCCTGACGTGCAGAGTAAGATGTCTGCAGATAGAAAATACGGGGTTAATGAACTCGGGTTATTGGGGTGTCCCTATCGCTTTCCCCTTCTCCTCTCCTGTAGACCCCCACAGGTTAACGCTCTCACCTTAGGTAAGTGAATGCCGAGCTCTCCATCTGCCTCGGGGCAGGGTGCTGTAACCAGTTTCTTCACTGGATAGGTAGCGCAGGCCTCTTGACTTCAGAGGACTGCTGTCCGTCGTTTACTGCACGAACGGTAAGTTTTGAGTAACTCAAATGTCTTTAAAGTCTTTAATAATGATGTCTCTTGTTTTGCAGGGTTCCGGCGATGGCGGATGACGGGCTGAAGTGAGTTGAAGATGGAGCCCGTGTGATGGATAGAAGCGCCTGGAAGCACGCAAGTAAGCGCTTGTTGCCCGCTTCACGAAGCGCTCTAACTCTCTTTTTATTTTGCAGGTACAAGTTCGGAGCGGCTGCAGGGTGCCGGGATACCCACTGGGTTAGATGTGGAAAGGAGTAATGGCACGTGAGTATTAAAGTTCCCCAATGTCTTTAAACGCACCTTGTTTTGTCTTTCAGATGCGGGATGCAGCGCCGACGGCCTCCGGAGCGTGCGAAGAGTTGGTAAGCTTTTGTCTTTCAGATGCCGGAATGCAGTGTGAAGACCTCCGGAGCGCACGAAGAGTAGGTAAGCCTTTGCCTTTCAGATGCCGGAATGCTAACCTGTTCTTTCTTGTCTTTATAGGTGTTGCTGAAGACTGGATTCAGGATGGTAAGCCTTTTTCCTTAGGCCCAGGACCGGATGCAGAAGACACGATGAGCGTTCTGCTGCAGAGGGTGCAGAATAACGCAAAGCAAGATTCATCCACCGGGTGTGGTTTAAATAGCCTCCTGTAGTGCTTAGGTGTCTCCTTCTACAGCCACGCCTAAGTAAGAAAAGAGTTCCTGGTAAGAAAAGAGTTCCTGCCTTCCAGAAGAGTTCCAGTGTTCTGAATCTAGGGAGTGGCTCCAGCCCCACCCAACAGGAAAAGTAGTTCCAAACAGAAGAGGATCAGAGGCTCAACTGGCAGGCAAGTAAGCAGCATGGTCTGCTGCAGGTAAGTCCACCCAAGCATTATGAGCCCGGCGCTTCCAGCGCTGGGACTGGGCATATTTATGAGCCTGGTGCCACTGGCGCCAGGACTGGGTCCAAAAGGTCCCAATTGGGACTGGTTGGCACTCGGAACCTGGGTTATGGATCTGCTTCCAAGGGAGTTGGGAAATCCCTGACCTTTTGGAAGCAGAGATCATGACAGTACCCCCCCTCAAGGCCCCTCCCAAACCGGGCTTCTCTGGGGGTTTTGGCTTGTCAGGAAATGTTCGGTGAAATCTTTTGATTAGGAGAGGAGCGTGGACATATTCAGCAGGTTCCCAGGATCTCTCTTGGGGGCCGTAGCCTTTCCAGTCAATTAGGTAGAATAGTTTAGATTTGGAGATCTTGGAGTCCAGAATGCTTTTGACTTCAAACTCGAGTTCTCCATCAACTAGGATAGGTTTTGGAGATTTGGTTAGTCGGGTTTGAGGTTGCACGGGTTTTAATAGAGAGACGTGGAAGACCGGATGTATCTTCATGTGCGGGGGCAAGTCCAACTTGACCGCTACTGGGTTTACTATGGTAGTGATGGAATAGGGATCAAGGTATCTTGGGTTGAATGTGCGTGGCTCTTTTAGAGATAGATATTTGGTGGATAACCAGACTTGATCCCCTACTTGATAGTGGGGGGCTTCCTTCCGATGTTGATCTGCTCCTTTCTTGTATTGTTCTTTAGCCCTTTGAAGGTGAGAAACAGCTTCCTTAAAGGCTTGGGTGATTGTAGAATGCAGGTAGTCTACTGCTGGTGTTTCAAGATCTTGGAGGGGATCCAACTCCGAGGTTCGAGGGTGACTGCCGTACAAAAGAAAAAACAGGGTTTTCCCAGTTCCCGAATGGACAGAGTTATTGTAGGCATACTCGGCTATCCAAAGGATATCTTTCCAAGTTTTTTCAGTTTGTTGCAGCATGCAGCGTAAATACTGTTCCAGAGTTTGATTGGTCCTCTCGGTTTGTCCGTCGGTCTGAGGGTGGTGACTGGTCGATAGTCTCACATCAATTTGAGCCGACCGACAGCAACTTCGCCAAAAATGAGAAATAAATTGACTACCTCGATCCGAAATTAGAACCGAAGGAAAACCGTGCAGTCGGACGATGTTTTCGAGAAATTCTCGGGCCAGAGTTGCTGCTGTTGGCAAGCCTTTGAGCGGAATGAAATGCGCCATCTTGGAGAATAAGTCCACGATTACTAGAATCGTATTGTATCCGGAGCATGGAGGTAGATCGGTGATGAAGTCCATAGAAAGCGTATGCCAAGGGCGAGGTGGGATGTCAATAGGGCGTAAGAGGCCTGCTGGTCTTTCCTTTTGACTCTTGTTTTGGGCGCATACTCCACAGGACATTATAAAGTCTCTGATATCTTTTTTCCAAGACGGCCACCAGAAGTAGCGCTTGATCTTTTCTGAGGTCTTGGCTATACCGGGATGACCTTCCATTAAAGAGTCGTGATAACAAGAGATTACTTTTTTCTGTAAATCTGTGCTGGGTAGGTATAATCGTTCTTGGAAATACAATAAGTTGTCCTTTACTGCAAAGTCCTTTCCCTGCAGATGCCAATTCTGTATGTCTGCTGGAGTTACAAGTTGCCTGGCTTTATCCTTAACTTCCTCTATGGATTCTGTGGCGATTACACCCAGAATTCTTTGTTCGGGAATGATTGGTACAGGTTTAGGGTTGATCAAGTGTTCTTCCACTCCCATCCGAGAAAGGGCATCGGCTTTACCGTTCTTTGTACCAGGTCGATAGGTAATTATGAAGTCAAACTCGGCAAAGAATAATGCCCAACTGAGTTGTCTAGAGGATTGGGCTTTTGCGGTTTTCAAATATTGCAGGTTTCGGTGATCCGTAATCACAGTAACGGTGTGTCGGGCCCCCAGCAGATAATGCCGCCAAGCCTTAAAGGCAGACTTGATAGCCAGAAGTTCCTTGTCAGTAATCGTGTAATTGACTTCAGGAGGCGAGAATTTGCGGGACCAAAATGCCACGGGATGCAACTGATTAGTTACCGGGTCCTTTTGTGATAGAACTGCCCCCATGGCAAGGCTTGAAGCATCAGTTTCCACGATGTAGGGGAGTTCGGGGCGAGGGTGTTTTAAGATTGGTGCAGAGATAAATTTAGTCTTCAAATCCTGGAAAGCTTGTTCCGCCTCGGTAGACCATTCAAAACGTTTCTTTTTCTTTAACAAGGCAGTGATGGGCTGGACTATTCGAGAGAACTCGGGGATAAACCTGCGGTAAAAGTTAGCGAAGCCTAACATGCTTTGCACACCTTTTACGGAGGATGGTGATGGCCATTTGAGAACTGCATCGACCTTCTTTGAATCCATACGCACTCCGCCAGGTGATAATATGAATCCCAAGAATTCAACTTCAGTCACGTTGAAAACACATTTTTCCAACTTAGCGAAAAGTTTGTGTTGACGCAATCTTTCGAGGACCATTTTCACGTGTTTCCGATGTTCAGATTCCGATGAAGAATAAACGAGAATGTCGTCGATGTAAACAACAACACACACATCTATGAGCTCTCTGAGGACATCGTTCATAAAATATTGAAAGGCGGCCGGGGCATTGCAAAGTCCGAAGGGCATGGCCTGATATTTAAATAGCCCATACTTGGTGCGGAAGGCCGTCTTCCATTCATCGCCCTCTTTTACTCGTACCAAGTGGTAAGCTCCTCTAAGATCCAGCTTTGTATATATGCATGCTTTTCTGACTTGGTCCAGGAGTTCAGGGATCAAAGGTAACGGATATCTATTCTTAACGGTGATCTGGTTCAGGGAGCGATAATCGATACAAGTTCTAAGGTCTCCTTCCTTTTTTGGAACGAAGAACAAAGCTGAAGAGGCAGGGGACTTGGAAAGACGAATAAACCCATTTGCCAGGTATTGATCCAGGTATTGTCGAAGGTGAAGGTTCTCAGGCTGGGTGAGGGCATAAATTCTACTACAAGGAGGAGTAGATCCAGGTGTCAGGTCTATCTGGCAGTCATAAGACCTATGAGGTGGTAGAGAGTTAGCCTGATCCTTCCGGAAAACATCTTGGTATTCTAGGTATTCGGGAGGTAACTGGGGAGTCTCTGAAGAAATTACGGCCAGTGCAACACCAGGTGGAGGGTGACAAGTAGAGACACATTCTGGAAACTGGACCGTTCTTGCTCGCCAATCGATCAGAGGATTGTGTTTCTCTAACCAAGGTATTCCTAGAATAATCTGGAACTGAGGGGCCTTGATCACATCGAACACAATCTTCTCATGGTGTCCATCTGGACTTACTAGCGTCACCTCTTGAGTGGTATGCGTTACTAGCCCGGAGGCTATCTCCGTACCATCCACCGTAGTAATGACGTCCTTTACAGCCTTGGGACAAAGAGTTAGATTCATCCTCAAAACCATTTCATGATCCACATAATTGCCGATGGCACCGCTGTCGACGTAAGCTTCAATTGCATGTAATCGATCCGGATTATCAGGGCTAATGAGGACCATAGGTATCACGAAATGCGAGGTCACGGAACTGGTTTTCACGCTCGGCAAGAGGACCTCTATTCTTGTCGGGCGAGGTCGTTTCCCTGCTCAGAGTTTGTAACTGTGGTAACTGCAGCTCCTACTGCCTTCTTGGCAGGTTTCACCGGCCAGTCTCGAAGAAAGTGCCCTGAGTTTCCGCAATATAGGCATAATTGCAACTGTTTTCTCCTTTCCCGCTCCCTTTGTGTTAGAGGACCTTTCAGACCCCCTATTTGCATGGGTTCCCCGGAGTCTACTCCTTTGGAAGGAGTTGGCGGTTTGGAAAATACTCGAGCATCAAACTTGGAACGATCGGCCTTCCTGTTCTGCAGTCTGTGATCTATTTGAACGACCAAGTCTATATAATCCGAACAGTCTTGTGGGGGATTCACTACTTGGGCTAAAACGTCTTTGAGCTCTCCACGTAGACCTCTATAAAACAGCGTAATCCTTTTGTCCTCAGGCCATTGAGTTTCCACTATTAGTCTATTGAAAGATGCAATACAAGCCAAAAGGTCTTGATTACCCTGTCGCAACGAAAGAAGCTCATTGTCCAAGGCCTGCCCATGTGCATGTCTTGCGAACAGTTTTTCCATATTAAGCTGAAAGGCTTGAAAATCATGGAGAACCGGATCATCTTGATTAACTAGAGGGATCGACCAGTCTGCCGCATTGCCACTAAGGTACGAAAGCACAAAAGCTACTTTAGCTTGATCAGTTGGAAAGGCTGCTGGCCGGCATAAGAAGTGCAACCGGCACTGATTGATAAATACCGCAAACCTCTTTGGGTCACCAGAAAATCGTTCGGGCGGAGCCAGAGGTACATTCCCAGGTAGGTTGATCTGCACTGGATTCATAGAGGATGTTGAAGGAAGATTTGCCCCTGATGCGGGTAGCGGGGTCTGTCCGGCTTGTGACTGTAGCAATTGTCTAGCAAGATCATCTGTTCTCTCCTTGGAAATAATTAGTTCCCTTCTTAGAGCGTTCGTTTCCTGACGAGCTGCATGCACTTCTGCCCTTAGTTCCCGAAGTAACCGGGCTAGGTGGTCAGTATCCGAGGTTTCCATAGCGCCTGGGCGAGAGTTTTGCGGTAGGCTTTGCGTTCTGTAACGCTCACCTGATTCTCGCAGAGGCGCCGGTCTTGACTGGGCGACTACCATATCTTCAAAGGTGATGTGCAGCACCCGGTTGGCTCTTTGGGCTGGACCTCTGTGCCCTGTATGCCTGACGTGCAGAGTAAGATGTCTGCAGATAGAAAATACGGGGTTAATGAACTGGGGTTATTGGGGTGTCCCTATCTCTTTCCCCTTCTCCTCTCCTGTAGACCCCCACAGGTTAACGCTCTCACCTTAGGTAAGTGAATGCCGAGCTCTCCATCTGCCTCGGGGCAGGGTGCTGTAACCAGTTTCTTCACTGGATAGGTAGCGCAGGCCTCTTGACTTCAGAGGACTGCTGTCTGTCGTTTACTGCACGAACGGTAAGTTTCAAGCAACTCAAATGTCTTTAAAGTCTTTAATAATGATGTCTCTTGTTTTGCAGGGTTCCGGCGATGGCGGATGACGGGCTGAAGTGAGTTGAAGATGGAGCCCGTGTGATGGATAGAAGCGCCTGGAAGCACGTAAGTAAGCGCTTGTTGCCCGCTTCACGAAGCGCTCTAACTGTCTTTTTATTTTGCAGGTACAAGTTCGGAGTGGCTGCAGGGTGCCGGGATACCCACTGGGTTAGATGTGGAAAGCAGTAATGGCACGTGAGTATTAAAGTTCCCCAATGTCTTTAAACGCACCTTGTTTTGTCTTTCAGATGTGGGATGCAGCGCCGACGGCCTCCGGAGCGTGCGAAGAGTTGGTAAGCTTTTGTCTTTCAGATGCCGGAATGCTAACCTGTTCTTTCTTGTCTTTATAGGTGTTGCTGAAGACTGGATTCAGGATGGTAAGCCTTTTTCCTTAGGCCCAGGACCGGATGCAGAAGACACGATGAGCGTTCTGCTGCAGAGGGTGCAGAATAACGCAAAGCAAGATTCATCCACCGGGTGTGGTTTAAATAGCCTCCTGTAGTGCTTAGGTGTCTCCTTCCACAGCCACGCCTAAGTAAGAAAAGAGTTCCTGGTAAGGAAAGAGTTCCTGCCTTCCAGAAGAGTTCCAGTGTTCTGAATCTAGGGAGTGGCTCCAGCCCCACCCAACAGGAAAAGTAGTTCCAAACAGAAGAGGATCAGAGGCTCAACTGGCAGGCAAGTAAGCAGCATGGTCTGCTGCAGGTAAGTCCACCCAAGCATTATGAGCCCGGCGCTTCCAGCGCTGGGACTGGGCATATTTATGAGCCTGGTGCCACTGGCGCCAGGACTGGGTCCAAAAGGTCCCAATTGGGACTGGTTGGCACTCGGAACCTGGGTTATGGATCTGCTTCCAAGGGAGTTGGGAAAACCCTGACCTTTTGGAAGCAGAGATCATGACACCACCTCAGCAGAATCCAATAGATTGGGTTTCTCCTCCCTACCTCCTACATCATTGGAGTCGGTTAAGACCACTGGTGAGGATGCGATTGAGGTGAAAACAAATCTCCCATCATGGGACTCTCCTATTAGATGGAGCCAAGAAGGAGTGGCCAAAACTACCCCTGAAAGAAGTTCAACAAATCCGGTCTGGGGTTGATGGGGCCATTGCAAATCTTCCTGACACCATAAAAAAAGATTATGATGGACCTCCTTCCCGACGTGTCTCGGTTCTACAACAAGGATGGGGGGGGGGGGCTGGACATGAGATAAAAGAAGACAAACCTCGGACCACGAATGAGATACCCACTATTTCCCTAACTAGGGAAGGCGGAACGGAAAATGCTCCACTGTCACAGTGGGAGAAACCAGAAAGAAATCCCATCCAATCGTCCCCGAGGCATAGACCTCTTTATCCTATCGAATCCCATGACTCGAGGAACCCCATTCAATATGAATCAGCTAGACCTCTACATGTGAAGGAGAGCCCATTCCCGGAATATCCGAGTATCCTCCTCTATAATCTCTGTGATGTTGGTGGCCCTTCCTCGCTGAATAGGCCACGCATTCTCTCACTATTCAATGAGGTCCCTCGACTTAGGATGATTGGAACAGCGGACATTTGTCTGGTGGACTTCATCCATCCCTCTCGCCATGACCATGTCTGCATTGTTCCCAATTCACAAAAGATTTTTGATATGATCATTCAGGAGGTGGAACAATTTAATAGAATGGGCTGTGACATCCTGATCTTTAGTAATGGTTGGGAGAGGGGAAGTACTCAGGAAATAGAAAAAGTAAGCCCTAATCCCTGTAGGGATGAGGTAGAGATACGAAAAGAAAATACTCAAACTGTTAAAGGAGGGGAGGGGCAGGATTGGGCCTGGTTAGCCCAAACACTTAGAGAATCCATATTGGAAATGCAAAAAATGAAACAAAACCTTTAATGCCACTAAAGTAGTGGCCGATTGGAAATTCCTCTCATGGAATTCAAGAGGCCACTCGAATCTGATGAACTCTGGGGAAATGTGTGCAAAACTTACATCATTTAACATATTTTGTATACAGGACACGTGGTTGACTGCTCCGATACAACTTGACGGTTTTATATGTACACATCTTCTGGCTAAAGCGGGATCACGTGGAAGACCCACGGGTGGGTTGTTCGTCGCAGTCAAACTTGAATTAGGTACCTGTATTTTGGAATCGATTAAATTAATGAATTTTGCACTTGCCGTTGTAGTGAAACATGGAAGTAACTCAGTTTCTGAATTGATGCTTGTTTCAAACATCTACTGGAATACTCAAGTATCTCTGGGCAATTCCATCTCGTACTTGAACAACTGCCTTGCCGCCAGGCTGCTTAAATACAGAGGAATTGACATTATAGTTTCAGGTGATTTTAACTCTGAAATCAAATACGGGCACGGAATTGGGAAAAAGATGGGCGTTTCACTATTAAGGCCCACGCTTAACATGGAAAATCGGGTCGCTGCTGCCTGTTCTATCTAACAAAAGATTATTAATGGTGAAATTTGGAGGAATTTGTTTGAATATTGGGGACTGGACCATGTTAATGGCATATTCAATTCCTCTTTGTATGAGCATACTTGGTCGAATGGACATTATAAATCACACATTGACCACATCTTTATGTCAAAAATCTAGGTCAGCACTGTGCTCGGAATTTCATATAAGTGACACTAATATGAGTGACCACAGATTCTTGGAAATTATTATGGCACTAAATAACAATCTCTAAACAAAGACCAATGCAGATAAACTCGATAGTGTCATGCGGTGGAAACCGCATAACTTGGCATGAAGGACACGTTGACAAACTTAATACAGTCTGTCTTTGTCCGCCAAAACAGTGTTATTCGGTCTTGCATTTTACTGACCTTATCAAAAATCTGATAGGGAGATCAGTTAAACCTAATAGATACGGCTCTTTGAAACCAATACATTCACATATGTATGATCCGCTGGTAAGCCAAAAAAAAAAAAACTTTGCAAATCGACAAATAAGATCTATCCTGAGAACCAACTTGACTGAGATAGAAAAAAAAGAGGAAAATTACACAAATTAAACAAAATTAAAAAAATTGGATGAAAAATCATAAGTGCGTACTGCAAAATAATGATAATATTGCTGTTTGCAGCCCTAAAGGGATCATCAGGTCAGGAATTTTGGGGATTAATAAATGCGCTTGAAAAAAGACAGGTAGTACTCCAATCTGTTAATGTACAGTCGGATACATGGGGAAAACATTTCTCAACACTATACAAAGGGAAAATGGCCATGACGTATGAACTCTTACTTATAAAAGAGGGGTCTAGAGGTTTCGATTTCACGATTAATAATATTGAAGCCCAGATTAAGAGGTCGAACAACTCAAGAGCGGCCGGCCCAAATAGGCTGACAAATAACACCTTGAAGAAAAAACCGGAGCATTGGGCAAACTCACTGTTTATACTCTTTAATTCCATTATACAGACCAAGACAATTGCCCAATCATGGAGATTATCCTACGTTGTGCCAATATATAAAAGAGGGGACAGAACCTGTCCGACAAACTACCGCCCGATTTCAATTATGGACGCTGATTCCAAAATCTTTGCAAGTCTAGTACTACAGAGAATTGAGGAATGGGCGAACCAAAACAATATCTTACCCCCCCAGCAGTTCGGGTTCCGTAAAGGGATGGGAACTGAAATAGGCGGGCTGATTATTTGTTTACTTTTAGAAAAGGCTTGTAAAAAAATGGCAACACCTATATACCTGGCTTCAGTAGACCCGTCGCTCGCCTTTGACAAGGTGGACAGGGTGAGACTGTGGACTAAATTATCCCAAATGGAGCTGCCGTCACATCTGCTGACAATTCCTATTAATCTCTGTTAGGGAGAATTCTCTGTTTAGGCTGAATTTCCTAACCTATTGAGTCCCCCAGCAGCTTTGCTGGATTTTCTGGGTTTATTTTTTTCTCCTGCCAAGAGTGAGACTCTTTTACCCTCACTCTTGGACATGTTTGAAGTGTGTTTCTTTGGTTTGCCTTGTGTTGAATGGGCTATGGGGTCTTTTACTCCATAGGGCCTCATGTGTTTTTGTGAGATGGGTTACACAGCACCCCCAGTGCCGTAACCCAGGGGTGTCCTAGGGACCCCCCAACATAGACTCCATACCCTGGGACTGACTACTGTCTCCCAGGGTCTGTAAAGTCACCATTGACTTTACTAGTCTCAAATCCTGAACAGAACCAGTACAAACCATCATATTGTGGACGTACTGGCCGGGGCAATTCCATTGCCCCGGGGTCTGTTAGTCGAGGGGGCACGTCTCTGTCCCCCCTCATCGAGTTTTGGCTGGTGGCAGTGGAAACTACTTTTTATATTCAACCGCGAATATTTTCCTATGGGATTTCCCATTGTTTTAGGCTAATACCTTTATTTATTTATTTACGGTAGCCTTGAACATACCGCCGGGTTATTTCTTTATTATTATAACTCCGGTTGGTATTTTTTGCCAAAACTTGATTCTAAAATGGCGTTGGTGTTCACCTCTGTAACTCTGACCCAAAGTGGAGCCCTTTGTTCCACTTTTGGCGGGCTTCTCCACAGAAGCCCTCCAAAGTGGTGCCACTCTGTCTGGGGTACTTAGGAGCGGTGGAGGGGGAATTAGGCACCCTGGACTGAGTTACCTTGGTAACTCAAGTCGCACTCCGTCCTGATTGGCCCAAGTGGTGAGCCGGCCGGCTCACCACTTAGCATGTTTGAGTGACAGCTAGGCTGGGTGAATGGGGGTTTGCTGCATAAAAGCAGGGCTTTGGGGACTGGAACTTCAGAAGTCGCCACAGGACCTAAGAAGCCGAAGAGGGAGAAGCCGAGCCGACCTGCCAAGACGACACCACCGGTGATGCCCTGCAGAACCGTCTCACCACTTTTTCCGACGACAGAGGAGATCTCCCGCCGGAGAGTCTTCTTCCCTTAACTGGTGGGGACAGCCAGTTGCTGCCTTCTTTTCGCCGTCCCGAAGCATCTCGTGGCCGCCTTGCCTGTGCCAAGCACCCCGGCAACCGGGATACCACTTTTTACCTCAACCGCGAAAGAGGGGTAAAAATCCTTTGTGACCGAAGAACTCCACGGCTGGCCTCATCCCTGGTAGTGCAACGACCTGCAGCCTTCCTCCCCGTCGAGATCACCTCTTCCTCGGGACGACGCCGCGACTTGCACCCACTACCAGGAACGACTACCACCGCTGGAGGAATCTTTCCACTTTTAAAAAGGTACTGTGATCCGCCCGGCCTCCCTTGCCACCGATTGTACGGGGTAGATTTAGCCCTCGGCTCTCGAACCTGGGTAGGCCTGGGACACCCTAACTAAACTTTTCAGAACCGTAGTAAAACCTTTTTCTCTCACCTGCAAAGACTGATGACATTGTGTGATCTTGGGCACATTTTTCGCCTGGCTCCCTCTAAAGCGGGCCCCGAACTAATTCTCCTTGTTCCACCATTGACTGCCTTTGCTAACCTTATGTGAAAAGTGTTTTACCTTACTGCTCTCTTTATTTCCGCCTTTTCCCTCCCTTTTGGTAATACTTGTTGGAGTGTCATCTAACGTTAAGCGCTCACCTCTGTTTGGAAATAAGTGGTGTTAACTTAGAATTGACCAACGAATGATTAGGGATGTACATATGAGTAATAGTAACTGTGTTTGACTTTCTTATCTTTTCTAGTGTGCTGGTGTAATTTATGAGTGTACCTTTAATAAATAAGTTTATACTTTTACACCTAGCTCTGGTTAGTGTTTGCTTGTGCTACTGTGTCTCTGTACCTATTCTGTATTCTCTGTATACTGCCTAACTCTTCTTGAGGGAAGTCTGGCTGCTCAGCCACAGCTACCACAGTGAATCTGTGCGGTGCAGACTGCTACCAAGTGGGTTTACTGCCAACACCTGTAGTCTTAAATCTTTTGCAGTGGTCCCAAAGGGAACTGCACAGGTTTCTGCCTAACAATCTCCATGAAGACTCGGCAATCCAAGTAAGATTAAATATGTCGGGTGATCTTTCCCAAATAATTCACACTAAGAATGGCCTCAGACAAGGGTGTATACCTTTCAATCTTTACACCACTGATGCCGATCTCCCTCTCACAAATCTTTCCCTGGTCTCTCCGCAAATTGAGGGCATTAAAATATGTTAGAATGCCTACGCGGATGACCTGCTTTTGGTCGATAGTACCCCAGTGGGTTTACAGTGAAAACTTAGGGCCCTTTCTATATATGCACAAGAAAATGAACTGGTGATAAATGAAAAGAAGTCTGTCATCATATCCTTTACCTCCAGGAAGAGAACTATAAAATTTAAATGGCGAATAAATACATGTCAGCTAGCAAAAGTAAGTTCACTCTGTTATCTGGGGTTCCCTATATTTGGAAGCATTTTGATATACTCTTATTGGAATTTCTACCTGGAGAAAACAGATAAGCTCATCCTCCAAATGAGAAAGATCTCAGGTAAATTTTGTAAATTCTTTATCACTCCTCTGATTAGGTTTTACAACTTGAAAATTGTTCCGAAACTGATATACGTCATGGAAATCTTACCGTTTGAAATATATTGTTTGGACCAGAAAATGGAATCTAAAGATCTGGCGAAAAATTATCTTATCTGCCCCATTGTGTTCCGATATCTGCAATTCGCTACGAATTAGGCCTTATTTCATTAACCATGAGAGTAAAATGGAAAAAAATGGCTTTATATCGGAACCTATTGATATCTAAAAATAATTCCCTTTATATATTATTGGGCGGTAGACTAAGAGGGGGATCCAGTGATTCAGTATGGATGCTAAATTTACACAAAGACTGCGTAAACCTTCTCAATACCATAGATGTCTCATGAAATGTTATTCACTAATCCAATGGAAGTGAAAAAACGGCTACAGTGGTCAGATTGGGCCACTACTACGGAAAAAGTGGCCTCCTCAAAGATCTATAAACAACTGGTCACTGAGGGGGAAAAGCTAGGCACTCTGGAATCCTATTTAACCAAATTCCCTAACCCGGTAAGGAGAGCAATCTACTTACGCTTCCGTTTCAATGTGCTCCCTACTGGGGAAATTCTCGAGATCAGATCTGCCATGAGCCTAAAAATTCCCTGTCGCTTTTGTCATTGTCCTAACACGACAGAATCTCTTGAACATCTTCTCCTAAACTGCTCAATGATAGTGCAACAGAGGTTACACGTGTTTGGAAAATTGGTCCATGATCCCTCTAGGGTCCACACTGAATTAATATGGTGGAACATGCTACACGGAAAGTCAAATACACTAAAGCTAGCAGTGGTCACCTTTCTAGTAGAAGTGTGTGGTTTGGCTACCCTAGAAAGAACAAATTAACAATTCTAAAATTTACGCTGGAAATTTAATTACTCACTAAAAGACAAACCAGGCATTTCTTTTCTTCATGTTTGATCTTCGACTGTTATTTACGAAGTCTGAAAGATGGAAATACTGTGTGATCTTTTTTATTTTTTATGTCTTTGTTTTTATGGTTGTTGGGGAGAATTCTCTGTTTAGGCTGAATTTCCCAACCTATTGAGTCCCCCAGCAGCTTTTCTGGATTTTTGGGGTTTATTTTTTTCTCCTGCCAAGAGTGAGACTCTTTTACCCTCACTCTTGGGCATGATTTGAGTGTGTTTCTTTGACTTGCTATGCGCTTATGGGCTATGGGGTATTTCTTTTCCCCATAGGCTATCATTGGTTTTTGAATGTGTTACACAGCACCCTCAGTGCAGTAACATAGGGGTGTCATTGGGACCCCCAAACATAGACTCCACACCCTGGGACTGACTACTGTCTCCCTGGGTCTGTAAAGTCCCCATTGACTTTACTAGTCTTAACTTAGGAACTTAACCAGTACAAACCATCATACTGTGGAAGTACTGGTAGGGGCAATTAGATTGCCCCTGGGTTTGTTGTCGAGGGGGTACGGTCCCGTCCCCCCTCGGCGAGTTTCTGGCTGGTGGCAGTGGATACCACGGAAATATTCCACCGGAATATTTCCCAATGGGATTTCCCATTGATTTTAATGCACCACTTTTTGGTGCAATGTTAAAGATACCGCCGGTTTAATATAAATTCACCGGTTGGGATTTTTTGCCAGGACTCGCCGCCAAAATGGCGTCTAGGTTCACTTCAGTAACCCTGAACCCGAGTCGAGCCTTTGTTCCACTTTTGGCGGGCTTCTGCACAGAAGCCCTCCAAAGTGGTGCCATTCTGTCTGGGTACCACAGGGGGTGAGGGAGGGGGTTTAGGCACCCTGGACTGAGTTGCCTTGCCAACTCATGTCGCACTCTGGTGTGATTGGCCCAAGTGGTGAGCCACCCCGCTCACCACTTAGCATGTTTGAGTGACAGCTAGGCTGTATGAATGGGGGTTTGCTGCATAAAAGCAGGGTCTTTGGGACTGGTTCTGGAGAAGTCGCCACAGGACATAAGAAGCCGAAGGGGGAGAAGCCGAGCTGACCTGCCAAGACGACACCACCGGTGGAGCCCGGCGGAACCGTCTCACCACTTTTCCCGACGACAGAGGAGATCTCCCGTCGGAGAGTCTTCTTCCCTTGACTGGTGGGGACAACCAGTTTCTGCCTTCTTCTCGCCGCCCTGAAGTACCTCGTGGCCGCCTTGCCTGTGCCAAGCACCCCGGCAACCGGGATACCACTTTTTACCTCAACCGCGAAAGAGGGGTAACATCCTTTTAACCGGAAAAACTCCAGGGCTGGTTTCTTCCCTGGTAGTGCAACGACCTTCAGCTTTCCTCCACGACGAGATCTTCTCCTCCTCTGGACGACGCCGCGACTTGCACCCACTACCAGGAACAACTGCCCCCGCTGGAGGATCCTTTCCATTTTAAAAAGGTACTGTGTTCCGCCCGGCTTCCCTTGCCACCGATTGTACGGGGTAGATTTAGCCCCCGCTCTCGACCCTGGGTAAGCCTGGGCACCCTAACCAAACTTTTCTTAACTGGGAAAAACCTTTCCTACTCACCTGTAAAGACTTGTGACATTGTGTGATATTGGGCATCTTTTTGCCTGGCTTTCCCTAGAGTGGGCCTGGCAACCGAACTTCCTTGTTCCACAATAGACTGCCTTTCTACACTCACTGTGAATCTCTGAAAAGTGTTCTACCTAGCTGTTTTCACTTCCTTTGCCTTTTCCCTCCCTTTTAACTGACTTGTTGGAGTGCCATCTAACGTTAAGCGCTCACCTCTGTTTGGAAATAAGTGGTGTTAACTTAGACTTGTCCAACCAATAACTAGGGATGTACATATGAGTAATAGTGACTGTGTTTTGACTTACTTACCTTTTCTGTGCTAGTGTAATTTATGAGTGTGTCTTTTAAATAAATAATTATATACTTTTACACCTAGCTCTGGTCAGTGTTTGCTTGTACTATTGTGCCTCTGTACCTATTATGTATGCTCTGTATACTGCCTAACTCTTCTTGAGGGAAGTCTGACTGCTCAGCCACAGCTACCAGGTAAACCTGGGTGGTACAGACTGCTACCAAGTGAGTTTACTGCCAAACACCTGTAGTCTTAAATCTTTTGCAGTGGTCCCAGAGGGAACTGCACAGGTTTCTGTCTAACAATGGTCTATAATATGAACTGTATAATATGATGAGTTTTATATTTGGAATAATGTTGCAAATGTATTTTCTTCTTCCGTTGTAACACTGTGAACATTTTTATTCTAAAATTTTGTAAAGGTTTAACTGTGTTTAAACCAGATACAAATAAAAAAAAAAAGACAGCCAGGCTCATCTTATGAGGAGGATGTGAGCTGTAGGAAAGTACAATGAGCACATTAAATACATAGGCCCAAAGAAACTCACAAACACGTAGTTATAGTAAAAATGTAAGTTACTCATCTTAGTGACCAGAGTACTCAGTCCATTGTCCCCTTTCCTCCATACTTGCGGGTACCCCCAACATGGCAATGGTACCGGTACCTTTGGCAGCAAAATAAATTGAGCTTCCCCCATTAAATTTAGAATAGCGCGTAGGGGCGTGGCCTCTGGCATGGGAACGCACCGCAGAGGACCCACTATCGTGTGACTCACCTCAGTCCCCTTTGAACACATTGGCCGCTTAGATACCTGGCTAGGCCTATGACATACGAGCCATTAGCATACTAGTGGGGGAAGGCAGGTGGGACTTCTGGAGGAAAGGGGACTAGAGTACTCTTAGTCACTACAGTGAGTAACTTTAATTACTCATAAATCCCGTCCCCTTTCATCCATCTTTGTGGGTGATTAACAAAAACATAGGGTGGAGCTGTGATAACCTGCCGCATAACTAGGCTGAAACAAAAAGGTTCTACAGAACTGCCGGCCCAAACTCTGCACCGCATCAGTGGCTGGTGTCCAGTGCGTAGTGCTTACAGAAGGCCGACGGATTGGCCCAAGTAGCCGCCTTGCTGATGTCATCCCAAGAAGCAGGTCTCTGAAACGCTACGGCTGTGGGCTTGGCTCTAACCACATGGGCATTAATACCCTCGGGAAGCGGTCTGCCCATGCCTGTGTACGCCTCTAACTGGCGAAGGAAGGCTTGGAAGCTTGAGAACTGAGGGAGGAGCCCCCTAAAAGTCATGAATAATGCCTCAGACTTCCTGAAGGATTTGGTCCGAGAGAAAACTTGAGGACCCTCTTGAGGTCCAGGGAATGCAAGGCCCTCTCTACCTCTGACTGCAAGTTTGGGAGTAACACCAGCAGGCAAATCTCTCGATTCAGATGGAATGGAGATCCCACCTTGGGCAAGAAGTTTGAATAGGTGCGCAAGATGACTGCCGTCGTGAAATGAGGTGAAGGGATTGTACAAGGACAGTGCCTGCGGCTCGCTAACCCTGAGCGCAGAGGTGAGAGCCACCAGTAAGACTGCCTTTAGTGTCTCCAAGCAGACGTCCACAGAGGCCATTGGCTCGAAAGGCTTACGTTGCAAAAGCCACATTAGGGTTTACCTGGTCTGGGACCTCATGCATCTGTGAAAAAAGCCTACACAACCCCTTAAGGTGGGCCTTAATCGCAGGGTGAGCTGCAGAAAACACGCTATGGGGAATTCTTGCAAGCCCCAATGGCAGCCAAATAAGTGCAGCAAGTATCCACCTGATCACCAGAAGGAGCCAGGTGTGCTGAAACATTAAGAATGACATCCAGAGGGCAGGTGACAGGGCCCACACCCTTGTCAGGAGCCCAATGGCAGAACCAAGTCCATTTCCTCTTACGCTGGGACCATGTTGAGGGCCTCCTGGCCTGCTGAATGATGTCCCAGTTGTCATCCGAAAATTGAGCATGCTGAAGCCTCACCTCGTCAGGAACCAGGCCGCCAGAGCCAGTTTGGCCGGGTCCAGGTGCTCCAAGGCCCACCCTGCTGCGTCAGGAATCCCCTGCTGGAGACGGGAAGGTGGACGGGACTCTGGGAGCACAACTGCAGCAGATCCGAAAACCAGGGTCTCGAAGGACAGGGGGGCAATTAGGATTAGACTGCAACCCACCGAAGCCCCGAACTTACAGAGGGTCTGCTTGTTCAAGTCAAACATCGTAGTATAATTGTCCGTCCTGACCAGAACCGACCTGTCCCTGAGGGGCAAACACGCACTGAGGGCCAGGCCCACTGCGCTGCGCTCAAGCAGATTGATATGTATGTCTCCAGATCCGAATTGGCCGCCGAGTGGAGATGGAGGAGAGCGTGCTGTACAGTGAGCATGCAGGAGGCCATCAGGCCCAGTATGTGCTGGAACCACCATGCTGAGGTGGGTGTGTTGGCCAGAAATTGCCCCACCGCCCTGCCTAGCATCAGAAGCCTCTTTGTCTTGGGAAACACCTTCTGAATGGTAGTGTTCCAATGCACCCCTAGGAAGATCAGTTTCTGAGATTGACACAATTGCGACTTCCTCCGATTGAGGTAGGACGCAAGCCGATGAATAATATCTGCGTATCTCTGGCAGGAGTGGACTACCCCTTCGAGTGAACCCGCCTTCACCAGCATGGCCCTCCAAGCGGAGGAGGCCCATCGCTGGAACAGAGCCAAATGGCCCCTCACAGGTGAGCTGTGTTCCCCTACCTTGACCTCACTGCTTCTTGGGAGTGAGAGCTGGGGGACAGAGTAGGGGGAGCAGAAAAACCCTTGCAACGTCCTCTGCTTCCTCCTGAGGTCACTGGGCGACCCATCAGGTACCCATGTACCGCGCTCCTGGAACCCATTGAAGCCGGAGCAGGCGTGGGGCTTGAACTCTGTTCTGCCCCATGACTAAGGGAAGGATTTCTGACCTGGTTTTGCCAGGATGGCCAAGGACTTAGTGGTTTGAGTGGAGGTTTTCTTTGTCAACTCATCGGTTGACAAATATAAAAAGGTCCATGCCCTCGAAAGGCAGATCCAGGATCCGTTCCCGCACGTCAGATGAAAATTTAGTGGCGTGCATCCACACCGCCCTATCCACACCCCAAATGCACAGCTCTCTGCTGGCTGTGTCGATGTGGGAGACCAAAGACTCCATGAGCTCCCGCCACAGTTTCTGGGTAGCCGCGGCCAAGAGGGCGTCTGCGTTGGCTTGAAATTCATTGGGAAATTCAGACGGGACCGAACAGGGATTTCCAGGCTCTCTCGCTCAAGTCACCAGCTTCTTCTCTGTACTTAGTCAAACCGCTTCCTTCCACGTGGTTCCTCCTGGGAGGGCTTCTCCCTTTGGTAAGTGATTTGTTTTTATGCTCCAACTAGTAAAACTACTAGAATGCGTATGTGTGTTCTCATGATGACTCATTGTGTGCATGTTTTCCTCGTCCCAGTTCCTCCAAGGGTGATTTTCCTAAGGTCACCCCTACTGTTCCTCGTCCCAGTTAATCTTGGGTTTTCAGTGCTACAGAGGTAAATGGAAGTGTGGGCTACAGAGGGTTGAGTAAATGGATTGGCATACCGAGTTTGCCTTGGATGGTCGTCCTGGTCCCTAGAGGGAGAGTCTCTCCCCATGAAATCCTCCTGGTTACCACCCCCAGGTGGACTATTGGGTAGCGGCCTCATGGGAAGGAGTTCAATTTAAAGATCATCGCGCCTCTCAAAGTGAACTGCGGCCAATAGAACTATCTCCCCACCATCCTAAAATGCTTAGTATCTACCGGAGAGACAATTTAAGATCCATGGAATTACTTCAAAAATGTTCCCGTGATAGGCTCTGGTACGTCGAACCCTGAAGGAGAACTTGATTCTTCTTTTGAATTATGAGTTTGCAATGAAGACTAACAGTGAGATCTTGCTTTTGTGTTTTTATTTTAATTCTATGATGGACATAAAGCAGGGGTACAATGGTTTTAAATTGGTAGAGTTGGTAAATGTCAGAGGTCATTGCACTTAATGGAAGCCAACTGAGGAAAAATTAAAGTTACTCACCGTAGTGACTAGAGTATTCTTAGTCCATAGTCCCCTTTCCTCGATCCTTGTGGGCGCTCCCCAACATGGGGACGGTACTGGAACCTTTGGCAGCGAAAAATCGAGCTTCCCTTATTTAGTATAGCACACAAGGTGTGGCCTCAGGCATGGGAACGCCCTGTTGAGGCCCTGCCGTCCGGCGTCTCACTCCACTTCCCTTTGAACACATTGCACGCTTAGATACATGGCTATGCTTATTACCTATTAGCCATTGCCATAATAGAGGGGAGAGGGGGGGGGAGGGGAGGCGGGTAGGACGTACGGAGGAAAAGGAACTATGGACTAGGAGTATTCTAGTCACTACAGTGAGTAACTTTAATTACTTATACGTCCCGTCCCCTTACCTCCATCTTTTGGGTGATTCCACCGAACAAGAACATAGGGTGGAGCTGAGAGAACCTGCCTCAAACTAAGGACGAAGCAAAAAAGGTTCTTCAAGACTGCCTGACCAAGCTCTGCATCACGCCTGTAGCTGGTGTCAAATGAGTAGTGCTTACAGAAGGCCGACGAGTGGCCCAAGTAGCTGCCTTGCTGATGACATCCCAAGAAGCATGTTTCTGAAATGTGACAGCCATGGCCCGCATGTGCCTGAATCCCCTCCAAGAACAGGCCTGCCCATGGCTGTGTACTCCTCCGAAATGGCCTGAACCATCCAACAGGCGATTGACGTCTTGGACGCCTGAGAGCCGGGGAAGGAGCTCCCAAAAGTCACAAACAACCCCTCAGACTTACTGAAGGGTTTCGTCCCAGAGAGAACACTTGAGGAGCCTTCTTGAGTTCCAAGGAATGCATGGCCTACTCTGCCTCCGACTGCGGGTAGAACACCGGCAGGCAGATCTCTTGATTCAGATGAAATGGAGAGACTACCTTGGGCAAAAATTTTGTGTGTGTGTGCAAGATGACCTTGTCGTTGTGAAACGTGGTGAAGGGCTTGCACGAGGATAACACCTGCCGCTCACTAACCCAGCGCACAGAGGAGAGAATGAGCAGTAAAAGGACTTTAATGTCACCAAGCGGATGTTCACTGAGGCCATCAGCTCGGAATGCTTGCGCTGAAAAGCTGCAAGAACCACATTGTGGTCCAAAACCGGGTGAGGCCTATGCACCGGCAGAAAAAGCCTAGCCCTTTAAGGTATGTTTTAACCACCTGGTTGGCTGCATAAAACACATGCTATGGGGAATTCTTGTAAATCGGGGAATATTAATGAGCATGCGAATCCATGCCAGACCCCACGCTGGTGAACAGCGCTTTCCCAAAGATTTAGTTCTCGTTGGTGAGACAACCGGAGGTGGCTCCCATGGAGGAAGACGACAGACTATGGTCCAGAATACAAGGCGGTCGCATCCACCACTGAAGAGTGAGGCTGCGGGTGGGAGGCAAGAAGGATTGGTACCCCATCCGTCAGCCTAAACCTGCTGTCCAACTTCTTGTTTATCTGGGCGTTGGCCCTGGGCTTCTTCCAGACCATTCGCACTTCCTGCAGAACATCCTTCTGGAGAGGGATGCCAGACCGGATCATGGTGAGTTTTCCCAAGGCACCAAAGGGAAGTTAAATAAGGAACAAGTTACTTGCCTGTAACTGTTGTTCTCTAGCATGGGTCTGGCATGGATTCACATGCTCATGAATATTCCCCGTCGTCGGGCTGGGAATCCTCGGTAAAAAAAAAATCAGTATCAGTTTCGTTTCTGATCTGTCTTTCTTAGTAGTAACCAATCACTGATTTCTGGGTCATACTGCCCCCAGCCAATGACTGCCCGCTCCCTAAGCCACGCCTCTGGCAGCCATACTCAGATTTGGTAGTACGCCAAGAGGCAGTATGACCAAGTGAAGAGCCGCAGAGAGGTAGGTGGGAGGGTTCGCATGTGAATCCATGCCAGACCCATGCTGGAGAACAACAGTTACAGGTAAGTAACTTGTTCCTAAGTAACTTGTTCCTTCTCCAGCATGGGGTCTGGCATGGATTCACATGCTCATGAATAAAAGAATACATAGCAGTATTACACATGCACAACCACGGGAGGTGGCAAAGGCTCAACATTAAGCATTACATACAAACTCAACATTAAGAAATTCTTACCTCCTCACCAGGCTCACCTTAGGCAAACAGGTTGCGCAGTCCTTCTTGGCCGACCCTGGATTCCTCCCTGGAGTCCCGATCGACGCAGTAGAATCTTGTGAAGGTGTGCGTCGACCTCCACGTCGCAGCCCTGCAGATGTCCAGCAGGGGTACACCAGAAAGGAACGCTGTGGTAGCAGCGATCGTTCTGGTCAAATGGGCTCTCAGACGGCCGGGCAGCGGTCGGTTTGCCAACCGGTGACAGTGCATGATGCAGCCGGAGAGCCATCTGGAAAAGGAAGTTTTCGAGAGAGCCTTCCCTTGATTCACAGACCCAAAGTTCACAAACAGTTGTGACGTCTTCCGAAAACTCTTTGTGCGGTCCACGTAGAAATTCAGCGCTCTAGCTACATCTAGCGAGTGCAAAGTCCTCTCGGCCGGCGTCAAAGGCGACAGGAAGAAAACGGGTAACACCAAGGGCTCGTTGAGGTGGAAGTACGACGGCACCTTGGGCATGAAGGAGAGGTGTGTCCTCAGCACCACCCTAGTGTCATGAAAAGTCAAGTATGGAGGCTTGCAAGATAGGGCCTGGATCTCTCCCACTCGTCGTGCGGAGGTGATGGCCACAAGGAACGCTGTTTTCCAAGGCGCCAAATGCATAGGCTCGAATGGGGACCCCATGAGCCTGGTCAGCACCACATTAAACTCCCACGCCGGGGCAGGAGCCTTCACCGGTGGGAATGATCGGAATAGTCCCTTCATAAATTCCTTGACAAGGCGATGAGACCACAAGGATGCCCGTCCCGTAGTCCTGGTATATCGGGAGATGGCAGCCAGATGTATTTTGATGGAGGCGTGAGCCAGTCCAGCTTTGGCCAGCGACAGTAGGTACGGCAGTACTTGAGGGGCCGTAATCCGCAGAGGGTTAATCTTCTATGCACGGCACCAGATAGAGAACCTCTTCCATTTATGACTGTAACACTTGAGAGTTGAGGACGCCCTGGCCTTTGCAAGAACCTCTCTGCAATCAGCCGGTATATCATACCCTCCAAACTCTAGTGCTGCAGGAGCCAGGCCTGCAAGTTCAGCAACTGTGGGTCGTGATGGAGAATGGCGCCTCCTTCTCTGGAGAGAAGATCCGCGTCTGCCGGCAGCTTGACTGGTGGGGACGTTGACAAGTCCAGGAACCAGATCTGCCTCGGCCACGCCGGTGCGACGAGGATCATCCTGCACCTGGACTTCTTGAGCTGGTTGATGAGGCGGAGCAGCAACGGCAACGGAGGGAACGCGTGTAGAAACAGGCCGTCCTAGGGGAACGAGAAAGCATCGCCCATGCTCCTCGGCTGTGGGAACCTACTGGCGAACCTCTGGCACTTGGAGTTCGTCGCCGTCGCGAACAGGTCGATCTGGGGTTTGCCCCATCGTTGGAAGAGCCGATCCACTTGATCCTGGCGCAGTTCCCACCCGTGGCACGAGCGCAGCTCCCTGCCGAGTGAGTCAGCGATGGTGTTTTTTATTCCTGCCAAGTGGAAGGGAACCAGAAACATCCCCTGGGCGACGGCACAGTGCCACAGATCCTGGGCCTCCTTGGATAGGGGGCTGGGGATCTGGTGCCCCCTTGCTTCCATATGTAGAACATCGTGGTGGTGTTGTCGGTGACGATCGTCACCACCTTGTCCTTGAGGGACGGAAGGAATGACTTGAGAGCCCAGAACACTGCTCGGTGCTCCAGAATGTTGATGTGGAGAGACCTCTCCTCCGGGAGCCAAAGGCCTCTTGCGTGGAGATCTCCGGTGTGGGCCCCCCAACCCTCCAGAGAGGCACCAGTCGTCACCGTCTCCTGAAACGCTGAGGTTTGAAAGTCCGTGCCCGTAGTGAGGTGAGCACGGGTGCCCCACCATAGGAACGCCCGACGGAACTCCTCGTCGAGAGGGATCCTGTCCTCGAAGCAGCCCGTCGCCTGAAACCAGCGGGCGTCGAGGAACTCCTGTAGCGGACGCATCCAAAGTCTGCAAAGGGGTGCAAGATAGATGCACGAGGACATCATCCCGAGAAGGGACTTGATGGACCTCACCCTGGCCACATCCGTGGCTAACAGGCGCCGTACCTTGCCCAGGATTGTATTGGTCCTCTCCTCTGAAGGGGAGGCCAATTGCCCCACAGTATCGAGCTTCGCTCCCAGAAACAGTGCTACTTGCGATGGAACCAGGTGGGATTTGGGGTAGTTGATGGCGAACCCCAACTCCGTGAGCAACCGGACGGTCCTCGCCGTGTGTTCGACGGCGAGTTCCCTTGTCCTTGCCCGGATTAGCCAGTCATCCAGGTAGGGGGAGACGGGGATCCCCTGCAGGCGCAGCCGCGCCGCCACCGGTGCCAGGACCTGGGTGAAAACCCTGGGTGCCGACTTTAATCCAAACGGTAGGGCTCTGACTTGGTAGTGGCGTCCCTGAACCACAAACCTGAGGAACTTCCTGTGCCTTTTTAGAATGGGGATGTGGAAGTAAGCATCCTCCAGGTCCAACGACGATAGGAAGTCGCCTTCCTCCAGCTGTCCCAGCATGTGCTTGAGGGTGACCATCCTGAATTTCTGCGCCTTGATGTATTTGTTTAACCGACGCAGGTCCAGGATGTGGCGCCAACCGCCTGTCTTCTTTCTGACGAGGAAGTACCTTGAGTACACTCCGGAGCCTCCCGGGGACAAGCTCGATGGCACCTTTCTTGAGCATCACCCTTACCTCCAACAGCAGTTGAGGGACGTGATTCTCCTTCCTGGCCACGGGAGGAATGCGAGGGCACTTCTTTTGGAATTCCAGCGAGTGCCCGTTGGCCAGGGTGTCCAACACCCAACGGTCGGTGGAGATGGACTCCCACACGCTGAAGAACTTCGTCAGCCGGCCTCCCACCGGGGTGCTTTGGTGGGGGCCTGACAACACGGCCAGGGCAGTCTTGCTTGGAGGCGGCCTTGCCGCCTTGGCCTCTTTGGCGACGACGGCGGGATCCCCCCTTGCTTGCCGCGACCTCTGTAGGCCTCCTGAGAAGAGGAGCGGGCCGCATGGCGGTAAGTGGAGGAGCCGCCGCTGGATCCTTTGGAGGCACCATGTCTGCCTCCGGAGCTCCGAAAGGGGTGTCGCTGTTGAAGCACCCCAAGGGCCCGGGCCGTCTCCGAGTCGGTCTTGATGGCCTGTAGAGACTCGTCCACCGCCTTACCAAAAAGGTTGTTGCCGTCGAACGGCATGTCCAACACTCTGGTCTGGATGTCCTGGCAAAAGTCAGTCGCCTGGAGCCATCCTCGTCGTCGGAGGCAAACTCTGTTGCCCAGTTGGTGAAATCCGGTATCAGCAATGTCCGTTGCCACCGTTATGGCGTGATCCGACGCCACCTCGCCTTCCTGCAGAATTTCTAGGGCCTCCGCCCTCTTGTCATCAGGCAGGAAGTCTAGCAGGGGAGCTATCGTGAACCAGAGCTCCCTGTCGTAGCAGGCCATGATCGCTAAGGCATTGGCCGCCTTAATCGTCGTCGCCGCCGACGAGATGACTCGTCGTCCCATGGAGTCCAACTTCTTGCCCTCGCTGTCTGGCGGGGAAGTGGAAGTTGAAGCCGCCGCACCCGCTGCTTTCTTCTTAGCTGCTGCCGAGACGACGGAGTCCGGCGTGGGCTGGGCCCTGAGGCACAAGGGGGCGGCATCAAGGACTCGGTACTTCTTCTCGTACCTGTCCCTCTTGGCGGGTGTCGTGGAAGGGTTCTTGAGGACAGCAGGCCCAATGTCCCAGATGTCGTCGAGCAAAGGCACCGCGAGGACCGTCTTCCTCTTGGCCTCTCGTCGTTGGTACAGAAACCCTTCCTTTTTTTGTTCTTCAGGGCAGAGCTGGAAGAGCTCGGATGCCCTGGTTATCATGGCGTGGAAAGAGCCAATTTCGTCGGCTGGAGAAGCCCGTGCGGGTGGGGTGGGGGGGCGGTGATGATGGGATGTCCGCTGTGTCATCGCCGCCGTCATCGTCCGTCCCCGTCTCTGTATCCGTCACCGTATCCTCTCTAGGGTCTGGCGAGGGGGATGCGGGATCCACAGGCCTCGCAGGCACGAAGGGTGGAGCGGGGTGGACTCTCCTCCGCTTGTTTGGAGGGCTTCCAAATGGGCCTGGTTCTGGATCCTCCGTCGGGGTCCGTGGTAATCTCGTCCTTATCTCGGCACATAAGGATTGGATTGCCAACAAAATGGCCGCCAAGCTATCCTGGGGCTCGGGTAATGGCTGCGACGGACGGGACGGCCGCTCCACTGGGCCCTCTTCGTCGTCATCGTCGCTATCTTCGATCACGTCAGCAGGGGCCGGCCCCTGGGATCGAACCTTCTCAAACCTCTCGTTGAGGCCTATGAACCTCTCGTTGAGGCCCTTCTCGGTTTCCACCAGCTCCTCCTCAGAGGCTGATTCCGAGTCTGTAATGGCCACTGGCCCCCCCCCCTTTCCGCCGGGGACTTCACGGGGGTCTTAACGATAGGCTGGAAAGAGGATTCCCTCCGCGGTGGCAGGGATACTCTGGGGACAGAGGCCATTTCCACTGGCGTAGTCTCAGCCGGCTTCGCCAGGGTCGCCACGACCACTTCGATAGAGGCCTTTGTCGGCTGGATCAAAGCCCTCACCACCTTAGGTGCGTCCTGGGCCTTCGCCTTGGGGGGGCGGGATTAGCGCCTCACCCCCCCCTTCGAGATCGACCGGGTCCGCTCCAGCGGCTTACCCGGGTTCTCGGACTTCCTCTTCCCCGAACCAGAGCGCTGGCTCGTGATCGAACGTGCCGGGGAAGTAGCGCCCTGCCTGGCAGCCGAAGGGCCCGACCTTTCGGCGCTCCCAGTGCCCGCAGACTTGCGGTGCTTGGCCTTCTGTTGGGCCCCCGTCGCCGGGGCACCCTCACAGGACTTAGAAGCCCGCTCAGACTTTTTCTTCGCCGTCTCACCTGCTGTGCCCTTCTCCAGCCAGGCGGCGAGGTGGGAACGACGATCTGGTTTGGTCCGTTCCGAAAGGTTCTTGCAGAACGCACAGTCCTTCTCCACGTGCGTCTTGTCCTCATGAAGGCAGTAGAGACATCGCGAATGCTCATCCTCCTTGAAAACGTTTTGCAATCCGCATCCAGGGCAGCACCTTAACAGCTTGTATCCGGGCGTCAAGCTTCCTTTGTCCTGGGCCATGTCCGATGAGGTAGGCCGCAGATCTTCCGGAATCCTCCAAGAAGTGTAAACTCGACGAAAACTTCACCCTTGAGGAGCGTAGAAGAATTCCGAAACGGGTCCCCGTTGTCGGAAGAAGAAACGGTGGACCTTGAGGCTCGATTAAACCGAAAAAATGAGAAAATCTCCTTCAAAAGTGTGAAAACGCAGCAAAAAACGAGAGCTAAAGCACGAGGACTCCCAACACTTGAGCGTGCAGTAAAAATCTGAGGATGCCTGCCAGAGGTGGGGTTTAGGGAGAGGGCAGTCATTGGCTGGGGGCAGTATGACCCAGAGATCAGTGATTGGTTACTACTAAGAAAGACAGATCAGAAACAAAACTGATACTGATTTTTTCTTTACCGAGGATTCCCAGCCTGACGACGGGGAATATTCATGAGCATGTGAATCCATGGCAGACCCCATGCTGGAGAAGATGTATATTTTTTTTAACGGGGAGCAAGCGGAAAGCTAAACATGTTTCTGCGCCAGCTGCCAGGTCCGACACCGTCTGTGTGGAAAAAGGCACTGAGGTGAGGCGCCGGAGTGTTCCCACGCCCGAAGTCGCACCATATACAATATTTAAAGGGGTAGATCAAATTTTCACTGTCAAAGGTTCCGGTACCGCCCCATGTTAGGGGCCGCCCACAAGGATGGAGAAAAAAAGGATAGGACGTATGAGAACTAAGTGGCAGTACTGTACCACCTTTAGTGTTTTCACTTGTGGTGGACACCATGTAAATCTATGTAGATGCCAAAAGGTTGATAAAAAGGCTCTGGAGTCATAACTGGGATTATTTCAAAGAACCAGCAGAATAAGCACCAACAGGAAGAACAAGAATTTACAGCGCACCGATGCCCAACAATATTTTTAAATTTAACTACAAACATGTCATTAGTATATTCAATATGGACAGTGTAAACCTATTCGCAGGAAGAGCTACTCCAGTCTAGAGGAACTTAAAATTAAAGACTTTATTCCAGTAAATCCGAAAGTATTTACATACATTTGATGACCCCAATATACCTACAAAATGTTGATCCACATTCAGGCTCTGCTGCAATAAATAAAGTGACTCATCACAAACACACAACAGATGAAGACAATTTAACCTATCGACAGAAGACGATAAATTAGGCCTACGCGAAAAGAAAAAAACAAAAACAAAATAATGCGCTTAGCTTGAATTTTCTTTTTCAGCATTTTGACATTGCCTTTCAATGTATCCATCGCCAAGAAAATTATACACTCAGCTTTACAGGAGACAATACACCTTCTCAATTCGAAAGAAAACCATTATATAGAATACCTTTTTAACATTAAACTTTGAAGCAAAGTTATCAACCCATGTTTTTTATTTACTTAGGGGGGTGGGGGTGACAGTACTTCAGTCAGAAGTACAAAAGTTATATTATAGTCAGAGGATCAATGCAAATTGGTGTTTACCGACTAGTCAGGATGTAAAGGGTTTGTAGGAAGAAGAATTGCAGGGAGTATGTTTAGAGTTGAGACTGGGGATTGCTCTGGGGGAAAGTAGGTTATTCTGAGGGCAATCTGACAGCTGGTAATAGTGGGACTGTACTTGATACCTGGGGACATGTTTCAGTTGCAAGGGGGTGAATATCATGAACTACACCCCCAATCACAATGACATGGTGTATACAGGATGTCTTAATTTGAATGCAGTTTTTTTTAAAATTTTTCTTAATTAAAAAGGTATAGTTCAGAAAATAAATAAAACCTACCTTTTGAATGTCTCTTTTAGAAATTAAACCCCAGCCTTTGCCCTCTGTTTTGATTATTTTTGTTTCAGGATATTGACGCTTGGAAAAATCCTGGTTCTGGCATCTCTCTCCGGCTGGACAAACTTGTGCATGACATTCACACATCAACATACGATTGAGGCACTCAGAGTCAAAACCACAGGGCTTTTCAGCTGTGGGTTTGCAATTGCACTTTGGGATCTCCGAAATATCTGCTGTATGAAGCTGAACTTTCCCGTAAGGCTTATTGACCTGTGGGGGGGGGGGAAAACATTTTATTTGTAAGCAATAACTAGCCTTAGAACTTGATTGAAGTATGAATGATACACAGTTTTACTGAATATTTTCCGGGACAGCACAGCAAAAGAGGACAAGAACCGATGAAAGCAGTACACCCAAGTGCATCTTCACATTAAGTACTTTAGTCACTTAATACAATGAGACTTGGTACGCTAGAACAAAGAGTAAAAGTTACATTAACACAAAAGTTTAGAAACATCAAGTTAATGTATATGTTTACAGTATGGATTTTTGTAAACACCCATTCAGTTATTTAATATTTTACATATGAAGTCGATCCTTCACCTATTTCAGAAGGGCTTTATCACAATTAAGATTGGAGAACTAGTCCTCTGTTGCTTAAATAATCGCGCATCTGTGAGAATCCAAATCCTCGATTCCCTGTGTGACATGACTCAAAGGGCGAAACCATGAGACCGAGCACTGGTAATCAAAATCTCTGTGGTTAAGACCAAAAGAAAAGGCTAGAATGAAAAATTAACCAATGTGTCTCAACGTAATCTGGGAAATCAAACTCTTGGTGAACTTCCTACACTTGACATCATCACGGTCAGTGAATCGGACCGCATTACCAAACCTTGGCTGCAGTGATTTTACAGCAGTCCATCAGACTTGACGTGCCTCCTCTTGATCACAGGATCTGCCATGGGACAAGCAGATTACAGGGACAACATCCAACAGTATCAACTTTTAAGGACCCGATTGTTGACAGCCAGCAATCTGAATCCAAAGCACACGTGGCCAGAAGCAACGTCCATGCTTTAACATTGGGCCCATCTTTAGCATTGGGGCCTATTCCCATCATTGTGGACCATGTGGAAGGAAGGTCAATTACTCCAATCGTAGGTCTTTCAGTCTCTGCAATGATGTCTCATGATTAGGATGGGTAAAGTTCAAACTCAATGTTCCTAGATAATAAGCAAAATGCCCTATTTGTAACATCCACCAACACCTTACTTATCTTCAATGATAGACATTCCTGTAATCAAAGTTACACTGTTAACCTATACTCCTCTTACATTCCACCACACCCCCTTAAGAGTGGATCTTGATTAATCCACCACAGTGAGCCAAAGAAAGTTCAAGAAATGCCTGTCTTTAGGAAGGAAACGCCACAACTTAACATAGGTCTGGGAGATTCCTACAAACAATAATTAAACAGACTATAACTTGTTCATTGATTTTTTTATTGTGCTGAAGGATATTAATATCTACTCGCCATAGTGACCAACATACTCTTAGTCCACAGTCCCCTTTCGACCATACTGCATGGGTGTCCCTCGCTAGGGACGGGAGACATAACCTTTTTCACCAGAAAAAAACACCTTCCCCTTTAGGTTTAGAGGCGTACAGGGGCGTGGCCCTGGGAGCATGAGCTCCCTGACTCCGCCCACCGGCACCACTCCTCAGTCCCCATTGACGAGTCGACAATATTTAACATTGCCTAATGACACAAGTATTAGGCTGGTTGATGGTGGGACGTATGGAGGAAAGGGACTAAGAGTACGTTAGTCACTACGGTGAGTAACTAGTAATTACTCTTACTTCCCATCCCCTTTCCTCCACACTGCATGGGTGATTACAACTGAAAGTAGCCCCATGGTGGAGAGGAGACCCTCCTTAAGCAAACAAGTTCCTTAGAACCGCCTGTCCGAAGGCCGCGTTTGACTTAGAACCTGCATCCAAACAGTAGAGCTTACAGAAAGCCGAAGGGGTGGCCCAAGTGGCTGCCCTGCTTAAGACTTGCCACGGTACCTGATGCTGGAAGGCGATGGTCGTGGCTTTGACTCCGACCGCGTGAGCATGCATGTTGGCGGGTAGCGGCTTGTGCTGCCCCTCATAGGCCTCTTTGATGACCTCAACCATCCACCGTGCAATAGAAGCCTTGGATGCCTGATAACCACGTCTGGAGCCCCCAAAGGTGACAAAAAGCACGCCTGACTTGCGAAAGCCCTTAGTCCTGTCCAGATGAATTTCAGAGCACATCTGACATCCAGACAGTGCAAGACTCTGAGCCTCGTCCTTGGGTTCCGCGAAAAAAGTAAGACTATTCCCTCGCTTAGATGGAAAGCGGAGGGTACCTTGGGTAGGAACGCTGGATGAGTCCACAGGATCACCTTATCTTTGTGGAAATTGTTATGGGGTTCTGATGCCACTAGAGCCTGGATCTTGCTGACTCTGCGAGCGGAAGTGAGACCTACTAGCAGAGCTGTCTTAATGGTGACCAGCCTGATGTCCGCAGACGCCATTGGCTCAAATGGCTTGTGTGCCAAAGCACCCAATACCACATTGAGGTCCCACACTGGGTGTGGCTTCTTGATGGGCGGGTATAGCCTGGACAAGCCTGCCAGATGTTTGACTATGGGGTTGGTAGAAGACCTCCTCCTCAGAATTTCTGTAGGCCCCTATGGCAGCCCGGTAAGTGCGATATGTATACATCTGTACACCTGAGTGGGCAAGGTGCGCCGAGAAGGAGAGCACTTTGTCCAGTGTGCACATCAGGGAGTCAATCTCCTTAGAGTCTGCCCAGGGGCAGAACCTGCTCCATTTACTCTTATATAGGCTCATGGTGGCCTTGCTCCTAGCGTCCTGGATGATCTGCAGGTTAGCCCGTGATATGCTCAGGTGTTTGAGGCTGATCTGCTCAGGAACCACGCTTTGAGGGGTAACTTCTGAGGAGCGGTGTGGAGAACCCTGACCCCCCCTGCTGGGACAGGTGGTGTACTGGACCCAGTGGAAGGTGAATGGGTGGTCTGTCCGTGAGGCTGAGCAATTCAGAGAACCAGTGTCTCCCCGGCAACCAATGCGCTATCGGGATGACACTGAGGTGACAAGCTTCTTTCATCTTACCCTGGGGATCGGGGGTGTGGGAGGAAAGACATAGGCGGTCATGCCCTCCCATAGAATCTGCAAAGCGTCGCCCAGGGAGCCAGGGCCCAGTCCCTGCCAAGACGCGAACTGATAACACTTTCTGTTCTTTCAGGAGGAACATAGATCCACCTGAGGGTGACCCCATGTGTTGAAGACCATCTGCAGCACCTGGTCGTTCAATTGCCACTCGTAATTGTCCGCTTCCAAGTTGGACTCCCCGGGGAGGTGGACAGCATGAGGTAGATGCTGTTTTCCAGGGCCCATTCCCACATGTTGATGATCGCTAGGATGCACAGTGGAGGGGACCTGGTACCCCGCTGCTTGTTGACATAGTACATGCTGGTGGAGTTGTCGATTTGGATGATGACGACCTTGCCCCCAATGAGCGGAAGGAAAGCATTGAGGGCTAACCCGATAGCCCTGAGCGCCAGTCAGTTTATACGAGACTCCTGCTGGGTCCAGACTCCATGGACACTGGTTTTTCAGAGTGGCACCCCAGCCTCCCATGAAGGAATCTGTGGTGGTGGTGGTGACCTGCTGGTTCGGATGCCGGAAGGGCTTGCCTGTCCGTAGGTTGCAGTCCCTGGACCACCACGTGAGGTCCGCGTGGAGAGAAGGCAGTATGCTGACCAGCTGTGCTTTGGAGCCCCTTTGCTAATTCCATGAGACTGCGAAGTGCAGCTGTATTCTCATCTGAAGTCTCGTGTGTGGCAGGACTGGTGCCATGATACCGAATAGATGTTAGCATCAATAGGCCGAGTTCACTTCTCGTGTGAGGAAGCGAGTAGTGGCCCTCTTGATGGCCGTGATCTTGTCCTCCGAGGGGAAAACTCTCTCGGAGCTTGTGTCTTATATGAGGCCCAGAAATGCAAGTTTCTGTGTAGGCTGCAGCTGAGACTTCATGAGGTTGATCGAAAACTCCAGCTCGTGGAGTTTAACCATAAGGGCGGAGGGAATGAGTTGCACCGCATCTGGAGATCTTGCCCTGACGAGCCAGTCGTTCAGGTACAGATAGACGTGGTGGCCTGGTAAATACCCTGAGGCTGAATGGTAGCACCTTGTATTCGAAATGGCCGCCCATGATCCTGAATCGCAGGAAGGAGCGATGCAGCTGCCAAATCGGGACTTGCAGATAAGCGACCTTCAGATCCAGTGAGCACATCCAGTTTCCCCAGAACCATGTCTCTGCAATGAGTGCTGGCATAACCTTCTTGAATTTTATAAGAGGGAGGGAGAGGTTGAGGGTGGAGCAGTTGTACACAACTTTTCTCCCCCCCCCTAACACTCTCTCTCCCCTTCATCCACTTTCCACCTTCCAACCTCCCCATATCTTCCCATGCCCGCAATCTCGGCCTCCACCTCGACTCCTCTCCTTCTCCAACCACATCTCTCTAACCTCTCGAACTGGTCGCCTCCACCTCTATAACATCCGCAAGTTCCGCTCCTCGCTCACATTCCATGCTTCCAAACTCCTAAACTCCTCCCTTATTTTCTCCCGCCTCTTCCTCTCTCCTCTTTGGACTCCCTGTCTCTCACCAAACTCCCCTAAAAATCCATCTACCACTCCTCAATCTGTACTCTATGTCTCCTCGGCCCTCGAGACTCTATTTCATCCTCTCTCTCTCAACTTGACTGGCTTCCCTTCCTCTCACAACTGAAATTTCAATTCGTCTGTCTTGTCTTCAAATCTCTACATGACCTGGCGCCCCCTACCTTTCCTCCCTCCTCTCATTTTACTAACCCTCCCGCTCTCTCCGCTCAGCAAACCTCTACCTCCTCACTGTACCCCCAGCCGCATGTGCCTCTTCACGCTTCCGCTCCTTCCAACTCTTGACCCCCCTACACTGGAACTTCCTCCCGTTCTCCATCCGCTCCACCCCTACCTACTCATCCTTCCTCCACTCCCTGAAAGCCCATCTTCTTCACTCCTCCCTGACTTCCCTTCCCTACCCCCCTTCCTTTCCCCCCCCCATCCTCTCTCCTTCACCTCTGACCTTAAATTGGTAACAAATACTACTTAAGGGCAATGAGGGCCCCAGATCACTCCCCCCTTCCTTTCCCCTCCTCCCCTCCCCCATCCTTTCTCCTTCCCCTCAGACCTTAAATAGCTAACAAATACTACTTAAGGGCTATGAGACCACCAGATCACTCCCGCTTCCCTTCCTCTCCCCCTACCTCAAACTCTACACCGAAACTCCCTTCACCTACCCCATCCTCTCCCTCTCCCCTTGTAAATAGTTCTACTTATTGTTCTTATGACCTGTTCATGTTTGTTAATATGCTTCTCTCACTTTTGTACCTGTTATATTGTAAAGCGCTTTGGCTTAAAGCGCTATATAAATTCAATAAACAAACAACTCTCGGGCCAGCCTGGTTGTTCTTTTGTATGGTGAAAATCCTGGAGTAGAAGCCCAATCCTCGCTGGAAGGCTGGGACTTCTTCCACTGCCTGGCTCTCGACAAGCAACCGAATTTCCACCAACAGAGTTTCTGGCCCAATCTGTGGAAGTTGAGGGGAGAAGAAGGGATCGGTAGGCGGTACCCTGTGGATACTAGAGAGGACCCAGTGGTCCGCGAACGTCTGGCACCAAAACTGAACGTGAAGGACAAGCCTGCCCCCACAACGGAGACACATGGACCCGAAGGGACCTGCCATGCCTTCGTTCCCTCTGAGGCTGCTGCGGAGGAGAGGGACTGAAAAAAAATCTTAACCCCCCCCCCCCTTTTGTTGCTTGTGCCAGTGCTTGGAGAATGTTCAGGCTGCCTGGACCTCTGTTCTTGGAAGTCGTGGCACCCCCCGCCTCCCCCCGAATGCCTGCCCATTGTCAGAGCGTTGATGTGACTGGGTGTATGTTAGGGAGAATTCTCTGTTAAGGCTAATTTCCCAAACCTAGTGAGTCCCTCAGCATCTTTGCTGGATTTTTGGGGTTTATTTTTTCTCCTGCTAAGAGTGAGACTCTTTTCCTCCCACTCTTAGGCATGATTTGAGAATGTCCTTTGACTGTAAATGTGTTTTATGGGCTATGAGGTCTTTTACTCCATAGGGCTTCATGTGTTTTTGGTAGGTGTGTTACACAGCACCCTCAGTGCAGTAACACAGGGGTGTCATAGTGACCCCCAAACATAGACTCCATACCCTGGGACTGACTACCATCTCCCAGGGCATGTAAAGTCACCATTGGCTTTCCTAGTCTCAAATTGTGAACAGAACCAGTACAAACCATCATATTGGTAGGGGTAATTCGATTGCAACTGGGACTGTTTTCCATGGGGGCATTGTCCAGTCCCCCCTTGTTGAGTTTCTGGCTCATGGCAGTGGAAACCACGCGAAATATTCCACCAGAATATTTCCTATGGGATTTTCCCATTCATTTTAAACACACTACTTTTTGGTGCAATGTTAAAGATACCGCCGGGTTATTTATTTAATATTTATTCCCCGGACTCTGTTTTAAAATGGCGTTTGTGTTCGCCTCTGAAACTCTAAGCCAAGTCGAGCCCTTCGTTCCACTTTTTGGCGAGCTTCTCCACCAAAGCCCTCCAAATGGTGCCAATCTGTCTAGTCTCTACAGGATGTGTGGGAGGGGGATTAGGCACCCTGGATTGCTTTGGCAACTCAAGTCGCAAACTTTTGTGATTGGCCCAGTGGTGAGCCACCCGGCTCACCACTTAGCATGTTTGAGTGACAGCTAGGCTGTTGAATGGGGGTTTTTCTGCATAAAAGCAGGGCTTTGGGGACTGGAACTTCAGAAGTCGCCACAGGACCTAAAGAATCCGAAGAGGGGAGAAGCTGAGCCAACTACAACACCACTGGTGGAGCCCTGCTGTACGAACTCACCACTTCCCCGATGACAGAGGAGATCTTCTTCCAGGAGAGTCTTCTTCCCTTTGAGCTGGGGGGTCCAACCAGTTCGCCTTTTTCACCTTCCTGGATCGTCTTGTGGTCGAATCGCCCGTGCCAAGCACCCCAGCGGCCGGATAGCCACGCTTCACCACTACCGCAAATAAATGGGTTGTACCTTTTAATCGGGAAACTCTGCGGCTGTTTTCTTGCCTGGCAGTGCAACGACCTCCAGCTTTCTTCCTTGTCGAGATCATGTCTTCCTCTGGTTGAAGCCATGACTTGCACCCGCTGCCAGGAACAACTGCCACCGCTGGAGCTTTCTCACCATTTCAGGTACTGTGTCCCGCCTGGTCTCCCTTGCAACAGATTGTCCAAGGTGTCCCGTAAATCCTTGACTTTCTAACTGGGTTGACCTCAGACCTGCTAACTTTGCCTTTCTGAAATGATCCAACCTCTTTTGACTTTTCTGCAAAGACTTTGAGTGCATTTCCACTGTGTGATCTTGGGCACATCCCGCCTTGCTCTCTCCAAGAATGGGCCTGGCCTATGAACTTTTTGCTCTACAGTAGACCCTGCCTTTCTTGACTTGCTGTGGTTTCTTAAGTGTTAGTACTGTGTCATTTTCCTACTCTGCCTTTTCTCTCCCTTTTTAAACGAATTATTGGATCGCCATCTACGGTTACGCGCTAACCTTTGTTTTGCTAAATGAGTGGTGTCTTAACAGACTTGTCGAATAATTAACTAGGGAGGTGTATATACTTATAGTGACTTTGTTTGAACTTGCTTGATATATTAGTGCCAGTGTATTTTCATAAGTGTGTTTTTAAATAAATAATTATATACATGTATACCAAAACTCTGGTCAGTGTTTGCTTGTTCTACTGTATTTTTAGCCCTATTGTGTATACTCTATAAACTGCCTAACTCTTCTTGAGAGAAGTCTGACTGCTCAGCCACAGCTACCAGGTAAATCTGGGTGGTGCAGACTGCTAGCAATTGGGTTTACTGCTTACTCCGGTAGTCTTAAACTTTTAGCAGTGGGCCCTAAGGGAACTACACAGGTTTCTGCCTAGCAGTGTACACCTTGGGCGTGGCATTAATAAGGATAAAGACTTCACTGTTTGCCAACTATTTTTCTTTTTATCTAGCTGCTCATCGGTGGAGGAGTGAAAAAGGTTGCCACCCTCGAATGGAAGGTCCAATATATGTTTCTGGACGTCTGGGTTAAGTTTAGTAGCCAGAAGCCAGGCAGTCCTTCTCATGTCCGTGGCGATGCATATGACCCGGCCAGAGGTGTCATTGTGGGTCACGGTGGATTCCATGATGTCTTGAGCCACCATGTTAGCCTCTGCCAGACCCGCCTTGAAACGTGACTGGCTCTGCACCGCAAGGTCTGGAAGGAAATCGGCTATTTCACACCAAGGCCTCTGGTTCATGGCTGCCAGCATGGCATCCACCTTGGATTGACGAAGATGCAGCGAAGCGTTGGAATAGAGCTTCTTCCTGTATACCTCCAAGATCTTCTCCTCCTTGCCTTGCAGCACAGACAACGAGATGGCCGAGGACGAATGAGGCTTTGAGCAGAGTGACGCCGTAGCAATCACCGAAGAGTAAGGTTGAGGGTGGGCCAACAGCAAGAGTGGATCCCCCTCCATTTTCCTGTACTTGACGTCCAGGCGCCGAATGATAGTGGGATTTTAGCAACCTCTTCTTGGCCAAGGCGACAACGTCCTTCTGCATCGGGATCCACATTCTAGCTGCGGGGCATAGAGAGGACCTCTGCAAGAACCCCCGCCTCCGGTTGTTCGACTTCGGGTTAAGGAGGGCCCAGGTACTCTGCCAGACCTGCCAGTCGTTCGTGGAAGGCCTTGGCTGATGGTGTGTAAGGGTCTTCTTCCTTGTCTGTGTCCGGCAAGGCGTCCGGCTGGTTCGGAGCGGGTGGAAGAGTACTGGGTGCCGGCTGCAGCAGAGGCTGGTGCAGAACTGCGTGAACCATGGGAAGCCGGAATCGAAGGAGCTGGCGTGGGCAGCAGGGGCTGCACCGGCGCCTGCGGTGCTGGAGCCATAGGAGGAATGACTATAGGCGCAGGTAGCAGGGCTGGAGTGAGCATGTCCCTGATCAGATCCCCAAGGATGGCCCCCATCTGAGAAGATCTCATGTGAGTGAGGAACTTTTCAAAGAACCTGTCCTCGGAGGCCGGTGTGGTGGCAGGTGATATTTGGGCGGGACGGAGTATTGGGCGGCTGCTGGGGCCGGTGCATACTATGTCTAGCTGGTTGTGGGGTAAACCTGCCCTGAAATGCTGATGGATAAGCTGTAGGCCACATACCTGGTTGACACCAGTCCCACCTTGTAACTCCTTCTCCCACCTGCTCCGTTCCTCTGGACGGTATCGGACAGCGGCCATCTTTTCTGGCGTGGCGACCATCTTGTCGAGCTGCATGCCACATGCCGAAGTCGTGGTGCTTGGCTCACTGGGCCCAGCCTTGGACTCTTGGCTATGGAACATGACATTCCCTGCACCTCAAGCCGAGGCCTGGTAAGTGTCGCCCTCGGCAGTATCGCTGGCAGTGCTGCGTGCAGGCGCCCCCTTGGATATGTTGCTGGTACAACAGCATAGCTCCTCGGGTATACACCCGGTAGAAGAACCTTGCAGTCCCTCTGCACCATCTCCAGAAGGATCTAGACTCCTCCGCCTGGCGACCGCTAGGTTCCTCCCGCTCGGGCATTTCATTGGGAAGGAGTCGCCCTTGCAGGGTGCGCTGGAAAACAGCGGCCCTATCTTGGGCTTCGGCTTACGTCGGACGAAGTCCTTCAAGTACTCTGAAGGCGACCTCTCAAAGAGCTTCCTCCACCTGGCAAGTCTATTCTTCAGAGAACGCAATGAAAGTGCGGTGCATGCGATACAACTCTTCTAGCCATGGTCGGGGTCAAGAAAGGGAAGGAAAGGAGCGTGGGGATCAGATGTAGGGAATGGCCACTCGCAGGCTGGACAACTGCTGAAACCCGCTGAAGTCGGCATGTGCCGGGGCTGAGCGTGGCGCCAGAGGACCGAGTACCCGATTGATAAAATAAGAAAAAAGATAGACGAAAGTATCCGGGTAAGAGCGCGTGGTATTACATTGTCGAAGCCAAACCCAGGAGCACTGGTGAAATCGGCCTGTTCCCGTTGACGTGGAAATGGGGACTGAGGAGTGGCGCCAATAGGCAGAGTCAGGGGAGAGCATGCTCCGAGGGCCATGCCCCACACACCTCTAAATTTAAAGCAAAGAAGAAGGTTTTTTTTCTGGTGAAAAATGTTCCGTCTCCCGTCCCTAGCGAGGGACGCCCTTGCAGTATGGAGGAAAGGGGACGGGACGTAAGAATACAATAGGATATACAAGTCAGAAATGAATCAACACTTATTTAGAAACTGGTTGGGAGATAACTATAGGGCCTATGGTTTTGAAAACCTCAAAGGAGGCAGCTATATTGAAAGCGTTCAGATGGATGTGTTGCATGCTGTAACAAGAAAGGAAGGACTCTCCCCTAGGTTTCCCGGTCATCTGGATTGTCTCGCCGAGGAGTAAACCATTGCTAAAGGTATCCGGATGGGTTAAAGTAAAAAGGTTTATAGATTCCTTCTCTAAAGATGAAATGGGCCTGGTCTTAATGTCTGTGCTAATTGTGAGCGGTCAGAAATGCGAGACAGACACAAAGGTATAGTTTTCTCTAGGTTTGCCATTTATTAAATGAAAAATGGTGATATAAATGCAAATCTTTTCCTATCCAAACAGGGATTTCCCTGCCTGGCAAACTAAGACTAAATAAAATGACGCAGTGCCAAAAAAGTGTCTGACCCTCACACTTACACAAACACAATTATACAAAGAATATTTATCTGTCTTTAGTTCAAAGAAACAGTGGGCTCCCTTTGACTGGATCAATTAAGGAATACCCTTGGAAAAGTTCTGATTCAACAAAGTTCTATTCAGTTCAACAAAATATTTATTATCCCTCCATTGCGTCCTTTCACTTGGTAAAGAAAATGTCTCTTCCACAAACAAATGGTTCAAAATCAAAGCAATTGTTTCCGAAATATCCTTCTTGGTAAGGGAAATGTCTCTCACAAAACAAGTTCAAAACCAAAGCAATTGTTCTCAGCGATGTAAAGTAATTAGCATATCACATTTATTCTTCCAATGGAATACTTTGTCAGCACAGCCACTACCTTTCGTGATGCAACAGTTTGTCAAAATTAAAAAGGAATCAACAAGTTCGAAAACTTCACAACTACAATTGGTCTTAGTAGAAATATTTTTTTCAAGAGTTCCACACCAGTATCCTATGTGAGGAGATCTAAACAATGGCTTCCTCTTTTCATAGTCTCTGGACTATGTGGGTTACAGTTTTTCCACAACTGGTCTCCCATGAAAGGGGAATTGTGCCCTTGTTGTCTCTGTATTTAATTTGTTTGGTAATACTGTTGATTGTCTTGCTCAGAGCACCCCAGGGTCCCTTTTAGCTTTAGGCCAACTCACTGGTCTTCTTTGGCGTCTTTGCTTTCCTGGTTGCTGCGGCAGCAGACCTCTGACGCCCTGCCCGCTCAGCTGCCGCGTAACTTGAGCAGACCGCGCGGCTCTTCTTTGGAGCTCTGCCAGTTCCATTGGTCCTACGCACCTTCATGCACACCGAAGAGCCACACGTCAGGTTGGGAGCACGTCACCCCTTCGGCTGGCCTTGTCTTCCTGCTATGCCACACACCTTTGCCTCTCAAATTGGCATCAGCTGGCTCTCATACTTCTGAAGCAATCCCAGCACTCCGGACTGCTCGGCCTCCGCAACTCCTTCCACATCTCCCTCCAGCTACAACTCATTCCTGAGTTTAAATGTCCTGCTCGGGTGTTTTGTCCTATACCAATTAGACCACTACTTCTGGTCATCCTTATTAACTCTGCGCCCCACTTCCTCGTCCCGGTAACACAGGAATTATGCATTCTGAAGATCGTAATGGTTTTGGTCCTTTGACATTTAGTTAATTTTGATTGCTTGATGAATTGAGAATTGTTCGAGTTAGGGGAGTTGATGCAAACGGTTTGTGCTTTAGCATTGGGGTCAAGAACTCTACCCAAACAGAATAATAATTAGAGGTCACATTTAATTCCTGCACTCCCAAGGTACAAACCTTATTCTGTTTAATGACTTTGCTTACAATGCTCGTCAAGTAGGTTCATGGGAGAGACTTGTGCAATGACAGCATGCCATTAGGTATTTGGGAATTATAGGATTGTCATCCTCACTAGAAGATTAATACCGCATCTCACCCAAAAACAGTTAACAATTCCCCTTGACAGCCACCTCCTCCCATGTGATCCTCCCTCCTGAAACCACCCTCGGGGTTAGGATCAGGTAGCTGCTGCCTTCAACCTGGCCACATGGGAGGAGATCCTAGGCTAGAATTCAGTGATGACTCCGTAGGATCCATCACATAATCCAGCCTCAGGGACATATTGCCCAAATTGCTTCATGGCTTAAAATTTGCAGTCCCAAGGATGTAGCACATTTTTCTTGATCAATTTGTACCAGCAAGCACTCCCTCAATTAAGTTATGTTTTGGAAAAGATATTTTCACCCACCAGTCATGATTTTCTGACCTGCGGCTGTAGCAACACTATGCTCACACTAATATTAGCAAACAGATTTCTGTCCCACCTGCCATGGGTCGCCTTCCCGGGCAAAACTTATAAACTCTCAACAGGATTTGGCTTCTATTTCTTGAAGTGTAGCTCATGATCTACCCCTTAGCATGCTATACCACCTTTCTTTCCCGTTGTCCTGGTATCAGCCAGTATCTGAGATATATAGCATTAAGCAGGTTTGGAGCTTTCATTATCCATTGCAATCTTGTTTCTACCAGTGTCTGTGGCAGAGTCAACAGAAAGCTGCTAGTTTCAACTCCAGGCATTTGTCTCCCTCTGACCTTCTTCAGGCCTGCTAAACTCCATGTCTGTAGCTTCACGGTTTTATGATCCTCTTGATTGGTTAATCTGACCAGACTCCTGGTTATATACACAAGCACAGAGAGCACTGTACTTACCCAGGAAAGGGGGAGTTCTGGAATCTTTAACGGCTGCACTAAATCGTGGTATTGAGACCTTACTATCTGCTGAGAAGAAAACCGCAGAGGGACCTGTGCTGATCTCTTACAAAGTGAAAGTATCAAATCTAAACCTTCTCGCCAAGTAGGTTTGTCAGTGATTTCTCTAGTTATTAGCACACAGGAAGACTGGGGGAGTGTGGAGGGGCTTGGAGGACTCCATATACCACATCTCGGTAGCTCAACATTTAACTGGTGGGCATACCCTGTTTCTAGAGCTCCCTTGTTCACAGACCAGGGTGGGTATGCAGTCCAACTGTGAAATATAATCTTTGAAAAGTATGGGATAAGATGCAAACTCTCCCTTAAACAAGCTACTATTTTTCTAATCCTCAAGAAGCCCTTACCTGGTCTCTCTCTTAATTTAATTCTAACTGCCATCACATCACTATGTTCTTTCAAACCTTAAGCATGTTGTTTATTCACAATTATATATTGATTCCAATTCTCTGCTGCCACCATGACAATATGGTTTGCATCCAGCCCACACCACTGAAACGGCCCTTCAACATGTCACAAATTTCCTTACCTCATACCACCATTCAAAACTCTTGCATTCTTATTCTTCTGGATTGGTTTCTGGTCTTTGACATATGTGAGGGGTCAGTAATGCAAGGCAGACAACTGTTTAAATATTTATCAATATATACCATTTTATTCTTAAGCAATATGCCCTGAGCGGCGGTGGCATATTGTTATTAGTACCTGGGCCCGCAAGATCTGCGAGACAGGTGAACTAAAAGCATTTTTTTCTGTCCCGAAACGCTGCAGCTCTGAGGGGAGGTGTGGTGGGGGAGGGGGTGACGGGTGTTGGGGAGGGGGTGACGGGTGTTGGGGTGGGCGGGACAGTTTGGGGGGGGGGGGGGGGTCGAGGAACGGGAAAAAAAATAATAAAATTTTTAAAAAACGTACCTGGGTCCCCGGAAAGGGACGATGGAATGCTCCAGCCGCGTGGAGGCTCGGAGCGGGGATGGCCCGCTTCGAGCCTCCTCATTGGCTGAGGGGCTGCCATACCCCCCGCCGGAAATAATGGCTGTGGAATCCCGGCCAAAGGATTCGAGGCCGGGTAATGCCCGGCGAGGGCCAATCAGAATGCTTGTTTCATTCTGATTGAGCCCTCGCCTACTAATTAAAGAAATATATGTTTAGAATACCTCACTCACTTTTCTGCTGAGGATTTCTCTGCCTAACCAAAGCTAAGGGGCAACACTAACACAGGATAACTGGATCTCACACTAAACAACAAATACATAAATGAAATATTTGGAAATACAAAATGACATGAGCAACATTCACAGTCTCTGAATAACATTCTAATGTCCTGGGTGAATTCTCTTCCACAGAATTCAAGCTCAGTTCTGTTAGTGTTCAACCAAAGAAAGACATGTCTCAAATCAGTTCTTGATATTTCAAAGTCAATAGGAAAGTTTGTTGTCCAAATTTTCAATGATGGCAAACAACTTCTCCTTTGTGAAATATCAACTTTCCACTTCTACCAAGTAGCACCTATAGTAATCCCAGCCACAATGCTTTGTCATCTCTTCAAGAAGACTTACAAAAGTTCAAAAGGAAATGCAATATCCACAACTGCTAGTAACAAACAGCACTTGGTTAACAGTCAGTATTCTCTTAGTGTTTTAGAATTCACAATATTATGTTGAGCTTTGTCTCATAGTTTTCGACTTTGTTTAACCCCTTCAGTGCCAAGGGCGAGGTACCTTGTGCTTGGAATTACTTCCGTAGTGCCAAGGACGAGATAACTCGTTGTTACCCAGTCACTAGAAATATATACACCTCCTTGATTAATAATATATACACCTCCTTGATTAATTATTCGACAAGTCTTAGGAAAAGAACGCCACTTATTATCAATACAGAGGTGAGCGCTTAACCAAGATGGCACTCCAATAATTATTTTAAAAAGGAGGGAACAGGCAGAATTAGGAAAGCACACAATACCAACAATTTTAAAAGAACCACAGCAAGTCAAGAAAGGCAGAGTCTACTGTAGAGAAAGAAAGTTCATGGGCCAGGCCCACTCTTGGAGAGAGCAAGGCGGAATGTGCCCAAGATCACACAGTTTAAGTACACTTTGAAAGTCTTTGCAGATAGTTCAAAAAGGAGTTGGATCAGTTCAGAAAAGTTAGTTAACAGATCCCAGGTCACCCCAGGATAGAGTGTTACGGATTTACCGGACACCTTGAACAGTCTGTTGCAAGGGAGACCAGGCGGGACACAGTACCTGAAATGGTGAGAAACTTCCAGCGGAGGCAGTTGTTCCTGGCAGCGGGTGCAGGTCGGTGTTTCGTCCAGGGGAAGAGAAGATCTCGACGTGTAGGAAAGCTGGAGGTCGTTGCACTGCCAGGGAAGAAACCAGCCGCGGAGTTTCCCGGTTAAAAGGTACTACCCTTTTATTCCTGGTAGTGGTGAAGCGTGGCTATCCGGCCGCCGGGGTGCTTGGCACGGGCGATTCGACCACGAGACGATCCAGGAAGGCGAAAAGAAGGCGAACTGGTTAACCCCAATAGTTAAAAGGAAGAAGACTCTGCAGGAAGATGATCTTCTCTGGCGTTGGGAAGTGGCGAGTCAGTTCAGCAGGGCTCCACCGGTGGGGTCGTCGTTGCAGGTCAGCTCAGCTTCTCCCTCTTTGGATTCTTTAGGTCCTGTGGCGACTTCTGAAGTTCCAGTCCCCAAAGCCCTGCATTTATGCAGAAAATCCCTGTTCACCAGTCCTAGCTGTCACTCAAACATGCTAAGTGGTGAGTCGGGCAGCTCACCACTGGGCCAATCACACAAGAGTGCGACTTGAGTTGCTGAGGCAACTCAGTCCAGGGTGACTATTCCCCCCCCACGCCCCCAACACACATCCGGTAGACCCAGACAGAGGGGCACCACTTTTGGAGGCTTCTGTGCAGAAGCCCATCAAAAGTGGAACAAAGGGCTCGACTTGGGCTGGAGTTCGAGGCGAACACACACGCCATTTTAAAACCGAGTCCTGGCAAAAAGACCCAACCGGGGAATAAATATTAAATTAATAACCCGGCAGTATCTTTAACATTGCACTAAAAAAAGTGGTGCGTTTAAAATGAATGGGAAAATCCCATAGGAAATATTCTGGTGGAATATTTTGTGTGGTAACCACTGCCACCAGCCAGAAACTCGACGAGGGGGGACTGCACAGTGCCCCCTCGAAAAACAGACCCAGGGGTTATCCAATTACCCATACCAGTACTACCGCAATATGATGGTTTGTACTGGTTCTGTTCACAATTTAAGACTAGTAAAGTCAATGGTGACTTTACATGCCCTGGGAGACAGTAGTCAGTCCCACGGTATGGAGTCTATGTTTGGGGGTCACTATGACACCCCTGTGTTACTGCACTGAGGGTGCTGTGTAAAACACATCCCAAAAACACATGAAGCCCTATGGAGTAAAAGACCCCATAGCCCATAAAACACATTTACAGTCAAAGGACATTCTCAAATCATGCCTAAGAGTGGGAGAAAAAGAGTCTCACTCTTAGCAGGAGAAAAAAATAAACCACAAAAATCCAGCAAAGCTGCTGGGGGACTCACTAGGTTTGGGAAATTAACCTATACAGAGAATTCTCCCTAACACTCGTCCTTTTCGGCACTCCATTTTGAGCGATCCCTGTAAAGCAGGGATCGCTCAAAACTGTAATCCAACCCCCTGGCTATGAGAGGGGGAGGTCCACCCTCACTGCCAGGGGGCTGGATTACCTTCAATTTCACATCGGCGTGCGTAAAGCCAGAAAAATCCTTCCCCCTTTAAATTTAGAGGCGTGCGGCCCTGGGCTCCCCCGACTGCACCCACCGGCGCCACTCAGCCCCCATTGAGGCGTCGACAATATTACAATTGCCTAAGTGACACTAGTTTTATTGGGGGGGGGGGGGGATAGTGGGAAGTATGGAGGAAAGGGGACTATGGACTAAGAGTACGTTCGTCACTACGGTGAGTAACTTGTAATTACTCTTACATCCCGTCCCCTTTCCTCCATACTGTACGGGCGATTACAACGGAATGTAGAAGCAAGGTGGAGCAGTGACTCTCCTCAAGAAAGCATGTTCCTTAATACTGCCTGCCAGAAAGCCGCATGTGACTTGGAGCCAGCTTCCCAACAGCAGTGCCTGCAGAAAGCTGAGGAAATGGCCTAAGTGGCCACCTTGCTGATGACCTGCCACAGTAGTGTCTCTGGAAGGTGACTGTAGTGGCCTTGACTCTGACTGCAATGTTTGCCTGAAGTGGTTTCTGTTGCCCCTCCTAGGCCTCCTTGAGGAGGCGACCATCAATCTTGCTATGGAGGCCTTGGAAGTCTGATATCCTGGCCCTGACCCGCCGAAGGTGATCAATAGAGCCTCAGACCTGCAGAAGCTCTTGATCCTGTCCATATAGAACTTTGGCACTAGTCTAACATGAAGACCGTGCAGAACCCTCTGAGCATGGTCCTTAGGGTCTGCGAGGAAAGTAGGGAGTACTATCTCCTCCTTTAGATGGAATGCAGAGACTACCTCAAAAAAATACGCATGAGCGTCCGGAGGACCACCCTGTCCATGTGAAGGGTAGTGCATGGCTCGGATGCCCTCTGAGCTTGGATTTCGCTGACACAGCATGCAGGCGTAAGACCCACCAAGAGGGCTGTCTTAATGGTTACTAGCCTGATGTCCGTGGATGCCATTGGCCCAAAGGGTTTATGCGCCAAGGCACCCAACATTATGCTGGGGTCCCACACAAGGTGTGGCTTCTTGTTGGGCGGGTAGAGCCTGGTGAGGCCCGCCGAATGTCCTTTAACCACCGGATTGGCGAATGAGAAAAACATCCTCCCCTGATTCTGGTAGGCTCCGGTGGCCGCTATATAGACTTTGAGCACGAGCCAGATGGCCATCAACTCGAGCCAGTTGATGAGGGCCGCCTGTTCCTGACAGAACCCTCTCTGTGGACACTGTGGCTGTCCAAGGTAGTTTCCCATCCTGCTAGGGATGAGTCCGTGGTGATGGTGAACTGCGGAGTTGGCTGACGAAAGGGCCTGCCTATTCGTAAATTGCTGTCCGTGCTCTACTAGACTAGGCTGTGACGGAGATGCAGTGGAATGCTGACCGGTTCCGCCTGGGAACCCTTGACTCCAGGAGGCTGTGCAGTGCAACTACAATTTAGCTGTTGGTACCACCATGCAGGGGTCACTGCTCTGCTGAGAAACCGCCCCATGGGCCACTGATGGCTGTGATCTTGTCCTTTGAGGGGGAAATTCTCTCGGAGCCCGTATCCCAGATGAGGCCCAGGGACGTTAGAGTCTGCCTGGGCTCCAGCTGTGACTTCTTGAGATTGATGGGAAATCCCAACTCGTATAGTGGAGGCATAAGGACGTAGGCGGTGTGGGGGACTAATGAGCCAGTCTAGGCATGGATAGGCGTGGTGACCCTGGGCCCCAAGTAGGGCTGCCACGCGTTCCTCCAACTCGCACAGACCCTGGGGTCTGAACTGAGGACAAAGGGTAGAAACTTTTCAGGTTCATGGGCTTCCATTTCCTATGCCTTATTCAAGGACCGATGGGGCTGCCAATCAGTACGTGATCCAGGGAGTACATCCAGTCTCCCGTGCACAATGTCTCTGCAATACGCTCTTGGGTAACCAACGTATGGCGAAAAACAGTCAATAGGAGCCGAGACCATGCTGAGAGGCTGGGACTTCTTCCACTGCATGCCTCTATTCGTGCAAGCGAATGTCCGCCCCCAGAGTTATTGTCCCAGTCTGTGGGAGAGGAGGGGGGAAGAGAGGCGAAGGAGGGATCAGTAGGCGGTAGCCCGAGGACACTGCAGGGAGGATCCAAGTGTCCGCGAACCTTGTGCGCTGGCATGGGCGTGCATCTGGCTATATGCTTTAGTGAGGATGGATAAGGATTCAGCAGTCCAGGGACTGTTCCTCTTATCAAGTTACTAATCCGAAGTGGAACGGAACAGGTCGCCACCCCAAAGGAAGGGTCCAGTATGCGTTCCTGGGCGTCCAGGTTGAATTTGGTCACCCGTTGCGATGCATATGGCATGGCCTGAGGTGTCAAAGTGTGCCACGGTGGACTCCATTATGTCCTGCGCAACACATTTTGGGCTCCGCCAGCCCTACCTTCAAGCGTGCCTGGCGTTGCTCCGGAAGTGGCCAAGGAATGTGGCTGAGTGAGTACCGACTGCAAGAGGGGGGTGCCCCTCCAGCAGACTAAATTTGGCGTTGAGGCGCCTGTTGGTAGGCAGTCCGAAGGGGGTTTAAGCTGTGATGTGCTGACCTGAGCAGGCTGCTGACAAGGAGGCTGTGGGGCTGCCAAGACCGTTGGAGGCATGGGAGCCGGTGCTGAGGGTGCTGGCATGGGTAGCTGGGGCTGCACAGGAGCCGGAGGCGCTGCAACCAAGGTCGGAGTAGGTTCTAGCGACAGAACCGGAGGGTGTATGTCCCTGATCCCCTCCTTGAGGAGGATACACATCTGCAGAGACCTCATGAGAGTCCTGGCTTTTCAAGAAAACCAGTCTTCACAGGCCGGTGGAGCGCTTGAAGGCGCGGGGCCTTGAGGGTTCTGCAGCATGAACCCACTCTGCCTTCTGTCTGCGGGGTGTATTGGCCCTTCGGCGATGTCGCCGGTAGTGCTGTGTACAGGCGTCCCCTCAGACATCTGTATGGTACCAGGGCGTAGCCCTTCGGGCCTAACCCCGGTAATAGAACCTTGCAGCCCCTCCGCTCTGTCACCGGTAGGATCTCGCAACCCCTCGGCCTGATGGCTGGTAGCTTCAGTAGCCTTGGTACCTGTCCTGGTACCAGGACCTGAAAGGTTCCTCCCGCTCCTACGCTTCCTGGGGGAGGAGTCACCTTTTCAGCGTATGTGGTGCATACAGGCGCCCCCTCGGACGTCTATCCGGTACTAGGGTTAGCCCCTCAGGTGTAGACCCGGTAATAGAGCCTTGTGGCCCTTCAGCGCAGTCACCAGTAGGATCTAGGGACCCCTCGGCCTGGCAGTCAGTAGTTGTAGTAGCCTCGTTACCAGCACTGGTACAAGAACCTGAAAGGTCCTTCGCGCTGTAGGTGTGGATGAAAACAGTGCCCCTACCTTGGGACTGAACCCGTCCTGACGAATTCCTTCGAGTCCTCTGGAGGCAAACCTCAAACGAGCTCCCTCCACCGGGCTATCTTCAGAGCGCTTGGGTTAATCGCGCCGCACGCGGTACAGGACTCCCAGCCGTGGTCGGTGCCAAGGCAGCGGAGGCAAAGAGCGTGGGGGTCGGACGTAGGGAAGAGCCCCTTGCAGGCTGATCACCTGCTGGAGCTCGCTGACGTCGACCTGTGCCGGGGAGGAGCTGGGACGCCAGTGGACAGAGGTATCAGAATAAAGACAAGAAGAATAGAAAACACCTCTCTGGGGAAGAGCGCGTGGAATTACAAGGCTGGAGGCCTAACCCAAGAGCGCTGGTGAAAGCGTTTTTTCCCGTCAATGCAGAAAAGAGGTCTGAGGCGTCGCACCAGTGGGTCAGGGGAGGCCATGCTCCCAGGGCCGCGCACCTCTAAATTTAAAGGGGAAGGTTTTCCCTGGTGAAAAAGGTTCTGTCTCCCGTCACTAGCAAGGGACGCCCATACAGTATGAAATAAAGGTGACGGGACGCAAGAGTACTTTAATTGCTCATCCGTTCCCTTTCCTCCATCCTTGTGGGCTAGTCCACCGAACAAGAACATAGGGTGTAGCTGTGATAACCTGCCTCATATCTAGGACGAAGCAAAAAGGTTCTTCAGAATTCCCTGAACAAACTCTGCATTGCACATTGAGCTGTTGTGCAGCGAGTAGTGCCTACAGAAGGCCGACAGAGTGGCCCAAGTAGTGGCCTTGCTGATGACCTCCCAAGAAGCAGGTCTCTGAAACGTGACGGCCTTGGCCGCATGGGCATGGATCCCCTCAGGAACAGGTTTGCCAATGGCCGTGTATGCCTCCGAGATGGCCTGAACCATCCAATGGGCGATGGAAGCATTAGTAGCCTGAGAGCTAAGGGAGGAGCCCCCATAAATCATGAACAATGCCTCGGACACCCTGAAGGATTTCGTCTGAGAGAGAAAACGAGAATCATCTTGAGGTCCACCGAGGACCTTGTCGTGAAACGTGGTGAAGGACTCGCAAAAAGACGACACCTGCAGCTCACTAAACCTGCGTGTAGAGGTGCGAGCCACCAATAAAACAGTCTTTAGCGTCACCAAGCAGATATCCACAGAGGCCATCACCTCGAAAGGCCTGCGTTGCAAAGCTGCAAAAACCACATTGAGGTCCCAGACAGGATGTGGCCTATGCGTCAGAGGAAAAATGCCTAGACAGCCCCTTAACCACTGGGTTGGCTGCCTTACACATGCTTGGGGGAATTCTTGTAGGCCCCAATGGCCTCCAAATACATGCAGCAAGTATCCACCTAAACTCCAGAACAAGCCAGGTGTGCTGAAAAGACCAGTACATCATCCAGGGGACAGGTGACAGGGTCCAGACCCTTGTCGCAAGCCCAATGGCAGAACCTAGTCCATTTGCTCTTCTACTGGGACCAAGCCGAGGCACTCCTGGCCTGCTGAATGATGTCCCAGGTCTCATCTGAAAATTGAGCATGCTGAAGCCTCAGCTGATCAGGAACCAGGCCAGCAGAGCCAGTTTGGCACGGTCTGGATATTTCACTGCCTCGCAGTGCTGCGTCAGGAAGCCCCTGCTGGGGATCGGAAGATGGAAAGGACTCTGGGAACACAACTGCAGCAGATTGGAAAGCCAGGGTCTGAAAGGCCAGTTGGGGGCAAACAGGATGAGGCTGCAACCCACAGAGGCTCGGAACTTGCAGAGGGGTGAGCGGGAACTCATAACACCTGCGGCCGTGCCAACAGATATGAAGGAGACTAGGGGCACTTCGCATACCGGGGAGATGCAAACAAATCCAGGTCTACGAACCCCCAATGCTGGAATAGGGGCAACAAGGAGTCGTCGTGCACCCCAAGTGACTCAGCTGGTCTGTTTCTGCATTGCAGCCCCCTGGGAGGCAGACTGCCGAAATACAAATAGCATCTGTCAGGGCACATTCCCATATCGAAACCGTCTCCATGCAGAGGCAGTGGGTGCTACCCTGCTTGTTCAGGTAAAGCGTAGAATGGTCAGTCCACACCAGAACAGACCTGTCCTTGATTTGAGCAAATTGATATGCAAGAGGGTTTCCATCCTGGAACATGCTCCGTGAATAATATGGCCTTCCAAAGTAGCCCCCCGACCCGAGAGGGATGAGTCCGTCATCACCACCAGGGTAGGCTTTGGCCGGGTGAAGGGGGCTCCCACTGTGACATTGTCCTCCATCAGCCACCAGCGAAGATCGGGCAGAAGGAGACGTGGTATTGGAATCATGTCCAACTGCAACCCCGACTCCTGATCCCAATTGGCCGCCAGGTGGAGCTGGAGGCGCCTCATCTTGAGGAGAGCATGCTGTACAGTGAGCATGCAGGAGGCCAAGACCAGAACTTGCTGGAACCACCATGCGGAGGAACATAAGCCTCTCTGGCGTGGGGAACACCCGCTGAACGGTAGTGTTGCAACGCACCCTTAGGAAGACTAGTTCCAGACAGGCATAACTGATTTTCTCTGGTGGAGGGAAATCCCCAGCTGATGAAGGCGATCTGCCATCTCTGGCAGGAGTGCACCACTCCTTTGGGTGACCCCACCCTCACCTGCCAGTCAGCAAATAAGGGTATAGATGGCCCTCCATGCGGAGAAGGCCCGCCACTGCGCTCATCAACATCGTGAAGACACGAGGGGCCGAGTTCAGGTCAAAGGTCAGCACCTTGTTCAGAAAGTGCTACTACATATTCGTGAAGCACAGAAAATTCTGATGTGGTTGATAGAGGGGCACGTGCAGGTAGGCATCCTTGAGGCCCAGGAACACATTCAGTCCCCTGCAGACGCAGACATGGCTATATGCGTGGGAGTAATCATCTTGAAGCATTCCAGCGGTAAAACAGGTTGAGAAAGGACAGGTCCAGGGCTATCCTCAGGCCAGCCTGGTTGTTCTCCGGTATTGCAAAAATCCTGGAATAGTATTCGAATTTCTTGTTTACTTGGGGAATCAGTTTAATCGGCTGCATCCCCAAGAGCGAAAGGACCTCTCAAAAAGAGCTGGGGACAGGATCTGATGAAGAGGAGGAGAGGATGGTAGAGTTAAAGGAAGACCGAACTCTGCTGAAATGTCTTACTGTCGCACCAGCGTCACCTTATCTAACTTAATCCCTCCTCATTTCATAATCATTTTGTGTACCTGTGAACGACTTACAGTTTGCTGCCCCCTTTAAAAATGAATAAAATATTTAAAAAAATCAAATGTGCCCGTTTCAGCATTGCTTGCTTTCCATCTGCCTTGCACAGTTTGCTGCCCTTTTCATAAAACAAATTTGGCTCTATTAGCCCAAACTCAAATTTAGCTGTGTGCATTTGCTGCGCTGTGTTTTTTTCTGCTTTAGCTAAAATCGAACTTGGCTGTGTACTTGTTGTTAATATTTCTCAAATAATTTTTGCTGGATTCACTACTGTTACTTTACTACCTTCCCACAAACAGCGTTGCATGCTGTTGAGTGCATCCCGCATTAACGCCCTGCAAGTCCTCTCTCTCTTGGATGGACCACTATCGTCTCTCTTCTCACTTGAATCTCTCCTCTCCCCTTGCATCGACACCTGGGTGTGTGGCAGCCGCTTGGTTTCAAAGTCCCAGACTCATGATAAAAAGACAGTGGCTGCCTTTGCCTCCACCTACGCTCCGCCTCCTATGGCGGACTCCCACCCTGACACAGCCAGTGCAAACTTCAAACTATCTTTAACACCCTTGATACTCTAGCCCCTGTCATGAAGTTCCGATTGAAGCCGTCCAAAAAGTGCAACTCTTGGTACGACTCTGATTTGGCTGCCCTTAAACACAGGGCAGCTGAGTGGAAATGGAATGAGTCAGGCGCACCTTCTGACAAACAGGCCTGCCGCCTCCTTCAAAGGCAATACAGACTTTGCAGCCATACCAGGAGTAGAGTCTTTATTCAAGCCTGCATCTCCGTGGCATAAAAACACGGCCAAACTTTCCAAGTTTGCAAGGAACTGGCCAATCCTGCGGCAGTCTCCACTTTTGTCACACCCACGGTGACCCACTGTTAAATCTCAACACTAAAACCCCCCCTGTCCTCATGCTTCTTGACCTCTCCTCTGCCTTCAACACAGTAAACCACAACATCCTGATCGCACAGCTCTGACACACCCTGGGAATCACAGGTGAGGCTCTGGCGTGGTTAACCTCCTTCCTTTCCGACGCCCATCCCAGGTTATACTTGGGTCCTCTACTACCACTCTTTGAACCTTTGGCGTTTCCCCAGGGTTATAACCTACCCCCTGGTTTTTCAACGTCTACATGGCTGCCCTGGCACGTGTGATTGCCACTTTCGTCTCTAACTTCCAGTGTTATGCAGATGACACGCAACTCTCCTTCAGGCTACCCTCAGCCAACTCCTTTACCTCACATATATCTGTCTGACTGTCTCCAATTCAGTCATGGTGTGCTGCCAACAACCTCTGCCTCAACGTCAGTAATTCCATAGTCGCCTTTGCTCCATACGTTCCCCGCCCCTTAATAAAACTATCATTAGGCAATAGTAATATTGTTGACGCGTCAATGGGGACAGAGGAGTGGCACCGGTGGGCGGAGTCAGGGCAGCGCATGCTACCAGGGCCAAGCCTCTTAATTTAATGGGGAAGAAAAAATGTTTCTGGTGAAAAAGATTCTGTCTCCCGTCCTTAACGAGGGACGCCCATGCAGTATGGAGGAAAGGGGGCTAGGAGTAAGGTAGTCACTATGGTGAGTAACTTATAATTACTCTTACGCCCCGCCCCCTTTCCTCCATACTGCATAGGCGATTACAACTGAATGGAGCCCGAGGGTGGAGAGGTGACCCTCCTGAAGAAAACAAGTTCCTTAATACTGCCTGTCCGAATGGCGTGTCAGACCTAGAACCGGCATCCAGACAGTAGTGCTTGCAGAAGGCCGAAGAAGTGACCCAAGTGGCTGCCCTGCTGATGACCTGCCACGGAACGTGCCTCGGGAACGCGACTGCCGTGGCCTTGGCTCGGATAGCAAGTGCATGCATATTTGCCGGAAGTGACATGTGCTGCCTCTCATAGGACTCCTTAATGGCTGCAACCATCCACCTTGCTATGGGGGCCTTAGAAGCCTGATATCCTGTTGTTAACCCGCCAAAGGTGACAAAGAGCCTCAGATTTGGAGAAGCTCTTGATTTTTATCAAGGTAGAATTGTAGTACGCGCCTAACATCCAGACAGTGCAGGACCCTCTGAGCTTCATCCTTAGGGTCTGTGAAAAAAGTGAGTAGCATTATTGCCTCATTTAGGTGGAACGAAGAGACTACATTAGGCAAGAACGCGTGATGCATTCCAAGGACCACCTTATCCCTATGAAAGGTAGTGTAAGGCTCGGAAGACACAAGAGCTTGGATCTCGCCGACACGGCGTGCAGATGTAAGACCCACCAAGAGGGCTGTCTTAATGGTGACCAACCTTATGTCCGCAGACGCCACTGGCTCAAAGGGTTTATGCGCCAAGGTGCCCAACACTATGTTGAGGTCCCATACAGGTGTGGCTTCTTGATAGGCAGGCAGGGCCTGGTGAGGTCCACCAAATGTCTTAACCACTGGGTGGGAGGAAGCGCAAACGTCCTCCTGCTAGTTCCGGTAAGCTCTAACGGCTGCCAGATAAGTACGGCAGGTGTCTATTTGCACCCCTGAGTGGGCAAGGTGTGCAGAGGATAGCACGTTGTCGAGCGTGCAAGTAAGAGGATCGACCTCCTTAGACTCAGCCCAGTGGCAAAACCTAGACCACTTGCTTTTGTAGTGGTGCCTAGTAGCATCGCTCCTAGCAACCTGTATGATGCCTAGTTTTGCCTGCGACAAATGCCTCAATGTGACCCGTTCAGGAACAATGCTGCGAAGGCTAACTTCTGTGGAGCAGGGTGGATGACCCAGCCTCCCTGCAATAGAAGAGGGGCTGGGCCCAATGGAAGGTGATTTGTAGGCTGGTCCGACAGGCTGAGCAGATCTGAGAACCATGGTCTCGAACGGCCACCATGGAGCCGTCAGAATAATAATACGGAGGTGTCAGGACTCTCTTATCACGCAGATCACTCTGTGCACCAGGGGAGTGGGCAGAAATGCATATGCGTTCATGCTTTTCCACTGTAACTAAGGCGTCACCTAGGGAGCCTAGGCCCTTGTCCCTGGCCAGGACACGAACTGTGGGCACTTCCTATTGTACCAGGTGGCGAAGAGGTCCATCTAGTGCAGCTCCCATCTGCTGAAGACCCTCTGAAGGACCTGATCATTCAATTGCCATTCGTAATTGTCCGCCCTCAATCTGCTGAGTCTGTCTGCCTCCAGGGTTGACTTCCCCCAGGAGGTGGATTGCCCGCACGTTGTAAGTGATTTCAATCCGGCACACACCCAAGTGAACGCCTAGCATGTAGTGCACAGCTGAAATCCTTATTTATTTTTGTCTAAAAGTTCTTTATTCTGAACGATATACCACTCATCACACCCTTCTCCTGGAACCCCCCCAGGTCACACTGAACCAGGAATCAGGCTGGTTTGCAAAGGTAAATATTTATTTATGCATTTAAAATGTTATCACAATATGTTTTAATAGGTACACAACAATCACCAATGGGGTGAGGTAACACTGCATAATCTCTTTAATACACAAGGAGTAAGTAGTGAGCAAAACAATTCAGCACAGAAAATAATACTTTTGTGTGGGTTCAGATCAGATAGCAATGTGGTTAGAGGTTCCCCCCTGCACACCCCTCAACCCCCAATAGGCAATGTAAAGAGATAGGAGGAGAGAGTAGGTATTCAGGAATGGCAGAATTCAAACAGAATATCAATCCCACTTTCCCCCAGCAAACAAGAGAAAAACGGAATTGACTGTCAAGCTGTCAGAATGGCTTTTAAAGTTATCTTTAGAATGGACTGGGCAAAAACACCAAATAGGGTCAAAATTACTGAAATTATTATAAATTCTTATGGGAGCCGCTTTGGATAGCTGCACACAAACACAAGCATTGATTTAATCCAAGGAAAACATTTTAAATCTTAAAATTCAAGTCGGAAGCAATTAAAAGCGGTTTTACAAGTGTAAAAATGTCCCAAAACAAAAATTTGCAGCAGACTTTTCACTGCGCGATATTCGCAATAGCGGGAGAATCGCATTGATTTGGAATGGTTTAGGTGCGATGGCTAGATATGGATGTTAGCTACAAGCAGGAGTTGAAATTCTGTTTCTATCACAAAAACGGAGGGAGTTACAAATGTTTTAGTAGAGGTCATTTTTTCGAGATGGGAGCAAAAATGGAAAACAAGAGTGCACTTTTAAAATGACAAATGAGTTGCTTACACTAGAGGAGGACTATGAACAAAACGAATACCACACAGGAACATAGTCACTTGATCAGGGTGACTGCCTGCTAAGGAAACTCACCTTCTTCAGATGAGAAAAGGATCAGCGCAGAGACAGTTCTAACAATATTGGTTCTGGAGGAAAGATAGGACGGGTTGGAGAGAGGGTTCAGACAATGCAAAGATACACCTAACAATACGGGTTTGGAATACAAGATAGGAGGGGTCTAAGATAGGGCTAAGACTATGCAAAATACATATGCTAGTGACAGAATTCTTCCTATTTATACTCACTGGATAAGTTTTTAAATGGGATTGTCAGTTATGGTCAGGGAATTGGATCTGGTATAGGAAAGACGGCTGGGCACATTGGACTGGGCAGGATCTGCAAGGCGTTCTGGTCACAGCACGGCACAGGACTGGATCGGATCTGCCCTTCTTGGTTCTGAGGATATTTATTTTCAGCAGGCAAGCAGTGACAGCACAGCCCGGCTGTATTATGATGCTTCCCCTTAGGCTTGTGGGGTTCTGTTCTAGAATTTGAGGCCTAGCCGAGAATGGTTCAGCTATGCAATAGTCCCTTTGCTTTTTCCAAGTTTCTGGAGTCTGAAGCAAGGAAGATGTAGAGTTCAGCAGCAGGGTGCTCCGCCAGCATCAGGATAGTGAGTGAATCTGCCTGTCCTTTTGTGTGGTGAGCTGTCTCTATTTATGCTATGAAAGGACATCATAAAGGGATTGTATGGGCCAATCTAGCCTAAGCGTGCCCCTTTGAAAGGTGATTGGGTCAGAGTCTACTCTCTGCCTTGATAGGAGGAGAGAAACAGAGTGTCATCTTTATGGCGCAATTTTATGAGGCTGAGAATCCATCTCTAGCCCATGGAACACAATCTATTTTTGGCAAAATACATATTTCCACATGTGCAACCTCTATAAAATCACATATAAAGATTACATATTTTACATAGAAGCGATTCTCAAAACCACATAGCTGTGGGATCTTGTCTCCGCTTTTCTGTTATTTTTATATTTTTCACAATTTTGAATGGTAAGTTATCAGTCTTTTTAAAATGTGTTCTTAGTCCATGTTAAGCAACAAATAGTTGTTTGGCTCCACCCCTTGGTCTCTCCCTGGAAGCCCAGGAGCCATCCCCAATGTTTGTTCCTTGCAGAGGCCCTTTACGAATTGTGTTCACACTTCGAATTTCCTGAGCTGCAGCACGTCATTGTTCTTTTTGCCTCTGTAGACCAGGTTCTTACCTACCCTGTAATTAACACTTCTGCGTGATTTCCTGCTGGGGGGAAAAGACCTTCCTTCTTTGAGAAAAACCTGCTATTCCAGTTTGGCAGCTTCAGCTAGGTTTAATTTAATTGTTAACTCTGTTGACTTTTCCTTAGCACAAAACAAACTTGTTGTATCAAATAACAGCTAGAATTCTCATTCAAGGTTTTAAACCATGGGATAAAATCAATTACAATATGAGTTACTATCAGGAACAGGCCTCTTAGATTACAAACATTTGATTTTCAGTTTATACATGTTAATGTTTAATCAGGCAGGCTCCCGACAGCTGTCATCCCACCAGCCAAGAGCTGCACAGGATTTTTTTTTTTTTTTTACAGATTCACAGACAGGCCACTTTTGCTGTGAAAATCTCTTTATGCTTTTAGCCTTTCAGGACATTGTAAGTTCACATTGATTCCTTAAATTAAGTGAATTGTAGCACCCAGCAAACATTTTGAATATTTGAACAGTGTTCTGTACTGGCATTCTGGAGTTACAGCAGCAAAGAACAAGTGATTTAAAGCAATATTTGGAGTTTCATTTAGCAAAGCACTGCTTTTTACTTCCGCACTCAACTTTCAATTGTTGTGGGGCCCAGTGACATATTTCAGTAGTGAGAGCTCTGTTATACCACTGACACATGCGTGGCAGATTGGGCAGCCATCTTTTGGTGCGTTGAAAAGCACGATTTTCAGGGGTTTTGGCGTGCACAAAGGTTTTGCAGCCTTTTTGCTATTTCTGGCACCATCATAACAGAGTGATGCAGCATAGCAGAGCAAAAGTGGGTCAATACATCCCACAGAGCGAACGTTGTTCTCCAGAGCCCACTCCCAAATGCTGACGGCCAGGGTGCATAGGGGAGGAGATAGGGGAGGAGACCTGGTGCCGCCCTGCTTGTTGATGTAAAACATGCTGGTGGAATGGTCTGTCTGAATGAGGATCTTCTTCTCTCGGCAGGAAGGCCTTGAGAGAGAACCAAATCGCCTTCTGGTCTAGACAATTGATATGGGCCTCCTGTTCCTGAAGGGATCAAACTGCATGGGCGCTGAGGTTGTACAGGGTAGCCCCTCCAGGCCCCCCCAAGGAGGAATCCGTGGTCAGGGTAAACTGTGGTGCTGATTGCCGGAAGGGTCAGCCTATCCTCGAGTTGCAGTCCGTGCTCCAGACAAGGAAGGAATGCTGACGAGTTCCACCTGGGAACCCCACTCCTGACTCCATGAGGCTGCGAAGTGCAGCTGTAATCTTTCCATTTTGAGCCTCGTATAAGGCACTGCCAGTAGACATGCCGCCATGATACCCAAGAGGTGCTGGTACCACCATGCGGAGGTCATTGTGCTACTGAGAAAATAACCCGTGGCTTTCTTGATGGCTATGATCTTGTCCTTAGAGGGAAAAATTCTCTCAGAGCTTGTGTCCAAGATGAAGCACAGAAACGCCAGACTCTACGTCGGCTGCAGCTGTGACTTCTTGAGATTGATGAAAAATCCCAATTCGTGTAGCATATTCATGAGGGCGGAAGTGGTGTGATGGACTGCCTCCGGGGATCTGGCCCCGACGAGCCAGTCGCCTAGGTATGGGTAGACATGGTGATCGTGGGCCCGGAGATGTGCTGCCACTGCTTTTAAAAGCCTGGTGAAGACCATATTGGCTGAATTGAGGCCAGAGGGTAGGACCTTGTATTGGAAATGGAAGCCCATGATCCTGAACCTCAGGAAGGACCGCTGAGGCTGCAAAATCGGGACGTGTAGGTACGCGTCCTTCAGATCCAGAGAGCACATCCAGTCTCCCTTGCACAGTGTCTCCGCAATAAGCGTTGGGGTAACCATCTTGAACTTTTGAAGAGGGCAGAATGGTTCAGGGTGGAAAGGTTCAACACAACTCTCAGGCCAGCCTGGTTCTTCTTGTGAATGGGGAAAATCCTGGACTAGAAGCCTGTACCCTGCTGTGAGGCTGGAACTTCTTGCACTGCCTAGCCCTCTACGAGCGATCGAATTTACACCAACAGAGTTATTGTCCCAAGCTGTGGAAGTGAGGAGAGGGAGGAACCGGTAGGAGGTAGCCCAATAGAACATGGACACTACCAATAGAATCCAGGTGTCACCGAACCTAGCGCGCCAATATCGTGCATGAATGGCAAGCCTGCCTGCACTCTACCGCTCTACACTCCCCCCCCCCCCCCCCAACCGGAGACACGAGGACCCGGAGGGGAATGCCATGCCTTGTTTCCCTCTGAGGCTGGGGCTGAGGAGTGGGAATGAAAGAATCCCTTATTCCCGGCCTTGTGTTGCTTGCGGCGGTGCTGACTTGGCGATTGAGCTGGCTGCCTGGACCTTCGAGCCCCGGAAGCCGCCAAAGAATCGCCCCTTGTCGGAATGCTGGCGTCTGGTTGTACGTCTTGGCCGTGGACTTCTTGATGATAGAGAAGGATTTTGCAGTCTGGGAACTGTTCTTATCAAGTTCCTCTTCAGTGGTGGAATGGAAGAGGTCGCTACCCTTGAGTGGAAGGTCCAATATGCGCTCCTGGACATCCAGGTTAAAATTGGTAGCCTGCAGACAGGCAGTCCTCCTCATGTCTGTGGCGATGCAGATGAGGTTGGTTTTTAATATCACACAGCTGCCAACAATGAGCCTCTTACTGAACACCTCATTCGGCCTTGAGTAGTTAATACAGTCCTGGGTAGATTCACGCCCTTACTTGAGGAAGCATATTTTGTCTTGTGCGCCATCATAATCTATTGAATCTGGCCTTTTTCTGGGTCTTGTACTTCATTTCCATAAAAGTTTATAAACTCACAGTATAATTTAACAGATCCAAGTTCTCCAACGATGAAATAAATATTAAAACAGAATAGCACTTAAGAGTACATTATTGCACAATCTTGATGAGTAATTCTCTTCCATGTACTGCTGCAATCAAGTCAGCATGCCCCTATTCGTTATACACGCTTTTAGATTCCTTCTTCCTATAGCATCATAAGACGGACAAATAAAAAGGACATCAAGGAGAATGTGTACTGTCCCACTTTGCTTTAGCTACAACAAGGTGCAAGTTTCCCAGGCGCATCTTTGCAAATAAAGCATGCTTCAGAGGACCATCTATAAAGCTCAGCTACTCCTCCATCATAAAACATCTTTGGCACAACAAATACTCGCAGACCATGGAAATATTTAAACATTTTGTAACATACTCGCCCCAGATATACTGGGCGTACATACCCACGACAAATTATTTGTCACACTGATAGTTTTGGGTATGGTCCAAAGATTTTCCATTTCCAACTTGTACACAAGTTCCTTTATGTTCCTTTTAAGCGCTTTGAAACACATTGTGTATAGGCGCTATATAAATAAACTATCATATCATATATGTCTAAACCACCAAAGGGAACTTACATTATTATGGGACAGAATATCTTTTAGTGCGTCTTGGAACTGGATATGAAACTCCCTGAACCATAAACTCACCCATACTAAGACCGGCTTGAGAGCGATCAGGTCTTCTTTTTCCATGTGCAATGGACTATTAGGGGTACTAGCAGGAAATCATAGTAACCTTTTAAGAAACAAAATTCTGTCACAACTAAAACATGAAACTTGTTTTCGTCCCAGATGTTTGCTCCATACAGATCACCAGCCAAAACATGTGCTCTATATATTTCCACAGCTGGAACAAGGGAGTTGCACTTCGATCTGTTGGCAAAAGTCAAAATGCCATTGTATTTTCTCCCCAAACTTGCATTTACCATGAACACATGTTTTTTCCATTTCTCATCATTAATAAACCTTACACCTAGCTAATCAAAGTGGCTAGCTTCTTCAATCTTCTCCCCATTGATATCAAGTAGCACATGAGACCAGCACTCCCGTTTACTGCTACACCTCATAAACCTGGTTTTGCTGGTGATCACTTCTGTTAGGCAGAAACCTGTGCAGTTCTCTTTGGGAACACTGCAAACGATTTAGGACTACAGGTGTTAGCAGTAAACCCACTTGGTAGCAGTCTGCACCACCCAGATTTACCTGGTAGCTGTGGCTGAGCAGCCAGACTTCCCTCAAGAAGAGTTAGGCAGTATGCAAAGTATACACAATAGGCACTCAGATACAACAATACAAGCAAACACTGACTAGAGCTTTGGTATCAAAGTATATAATTATTTATTTAAAAACACAGTTTGAAACACTCCAGCACTCTTGTTGTAAAATATTCTAAACACAGTTACTGTTGTAATATATACACACCCCTTTTTCCTTATCAGACAAGTCTTAGTTAACACCACTTATTTCCAGACAGAGGTGAGCGCTTAACTATAGATGGCATTCCAATAAGTTCATGAAAAAGGGAGGGAAAAAGACAGAATATGTGAAGATACACCACTCTTAAGATATAGGAACACTTTTAGCAAGGCAGAAGAGCAAAGGTCACTGGTGAGCCAAAGTCCATAGGCTAGGCCCACTCTTAGAGAGAGCAGAGCACAAATGCGCCCAAGATCACACAGTTACACTAGGCTTTGAAAGTCTTGCAGAGAGTTCGAAAACAGTTTAGAGCGGCTCATAAAAGTTTAGCCATGGTGTCCCAGGCTAACCCAGGTTCGAAAGCCAAGGGCTAAATCTACCCCATACAGTCGGTGGCAAGGGAAGCCAGGTGGAACACGGTACCTTAAGTGGGAAGGATCCTCCAGCGATGGCAGTTGTTCCTGGCAGCGGGTGCAAGTCTCGGCGTCGACCAGAGGAAGAGAAGATCTCGACTTGGAGGAAAGATGAAGGTTGTTGCACTGCCAGGGAAGAAACCAGCCGCAGAGTTTTCCGGTTAAAGGTGTTACCCTTTATTTCGCGGTCATGGTAAAACGTGGTATTCCGGTTGCCGGGGTGCTTGGCACAGGCAAGGCGGCCACGAGATGCGTCGGAAAGGCGAAAAGACGGTGAAACTGGTTATCCCCACCAGTCAAAGGAAGAAGACTCTCCGGCGGGAAATCTCGTCTGTCGTTGGGAAAAGTGGTGAGACGGTCCAGCAGGGCTCCACCGGTGGTGTCGTCGTGGCAGGTCGGCTCAGCTTCTCCCTCGTCGGATTCTTAGGTCCTGTGGCGACTTCTGAAGTTCCAGTCCCAAAGCCCTGCTTTTATGCAGAAAACCCCCATTAACTCAGCCTAGCTGTCACTCAAACATGCTAAGTGGTGATCCGGCCGGCTCACCACTTGGGCCAATCAGGACGGAGTGCGACTTGAGTTGCCTAGGCAACTGAGTCCAGGGTGCCTAAATCCCCCTCCGCCCCCCCCCCCCCCCCCAAGTACCCCAGACAGAGTGGCACCACTTTGGAGGGCTTCTGTGGAGAAGCCCGCCAAAAAAGTGGAACAAAGGGCTCGACTTGGGTTGGAGTCACAGAAGAGAACACAAACGCCATTTTAGAACCGAGTTTTGGCAAGAAATACCAACCGGAGAATTAATAATAAATAAATAAACCGGCGGTATGTTCGAGGCTATCGTAATTAAATAAAGATAGTAGCCTCAAACAATGGGAAAATCCCATAGAGAAATGTTCGCGGTTGAATATAAAAAGTAGTATCCAAATTGCAAATGGCTCAAAGCTTCCTGCTCCTGGACCCATCCATCCAATTTGACTTGGCGAATGTTCCCATAGATTTTACTGCTGGCATTTAGTAAAGACATCTGCCTATAATTTCCAGGGTCTCCACAGTACCTCTTTTTATATATAGGCACAATTTCTGCAAGGTTCCTTAACAGCGGTTTAGAGCCAGTCCTAAGAATTGCATTAATTAAACTATGAAGGTAGGGTGGAGTGAGGGGTCAGAAATGCAAGACTGACAAGTAGTCGAGTTCTCTCACAATTAGCCATTTTATTAAACAATAAGGGTGAGAAAAACACCCAACTTTTCCTAGCCTTACAAGGGTGTCCCTAACATTCAAACTAAGGCCAACGGAAAATGTCCTAATGTCCATGGATTTCTGACCCCCACACTCCTACATACAGCAGAATCATACAGAAGTTATCTGACTGTTCAAACATCATAAAACATTTAAATTAACAGAGAAATTATAACTAGAAACTCTTGTAACAAGGGTTGAATCCCCTTTCCCTGGATAAATTCAGGATGTTTCAAGTCAATGTTAAAAATCAAGAAAGTACTTTCAATAGCCAAGTTCCACTTTAAATATAGAACAAAGTTCTGTTCATTACATATGACCTTCACCAGGCAATATAATTGTCTTAAGACTTCTCCTTCTTCAACTTGTTTAACAAACGAAAAAGACTTCGTCTTCATATATCAAGTCAGAATGCCTTGTAATTATTCCCTTCTCTGAAGACCAATTTGCTTTCATTGAATCATATTTCTTCTTCATAAATAACAGTTGTCAGGTTGAGTCTACAATAGTTTATCAGTACACATCAATGGATATACCACCGCTTTTCCACCACATTATAGCACTTCAATTCCCTCTTCCTAGTCCACTTGCCTGCCAGGAAAAACCACTAAATGTCCCTTTCCTGGTATACTCGCCTGCCAGGATAAAAACTCCTACCAGTATTTTGTGGTGAAGATTGCTTCCAGTTTTCTACATTTACATCCTAAGTAAAATCAACTTTTTCATTGGCAATTCTTTAGACTTTCAACAACCACAAGAGGGTTACAACTTCTTCTATAAGGATACAGTACACTTTGACAATGTCTCACACTAATTTGTTTGCCCCAGGCATAGCAGATTATATTTCTACTGTTTGATTTCTACCAGGAGGGCCTCTTTTCAGCCACCTTTGGCTTTAATTGTCTTTCTTTGGCTTAGGTATTGCTTGTTACAGTCTCCTTTTACAAATGATATTTATTGTGAATCACCTCCACTTTGTTTAAATAATTATAAGTTACTCACCATAGTGACTAACCTACTCCTAGTCCATAGTCCCCTTTCCTCCATACTGTATGTCCGTCCCTCACTAGGGACAGGAGACAACCTTTTTCACCAGAAAAATCATCTTCTTAAATTTAGATGCACGCGGCTCTGGGAGCATGCGCTCCCCTGACTCCGACCACCGGCGCCACTCCTCAGTCTCCTTTGACGCGTTGGCCATATTAACATTACCTAATGACACCAGTTTCATTAGGGGGGGTAGTGAGACGCATGGAGGAAAGGAAACTATGGACTAGGAGCATGTTAGTCACTATGGTGAGTAACTTATAATTATTCCTACGTCCCATCCCCTTTCGTCCATACTGTATGGGTGATTACAACTGAATGTATCCCATGGTGGAGAGTTGCCCCTCACATTGCCTGACCAAATGCTGCGTCCTACTTGGCACTGGCCTCCAAACAGTAGTGCTTGCAGAAGGACGAGGGCATAATCCACGTATCCGCTTTGCTGATAACCTGCCATGGAACGCGACTTTGGAAAGCAATCTCTGTGGCTTTAGCTCTGATGGCGTGTGCATGCATGTTTGCTGGCAATGGCCTGTGCTGACCCTCATACGCCTCCTTGATGGCCATAACCAACCATCCACCCTGCTATGGAAGCCTTGGAGGCCTGACAGCCTGGTTTTGATCCCCCAAAGATGACGAATTGGGCACCTGATTTGCAGAAGCTCTATGTTCTGTCCAGGTAGAATCTTAGCGCCCGTCTGAGGTCTAGACAGTGCAGTACCCTCTGGGCATCATTCGTAAGTTCCGCGAAGAAAGTTGGTAACACTATCTCCTTATTAAGGTGAAATGAGGAGACAACCTTAGGTAAGAATGTGGGGTGTGTTCCAAGCACCACCTTGTCCTTATGAAATGTAGTATATCGTTCTGAAGCCACTAGCGCCTGTATCTCACTGATTCGGTGTGCCGTGGTTAGGCCCACTAGGAGGTCCATCTTAATGGTTATCAGCCTGGTGTTCCAGGACGCCGTCGGCTCCAATGGTTTATGCGCCAGGGTGCCCAAGACCACATTGAGGTCCCACACTGAGTACCGTTTCTTGATAGGTGGATAACGCCTAGTCAGGCCCGCTAAGTGCTGCTTAACCACTACATTAGAGGAGAAGAATACCTCCTCCTGAGAGTTCTTGAGAGTTTCAATGGCATCTAAGTGTGGCATGAGTCTACTTGCACGCTCGAGTGCGAGGTGTGCAGAGAAGGAGAGAACGTCGCCCAACGTGCAAGTCAAAGGATCAATTTCCTTTGATTCTGCCTAGTGACACAACTAGGTCCACTTGCATTTGTACTGGCTCCTGATAGCATCACTCCTAGCCCCCAGTATAATGGGCAGGTCTAGCCTGTGACGGGTGCAGTAAGTTCAAGGAGACCTGTTCAGGAACCACGCTGCAAGGGCTAACTCCTGCGGGGAGGAGTCGATGACTGTGCCGCCCTGCTGAGAGTAGGTATGCTGGACCCAACGGGAGGTGTACGGGGGACTGGTCCCACAGGCTGAGCAGCTCCGAGAACCTAGGTCGTGTTGGTCACCATGGGGCTTTCAGGATGATCCGAAGGCCCCTCGACTCCCTGATCCTGCAGATGACCCTGTGTACCATGGGTGTGGGGGGGAAAGCGTAACTGGTGATGTTCCACGGGATCTGCATTGCACCACCAAGCAAACCCCTGCATTGCCCCTGCGAGGAGGCAAACTGGGGGGACCTCCTGTTGGTACTGGTAGTGAAGAGATCCACCTGCGGATGACACCAACTGTTGAAGATCACCTGAAGGACCTGCTTGTTCAAGTGTCATTCGTAGATGTCCGCGCCAAGCCTGCTGAGGCTGTCTGCCTCCGGGTTAGACTCCCCTGGAAAGTGGACTGCTGACAGGTGTATGTTGTTCATCAGAGCCCACGCCCAAATGTCGACTGCCAGTCTGCAGTGGGGCGGGGACCGGGTGCCACCTTGCTTTGTTGATGCAATACATGCAGGTGGAGCTGTCTGTTTGAATAAGAATCGCCCTGTCAGTGATAATAGGTAGAAAGGCTTTGAGGGCAAGCCAGCTAGCCATCATCTGTAGCCAGTTGATGTGCGCCAGCTGCTCCTGCCGGGACCATACTCAATGGATGCTGTGGCTGTCCAGGGTAGCTCCTCTTCCCTCTAGGAAGGAGTCTGTGGTAATGGTGACCTGAGATGATGGTTGCCGCAAGTGCCTGCCTATCTGCAGGTTGTGGTCTGAACCCCGCCAGATCAGATCCTGGTGGTGCTGTTGTGGTATGCTGACCTGCTCCGCCTGCGAACCCTTCTCCTGGTTTCAGGAGGCTGAGAAATGTAGGGGCAGCCGTCACAATTTGATCCTTGTATGTGGCACTGCAAGAACACATGCAGCCATAACTCCCAACAGGTGTTGGTACCACAACGCTGCAGTCACTGCTCTGCTGAGAAAATGCCTAGTGGCCCCCTCGATGGCTGTGATCTTGTCCTCTGAGGGGAAGATCCTCTCGGAGCTCGTGTCCCAGATAAGTCCCCAGTAAGGTCAGGCTCTGCGTGGGCACCAACTGTGACTTTGAGATTGATAGAAAATCCCAGGTCGTATAGTGTATCCATGAGGGTGGATGCTGTATGTTGGACCGTCCCTGGAGATCTCACCCTGACCAGCCAGTCGTTTAGATATGGGTAAATAAGATGGCCTTGCGCCCTGAGTAGGGTTGCCACTGCAGTCATTAGCCTTGTAAAGACCCTGGGGGATGAAATTAGTCCAAAGGGTAGAACCCTGTATTGAAAGTGAAAACCCATGTTCCTGAATCTCAGGAAGGACTGATGGGGTTTCCAAATCTGGACGTGTGGGCATCTTTCAGATCCAGGGAGCACATCCAGTCTCCCGCACACAATGTCTCCGCTATGAAGGCTGGGGAAACCATCTTGAACTTTTGAAGGGGGAGGGAAAGTGGAAAGGTCAAACAACTACCAGGCCAGCCTGGTTCTTTTTGTGTATGGCGAAAATATGTGAATAGTAGCCCGTGCCCCGCTGTGAGGCCGGGACTGCCTCCACTGCCTGGCTCGCTACTAGCAAGCGTATTTCTGCCAACAGAGTTGCTGTACCAATCTGCGGCAGCAGAGGGGAGGAAGGAGGAGAGGGAGGAATGGGTTGCCGGAAGCCCATGAACACTACTGAGAGGATCCATGGGTCCGTGAACCTAGTCCGCCAGCAGTGTGTGTGAAGGGTAAGCCTGCCCCCCACCAGAGACTCGTGGATCCGGATGGGCCTGTCACAATTTCTTCCCCTTGAGGCTAGGGCGGAGGAGGTGGGACTGGAAAAACCCTTTGTTAGCCGCCTTGTGCTGCTTGCACCTGTGCTGGCTAGGGGATCTGTCCGGTTGCCTGGACCATCCTTCCCGAAAGCCTTCGAAGGATGACCCTTGTCCGAGCGCTGGTACGTTTGGCTGTAGGTCTTAGGAGCGGACTTGGTGAGGATTGATAAAGATCTTGCTGTCTGCGAGCAATTCTTTTTCTTACTGATTTCCTCATCCGGTCTAGTATGCGCTCCTGCACATCTGGATTGAATTTTGTAGCTCTTAGCCAAGCCATCCTTCTCATATCTGTGGCAATGCAAATGGCCCAACCTGAAGTGTCAATGTGGGCCACCATGGAAACCATTATGTCTTGTGCCACAACATTGGCCTCAGCCAGCCCAGCCTTGAAGCTAGCCTAGCTGTGGGCAGGCAGTTCTGGGAGGAAATCGTCAATCTCCCGCCATAACTTCTGGTTGACAGCAGCCAACATGGCATCCGATTGGCCTGGCACAGTTGGAGAGTGGCGCTGGAGTACATTTTCTTCCCAAACGCGTCCAAGATCTTTTCCACTTTGTCCAGGCCGAAGTTGCCGAAGAAGATAGTGGCTTGGAGTACAGTGATGCTGCCGCTATAACAGAGGAATGTGGTAGGGGGTGCGCCGACACCAAGAGGGGATCCCCTTCTGTCTGCCTGCATTTAGCTTCGAAACACCTATTGGTAGGCTGAGTATAGTGTGGCTTGAGTCACCCTTTTTGGGCAAGCACTACTACATCCTTCTGAAGTGGGATTCCCGTTCTGGCAGTAGGGTGTAGTGTGAGAACTTCATCCAGTACCCCCTACACGTGTAAAGCTTTGGCTGATGGAGTGTCCGGGTCCTCCTCCTCGTCGTAGTCTGTGTCCACTGTTGAGTCCTGCGGGTCCAGGGGAGCCAGAGGAGTGCTGGGCGCGAGTGCTGGGCGCAGGTAGCTCCGGCATGCAGATTATCAGTGCTAGAGGCTGCTGAGGTGGCAGTGACTAGAGTACTCATAGTCTACAGTCCCCTTTCCTCCATCCTTGTGGGTGGTCCCCCAACATGGGGATGGTACCGGTACCTTTGGCAGCGAAAAATTGAGCTTCCCCCTTTAAATTTAGTATAGCGCGCAGGGGACAGTGTCCCCTTTGAACACATCGAATGATTAGATACCTGGCTACTTTGGCATACTAGCCGGGGAAGGTGGGTCGAGCGTATGGATTTTGAGTATTCTAGTCACTACGTTGAGTAACTTTAATTACTCATACATCCCGCCCCATTTCCTCCATCCTTGTGGGTGATACCACCAAATAGAAACCTAGGGTGGAGCGGTGACAACCTGCCTCATATCTAGGATGAAGCAAAAAGGTTTTTCAGAACCATATGACCAAACTTTGCATCATGCCTGGAGCTGGTGTTTAGCGAGTAGTGCCTACAGAAGGCCGATGGAGTGGCCCAAGTAGTCGCCTTGCTGACATCCCTAGAAGCATGTCCCTGAAACGCAACAGCCCTGGCCCTAGCTCTAACTGCATGGGCATGAATCCTCTTAGGAACAGGTTTGCCCATGGCAGTGTACACCTCGGAAATGGCCTGAAGAATTCAACAAGCGATCGAAGCCTGAGAGCTGGGGGAGGAGCCGCCAAAAGTCAAGAACAATGTCTCAAGACTTCCTGATGGATTACGTCTAAGAGAAATGAAACTTGAGAACCCTCTTGAGGCCCAAGGGAAGTAGGGCCGTCTCGGCCTGTGATTGCAATTTCAAGAAGAACACTGGCAGACAGATCGCTTGATTCAGATGGAACGGAGCAACCACCTTGGGCAAGAGGTTTGGGTGAGTATGCAGACCTTGTTGTGAACCGTGGTGAAGGGCTTGCACGAGGCCAACGCCTGCAGCTCACTAGTCCTGCGCGCAGAGGTGAGAACCACCAATACGTTTTTAGCATCACCAAGCAATGGTCCACAGAAGCCACCAGCTCGGAAGGCTTGCGTTGCAAAGCTGCAAGAAACACATTGAGGTCTCAGACCAGATGCAGCATCTGCACTGTGGGGAAAAAGCCTAGACAATCCCCTTAAGGTGGGACTTAACCACTGCGTTGTCTGTCGAAAACACAATCAGGGAATTTATTTAAGCCCTAATGGCTGCCAAATACGAGCGGCAAGTATCCACCTGAACTCCAGAGCGAGTCAGGTGTGCTGAAAAGGTCAGTATGTCATCTAGAGGACAGGTGATCGGGTCCAGATCGCTATCACGAGCCCAAAGGTAGAACCTAGTCCATTTGCTTTTATACTGGGAGCGAGCCGTGGGCCTCCTGGCCAGGTGAATGATGTCCCAGTTACCCGAAAAGTGAGCATTCTGAAGCCTCAGCTGATCAGGAGCCAGGCCCTCAGGGCCAGATTGGCCGGGTGCAGATGTTCCACTGCTCCACCCCTGCTGATACAGAGGTCTTGAAGGCCAGTTGGGGGCAAGCAGGATGAGGCTGCAACCCACGGAGGCATGAAACTTGCAGAGGGTCTGCTGGCACAGGAGGGGAGTGGGGGCAGGAACACATAAAACCTGCAGCCATGCAAACAGATCTGGAAGGCGTCTCCCATTGACCCCCGACCTGCCCATGAGGCAAACTGGGGGCACTTGGCATTATGCAAATAAATCAAGTCTGTGAATCCCCAACGCCGGAACAGGGGCAACAAGGAGTCGTTGTGTAACTCAATCGTAGGTGTTGGACCCCAAGTGACTAAGCTGATCCGCTTCTGCATTGCTGTCCCACGGCAGGTGGACTGCCGAAATCCAAATCCCCCTCTGTCAGGGCCCATTCCCAAATCGAGGAGGTAGGCAACGGCACCGCCCTGCTTGTTCAGGTAAAACATTGTTGTAGAAATGTCCGTCCTGACAAGAACCTCCAGGTTCCCACTGAGGGGCAAAAATGCCTTGAGGGCCGGGCCCACTACCCTAACATCGAGCAATTTGGTATGTAGGAGGGCTTCCGTCCTGGACCATACTCCATGAATCACATAGCCCGCCAGAGTAGCCCCCCGGCCCAAAAGAGGGGAGTGGGTCATCACCACTAGGGAAGGCTCCGGTCAGGTGAAGATGTTCCCACTGAAACATTGCCATCCATCAGCCACCAGTCAAGATCTGGCAGAAGGAGCATCGGTATAGGGATCCTGTCTGACTGAGACCCCTTTTAATGATCCCAATTGGACGTCATGTAAGGATGGAAGCGCCTCATCTTGAGGCAGGCGTGTTGTACAGTAAGCTTGCAGGAGGCCATTAGGCCCAGAATGTGCTGGAACCACAATGCTAATGTGGTCGCGTTGGCCAGAAAGTGCCCCACCGCCTTGCGAATGGACAGAAGCCTCTTGGATGCCAGAAACACCCACTGAACAGTAAAGTTCCAACGCACGACTAGGAAGACCATTTCCATACAGATTGGCATAACTGGGTCTTCCTCTGGTTGAGGGAAAACCCCAGTTGATGAAGGATACCCGCCAGTCTCTGGCAAGAGAGCACAACCACTTCAGGTGACCCCCACCCTCACCAACCAGGCATCCAAATAAGGGTACAGAGGATGGCCCTCCAAGCAGAGAAGGCCTGCCACTGCGTTCATCGCCCTTGTGAAGACACGAGGGGCTGAGTTCAGGCCAAAGAGCAGCACGTTATACTGAAAGTGGTGCGACAATCATGAACCGCAGAAACTTCTGATGCAGCTGATAGATGGGTAGCATGCAGGTGCGTATCCTTTATGTACAGGGAACACATCCATTCCCCTGCACACAGAGACTCAGCTATGTGCACAGGAGTAATTATCTTGAAGCACTCCAGTGGTAAACAAAGATTTAGAAATGACAGGTCCAGAACTATCCTCAGGCCAGCCTGGTTGTTCTTAGGTACCGCAAAAATCCAGGAAGAGTAGCCAGAGCCCCTGTCTGCAAATTCCTACCCCAAACCATTTTGCAATGTGGAGACCTCATGTCAGGCAGGAATGGAAGGAGGAGTGAGTGTGGGGAGGAGGAGATGGAGGGTTCCTGAGATCACACAGTGGGATTGGTTGAGCCAAGAGTGCAGTCTTCCCTCTCTCCATACACCGGATAGTGAAGTGATGTTCCTTATTGGAGAAAAACAATCAGACTATTTCAGATCTTGCACTGAGTCTTGCTTCAGTGCTCTCAAAACCTTTCCCCCTCTCTTTCAGGAGAAGGAAGAATTTCCAAAGCCGGATGAGGACCAAGTTCTCATCCTGTGCATGAGTCTCCGAATTTAGCTGCAGAACAGAATGTTTAGGTTTTTGATCTACTTTTAAGCGGTAAAACGCATCTTGGCTACTGGGGATCCTTCTAGAAAACCATGATATGTCCCAGTATGTGACTGAGTTAAACAAGCTCTAGTCCCGTGCGTGATATTGTGTAATGGTTAAATCAACTCAGTCTGTCTGGACAAGAAAAACTTTTTCCTGTGCACCTTTGGGCTGTCTGTGCATGAGGGGAAACCCAACCAGCTTTCTCTGTTCCCCTTGGATGTAGCTGCACGACCAGCTGTTCCTTGCAAGAGAGCCCTGGCGTGCAGATAGCTTGCACCCGGGCTGGTACTGATGCAGCCCTTGTCCTCTTGCAATACGCATAGCGTGTTGATATGAACCGGGTCACATTCGGCGTTCTATAGTTTTCAAGCTCCCTGCTCAGAGCCATCAAGTGGCCCTTCGATTGTATTTCACAACAAACACAGGGGAGATGTACAGATGGCCATTGTGCTGGGGGTGGCGTTTTCAGGTCCATCCTTTTTCTATGCCACTTTATAATGTTTAATTAACACAATAAACAATCCTTTGTAACGTGCTTAATACCAGAGGACAGCCTCTAAGAGCGGGATCTTGGTACAAAGGTACAAAACTGTTCCTCTGCGTGGTCTTGCTTCTAAGACCTACAAGTTACCCCTGAGCTACCCTCGAGGCGCATCACGGTTTATAAAGGAAATCTGAAATCGCAATAGGAGAATGTTAACTTCATCACTGTTCGGTTCTCGCTGCCCCCTCGCATGGGGATGCTCTTAAACAGCGCTGAATATGTGCTCCTACCGTATACCTAAGAGGCACACGTTCCAGCTTAAAGAATAAGCATTCCTCCAGAGGTAAGGAAGCATCTGCCTAGAATTGGTGAGGTGTGGTTAATGTATGGCCTGCGGCATTCAATTACTTCTCTCCGACAGCCACATCACAGTCTTCTTATGTTAAGATTTGTTTTATGCTGCGCTAGTCACCACTGTAGTGGCCTGACCACATTAAGGGTTGTCCGCAGACTTGTAATATTTAGAGCCTCGTTTTCCTGGGGTTTAGGTGTTGTTTCCTAACCACTTGAGAGAGACTGACCTACTGAAGTCTTGCACGTGTTTAAATGAACGCCGCCCTCCCCCGCCGCTTTTGGTCTTATAGGGTCTAAAGTTAATACCACAATTATCCTGTGCACCAGGAAAGCAGAGTTAGACAACAACCGCAGCCTCTACTGCAAATGTGCAATAATGGACAGATGGGTGCCCAACTGACTTATACAATATGTGGAAACTATTAAATAAATATTTGCACTAATGCATGTAACTAAACCAATTACAATCAATGTATTCAATTATTTATCTATATTCACTGTAGATGCTTCTCCTGGAGGATAATCCACCTCAAAGTTCTGACATTTCTCCAGTCACTTTTTCAAGGGAGCCTCCTTAGACTATCTGTGCCAAACTTATGCAAGGGTGGTGTAGGGGTTGCATCTGCAGTTCCCTGTCCCTTAATTGACTATTTTGTAACTCTTTGTCAGGCTTTGTAGCACTGTAGTCTGCCAAAAATCTTAGACGGGGGATTTCAACTGTTTTGCAGGGTGGTGTGCCATTTTTTATTTAGGAATTCATAGTTCCGGTAGCAAATTGGTCTCTTGTTGTTTGATTGGTATGGTCCGTTATGCAAAATAATCCAGAGACAGTGGGATGGAATTTGGCTGCTTTTGCCTTCTATATTGTGCGTTTTCCTTAAGCAGTCGTTGCTCGACAGAACAGAGCAGCCTTCACAAGTCTGTTTCTAATGGACATATCTTGTATATGTTGAGGATTTCCCAGTAGGAGGACCTTACAGGAAACCGGTCTCTGCCAACTTCTAACCATGTCATTTTCAGTAAACTTGCAATGCCCAACGGTCAGTTTCCACTTGGCAACCAGGCCCAGTTAATCAGAGCTAATGCTAATTTAGCTGGTTGTGGCAGACTGGATTATGTTGGAGCAGTGCTTCTCCAGTAGTAAATAATTGTACTAATGTGCAAGTTTCCCAGGTATGTAGACTACTTAGTACATGCGCAATTTCATGGACGAAATCAAGCGGTGGCGTGGTAACCGGGAGGGTGGCCTTGAAATCTAAATATGTGTAGGATTAGCCCACAAAGCGACTGTACCTTGCACATCTGTTAGGGAGAATTCTCTGTTTAGGCTGAATTTCCCTACCTAGTGAGTCCCCCAGCAGCTTTGCTGGATTTCTGGGGTTTAATTTTTTTCTCCTGCCAAGAGTGAGACTCTTTTACCCTCACTCTTGGACATGTTGAAGTGTGTTTTCTTGGTTAAACCTTGTGTTGAATGGGCTATGGGGTCTTTTACTCCATAGGGCCTCATGTATTTTTGTGATGTGGGTCACACAGCACCCTCTGTGCCGTGACCCAGGGGTGTCCTAGGGACTCCCCAACATAGACTCCATACCCTGGGACTGACTACTGTCTCCCAGGGCATGTAAAGTCACCAAAGACTTTGCTAGTCTTGAATCCTGAACAGAACCAGTACAAACCATCATATTGTGGACGTACTGGCTGGGGCAATTCGATTGCCCCAGGGTCTGTTAGTCGAGGGGGCACGTCTCCGTCCCCCCTGATCGAGTTTTGGCTGGTGGCAGTGGAAACTACGTTTTATATTCGACCGCGAATATTTTCCTATGGGATTTCCCATTGTTTTAGGCTAACACATTTAATTATTTATTTACGGTAGCCTTAAACATACCGCCGGTTTATATATTTATTTTTATAACTCCGGTTGGGACTTTTTGCCAAAACTTGATTCTAAAATGGCGTTGGTGTTCGCCTCTGTAACTCTGACCCAAAGTGGAGCCCTTTGTTCCACTTTTGGCGGGCTTCTCCACAGAAGCCCTCCAAAGTGGTGCCACTCTGTCTGGGATACTTAGGAGGGGTGGAGGGGGATTTAGGCACCCTGGACTGAGTTACCTTGGTAACTCAAGTCGCACTCCGTCCTGATTGGCCCAAGTGGTGAGCCGCCCGGCTCACCACTTAGCATGTTTGAGTGACAGCTAGGCTGGGTGAATGGGGGCTTGCTGCATAAAAGCAGGGCTTTGGGGACTGGGACTTCAGAAGTCGCCACAGGACCAAGAATCCGACGAGGGAAGAGCTGAGCCGACCTGCTTCGACGACACCACCCGGTGGAGCCCTGCTGAACCGTCTCACCACTTTTTCCCGACGACCGAGGAGAACTCTTAACGGAGTGGCTCCTTCCCTTGACTGGTGGGGACAACCAGTTTTCGCCTTCTTTCCGTTCTTTTGAGGTATCTCGTGGCCGCCTTGCCTGTGCCAAGCACCCCGGCATCCGGAATACCACACTTTACCCCCATACCGCGAAAGTCGGTACCAACCCTTTAACCGGAGGACTCCGCGGCTGGTTTCTTCCCGGGCAGTGCTACGACCTTTCTCTTCTGCTCTTCAGCGAGATATTCTTCTCCCCTGACCGACGTCGAGCCTTGCTGTCACTGCCTGGAACAACTGCCCCCGCTGGAGGATCCTTTCCGCTTAAGGTACTGTGTTCCGCCTGGCTTCCCTTGCCACCGACTGTACGGGGTAGATTTAGTCCCCGGCTTTCGAACCTGGGAGTGCCTGGGACACTTTGGCTAAACTTTCTGAGCCACTCTAAACTCTTTTTGACTCTTTGCAAGACTTTGAATCTCTAACTAACCGTGTGATCTTGGGCACATTTTCGCTCCGGCTACTCTAAGAGTGGGCCCTGCCTAGTGACTTTTGCTCACCTGTGACTTTGTGCTTCTTTGAGCCTATTGCAAGTGTTCTGGACCTTAGAGTGGTGTGTTTAACCCATTTCTGCTTTTTCTCTCCCTTTCTTGGAAACTACTAGAGTGTCATCTAACGTTAAGCACTCACCTCTGTTTTAATTAAGTGGTGTTAACCTAGAGTTGTCTAGATAGGAGAAAGGATTGAATCTACTTTCATTATAACTGTGTTGAAGTGTTTTTATCCTATTCTTTGCTAGAGTGTTTTTTTTACTTATGTGTGTTTTTAAATAAATAACTATATTCTTCTGAAACCAAGCTCTGGTCAGTGTTTGCTTGTGCTATTGTATGTTGGTACATATTGTGTATACTTTGCATACTGCCTAACTCTTCTTGAGAGAAGTCTGACTGCTCAGCCACAGCTACCAGGTAAATCTGGGTGGTACAGACTGCTACCAAAGGGGTTTACTGCTCTACCTGTAGTCTTAAATCTTTTGCAGTGTTCCCCAAGGGAACTGCACAGGTTTCTGCCTAACACTGGTGTACAGCGGTGGGATTTGTATTGAGTATACATTTTATTGTGCTTTAGATACCTTAGTGCAACTAACCACAAAGCTTAGCACTGAAAAAGTAAAACCTCTAACATGTCAGTTATAGAAAGCTATAGTCAAGAGTCCCTTGCAGCCAAAACTGCTGATTGTTTAAGAGTGCTCTGTAAACATAAGGATCTCCTGACTAAGGGCAAGAAAATGGAGCTGATTGAAAGATTGTTAGCTAACCAAAGTCTGGGTGATGGTTCAGAGGAACCTACCACTCCAGCAACTGTAGATGACAGTGTTGAAGTTAACATGGAGCAAAATGTTGATGATTCTGAGGAAGAGTCAGAAGAGGAGGGTGAGGCTGTTGTAACTGTCCCCCCTAGGCCTCTGCCTGCTCTACCTGCTGTGCCTACTGGACCTTTACCAGGTCCCACATTTAGTCCTCAGTACTTTGAACTGGAGAAAATGAAGCTAGAATTGGAGTATAAGAAACTTAATGCTCAAACTGACAAAGAACTAAGGCTAAGGGAAATGGAGCTCAAGTATGACTTAGAAATGAAGAAATTATCTGTTGAGAATGTTTCTCTCTCTGGCTCCTCTAGAAGTTCCAGTCCTAAAAGACCCCGGATGCCTAAAGAATTGGTTGGTATGTATGAGCCTAAGTTGGATGTGTTGGATTGGTTGTCTCTGTTTGAATATAATCATGGGCTCCAGAACATCACAGGAAATGACTTACTCACCTGGTTGTTCTCTAGGCTTCCCCCTGTTGCAACTGATGTGGTAATGGAGATGGGGGAGGAGGATAGGAAGGACTATGAATGTGTGAAACTAGCTTTGATAGCTAGGTTTGGGAAGACCCCTTCCCAGTATCTTAAGAGGTTTAGGAACCTCAAAAAGCATGATGGTACCCCTTGGGCTACCTGGGTGAGTGAATGTTTGAAAAACTTAGAGGGATGGATTAAGGGTTACAAGGTGAACACTTATGAAGGTATGAAGAATTTGTTTATGTTGGAGACTATTTATGATGCCTGCTCTCCTGAGCTCAGACAACACTTGGCTGATTCCAGGGAATTAGATTCCCGGCAACTAGCTAAGGCTGCTGACTTGTGGGTTGCCAACAGGGCCACTCACAAGGATTCTGGGGTAACTCAGAAGAAGGATGGGGAGAAACAGCCTAAAAAAGACTCCAAAGAGAATTCTAATAATTCCTATCCCAAAGAGGGCCCCAAACCACAAAATAACCAGGGTAAGCCACATGGGAAACCTAGTCAGGCTACTGTACCTTCTGGCCACAAGCCAGAAGGAGGTCAGAACAAGCCACCCTTCCAGAGAGCATTTGGACAATGCTATGTCTGTCAGGGTACTGACCATATCAAAGGAGATCCCAAGTGCAAGGGTAAACCTGCAGGGATCAGCACAGTCTCCTTAGCCTTCACTCCTGAGGATGAAGTACAGATGGCCAGTGCCCACTTTGAACTCTTTGCTGAAGAACCCTTGGGTCTTCAAGCAACTGTAAACTTAGAGCCTATGGGTCTGGTTAGTCCCCAGAATAGGGTTGTGTATAACTCCCTACCTGTTAACTCTAAGGTGTATTATGTGGACAGTGTTCTTGTCAATGGCCAGGATACTCCTGCCAGGAGAGACACTGGGGCCAGCAGAACAGTAGTGGATGAAAGCTTCTTTCAACCTGAGGATGTGGCCAAAGCACCCAAAGGTCCCACTAAGATGTCTGGAGGCCCTGTCCAAATGGTTCCTATTCTACCAGCCCTCATTCAATGTAACAACATGACAGTAAGGATCCCTGTCAGTGTTCAGGCTGAGGTACCTGGGAAGGTCCTGTTAGGGAATGACCTAAGAACTCTAGGAGTAGTGTCACATACCCCCAGGCCTCCCAGTATGGAGAAGCAGAACTTAACCAAATTGGCTAGAAAGGCTACATTGAAGGACCCTTCTAAGCCTGTGGGACCCTCTACTGAGAACCCCACTACAAGCCCTGGTGTTAGTAAGTTGACCTCTAACCCAGGCACATTTCAGGATAGTATGCTAGGAACATGGGCGCCCCAACCAAGCTCCATCATTGTTCCCCTAGTCTCAGAGTCTCTGACTCCCCCTGCTTCTGAGGAAGAGGTGGATAGACCAACTAGGCCCCTATCTGGACCTGAGAGAACTGGTAATTCTCAGTGCTGGTGGAAAACCAGAAAAGAAAAGTCTAAGGCCAAAAACCTTCAGACTGTTGGACCTTCTACTGAAGACCCCAACTCAAATCCTAATATTAGGGGGGAAACTCCTAAAATAGGTAAGGGTAGGTCTAAGAGGAAGGGGAAGCAGGTACATTGCCTAACCCCAACCCCTCCAACCAAGAGGCCTAAGACCCAACCTGCTCCCACAAGAGAGGTGGTGAGGAACCTTGGAGGCCCCTCTAGATCTAAGGGAATCCTTTATAAGGACCCCTTGAAAAAGCCTAACATAGGTTCAGAAGTTGTACCCACTTCTGAGGGACTGGTCAACCAGATCCCCTATAACAAAAAGACTGATGTTCCTCAAAGGGTCTGTAGGTCCGTTAGCTTGCAAAAGAAAACCTTTGAGTTCTCCATTGAACATAGGTCAAGGTGTCACCATCAAAATGCTGATGGACTCTCTAGGATGTATATCATCGACTAGAGGTATGAGGTTCATCCAGGAGTGGATTAAATCCTCCTGTCCCTTAGTCTGGGGGGGGCGAGTGTTAGGGAGAATTCTCTGTTTAGGCTGAATTTCCCTACCTAGTGAGTCCCCCAGCAGCTTTGCTGGATTTCTGGGGTTTAATTTTTTTCTCCTGCCAAGAGTGAGACTCTTTTACCCTCACTCTTGGACATGTTGAAGTGTGTTTTCTTGGTTAAACCTTGTGTTGAATGGGCTATGGGGTCTTTTACTCCATAGGGCCTCATGTATTTTTGTGATGTGGGTCACACAGCACCCTCTGTGCCGTGACCCAGGGGTGTCCTAGGGACTCCCCAACATAGACTCCATACCCTGGGACTGACTACTGTCTCCCAGGGCATGTAAAGTCACCAAAGACTTTGCTAGTCTTGAATCCTGAACAGAACCAGTACAAACCATCATATTGTGGACGTACTGGCTGGGGCAATTCGATTGCCCCAGGGTCTGTTAGTCGAGGGGGCACGTCTCCGTCCCCCCTGATCGAGTTTTGGCTGGTGGCAGTGGAAACTACGTTTTATATTCGACCGCGAATATTTTCCTATGGGATTTCCCATTGTTTTAGGCTAACACATTTAATTATTTATTTACGGTAGCCTTAAACATACCGCCGGTTTATATATTTATTTTTATAACTCCGGTTGGGACTTTTTGCCAAAACTTGATTCTAAAATGGCGTTGGTGTTCGCCTCTGTAACTCTGACCCAAAGTGGAGCCCTTTGTTCCACTTTTGGCGGGCTTCTCCACAGAAGCCCTCCAAAGTGGTGCCACTCTGTCTGGGATACTTAGGAGGGGTGGAGGGGGATTTAGGCACCCTGGACTGAGTTACCTTGGTAACTCAAGTCGCACTCCGTCCTGATTGGCCCAAGTGGTGAGCCGCCCGGCTCACCACTTAGCATGTTTGAGTGACAGCTAGGCTGGGTGAATGGGGGCTTGCTGCATAAAAGCAGGGCTTTGGGGACTGGGACTTCAGAAGTCGCCACAGGACCAAGAATCCGACGAGGGAAGAGCTGAGCCGACCTGCTTCGACGACACCACCCGGTGGAGCCCTGCTGAACCGTCTCACCACTTTTTCCCGACGACCGAGGAGAACTCTTAACGGAGTGGCTCCTTCCCTTGACTGGTGGGGACAACCAGTTTTCGCCTTCTTTCCGTTCTTTTGAGGTATCTCGTGGCCGCCTTGCCTGTGCCAAGCACCCCGGCATCCGGAATACCACACTTTACCCCCATACCGCGAAAGTCGGTACCAACCCTTTAACCGGAGGACTCCGCGGCTGGTTTCTTCCCGGGCAGTGCTACGACCTTTCTCTTCTGCTCTTCAGCGAGATATTCTTCTCCCCTGACCGACGTCGAGCCTTGCTGTCACTGCCTGGAACAACTGCCCCCGCTGGAGGATCCTTTCCGCTTAAGGTACTGTGTTCCGCCTGGCTTCCCTTGCCACCGACTGTACGGGGTAGATTTAGTCCCCGGCTTTCGAACCTGGGAGTGCCTGGGACACTTTGGCTAAACTTTCTGAGCCACTCTAAACTCTTTTTGACTCTTTGCAAGACTTTGAATCTCTAACTAACAGTGTGATCTTGGGCACATTTTCGCTCCGGCTACTCTAAGAGTGGGCCCTGCCTAGTGACTTTTGCTCACCTGTGACTTTGTGCTTCTTTGAGCCTATTGCAAGTGTTCTGGACCTTAGAGTGGTGTGTTTAACCCATTTCTGCTTTTTCTCTCCCTTTCTTGGAAACTACTAGAGTGTCATCTAACGTTAAGCACTCACCTCTGTTTTAATTAAGTGGTGTTAACCTAGAGTTGTCTAGATAGGAGAAAGGATTGAATCTACTTTCATTATAACTGTGTTGAAGTGTTTTTATCCTATTCTTTGCTAGAGTGTTTTTTTTACTTATGTGTGTTTTTAAATAAATAACTATATTCTTCTGAAACCAAGCTCTGGTCAGTGTTTGCTTGTGCTATTGTATGTTGGTACATATTGTGTATACTTTGCATACTGCCTAACTCTTCTTGAGAGAAGTCTGACTGCTCAGCCACAGCTACCAGGTAAATCTGGGTGGTACAGACTGCTACCAAAGGGGTTTACTGCTCTACCTGTAGTCTTAAATCTTTTGCAGTGTTCCCCAAGGGAACTGCACAGGTTTCTGCCTAACAACATCCAATTGTTTAAAGTGTTTGAACTTCGACTATTGATTCTACCTGTGCACCAGGAAGCTAGATTGCTGAGCAACCAGAGTGTTCCTGTGGGTCTTGCCCTGCTAGGTGGCCTTGTCCTGCAAGGTGTGGGCCCTGCCCTGCTAGCTGTGGGCCCTCTACTGGTAGTTGCAACAGCCGCTCCTGCTTGATGCAGGCCCTCTCCTGGTTGGTGTGGTTTGGAATGGGTGTGATACTTTTGTAGTACTGTACACAAGGATGATTGTTTTTTGTGAAGCACTTGTGTAACAGTTTGCAGCATTGTATATAGCAGTTGTTCTGGCTACCCAATTTAATGTGGACTCAGTATATAAACCTGTAGATAAGGCAGAGTCGGAGCAGAAAATCAAGGCCAGATCTCCTTAGACTTCAGTCTATACCTCATCATGAATTGTTGGTAAACTATCCTGCGACTACTTTCTCTATTCTATGGGGTCATTGCTGTCGTGACACCAGCTTTTTTCCATTCCCCGTTGTATGGTGAACCGATTCTTTGCACCGCTGGCTCGGACATGGTCCTGTGTACCTCGTGCATACCTTTTTTGGTGTTGACCAATCAGGCTCTGGCTTTCTGTAGCCGCTTGGATAACCCAGAAGTTTTATCTGAAGAGAGGAAGTCTGTGACCCCAGCAACATGCATATCACCCAGTTAGCAAAACCATCTCTCAACAGAATGCCCCTGGTTAGTGCAGAACTAGGGCAAGGTACTCTGCAGTGGTCTCCAACACGATTCTGTACCTTATAACAATGTAACACGTGACGTGCTGGCGAATCGCTGCCTTTTGTCAGGGTGTGAGACTCTTTCAAAGTCCTGCACAGGGGGAGGCTGCTCTTAAACTTCCCTGAAACCCATGGGGCCAGCTTAAAAGTCTCCCTGCGCTGCCTATATTCATAGGCACCCACCGACTCAATGGCTACAATAGGACACCGAAGTAGATGGTGGATTAGGCGGATCTGCATGATTTTTCCATTGCGGAAAAATCAGCGACAGAAAAGTTTGCATGAGAAATGTGCGAAGCACAAAAGGTTAGCACATTACCCATGCCAACATGCATCTACAAACCCACACACCCACCCACAACACACCCCCAGCCACACCACACCCCCAACATACCCCTACCCTACTTACCTTTCATTCATGCCATCTCCCTGCGGTGCCAGTTCCCTTTCACTTCCCTGATCGGGAACCGGCGCCGCAGTGTCCTTTTCTTTTCTTTTTCCGGGTGTGCTGCGCGGGTGTCCCCCGCAACACCCCGCTCACTATACAGCACAGTATAGTGAGCGGGGTGTTGCGGGGGACACCCCCGCAGTCTTTTTTTTTTCATACTTACCTACAATGCTACTACCAAAGGTTTGAACTTTGGGTTTTCGCACATTGGGTAGTAGCATTTTTCAGACTTTTTGTACGGTCTGACATTTTTTTTCGGTCCAATCGAACAATTACGGATTAGGACTGTTGGGCTCCTCCAGGCTACACATCTGCTCACCACACAGAACCACACTAGAGGTGTTGCTGGGGTATGCTGGAAGAGCCATAGCCATGGGTCTTTTGGTTGTATCCCCGAATAGAAGCCCAGGGGCTACAACCAAAATGCTAGCTAGCCCAAAGTCCTTACAGTCCCGACATTAGCGTAGCCCCAGATCTTTTCCAGACCTGGCAACACCCCTGGACCCAACACACACTGCATCATTAGCGCCCAGGTCATGCATCTATTCAATTCTTTCTAATGTATTATTTGACTGCCCAACCTCAGGCGGGAGGTGCTTGATTTCTGTTGCAAAGGCTCTAATTTCCCCAGTGCTCCAGATATGATTTTGAAGTGGGAGTATTTTACTCCTTATGTTTTAAAATTGGGAGTAAAATGATTTTAGGGAGGAAAAATGCAAGTCCACTTTCCAGTCAGAGTAGTTTATAAGCGAGTAAAAACGTTTGAACTGGAAAACAGAAATGTTTTGTCATAATTATTTCTTTGCACCTAGGTATTCGTGCACATTAAAAGACGCAGGTTTACTCACCAGGCAGTAATATTATTTTCTTCTCTTCCTGTGGCACTACGTATACTACTGGTCCAAGCATATCCATGGAGCTTTATGGGTGAAAGCAGAGATACAAGGTGCTACGTGTCGGTTTCTGATTCTTGGTTGGGAGTATTTCTACTTCCCATTTTTATTTTTTGGTGTGTATTTGCTTATTTTAGGGAATAAAAGTGGTCGATACTCCCCTTATTTGTAGGGCTGGATCACCCCGCTTTATTTTGCTTATGCTTCAGTTGTAGTGAAAAACAGACGAGCTGTAGACACTACTTTATACCCAGGCTATGCAGCCTGCGGCTATCCGCAACTACAACTCAAGAGAAGCTTCCCCATTGACTGGACTGGCTAGGGTTGATGGCCGTTGTTTTGGTCCAATAAGCCAAACCCTATGACATTAGTAAGAGCTTGGGGGAGTAGTAGTCCAAAACTAACGAGCTGCAGTTTGGAAATACATGAATATAATAAAAACTCTGCTTTTACGCTAAAGTATGCGCCCACGGCAGCAAATAGGCCATAGTATATTATATTGTATGAATATAACTAAATATAATTTTACATGGGGGGCATGGCTACATGGCCACGGAGTAGGACGAGGTCCCGAGGAGCTCCTGCCGATCCGCTCCTGATCCTTAAATATACGCATGCCCTGCGGCCGTTATGGAAAGGAAAATAAGATCTACAGATGAATGAAAACACAGAGCATACTGCGGTCGCAACTCTGGAGGAAACCGCAGTACGGGACGATAATTGCAGGCTGTAGAATTTTACAGCAGTTGAACGTCGGCCACTGAAGAAGAAAGGAACACACTGAGACGGCAGAAACGAAAGAAGAAGCCACGTTGCGCCGCAGCCAAGCAAAGGCGGCCCCTGGCTGGGAAGCGGAGAGGGGCCGTACAGAGAGTGAGCGGCACACGAGTGAGGCCGACACGGAGGCAGCCGCAACACTAGAAATGAAGCCAATTAGACACGACAGGAAAGATTACCCACAAGTGCCCAGCCGACGGTCAGGATCGCGCACAGGCAGCCTCGGTGGAATAATAAACCGGGGCTCCCTGAGCGAGAGACCCTGAGGGAAGAGAAAATGAACCCCGGATTGGCCACGGAAAGCGTTGCATAAGTGAAGACAAGGGGCAAGTGCAGAAGCCGATAACATTAATGCGACGCCAGCTCGCTGGCGCAACATCGTACACAGAAACTCAGCAGAGTTGGACGTTAGAGTGACCACATCCGCCCAAATGCGCACCCAGCCACAGCAAGATAAGACTCAGTGAGGAGTCCCGCGTTCCACAGACAAACTGATCGGAACGGAAACTTGGACAGAAGGAGAAATGGAGCATTGACCCCCCCCCCCCGACCTCCCCACAAGAAATAAGGAACGTGCACACACAAAGGCAAACAACTGAAAAATGCACAACACAGGTCCTCAGACCTGACGGACAAGCGCACATAGACACAGCACGCTGCAAAAGGGATGACAATTATACCGGAGAGAGCCTGAACACTGCAGCCCAACTGGAATGCAGAAGGGGAAGCAGAGAGCACAACCCATGTGGAAAAAAGGAGGAAATAATACCCTGGAACGCTGCATAGCATAAACCATAAAGGGGACACAGACAAGTACTTGCTGCCAGGAGACCTATGATAAGGAACAAGTTACTTACCTGTAACTGTTCTCCAGCATGGGTCTGGCATGGATTCACATTCACATGAATATAAGAATACATAGCAGTATACACATGCACAACCAGGGGAGGTGGCAATACGCTCAACATTAAGCAATACAAAAACTCAACATTAAGCATCTCTTACCTCCTCACCAGGCTAACCTTAAGCAAACAGGTTGCGCAGCACTGCTTGGCCGACCCTGGACTCCTCCCTGGAGTCCCGATCGGCGCAGTAGAATCTCATGAAGGTGTGTGTCGACCTCCACGTAGCCCTGCAGATGTCGAGCAGAGGCACTCCCGACAGGAACGCCATGATAGCAGCGATCGCTCTGGTCGAGTGGGCTCTCGAACGGCCAGGCAGCGGTCGGTTTGCCAACCGGTGACAGTGCATGATGCAGCCGGAGAGCCATCTGGAAATGGAAGCCTTCGAGAGAGCCTTCCCTTGAATAACAGGTCCCAAGTTTACAAACAGCTGTGATGTGTTCCGAAAACTCTTCGTGCGGTCCACGTAGAACTTCAGCGCTCTAGATACGTCCAGCGAGTGCAGAGTCCTTTCAGCCAGTGACGAAGGAGACGGGAAGAAAACTGGCAACAACAAGGGTTCGTTGAGATGGAAGTCCAACGGCACCTTGGGCATGAAGGAAGGGTGCGTCCTCAGCACCCCCCTCGTGTCGTGAAACGTCAAGTATGGTGGCTTGCAAGATAGGGCCTGGATCTCTCCCACTCGTCGTGCGGAGGCGATGGCCACGAGAAACGCTGTCTTCCACAACAGAAACTTCAACGGTGCCGAATGCATAGGCTGAAATGGAGCCCCCCCATTAGCCTGGTCAGCACCACGTTGAGCTCCCACGCTGGGGTAAGGGCCTTCACCGGCGGGAATGATCGGAACAATCCTTTCATAAATTCCTTCACCAGTCGATGAGACCACAAGGACGCCCGTCCCGTAGTTCTGGTGTATCGTGAGATGGCGGTCAGATGTATCTTGATGGAAGCGTGAGCTAGTCCAGCCTTGGCCAATGACAGTAGGTACGCCAATACATGAGGGGCCGTAATCCGCAGAGGGTTAATCTTCTGTGCACGGCACCAGGCAGAGAACCTCTTCCATTTATGTCCTTAGCACCTGAGAGTTGAGGACGCCCTGGCCTTTTCAAGAACCTCTCTGCAGTCGGCCGGGATGTCGTACCCTCCAAACTCTAGTGCTGCAGGAGCCAGGCCTGCAAGTTCAGCGACTCTGGGCTGTGGTGAAGAATGGCGCCTCCTTCTCTGGAGAGAAGATCTGTCTCCGTCGGCAGCTTGACTGGTGTGGACGTTGACAAGTCCAGAAGGTACGGGAACCAGATCTGTCTCAGCCACGCCGGTGCGACGAGGATCATCCTGCACCAGGACTTCTTGATCTGGTTGATGAGCCAGAGCAGCATCGGCAACGGAGGGAACGTGTAAAGAAATAGGCCGTCCCAGGGGAACAAGAAAGCATCGCCCATGTTCCTCGGCTGGGGGAACCTGCTGGCGAACCTCCGGCACTTGGAGTTCGTCGCCGTTGTGAAGAGATCGATCTGGGGTTCGCCCCATCGTCGGAAGAGTCGATCCACTTGATCCTGGCGTAGTTCGCACTCGTGGCACGAGCGCAGCTCTCTGCTGAGTGAGTCGGCGATGGCGTTTTTTATTCCTGCCAGATAAAAAGGTACCAGAAACATCCCTTGGGCGACGGCCCAATGCCACAGATCCTGGGCTTCCTTGGATAGGGCAGGGGATCTGGTTCCGCCCTGCTTCCGGATGTAGAACATCGTGGTGGTGTTGTCGGTGAAGATCCTCACCACCTTGCCCTTGAGGGACGGAAGAAAAGACCTGAGGGCCCAGAACACTGCGCGGAGGTCCAAGATGTTGATGTGGAGTGACTTCTCCGGGAGCCAAAGACCTCTCGTGTGAAGATCTCTGGAGTGCGCTCTCCAACCTTCCAGGGAGGCATCCGTCGTCATCTGGTGAGCTGGGGTCTGAAAGTCTGTGCCCGCCAACAGATGAGAGCGGGTACCCCACCACCGGATCGCCCGAAAGGAACGTCTCGTTGAGAGGGATCCTGTCCTCGAAGCTGCCCGTCGACTGGACCCAGCGGGTGTCGAGGAACTCTTGTAAGGGGCGCATCCGAAGCCTGCAAAGGCGCACCAGATGAATGCAGGACATCATCATCCCGAGGAGGGACTTGATGAATCTTACCCTAGCCATGTCCGTGGCCAGCAGACGCTGCACCTTGCCCAGGATGGTCCTGGTCCTTGCCTCCGACGGTGAGGCCAGCCGCGCCACTGTGTCGAGCTTGGCTCCCAGAAACAGGGCGACTTGCGACGGAACCAGGTGGGATTTTGGAAAGTTGATGGAGAACCCCAGGTCCGTGAGCAGCTGGATGGTCTTCGCAGTGTGCTCCACAGCGAGCTCCCTTGTCCTTGCCCGGATGAGCCAGTCGTCCAGGTAGGGGTAGACGTGGATCCCCTGTAGGCGCAGCCGTGCCGCCACCAGTGTGAGGCACTTGGTGAACACCCTGGGTGCCGACTTCAATCCGAACGGGAGGGCCTTGAACTGGTAGTGCCGCCCTTGGACCACGAACCTGAGGAACTTTCGGTGTCTTTTTAGAATGGGGTTGTGGAAGTACGCATCCTCCAAGTCAAACGACGACAGGAAATCGCCCTCCTCCAGCTGTCCCAGCACGTGCTGGAGGGTGACCATCCGGAACTTCTGTGCCTTGATGTACTTGTTCAGTCGTCGCAGGTCCAGGATGGGGCGCCATCCTCCCGTCTTCTTTTTTACGAGGAAGTACCTTGAGTAAACTCCGGAGACCCGAAGCCTCTTTGGGACGAGTTTGATGGCACCTTTGAGCATCGCCCTTACTTCCAATAGTAGTTGAGGGATGTGATTTTCCTTCCTGGCCACGGGCGGAACGCGAGAGCACTTCTTCTGGAACTCGAGGGCGTGCCCTTGGGACAGGGCGTCCAGCATCCAACGGTCGGTGGAGATGGACTCCCACACGCTGACAAACCTCGCCAGCCGGCCTCCCACCGGGGTGCTTCGGCGGGGGCCCGACCCCACGGTCGGTTCAATCTTGTTTGGAGGCCGCCTTGCCTCCTTGACCTCCCTGTCGACGACGGGCACCACATGACTTACCGCGTCCCCCGTAGGCTTCCTGGGACGAAGATCTTGCCGCTTGGCAGTACGCGGAGGAGCCACTGCCGGATCCCTTGGAGGCACCTTGTCTGCCTCCGGAGCTCCGAAAGGACGGCTGTCGTCGTTGGAGCACTTCCAGTGCCCGGGCAGTCTCTGCATCTGTCTTGATGGCCTGAAGGGACTCATCAACCGCCTTCCCAAACAGGTTGTTCCCATCGAAGGGCATGTCCAAAACCTTGGTTTGTACGTCCTGGCGGAAATCCGTCGCCTTGAGCCATCCTCGTCGTCTCAGGCAAACGCTGTTGCCCAACTGACGGAAACCGGTGTCGGCGATGTCCGTTGCAACCGTGATGGCGTGGTCCGAAGCCCTTTTGGAGTCTGGAAGGAAGCCCAACAGAGGGGCGATTTTGAACCACAACTCCCTGTCGTAGCGGGCTACGATAGCCAGGGCATTGGCCGCCTTGATAGTCGTCGCTGTGGATGAGACGACCCGTCGTCCCATCGTGTCCAGCTTCCTGCCCTCGCCGTCCGGCGGGGAAGTTGATGTTGAGGCCGATGCCCCCCCAGCTTTCTTCTTTGCAGCCGCCGAGACGACCGAATCCGGGATAGGTTGCGCCCGAAGGCACAAGGGGGCAGCGTCGGGGACCCGGTACTTCTTCTCGTACCGGTCCCTCTTTGCCGGCGCCGTGGCAGGGTTCTTGAGGAGGGCGAGCCCCTCACCCCAGATGTCATCAAGAAGTGTTACGGTGAGGACCGTCTTCCTTTTAGCCTCGCGCCGTTGGTAAAGGAACCCTTCTTCCTTCTTCTCTTCTGGGCAGAGCTGCAAGAGCTCGGACACCCTGGAAATCATGGCATGGAAGGATCTAATCTCGTCGGGCAGGGACGTGTCCGTGCCTGCATCATCCCCTTGGGTAGTAGACCGGGGGGAAGGCAGAGCAGGCCGCAGAGGTGGCGTAGGATGCGTCGTCCTCTTCTTATGCGGTAGACTTTCCGAAGGTCCCGGCTCAGGTTCCCCTGTCGGGTCTGGCTCAGGTACCTCCGTCGGGGGGAGGGGCAACCTTGTCCTCATCTCCAAGCATAAGGACTGAATCGCTGACAAAATGGCCGCCAAAGTGTCCTGCGGCACCGGAAACGACGGGCGCGAGGGTTCTTGAGGAACCTCGTCGGCGACACCGTCGCTCTCGTCGTCGCCCTCCCGATGGGCTGGGCCTCCTCCACGACTTCGATGAGCTCTTCTTCAGAGGTCGTGTACGTATCCACGATGGCCACCTGCCCCTCACCCTCCGTTTCCAATGAGGACTTCGTGGGGGTCTTCTCAATGGACCTGAAAGACGACTCCCTCCGCGGTGGCAGGGAGACTCTGGATCCTGAGGTCGCCTCCACTGGCGTAGCCTCCACAGGCTGAGCCAGGGCCGCTGCGACATACTCAATCGAGGTCTTAGCAGGGTAAATTAAGGCCATCGTCACCTTTTGTACGCCTGGGGCCTTCACCTTGGGAGGAGGGTCCGAGCCTCGCTACCCCTCTGCCGGAATCTTCTAGATAGACTGTGGCCTCTCCAGAAGCTTCGCCGGGTTCTCGGACTTCCTCTTACCCGAGCCAGAGCGTTGGCTCGTGGTTGATGGCGCCGGGGAGGATGTGCCCTGCCTGGCAGCCAAGGAGCCCGACCGTTCGGCGCTCCCGGTGCCCGCGGACTCGCGGTGCTTGGCCTTTTGTTGGGCCCCCTTCGCCGGGGCGCCCTCACAGGACTTAGAAGACCGCTCGGACTTCTTTTTCTTCTTCTCGCCTGACGGGCTCTTCCCTTCCAGCCAGTTGGCGAGACGGAGGTGGCGATCCTTCATGGTCCGCTCCGACATGTTCCCATAAAACGCACAGTCCTTCTCCGTGTGCGTCTTGTCCTCATGGAGACAGTAGAGGCATAACGAATGCTCGTCCTCCATGAAAACATTCTGAAGCTGGCATCCAGGCCAGGTCCTGAACAGCTTCCCGGGCGTCGAGCTTCCTTTCTTCTGGGCCATGTCTGGGGTAGGCCTCGGAACTTCTGGAATCCTCCAAAAGCATAACTCGACAAAATCTTCACCCTTGAGGGGCGTAGAAAACTCCGAAACTGATCCCCGTTGCTCGGATGTAGAAACGGTGGAGTTTGAGGCTCTGTTTAACTGAAAAATGAGAAAAAATCTCCTGAAAGAGCGCGAAAACGCAGCAAAAGCTCGAGAGCTACAGTACGAGGACTCCCAACACTTGAACGTGCGGTAAAAATCTGAGGATGGCTGCCAGAGGCGGGGCTTAGGGAGAGGGCAGTCATTGGCTGGGGGCAGTATGATCCAGAGACCAGTGATTGGTTACTACTAAGAAAGACAGATCAGAAGTAAAACTAATACTGATTTTTTTCTATACCGAGGATTCCCGGCCTGACGGCGGGGAATATTCATGAGCATGTGAATCCATGCCAGACCCCATGCCAAACACACAGCATGTCCCGGAAACTACTGGAGACGGCCAGAAAAGAGCAGCCAGCGATGTTTATGAAACGAATGGCACACAACAATAACGAAGAACGGTGGGCTGAAGCTGGAAGCGTATCCAAAGACACGGACATAAGGGGGCCAACATAGGACACTGGCAGACGTACCATAGCAAGGCCAAGAGGCGAAGCTAGGAGGCCGGGCGGCATTCAAAGAGCAGACGGATTAGGCACAAGGTGGGCACAGGAGCACGGACCCCAAGTAGGGGAGGTGGTGACACGGTCCAACGAAAAGCAACATATAAAGACAACAGAAGGGGCAGCAGCCAGGAGACGTGGGAGAACACAACCCACCCGCGGGAAGACAAATAGCATAAGTGGACTTAAACCAAAGCCCCCCTCATGAACCACAGCTAACCACACTACAGATTGAAGAACCAGAGACCACACCCGCGATAGCCCGAATAGAGGCACACAACATCGAGATGGCGAGAAAACAGACCAAGACAAAAGGGACACAACCCCCGTTGGAGGAATACGCAAAAACACTGCAGGCAACGGAAGGGGCAAGGAGAAGAACCCCCCCCATGTGGACACCACCCCAGAACGCAAAGACCAGCATATCCTGGAAGCAATTGCGGACCTGAAACTAACATGGGAAACTAAACTGGAGTCAGCCATGGTTGAACTCAAGGCAGCACTGGAACTCAGAGTTGGCGCAGTACATGAGGAAGTGAATTTACTCAGACAAGATGTCAGAACGATAGCAGAACGCACAGGCGAACTAGAAAAAGAAATGGCACCAAACACAGCAGCATGTACGTCCCACACATCGGAGATCCACATCCTGAAACAACATGTGGAGAAATAATATACATATCATGGGACTACCGGAAGGTACAGAGGGACTACACCCTACGGACTAGGTTGAGACAATGTTGCTGCAAGAAATAGGCAGAGGGGCGCTCACCAAAGGATTTACAGTGGAAAGAGCACACAGAGCCTTAACAAGGAGGCCACCACCAGGAGCCCCCCCCCACCCCTCTCAGAGACCAATAATTGCCAAAATCCTAACTTATCGAGATTGGGAGAAGATCCTAGAACACTTCCGGTTAGGCAGCACGATACAAAGAGCATCTGCAAACATTACAGCGTACCCGGACTACACACTCTTGGTGCAGGGACGACGAATGAACTATGGATCAGTTAAGAAAAGATTGCGGGAAGCAGGCTACAAATACATGCTGATGTACCCGGCGAAACTGAAGGTGTACCACAAAAACAGAACCATATTCTTTGATACCCCCGAGGACGCGACAGAGTGGCTGGATGCCCAGAACTGCCCGTCGGAAACAGACAACCGAAAAGAAGACATGTCAGATAAGTAGGAGGGCGACTGCAGTAATCGAGGTGCTGGGAAAACAGACATTGGAACTTGAATATAAGCTGGAGCAAGCCTGCTGCGATAAACAAGGGGTGGGTTGAACACATAGACGTCAACGGGCATGGCACAATAGTGCGAAATTTCAGGAGACCTGATGGACTCGTTCCCACACCCCTATAGATAGCTTAGATAGGTTACCGATAGATTGGTAACTAACTGCTGGGTACCTAATATCGGCACCACCGAGAAAGGACCAAATGCGGGATAGCCTGAGATCCAGGGATGGAGCTGGGAGGTAGTTGGGAGGCGTGCAGTGACTTTAGTTGAGGGGGGGTGCGGGGGGGGGTTAGTTGGGGGTGTTGAAATTGGACAGGGAACGAGTTCACATCCATGCCAAGCAAACTCAGAGAGAAGGACAAGGAGGGAGGGAGAAAGGCTAAGATATTGATAATAATGGGAGACCTTAGAATAGTAACTTGGAAAGTCAGAGGCCTCAACAGTTACCCGAAGAGGAATAAGGTAATAATGTGCCTGAGAAGGCAAAAAGTGGATATATCCTTATTGCAAGAAACCCACCTCACCAAAGAGAAACAAGAGGTGGTAAAGAAAAAGTAGAAAGGGACCACCATAGGATCAACGTATGCCAGAGGGGTAATCATTTGGGTGGCGCCACACGTGCCTTTCCAGGTGCTACAGGCCACGGTGGAGCCGGATGGGAATGGTCCGGGGGCTGGTAGAGAACAGTGCATCAAACACATATGCCCCTAACCAAGACAGTGGCCTATTTTAAGACACTATATAGTAAAATCAGTGCCCACATAGGAGGCGCGGTTATGTTGGGTGGGGACTTCAATTGCACGCTGCACCCCAAAAATGGACAGGTCAGATACAAAAGTAGATAGGCCCACTCCTGCAGCAAAAATGCTACAAGCCCTGCTGAGAGACTTCGGGCTGGAAGACATATGGAGGCAGCAACAACCCAATGATAGGCACTACTCACACTATGCGCCCCACACAACCTGTACAGGAGACTGGACTACATGTTCGCCACTCCAGAGCTTGTAGGGGAAATGACAGGCGCAGAATATAAGGCGAGAATATTATCAGATCACTCCCCTCTGGTCCTGGCATGGCAACACCAGCCCCCAGAGCCAGGATTCCAACATGGGGGCTTAGAGCCGAGGCATTGAAGGATACTGCATTCCGAGAGAACCTAAGGGAGGAGATAACTGGGTATTTTGAAAATAACACAGGAAGCGTGGAGTCAGAAGGAACCCTATGGGAGGCCTTTAAGGTGGTAGTGAGAGGGGCGGCCATATCTAAATCTAGAGGGCTCCAAGGGGATATAGAGCGAGAGTTACAGGAGATGGAAAAGAAACTACAAGTAATTATGAAAAGAGGGGGCACCTCCAAAGAAGATGCCAAACAGGTGAGCCAATTACAACAGGCTTGTGGCGGGCTCTGGGAGAGGCTATGTAATCCGAATTACAAAAAATACATCGAAAGGCAACATGCAGGGGGAGACAAACCGGGAACGCTGCTTGCATGGTTACACAAGAAAGAGACACTAAGATCAGCAATTAGGGAGATAACGGGAGAAGCGGGCCAAATCTGGAACACCCAGGAGAGTGTAAACAAGGGATTCCTTAGATACTACAAACGCCTCTATGAAGATGCAGGGGAGACTGCAGAGCAGGAGATGCTAGAGGACATAGGATTACCCAAATAGAATGAGGAGACTGGGAGAACCTGGATGCCCCAATCACAATAGAGCAATTGGAGACATTGGTAATACATCTGCCCACGGGCAAAGCTCTGGGGACAGACGGGCTCCTCAGTGAATTCCACGTATAGACAAGAAGTGCTCCCCCCACTATTGGCAAGTCTAAACAAGGCCTTTGAGAAAGGGAGACAGTAATTATTCCACTACTCAAACCTGACAGGCCGAGCACAGAATGTGGGTCGTACAGACCTCTATCCATGCTAAACCAGGACAGTAAAATTCTCACAGCTGTGTTGGCGAATAGACTGAAGAGGGTAATAAACTAATACACCCCAACCAAACCGGATATGTCCCAGGTAGAAGCATATCCGATAACCACAGGAGGCTCCACCATATCTTAGAACAGGTAGAGGGCGACCCAAGTGAATTAGCAATAGTCTTGCTAGATGCAGTGAAAGCCTTCAACTCCATAAGGTGGCATTGGATGATGGGGGCCTTAAAAGAATACGGGATGGGACAAGGTACTTGCGGTGGGTTAAAATGGTGTATAACTCCCCGACAGCTAGGGTCAAAACGGGAACGATAATTTCAGATAAATGGCAACTCAGCAGAGGCATGAGACAGGGCTGTCCATGGTCCCTGATGCTGTACAACCTTGCACTAGAACCATTAGCGATCTGTTTGAGACAGCAGTACGAAGAAATAGTGGTCAACACTAAGGGGGGACCGCACTGGATATCATTGTATGCGGATGATAGGCTGCTATACCTGCAGTACCCAGAGGAAAACTTGCAGTAGATCTTGTAGGTGATGGAGCGCTATGCGACCCTTCCGGGCATAGCTGTGAACCCCAAAAACATCTGTTCCCCTTGGGAAGGTATAGAGGAGTCCCGCAGGAGAACTTACCTATTTTGCAGATAGCCTGGCAGACCAGAACATTTAGATACCTGGGGATCTATATTTGCCACACGATCATAAACGAGCACAAATATAACACAGAGAGGGCAGTGGAAGGTATCTATAACAGAATGGGGGTCCTGGGCAAAGCTCCCCCTAGCTATGGTGGGAAGGGCGGCCTTGCTCAAGATGGTGGTCCTGCCTAGGCTGCTACACTTCGTCGCAAATATCCCATACATAGTGCCCAAACGCTTTTTTTAATTAAACTCCAGAGCTTATGTAGAGGTTTCCTGTGGCACAACTCCAGACACTGAGTAGCCCTATGGAAATTACAGAATACGTATGACAGAGGGGGCATAAACCTGCAGAACTTCGAGATATACCACTTGGCACAGGAGCTACAATATGTCGCTAGGTGGCTGTCGGAAGAGGAGACAGCAGAATCCAGATTGCCGAGGGGTGAATGCGACCCTTATTTCCTGAAAGAACTGATTTGGCTACCCAAAGCAGAGCTACATGGGCGATCAAGATTGCTGGAACTGGGCTGGAAGACATGGTGCAATGCGTGCCGAGAGGTGGGAAACCCGACCCCATGCTCCCCGCAGACGCCACTTGTGGCGCTACGTGGGTTGGATGATCAACTAAGGAAAGGGATGCACAAACACTGGGACCCGGTAGGCATAGTGACCTTGGGAGATATATGGCAAGATGGGAATGCACTGGACTTCCAAATGATAGTGGACGAAATTGGGATACATATGGGGCAATATATCACATATACTAGAATAATTTAACGGGTGAAGGAAATATGGTCCGAAATAACAGTAGCATAAAAACCTGACACTGTCATAGAAACGATGTACTGTATGTCGGAGGGAGGGCACGAAGTATCCCGGATCTATGAACTGGTGATATCTAGAGTGGGGAAGGAGCTGCTCCAATTGAGATGGAACTGGGAGGAGGAAGCGGGAGAACCTATGCAAGACGGGCAGTGGGAAAGAGCCCAGAGATATCATAAAAAGGTGTCTAAGAATGCAAGGCTGCAGCATATTCAGTTATATGTCACCCATAGGGCATACATGACCCCCAAAAGATCGCCAGATTCGGAGGTACAGTGGTACAAAAATGTCCCAAGTGCAGGGAGGTGGAGGCCGGGATGATCCATATGTTCTGGGCGTGTCCAGAGGTGGGAAAATTCTGGGAGGAAGTCAAGCTACAACAATCTGAGAAGGGAATTAAGTTGGATGTGGAATCCGTATGGGCATGCATGATAGGGGGATTCGCCAGACCACACAACCTGAAACATGTTAGCAAACTCAAGGACCTGGCCTACATTCTGGGCAAAAGGAGAATAGCCATGGGCTGGAAAGCAGCTCACAGACCCAGATTAGACGTATGCTGGAACGATCTGAAATGGGCAGATGCTGAGACAGTAGTATGCTACGAGGCAGCCAGCAGAGGGGAGGATGATGAAGGGGAACCTCTGATAGCATTGAGACAAATGGAAGCCACATTGTCGGGATTCTCCCATGCCAATACCAGTGAATATGACATGTCTGAGAACGGTGAAGGGGATTAACCCCAAGAGATAGGAAATCTGAGGAACTGAGGTGGAAGCTAGAGTTACGGAGCGTGGGGTGGGGGAGATGGTAATAAATAATATGTAAATGTATGCTAAGAAGCTCGTAACCGGAAATGTCGGGAGTGATGGTTATGTTTTGTTTGATGTAAAATTAATAAAATTTATTTAAAAAATATATATATATGGGATACATTACTCACCGTAATCTTATTTCTGATGCTTGTATCTGCTTAGATTCACATGCTGTGCATAGGCCGATATCTAGTGGAAGCTGCAGAGTATTACAGTTTGTTTTTCGAAACTTGAAAATGGGCGTCGATACAAGGCGTGCCAGTAATACTATCCCTAGTGTGACGTCCACTGTACTCATGATCCCTCACGCGTCTAGGACCCTCAGATTGTATTTTTTCCGACATGAGGTAGCATGGGGAGTAGCGCGAGTACAGATAATCCAAGCAGATAGACAGAAAGATAAGACTACAAGCATCCATGCGCCTTCTCTCAGAGGGGAGGAAGGGTGGGTCGCATGTGAATCTAAGCAGATACAAGCATCAGAAATATGATTGCGGTGAGTAATGTATCCCTTCTGAGGCTTGTGGAATCTGCTTAGATCACATGCTGTGCATAGATTAGCGATCAGTGTTAGAAGAAGGCGGTGGGATGTGAGAAGGGTCATGAGCAAATAAATGTCTTAGAACCGCTTTTCCCACTTGAGTATCTGTCTTGGAATGGGTGTCAATGCAGTAGTGCTGAGTAAAAGTGTGAATAGAGCTCCAAGTAGCTGCTTTGCAAATGGTGTCAAGGGGTACATTTGCAATGAAAGCCAGAGTGGCCCCAATGCCTCTTGTAGAGTGGGCTCTTGGCGTGAAAGGCAGAGTTTTTTCAGAAAGGGAGTAACACAGCTGGATACAGTTAACAATCCGTTTAGAGATGGCACCTTTAGAGACGCACCTTTAGAGACGCGATCTCCCTCTCTGCCTGTAGCTACGGAGACAAACAGTTGGTCTGTTTTTCTTAGCGGTCTGGTTTTGTTTACATAGTATAGGACCGCCCTACACACATCTAGGGTGTGTAGTTTTACCTCAGCCGAGCTTTGTGGATCTTAGAAGAAAGCCAGAAGCTCAATGGACTGGTTCACGTGGAATTTAGAAATAAACTTAGATGAGAACCTAGGGTGTGTACGTAAAACCAGTTTATCTCAATGAACTGTAAATAAAGGATCCTGCACTGACAGAGCCTGAATTTCACTGACCCTTCTTATAGATGTAATTGCTACTAAGAAGGCCGTCTTATAAGTCAGGTGTTTGAGACTGCTTTTATGCATGGGCTCGATTTGGGGCCCCATGAGTTTAGATAGCACCACGTTAAGGTCCCATTCTGGTGGCGAGTTTGAAATTGGAGGGTGAAGTCTCTTTACTCCTTCCATGAAGGCTTTAACCACTGGTACTTTCCACCACAACACCTTGCTATGGGAGGTGGTGTATGCTGACAGAGCTGTCAGATGTACCTTCAGCGAGTTAAAAACCCATGATGAGCCAGTCGTCCAGGTAAGGGTACACTGGGATTGCCTCCCTGCGTAAATGTGCCGCCGCCACCGGCACTACCCTGGTGAATACACTTGGAGCCGAGGCTATCCCCAAGGGCAGTACCTTGAACTGGTAGTGCTGACTGTCCTCCTTGAAGCAAAAGTACTCTGTGCGCTGGGAGCATGGAAATATGAAAATAGGCATCTTTCATGTCCAATGTTGCCATGTAATCCCCCCTTTTTAGGAGGGGGTATTACCTCTTGGAGAGAAGTCGTGCGAAATTTTTGGGGCTTGACATACTTGGTGTCCCGCGACAAGTTCTATCGCGTCCTTTGCTAGAAGATTGACGATCTCTTTGAGGAGGATCTTCTGGTGGTTCAATGAATGTATTCTTTGTCGTGGAGGGTAGTTTCGGGGACGCTCTAACAGTTCAATGCAGTATCCTGCGGACACTGGACAGCACCCATTTGTCTGATGTGATCCCTTCCCAAGCTTGGGTGAAGTTGGAAATGTGTCCCCCTACTGGGGATGCGTGAGAAGGGACCCTGAACGGAGCATCACTGTTTAGGTGGAGGCGTGCCACCGCCTCTACTGGGGCTTCCTCTACCCTTACCACGTCCTCTCTTATTACCCCTGCCATAACCCTGGGTAGACTGCTGGTTGTTGTTCCATGGTGTACCCTGCCCCTGGGAATAGTTTGATCCTCTGGGAATTTTGTCCGTGTGGGCGACGAAAATTGCCATTCCCTCTTTGAATCGGGGGTTGTTGGTTAATTGGCCCAGGGATTTGAGTGTCTCGTACTCACCCTTGGCATTTTTCAGCGCGTCCTCCACTGCCTTTCCAAACAATAGATCCGGCTCAACCGGTTTATCTATTAACGATGCTTGGGTCTCGGGTTTGAACCCAGATTGCCATAACCAAGCATGTCTTTTGAGAACAATGCTTTCTGCTATCAATCTGCCAGCGTTATTCGCGGAATCAAAGGTTCTTTTAAGATGCAACCGGACACGGCTCTTCCCTCCGACGCAATTGGCTCTTTAAGGGTTCTGTGCGGAGTCTATGAGTGCCGCGACTTCTTCCCACTGGTGGCAGTTGTAACTCGCCAGTAGGGTGGTGGAGTTGGCAATCCTTGCCTGGTAGGCGGAAGTGGAGCCTACCTTCCTACCCAAGCCATAAATCTTCTTGCTCTCCTTGTCAGGAGGCGCTTCGGACGATGACAGGGGTGTTCCCGCCCTCTTTCGGGTGTTCGTAAATACCAGGGAGTCCGGTTTCAGATGCCCTCTTATGTACAGCGGGTCTGATTGGGCTACCCTGAAAAGTTTTTCGATCCTGGGGTTTACTGCCCTGGTGAGGTTGGGATTTACAAGTGAAGGGTATATCCTCCTTTGTATTGATTTAAGGATAGAGATGACCTGGGCAACAGGTCTCCTTTCTCCTACCAACTCCTCAGCAAAGTCCCTCTCTTCTTGTGCTCCCTGGGTGTCACTGTGGAAGTGTTCTGCCGCTCGCGACAAAACCGCATTCAAGAGGTTGGTTGTCGACAGGGGAGTCGGTAACCGGGGGATCTTTGTCTACTGGGGAATCTAACCTGTAGGTTCCTGGGTCGCCCTCTTCCTCCTCTTGGTCCTCTTCATCCCCATAGTAGCCAGTTCCAGTCTGGTCCTCCAACATGCCCAAATCATGATACTCACTAAAAGGTGGATCTTCATGATATTGAATCTAGGGCTGTACACAGAAAGGGTCCGAAGATCGTGTTGGTGCTTCAACCCGGGACTTCTTACTTGGGGGTATTGGGTCTCTAGAGCCTGAGGGTGATGCCCCGTCGGGGGTATATGAGAGGAAGTGCTCAGGATTCTTCGCATAGAAGTCTGACAATGATGACATCCTTGACATAACTGTCTATGTCGTCACTAGACCATTCTCTTGAGATGGGAATGACTCTCTCCTGGGAGAGTTTCCCTGTTTTATCCTGACTGGACCTATTGGTTTGTGCAGGGGTCTTTAGGATGACAGAAGACAGACTTGTCTGTTTGTTTTTGTGAAGTAGTAGACTGTGATCGGTCTGACTGCTTCTGAGGTGTGGAAGAAGGCAGAGAATGCTTCCTTTGTTTTTTTACCCCCTCCCCGTGGGTGGAAGAGTGTTTTCCCTGTTTTTTGGCCCCTTTGGAGCTTTTTGACGTCTGGCGTCGAGGTTCGGGGGTAGTGGCTCTATCTCTCGAGTGTGGAGGTTGGGACTCGGGAACAGCCGTTACGCCGTCTGCTGATGGCGACTCCTGGAGTGCGGCCTGGGGATAGAGGTCGGCTTCGTCTTCCGACGATCGAACCTCCGTTACCTTAGTGAGCGAAGCACTCTTGGCAACAGTGGAAGGCTGCCTGGAGTCATGTGGCGATCTAGATTGAGAACGCCCAGACGACACCGATCGGTGGACCGTTCTCGGTGTGCCTCTTTCCGAGAACTCGACGTGTGCGTCGAGTCTCGGTGGGACTTCGTGTGTTTGGTGGAAGTGCTGTGGGTAGCGCTTGTGTCGCCGGGGGTTTTCCCCATAGCGCCCTGCCGGACGACCTTCCGAGGTCGGGGACTTGCGCTTGGCTGCCTCTTGACGCCACATTGCCCTCGCCGTCCGAAAGCACAGCGTCGCTGCCATCGCTGAAGCGCCCTCCGCTGCCATGCCCTCTTGACGCCTGGCGTGGTGGGCCCAACGCTTGATCGAACGGTCCTTTAGTGTTTTCGTTCTAAACCTACTACACGCTCTGCAGTTCGCCTCGGGGTAGTCTCTCGGCAAGCAGAGGTTGCACGTGGCGTGTCTGTCAACCCAAGGGTACTTGCGGTTGCAATTGGGGCAAAATTGGAAAGGGGTACCCTCCATACGCACCCTGTGGCAGCGGGCAAATGAGTAGGAATATATAAGAATGTACCTATATATTTCATAGTGCAGAGTATGTACCACCCCCCACTCTCCCTACTTGCAGGGCCGAGGCCAGAGGACTTCCAAGGCCCGGGCCGAGGCCAGAGGCCTTCCAAGGCCCAAGTCCGTCGAGCAGCTCTCGACAGTCGATTCCTTCTCCAGGCCGGCATTCAAAATATAACAATATTTAAATTGTTATTGTTAAACGTGGACTAAAACAATCTGGAGGCTTATTGGATCGGGGCATATGTGGCCAAGTGCAAGATGTATGCAGCACTTGGTCGGAGAGACATTAAATAGCAGAAGAGGAGGATAAAAGGGATAAAGGCATACTGCGCCGTATAGAATGGTTGATTTGCTCCGTTTCCATTGTGGAAGGTGTTGCAGTCCCATGATTGAATGAACCAAAACACCAAAAAATGAAGATTTAATAAGACTAAAATTGGGAATGCATACAATACAGCGATAACACCCTTGTGCAGGACAGACGAGACTGGTAATGTTTTGAGGTAGGCCCGAGGAAAGCAAGGGACTCGGTGGGCTCTGTCGGCCCCAGATGTCAGCTTCTCACTGTTTGCACCCCAACATTTTCATCTAGGATGCTAATGTGTTTTTCTAAGGTGATTTGCTGTTACAATTTCTGTGCATGCCCAATTTCCGTTAAAAAAATTCAAACTAAAATGGCTGCCCCCCAAATAGTTAAGGGAGTAAGTCCCTCTACATTCGCCATGTCAGATGATTATTAGCCTGTGCCACACTAAGATGGAACTGTGAATATTAACCTGCGTCACATCTAGACAGGATTGTGAAAATTACCTTGAGCCACACCTAGAGAGGATTATGATGATTAACCTGTGCCACACTAAGATAGAACTGTGAATACTAGCCTGCGTAGCATCCGGAGAGGATTGAGAATGTTGCCTTGAGAGAGGACAGTGATTATTAGCCTGTGCCACACTAAGACAGAAAATATGAGTTACTCACCATAGTGACTAACGTACTCTTAGCCCCCCTTTCCTCCATACTGCATGGGCGCCCCTTCCAAGGGACGGGAACCAACCTTTTTCACCAGAAAAACCACCTTCCCCTTTAAATTTAGAGGTGCACGGGGGTGCGGTCCTGAGACAGCACCCCCGTGCTCCTCTAAATTTAAAGGGGAAGATGGGTTTTCTGGTGAAAAAGGCTACCTAAGCTACCCTGAGCACACCCACCGGCGCCACTCCTCAGTCCCCATTGACGTGTCAACAATATTTACTATTGCCTAATGACACCAGTATTATTAGGGGGGAGGATGGAGAGACGTATGGAGGAAAGGGGACTAAGGACACTACAGTGAGTAACTCAATTACTCGCACGTCCCATCCCCTTTCCTCCATACTGCATGCGTGATTACAACCAAATGCAGCCCCAGGGTAGAGAGGAGACACTCCTTAACCAAATAAGTTCCTTAGAACCGCCTGTCCGAAGGCAGCGTCTGATTCAGAGCCAGCTTCCAAACAGTAGTGCTTACAGAAAGCCGAAGGGGTGGTGCAGGTAGCCCGCCCTACTTATGACTTGAAACCGAGGCTGCTGCTGGAATGCGATAGCCGTGACCTTGGCTCTGACCACGTGATCCTGCATGTTGGCTGGCAGTGGCTTGTGCTGCCCCTCATAGGCCTCTTTGATGGACGCAACCATCCATCATAGAATAGATGTCTTGGATGCCCGATAACTGGGTCTGGAGCCCCCAAAAGGTGACAAAAAGCGCATCCAACTTGCAAATTTCAGAGCGCATCTGACATCCAGACAATGCAAGACTCTGAGCCTCGTGCTTGGGGTCAGCGAAGAATGTAGGTAAGACTATTTCCTCGTTTAGGTGAAAGGTGGAGGGTACCTTAGGTAGGAACGCCGGGCGAGTCCGCAGGAGCACCATATCCCTGTGGAAAGTTGTGTAAGGGTCTGAGGCCACCAGAGCCTGGATCTCGCCAACTCTGCAAGCGGAGTTAAGTCCCACCAGCAAAACAGTCTTGATGGTGAACAGCCTGATGTCCGCGGATGCCATTGGCTCAAATGGTTTGTGCACCAAGGCGCCCAACACTACGTTGAGGTCCCACACAGGGTGTGGCCTCTTGATGGGCGGGTAAAGACTGGACAATCAGGCAAGATATTTCTCCTCCTCTGAATTTCTCTAGGCCACTATGGTTGCCAGGTAGATGTGCCATGTGTCCACCTCAACGCCCGAGTTCGTAAGGTGCGCCGAGAAGGAGAGCATGTCATCCAACGTGCACGTCAGGGCGGCGAGTCGTTCTCCTTAGAGACTGCCCAGTGACAGAACCTGCTCCATTTGTTTTTATATCGGCTCCTGGTAGACTTGCTCCTGGCACACTGAATGATCTCCAGGTTAGCCCGTGATAGGTTCAGGTGCTTGAGGGTGATCTGCTGAGGAACAACGCTGCAAGGTATAACTTCTGATGTGTGGGGTGGAGAACTCTGTCCCCCTGCTGGGACAGGAGAGGTGCCGGACCTAGCAGAAGGTGAATGGGTTGCCTGTCCATGAGGCTGAGTAGTTTCGGAGAACCACGGTCTCGCTGGCCACCAAGGGGCTATCAAGATGATGTTGAGGTGACAAGCTTCCTTCATCTGGGAGGAAAGGCATGTGCTGTCATGCCTTCCCATTGAATCTGCAATGTGTCTCCCAGGGAGCCGGGGCCTTGCCCCTGCCAGGACGTGAACTAATGGCACTTCCTGTTCCTCCAGGAGGCAAATGGATCCACATGAGGATGGCCACATGTGTTGAAGACCCCCTGCAGCACCTGGTTGTTCAATTAGCATTCATATTTGTCCGCTCCCAGCATGCTGAGCCTGTATGCTTCCAAGTTGGCTTCCCTCGGGAGATGGACGTCCGTGAGGTAGATGTTTTCCAGGGCCCATTGCCACATGCTGAACTCTAGGCTGCACAGAGGAGGCGACCCGGTACCCCCCTGCTTGTTGACATAGTACATGCTGGTGGAGTTGTCGGTCTAGTTAAGGACGGTCTTGCCCCAAAGAACCTGTTTTTGGAGGCAGAAGAGAAGGTAGGAGATCTTGACGGAGTGGCTGGGGGCTGCTGGGGCCGGAGCGCACTCTGTCTAGGTGGCAGGTAGGTAGCAGGGGAAACATGCCCTGCGCTGCTGATGGATACACTGTAGGCCACATACCTGGTTACACCAGTCCCACCTTGAAACTCGTTCACCCGCCTACTCTGTTCCTAGGAGTGGCATCAGACGAGCTGCCATGCTGTCTGGCGTGGCGGCCATTTCGTCGAGCCGCGTGCCAAAGTTGTGGTGCCTGGCTCTCTTGGCACGGCCTCCTCCAGGACTCTTGGTTGTGGAGCATGAGGCCTACCCTGCGCCTCAGGTCTGGGCCTGGAAGTCGCGTTGCCGTCAGCATTGTCGCCGGTAGTGTTGCGTGCAGGCGCCCCCTCGGACATTGAGCCAGTATTAGGGCGTTGCCCCTCGGGTGTACACCCAGTAAAAGAACCTTGTGGTCCCTAAGCACTGATTCCGGAAGGATCCGATGACCCCTCAGCCGTGAGCCCGGTAGATGAACTAAACTTGGTGCATGTTCTGTTATTAGAACCCTAGCGGTTCCTCCCGCTTGGGCGTTTCCTTGGGAAGGAGTTGCCCTTAAGGGGTGCGATGGAAAAAAGCGGCCCAACCATGGGCCTCGATCTCTGCTTGACAAAGTTTTTCAAGTCCTCTGGAAGCGATCTTTCAAAGAGCTCTCTCCACCCAGTTAGCCTGTTCATCAGTGCACGTTGAGTCCGTGCGTCGCACACGGTACAACCTTGCCAGCTGTGGTCAGGGCCGAGGATGCGAAGGCAAACAAAGAGCGTGGGGGTCAGACGTAGGGAAGAGCCCCTCACAGGCTGGACACCTGCTGAAGTCGACATGCCGGGGAGGAGTGTGATGCCGGAGGACCGAGTCCCTGTATGATAAAGAAGACAAAAAGATAGAAGAATTCGGGGAAGAGCGGGTGACATGGCTGAAGCCAAACCCAGGAGCTCTGGTGAAATCGGACCTTTTCCATCGATGCAGAAAAGGGGACTGAGGAGTGGCACCGGTGGGCTAGGTCAGGGTAGCGCATGCTCCCAGGGCAGCACCCCTGCGCGCCTCTAAATTTAAATTGGAAGAAGGTTTTTCAGATGAAAAAGGTTCCGTCTCCCGTCCCTTGGAAGGGACGCCCATGCAGTATGGAGGAAAGGGGACGCGATGCATGAGTACTGTGAAAATTAACCTGAGCCACACTAAGCTAGAACTGTGAATATTAGCCTATGCCACACTAAGATAGAACTGCTAATATTACCCTGTATCGCATCCAGAAAAGAGTGCAAATATTATCTTGAGACACACCTAGAGAGGACTGTGATTATTAGCCCATGCCACAGATAGAACTGTGAATATTAGCCTACACCACATCCAGAGAGGATTGTGAATATTACCTCGAGTCACACAGAGAAAGGACTCACAAAATGAGTGTGCGTCTCTTCAGACAACGAAGCTAATAACCAACCCTACTAAAACCTCACCACTCTGCATACACTTCTCAAACTAACTAAAAACAACCATACCTATAAAACCACAGCAAACCGCATGCGCTTCGCTACACTGCAACAAACAAACCACACACAGCCTACACAACAGCACACGACGGACACCGACCGGATACCACACCAAAAAGCTTAACGAACAGTGTTAACTGAACTGAAGCTGCCAACAGCACATCATAGCTCCCTTGTTCTTTCTCCAAACTTTATCCTACTAACGTACCCCAACCGACCCCCTTTTTTCAGATCTGCCAGAGCGCCAGGAGACCACTCCAGTGCCGATAGTGTGCGGTATAAGTATCCTTTAACATTAACAAGAGGAACTGGTTCTATCGCCTGCATCTCCTAGAGCGAAACGACCTCCCGTAAAAATGCAAGGGAACCCGATCTGACGAAGAGGAGGAGAGGATAGTAGAAGCAAAGGAGGAGGAAGACTGAAGCCCGAGGAGATTACAGATAGGATGGACAGGTTGATGGAAAGACGCTTCCAGGTTTCCTGGACCAGAAATGGGCCCACACAGGCAAGCTGCGCCCCTCCCCCCCCCTCTGCCATCACTGCTTTTTAGTGTCCGAGACGGGGGAAGAGGAGGGGGAGCGGAAAAACCTGTGCAACATCCTCTGCTGCTTCCTCCTGTTGTCGTTGAGTGACCTGTCAGGCCTCTGTGTACCGCAGTCCTGGAACCGTCTCCAAGTTGGAGAAGGCGCAGAGCATGAACTCGGTCTTGCTCTGGGATTGAGGGAAGGATTTCTGACCTGGTTTTGTCAGGATGGCCAAGGACTTTGCGGTTGTCTTCTATGTGAACACATCGTTGGTCGACGAATCAAAAAGATCCTCGCCCTTAAAGGGCAGATCCAGGATCCGCTCCTGCACGTCAGATGAAAATCTAGTGGCGTGCATCCACGCCGTCGTCCTCATCTCGATCACAAAGCACAGCCCTCTGCTGGCTGTGGGAGACCAAAGACTTTGAGGTCCTGTGCAATGGCCCGGCCATCTGCCAGTCCAGCCTTAAAGGACGCTTGCTTGTCCAAAGGGAGGTCGGGAAGATATTCCCAGAGTTGCGGCTACAGCTTCTGGTTAGCCACAGCCAAGAGGGCGGCCGCACTGGCTTGACGCAGATGCAGTGCCGAGATGGCGTAGCAGCGCCGACTCAAGGACTTTGTCCTCCTTGGAGAGGCAATAGGTGATGGCTCCCGTGGAGGAAGACAATGGTTTAGAATATGAGGCCGCAGCCACCACAGAGGAATGGGGCTGCAGGTTGGAGACGAGGAAGATTGGCTCCCCGTCCGTCAGCCTAAACCTGCTGTCCAACTTCTTGTTCATCTGGGAGTTGGCTGTGGGCTTCTTTCAGACCTTTTGCGCCACCTGAAGACAATACTACTGGAGGGGGATGCCAGATCGGATGGTGGTGTGTTTACCCAAGATCTCTGCTAGCACTCCTGACTCCTGGGGGGGGGCTTCTTCAGGAAAAGGGACCCCCCTTCATTCCCCTTCCCAATAACTCCGCCAGGCCCTGAATGCGGCCATGAAAGGCCTTAACGGATTCCGAGGATTCATCGTCCTGGCTGTTGTCACCCTGCACCCATTTTCCCAAACCGAGGGGAATCCAGGCCCTGGGACACAGGTGCCGGTGGGGTTCCCCCGGGTCTTGAGCTGCATACCGGTCCAACGGCTGTTGAGGGGGAGGTGTTGGTGGTACAGGAGGTGTGGAAGGGTCATTATGACCTGTAGGGCATGAACCGGTGGAGGGACCCGCACCGGGAGTGCACCACCTGCGGGATGACCTTCACAATGTCCTTCAGGAGCCCCTTCATCTGAGGGGGAACGCATGAGGAAGAGCTCGAAGAAGCAGTCCTCACAAGCCACCGGGTCCCTCAGGGCCCGGCCCTCCGAGGCACTGGGTCACCGCTTCTGGTCAAAGCGTGGAGGCGCCTGGTGCGTGTAGCCGTATGGCTGTGATGGGTAGATGGATCTCTGAGGGGACCAAAAGCCTGTAGGGTAGAATCTGCTGCAAAGCCCACTTGATGGGCGAAAGCACTGGCGGGTGCTGAGCTGGATCCCGGCTCTGCCATTTTGTAGTCATGCGCCAAGACCGGGGCAGGACGGTGCGGAGGCCCTGAGCCAAGAGAGGCTTCAGACGCGAGAGGATATAGCTTGGGTCTTGTACCCGAAGCATAGTCGTCGACCTCAGATCACTCTGGTAGATGCTGTCGGCCGGTAGTCTTAAGACCCTTATTCACGACTTTGGAGTGAGCGCCGGTAGTCTGGACGCTTGCTGGATCTAGCCGAAGGCAGACCCCTGGAGGTGGCACTCGATCTGGGGTAGAAGAGGACCAACGTGATCACCTATCTGAGGCGAGCCTGTTAGAGCCCCTGAGCCAGAAGCCAGGACGGCCTCAGATATGTCCCTGGGCCCCCAGCACCTTGGCTTGGGAGCCAGTAGACTTGGTAACCTGAATAAGAGGAACCCTGATCCGTGGGAACCCAGGGGAAGGAGTCGCTGCGCTGTGGAGTTATGCTGAACAGAGGGCCTACCTTGTCTTGACGAGAGGTCCTGGAGATGAAGTGCTTAAGGTGGGGCAGGAGCAGAAGTGTGTTAGATCTCCCTCTACTGCAACCACAGATTCTTCAATGCCTTGTGACTGAGAACACTGCAAACTGAACATGCGTCCCAGCAGTGGTCGGGCCCCAAACCCTCAAGACAAGAGTGCATGGAGGTCTGAGGCCGGGAATGATCAGTCGCATGAGGCACATCTCGTGAATCTTCCCATGGCCGACATGCGCCGGGGTGGCTTGGCACCCAAGGTAAAGTTAAATAAGATTGAAAAAGAAAACGGGGAGGAAGCGGAAAGCTAAAGGTACGACACTGTCAGTGCGAAAAAAGGAACTGCGAAGAGGCACCCGGGGAGTAAGGAGAGGGGAAGGGGGGTGATATTGGGGGGACCTCGGCAGGGCGTTCACATGCCCAAGGCTGCGCCCCCACAGGCTATACTAAATTTAAACGGAGAATCTCAATTTTTCGCTGCCAAGGGTTCCAGTACCGTCCCCATGTTGGTGGACACCCACAAGGATGGAGGAAAGGAGACAGGATGTAGGAGTACTTTAATTACTCATACAACCCGTCCCCTTCCTCCATCCTTGTGGGTGATTCCACCGAACAAGACCATAGGGTGGAGCTGTGACAAAAAGATTCTCCAGAACTGGCTGACCAAACTGCATCATGCCTGGATCTGGCATCCTGGGAATAGTGCTTACAGAAGGCAGACAGAGAGGCCCAAGTAGCCGCCTTGCTGATTACATCCCAAGAAGCAGGCCTCTGAAACGCGAGATGCCCGTGGCCTTAGCCCTAACTGTATGGGCATGAATCCACTCATGAACAGTTTTGCCCATGGGAGTATATGCCTGTAAAATGGCCTGGACCAACCAACGGGCGATATAAGCTTTGGAACCTAGGGTGCCAGGAGACGTGCCCTTGCAAGTAATGAACAATGCCTCAGACTTTCTCAAGGATGATAGGGAGAATGGAACTTTAGGACTCTCTTGAGGTCCAAGGAATGTAGAGCCCTTTCTGCCTCCGACTGTGGTTTTGGCAAGAACACCAGCAGGCAGATCTCCTAATTCAAATGGAACGGAGAGACCACCTTGGCCAAAAAATGTGGACGAGTACACCAGAAAACCTTGTCATCACGCCTAAAGCTTGCTGACCCTGCGCGCAGAGGTGAGCGCCACCAGGCCATCGGCTCAAAGGGCTTGCGTTGCAAGGCTGCCAAAAACACATTGTGGTTCCAGACCGGATGCAGCCTATGCACCAGAGGAAAAAGCCTGTACAATCACTTGTTGTGGGCCATAACTACCGGGTTGGCTGCTGCAAAAACATGGTCTGGGGAATTCTTGTAGGCTCCAATGGCCACCAAATAGGTGTAGCAGGTATCCACCTGAACGAGACAGATGCGCAGAGAACACTAGCACGTCGTCCAGGGAGCAGGTGATTGGGCCCAGCCCGCTGTCGCAAGCTCAGTGGCAAAATCTAGTCTGTTTGCTCTTATACTGTGAACGAGTAGACTGCCTCCAGGCCTACTGTATGATGTCCCAGTTGTCATGAGCAGGCTGCAGTCTCAACTAGACAGGAACCAGGCTGTTGGGGCCAGCATGGCAGGGTCAGATTGCTCTGCTGCCCTACCCTGCTGCATCAGGAAGCCCCTGCTGGGGATCGGAAGATGGAGAGGCCCCTTGGGAGCTCACCTGCAGCAGATCCAAGGACCAAGTCCTCGAAGGCCAGTGGGGGGGAATCAGTATAAGGCTGCAGCCTACCAATGCATGGAAATTGCAGATGGTCTGGAGCAAGGGGGGTGGAGAGATGGAGGAACGTTGATCATTTCGGATTGAGCACCCCGCTCCTGGTTCCATGATGCCGCAAAGTGCAGCTGAATCCTCCTCATCCTTAGTCTTGTGTGTGGGACGGCTAATAGTACCGCTGCCAAGAGACCCAGGAGATGCTGGTACTACCAGGCCGAGGTCACTTCTCTGCTGAGGAAGTGTGTGGTGCCCTTCCTGATGTCTGATCTTGTCCTCCGACGGAAAATCCTTCTTGGAGCATGTGTCCCAGGTGAGGCCTAAGAATGTCAGATTTCGCGTGGGTTGCAGCTGCAACTTCTTGAGATTGAGCGAAAAGCCCAGATCGTGCAGTGTGTTCATAAGAGCATGGGAGGAGTGGGCCCAGCCTCCTCCAGGACTCTTGCGTGTGGATCGCGAGGCCTACCCTGCTCCTCTGGCCTAGACCGGGAAGGTGCGACACCCTCGGCCCGGGTGCCAGGAGAGCTGCGTTTAGGCGCCCCCTCTGACGTATTGCCGGTACAAGGGCGTAGCCCCTCGGGTGAAGACCCGGTTCAAGAACCTTTCGGTCCCTCGACACTGTCACCAGGGGGATCCGAGCATCTCTCGGCCTGGAGGCCGGTAGGTGGAGAAGCCTCCGTGCACATGCCGGTACAAGCACCTGAGCACTCCCTCCAGCGTGGGCGAGTCCTTGGAAAGGAGTGTCCCTTGCGGGGTGCGATGGAGAATAGAGGCCCTACCTTGGGCCCGGATCGATGTTCGACGAAGTCCTTGAGGTCCTCTGGAGAAGACTTCAGGAAGAGCTCCCTACACCTGGCTCGTCTGTTCTTCAGAGACCTCGATGACAGGGCGTCGCACTCTGTACAAGCATGCCAACCATGGTCTGGGCCAAGGCAACGTAGAGAGAGGGCATGGGGATCTGAAGTTGGGAAGAGCCCGTCGCAGGATGGACTCCTGCTGAACCCTGTGGAAGTCACCATGCACCTGGGAGGAGCGTGACGCCGAAGGAATGAGTACCTGTATGATAAAAGACAAAAGAGACAGAAGGCGACGTGCGTGGAATTACATGGCCGAAGCCAAACGCAGGAGCGCTGGCGAATTCGGCCCATTCCCGTCGACGCGGAAAAGGGGACTGAGGTGTGGCGCCGGAGGGCAGGGTCAGGGCAGCGCATGCTCCCAGGGACACATCCCGGTGCGCCTCTTAATTTAAAGGGGAAGGTGGCTTTTTCTGGTGAAAAAGGTTCCGTCTCCCGTCCCTTGGAAGGGACGCCCATGCAGTATGGAGGAAAGGGGACGGGACCTAAGAGTAAAGACAGGTCCAGGACTACCCTCAGGCCAGCCTGGTTGTTCGTGGGTACCACAAAAATCGTGGCGTATAAGCCAGAGCTCCAGTCTGACTGAGGAACCGGTTCCGCCGTCTGCATATCTAAAAGAGAAAGTGTCCCAAGTTCTTTTACGTAAATCCTATCTAAGAGAAGGAGAGGATTGTAGAGGAAAAGGAAGAGTAAGACTGAAGCCCGTGGAGACTATAGAAAAGATCCCAGGACTCTTGAAATAATGCTTCCAGCTCTCCTGGAAGAGAGCCAGACAGCCCCCTTCCCTGACCGTGACGTCACTGCTTCTTGGCGACTAAGATGAAAGCAGAGGAGGGGGGAGCAGAAACAAACTGTGCAAAGTCCTCTGTGGCTTCCTGATGTGGTCAATGGGCGACTGGTCAGGCCTCTGTGTACCGCAGTCCTGGGTAAAAGCACAAGGTTTGAAATCTGTCCTGCCCTAAGACTGATGAAAGGACTTCTGCCCTGGATTAGTCAAGACAGCCAAGGATTTGGCGGTTTGTGTAGAGGTCTTGTCAACTTGCCATTGGTGGACGAATGAAAAAGGTCTGAGCCATCGAAGGGAGGATCTAGATCTGCTATCGCATATCTGGGATGCATCCACGCCGTCCTTCTGATCTCGACCCCAAAACACAGCCCCCGGTTGGCTGTGTTGATGTGGGAGACCGAAGACTCCATAAGGTCCTGCGCAATCGCCTGGGTGTCTGCGAGGCCAGTCTTGAATGGTGACATAGCACCATTTACCAAAAGACTCGAGGACCTTGTCCTCCTTGGAAAGACAACTGGAGGTGGCTTCCGTAGAGGAAGCCGACGAAGACTATGGTTTAGAATACAGCAAGGCTGCAGCCACCTCTGAAGAGAGGCTGAGGGGGGGAGGCCATGAGGACCGGTTCCCCGTCCGCCAGCCCGAACCCGTTGTCTAGTTTCTCGTTCATCTTGGCGTTGGCCCTGGGCTTAGCCAAGACCTTTTTTGCCACTTGCCAGACATCCTTCTGGAGCAGAATGCCTTAACTGACTGTGGTGCGCTTGCCCAAAACCTCTGCTAGCACTCCTAACTCTTGGGGGGCCTCTCTGGTTGGGGGACCATGAGCTTGGTGAAGATCCTTGGGGCAGAGGTCAATCCGAACGGCAGGACCCGAAACTGAAAGTGCGAGTCGCCAACCGCGAACCTCAGGTACTTCTTGTGCTTTGGATGTATCGGCACATCAGGCACCAGTTGTATGGCGCCTTTCTCCAGCAGGGATTGAATTTCCTGCGCAAGGAGCGGATCCGGACTCTTCAAAGAGAGATTCCCCGGTGAATTGTCTTGAGGTCTCTGCCGGAAAGGAAGACAGTAGCCGTGGGTTATGATCTCCAGAACCCACACATCTGAAGTAATGGCGCGCCACTCTGCAAGATGCTGCGCCATCCTTCCCCCAACCGGCGAACCATGGGACATGGCCTCATTACTGAGCTGAAGCGGCTGCGGCTTTGCCTGAGGGAAAAGAGGCAACAGCCCGAGCGGCCTTGGCACCTCGAGTACCTTGTTTTCCACCTCTGGAAATCCTACGGTGGCCCCTTTGACTGACAGCTCCTATCGCTTTACCTAAGGATGAGTAATAACTAAAGGAACCTCCCCTCCATTGCTGTCCCCTAGGACGAAAAGGCGGAGGTTGTCGTACTGCAGCGCACAACGACTTCGCTGCAGCTTTTGAGGTCTGCAACCTCTCAAGGCTCTCGTCAGCCTTGCTGCCAAAAAGATGTTCCCCGTCAAAGGGCATGTTGAGGAGCTGGGCCTGTACATCAGGAGCAAACTCCGACTTCCGCAACCACGTAAACCTGCGTATCACGGTGCTTGCCGCCATGGACCGGCTGACGCAATCTGCCATGTCCAAACCCGACTGAACGGCCTCACACATTGCATTCTTGCCATCCTGAACCATGGCAAGGAAACCATCCCGTTCGTCCCCTTCGGGAATATGTTCAGCCGCTAAGGAAACACAGTTCCACAGAGTGCCTGAAACGTGACAAGGCACATAGGGAGTTGGCCGCCTGAGGCGCCATACCCCCTGAAGAAAACACTTTCTTCGCCCAGCCGTCAAAACGCTTGTCATCCCTATCAGGAGGGATGGTAGGATACGACGCCTGCTTTGCCGGGCCGTAGCCGCCTGCACCACCAAACTCTCCGGAGTGGGGTGCTGGGACAAGTAGGAGGGGTCGCTACTGGCTGGGTGGTATTTTCGCAGCAAAGACTTGCCCACTGCCGGGAGACTCTACGGAGCAGTCCAAGCCGCCGCCACCCTCCTCTGTAAGGCCACATGAAACGGCAGTACCGGGTCAGTTGGTGGACCAAGGTCGAGGATATCCGTAAGGTTATCCTGAAGAAACTCCCCTGGGGGAGCAGACCATCCCAAGTACTCCGTGACCCTAGAAATAAGGCGCTGATACGAGGAGTCGGCATGAGTGCCAGGCTCAGGCCTACAAAACTCTACCTCCAGAGAGGTGTCCAGCCCACTAGCATCGTGCAGGGACTGCCTCAGGTCCTCAAATTGGCTACAGGCCGAGAGAATCTCATCAGGCACCGTATTAGGAACCATGCCATAATCAGTGCCCTCATCCACCTCTGAAATAAACTCAAGATGGCGGTAAAAAGGCACAGAATGTGAACCAAAGCCATGCTTGACCTTGGCCAGAGCCTTTATAGGGGGTTCCACCGAGCCTCGGGGTACCTCCGTCGACACAGCCTCGAAAGGCGTCGAGGGCATCGAGTGAATCGGCGTCGAAAGCATCAATGGCGTCGACACAGGCCTCTAAAGCCGGAGCCCCGAGCGTGTCCTTCGACAGCCTGGGCGCGAATGACTTCTTCGGAAGCGGGGCCTCGAAAGAGTCCGTCGACGACCTCAGCGCCACTGGCGTCGATGTCTTCCTCGAAGACATCACAGGTTCACACGGTCTCGAGCGCGTCGAGGACCGGGACCTGGACCAGGCATGACGAGAACGATTCCCCATGTCTGAGCGGGACCTCTCCCGCGAATCATGCCGACCACCCGAGCCTGAAGGCGTGTGAGCGGTGTCTCTCGACCGATCACGACCGACCCCTCTCGGAGGCGCGGACGTACCGGTGCCCTGCGATTCGAGAATCGCTAACATTTTCTTCCCGAAGGAAGCCCATTCCTCCGGCGTCGCCTGTTTAGTAGGGTAAGCGAACCGCCGACGGGCAGAGTCCTAGGAAGAGGACAGGGAAGGCGACCGATGATGGCTCTTCCGGGAGTGCCTCGAAGAGGCAGAGGAGTGGCGGGAAAGACTCCGGGACCGAGACCCACTGGACTTCCGACGACGACGCAAAGAGTCGCCTCTCGAATCGTCCGTCGAAAGCCCCGCAGACCTAGACTTCTGTGGCTTAGACACTTTACCTACCGATAACAACTTCTTGCGCTCCCGCAAGGCTTTAGACTTGAGCGACTGGAAGTCGACACAGTCATCCGTGTCATGGGCCTCCCCGAGGCACCAGAGATAGGCGTCGTGCGAGTCCGTAACCGACATCTTGGACCCACAGTCCCCGCACTTCTTAAATCCCGGATGCGGGGTAGAAGACGAGGTAGACATCTTCACGAAGAAGAAACTTCACAAACAAACAGGTTCGAAGAACCGAGAAACAACAGAAACTCCAAAGAGTTGAGGCGTGCTGAGATTCCCGGAGCGAACACGTTCGCGGAGAAAACAGAACTGAGGCTACGGGCGTCGTGCCTCCTACTTATAACATCCAGTGACGTCGGCCGTCGGAGGAGGTCCTCGAGGGCGGCGTATCAACGTCATCGATGCAGAAAGATTTTCCGAAGCAGCACAACTGTGGTGATTACAGTCATAGATATGGAATACGTCGGAGGACCCAATCCCCTCGAAAAGAAGCATTAGAAAGGCTTACTTAGCACATAAGGTAATTTGATATTGAACCTCGAGGGTGAGTACAGTTAAAAGCATGCTCTCATGGGAAGGAGCATTCTGCTCAAAAAGCAAGGTGCCAATTCTGACATTGAAAAATAATATTAAATAGAACCAAATAGTGAATATACATTTCTAGCAGTGTTTTTCTCGAAAAGGGTTTGTAACTAGAACTTGGCACAATGCATGGAGCAGATTGTTAGGGAGAATTCTCTGTTTAGGCTGAATTTCCTAACCTAGTGAGTCCCCCAGCAGCTTTGCTGGATTTTTGGGGTTTATTTTTTTCTCCTGCCAAGAGTGAGACTCTTTTACCCTCACTCTTGGACATGATTTGAGTGTGTTTCTTTGAATCTAGATGTGTTTAATGGGCTATGGGGTCTTTTACTCCACAGGGCTTCATGTGTTTTTGTGATGTGTGTTACACCGCACCCTCAGTGCAGTAACACAGGGGTGTCATAGTGACCCCCCAGTATAGACTCCATCCCCTGGGACTGACTTCTGTCTCCCAGGGCATGTAAAGTCACCATTGACTTTAATAGTCTTAAATTCTGAACAGAACCAGTACAAACCATCATATTGTGGACGTACTGGCTGGCGCAATTCAATTGCCCCGGGGTCTGTTAGTCGAGGGGGCTCGTCTCCGTCCCCCCTGATCGGGTTTTGGCTGGTGGCAGTGGATACAACTTTTTATATTCAACCGCAAATATTTTCCTATGGGATTTCCCATTGTTTTAGGCTACTATCTTTATTTAATTATTTACGGTAGCCTCAAACATACCGCCGGTTTATTTAATTAATATTAATTCTCCGGTTGGTATTTTTTGCCAAAAATTGATTCTAAAATGGTTTGTGTTCTCTTCTGTGACTCCAACCCAAGTCGAGCCCTTTGTTCCACTTTTTGGCAGGCTTCTCCACAGAAGCCCTCCAAAGTGGTGCCACTCTGTCTGGGTTACTTAGGAGGGGTGGAGGGGAATTTAGGCACCCTGGACTGAGTTGCCTAGGCAACTCAAGTCGCACTCCATCCTAATTGGCCCAAGTGGTGAGCCGGCCGGCTCACCACTTAGCATGTTTGAGTGACAGCTAGGCTGAGTGAATGGGGGTTTTCTGCATAAAAGCAGGGCTTTGGGGACTGGAACTTCAGAAGTCGCCACAGGACCTAAGAATCCGACGAGGGAGAAGCTGAGGCGACCTGCCACGACGCCACCACCGGTGGAGCCCTGCTTGACCGTCTCACCACTTTTCCCAACGACAGAGGAGATCTCCCGCCGGAGAGTCTTCTTCCTTTGACTGGTGGGGATAACCAGTTTCACAGTCTTTTCACCTTCCCGACGTACCTCGTGGCCGCCTTGCCTGTGCCAAGCACCCCTGCAACCGGGATACCACGTTTTACCACGACCGCGAACAAAGGTACCACCTTTAACCGGAAAACTCTGCGGCTGGTTTCTTCCCTGGTAGTGCAACGACCTTCATCTTTCCTACAAGTCGAGATCTTCTCTTCCCCTGGACGACGACGCGACTTGCACCCACTGCCAGGAACAACTGCCACCGCTGGAGGATCCTTCCCACTTAAGGTACCGTGCCCCGCCTGGCTTCCCTTGCTACCGACTGTACGGGGTAGATTTAGCCCCCGGCTTTCGAACCTGGGTTAGCCTGGGACACCCTGGCTAAACCTTCCTAAGCCTCTCTAAACTCTTTTTGAACACTCTGCAAGACTTTCTAAGCCTAGTGTAACTGTGTGATCTTGGGCGCATTTGTGCTCTGCTCGCTCTAAGAGTGGGCCCAGCCTTTGGACTTTGGCTCACCAGTGACTTTTGCTCTTCTGCCTTGCTAACAGTGTTCCTGAATCTTAAGAGTGGTGTACCTTTCCATATTCTGTCTTTTTCCCTCCCTTTCTCACAAACGTATTGGAGTGCCATCTAGTTAAGCGCTCACCTCTGTATGAAAATAAGTGGGGTTTTACTGTGACTTATCTGATAAGGAAAAAGGGGTGTATATATATTACAATAGTAACTGTGTTTAGAATATTTTACAACAAGAGTGCTGGAGTGTTTCAAACAGTGTGTTTTAAAATAAATAATTATATACTTTGATACCAACGCTCTGGTCAGTGTTTGCTTGTATTGGTGTGTCTGAGTGCCTATTGTATATACTTTGCATACTGCCTAACTCTTCTTGAGGGAAGTCTGACTGCTCAGCCACAGCTACCAGGTAAATCTGGGTGGTACAGACTGCTACCAAGTGGGTTTACTGCTAACACCTGTAGTCATAAATCTTTTGCAGTGTTCCCTAAGGGAACTGCACAGGTTTCTGCCCAACACAGATAATGTAACCAGAACAAGCCAATCACAGGGGAAGAGAGAAAGGTTTGCTGTTAAGGAACCTTGGCAATGAACACAGTCTCCATTTGAGTCTCCGGGCAAATCTGCTGGCTACAAATGATTTCCCAAAGCTAATTCTTGCAGGTCAGCCGTTTTCACCACCCACTATTCTATTGTGCTCATGTGCTGGTAATCTTCCAAGTGTGCCAAGGCTGAGAAAGCCACCACTGACCATTCATTACCAACATGTTTCCCTACAAAGTGTTACATTGTCCAATAATATAGTGTGCAGATTACATGCTTTTATCTGTTGCAGGGTAGAAGGTGGTTTCAGGTACAATTAGTAGATGGCACCTGATCAATAACCAAACTAACCCCTATATGATGTTTATGTAGTCGAATCCCTTAACTAACCCCTACACACCTTTGGATTTTGCAATGTTACAGGACACATGATATCAGAGCCCCTTAAAAGAGGTTACCAAGATTGTAATTGTTGAGAAATTAAGAATTGCTAATGCTCGTGCCGTCCCTGTTCGTTATGGGTTTTGTTAAATAAAACAATAGCTTGTCACGTTTTTGGTCTCTTCCATTTTTTATCAATTGGGATTTCCCCTGGCATGCCCTCTGCTTATCCACAATGGTTCCCTATTACAGCAGTACACACTTCAGTATGTCTACCAACCGGCAATTCAAGATACAATCTAACTGTATGCTGCCTACATTTACTTTTAATAGTTTAAAAAAGTAATTTCGGATGCATAAGGGAATAGTTTCTTACCTGTAACTCCATTTCTCCAGCATTGGTATCTTTCATGGATTCACATGCTTAGAATATTCCCCGTCGTCAGACTGGGACCCCTCGGTACACATATATAGCCTTTTCCAATAGGAAAACTTCCGACACTTCAGTGTCCTATCTACGTCCTTTTAGGACCCGCCTATGCATGCTCCGTAGGCCGTCCCCGTATAAGAGGCCCGCCCCCGCGGTTCCCCTTCAGATTTCGGCCCCTCCAAAGTAGGAAGGGTTAAATTTATCAATCAAATACATTACATTCCGGGGAGGTTGGCAGGCGCATGTGAATCAATGAAAGATACCAATGCTGGAGAAATGGAGTTACAGGTAAGAAACTATTCCCTTCTCCAGCATTGGATCTTCATGGATTCACATGCTTAGAATAGATTGGATAGCAGTAACACTTGAGACGGCGGTGAGAATGTAATGTAATATACCCTCAACATACTACACAATGCACATGTACAGTAGGAATAAGTTACCTCATATAACCTTACCCACATAAAATAAACTGTCATTAAAAAGGTAGACAACAGATTCTCCACAGCGTGGAGCTTACCTTACTGAAACAGATGGCGCAGGACAGCTCTTCCCATCTGCACCTCGTCCGCATGCTGCCTGGCAAGGCAGTAGTGGCGGGTAAACGTGTGGGGTACTGACCATGCCGCAGCTTGGCATATGTCCGTCAACGGAATTTCTGCCCATAAAGCTGTTGAGGAGGACATCGATCTTGTAGAATAGGCTCTAGGATGTCCTTGCAGTGGCCTTCCGGCCTTAGAGTGACAAAACGCAATCGTCGATGAGACCCATCGAGCCAATCCTTGTTTAGAGATTGCTTTTCCTCTTGTCGACGGACCATATGCAATGAACAGTTATCTAGTAGACCTGAATTCCTGTGTACGATGTAGGTAAAATTTCAGAGCCCTCTTAACGTCCAGGGTATGAAGAGCTTTTTCTGCTGCCGATGATGGTGTGGCGAAGAAAGTAGGGAGAACAATGGACGAGTGTTTGTGATACACTGTCGGAACTTTTGGGACGAACATAGGATTAGTTGCCAGGACTACTTTGTCCTTAAAGAATCTTAGGTATGCGGGTCTACGACCAGCGCTTGCAGTTCCGAGATTCTTCTAGCTGATGTGATAGCAATCAAGAATGCCAACTTCCACGAAATGAATTTTATGTCGGACGTGGCCATAGGCTCAAAAGGCGGTTTCATTAAGCCTGCCAACACTGTGTTGAGACTCCAAGTCGGGGGGAAACGTTTTTTCCGGGGGAAAAGCTCGAAATAAACCCCTCATGAAGTGTTTTACAAGTCTGTCGCTAAATAGAGGAGACGAGTGCCTTTTCCTTGTGAACCTCGAGATGGCCGCCAGGTGCACCTTTATCGATGTGAAGGATAATCCCCTCTCTGCCAAGAGGAGCAGGTAAGGTAGAACTTGCTCCGGCGTCACCGACAAGGGTTGTTGGCCCTGTTGTCCCCTACACCATTCACAGAACCTCCGCCACTTATAGGAGTAGGATTTGTTTGTAGAAGGGGCTCTAGCCGCCTGCAGAATTTTTTGACAATCCTCTGAAACATCTAAAGCACCGAACTCCGAAAAGTCAGGAGCCAGGCTGTAAGGTTGAGACTGTCCGGGTCGTGATGCCACACCGTGCCTTTGTCCCGGGATAGTAGGTTCGGGACTTTCGGAAACCCTATGGGATGTTCCAGCGACAGGTGAAGCAGGTCGGAGAACCACGGTTGCCTTGGCCAGTATGGTGTCACTAGAATTACCCGGCAATTGTATCTGCGTATCCACTATATTGTCCTCCGTATGAGGGGGAACGGGGGAAAAGCATAGAGGAACATGTCCGTCCATGGGAAGGAGAATGCCTCCCCCCTGGAGCCCTCATGAGGTCATCTGCTTGCGAATTGCTCGCATTTCTTGTTGTCTTTGGTCGCGAAGGCGTCCAGAGGGGGGTGACCCCATTTCTCGAACCCTTTCATCAGGTGAACTGTGTCCATTTCCCACTTGTGTATCTGGGCCATGCTTCTGCTGAGGGAGTCTGCTTGGGAGTTCCTCACTCCTGGAAGGTGATGAGCCACGATGGAAATTTCGTGCTTTAATGCCCAATGCCATGTTTTCTGGGCTTCTATGGAAAGAGTTCTTGATCGCGTCCCTCCTTGTTTCATCAGATAAAACATGGCCGTTGTATTGTCGGTCAGTATTCGTACTCGTGAGCCCTTGATGTGTGGTAGGAATGCCTTCAAGGCCCATCGTACTGCTCTGAGCTCTAACACGTTTATGTGTAGGAGTGACTCCGTTGGAGACCAGCGACCTTGCGTTTGGAGAGCACCCATGTGAGCTCCCCATCCGATTAGGGACGCATCCGTGACTATGGTTCGCTGAAACTCCGGCTCCTGTAGGGGTAGGCCATTGTTCAGATTGTGGAAACTCTGCCACCACTGAAGGGTCCGAAGCAGCTTGTCGTCGTTGATGGTTATCTTGTCTGACCACGATCCTTGAGCCTGCGTCCATCGGTCAGCGAGGAATTCCTGGACTGGCCTCATGAATAGGCGACAGTTTTCCACCAGATGGATGCAGGATGCCATGGCCCCTAGGACCGAAACGTATTTTCTCACTGAGATCTTGGTGTTTCGCCGTAGTCGGCATGCTTGTTGATTGAGTCTTGAGGTTCTGTCGAGAGAAGGTTTCACTAGCCCTAACTGGGTCTCGAACTGTGCCCCCAGGAATACCAGCGATCTCGATGGCTGCAGAGAGGATTTTTCGAAGTTTATGGCGAATCCCAGCTGTTGTAAAAGCTGCATGGTGGCTTGTAAACTTGTGTTGGTCGACGCTGGGGAGGATCCCCTTTCCAGCCAGTCGTCGAGGTATGGGTATACATGGTGGCCTTGCTTCCTTAGCCAGACCGCTACTGGAGCCAGGCATTTCGTGAACGTTCTGGGGGAGGTTTTGAGCCCAAAAGGAAGAACCGTGAATTTGTAGTGAGTCCGCCCTATTACAAATCTTAGGAATTTCCTGTGTTTCCGACACATTGGAATATGGAAATACGCGTCCTGTAAATCCAGGGACGCTAGAAAATCCCCCTCTTGAACGGCGCGGATCACTTCCTGCAGAGTGAGCATCTTGAATTTTAGGCTCTTTAAAGACTTGCTGAGATCGCGCAAGTCTAAAATGGGACGCCATTTGCCGTTCGGCTTTATTACGACGAAATATCTTGAGTAGACTCCTTGACCTCTCTGTGATGTTGGAACTAATTCTATCACGCCCTTTGCTAACATGAGTGTTACCTCTTGTTGCAGTATCTTCAGATGGGAATGAGCTGTGAACGCAGGTGGAATTTGCGGAGGGCTGTGTTTGAATTGTAGAGAGTGTCCGTTTCTTATAGTATCCAGCACCCATTGATCCGTTGTTATTCGCTCCCATTCGTCGACATATGCTGAAACTCTTCCCCCCCAGAACGGTGTGTTGTATGTCACTGCTGATCTTTATTTTGCTTGCCTCTCGACGACGACGGATATGATGATCTTTTCCTGGAAGTCTGGAAGTTCCGGCGACGGTTTGCCGTTTGGGAGGCACGTCTGTTTCCCTGGGAGGGGTAAGCTGATCTGCCAAAGGATCTGTCTCCAGATGCAGAGAATCTTGAATTACCTGAAGCCCCTCTAAAGGGACGAGAAGACTTGTAGTTTCTGCCACTCTGGAGGGCACCCAATGAACGTGCCGTGTCCGAGTCCTCTTTCATTCCCTTTAGGGCTCTGTCCACCTTCTCACCGAAAAGAAGGTCTCCCTCAAAGGGCATATCTAAAACTTTGTATTGTACTTCTGGCCTGAAGTAGGTACACTTAAGCCATGACTGTCGACGTAATACGACCCCATTATTGACTTGCTTGAAGCCTGACTCAGCGAGGTCCACCGTGATGTTTATTGCGTGATTTGAGGCTTCCACACCTTCTCGGACGAGTAACATCGCTGCCTTCCTATGCTCTTCCAGAAGATGATCAAGCAACGGAGCTAGCCTGTGCCACATCTCCCTATCGTATCTGGCAACAATTGCCAGAGAGTTTGCGGCCTTTACTGTGGTCGCTCCCACGGATAGCACTTTTTTGCCAAAGGCATCTTGGCGTCTCGCTTCGTTCTCAGGAGGAGTCGTGCACTTGTGCTGGGCCTTCGCCTTCCTCGCCGCTGCCGCCGACACCACCGAGTCTGGCGTTGGTTGGGAGGATAAACACTTGGGGGTAGACTCTGGAGCCTTAAACTTTTTTTCCAGGCGTCCTTTCACTGCCGACTCTGAAAACGGGTGACGCATGGTCTGCAACCCCTCCTTCTATACATGGTCTAGTATTGGTATCGAGAACACAGACCTCCTTCTCTTACCCATGTGGTCAAACAAAAAACAGTCCTTTTTCTGTTCTTCCTGGGACAAACCAAATTCTTTGCATGCCTTCTCCATCATAGAATGGAATGACGCAATGTCGTCCGGAGGGGACGGGTAAGCTGGGCTTCTAGGGGTTTCCAACTCCACCTCTGACTCCCAGGTTGGATCCCTGGAGGAGGATGATGAGATATCCGACATGGCTCCCCTGTCAGACTCCGAATCTGGCAGCTCACCTTCCTCTTGTGCCAGTGCTGAGATTGGCGTGCGTAGGTGCGTCGGTTGACGGGTCGGGCCCGGCTCGTCGACGGGTGACTGTGGCAGGTTTGCCTGAGGTAGTCTCTGGTCCAACGACTGTAACAACGACTGAAGCGTGGACAGAATTTCCAACGACAAAAAAGATTGAGGATTGAGAAGATGGGCAGATACCGGTGTAACGGATCCCCTCGTCGACGACTTGTCAGCCACTCGTAGCCCTAGGTCTGCTGGGCCAGCTATTCTCTCATTCTCATCCTCCGAGGACAGCAACACAGCCTGTTCTTGTAGTAAAGTATCCGGGGGGATCGGATCAAAAACTTCAGGCCTCCTGTAGAACCCCCGTCAACGAGGCCATCGTCGACGTCGTTGTCGGTGGGACGGTGGATGCCACCTGCATAAGTGGCAGGGTGGAGGCCGATGACTGGGCCGCCGTCGACGACGGTGACTTAGCAGGTGGTTTTGGCGGTCCCGCCTTTTCCACACTTGGCTTGCTTTTACTCGACTCTCGACTCGTGGTCGATCTATGATGATCGCCCGAGGAGGATTTCCTTTCCTTTTCATGCTTTTTTGATGAAGATGATTTCTTTGATGAGGAGTCTCTAGTTGAGTGACTTCCAGACGACTCTTTTTCCGTCGGTCGAGATTTCTTCGCCGGTGGTCCCGACGAGGTAGCGCGGCGTGATGTTTTCGCCGATTGTGTGGAGCCTACCTCCGAAGGGGGGTATGCCCCCGCTCCATCATTCAGCCATGCCACCAGTCGTCGACTGCGGTCTTTTGAGGGTTTTTTTGAGAAAACCCTTTGCATATGTCGCAGTTATCCGCCGAATGATGAGGGTGGAGGCAATATATATAATCCATATGTCCGTCCCGCTCGTAAACTTTTTTCAAGCCGCACGTCGCGCATGGGCGGAACAGCGCTTTTCCTGACACGGAGGACATTTTCTGTACTCAAATTCCAGTAATGCAACCTTGTACAAAATAGTAAGACAACGCGATGAGATCCCACTACTTTGGAGACGGTTGAAATCTGAAGGGGAACCGCGGGGACGGGCCTCTTATACGGGGACGGCCTACGGAGCATGCGTAGGCGGGTCCTAAAAGGACGTAGATAGGACACAAAAGTGTCAGAAGTTTTCCTATTGGAAAAGGCTATATATGTGTACCGAGGGGTCCCAGTCTGACGACGGGGAATATTCTAAGCATGCGAATCCATGAAACATCCAATGCTGGAGAATATTTGCGATACAGTGCCACAAAAAAGCTCAATGGATTCATTTAAAAATTAGATCTAGAGTACATGCTATTGGCTGTACTCACATGTCAGTAAATGCAAAGCAAGTTACAGGGTGAATTGCATCAAGCAGCAGATGCAAACCTGGCTAAACATTGTAAATGCACAAAAAAAACCAAAGTACACTGTTGCAATGCTTATTTACATTCAAAGGATTGTCTAAACATTCTCCCCAGACTTGCTTTCTGGAGGTGAAGCAGGCCAAATTATGCTTGAACAACAATATAATAGCAATAAAATTACATTCCGGAATGCATTACCTTTATGTGCTTGTATGGTGGGGGCCGTCGATCATTTTCCAGGGTTTGTTTAGCTTCTCTATGTCGTTTCAACTCTCCAAAACGATCTTCAGCTTCTTGCAAAGCTATTCACATCAAAAGTAAAGACTATATTAAGCAGTGTTCAAAGTTCTAACCCCAGCATAGGCAGGTCAACACTTTGCAATGCATCAAGATCGGATGCTACATCATTTCAGTATTTGAGAATGGGGAATTAGAAAGTTTATATGGCCAGAATAAATATCAAAGAACCTCATGCCTGGAATGGCAAACGGAATTCAGCGACAAACTTCGACAATCAGGTAGCATGAATCTGGTAACTTACACCTTGGTCTCTTTGAAAAGACAATTATAACTGTGGCTCAAATAGCCATTCCTAAATTCACGAGGAGCAGTCAAAGGACTTTAAAAACACACTGGTAAATAAATGGAAAAAACACAACATTTTGGTCTATGGCAACTATTAGCCCATACGCCACTAATCCAGGCTGAGTAACATTATCGTACAATTTACTCACCTTCCTGATTGATTCTTATTTAATTTGAAACGGGCTTGTTCGCTTATAAAGCCATAATTGGGAGTTACTAGACTTGACTGCCACAATGATCCAACACAGTTTTCTTCTTCACATAGATTCTTTATCTTTTGAAATATACTGAAGCAGATTGGTCACATACAATTGTTTTCCAAAAAAAAATTAAATAAAAAGTTACTTAGGTGTTTGCAGAGCCACAAGAGCCTTCTGACCTCCATTCCAGCCAGTGGAGCGGCGTTTGGAGGTTGATTAACTTGGGAAAAGAGTTCTCATGAGTATCTTCTTTTTCCGAACTGCCCATTGAACAGTGATCTTCCCTACACTTTGAACCTACAGTTTTTGGACAGATCGGCGTCTTCGACAACTGTCTTCTGGGTATCCTCCTCAGGTTTCTCTTTTGACAGTGCAGCAGGAGATTCCCCCCATGCTTGGCGCAGAGTTGGAGTTTGCAACGTGCTCTGGGTTGAATCGTGAGGTTGAGCAGAGTGGTGTGGCCCTATTCCTCATCCCACCTACTTCTTTTCTTGGTGTTCCCTCCCAGGCCCTTCCCCAAATAATTGTTGGCGATCATCGCTGCTCCTCAGTGTAGAGGAAGAGAGAAACAGGGGGTATCCCAAGCCAGATCCCAGAGAAACCTTTCAAGCTCTCCCTGCCAGCAACATCCACTGACCAGTATGCTCACAAGACTTAAGAGTGAATAATGGGTACAGCCCTAGAAAGAAAAAAAAAAGTACTTAAACACCTATGCAGCATATTGTGTTTGAAGGTGTCACAAGACAAAAAATAGGGGGGTGTAGGGTCAGACAGGGAAGAAAACTAACAATGAAAATGGTCCTACTGGGCCGTGTGTCATTTGTATCGTGCAAGTGCAGTAACAAGAATTGCATAGGGGAGTGGCGTTCTGGTCAGGGAGTAAGGGATAATAGGGTGGGAGGGATGCGAGGGTACAGGGCGGCATTCAAGTGGGGGGAGGAGGGGAAGAGGGCCATAGGGGCTAGGGAAGTGCTAATGAGAGGCCAGATGGGCAAGTGTCATGGGATGCATCAGGTGTAAGGACCACATAGTAAGTGCAAAGACGGGGGTGGACAAGACTCGGTAGGGATGCACACCCCACCAGGCTAGTCAGGGGATGTTGGCCCAGAAGGGCAAGTGCAGGTTAGGGGGTTGGGGGTGCGGGGGTAGACTGATCGAGGAGGGCCTGGTGCCCTGTAGGATTCAAAAGGGACCAGGCAGCCAGTCGGAGGGGTATAGGGGGGGCATTAGCAAGGAAGAGAGAAGGAGGAAGATAAGAGTAAAGCAGGGTCTTGAGGTTTCTGGAACTTTAGGAGATCTGGTTCAAGCCTGAGAGGAGCGGAGAGGCTCCCACGGAAGAGAGATCTAACCCCCTTCTCCACACTCTCTGCTTGGAAAGGCACCTGATCTGCAGAGTTGGAGCTAGAAGACCAAAGGTATCTAGCAGGGAGGTATTTTGCAAGAGAGAGTTGGACGATTGATTGATTCACCTCCTCTTGCCACTGCAAAATGACTATCTAAGAAGAGGAATCTGTGGGATGATTCAATCCATTAGAAAGCACACATTTAGTTCCGATCAATAAAAAGGGTACGGCCATCCTGGTGCCCACAATGCCAGGAGTGACAAGGGAGGATCAGTGATTGGTTACTACTAAGAAAGACAGATCAGAAACTAAACTGATACTTATTTTTTTCTTTACCGAGGATTCCCAGCCTGACGGGGAATATTCATGAGCATGTGAATCCATGCCAGACCCCATGCTGGAGAAACAGTACACAGCCACAGCATTTTCTAAAAATAGCCTGAATCTGCAGCATAAACCCCTATGAACTAAGCTCTGGTAAAGACAAAAAAATCCTCGAGGGCCACCCATAGGCTAACAGCAGGGAGCCAATCCTGACAAAACCTCTTTTCGAACTATCCATATTCTCTTGACTGTTTAACTCAATGCATCGTCAAATTATCAATTTTCTTAAACATGTATCATACTAGAAATATCTGGTCAGTAAAAGCTACAGTATTCCGATATTTCATTTTAACACATACTTCAATCAAATGTTACGCCAAACCATGTTTATGTCTGCCAAAGCTTTAGCAGGAGCATGTAGAGGGGCCATGATTCAATTAGCTACTATTTCATGCAGAAAATAGTTCATCATGGTGAAAGGGGTTATAGGATCAACCATTATGTAGGGTATAGTGCACCTATGTAAACTGAGGAGACATTTTGAAATGTTGCTTTTACAAGCTTTTTCATGCTGCTTTGTATGTTGAGGTTTTCCACTGTTATTGTGCATTGCATTTATTTTTATTATTTCTCCTGCTTGGTACTTCATAGTCCGATGTATTTTCTCTTTCCTGCTGAGTAGCGCATGGAGGTGGCAAGAATGCTTGCTTGAGGGCAAAGGATTTCAGGGCTTTCAACAATGATAGTCCTGTGAAACGAGGGGAAGTGAGCAGCATGGTTGGTCTGAACGCTAGTAGATAGATGTATTTTCTATAGTTCTATAGGAACAGATTAGACATTAGGAGGGATATTTTATGGTTGCAGCAGAGATTATGCGCATCTGATATTTGAGGCAAAATAGCCTTGGGAGCGCAAGAGACTGCCCCAAATGGTTTATAGGCCACTGGACAGGACTGACACTTTGATTTGGGGGTTTGGGGAGAGGAGGCTATGGGTGTGGACCCTAACAATCTGTCACCGAGCTACATTCATTGAAACACATGATGGGCAGTGACCTTTGTGTGTTTGATTGGATTTCTCTTAAGTGTTAATGTTAGGTGCTATATTATAAGTTACTCACGGTAGTGACTAACATACTCTTAAGTCCCCTTTCCTCCATACTGCATGGGCGTCCCTCGCGAGGGACGGAAGACAGAGCCTTTTTCACCAGAAAAAACCTTCACCTTTAAATTTAGAGGTGCGTCCCTGGAAGCATGCGCTGCCCTGACTACGCCCTCCGGCGCCACATATCAGAACCCATAGACGCATTGACAATAGATTTAACATTGCCTAATGACACCAGTTTTATTAGGGGGAAGGTTGGTGGGACGCATGGAGGAAAGGGGACTAAGGACTAAGTACATTAGTCACTACGGTGAGTAACTTATAATTACTCTTACGACCCGTCCCCTTTCCTCCATACTGCATGGGCGATTACAACAGAGTGCAGCCCCAGGGTGGAGAGGAGACCCTCCTTAAGCAAACAGGTTTCTAAGTACCGCCTGTCCAAAAGCTGCATCTAATCTAGAACCGGCATCCAAACAGTAGTGCTTGCAGAAAGCCGAAGGGGTAGCCCACGTGTCTGTCCTACTTATGACTTGCCAGGGGACATGCCGCTGGAAAACGATGGCCGTTGCCTTGGCTCTGACCGCGTGGGCGTGTATGTTGGCCGGCAGTGGCTTGTGCTGTCCCTCGCAGTCTTCTTTGATGGCCGAGATCATCCAACAGGCTATGGTGGCCTTGGAGGCCTCATAACCTGGTCTTGATCCTCTGAAGGGGTCAGGAAAGAGCGTCCGACTTGCGGAAGCCCTTGGTCCTTGTTAAGCAGAATCCTGTGCAGTGCCCTTAGGGACCATTACACACAATTAAGACCACAAGTGGCAATACAAGTTTTACCTTTGGTACAAGCCGGTACTACTATGTCAGAGTGGTAGCAGTGGTGGAGCAGCCAGGCTTATCTCAAGAGTATATGAGCAGTAGCAGAGACTACACAAAGGGATCACAATTACTATGACTCAAGCAAACACTGACTCAAGGTTTCAGGTAGAAACATATAAGTACATTTATTTTTAAACCATTCGTTATAAACACAACACTTCTATTAAACTTAAATAAAAACCACACGTTAAATATACTACAACTAACCAATTTACTTTGTACAGCAAGTCTCAACGTAAGTGCCCTGTGTTTGAATGAACCGGTGTTACGAACAAAACACGTTAACGCGAATACGATTGCAATCACTTTTTGACAGTTCGGTCTACTAACTAAACGCGTATCCGTGACATGAAATGCTACCGGGGCAAATCGCACCTGAGATACCCAGAGGGAGTTGGATGCAAAAATCACAGGCAATATTTAGGTTAGGCAGGCAGAATCCAGAAACACTCAGACAGGAGTTCAAAAGTCAAAGGGCCGGAGCCAGGGTCGAAAGACACCGGGGCCGGTTGCCGAAGATCACACAGTCTGACAGTTCACGATTCAACGTAGCCAAAAGTACTTCGATATTGTCAATGTTCGCAAGCAAAATTCATAAGAAGGAGGGAAGACGAGGGCAAGCCTTGGAAATGAAGAAAAGGGATTCACCCAGTTTCTTCAAGTAGAACACAGTACCTTGTTGAATGGTGCAGCTGGTTCCCTGGCAGTTGTTCCTGTTGGTTTCCCGCAGACCCACGATTCCTGGAGTTTTGTTGTGAAGGAGGACGTCTGAAGGGGTTATGCACCACACAGGGATGAAGTCGGCAGCAGCGATGACGAATAAAAGGTGTGCTCCTTAAAAACAGGAGAGGCTCTTCAGATGGCTATCCAGACCACTACAGCAGCGTGCAGCGAATTCGACCAAGGAAGAGGTTCCTCTGGCTGTAGAAGATGATCTGGTTATCCCCACCAAGCTCAAGGGAAGACTACTCCGGACTGGATCTTCTCTAAGTCGTTGAAGGGAAGATAGCTCAGGACTGCAGCAGGGCTTCACTGGGACGGGGTAGTTGTTGCAGCCGTCGTTCTCTCCGCTTCGGTTCGGTTCCTTGTAGTTCCAGTGGCGACTCTCTGACTTCTAGCCCAAGAGAACTGCCTTTTATGCGAAAAACCCCCACACAGCCTGGCTGTCAATCACCCAGCAGGGGGTTTGTCCAGCCCGGGCAGTTACCCTGGCCAATCATGACAAAGTGCGACTTGGGTTTCCTAGGATACCCTGTGCAGGGGGTGACTACACCCCTCCCTCACATTCAGCCCACCTAGACACTCAGGCGCCTTGAGGAGGGCTTCTGAGCAGAAGCCTGCCAAAAGACAGTGAACAAAGAAGGCAAATCTAGCTTGCCGCGCAAAGTAAAAGACAAGAAGGACTTTACCAAAAAGAAATGGCGAATAAACAGAACCGTAGCCAAAAGAAAGATGATTTGGTCAAGCGGGTTTATGTTCGAGGCTAATATAATAGCCAAGAACAGTACCACGTTTAATATAATCACGGTAGAAAAGTTAGGGTAGATACCACTGCCACCAGCCAAGTCTAAATGTTAAAAAAAGAGCAAAACAATGCTCTAGAAGGTACAGATAATAAGGGATACAAATTAACCCTTTCCTTTACTTCATGGAAGATGTGGTGTACTGGATCTATGGTAGATTGACTAAGTAAAGTTAATGGTAACTTTACCCTTTCCTGGGAGACGGTAGTCTCCTCAGAAATGGAGTCGAGGGAAGTCTCAAGGGTGTGTCACACAGCACTGAAGGTGCTGTGTGACGCACAAAAAGAAGGGGGCTACTGAAGGGGTGTACTTCAGAGTTCACAATCCCAAAAACAGGTAGAAACGCATAGCAAAACACAGTAAAGAGTGGGGGAAAAGCTCTCACTCTTACCAAGTGGAAAAATCCAGAAGTCCAGCAAAGCTGCTGGGGGGCTCACTTGGTGAGGGAAATTAGCCATAGATGAGAATTCTCCCTAACAATACTATCCAGGTAAAATTTCAGGGCACGCCCGACATCTAGGCAGTGCAGAACTCGCTGTGCCTCATCCTTGGGTTTAGCAAAAAACGTGGGCAAAACAATTTCTTCATTCAGATGGGACGCGGACAGCACCTTAGGTAGGAATGCTGGGTGCATCCTCAAAACTACCTTGTCCTTGTGAAACGTAGTGTATGGCTCTGAGGCGGCCAGTACCTGGATTTCGCTGATTCTGCGCGCAGAGGTGAGGCTGACTAACAAGGCCGTCTTAATGGTGGCCAGCCTGATGACTGTGGACGCCATTGGTTCGAATGGTTTGTGTGCCAGGGCACCCAAGACTATGTTGAGGTCCCACGCAGGGTGCGGCCTCTTGATGGGTGGGTAGAGCCTGCCGAGAACCGCCAAATGTCTCTTGACAATTGGGTTGGAAGAGGAAAGAACAAGTTACTTACCTGTAACTGTTGTTCTCCAGCATGGGTCTGGCATGGATTCACATGCTCATGAATATTCCCCGTCGTCAGGCTGGGAATGCTCGGTAAAGAAAAATCAGTATCAGTTTCGTTTCTGATCTGTCTTTCGTAGTAGTAACCAATCACTGATCTCTGCGTCATACTGACCACAGCCAATGACTGCCATCTCCCTAAGCCCCGCCTCTGGCAGCCATCTTCAGATTTGGTAGCACGAGAAGTGGCAGTATGACCAAGTGAAGAGCCGCAGAGGGGTAGGCGGGAGGGTTCGCATGTGAATCCATGCCAGACCCATGCTGGAGAACAACAGTTACAGGTAAGTAACTTGTTCCTTCTCCAGCATGGGGTCTGGCATGGATTCACATGCTCATGAATAAAAGAATACTTAGCAGTACACACATACACAACCACGGGAGGTGGCAAAGGCTCAACATTAAGCATTACATCCAAAACTCAACATTAAGCAATTCTTACCTCCTCACCAGGCTCACCTTAGGCGAACAGGTTGTGCAGCACTGCTTGGCCGACCCTGGACTCCTCCCTGGAATCCCGATCGACGCAGTAGAATCTCGTGAAGGTGTGCGTCGACCTCCACGTAGCAGCCCTGCAGATGTCCAGCAAGGGCACACCAGATAGGAACGCCGTGGTAGCTGCGATCGCTCTGGTGGAATGGGCTCTCGGACGGCCAGGCAGCGGTCGGTTTGCCAACCGATGACAGTACATGATACAGCCGGAGAGCCATCTGGAAATGGAAGCCTTCGAGAGAGCCTTCCCCTGATTGACCGGTCCAAAGTTCACAAAAAGTTGTGACGTCTTCCGAAAACTCTTCGTGCGGTCCACGTAGAACTTCAGCGCTCTAGCCACATCCAGCGAGTGCAAAGTCCTTTCAGCCGGCGACAAAGGCGACGGGAAGAAAACAGGTAACACCAAGGGTTCGTTGAGGTGGAAGTCCGACGGCACCTTGGGCATGAAGGAGGGGTGCGTCCTGAGCACTACCCTCGTGTCGTGAAAAGTCAAGTACGGGGGCTTGCAGGAAAGGGCCTGGATCTCTCCCACCCGTCGTGCGGAGGTAATGGCCACAAGAAATGCAGTTTTCCACGACAAGAACTTCAACGGAGCTGAGTGCAGAGGCTCGAACGCAGGTCCCATGAGCTTGGTCAGTACCACGTTGAGCTCCCACGCCGGGGCTGGGGCCTTCACCAGCGGGAACGATCTGAACAGTCCCTTCATGAATTCTTTCACCAGACGATGAGACCACAAAGACGTCCGTCCCGTGGTTCTGGTGTATCGGGAGATCGCAGCAAGATGAATCTTGATGGAAGCGTGCGCCAGTCCAGCCTTGGCCAGCGTCAGCAGGTACAGCAGTACTTGAGGAGCCGTAATCCGTAGAGGGTTAATCTTCTGTGCGTGGCACCAGACAGAGAACCTCTTCCATTTGTGTCCTTAGCATTTAAGAGTTGAGGACGCCCTGGCCTTTGCAAGAACCTCTCTGCAGTCGGCCGGTATGTCGTAACCTCCAAACTCTAACGCTGCAGGAACCAGGCCTGCAAGTTCAGCGACGTCGGGTCGTGATGGAGGATGGCGCCTCCTTCCCTGGAGAGAAGATCTGCGTCCACTGGCAGCTTGATTGACGGGGACAAGTCCAGAAGGTCCGGGAACCATATCTGCCTCGGCCACGCAGGTGCAACGAGGATCATCCTGCACCGTGACCTCTTGAGCTGGTTGATGAGCCGGATAAGCAGCGGCAATGGAGGGAACGCATATAGGAACAGGCCCTCCCAGGGGAACGAGAACGCATCGCCCATGCTCCTCGGCTGGGGAAACCTGCTGGCGAACCTCCGGCACTTGGAGTTAGTCGCCGTCGCGAACAGATCGATCTGGGGTTTGCCCCACCGTCGGAAGAGGCGGTCCACTAGATCCTGTCGTAGTTCCCACTCGTGGCACGAACGCAGCTCTCTGCTGAGCGAGTCGGCGATGGTGTTTTTTATGCCTGCCAGATGAAACGGCACCAGAAACATCCCTTGGGCGACGGCCCAATGCCACAGATCCTGAGCCTCCTTGGACAGGGCTGGGGATCTGGTACCGCCCTGCTTCCTGATGTAGAACATGGTGGTGGTGTTGTCGGTGAAGATCCTCACCACCTTGCCCTTGAGGGACGGGAGAAAGGACCTGAGGGCCCAAAACACTGCACGGAGTTCCAGGACGTTGATATGGAGGGACCTCTCCGTCGGCAGCCAAAGGCCTCTCGCGCGCAGATTTTCGGTGTGTGCTCCCCACCCTTCCAGGGAGGCATCCGTGGTCACTGTCTTCTTGTGGCCCGGGGTCTGGAAGTCCATGCCCGCCGTCAGATGCGCGCGGGTGTCCCACCACCGGATCGCTCGTCGGAAGCTCTCGTCGAGTGTGATCCTGTCCTCGAAGCTGCCCGTCGTCTGGATCCAGCGAGCGTCCAGGAACTCCTGCAACGGGCGCATCCGAAGACTGCACAGGCGGATGAGATAAATGCAAGAAGACATCATTCCGAGGAGGGATTTGATGGACCTCACCCTGGCCGCGTCCGCAACCAGCATCCACTGCACCTTGCCCAAGATGGCCATCGTCCTTTCCTCAACGGAGAGGCCAGAAGCGCCACTGTGTTGAGTTTCGCTCCCAGAAACAGTGCGTCTTGCGCGGGCACCAGGTGGGACTTGGCGTAGTTTATGGAGAATCCCAGGTCCGTGAGTAGTTGGACGGTCCTCGTTGTGTGCTTCGCGGCGAGCTCCTTTGTCTTTGCTCGGATGAGCCAATCGTCCAGGTAGGGGTAGACGTGGACCCCCTCTAGGCGCAGCCGCGCCGCCACCGGTGCGAGGCACTTGGTGAACACCATGGGTGCCAACCTCAATCCGAAGGGAAAGGCTCTGAACTGGTAGTGAGGCCCTTGGACCACAAATCTGTCTTTAGGATGGGGATATGGAAATAGGCATCCTCCAAATCCAACGACGACAGGAAATCCCCCTTCTCCAGTTCACCCAGGACGTGCTGGAGGGTGACCATCCGGAACTTCTGTGCCTTGATGAATTTGTTCAGTCGTCGTAGGTCCAGGATGGGACGCCATCCTCCCGTCGTCTTCTTCACGAGGAAGTATCTTGAGTAAACTCCAGAGCCCCGAAGTCTCTTTGGGACGAGCTCGATGGTGCCTTTCTTGAGCATCGCCTTTACCTCCAAGAGAAGTTGAGGGACTTGATGTTCCTTCCTGGCCACGGGGGGGACGCGCGGGCACTTCTTTAGAAACTCGAGCGCGTGACCCTGGGCCAGGGCATCCAGCACCCAACGGTCGGTGGAGATGGACTCCCACACGCTGACGAAGTTCGCCAGCCGGCCTCCCACTGGGGTACTTTGGTGGGGGCCCGACCCCACGGCCGGTTCAGTCCTGCTTCGACAAGGCTTTGCCGCCATGTCCTCCTTGGCGACGACGGCGGGGTCCGCCCGAATTGCCTCGTCCCCTGTAGGCTTCCTGTGACGACGAACGGGCCGCTTGACGATAGGTGGAAAAACCGCCGCCAGAACCTTTGGAGGCACCCTGCTTGCCTCCGCCGCTCCGAAAGGGCGGCCGTCGTTGCTGGAGAACACCAAGAGCCCGGGCCGTCTCTGTGTCCGTCTTGATGGCTTGTAGGGAAAAGTCCACTGTTTTCCCAAACAGGTTGCTCCCGTCGAACGGCATGTCCAAGACTCTGGTCTGCACGTCCTGACGGAAGTCAGTTGCCTTGAGCCATCCACGCAGTCTAAGGCACACGCCGTTGCCCAACTGGCGGAATCCAGTGTCAGCGATGTCCGTCGCTATCGTAATGGTGTGGTCTGACGCCACTTCTCCTTCCTGCATGATCTCTAGGGCCTCCGGCCTCTTGTCTGGTAGGAAATCCAGCAGGGGGGCGATTTTGTACCACAACTCCCTGTCGTAGCGGGCTACGATAGCCAAGGCGTTAGCAGCCTTAATCGTCGTCACTGCCGATGAGATGACTCTGCGTCCCATCGTGTCCAACTTCTTTCCCTCGCCGTCTGGCGGGGAGGTTGACGTGGATGCCGAGGCGCCCCCCCCCCCCCCCGCTTTCTTCCTGGCCGCCGCAGAGATGACCGAGTCCGGGGTCGGCTGTGCCCGAAGGCACAAGGGGGCCGCGTCCAGGACCCGGTACTTCTCGTACCAAACCCTTCTCGCAGGCGTTGTGGATGGGTTCTTGAGGAGGGCGAGACCCTCATCCCAGATATCGTCCAGTAGAGGTACAGCGAGGACCGTCTTCCTCTTGGTCTCGCGCCGTTGATAAAGGAAACCTTCCTTCTTCTCTTCCGGGCAGAGCTGGAAAAGCTCGGATGCCCTGGCGATCATGGCATGAAACAATCCAATCTCGTCGGGCGGGGAAGCCCGGGGAGGAGGTGACGACGGGAGATCCTTGTCGTAAACCTCGTCGTCTGTGCCCGTCGCGGCCGTGTCAGTCCCCGTATCATCCCCACGGGTTGTGGACGGGGAGGAGGGCTGAGCAGGGCGCGATGGTTGAAAAGGAGGTGGAGGATGAATCCTTCTTCTCTTAGGAGGAGGGCTCCCAGAAGGGCCTGGCTCCGGGTCCCCCGTCGGGAGAGGGCAATCTCGTCCTTATCTCCGAGCATAAGGACTGTATAGCCAACAAAATGGCCGCCGAGTTGTCTTGCGGCACTGGTTGAGGGGAGTCCGACAGGCGGTCAGGAGCCCCGTCGGCACCCTCGACGTTCTCGTCGTCTCCTACGTCGGGGTCCCTCCCGACGGGCTGGTCTTCTTCCACGCCAACGCCGTGGCTTAAGACTTCGATCAGCTCCTCCTCAGAGGTTGAGGCCGAATCCACGACGACCTCCTGCCCCCCCCTTTTTCTTCTCCGTCGGAGGTTTCACGGGGGTCCTGTCGATGGGCATGAAAGAGGACTCCATCCGTGGTGGTAGGGAGACTCTGGGCCCCCTGAGGTCGCCACCACTGGTGTAGCCTCCACAGGCTGAGCCAGGGCCGCCGCGACTGTCTCGATAGAGGCCTTGACCGGATGAATTAAGGCTTTCACCACCTTAGGTGCGCTCACCGCCTTCTCCTTGGGGGGAGGGTCACCGCCTCGCTCCCCCTCCGATGGGGCCTTCGAGCTCGACCGGGGTCTCTCCAGGAGCTTTGCCGGGTGCTCGGCCTTCCTCTTACCCGAGCCAGAGCGTTGGCTCGTGGTTGATGGAGCCGGGGAGGATGCGCCCTGCCTGGCGCCCGTAGAGCCCGACCGTTCGGCACTCCCGGTGCCAGCGGACTCGCGGTGCTTGGCCTTCTGTTGGACCCCCGTCGTCGGGGCGTCCTCAAAGGTCTTAGAAGACCGCTCTGACTTCTTCTCGCCTGACGGGCTCTTCCCCTTCCAGCCAGTTGGCGAGACGCAGATGGCGGTCCTTCATGGTCCGCTCCGACATATTGCCGCAAAACGCACAGTCCTTCTCCACGTGCGTCTTGTCCTCATGCAGGCAGTAGAGGCAAAGGGAGTGTTCTTCCTCCTTAAAGACATTCTGAAGCCGGCATCCAGGGCAGACCCTGAACAGCTTTCCGGGCGTCGAGCTTCCCTTCTCCTGGGCCATGATCGAGATGGGCCTGAGAAACTTCTGGAGTCCTCCAAAAGCGTGGCTCGACGAAATCTTCACCCTTGAGCGGCGTAGAAGAATCCGACACAGGTCCCCGTTGATCGGATAAAGAAACGGTGGAGCTTGAGGCTCTTTTGACCGAAAAAGAGAATTTTCCTAAGAAAAAGCGCAAAAAAGCACTAAAGCTCGAGAGCAATAGCACGAGGATCCCAACACTTGAACGTGCGGTAAAAATCTGAAGATGGCTGCCAGAGGCGGGGCTTAGGGAGATGGCAGTCATTGGCTGTGGTCAGTATGACGCAGAGATCAGTGATTGGTTACTACTACGAAAGACAGATCAGAAACGAAACTGATACTGATTTTTCTTTACTGAGGATTCCCAGCCTGACGACGGGGAATATTCATGAGCATGTGAATCCATGCCAGACCCCATGCTGGAGAAATATTAAATAACCTGGCGGTATCTTTAACATTGCACCAAAAAAGTGGTGCGTTTAAAATTAATGGGAAAATCCCATAGGAAATATTCCAGTGGAATATTTCACGTGGTAACCACTGCCACCAGCCAGAAACTCGACGACCCAGGGGCAATCTAATTAGCCCTAACAGTACTTCCACAATATGATGGTTTGTACTGGTTCTGTTCACAATTTAAGACTAGTAAAGTCAATTGTGACTTTACATGCCCTGGGAGACAGTAGTCAGTCCCAGGGTATGGAGTCTATGTTTGGGGTCACTATGACACCCCAGTGTTACTGCACTGAGAGTAACACTTACCAAAAACACATGAAACACTATGGAGTAAAAGGCCCCATAGCCCATAAAACACATTACAAAGTCAAAGGATAGCTCAAATCATGTCTAAGAGCGGGAGAAAAAGAGTCTCACTCTTAGCAGGAGAAAAAGAAAAAAAAAAAAATCCAGCAAAGCTGATGGGGGCTCACTAGGTTTGGGAAATTAGCCTCTACAGAGAATTCTACCCAACACCCTGGCCACATCCGTGGCAAGCAGACGCTGCACCTTGCCCAGGATGGCCTTTGTCCTTTCCTCCAACGGCGAGGCCAGACGCACCACTGTGTCGAGCTTGGCTCCCAGAAACAGTACGACTTGCGAGGGGACCAGGTGGGATTTCAGGAAGTTGATGGAGAACCCCAGGTCCATGAGCAGCTGGACGGTCTTCACTGTGTGTTCTACGGCGAGCTCCCTTGTCCCTGCACGGATGAGCCAATCGTCCAGGTAAGGGTAGACGTGGATCCCCTGCAGGCGCAGCCGCGCCACCACTTGTGTGAGGCACTTGGTGAAAACCCTGGGTGCCGACCTCAATCCGAACGGGAGGGCCTTTAACTGGTAGTGCCGTCCTTGGACCACGAACCTGAGGAACCTTCGGTGTCCTTTTAGAAAGGGGATGTGGAAGTATGCATCTCCAAATCCAACGACGAGAGGAAATCGCCCTCCTCCAGCTGTCCCAGCACGTGCTGGAGGGTGACCATCCGGAAATTCTGTGCGTTGATGTACTTGTTCAGTCGTCGCAGATCCAGGATGGGCCGCCATCCTCCTGTCTTCTTTTTCACGAGGAAGTAACTGGAGTATACTCCGGAGCACCGGAGCCTCTTCGGGACGAGCTCGATGGCACCTTTCTTGAGCATCGCCCTTACCTCCAGTAGTAGTTGAGGGACGTGGTCTTCCTTCCTGGCCACGGGAGGAATGTGTGGGCAATTTTCATAGAAACTTGAGGGCGTGCCCCTAGGCCAGGGCGTCCAGCACCCAAAGGTCGGTGGAGATGGACTCCCACACGCTGACGAACTTCGCCAGCCGGCCTCCCACCGGGGTGGTTCGGTGGGGGCCCGATGCCGCAGTCGGTTCAGTCTTGCTTGGCAGACGCTTTGCCGCCTTGGTCTCCCTGGCGACGACGGCGGGATCCACCCGACTTGCCTCGTCCCCTATAGGCTTCTTGCGACGAGGAGCGGGCCGCCTGGTAGTACATAGAGGAGCCACTGCCGAATCACTTGGAGGCACCTTGCTTGCCTCCAGAGTTCCGAAAAGACGGCGGTCGTTGCTGGAGAACTCCTATGGCCCGAGCCGTCTCCGCCTTGATGGCTTGGAGGGACTCGTCAACTGTTTTCCCAAACAGGTTGTTTCTGTCGAAGGGCATGTCCAACACCTTGGTTTGTACATCCTGGCGGAAATCCGTCGCTTTGAGCCACCCTCGCCGTCTAAGGCTAACGCTGTTGCCTAGCTGGCGGAAACCGGTGTCGGCAATGTCTGTTGCCACCGTTATGGCGAGTTCCGACCCCACCTCACTTTCCTGCAAGATCTCCAGGGCCTCCGCCCTCTTGTTGTCCGGTAGGAAGTCCAACAAGGGGGCAATCTTGTACCACAATTCCCTGTCTTGGCGGGCCACGATCGCAAGGGCGTTGGCCGCCTTAATCGTTGTTGCCGCCGACGAGATAACTCATCGTCCCATTGCATCCAGCTTCTTTCCTTCGCCGTCCAGTGGGGAAGTTGACGTTGAGGCCGATGCACCCCCACCCCCTGCTTTCTTCTTGGCCGCCTCTGGGACGACCGAGTCAGGGGTCGGTTGTGCCCCAAGGCACAGGGGGGCCGCGTCAGGGACCCGGTTCTTCTTCTCGTAGGCGTCGTAGATGGGTTCTTGAGAAGGGCGAGTCCCTCGTCCCAGATGTCATCCAGCAGAGGCACGGCGAGGACCGTCTTCCTCTTGGCCTTGCGCCGTTGGTAAAGGAACCCCTCTTTCTCTTCATGGCAGAGCTGGAAAAGCTTGGATGCCCTGGCAATCACAGCGTGGAAGGATCCAATCTCGTCGGGCGGGGAGGCCCAAATCGGGGGCAATGGGAGATCCACCCCGTCGTCACCGCCGTCATCATCATCTGTGCCCGTTGTGGCTGTGTCCGTTCCCGTGTCATCCCCAGGAACGGGGGCAAAGGTTGAGCAGGCCGAGAGGGCTGAAAAGGCGGGGGCTGGATGGGTCCGTCTCCTCTTGCTTGGGGGCCTGGCTCCGACTCCTCCGTCGGTGGCACGGGCAATCTCGTCCTTATCTCCGTACATAAGGAATGTATTGCCAACAAAATGGCCGCTGAATTGTCCTGCAGGTCCGGAAGCGACAGTTGACTTGGATACACGCCGGCGCACTCGCTGTCTCTTCGTCGGGATCCTTCCCGTGGGACCAGGCCTCCTCAACGCCCTTGTCGAGGCCCTCCAATACTTCAACCAGCTCCTCCTCAGAGGCTGTGTCCGTATCCACGATGGCCACCGCCCCCCCCCCTTCTTTTTCCGCCGGGGTCTTCACGGGGTCTTTTCGATGGGCCTGAAAGAGGCTTCCCTCGGCGGTGGCAGGGAAACTCTGGCCCCCGAGGTCGCCTCCACTGATGTAGCCTCCACAGTCTGCATCAGGGCCGCCGCAACTTCCTCGATAGAGGCCTTAGCCGGGTGAATCAAGGCCTTCACCACCTTCTGTGGGCCTGTGGCCTTCACCTTGGGAGGAGGGTCACCGCCTCGCCCCCCCTCGGCTGGATCCTTAGAGCCCGACCGGGGCCTCTCCAGAAGCTTCGCCGGGTTCTCGGCGTTCCTCTTCCCCGAGCCAGAGCGTTGGCTCGTGGTTGATGGCGCCGGAGAGGATGCGCCCTGCCTGGCAGCCGAGGAGCCCAACCGTTCGGCGCTTCCGGTGCCTGCGGATTTGCGGTGCTTTGCCTTCTGTTGGGCCCCCATCGCCGAGGCACCCTCACAGGACTTAGAAGACCGCTCGGACTTCTTCTTCTCACCTGACGGGCTCTGTCCTTCCAGCCAGTTGGAGAGGCGAAGATGTCGATCCTTCATGGTCCGCTTCGACATGTTCCCGCAAAACGCACAGTCCTTCTCCACGTGCATTTTGTCCTCATGAAGGCAGTAGAGACATTTCGAATGCTCGTCCTCCTTGAACACATTCTGTAGCTGGCATCCAGGACAAACCCTGAACAGTTTTCCGGGCGGCGAGCTTCCTTTCTCCTGGGCCATATCCGGGTAGGCCTCAGAAACTTCTGGACTCCTCCAAGAAGCGTAACTCGACGAAAACCTCACCCTTAAGGGGATTAGAAAAATCCAAAACGGGTCCCCGTTGATCAGATGGAGAAACGGTGGAGCTTGAGGCTCTATTTAACCGAAAAATGAGAAAATCTCTATGAAAAAAGCATGAAAACGCAGCAAAGCTCGAGAGCTAAAGCACAAGGACTCCCAACACTTGAACGTGCAGTAAAAATCTGAGGATGGCTGCCGGGGGACGGGCTTAGGGAGAGTATGACCCAGGAGATCAGTGATTGGTTACTACTAAGAAAGACAGATCAGAAACGAAACTGATACTGATTTTTTCTTATATTCATGAGCATGTGAATCCATGCCAGACCCCACACTGGAGAAATGTGGTGGCCTTGCAACCTGAGGAGGGCGCCACCGTTTTCATCAGCCTAGTAGAGACCCTGGGGACCGAGTTGAGGCCGAAAGGGAGCACCTTGTATTGGAAATGGTAGCCCATGATCCTGAATCTTAGAAAGGAACGATGAGGCTGCCATATCGGGATGTGTAGGTACGCATCCTTCCGATCCAGCAAGCACATCCAGTCTCCCTTGCACAGCGTCTCCGCTATAAAAGCTGGCGCAACCATCTTGAATTATGTAGAGGTAGGGAGAGGTGGAAAGGTCCAGTACAACCGTCAGGCCCACCTGGTTCTTTTTCTGAATGGCGAAAATCCTGGAATAAAAGCCCAAGCATCGCTGTGAAGCTGGGACTTCCTCCACTGCCTGGCTCTCGACGAGCGACTGGATCTCCCCCAAAAGAGTTGCTGTCACAACCTGTGGAAGGTAGGAGGGAGGAGAGGCTGGGAAAGGGAGGTGGTACCTCGTGGAGACTAGAGCGAGGATCCAGGGGTCTGTGAAATTCTGGCACCAAAAAGGTGCATGGAGAGCAAGCCAGCCCCACACTGGAGACACGTGGACCTTTCCCTCTAAGGCTGCTGAGGCGGAGGGGGACTAGAAAAAGCCCTTATCCACCCACCCCCCTTTTGTTGTTTGCGCCCGTTGCTATGACGGCGAACGGTTAGGCTGCCTGGACCTTCGTTCTTGGAAGCCGCGGAAACCTCTGTATGTACGCCCCTTCTTAGAGCGTTGCTGTGACTGGGTGTACGGTTTGTGTGTGGTCTTTGTAAGAATGGATAAAAGACTTGGCCGTTTGAGAGCCGTTTTCTTTTTATCCAGCTCCTAGAGTGGAAGAGATCCCCCCCCCCCCCCTCGAACAGAAGATCCAGTATGCGTTCCTGAACAACTGAGTTGAATTTAGTAGCACAGAGCCAGGCCATTCTTCTCATGTCCGTAGCAATACAGATGGCACAGCCAGAGGTGTCAATGTGGGCCACGGAGGACTCCATGATGTCCTGCACAACGATTTTGGCCTCCGCCAATCCCGCCTTGAATCGGGATTGGCTCTACGCCGGAAGCTCGGAGGAAATCCGCAATTTCCCTCCATAGCCTCTGGTTAATGGCTGCCAGCATGGCATCCCCGTTGGCTTGACGCAGGTGCAAGAACGGGTTGGAATACAGCTTCTTCCCGTATGCTTCCAAGATCTTCTCCTCCTTGCCTAGCTGCGCAGCAGAGGAGGTAGCTGAAGACGACTGAGGCTTGGGGTACAGTGATGCCGCAGCGATCATCGAGGAGTGTGGCTGAGCAAAAGTGTATCCCATCATCTGTGTCCACCTGTAGGTCCGGCACTGGAGGGGGTGATTGCTAGGAGCCCGGGGCTGTGGTACGGGGACCGGAGGCGGAGACTGGTGCGGAACCGCCTGCGCAATCGGCTGGGTGGCCGGAGTGGGCTGCTGAGGCTGAACAGGGATCGGAGGAGCCTGTGCAGGGGCCTGAGGGGCCGGCAGGACAATTGGAGGGAGCAAGTCCCTGATGGCGTCCCTGAGGATGACCCCCATCTGCAGAGATTTCATGAGCCCGAGGAACTTTTCAAAGAACCTGTCCTCACAGGCTGGATTAGTGGTAGGCGATTTTGACGGGGTAGCGGGCAGCTGCTGGAGCCGTTGCATACCCTGCCTATATGGACGCAGCAGGAACCTGACTTGCGCAAAGGAAAGATAAGCTGTAGGCCACATACCTGGTTGACACCAGTCCCAACTCGACACACGGTCCTCCGCCTGCCTTGCCAGGAGCGGCGTCGGCCAGATGTCTGGATTTAATGGCGCGGCGGCCATCTTGTCGAGTTGCCTTCCACATGCCTGTGTCGTGTTGCTCGGCTCACTTGGTCCTGTCCAGGACTCTTGAGTGTGGATCATGGGGCCTACCCTGTTCCTCAGGCCTAGGCCCGAAGGCATTACACCCTCAGCGGATCTGCCGGTAGAACTGCGTAAAGGCGCCCCCTCGGACAGGATGCCGGTACTAGGGCGTAGCCCCTCGGGTGAAGACTCGGTAAAAGAGCATTCCGGTCCCTCAGCACCTTCACCGGGAGGATCTGCAGATCCCTCGGCCTCACAGCCTCGGAACTTGTGCTAGTACGAAGACCTGGGGGGTGCCTCCGGCACGGGAGAGTACTTGGGAAGGAGTCTCCTTTGCGGGGTGCACTGGTAAAAGAGCGGCTCGACCTTGGGCCTGGATCGATGATAGACAAAGTCCCTTTAAGTCCTCTGTAGGCGATCTGTGGAAGAACTCCCTCCACCTGACCAATCTGTACTTCAAAGACCTTTGAGGAAAGCGCATCACACGCGGTACAAGCGTGCCAGCTCTTGGTCAAGGCCAAGGCACCGTAGGCTGAGGGCATGGGGGTCTTCAGTCGGGAAGAGCCCGTCACAGGATGGACATTTGCTGAACCCCATAGAAGTCGACATGCGCTGGGGAGGAGCGTGACGCCTGAGGACTGAGTACCTGAATGATTAAAAAAAACTAAAAAGACAAAGTAGTATCTGCGCGTGGAATTACATGGCCGAAGCCAAACCCAGGAGCGCTGGTTAATTCGGCCTGTTTCCGTCGATGTGGAAAAGGGGACTGAGGTGTGGCGCTGGAGGGCGGAGTCAGGGCAGTACATGCTCCCAGGGTCGCACCGCTGCGTGCCTCTAAATTTAACGGGCAAGAGGGTTATTTCTGGAGAAAAAGGTTCCGTCTCCCGTACCTCGCGAGGGACGCCCATACAGTATGGAGGAAAGGGGACAGGGTGTAATTTTGATGAACACATTCCAAGTACATTCTTGGAACTTGGAGGATCTTCAACTTGTGTTTCGACCTTTGATCATCTAGCATCTTCAGCTTGAAGAGCTTACATTACCATCATTTATCTTTCCAGTGGTCTCTCAGGAATAAATGACACACTTTGGGTGTGTCTTTCCACAGAAACCTTTTGTTACATGTGGGACAGAATTTAAATGGGGTATTTTTCATACAAAAAGCTGGTAGACAGCAAGATTAAAATTATTAATGGGGCAATATATGGAGACAATTTCCTCAAACTAGAAGGTGCAGCTTTCCCCACTTTCCCTACTGCGTAGGCTATTCTCCGAAGCCAATGTGTACCACGTACGATAATCGATTTTGCAGTCGTCATGCTCCAAAGAGAGGTATCAGCAATGACCATCGAGTAGACAGTATATATAACAGATATTGTCTTTCAGACGCTTGTAGCTGCTTAGATTCACATGCTTTGTATAGGCCGACATCTAGTGGTAAGTGCAGAGTATTGCATGACTGGTTTACGAAGATCAAAAATGGACGTCGACAGGGAGTGGCTCCAATACTATTCATAGTGTGACATGTAAAGTATCCATGGTCCTTCACGCGTCAAGGTCCTCAGATAGTTTTGTTTCGGATATGTGGGAGCATGAACTGTAAGCAGGAGTACTGGAAGGTAAAGAAAAGGGGTAAGTTGTCTAATTAGGAAGGGTGGAAGCATGTGAAGCTTAGCAGATACAAGCGTCAGAAAGACGATTACAGGTATGTAATATTGGTCTGTCTTAGGCTTGTAGATCTGCAGCGAATCACATGCTTTGCATAGACTAGCGAGCAGTACCTGGAGTAGGTGGTGGGTTGTTAGGAGGAGGTAAAGCGGCAAAAAGATGTCTTAACGCTGCCTGGCCCACCTGTGAATCGCTTCTTGTATGTGCATCTAAGCAGTAATGCAGTGTGAAGGTGTGAATTGAACTCAAGTCGCTGCCTTGCAAATAGTATCTAATGGTACGTTTTGCAATAAACGCTTGAGTAGTCGCGGTTCCTGGAGATGTGTGCCCTGGGAATAAATGGTAACGTTTCGTTGGATAGAGAATAATACAATTGGATGCATTTGACAATCCATTTTGAAATCACAGATTTAGAGACAGGATCCCCTTCTCTTCCTGCGGCTAGGGAAACAAAGAATTGACCCGTCTGGTTTATGGAGGGTTTTCTTTGCTGAATTTTGTGGGTTTTAGAAGAAATCTGTAAGTTCTATAGATTGATTGACAAGGAACTTTACAATAAATTCAGGAGAGAAACGTGGATGTGTATGTAACACTAGTTTGTCCTTGTGAATAACAAACAGGTCTTGAACCGGGAGCCTGAAGTTCGCAGACCCTCCTTATTGAGGCGATGACCACAAGTCCCCATGAGTTTGGTAAGGACAACATTTACGCCCCAACCAGGAAGTGGATTTGAAATGGGGGGGATATAGTCTTTTAACCCCATCCTTAAAAGATTTAAACACTGGAACATTCCACAATGAGACTTTACTTTGAGAAATGGTGTATGCTGAAAATGGGCCAGATGGACTTTCAGAGAGTTAAAGAATAACCCACAGTCCAGAAGATAAAGCAGACAGTGCACTATCACTATATGTGAAGGTGAGCAGTCAATGGGGTTGATGCTGCATGATTTTCACCACAAGACAAATTGTTTCCACTTATTGAAGTAGCAATGTTTTGTATTGGGTTTATGTGCCTCTTTTAAGATGTCCATACACCTTTGGGGCGGCGGGTTTAAATGTCCAAACTCTATGACTTCAGGAGCCAAGCTGCTACGTTTAGCGTTTGTGGACACGGATGGAGTGTTCCCTGATGTTGGGATAAGATGATGTAAGGGCACTGTGGTGGGCAAAGTGACATCTTTAGCAGGTGTGAGAACCATGTTCAACGTGCCCATATTGCTGCTATTCGGATCATTTTGAGATGTTTCTGGTGTATTTTGTGGATCACCTTGTTCTGAAGTGGTACGGAAATCTCCCTGAGCAGTTCATACACAGTGCGTTCCTCTTACACCCTGCCTGGGGATAGCTGGATGCGTAATCTTAGCATTGTGCATTCTCTTGCTTAGCGAAGAGATTCATGTCTGGTTGGTCCCAGTGTTTGAAGACGTTGTCTAGAACGTCTGCGTGTAACTGCCATTTGTTTTTTTGAGGGGAGTCACATGTTTCTGCTGCCCCTGGAACATTTCTGACAGGAGAAATATTGTGTGTTTGGGATACGAAATACAGATTTTTTGGGCTAGTTTGGATAGATTTAGTGATTGTTTATGTAATACATGGTTGATAAGCAGTTTGTGAGGACTAGAATGGCCTTCCCTGCAAGCTGGTGTTTAAACGCTTGCAGAGCTTTGCACACTGCTAGTAATTGTAGTAGGTTGATATGTTTGTTTGGCATCGCTTGTGTCCACAGGCTGTGTGGTGTGATGAGAAAGTGTGCCCGCGATAGAGGTGCGTCTGCTGCTAAGAGGGGATTCTACTGCAGAGTTGGTAAAGGATTTGCCATTCAAAATATTTTATTTTGTCCACCACTGCAGTGCTTGAACGAGAGGTTGCGAAATCACCACTAGATCAGCGCACAGACCGCTTGCTTGCGACCATTGTTTTGCTAGCATTGGACGCATGTGTAATCTTGCGTGTGGCACAAGATAGATGCAAGAAGCCATCATCCCGAAAAGGCACATGACTTTGGTATCCGACCACCGACTCTCGTTGGAGGGGAAGACTAGGGTGTCCTCAGTTCGAATTATTGCCCTAAGCAACTGTATTACTTGGCTAGGAATAAGACTTTTTACTTTTACTTTATAAAGCGCATCCATAAACCCGTGGGCGTGAGGGGGCAGACAAGGGCATGAACAACAGGTAACAAATAAACAGTCCCGATTAAAGGGGGGAGTAGTCAAGCCTCCATGAAGAAAGAACAGAAAGAGGCCAGTTACCGGAACAGCAAGGTCTTAAGTTATTTCTTAAACATCGTCGAGGAGGAGCAGCCTCTCAGTGGCGAGGGTAGAGAATTCCATAATATAGGCGCAATACTGAAGAAAGCCCCTCCCTGGACCTTCTTAGTTTTACATTTTGGTAAGGAAAGATAGTTTTGATTACTAGACCTCAAACTCCTATAATTAGGTTTGTCCCCGATATGGTCTTGAAGGTAGGAAGGCATGGTACCCAGTCTACACTTAAATGTGATGACTAGTAATCTGAAGGCGATGCGAGCCTCCACCGGGAGCCAGTGTAGAGAACGCCTTGCCGCAGTTAAACGGGAGTGAAGAGCCAGGCTAATGACAACTCTAACTGCGCCATTTTGGGCAACATGGATTCTCTAGATGGTTGCTTTACTAGCTCCAGCCAAGAGGCTGCAACAATAGTCAATCTTGGCCCCTATTATGGCAAGCGCAATGGCTTCAGCATAATCTTGGGAAAAGTACGGTCTAAGATGGGCTAAGAGTTTTATATAATAGATCGCTCTTGAGACCGTACACCCCACATAAGATTGCATGTTCAGCATCTGGTCAAGAATGACCCCCAGGATTTTGACCTTGGGTAAAGGGGCGATATTAAAATCCCCTAACTGAAAGTGTTTGTAAGCCGGATCCAGCTTGGCCAGTGTCCCTAAAGATCCCACAATCATTAGCTCAATGTTTGCTCGTTGAGTGCTACGTTGTTCTCCATCATCCAGATTTCAATGATAGAGCATATTCTATTCAGTTCAATTGCATCTTGGAGGTGAAAGTCTGCAAGTGGAATAACGCATTGAGTATCATCCGCTTAGTTAGTTAGAATAGGACCCCTTCCTGTTCAAGGTGAGCAAGGAAGGGGGCCATAAAGATGTTAGAAATGCAGGGCGACGTACATGCACCCTGTGGCACTCCAAACTGCATGGAGATTGGAGGAGCCAAAGCATCATCCACGCTAACCCTACTTACTCTATTTGACAGGAAGGATAACATCCATTGTACTGCAGCTGATGAAAAGTTAACCACTTCCTTCAAACAATCTGCCAAGATGGTATGGTTGACAAGGTCGAATGCGGCAGATTGATCTAACGAGATAAGAAGGGAGGAGAGATCTTTATCCGTTCTACTCAATAGTTTCGATTTTAAATCTAGAAGAGAGGATTTGGTCCCAAAACCCTGTCTGAAGACAGATTACAGTGAGTTCAGGATAGGGAAACGATTAAGATGTTGAGCAATCTGAATAGGCAACCCGATCCAAAATGTTGAGAAGAAAGGGAGTATTGGTTATGTGCCTATAGTTTGTGGGGATATCCTGTGCCAGGTCTGATTTTTTGAAGAGTGGGGTGATCCATGCAAGTTTAAGATCATCGGGAACCACTCCAGTTGTGAGGGAAGAATTAATAAATGTACATATTGCCTCTACAAGAATAGGTGGACACATCTTAATAATGATAGAAGAACAAGGATCACCCTTACATTTAGTAGCCTTGAGTTGGGAGAGCACTATTGTGAGTTCCTCTGTGGTAATAAGGCTGAAGTTAAAAATTGGGATTGTAGCATCTCTAACAAAGGGTTTACGCTCTTTAATGTCTACATTACAGATGATCAGAGAATTTTTGGCTGCAATACCTTCTCGAATACCCGCTAGTTTCAGAACCACAGCATTCAGAACATAACTTCCAAACTAATATAGAAGGTGGATTGTTTGAGTGTTTCATTGACAAAGTTGTGGTATGTCTCCTTTTATTAGCCAGTCATCTGGATAAGTGTACACCTGAATAGACAGTCTGAGCAGGTGTGCTGCTACCACCACTGCTAGCACCTTTGTAAATACTTGTGGTACTGAGGCTATGGCAGAGGGAAGTACCTTGAACTGTTAGGGAGTTGACCTTACTTTGAACCTTAGGTATTTCCTGTGTGTTGACAACATTGAAATACCAAAGAATGCTTCTTTTATGTCCAATGTTGCCATGTAATTCCCTTTCTTAAGAAGTGGAATTACTTCTTGCAGTGTAGTCATCCTGAACGTTTGTGGTTTGACATATATGTTTGCGGGACGCAGGTTTAACACAGGACGCATAGTTAAATCCTATTTTTGATACAAGGAAGTATACTGAATAAATACCTTTGTTTACCTATAAACGTGGAACCAGCTCTCTGTTGGAGAAGCATTTGAATCTCTGCTTGCATTATTAAGTGATGTACGTGCAGCATTCTTTTTGACTTTGGCAGATGGGGCCGAGGGGAATTCAATAGAATATCCTTTGGACACTGTTGACAACACCCACTGGTCTGATGTGATACCAACCTATGTGTGGCGAATGTGACCCCCCTACCGGGGAGACAAGAGGGGACCTGAGGACACCTGAACATGTCATTTGTTGGAGGGGGTAGAGGAGCCTCTAGCGGGTGGAGTTCTGACCCGACCTTTCCCCCCATCTAAAGCCTCCTTGAGGGGAGGCTAGAACTGAAGTAGCTTGCCGCCGAGATGAATACGACGGGGAGGGGGTTGCACCGTGTGTAAAGCCTGACTGAGGACCTTGACTATAACCGGACTCGAAATGAATGTGTATTAAACATACCGCGTTGGACATTAGGTTTGACCTAACTTTTCCAAGGGTTTGTGCTCTTTTTCACTGTTTTAAGTGCGTCATCCAACGATTTACCAAATAGGACAGTATTTTCTTTTGGAATATTAGTGTGGCTTGGGTTTCAGGCTTGAAACCTGGATTACACAACCAGAAGTGGCCTTTTACAAAGTGCCCTCTAATACTATTCTGCCCGCAGTGTCAGCAACATCTAGCGTATTTTTTATTGTATTATTAGCCACCAGTTTCCTTTCTACAACAGTTTTAACTATCAGATTTATATGGCTCTGGAGCAGAATCTAATTGATGCGGCATGGAGTCCCATTGTGCACTATTGTGGCTTGCAAGCAAGGTAGTATTAGCTATCAGAGTTTGATTAGCAGCTGAGGTAGTAACTCTTACCTAATGCATAACGTTTTTTACTTTATCAGGTGAAGCTTCTGCAGTAGACAATGGGACACCCGTCTTTTTTCTGGTAGCAGGGTTCGCATTTGCCAGGCGCTAATTTGGTCCTGGTTTATACGTTTGGGCGCATGCTTAAGTCACCTCCAGCTGTTTGCAGGCGCTGCCATTAGCGCCTACGGTGAATCCAGTGAAAGTTATTCTATATCCTATTTTGACCACTAGGCGACAGCAGAGCGCAATTCTATTAAGAGTTGCAGATCAGTGATCAGAGAATATGTGCCAGTGGAATGCTTGAGAACTTGCTGAACACTCGCCCACTAGGCATGTTGCAGGCATCCTGGGGCAGATGGCCATCTCAAATGCTTCAGTTACAGCAGCGCTCCTCTTGAGTCTTCCGATTCCAGTGGCCATACCCTTCCCACTGTCTGCTGCCTGTCCATCACTGTGCTGCTCACTGCAACCCAGGCACTGTAGTGTTACATTAGCTTGTGCCAATGATCATGACTTTGGCCTGCCATTCGAGGCCGACCAGTTGGTGGGGACAGGGTGAACTTCCTTCCAACAGTGTCATGAACTACAGAACACGTCCCTTTTGGACTTCCTGGTCCTTGTCACAACGGGGCTTGCACTCCATAATACTCCCAACATGGTCGTCCAGCGTGAAACTCCTTTCTCGCTCCACGCGCTGGACGTAACGTATTCTATTAATAGACCGCGGCTCCGCGCGTCTCAATGCTATTGCAAAGTAGCGATCCGACGTGTCCCCCGTATGCTCGCGGTATTGTTTTCCTTGTACCGTCCATCTACCCGTTCCTTGCTCCTTCCTTTCCTCCTATTTCCTGGACTCGTGTGCTAGTTGCACCTTTCGTAGTTCCCCGGATTCCTGGACCCCTGTCCCGGAAACTGAACGTACTCTGGAGTCGGAAGAGACTCGGCCAGCCTTGTTCAAAACCAGGTCCGTCCGCAAGAAGGCAGCGACCAAGGACTCCATCAAAGAACGGACCCAGGTGAGAAGGGGGGGGGGGGGGACTCCTTGACAAACAGGGCCTGCTAAGTGCACAGCAGGGCCGGCACTGAAAGTTTTCACCACGCTCTTACACATCGAGATCAACAATTTAAAACCTGCCTACATGTTTTTCATTTATCTACATTTTAATTTCAGAATCGAGCTTAACAGCAGGCTAAAACCAAAATGTTCCCAATTAAACATAAAAGATTATTTCCACATTCATCCAGCTGGATAATCATAGGAGTTTCCACAAATCAAAGCATTGTGCCATGAATACAGTTATCAGACCAGTGTATTCATACTAGCATGATTCAAGTCACTCAAGAGCAGCACACCTCATCTGGTTCTTTGATAGTTGTGCTTTAACCTTGGTAAATATGGGACTTCAAATGTCAGAATGTCAACAAAAAAAAAACAAGACTGATAGAGCGTCTCTTGAGTGCCATGGGACATGTCGACATCTGGGCATGGTGAAAGGTCCTGGTATGGGCACGGAAGTTGATAGACCAATGGGGGGTATGTTTATTGCTTGTAATAATGAAGCCTTTCATTGGTCAAATATACTCTCGAATGAAAAACAAGGTATCTTACTAGCAAGAGCAGTGAGAAGAGGACTCCAATCTGACAAGAGCTGGATTGTTGTGAACCTGTATTGGAACCCCTGGGCACTGCCTCGGAATGTTTTTTTACAAAATGTATCCGACTGTTTGGTTCAGTGTTCTTCCCAATATCCTTTAGACAAAATAATACTAGGAGGAGATCTGAATTTGCAATGTATCGCTACAAAGGACTGTGGTATGGGAAACATTCGGCCTAAAACCAGTAATTGAACAGTGTGGACTAACTTTATGAGGGATCGGGACTTCTGTTTAATGGAAATGTAAGGGGGGGATATCCTGTGTGCCCCAACATGGCAAAGGGCTGCCTCCTTATCAACTTTTGACTATGTCTTTGCCTCGAGAAAAATCTTTGAGAGCTCTATAAAATTTCAGTTATTCTGGCCACTGAATACGAGTACGCTGTCTCCTTTATACATACGAATTGTCGTCCAAACAGGCAGGCAACCAAATTAGGAACTTTGAAAAAGCGGGAGAATATGGACTAAAAAATGGAGTGCTATGGTTGAACAATCCTCCGATTTACAACTGTTGGGGTATTGCGACCCACTGAGCTTTCCTTCCATTTTCTCAAACTTAAATACTTCAATCTCTCAAATTCAGAAGCCCCATAGGATACATAAACATACCTTCAGTGTTCACATTTTAGAGAAAAAGAAAGGCATAAGTCAAGAAAGGGCCACCCTAAGGAAATCAAATCTCGACAAAAACCTATAAGGATGCATTGAGAGTCCTCAATAGTCAGTACAGATACTGGTTTTGTTTCTACAGGCATATTATACTAGAAAAAGATGGCGGAAAAATGCTCCATGTATTAAGCCTGAGGAATTCCAGAAAAGTCTCGACTATTGCTGGACCCAATCATGACTCTGCTTCTTACAACCAGGAAACCATCATACAAGAACGAACGAACTTGGGTGCAATATTTCTCAGGGGTCTATGAGTCCATAGAACAATCACTCCCAGAAATAGAGGTGATCGCCAAATGGTCCCTAGTCTCTACCCACACTGATATTGAAAGCCTAATAAAAAAATCTTCCTCCTCCCCTAGGGTGGTGGGGCCAAATGGCCTCAGTAATACGATCTTAAAAATGAACCCAGCAATGTGGTCGAGGGTTCTAAAATCATTATTCGATAATATAATCTCGTCCAAGAATTCACCGGAGTCATGGAAGCAGTCTGTGGTCATTCCTTTATAAAAAGGGGGATCGGCTTTTGGTATCAAACTATCGCCCGATCTCACTCCTGGATGCCGACAGTAAAATCTTTGTCGGCTTAATTTTGGATGAGATGGATACGAGGGCCAAATCTAAAGTAATATTTCATAAGCAACAAACAGGCTTTAGGAAGTGCCTATCTACATGATTAAAATGCCTAGTCCTGAGCTGTTTGAGTGCGGACTCCTTCCAGAAGGGTGGCGCAACTCTTTTTGGGTTTTTGGGGCGTGGATCGATCTTTCCCAGGCGTTGGACACTATTAACAGGAATCTCCTGTGGAAGAAATTGGACGCCTGGGGTGGGGGTCCCTCCAAACCTTCTTTCCATTCTAATGGAACTTCACCAGAACACAACGATGCAAGTGAGATTAACTAGATCAGGGCTACTGTCTGATCCCATTAAGATCAATAAAGGAGTGCGTTAGGGTTGCTTGATAGCCCCTCTTCTTTTCATTCTTTATGGCTGACTTGTTTAGATGGCTGAATGAAAAAGGTTTAAAAGCACGACGAATTGGAAACACTAAAATCAACTGGTTGGTATATGCTGATTACTTTGTGATCCCCAATAACTCCCAGGTGGGGTTGCAACGTTTGTTGTCCGCATTAGAGGATTATGCCTGTAATAATAACCTAACCATAAACCCAAAGTAGTCCTGGTACTGATATTTAAACATACAAAGAAGGGAGTGAAGACCTATATTTGGGTATTAGATCAATTCCCAATAGCAATTGTATCAGAGTTGACATATTTGCTAGCCAAATCGTTCCCAATGAAAAGCCATTTCCTCTCAGCCATCGATCTAAAAGCCATGAAATTGGGGTCGCAAATGAAAAGGACCAGATCTAGATTCTGTAAATTTTCCATACTCAAAACTCTCAATCGTCCTGTCTTCCTTGAGATCTTGGTTGGAGTGAAAGTGAATCTCCCTATAAAGGTCAATTTTAGACCCCCCTAAGGACTCTATCAGATGTGGCACTCAATGCAGTGCGCAGATAATGGGTTCCTTGTGAAGTTGAAAATGAAATGCTGTGACATACTAGCTAGTGCAAACTGTACAACTGACCTTCTCAAAAACCCCTCTAAAATGAAAGAACAGTTGAAATGATGAGATTGGATAGGGACAGGGGAGGAAATGAGGAAGGCTAAGCTATCAGCTTCATTTTCTGTGATGGGTAAACAAAGGTCGGTTTTACCGCCCCACCTAAAAAAACTCCAGATCCACTAGCTAGAGCGCCCTTCTTAAGGTTTAGATAAAACCTCCTTTCAACTCTTGAGATTAAGGCAATAAGGGACAAAGAAGGGGGTACCAATGATATGTGATAAGTGCGATGAGAAAGAAACTCAGTCATGTAAGCATCTGCTATCTAATTGTTCTGGTACTTGGAACTTGAGAATGGCAAGACTTCAGCGATTTGTCCATGATGTTCAAGTGATAAACACGAATGAATTCGGGTACAGGCTTATCAGGTCAAGACATTTTTCTGACTGCTGAAGTGGTCAGAATCCTGGAGGAATTAAGTCTGGATGGTAATGGAGATATTTAATATGGGAAGATGCGAAATTGAAGTGCACTTTTATACTAGAATATGTATTTGATTGTTTTATGATTACTGAGCAAAGTTTTTACTTTTCTTATATCTCTTCTCTTTGTGAATATCTTCTTTTTCCTTTGATTACCGTAATAGTCATGCTAAGTGAATGTTTCATGTTCGGGCATTTTCATATCGAAAGTTTGTAACTTGTGTTTAAAGTCAAAATTCGGGCTAAAGTACAGTAAATAAATAAAGCCAGCGGCATACCGTCATAACCCCTAAAAATGCAATTCACTTCTTACCACTACTAAGTCCAACGGACGACTGCTGGTGCAAAACATGGCTCATTTGCACTTAAGATAGAGCCTTCTCACCCCAGAGTCCTGTTCTCTGCTATGTATCTTAATTTTCATAAACTAAAAGGAACCGCTTAAGTGGGTGTAGAACAACATGTTTCTAAAGTAAAGGGAAATATGATGGGTAAGGCTTATGTAAATAAAAAGCTCAGTTAGTCAATAAGGATAATCATCTGCAAACTGTCTCTCAGGGAATATGGTTACAGCCAAAACAAAAAATATCTGCATACATTGTGCCTCAAGTCAAGCACCTATGCAATGCAAAAGAACAAGTTACTTACCAACTGTAATGTTCTTTCAACTGGATGTTCCTCCCACGTATTCCTCATCTTAGATATATCCTTACCTTCAGCTTTGCTGCTTTGGAAATTTTTTCTCTCTCCACCAGAGGGCGCTCCACTCGAGGCTGCGGCGTCGATGTCCCTCGGCGGCATCAGTCGAGAGCAAATTTCATCCGCTGTATAAATGCCTTGAGCGCGCCTTTCGGCCTCAGTTCTGTTTTTTCGTATAGTATATCCAATGGATTGTAGTTAAAGGTGTGCCTCTTTTGACCCAAGCCTTAAAAGAATTTAGAGTGTAAATCACGTAAAGTGTACTGTGGGGTCGATGAGGAATATTGCCTCTGAAATGGCCTGAACCATCAGACGGGTGATCAAGCCATGGAAGTTTAAAATGCCTCTGACTTCCTGAAGGATTTTGCTCGAGACAGATAAAACATGAGAACCCTCTTGAGGTCCAAGGAATGTAGGGCCCACTCTACCTCAGACTATGGGTTTGGGAAGAACACTGGCAGGCAGATCTATTGATTCAGATGGAACTGAAAAAATGTTTAGCTGGCTCTGGATGTTCCACTTCCCCACCCTAGTGTTTCAGGAAACACCTGCTGGGGATCAAAAGATGGACGAGACCCTGGGATCACAAATGCAGCAGATCTGAAAACCAGGGTCTTGAAGGCCGGTAGGGAGGAGAGGGGGCAACCAGGGTGAAGCTGCAACCTATGGACACCAGGAACTTGTGGAGGGTCTGTTGGAGCAGAGGGGTGGGCGGGAACGCATAACACCTGCAGCCATGACAACAGATCTAGAAGGACTCTCTCAGACACCCAAGACCTGCCCATGAAGCTAACTGGGGGCATTTGGCATTCTGAGGAGATGCGCAGAAATCCAGGCCTGTGAATCCCCAACGCTGCAACAGGGGCAACAAGGAGTCGTCGCTCAACTTTTACTCATAGATGTTGAACATCAAGCAACTCAACTGGTCCGTTTCTGTATTGCTGTCACCCGGGAGGTGAACTGCTGAAATCCAAATGTCCTCAGTCAGGGCCCATTCCCAGATTGAAACCGCCATGATGCAGATGTGGCAGGTGGGATGGGTGCCACCTGCTTGTTCTTTAGCCACAGCGGCAGAAAAAGAACTGACTATCCTTACGACTATAAGGTGTCTGTTCTTAGGCCCTTAGGCTGTGATCTGAAGGGCCTTGGGGTGGGGGCATGTGAGGGTCTGGGGAAACAAGAGATCATTCCTCAAGCAGCTCAGAATGAAACAAATTCTGCTCAAACACGTTTCATAATAGCCAGGGTCCAGTTTAAGGCATCAAATCTCCAGAAAAGGATTTAGGAGTGGGGTGACCCTCCCATCTGGGAAGCCTTTTCAGTTCTTCATCCAGCATCGACCTCTGCCCACGTCTTCCTGCGAGTTACATCGCCCTGAACAGTAATGGCAGGGGCTGAGTTTACTCTGCTACATACCCTCTGTGCCGTACCTATTGCCAAGCCTTCCACGCCTGTCTGTCCATCAGCTTCTAGGGATTTTCCCAACAATTATATTTCAGCTGACAGCATCTTTCTCTTGCAAAGACTAGCCAAGGACATGATGCTGCCCTTCAGAGGCCATTAGGGATTTTGCCAACAATTGTATTTTTAGCGGAAAGCAACTTTCTTGTGCACAGCATGACTAAAGACATGGTTCGGTCCTTCATTATAGAACTACAGAAGGCCTGCATTCTGTAGTTTACAGTGTTCACTGCTATGTATGTTTTGCAAGTACATGGGCTTCCTTCCCGGAAAGGGCATAATTGGGGGTTAACAGACATTGTTTTCAATCAGAAGGTGCTGTGGTAGACTCAGGGTGATTGGCTTGCAGCCCAGACTTTTTGAAAAAACTTCAAAGTATCATGGAAAAGCAGATCTTGCAGCTTGCATTTCACGAAGTATAAAAGTGTTTACATTGTGGTGTACATTATAGCAAGGATGCCTGCAATTCACACAATATTAAACTGTTTTCATCGCACAGTGAAGAAGGCCTGGATGGCGATTTGGAACACAGGCAATATTAAGAATGGCTAATATGGGCAGACATAAAAAATGCATGTCAGCACGTGCCCAGTTCTACCCTGATCCAATTAGTCTTTTAGAAACGCGCATCCGTAGGCTGTTTCCTGAGGCTGGGTTGTAACAAGGATCCATGATTCTAGCATCCAGTATAATGTGCCTCTCGGCAGTATCAATTTATGATTGGATGTTTTTATTTGTTTCACTGTCCCCGATGTGAATTAGGCATTTCAATGAGCATCTTTTCATTCAAGGAACACCCAAATCTTCTCCCTCTCTGCCCAAAATTTTGATTGCGAAAAGTTGTGTGCAGAAAGGATTTATGTGTGGTATGAATGAGCAGATGCCCTCGTCTTCTAGGTCATGAAGAAAAGCTGGGATTCAGATTAGTTACAAAAGGGTCCTAGTGACACACAGAGACCTGTGAGAAACCCAAGTCTCCCAGTAAGACCTCGAGACTCCCTTATTCAGGTGGCCATGACACAGCAATCGCTGTTGGAATCAGTTCCTGGGTGTGGACCAGTGGGGGAGGATCCCCTGGGTAGAGGCATCTGCGGTTATGCTAGGGGGAATACCCAAGGTGAGACGCAGTATTCTACCAAGGAGGAAGAAGAGGGGGACAAACTACCCACGGTTTTCTTTGGTTATTCCATTTCCACCTCCCTTCCAACCATAGAAGATCCCTTAGTTAAGTCCTATCAACCCGACACCTCTGATAAACCAACTACAAGTCCAAACCCTGTGGCATCTTAAAGATGCATTTCCCAGAACCCCGGTTTCCCCATTCCCTACCTGCATACTCCCAGCCATTCTTTTCCACGCCCCTCTAGTTAGCATTTCCGATGCTTCCCATTTACAAAGAAGAAACACTACAGTTCCCAGAACTCCCCTTGTTTATTTTGTCAACCCTATTAATCCTATCCCTTTTTTCCGAACACCCAGTCTGCTCAGATAAAATACTACAATCCCCACAATCCCCTATGTTCTGTCCATCCCGGTCATTCTAGCCCATTTCACAAACCCTACCCATTCTGTTCTTCTCAGTCTACCACTCAACCCCCTTTTTACAACAGCTTTGTTGCCCAATCCTATCCCGTAGGACATTCCGACATGTACACTGTTTTATAGACTGGTAATAAAGCTTTTTACCTGACATGTCCTGGCACGAAAGTCAGGCAATTCATTCTGATCGCACACACCTGACGGCCCTTCCTTTTCTCCACAGGAATAAAAGGTGGAGCAGGAAAGCACAAGAATAGCAAGGCGAGAAAAGGCCAGCATAGCAGACATCACGACGAGACAGCTACCAAGCGGCAGTTCAAAAGAAGGAGAAAGGCGGCAGGAAGCGAGAGGGTGGCGATGTCGAAAGTAATCTTGCCCTTTTCGTCCCAGACACGCGGAACCTTCACCGACGAGATCCAAGACCGCGAACAATAGCACAAGTGTTCCTGCAGCAGATGTGAACGGTACACGGGGCAAGCTTATGCCAATAAGCAGGAGCGAGGAAAGCTCCCGCGCCTGTTTGCCTGGCCTTGACTCTAGGAAAGCCAAAAGCTAAGTGGTGCAACACAGCCGGTGAGTTGAGGGGAGAATCGATGAGCACTGTGCGGTGTTGAGTGAAAAGCGCTAAGTGGCAAGTTTAAAACAAGTTTACTGAACTGAATCAGATGTTAAGGAGAGACCAGCTACAGAGGGAAAACCAGCACCACATGGGTGCTAATTCAATCCACATCTGAATAGAACTAAAGAAGCCAGAAGGCCATAGGAAGGCCGCCAAAGGAACTCAAAGTGGTCATACGTGAGGGTCGAACAAAAATCCTGTACAATCGAAAGACTTTGATCAGTAAGTTGGCTAAAAGCAAGGGAAGTGACTCCTGAATTGTGAAAAGAGAAAGGGGAGGTGAATCCTGCAAACATTTGAAACCAGTAGAAAGTTTTGAAAAGGCAATAGTGAACCCGGAGGAGGGATTCCGGAGAAGATGGACGAAGTCTAAATGTCCCGAGAAACGGAGGGTTAAAGTGAAAGTTAAAGTGAAAAGGGAGATCCACTGAACTGTTTGACAAAAACATTAAGAAACTAAAAAGGGTCAAAGCCCGGACGAGAAAGATATGAGGAGTGAAGCTTTCACCCAAAGTTTAAGGAGGAAAGAATAAGATGCAAAGAAATACAATCAGCCCAGAAGAGGGGGACCCAGGGGTGAACTCCATCACTAAGCGAAAATTGGGAACAAACTTTAATTTATTATGGGAACTTGTGTTTTGTTGGTTGAACACATTAGGCTGGGAAGGCAAGCGACTTTCAGACGAAACAAGACTTGGCCATCGACGGTCCTGTGAACTGCGATTGGAACTGTTGTCTTGTGCTAGAGAAGCACAAGACTGTATTGTGCTCCAAGCTCCCATCCAACACTTTGTGTTAAAACGTGGGGAAGGTCTACCCAAACCACTGCATCCTGACTTGTTATTTGAGAAAACTTCTTTTCTTCAAAACTATCGCACTCCCTTTTCTGTATTAGTCGTGCGGTTTGGCAATAGGTTTCTTAATATAGGCCCTTTTATTATTGGACTGTACGCCACTAGGACTGCCTTATTTTCATTTGATGTGCGATGCTTGCTCCCATCTTAGATTTAGGTTTAGATTAAGCGTTTTTCCAACCAGCATACAAACTTTCATTGTGCAATTAACACCCATGAACTGTGGTCACTTGTGTCTGTCCATCTTGTGTCACCATGAGTTTCTCACAGAGCATAACATACTTCTTTTGTCTTAAAGCATTTTTTAAACAACTGACCCACCATTCCTGGTAATACATTTCTCAACCAACACGATATATGCACCAGGCATTACAAATTGCAACAAGCATTTGCAGGTCTGAGGCAGTGATGTGTTGAGAGACCATGTCATATGAATGAAGCTTCATTCTAATAACTCCTGGTCCATGTGTATAACTCCGGGTCAGAGAAAAATTCCTGACACCCAGAAGGAGAAATTACTCACCGTAATGATCTTTCTATGGATTCTTCTCCCGCAGATTCCTCATCTTGATAGATATCTATCATCCAGCTCTGCTGCTCTTAAACTTTTCGTCAGGAGGCGTAGTGGACCTCGGCTCGGCAACTGATCGTCGGCTCCGGAAGTGACGTTAGGCGTCATATATATATAGCACGTCACTACGCCCCATATTTCAGTTCCTCCTTTTTCCACCCAGCACATGAACGCTGCAGAAGGAAAAAACACAAAAGGAGGCTAATCAGCGGGTACAAAACGTAACAATGATACATCCGAAAAGGGTTATGCCACACAAAAATGATCGGAATTTATTTTTTTTGTTATTGAATGAGACAGAAGCGGTTATCTAAGAGCCATCACCAGATGGCTTTTCGTTTGGACAGAAGCGACAAGCCACAGAGCCTTCTGATCGGGGATTGGCGGGAGGGTCAATGAGGAATCTGCGGGAGAAGAATACATTGAGTAATTTCTCCTTCAATGGGTTGCATTTCTCCCGCCTCATCCTGATAGACTCCCCACGCAGTAGGACAGGACGTTTTAAACCAGCAGATTCTGCAGAACCGCCCTACCAAACCGTGCATTAGCTCCCTGTGTAACATCCAAGGTATAGTGCTTGGTGAATGTATGTACGGATGACCAAGTGGCTGCCCGACATATGTCCCTAACAGGAATCCCTGTTTGGAGGGCTGTAGAGGCCGAAACCCCTCTGGTTGAGTGAGCCCTGATGCAAACAGGAAGCTCCCTGCCTGCCGATTGGTAACACTCGGATCTGCACAAAATAATCCAAAGTGACAGGGCTTGTTTGTTCATGGCGAGACCTTTGAGACAAAGAAAGGGGCCACGAACAACAGGTCTGACTCTCGAAACTCAGATGTGCGAGCAATATAGAAGCTCTTTTGGGGTCAAGGCGGTGGAAGCGCTCTTCCTCTTTCGAGGGATGTGGAGGAGGGCAAATCGACAGACTGGGACAGGTGAAACTCTGAAACCATTTTAGGAAGGAACCCGGGCCTGACAGAGACTTTCGCACGAAAGAACTTTAGAAAAGGAGGATTGCAGCACAAAGCTTGTAGCTCGCTAACCCTCCTGGCAGAAGTGATTGCAACCAAAAAAGCTGTCTTAAGGGATAACCGCTGTAAAGAACATGAGTGCATAGGCTCAAACGGAGCCGCCATCAACTAGGTCAAAACCAAATTAAGATCTCAATCTGGGACAACAAAAGGGGTTGGGGGAAACTTATTGGGAAGGCCCTTCAAGAATTGGGTCATGACCGAAATAGTAAAGAAGGAATCTTGGTCTGGGGACCTCTTGAACACAGACAGGGCCGCCAAATACCCTTTGACTTTGGTAACCTGAAGGTCCGACGAGGCCAGTGAGATAAGGAATTCCATCACTGTGGTAGTGGGGCAAGAGATCGGGTCAATCATGCGCACAGAGATCTTCTTGAAGGTCTTTGTGCAGCCAGCAACACCTCAAGTAACTCCTCAGAGGTCACAGTCATCATACCTCATCCTCTCAAGAGCCACACATGTAGGTTAAGAGAATCTGGGGTCGGGAGGAGCACTCGACCTTCCGACTAGGGAAGGAGATCTGGACGTCGAGGCATTCGGTAAGGCAGATAGATGGTCAGAGGGAAGGTACAATCTACCAAAAACGCGTCCCCCAGTGCGCCATTCGCTGGGGATCCACTGCTGGGGTACCCTAGAGAGCCAAGACTTCCTTTAGGACTTCCTGGCACATTTCCCACTCGTGTGAGACTGTGCTTTGCCTGCTCACAGCATCTGCCAAAATGTTCTCCAGCCCAGCCAGATGAACTGCTGAGACTGAGATTTGGTTCGCCCGTAACCAGAACCAGAACCACAGCTGTATCGCCTCTGTGCAGAAGGGTTGGGATTCTCCGCCCCCCCACCTTGTTTGTTGAGGTAGGGCATGAACTGGAGCCGCTGAACTGGTGTCAATGGGAGAAGCCCAGTCTGTGTAGTAGTATGTAGGTATCTCCCAGATATGAGAATATTTGTCCTGCCGACTTCCCCCGGATCAGCCAGTCATCCAGGTACGGGAATACATGGCCCCCGGATCTCGAGAGGTGAGCCGCGACTACTGCCATGCGCTTGGTGAATATGACGAACCTTAAGAACTTCCTGTGCTTTTGGTGTATTGGCACATGGAAATAAGTACCCTGCAGGTCTATTGACGACAGCCAGTCCTGAAATTCGAGAGCGTGGAGAATTTCTCTAAACGCCACCATCCTGAATGTCTTACCCCAGGAACTTGACTAGAGCCCTGAGGTCCAGAATGGGACGGAGACCTCCTGCCTTCTTGGGTACCAGGAAATACCAGCCCGATACTCTGTTCGGAAGGTACTTCTTCCATGGCACCCTTTGACAACAGGGCTCTCAGTTCTTCCTGGATCTCCTGTCCCAGATGGATTGGGTGCTGTGGGGGGTCTGTCCTGTGGCATTTTTAGAAAGGGCAAACAATAACCCCACCAAATCAACTGGAGGGCCCAGGCGTCAGGGGGTTATCTCCTGCTACTGAGACCAATGCCCTGCAACCCAGACACCAACCGGTGAATCGCGGGAGCCCCTATGCCCCTTCCGGAATGCATGAAGCGCCTCTGCCCCTGGCTGGCTTGCGGGAGCTGCGCCTTACTGCCATAGGGTACGTAACGCCTATATTGGGAGTATAGCTCAGGGGCAGCACGCTCATCTTAGAAGCAAGACACAGAGCAACACAGGTTCGATCCCTGGGTCCACGCTTAGAAACCTATGGTTATTAAGCACGGTATAAATGACCAATTACAATATAGCCCCTGCCTCTGGCGACAAAGCTGAAGGTAGGTTTGGCTGGCTGTGCCACTAGGCCCAGTGATTTAGCAGCTAACTTGGATTCTTTAAAATTTTCCAAGGCATCCTCAGCTTTCTGACCGAAAAGCAGGTCTCCCTCAAAGGGCATGTCCAGCAGCCTGTTCTGAACATTCAGGGAGAAGCCAAAAGGTTTTCGGGTGGGCCTGCAGCCGCATTACCACTGCTGAACCCATTGATGGGCCAATGCAGTCTGCTACAGGCCCGTTTGCAATGACTGCTTGGCTACCTCCTTCACATCCTCCACCAGCTCTAAAATTCCGTCCCGCATGGCACCCTCAGGGATGTTTTCGTCAGCATGTTGCACAGGTTTCCATAAGCTGAAGGAGTATATTGCGAATCCGCAGGCTATGTTTGTGGCTTGGAGCACCATGCTGCTAGAGGTGAATACCTTGATGGCCAATGCATCAGATTTCTTTCCCTCTCTGTCCGCAAGCAGATTGGAAGTGGATGCGCTGCTCCGGTGGAAATAGTGGCAGCCTGCATAGCCAGCCCTTCCGAGAAGGGTGTGTGTCGAGGAAAGAAGGGTCTCCTCTTGCCAGCCTATAATGCCCTGTAAAATTAGCGTTTACAGGGGGAATAGTTCAAGGGTGCTGCCATATGTAGGATAAAGGGTCAGCAATGGCTGGGTTAAATCGCATGTTATGATCAACTGTGGGACCCTCGTGCAAGATAGCGGTTTGCTCATACTCTTGAAGAAGTATGGTAGAGGACTTAAACCCAAGGGTGACAACAACCATGTCAATCAGAGCCCTGAACTTGACATTAGCATGAGTATAGGGCTGGTTTTGCTGTTACAAGGTCTGGGGGAAGTATCTAGGACATCGGCCAGGTCCTGGAAATAGTCGCTACAGCCACTGGCTCCCAAGTCGACTATCTTTGATGGCAAAAATGGACAGCATCGAGTCAAATAACCCCGATCTTGACAGCGGTACAAACGAACCATCGCAGACCTATCAATGCCAAGGGCTTGACCGCTGACAGAAAATGCTTCTAAGCCAAGACTGCTTTCGAAGCTGATGGTTCTTTCAACGCAGAGGGACGCTCGGATGCCGTGGGCCTCGGCCTCGCGGCTATTTATGCCTAGTAGGTGTGGCTCCCAAAGGCCTTTGACGTTGGAGTGGCTGGTTTGGGGTCAGGAGCACAGAGTGCGCCTTTCGCTGCCAAAGCTTGCTGGTTGGGGGCCTGAGTTGCACCTTCACTAGCTTGCTGTTTAAACATTTCAAGCATAGAAGTTTTAAAACTTTCCCACTCTCCCCTCGGCCCCGTTGAGGGCTTACCTCATGCCAACGACTAACTGGACTTGCACCAATGACGGTGGTGCTGCTTCTTCCGCGAGGTAAAGCTCCTGGAATGGGACAGTTTGTCTGTCTTTTTTTGCAATGTTTTTCTTTCCCCTTCTCGGGGGTTTGGAACCTCAGGGTGAGAGACTGAACCAGAGATTTTGCGGACATTCGACCCAAGGCCAGTTTCCTGGCCCCCTCAGATAGGGATTTCGGCTGCATTTTCAAGCACGACATGCAGGCATTTGTGTCGTGACCAACGCAGACACCACAGACACACGTTGTGGGGGTCAGTTGCGGACATTTTGGCCTTGCAATGGTGGCATCGCTTGAAGCCTGAAATCCGGTGAGACAATGACATCGCGTCAAGGGTTTCTGAGGAAAACACCAATATTTTTTATTCCGGAGTTGACGATCGAGAGCTGGGTAAGACGGATCGACGGCCGAGTCGAGGTTCACTACACTTCCCTGGCGAAAGGTTTTGAGCAGCAGAGCTGGATAATGGATATCTATCGGGCTGAGGAATCTGAGGGAGAAAGACAATCCATTGATACTACTTTCAGCTCCTGCTTCATGATTTCCGATTTCATCCCCCATGGTAGTGGTAACGACCAAAGAATCGGGTTTTAAATACCCACTAATTTATAGAGGGTCTGAAAGTGCAGGTTTAAAAAACATTTAAACTCTAGGGATTACCCATCTTGTGAGGGTGGTGTTGTTAAAGATGATTGAATATGCTTATTAATAGATTGTAGCAATGGTATACATAGACAGACTTTCTCATTTAGAATTTCATCTACGAAGTCTGTCTTCTGCAAACTGTTTTTAGATTTTAACATGCTCTGCTGTGCTCCTGAGCAGGTCATTAAATAACAGTTGATCATCAATAGGGTAACTAGTTCTAGGATCATCCATGACATCGGGAGACTAAGACACAAATGTCAGGGTCATCTGGGTTATCCTAAACCGGATCACTTGGATCATCATACCAAGACGCCTGGTCATTAGTACCTTGATCATCTTGAAAGGTATCCTGCCCTCGTTCTTCAGTGACATCACCACCACTGTGGCATGCTACCTCTGTATTCTGTGCATTCTAGGAGACTTAACTGGCGGTTCTCCTTCTGTTATATCTATGCTTTGTGGGTGTGCGTTCAAGGAAGCCTACAAAGGGGGAAACTTTATCCATAGTTTACTCAAAATGCTACCTAGTCAATGTACCTGTTCTGGATGCATCTTGCGGAGGAACAACTATTGCCTCTGTATCAATGTTACGCTCACCTGGCTCCCACAGGGGCGTCGGTCGGACCCGGACAGCTGCGGTCTCCATCCACGTGATGCGTAGTGCAGCGATGACTGACAGGATCTGCCCTCCTAATCTTGTCTGGTTAACCCGTAGAAATATTCTCCTGCAAGTGGAGAGATGGATTTAGCCACTTGTGGATTCAAGTGATGGCACCCCCACAGTCCTCCCCAACTAATCACCTCCAAAATGCCCTCACAGTAATCTCACCTTATATTCTTGAAAGATGAGCTCTCCATCCTGCGTGGATTTGCAGGGGCGCGTCGATTCCAGTTACTTCACTGGTTTGAAGGTTGGGGAGAGTGCCGGAGAGTATTGACTCTGAGGTTCCTGGTGAGGACCAGTAAGTATTAAGTTCATAGAGTTCAATATGTCCGATGTTCACTCTTGTTCCCCCCCTTCCTTTCTTGCAGCTGGCTCGTGAAAAGATGCTCTTGTGGCAGCTGGTGGCGCTCAGGTAAGAGTCTATTACCCGGCGCTTTCCGGTAAATGTTTCATGAGGAAAACGTGTTTTTTTGTCTCTCTTTACAGATGCGGCACGTCAAAATATGGAGAGTCACAAAAGGATGCCTCCGGTGGTAAATCAGGTAAGTCTATGGTGGTAAGAATTATATTTGTTGGTTCCCTCGGCTCACCTTGTGGTTTTCTTTGGTTTCCTAGGTGCCGAAGTTCGGCGAAGAAATGATGGAGGCAGCGCAGACCCAAAGGATGCTGTGAAGACTGGTGAGTATGGCGCGGCGCTGCAGCTGGAGGTGCGGCGCATGCAGAAATGATGTTCTTTACAGGTCCGGAGACAAGATGGATCCACAATCAGGTGTGGAATAGAAATAAGTTTGTTTTCTAAGCTTGTCCCTTTCTTTCCTCTTTGTTTTAGGAGCTCCGGATTCGAGGGGGGCGTGGCAGAAGACTGGATGCAGGCTGCAGGCACGGTGAGTGTTACGCTGCTGGATGCAGAATAACGCGAAGCGTGTGTTGCTGGTCGGGCCTGGTTTAAATAGCCTCAAAAGTAGTCCCAGGTAAGCAGTCCCTAGAACCACACCAGGGTAAAAAATAGTCCCTGTAGAAAAATAGTCCCTTTCAGGCTTCATGTTGGATTGGAGTCATTTGCAGCATGGTCTGCCTGAGGCAAGTAATGACTATGAGGCTGGCGGCTTAGGCGCCAGGACTAATTCCTACTATGAGCCTGGCGCCTAAGGCACCAGGACTGAACCCAGATAGCCCCTAGCCGGGGCTGCTGAGGTTTTACTAAATGTCTAGATGCCTGCTCCCGGGGCTAATGGGCTTGGTCCGGATGCCTGGGGGTAGGCATCATGACAATCAACAGCAAGTTGCCCTTTATGTAATGCAAGCACTTGTCATCCGCTGCACACCTTTCTGACCAAGCCAACATGTGGATTAGATCATTCTTTAACAATAGATCAATGCGCGTCTTTGCCCCATCAGCAGTACCATCACTGGTATCCTGTGGAGTCCTCCAGGGATCATGTGTAACACCAACACTAACGTTTTTACCAAGCCTTTATTCGATATCCTGGACCATCTGGGTGTATCGTATACAAACTATACTGACGACACCCAGATCCCCATCATTGGGGACTACATAGCAGACAGCAAAACTTTGAACAATATCTACGGTATAATACAAACTTGGATGACTAATCACGGATTATGTCTAAACGACGACAAAACTGACCTCCTACTACTCGGTTCCCCCAACAAACTGAGCAAACTAGACCCTGCCTTCAAAACTTTTATCATCGCTGGTGTCACCATTAATGTAGCACATAGCGTGAAAACATTGGGTATTCACATCAACGCAGTATTATCCTTTAAGAAACAAACTAAGGCGCTCGCATCAGCTACAGTTTATACCTGTAAGCCGATTACAGCCTGTCTGTCGTCCATACCTGTCCACAAATAACTGCGTGTCAGTTGCAAGAGCATTAGTGCTATCCAAATTAGACTATTGCAACACGCTTTACCTAGGCACATCTCAACAAAACTTAAACAAAATGCAAGTAATGCAGAATAATGCAGTGAGATCAGCATGCACTATAACAAGGAATCGGCATATCTCTACTATTAGACAAAACCTTAAATGGCCAAACATCAACCAAAGATTTGACCTTAAAGTTCTATCAATAACACATAAATCCCTATACAATCAAGCGCCATCCTATTGTGATACCTTTACTAGGCACACTTCAGCTAGACCTATCAGAACAGCCCAAACTCACTGCATAAATATACCTAGAGTCAATCAACAAAATACGGGTGGCGTTAGCTTCCCTGTCCTTGCTGCAAAAAAATTGAACCCCCTCACCACCAGACCTGAGCCTTCTTTCATGATCTTTAGGAATAAGGTTAAATCAGGCTTCTGGAACCAAAATCACATCTAGCTATCCTACTATTCTCTAGGCGCCTGTTTACGCACCTGTATATATGTAAATATTCTACGTTATAATTGTCGCCTATCTGGCCATACAATACTGTAAATTGTGAATATCCTTATGTACAATGTCAATGTATGCATAACATGTAAGATATGCGCTCAGCTGCCCCAGGACCCCGATGCGCAATACAAATAAATAAAATACAAATGCCTGTGACAATGGAGAAGTATCCTTTGTGTACTCCGAGGCCCTTTGTCTTCCAGTATGTGTTAAATCAATAGCACCTATAGTCGTAGATGTGTTCTTGGGAGGCTTTCATGATTTGCCTGTATCTTTTGATGTTTTTTGGACGTATGCCTGGACACCGGTTTACATGAGGGCGAACGCAATTTTGTGGTGATGTTTTATGCACGACAACCGGAATGCTTGGCGTCTGTTTTTCTTTGGAGCCATGCGCTAAACGCAGAGTTGTAAGAACAGCAGGCTTTGTATACGCCGAGCCAGAAGTGTCTTCTGTTACCGTGGGGCCTTTTTGTCGACAGATCTGTTGAACGGCTTAGGGTTGTTTGTTTATGGGAGTGTTTGTGACTCACCATGACAAATATGCTTGTGTGCCACCGTCACCGGGTGTCCCCAAAGCAGAAAACAGAGCTTGCCCTTCGGAGTGGGGGACTGGCATGCGGGAGTCTGACAACTCTACTTCAACGTCTTCGGCATCCGAAAAGGTGCAATCGCTGCTTTGGTATTCCTCTTCTGACTCATATGTGCCAGTGGATGAATTAGGTGCAGCCTGCATGGAGTAGGCCGCCCACCGCTTAGTGAGCGCTTTAGGCCAAATGTCTACATGCTGAAAAGCGCTTTTCAGAACGGTCACAGTGAAGACAGTGGTTACACACCGTTTGTGTCTTTTCACAGAAAGGTTTGATTGCACGAAGGACAGAACTTAAAGGGTGTTCTTTCCATATATATGTCAAACGGCAGCTAGACAATAGCAGGTAAATGGAACAATTAGAAGAGACATTCTCGAAGAGAATTAAAAGAATATTAAATCCTTCCCACTCTCCCACTCTCCCTACAGCAAAGCCGAAGCCTGGTGTAGCGGAATCTAGTGACCAGATGTCTAAGATGCCATTTATTCATCAATGAATTCCACTTGTTGAAACAGGTCACGAAGATGTGTCTGCCGAAAGACGCGTTGAATACTATTGAATTATAATTCACAATATCTAAAGTAGTGAAAATCTAGACTACGTAATAAAGCAAAGGACCATGATGGTGAAAAAAAACCTTGATGCATGAAGGACCATGGGAACAGTACACGTCCAAGTAGGGATATTATAGACATGCCCTGTCAATGTCCCATTTTGAACTTCGAAAAAATTCATTCAATACTCTGCACCTACCACTAGAGTTCAGCCTATGCAAAGCATGTGATTCTAATCAGATCCACAAGCATTAGAAATATGAAAAAAATGACCTTCATGGCGATGTTGGTTCTTAGTCCATGATCTCCCACCTTCACAATTGGTTGGGGACATCTGCATTTGCAGGCGAGCCAGAAAAAGCAGACTAAAAATAGATAGCTGCCCCTTTACGAAGATTTAAGCTGGTGAGACTACGTCAGGCACATGCGTCCCTCTATGCACCAACCCCACAGCTCATCCCTAGGAGGCGAACTGTCCACACCCAGTTCCCGATTTTGCCTACTGGCTGTTGTAGAGAGCATGAACTGAATCACCATGAAGTGAACATTTTCATTTGTCTTACAGCCTGCTCTCCCACCTTCCCAAGTGCTTAGGACCAGATTACAAAGCCTCAATATCAGTAAGGGTGGTGGAGAAAGCAAACGCACAACTCAAGCAGACAAGTTGTGGGGCACCTCTTGGCCAAATTTGGCATCTTTCCTGGAGTATGCATCCAAGCCCTACACATTTCTGCGATGGGGACATGCTTAATAAGGTGTCCAGTCAAGGGATCGAATTCAAAAGGGTCGAATACAATACATTTGACTCCAAAGGACCGAGACAAAAAATGATCAAATGTCTTTTTTTAAATGCATTTTTTTTTTTGGTTCAAAACTTTGTATTCGATCCTTTCACCCTAAACCGCCTAATAAAGGCTACTGATGCTGCATTGGCTTTTGTGGAATTAACCCGAAGTCTCTGTGGAAGCTTGAGCCCTTTCATGTCGTAAGCCTTTGCGATCCAAGAAACAACCCACCTGGCAATAGAAGCTTTGACCGCCCTATCGTCCTATTACCAGTGGAAAGACTACTACAAGTAATAAAAAGCTGTTCTGATTTCCTGCATGGTTTCGATCTCTCCAAATAGAATTTGAGAGTTCGCAATACGTCCAGATTATGTATAGGGTTTCCGGTGATTACCAAAAAATACTGATATCTAACCCCTGTTAATGGTTTTATATTCCTTGGGGGACTCTGATAAACCCAGGTATTTCATAATTGGAAAGTGCGGAGAGCTGGATTCGAAACAGTGTTGTCTTGTATCCAAGACAGAACCATTGCCGATAAGTTACCCTGGCAGCTCTGTGAAAGCATTGTCTATTGGAAATGAAATGATTGTGCACTTTTGCATTGCAAACTGCAATGCTACGGAATCCAGAAAACTCTGATTTCAGGTTGAGCATTGAGCTCTGTGTGCCTCTCCCAGCTTTGGCATTGGGAAGGAACCATTAGCAGGCCTGAGGGTGGTCCAATGTGCCCACTCCAGCCATCGCTTTTGCCACCTGGACCCCTTTTTCAGGTGTTGTACCTCCCCCTATCACCCACAATGTTTCCTTGCGTGCCCCCCTCCCCTATGACCCACGATGTTTCCTTGCATGCCCCCCTCCCCTGCGACCCTCAATGTTTCCTTGCGTTTCCACCCTCCCCTACGACCCGCAATGTTTCCTTGCGTGCCACCCTCCCCTACGACCCACAATGTTTCCTTGCGTGTCCCCCTCCCCTACGACCCACAATGTTTTCTTGTGTGCCCCCCCCTTATGATCCACAATGTTTCCTTGTGTGTCAGATGGTACAATAAGTAAAGGTTGTACCCCAGTGACAGTTGACTCGGATATTAAATGGCTTAAACTCATGAAAGGACCCCATACCGTTCCTCCTGGAACTGCATTACTAGATATCCACATGCTGTTAGAGAGTCTGGTTTTCAAAGTTACACTGTTTAAGAGTATGGTGTTCATGGAAGTGGGGACCAAGTGTACCTATGTATAAAAGAGTGTATTCAACGATCACACAGGCAACATTCCATTGCACCACTTGATATTCCTGAGAAAGCAAATATCAAATCAATCCACACAGGGAATGGGTTCATGGTAATTATCTGTTGCCTAGAATCTAACCTGCATTTAGGAACGCTAGAAGCATCAAGAGACAGTACTCTGTTTATGGTATGCATTGCCTTTGTGATAGAAATGACAGGTCTTTGCTATAGCGTGACTGATGTGCAGGGACCTTATGTCTCCTTAGGGCCCCGACCCCGCCACATCTCTCATCCCATCTCTCATTGGTTGTTTCCTCGTCTTGTCACTAACTTTTTTGGCCAAAACCGTGTGTTTGCCTCCCGAGTCCCAGCGTCAAAATAAATTGCGAACGCTGCATTTGTCTTTCTTTAGCCCCAGCATGGCAATAAAAGTACATTTCTGTGTTTACAGGTGAAAAAAACAGTTATCTGATTTTTTGAATCGGGCAAATGGGAAAACACTGATAAACAGATTCTGGCAATTATTTTTAAAACAACGGAAATACAACCCCAGAAGTAAAAAAAAAATAACCCCCTAAAACAGGAAACCCGAATTATGTAATATTTCTTCAGCCGCAGAAGCATGCGGTCTGTGATGAAAAACTGGAAATAAGATTTGATTAAGATGGAAATATGAAACCACACTAGGAAAAAAAAAGAGGGTACTGTACAAAAGGCCTATATCCTTGTGAAAAATTAAATAAGGCTCCTTTGATGACAGAGCCTGGAGCTCTCCTATCCTCCAAGCCGATGCAATCACTACAAAAAAAAGGTGTCTTCCATGTCAAAAGATCTAAATCACAGGATGCCATTGGATCGAAAAGGCTTATGCATTAGAGCTAAAAGGATTATATACAGATCCTGTGTGGAGCAGATTCTAGCCTGCTGAGCTCGTCCGGTAAAATGCTCTTCTTTCTCTCCAGATGGGAAGCCAACATGTGTTTATCCATGGCCCAATGTTAGGACAGTTTTTCTAAAGTCTAACTAAGGGCTTCATATAGCCATATTGAGGCAGTACAAAACTCTGCTCTTAGTAGACGGCTGTACAACCTAAGAACATTTGGTACTGTTGACAGATCAGCCAGGCTTATCCCCAGAGAGAGAGAAGGCTGTAGGGCAGTACAAAGAAATTGTAGCATACATATGGTTCAAACAAACACTGATAAAATAAACTATTATTTTTACAATATTTAGTGTAATTACAGCAGGCCAAGATAAATCTTGGGGACGATTTAAGTTACTTACCTGCAACTATTCGTACTCCAGCATTGGTCTGGCATGGAGTCCCATGCTCATGCACATTCCTTGTCGTCAGGCTGGGAATCCTTGGTTAAAGAAAAAACAGTTTCACTTTAGAACTATTACTTCTCTAAACCAATCACTGTCCTCTGAGTCATACTGCCCACATCCAGTGACAGTCCTCTCCCTAAGCTCACACCCAATCGCCTTCAGGAGGGCAGGAGCCCCCTTCAACTGTTGCCGTGCCTCGCTGGGGAGAGAGCCCTGCTGAGCCCGAGCTCTCCATCGGCGTCCGACGTGTCCCTCTGCCTGCCCTTATCTCCTTGGTAAGCCTGCTGCCTACATTGCTCCATACCTGAAGCCACTGTGCCCCCCATGCTGCATTTGTGCGTATACCACCTTCCAAGTGGTGCTACAGGCGGCTGATTGCCATTCCCCATGAGGAGGATCCACAAAACGGCCACCATCAGCTTGTTTACATCGTTGCTAGGCAACGTGTATGAACACTGATAGGCTGCTCATCTGTGCTTCCGTGACGCTGGGTAAGGGTGCTGCCAGTCTGCGCAGACCACCCGGTCCATACAAACTGTGTACTCTTTACAGGTGCCATCGCCTCATCACGCCTCCGAAATCAATCTACTCTATGCCGAAACGTCTCTAAGTCAACATCGAACTCCGCTACGTATCTTACCCACACTAAAATCTGCTCCACTACCTGTCTTATACCGGCGGAGCGTTAAGCAGCTACTAAATGTATTCTAAGCACTACAGCCGCGCTTACAGCTGTACTACTCAAGCAGACTGGCTCATACCTCAACAGTCTCATATCTACCAGCCACAGGTTCATTCATGCTGGAGCACCAGCTTACCTTGCCACTGTCTGCTGCATTCCATGGGCCCCATATAATAGGTACAACACTCGCCCAAACTGCTCTGCCCTGCCTGTACTACTTGTGCCAACTGCTCTGTCAGAATTGTATCTCTGATGCCATTTGCTCTGCCTGGCCCCACTGCATTTTTGTACACGTGCATAAACTGAATCTGCATTACTGCTGCAAATTGCCCTGCCTTGCCCCCACTGCATTTTTGTAACCGTGCCTAAACTGAATCTGCATTACTGCTGCTAATTGCTCTGCCTTGCCCCCACTGCATTTTTGTACCCGTGCCTAAACTGAATCTGCATTACTGCTGCCAATTGCTCTGCCAGGCCCCCAATGCATTTTTTACTCTTGCCTATTTTCATGAATAGCAATTGCTCCCGCCCTAAGTGTACTGTCTTAGCCCTAACTAGGCCACTTTGCTACTAACTGCACTATTTAACTGCACCGCAACAGCTGGCCTTACTACTAGTGCCTTGCACACACCACCCAATAGGTACGCTAGCCAGACCGTAGCTCTGCACCAAGACAACTAACCACACAGATACCTCCACCCGCACACCTGCCAGCCTTCCCCTCACCTACCAAGCACCCCTCATGGAAAGCTACGCTCACCATGACAGGCACCCTACCCTCATCTCACTCAATAACACCCACCAATTCCTTCCTGTCTTTCACTGCATACCAACCACACAGAACTGGCATACTGACCCTGCCGCCACCACGCTTCTCCTATCCCCCATCAAATGGATTACACGCTTTGCCTCTCCCCCTACACCACTGATCCCCTGCCCTCTCAATCTTAGATACGCCAGACTAGGCTCTCGCTTACACCGCAATACCATATCTCCAACTACTCCTGTCCAGCCGTATGCCAACACAACCTCCATACCTACAACACAACCTCCCATTCCACCCAAAAGCAAAACAAAGAACACCACAGAACCCTCTAATCTGCAATGCGCACTAATTAATGCCAGATCCCTCCCAGCACATGCCACGGAAATACACAACCTCATCACCAATCTCAACTTCGACCTCAACATTCTAGCGGTCACTGAGACCTGGCAACACAAAGCTGTCGGTCCTGCCCTCACGCTAGTACTCCCATAAGGACACTTGATCTAAAGGCAAGATAGGCACACTACCAAAGGTGGTGGTGTAGCCTTCATAGTTAAAGACTGTCTAGGGATCAGACAAAACCCTTCCAACCATGGTGCGAAAACTGATGCCCTCACAGTCAAGATCTCCATCTCCCCCAACACTATCACGTACACCTAGCCTACCGTCCACCCGGTCTCATAGCAGATTTTCACGACAACCTCATACATCTCATAGGTGAAAAACTGTTCTCCTAGGGGACTTCAATCTAGGCCTCAACGACCAGAACGACAAACAATCTAAAACCTTGGCCCAAGCATTACAGGAACTCTGCTTCACACAAACATTCCACACACCTACCCACTGCAAAGGGCGCACACTTGACTGGCTGGTAGATCACAACTGTGGTATAGACGTCAACGCCAAAACTCCTACCCTTTGGTCCGACCACCACCTTATACACTTCTTCATACCGACCGCATCCAACGCACCCAAAAATCTCAGCCCTATCCCACCCGCACTAGCCAGAAGTGCACGGAACCGTACCAAAGAAAAGATTCTCTCCCACTTATACTTGCTAACTCTCAACCTCCCCAGACCCATCGGTACTAGCGGACATATACAACGCCACCCTAACCACATCAGTTAACATCACTGCACCCCTACAAAGTAAAGAAATTTAAACACTGCAACACCTGGTTCTCCGCAGAATTTAAAGATCTGCACACCCTAAAACGTTAAGCCCGAAGTAAATGGTAAGGCTCCCCACAGGAATCCACGTTATCCACCTACAAAACTCTAGCCACGCAATTTAAGAAAGCCATAATTATAGCCAAATCTTCATCTATAATGAACGCATTACAAATGCCACTTCCGATTCTAAGGAACTCTCTGCCATCTTGACAGAACTTTCCACTCCAGCCACTAAATCGCAAGAGATTGTCAAAGACAAGGAATGGTGTACCAGCGTACAGACCATCTTACTAAATAAAATTGAACTTCTGTAAAAGAAAATTGAATAACAATAGACAAACCTCTCTAAACAGACCAGCCCAGCCCCCGCCCTGAAACTAAAAGCACAGCTATCAATATAAAACCCTTTTCATTCAAGGTGGTCACGGAAACCAAAGTCATAGGCATCGCTAACAAAATCAAGCCATCTAACTGCAAAGGCGATGCCTGCCCAGCCAAACTAATCAAAGACTGCGCAGAAACCCTCACCCCTTCTCTAAAAACGTTCATCAATGCATTCTTCAAAATGAACAGTTCCCGACAGCCTAAAAGAAGCGTGGGTTTGCCCACTCCTCAAAAAACCTTCTCTGGACCCTGAAGTAGCTAACAACTACAGGCCCATCACCACTGTCCCATTCTTGCTCAAGATCTTGGACAAGGTGGCATACATTAAAATCCAGAAATTCCTAGAAGAAAACAAAATCCTAGGCAAAAGGCAATTAGGCTTCCGCCCAAAGCCATGGAACAGAATCTGCCTTTCTTGATCCTAAAATCCAATTGGGCGACATTATGGACAAAGGCAAACCACTTCTCCTCCTGCTAGATCTCTCGGCTGCCTTTGATCTCGTAAACCATGATATTCTCGGCAAACAATTAATAAATGCGGCCCACTTCTCTCCACAAGCCACAAGCTACAGCCTGGATTGAGTGCTTCATGAAAAGAAGACTCATGAGAGTTTTCTCCGACTCCGCCTGTGCCTCTCCCACCACCATACACTGTTGAGTCCCATGAGTTCATGCACCGCACCTACTGCACCTACCCTCTATAACATCTTCACCCTCCCTCTTTTCAATTACCTAGATTGTCGTGACATAGCCTACACAAACTATGCAGACGATACTCAAGTCCTACTCCCACTAACTGGCATCTACGAATAAGACGCCACTCTACTTACCAACAACTACACAGCCATCCATACCTGGATGGCAGCAAATGGCCTCTGCCTCAATGGGGATAAAACAGAGATCCTTGTGGTAAGCACTAAAGAAACCTTCAAGAAACTCTCCCCCCAATACAGCACCTTCAACATTGACAACACCACCATCATTGCGTCATACTCTGTAAAAACCCTAGGGGTATACCTCGACTCCACTCTGACCATGTCACGCCAGGTCAGTGCCATAGCTTCCTCGCTGCACTCACCACAAAGATCATCAACGCAGTCAAGCCGTTCTACTGCAATGCTCTCCTCCTTGGCACATCTGCCAAAAACCTCAAACTCCAAGTAACTCAAAACAATGCCCTCAGAGAAGCATTGAGCATTCCAAAAAGGGAAAATATCTCCCAGGCCAGGTAAGACGCTCACTGGCCACCTACCGGAGAACGCATCCTCTTTGAAACAATGGCCATCACACACAAGTGCCTTTCACTTAACGCGTCTCCCTACCTCTCGGAAAGGATCACCCGCTACCCCTCAGTCAGACCCACCAGAACAAATCTCAACTAGATCCATGTCCCCTCCATCAAAAGGGTCAAAGCAGGAGGCTCCAGCTTCCAACAGCTAGCCCCCAAGTACTGGAATGCCCAAGTACTGGAGTGCCTACTGCACTCAGGAATGAAGAACCCTATCATGTCTTCCGCAAAATGCTAAAAACCAAAATGTTCAATGAACATTGCTAATTAGGTTGTTCACTGCCACACGTGTATGCCCCACTGCGACTAATCACTTTCAAATCCTGTCTGTATATAATGTATCCTGTTTGCTGTATTCTTTTTGACGCTCATATCTATGTACAAAGTAAACTCTCTAACAGAGCCACGATGCCCCAGGGACGCTGTGCGCTATACAAATTCAAATAAATAAAGCTCCACCCCCTGGTGGCCACCTTCAGATTTGGTAAGCACGTAAACTGCCAGTATGAACCAAGAAGAATCACAGATAAGGAAGGTGGGAGGGTTCGCATGTGAATCCATGCCATACCCATGCTGGAGAACAATCGTTACAGGTAAGCAACTTACACCTCCTCCAGCATGGGGTCTGGCATAGATTCACATGCTCATGAATAACTATTACACAGCAGTACGCATACACGATCACGGGAGGTTGCAAGGCTTAACAGAAGCAATCAACACTAACCTCTAAAACAGACTCACCTCAAACAAACAGGTTGCATAGCACCGCTTGGCCTCGTCAGGACTCCTCCCTGGAATCCCTGCCGACACAGTAGAACATCATGAAGGTGTGCTTGAGTGTTAGGAAAAATGTCCATTTATGGGTCATTTTCTCTCCAGTTGTGAAACATCCTCCCCGCCCCCAACTTGTTGCATTTGTCTGACCCAGCCTGATTTATCAGTGGAGCCCAACCTTCTGCTGTACTCCACTGGGCTTTTGCTCATCGATGGGGAAACTGACATGCCTGTCAGACTGTTTGTACTGGGAGACTGTTTCCCCTAGTTTTTCACTTTGTTGCAACATTTTATCAGTACACAATGTACCTTCCAGTACAGTGCGCTGGGGTCTCATTTTTAAGGCCCTAGACATACTCGAAGGATTTTTGGTGAATGTAAAAGAGTGTCCAGGATGGAGCTGGTTGCAGCAGTTACTTTTAAAGCATGTTCGACTCTTTTCTATGGTCCAAACCGCGTTTGGCCCAGGACTGTGGCCAGTGCCTAAAATGGCCACGCCACAAAGATCCTTTGGCCATTTTGTCCCTTTGCCTTCCCCAGGTCGATCAGACCTGGGAAATTCCTTATTTGGCCATACAGACCCCGCACAAACCGAAGCTTTCGCGGGCTTCTGCATCCCTTGTGTTTGTGCGCTCAGGACGTTGCCTGGAGCAGTCTTGCTCGAATCCATATCCGGGGTGCCAGGATGTCTGGTGTGCTGGGATGACTGGGATCGCCGTGGTCCACGATTGGTCCACCTCTGGGATGGTTGAATGTGAGCAGATCTCCTATTGTTTCTCTTCGTTTTGGCGCGAAGGAGATTCTGGATAAGAGAAGGCACTCTAAACCTATTCACACCAAACTTAGTAAAGTGAACCGAAGAAGCAGATCCATGGAACTGTTGGTGACCCGCTGGAAGGTTTGGCACTCTGACCCCGATGTCCCGTCGGAGCTACTGTTTCTCATTGATCATGGAAGGCCTGCAAGGGTCCTTTGCCCATGTAGTGATGAGACTAACTTCTCTCTGCACCTCCTGCTAAACCTGCAAACGAGCCCCTTCGAAAGTGTTCCTAGACCGCCCAGTGAACTGACAGCTCGTACACTGCTGCCATCTCGAGTTTTGGCTAGTCTTTGGGAACCATAAGATCTTGGTAGAAGGTACTCTCCCACCGAGTTTCATACACCTACTATTCTAGGTCTGGAATTGGAGCCCGCCTGAACCCGAGCCTACGTGGTTCCAGTGTTTTCCCGCTGTGGCGACAAACTTCGTGGATGCCTTGCTGCTGTGTCCCCCTGTGCCCTAAGACGAGCCGCAGTGGAAATGGCCCGATCCCTTCATCAGAAGCAGAGAACTCGCCACTGTTCCACCACGGACTGAGGTCCCGGAACCCAGCCCCTGAAAGACAGACTTGCAACTGCCAGCGAACTGGACTAGACTGGCTAAGTTTGGTCTGTACTGCGTCAAGGGCCAGTAAGTACGTGTGACCCTTACCGGTGGCCCCTGGCGCATCCATAGACTTTTACGCACAATGGTCGGCCAAGGGCCACTGTCCTTTGTTAAGGTAGCCTATACTACCATCCTATTCCCGATTCCTGGAAATCGCTCTGCCCTCTTGTGCAGACCCTCCTCGAATAGTTGAACTTTATTCTTCATCACCTCACCCACCTCCCTGCCCCACTACAGCCCCTTGAAGAGACCAGTTTTGTACTTAGCCACACGAGCGAGTGCCCCGGCACTGAATGTACTTTTGATCACAAGCTCCACACTTCATACGGACTGGACTGGCTATTAGTTACGGTTTGAGTTGTTGAAAGACTGCCTAAAGTATATTTGCACTGTATGACCCTCTTCTGTTGCATGTTGTGTACCTCTACTTTAGGCTAATAGTTACTGTATATATGTTTCCTAGTATAGTGTTGTGTTAGTATTGTTTAATATTGCTGAGTTTCATCTTGTGTTTGAGTTAAAAGGCCTTTAACAAACGTATATGTATTTTTGATAGATACACCTGACAGAGTAGTTTGTGGTGTCGTTTGCTGTGTGTGTGCCCATTGTGGACTTTCGATCACCCTCCTAAAACCTTCTCCTGACCGCCGCCAAAGCTACCTTGAGTGGACTGGCTTGTCCAGAAGTTAACCCTGTTCTAAGAAACTAGGCTGGCCTTCTGAACCTCTGCCCACCAGGTCAGAGTTCAGAAATCCATCTCAACAGTGAACCTCCAAGTCGCAGCCCTGCAGATGTCGAGCAGGGGCACACCAGAGTAACACGCTGTCTTTGGTGCGATGGCTCTGGTTGAGAGTGCTCTCGGCACGCCTGGCAACGGCCAACTAGCTAGTCGATGACTGTGCATGATGCAGCCGGAGAACCACCTGGAAATGGAAGCCTTCGACAAGGCCTTTCCTTGATTTATAGGTCCAAAGTTGACCAACAACTGTAGTCTTCTCTAAATTATTTGTAAGGGCCACCTTAAGGCACGAGCAAAGCCCACCGAATGCAAGATCCTTTACGCTGGCGATGGATTTCAGCTGAAGACAGGTAACCAAGGCTCGCTCGTTGATGTGGAATTCAGACGGCTCTTTGGCATCAAGCTTGGATGTGTACGCAGTACCACCTTTGAAGTGTGGAAAGACAAGTAAGGCTGCTTGCAAGACAGGGCCTGGCCGAGGTGATAGCCACGAGGAAAGCCATTTTCCATGAGAGAAACTTGAGCGGGGCCTGATGCATAGGTTTGGAGGGGGCTCCCATGAGTTAAGTCAGCACAACAGTACACTCCCAAGCCGAAGAAGGGGCCTTCACCGACAAGAAAGTCCTGAAGAATGCCCTGAGGAACTGTTTGAAAAGCCTGTGAGACCACAGAGCTCTGCACGGGGACCTGGTGAAGCTGGATATGGTGGCGAGATGCACCTTGCTAGAGGCGTGAGCCAGTCCCGCTTTGGCCAAGGAAAGCAAGTATGGTAGAAGTTGTGGAGCTGTGACACAATGAGAGGTATTCTTCCAAGTCCGGCACCACACAGAGAAGTGTTTCCATTTATGCCGTAGCACTTCAACGTTGACGAGGCTCTGGCCCTGGATGTCCTTACATTCTGCGGGCAAAGCATAACCTCCAAATTCTAGGGCTGCAGGAGCCATTCCCTCAGGCTCAGGGACACTGGGTCGTGACGCAGAACATCCCCCACCCTTCTCTGACGAGGTGGTCCGGGGACAGCGGCAGCCGGATGGATGGGGCCACTGACCGACGTTTGCTGCCAAACACCTGTAGTCCTAAATCTTTTGCAGTGGTCCCTAAGGGAACTGCACAGGTTTCTGCCTAACACTCCTCGGTTGATGGAACCTAATAGCAAATCTTTGACACTTTGTGTTAGCCGCTGTCGCAAAAAGGTCATTTGGAGGCTGGTCCCAATTGCCAAACAGAACATCCACCCGGTCTTGGCAAAGTTCCCACTCATGGCAAGACCGCAGTTCCCTGCTGAGTGAGTCCGGGATGGTGTTCGAGGAAAATGTCTTGACCAACTGCCAAGCGCCACAGGTCCTGGGCCTCCTTGGAAAGCACCAGTGAGCGGGTTCCCCCCATCCCCCTGTTTCCGGATGTAGAACATAGTGATTGTGTTGTCTGTGAAGATTCTCACCACCTTGCCTTTCAACTACAAGAGAAAAGACTTGAGGGCCCAGAATATGGCCCGAAGTTCCAGGACGTTCATGTGTAGGTCCCTCTTCTCCGGTTGCCAAAGGCCTCTGGCGTGCAACTGTCCAGTGTGGGCTCCCCATCGCTCTAGAGAGTCGTCCGTGGTGACTGTATCCTGGTAAGGAGGAACCTGAAACTGAGCTCCCTAGACGAGATGTAGCCATTTGCCCTACCACTGATTCTCTTTGAGCGAGAGCTTGTCCGCAAAATTCCCCGGCATCTGAATCCACCTTGCATCCAGGAACTCCTCGAGAGGAGTCATGTGAAGTCTGCACAGGCAAACAAGGCTGATGCAGGAGGACATCATTACCATCAGCGATAGACCGAACCGTCGCTGTCTGCACCAACGACAAGCGATGTACCTTGCCCTATATAGCTCTCACCTTCTCCTTCAAAGGCAACACCAAACACGTCACTGTTGAGTCGGGCACCTAGAAACAGTGCATTCTGTGATGGTGTCAAGCAAGACTTTGGATGGTTTATGGAGAACCCTAACTCTGTCCGCAGATGTATGGTCTTAGATGTGTGTTCGCCCGCCAGAGCATGTGAGCGGGAACGCACCAGGCAGTCGTCCAGGTAGGGGTATATATGGATGCCTTGGAGACAAAGAACTGCCGCCACTGGGCACCTTTGGGCCCGATTTCAGGGCAAAAGGCAGAGCCCTTAACTGGTAATGCTGACCTTTAACTATGAACCAGCTCTATAAGGGGAGCACCATGTTCGAAGCAGGGTAATAAAGATACAAATGGCAATAAATGAGCGACCAACAAACAACCCAAAATCACAAAGTTTTGGGATATATGCCCGGCGGCTCCCTAGGTCCCTTTACCAATCCCTATATCAATCGACTTGCCTCCAGCGTTGGCGGATTCAAGATCCCTGGTTACCAATACGATTTAAACAATTCTGCTCAATCCTTTTTAATTAATTGTAACGGCTCACTATTAAAAATGTGCTACGCCCTCAAAGGAAGCTCGATGGGCACCCCCTTGCGCATGGTGTTAACATAATTAGTCAATACTCAACACCAAGCCAGAGTTTGAAGACCGCTTCATCTACCACGGAAGTTACATTTGAAGATTCTGGTCAAGAGGGGGAAGAGTGACGAGAATGATGAGTGGTATGAGGGTTACACGGCTAGTAAAAGCTGGCATACCAGCCTGGGGGCGATTCCCGCACCCGATTTGGGCTTCGCTAGCGTAACGAGGAAGTTGGATGCCCTTCTGACTCAATGCACTAAGCTGGCTTTCGATCAGTCACAACTTAAAGACATCATAGCAAAAGTGGTGTATAACCCAGAGCATCATGAAAAGTGGGAACAGCTGCCGGAGGAAGCATCAGTGCCAGCGACCTTGGAGCATTCCATCAAAAACCAGACGCACCAGGAAACTCACAGGGGCTTCCAACAGCCCAGCTTTATAACAACTTTTATCGCAGAGCAATCTTCTATTGGAGTATGAAGAGCCAGGTCTCGGATTTAGCGACTGTGATGGTTGAATCTGAGGAGCATGCGCTAGCAGCGCTACAGATGGAACAGTCTCTGATGACCAGGCAACGAAAGACGTGAGAGAAGATGAAGCATCATCCCAAGCGCTGTAGTGTAACTATCCACCCAAAGGCTGTTCTTCCAGCTGCTCCAGCGGCAAAAGTTCACGATTACCCCGCTTTGCTTGAGCGTACCTTGTTCACTTGGGACCTGGGGGATGGTACCACCAGGCAGGTGGACCTGCATGGGCCTTTTGGCAACTGCCCTTGCCCCCCTTCCATTATAGCTAACCCCCCAGCACAAGGCTTGGTTGATCTGCCTACAACAAACATCACAGGTTCAAACCACTGAGTTTTTGGGGAGTCTATTTGACAGTATAGCGGTGCCAGCTTGCTCGATACAACAGAGGGAAGCTCTTCCACTGTGTACTCCCTGTCCAAGCCTCCCGCCCCCAATTTTATCTCAGGACCTTACATCTGGAAGCTACGGCAAGACTACGTATTTGGGAACCTTGTAAAAGTCGAGGAAACCTGCCCAAAGACAGAGACCCATTTTTTAACAGATCCTGGTTCTTTGTCTTCGGAAACATATTCCTAGTCTTTCGGCCATTTCTAGTGTACACATTTTTGCGTTTTGAATTTACGAATTGGATTAGTACTACGAACTGGGCACTGACTGAATGCTTTTACCCTATTGTTCCTTAGTTATTTTTTTTGCACAGGGACTTATTGTTCAACTGGGGTGTTCGGCTGACAGTTTGTGTCCAGCAATCAGCAAGGGCCCTCGAAGCAGTAAATCTGGGGGTCACCTGCATATTCCAATCTATAATTGTATCGCTGGCCATGTGCCCACTAGGGTAAATGTGTTGCCTGGGGGGTGCACACGTTTCCACCAGTGTTTGTAGGCCCTATGTTCACCCAGGGGTTATGGGGGGGGGGGGCCTCGCTATGAGGTATGGAAATTGACAGCATGCTACGACAGTTTGTGCTTTTGCTTCCAATGGGGTGGCAAGTGTTCCTAATCCTGTCCAATCATTCCCAATCCCATCTGCGGGCCACCTAAAGCTCAAACGATTGTTGTAATGGAACAGCGCTGGTATTACGAAGCATATGGCTGATTCAGGGTGGTTAGACTTGGTGTGTTGCCATGAACTGATAGCTATGCAGGAGACGTAGTCGCTTGTGGCACATGTCCTCCAAGGGTATGTATCCTTTCATCTTCTGGCGGTAAAGGGGAAGATAGGGCGCCGGATTGGCGATCTAATTTGCTGGGTAAAGGTGGGTTTATTCTAGTCAATCTGCATGTGTCCCATTGTCTCTGATGACTTAATGGAAATCCAAATGTGTTGCCTCGATGTGTCGTGGCTCCTGTGCATTAATGTTTATAACCTCCAGAGCACCCCTACCAATAATTGCCTACTGTTAATGGGGGAAAGAAGTATTGGTTGGAGGGAAAGCCATCCGGGTCCCACTAAAATCATCGTCTGTGGGGATCTCAATCTTCAATTTGAACCACTTGTCGTTATGGCGGAGCCTCCATGGAAGACGAGAACCTGAGATGGCGTGTGGGAAATTTGGTGGCGGAACATCCCAGGGGGCAGCATAGATTTGCAAGTGATGCATCAAGTATGTTCATGACACTTGGCCTAAGATTATGCAACAGTCGTTTCCAAGGCAACCAGCCAGCGAATAAGACCTATGGTATGTATGCCAATGGTAAATGTGGAAGCATGGATCCATTTGCACGATTTCTAGGGTGTTGAAGAGGCCAGAACGTGACCATAAACCGACTGTAGCCCTGGATAATGGGTCACTTTTTGGTGTAAAAGAGGGTCATAGGTACAGGCCAATTCTAATGGAGTCAGGAAGCTAAGTTAAGCACCACGTTAAGTGGCACACGCTGGACCTCAAATTGAAAATCCGAGGGTTGCATGCATCTTTCCTGCCCTTGCTGGAATCCTTTTGTTCAACTGAGGGACCCAATGTGAACTATTTGCTGCAGGTTTATGAAAACATTATGAGTGTACTAGGAAGTGGTCTGCGTAAACCTCAGCCTGTTACTAGCCGAAGGGCTAACAGTAGCACACTCTTAAGGTGTTAATCAAGTGTGCTAGATGCCCCAGGGATCAGGGTACGAGGGTCCTTGTGGATGCAAGAGCACAGTCCTGCAAATTACTCAGGGGGGGATGGGCAGGGGGAGGGAAGAGGAGGAATACTCGGCGCAACTTTGGGACAACCTTCTCTGGACTGCTAAATCCGGGGATGTCAAAGGTTTCTGGCATCATGTTAATGTAGGAAATAGTAGGTTGGACCTCCAGGGCTCAGGATACAATCTGTGAGGCGGCTTTAATTTCGCACTTTGGAACCCTGTATAGTAGGGTCAGTGCCCCTAGTGGCCTTAGCCAGGAGCTTCCCACTCTATAGGACAGGCGCAAAGGCTGCTGCGCCACTAGTGCCGTCGATGCACGATATCAAGATGGCTATAATGATAAAGAAGCCGGTGGAAAGTTCCTGGCCCATATTAAGTTCCCACTGATTGGTTTAGACAGGAACTAACCATATGGCTCCCCTGTATGCACAATCGTTTTAATGCTCTGCTGGTTGCTAACAAGGTTCCCTATTCTTGGATCCAAGCAATTCTCGCCCCATATTTAGAAGGGTGACATGGGTTGCCTGGCTAACTATTGTGCGATTTCCCTCCTCGATGCAGGGGGGAAGCTGTTCGCAAAGGTGGTGCTGGGCCAGTTGGACGTCTGGCGCCAGGAAGTGAGGGCTGTCCATCATATCCTTGCTGGCTTTCAACGCGGTGACAGCACGGTCGACTAGATCCTGCGGCTCTCATTGATGTTGTAGAAGTACACTGTGTTGAAATCTATGAAGATCTATACAGTCTTTGTGGAGCTGTCAAGAGCTTTTGACAGTGTACCGAGGGCAGGCCTGTGGGCCGTTCTGTCCAATTTGGGACTGCCATCGGGCATCCTTGGCGCAATCCAGCCACTGTACCGCAATGATGGAGCAGTTAGAATAGAATAAAAATTGAGGCCAGGCAGGGATTTGTCCTTGTGCCCAGATTCTGTTCTGCCTCTTCATTAACTGAGTGATTGAGTTGCTATTGGCTGAACAGACAGATGCTCCATCTCTGGCGCTGGAGAAAATCCCCATCTTGTTATTTGTCGATGATGCAGTGGTTGCTTTCCATGACTCTAATGGGTTAAGGAAGCAACTAACTACTGAGGCATTTTGTGCAGCCAATGGACCTGAAATTTACAGAAAACTCAGTCCATGTTGTTCTGCAAACCCAGTGTCAAGAAGTCCCCTCGCCTGAAAGTGGCGTTTCGATGGTACGCTCACTGCAGAAGCCAATGGTGATTACCTTTTGCCCGACTCGGAACCGCATCAGCGGCGAACCCATCGGCACTAACGTCGCAGAGCTTGGTCTTCTCTTGGACCCTTGAGAGCGGGGCATCCTCAAAGGATCTCGACCTCTTTCCTGAGGG